>NC_092384.1:74809831-76047276 GCF_030028105.1 Mobula birostris | reverse complement strand
CATCCCCTTAGTGGCTCCACTCCGGATTTGCTGTCTGGGTTTGCTCCCATAGCCACCATCTCTCCTGAGGCTGCCCACAAAGCAGTAGGGCTATTTGCCCATAGCCAGATCTGGTGCATGAATACCAGGGCATGTCCACACACCAGTGGACCTGCGTGCTGCGTGTGCAACGTCCAGACCTCCTCCCCGTCCTCTGTAGTTCAGCCTGAATCCGAAAGGAGTTCACTTTGCAAGTGTCCCCAGCGAGGAGGCACTACATGAGGCTTGCTGTTGGAGAGGCTATGTACTGGCAGAGTGAGACTTCAACATTCAGCCCTCCTTTTCGCGAGTTTGCTAGCCAGCAGTGGAAGCTGAAAGTGAGAGCAACAAACACTACCCACTACACTACCACACTAGATGCATCACAATAAACCATTTGACACGCTGTGACTCTATGACTCTGAGTATTTGTGTATGTGATAATGAACTACAAGGTGCTTGGAACCAGTTAAAATGCTTGAGAGTCTTTTATTCTGA
This sequence comes from Mobula birostris, assembly GCF_030028105.1. Taxonomy (NCBI): domain Eukaryota; kingdom Metazoa; phylum Chordata; class Chondrichthyes; order Myliobatiformes; family Myliobatidae; genus Mobula; species Mobula birostris. Next base: position 76,046,760 of record NC_092384.1, on the reverse strand, counting down.
ATAATTCTGCTTTTGCCACTCTCTCAAGCAGTGCGCTGTGGATCACAACAGCTCAACATGTAAATAAATTCTCTTCACTTCACGCTTCACCCTGGATTTTTTTTTTCTTTTTGCAATTACCTGGAATCAGTGTCCATTTATTGTAAATCCTCTGGTTTTAAATGGTGTGTTCACAGACCAAGCTGCAAAGGCATTCATTCTCAGTGTTTCTGAACCAAGCAACACCTTCCATCACACAGCCTCCCTTGTGACTTACCCCCATGCTGAACAATAAAATGGCATCAATTGCCAAAATGTCAAAACCGAGCAAGCAATCCATAAAACAAGTTTTCTGACACATTTAATGTTGACTGGATTAACCCATTGACATAGAAATCATTATTTTGTCAGTAATACTAGGCAGCTGTTTTTTTAATTCAAGGTTTTCCCATATGAAGCTGAGCCTGCGATATTTTAGCACCATGTTTCAGAGTCATGGGATCCCAGAATGGTTACAACACTGAAAAAGTACATTCATCGCATTGAGTTTGTACCAGCCGGTCAGCAAGATGACCATAAGACAATAGGACAAATGAGCAAAATTGGGCCCATTTGGACCATCGAGTCTGCTCTACCATTCTATCATGGCTGACTTATTATCCTTCTCAACCCCGTTTTCCTTCCTTCCTCCATAACCTTTGACCTCCCAGACAGTTGCAAGAACTCTATGGTTTGATGTTAAATGTTCTGAACGTTTTCCGCTCACTTTTTGTTGGTTGTGTGATAGGTGTCAATGAGATCCCCTCTCATTCCTCAAAATTCCAGCAAATAAAGGCCCAGAGCCATCAATCGCTCCTCATGCGATAAGCCTTTCATTCCCGGAATTATTTTCATGAGCCTCCTTTAAACCCTTTCTGAGATCAGCACATTCTTTCTTCAATACGGGGCCCAAAACTGCTCATAATACACAAAGGGAGGCTTTACCAGTGCCTTATAAAGCCTTAACATTACATCCTTGTTTTTATATTCTAGTCCTCTCAAAATGACTTCCTCACAAATCCAATGTGCAAATTCATCTTTTGGGAATCCTGCACGAGGACTCCCAAGTCCCTCTGCACCTCAGATTTTTGAATTTTCTCTCCATTTAGAAAGTAATTTATACTTTTATTTCTTCTGCCAAAATGCAGGACCATGCACCTCCCGACGCTGTATTCCATCTGCCACTTCTTTGCCCGTTCTCCTAACCTAGGTCCTTCAGCAGCCTCCCTGCTCCTTCACCTATCTTTGTATTGTCCACAAACTTGGCTACAAAGCCATCAACTCCATTAAGGATGTGCAGGCATTAGAGAGAGTCTAGAGGAGGTTTAGGAGACTGATCCCAGGAATTAATTGGTTACTATATGAGGAACATTTGATGTCTCTGTGTCTGAACTCACTAGAGTTTATAAGAATGGGGGAGGGGAATCTTATTGAAGCTTATCAAATTTTGAAAGGCTTAGACAGAGTGGACGTGGAGTGGTTGCTTCCATGGAGTGGTGAAGAAGGCAAATGCAATGTTGGCATTCATTTCTAGAGGAATAGAGTATAGGAGCAGGGATGTGATGTTGAGGCTCTATAAGGCGCTGGTAAGACCTCACTTGGAGTACTGTGGGCAGTTTTGGTCTCCTTATTTAAGAAAGGATGTGCTGACGTTGGAGAAGGTGCAGAGAGATTCACTAAAATGATTCCGGGAATGAGAGGGTTAACATATGAGGAACATTTGTCCGCTCTTGGACTGTATTCCTTGGAGTTTAGAAAAATGAGGGGGGACCTCATAGAAACATTTCAAATGTTGAAAGGCATGGACAGAGTGGATGTGGCAAAGTTGTTTCCCATGATGAAGGAGTCTAGTACAATAGGGCATGACTTAAGGATTGAAGGGCTCCCATTCAGAACAGAGATGTGAAGAAATTTTTTTAGCCAGAGAGTGGTGAATCTATGGAATTTGTTGCCACGGGCGACAGTGGAGGCCAAGTCATTGGGTGTATTTAAGGCAGAGATTGATAGGTACCTGCGTAGCCGGGGCATCAAAGGTTATGGTGAGAAGGCGGGGGAGTGGGACTAAATGGGAGAATGGATCAGCTCATGATAAAATGGCGGAGCAGACTCGATGGACCGAATCGCTGACTTCTGCTCCTTTGTTTTATGGTCTTATAGTGAGGGAGCATAGCACGAGAGTGCACAGCCTCAAAATAGAATAAAGTCCCTTTTGAACAGAGATGAGGCAGAATTTCTTTAGCTAGAGGACGGTGCGTCTGTGGAATTCATTGCCACAGATGGCTGTGGAAGCCAATTCATTTGGTATATTTAAAACAGAGCTTGGTAGATTCTTGATTAGTAAGGGCTTCAATGATCATGGGAGAAGGGTAGCCGAATGGGGTTGAGAGGGATAATAAATTAACCATGATTGAATGGTGGAGCTGACTCGATGGGCCAGATAGCTCAACCTGCTCCTATGACTTATGTTAATTCTGAAATACAGTGTTGGAAATAAAGTACATTGATTTCTCTAACTTCTGGTAATTATTCTCCTCTTCTCTCTTTTCCCATGCCCCATTCTGGTTCGCCTCTCACCCCTTCTCTTCTCAACTCCCATCACTCCCCTTTGGTTCCTGTCCTTCTTCCACTTCTTTCATGGTCCACTGTTCTCTCCTATCACATTCCTTCTTCGTCAGCCTGTCTCCTCTTCTCACTTCATCCTTCCTCACCCACTCTCCTTATCCCTCATCTGGTCTTACAGATGGAATAGAGTCATACCTCTCTGTTTGGACAAATAAATCAAATATGCCGAATTCAAAGCCTGACCATGGACTGCATGCATTATAAGACTGGAAAGTGATTCAAAGTCAAAAATCATGTTTATTGTCATCTGTACAAGTACATACAGTATATGCACAGGCGCACTGAAAACCATATTTGCAGCAGCATCACAGGCACGTGACATCAGATAATCAGCATTAACTAGAAAAACATACATTAAACATAAATTATACACGGAAGAGATTCTGCGGATTCAAAATTCAAGATTCAGTGTTGTTTATTGGCATTCCTTAAGATTGCAGATTCAAGATTCAAGATTAGTTATTGATTCAAGATTCAAAATGGTTTATTGTCATTCTTCAGGCCATGAGTGTAAAGGAGAATGAAATAAATGTAATTCCAGATCTGATGCAACATAAACAATGCAATAACCAAAAAGAACAGAATATATCAATAAAAACACCATAAATATAAAAATAAAAGCAATTCTATAAAGCAAAATGTACAGGTCCAAGTTCAAGCCTATTGTCCTTCTGCCGTATACATGTATACAGCTAAATGAAATGTTGTCCTTCAGGGGCCAATGTACAATACAGAGTACATAGAGTCACACACAGCACATAGTAACAATCCAGCACATACAGTCACAAAATAATATTAGCACAAGTAACTGTTGGGTGTGATGGTATATAAAATTAGATTATATAATGGACTGATGGAGGAAAACCAGAACAGCATGTACAAAATGCTGGAGGAACTTTGCAGGTCAGGCAGCATCTATGGAGAGGAATATGGAGATCCTGATGAATAGTCTCAAATCTTCATGCCCAAAATGTCAACTGTTAATTCATAAACATAAATTATACACTATTTTCACAAGAAAGTACACAATTAGGACAAAAAAGTGCTTATTTTAGCGCACAGTGATCAAAGTAGTCACAGTCTTGCTAAACTCTGTATTTAGGGTTTTACTGGTTGGTTCAAATTCCAAAAGGCTTGATGTTGATAAGATGCTGGAAATCACTGTAATGAATGACCTCGGCATCGATGAAAGTACTCCTATTGCTCTCGATCGTGAATTTCATCATCGGGTCATTGAGTATAAAAGCTGGCAGGTCATGTTAGAGCTGGGTAACATATTGGTTATGCTACATTTGGAACCTTGTGTACCACCGCATTATAGGAAGCATGTTCAATGTGTCCAAGATTTGAGATACAACATTCAAGATTGTTAAATGTCATTTCCAGTAGAAAAGTATAAATGAGAACAAAATGATTGATACTGTGAATCGAATACAGTATAAAAAACACTGTAGGCATAAAGAACACAATAAAACACAATAAATATAAATACATAAGATTAATATACATACATAGGCTTAGCCAGCCAGTGGTGTAGTGGCCTTTTGCATGTTTTCCATCTGTGCTGGGTGGAGTGTCGAGCTTGCAACTCGGCCTCATAAAATCCAGTCAAATGCTATGGGAACAGCAAAAATGCAGCCCGATATGCCACAAGTAGTGAAAAGGAACAACAACAACAACAACAATATGATTGTAGTGGACATCCATAAAGTGACGCTAAGATCAGGAGTGCCTGTACATAAAGTGACTGACAGGAAATTACAAAGTAGCAGTGGTGGGGAGTGTGTAAGGCTGGGTTCATGGCTAGAGGTGTTGATCAACATGTTGGTTTGGGGGAAGTTACTAGTTTTGAGTTTGGTGGTCCTGGTGTGGACGCTGTGTAACCTCTTCTCTGATAGGACTGGGCCAAACTGACTACAAGTAGGGAGGGTAGGATAGTTTATGATATATCTGACGTTTTTTCTGACATCTTTCTGTATATACTGTATGTTCTTGATGGTGGGTGGTCTAATGTTGGTGAAGTGTTGAGCAGTTTTAACTACCCATTGCAGAGGAGAGGAAGCAGAAGAGATTCATTAGGTTGGCGTCCAGATTGGAGTGTATTAGCTACATTGAGGGATGAGTCAGACTTGGGTTATTGCCTCTGGGGTAATGGAGGCTGAGGAGGCTGAGACCTACAAAGGATTGTGAGGACTGATTAGATCTTCCAACCATCAGAGATATTTATCAGGAGTGCCAAGTATACAGGGCCCTTTGCATTGTTGATGATCCCTCCCAGCTGTCCAACAATCTCTTTAACATCCCCTATCATCAGGAAGGAGTTCTTAGAACAGGAACTGTTAGGATGGGAAACAATTTCTTTCCCAAGATTACTGAACTCCCTGTACCACCCAGGTCTTATCACGTATGAAGCACCCTTAGTGTTGTAGTGTTTACTTTTTAACATGTGTCGTAAATGCACATTACTATTTGTTGATTTTTTTGTGGTAATATTACCACAAAAAAATCAACAAATAATAATGTGCATTTACGACACATCTGGGTCCAGAGGAACGTTGTTCTGTTTGGCAGTGTAGATGTATACAGCTGAATGACAGTAAACTGAACATGAACTTGATCTGACATGAGTATATAATACTATAAGATGTATAGGTAGGTAGAAAGAATCTTTTTCCTGGCCTTCCCATTGGCTGATACATGTGACATCAGGAGTGGATTGGGACATTTTAAATGAAGACAGGCCAAGTGTGAGTACCTGCAACCATCAGCACTCGCCTCAGTGCTGAGCTGGATCTGTGATTATGGCCTGCGGCCATTGGGCTCCAGGATTGATTTCAGTCACCTCAGCACTGAACTGGTTCCGTGGATGAGGACTCACTTTTGGGGACTCTGTGGATACTGTTCTGTGTGTTGTTTGTAACTTTTTAAATTATTTGTACAATTTGTTCTTTTTCACACTTTGGATGCTTGCTGTGTGTTTTTAATAGGTTCTATCGTTCTTTTCTTTGTTTTGTGGCAGCCTACAAGAACCTGTACAGTATACAGAATACAGTGTACAGTATCTATACGGAATACAGTAAAGTATACAGTATACTTTTTCAAGTTCTTTTCCACGCTTTCTGGTGCATCAGTTGGCAAACTTGTCATTTCTTTAGCATTTGTCAGTTTTTTATGAGGCTGAGTTGCTAGAACGATGCTTAACCCAGCATGGATGGAAAGAATGTAAGGGGCTGCCGGATTCAAACCTGGGACCACTCACCTCAAAGTCCGGTGCTGATGCCACTACACCACCAGCCATACAGTATACATACTTCTGTAATAAATATACTTTGAATTCTGAACTTTGAGAGCACTGTCCTGCCCTACTAAAGCAATGTTCCTGCTACAATCAGGAACTTAAGGGCAGGGGAGAAAAGAATTAAAGGAGAAATAAATAATGAAAAGGAGAGCTTTAAAGGACTTTAGTGGAACATAACAGGAATGGTGATAAATGAGTCCGATGGATGGGTTTTAACGAGATGGGAAACTGACAGTAATAGACTTTCAGGTTAGCTTGGATGCAACATTCCCACTACAATTCCAGACCTGCTGACCTTTAGTGAAAATTGCCTGTGGCTTTATTCTTTGGTAACTGCCATCATTAACAACATCCCAAGCGCAGAGAATTGTGAAAATCGGCATATTGGCTCATATTCTTTGCATTCTCCCATCTCTTGCTGCACCTGTAATTACAGAGAGAAGCAATAAATCTCTTGCCCTGAGCAACTTCAAGAATGCAAGGAGAGAGCACGGAAGAGGGTTTTTTTGCTGAGTGTCAGTCACTGCTGGCTGGTCCTGACTGACTAATCATGTCCTTACAGTTCTGGGCGAGTTGTAGTATTTGAATATATTTGCAGCTTTCAGATTTGAACACAGACTACGCCTGATGGCAGTTAATGTAACAAGCTCCATTTATGTCAGAGAAGTGAGGAAGAACTGAGTCTCACTGAAAGAGAACGTTATTAAATTGTAATGTCACTCACTTTAACAGGATCATTGTGGGATTATTTCAACTGTGCCATTCCTTGAAGCATTTTTTGGAGGGTTTAAGTATAGGTCCCTCAGTATAGAAAAAAAAACATTTTATTCCAACAAGGTAATTTTTGAAAAATAATACCTGTGTCAGGTAAATGCTGCTCCATACTTCATGAATTAGAGAGGAGTTTGTGGCATTTAAGTTGCACTGTTTCTTATAATACAATTATAATTACACTTCAAAAAGTATTCCCTCAGTTGTCATGAGCTTTGGGATATCTAGGTTGTTATAGAAGGAACTTTTAATCTCAAAATCTTTTTTTTCATTTTTTTCTTGCTCTTTTTCTTTGTGTCTCCATTTTTTCCCCTCATTCTTCTGTTCATTTTCATTCTGTTTTGCTGTTACTCTTCCTCTTACTTCCTCCCGCTCTTTTTATTTTTTTTATCACTGACATAGAACAAAATAGGGCAGAAACGGGATCTTTGGCCCACAATGTTTGTACTGAACATAACAATTTAAACTACACATCTACAGCCACAGAACACTACAGCACAGGAACAGGCCTTTCAGCCCAAATTGTTTGTATGGTACATGATGTCAATTTAAACCACACATCTAGAGTCACAGAGCACTCCAGCACAGAAACAAGCCATTCAGCCCACAATGTCTGTACCGATCATGATGTCAATTGAAAGCACATATCTAGAGTAACGGAACACTACAGCACAGAAACAACAAATTTAGCCCACAGTGTATATGCCAAACATGACATCCATTTAAAATACACTTCTGGAGTCGTCGAGCACTACAGAACAGAAACAGGCCATGCCAAACTATTATTCTGCCTAATCTGATTGACTATCTGGATTAGAGAGCATGTTTTATGAGGAGAGGTTGAGTGAACTAAAGCTTTTCTCTTTGGAATGAAGGAGAATGAGTGGTGACTAAACAGAGTTATAGATACATAGAAAGTACAGCACAGAAATAGCTGAGCAATTTAAACTGACTACTCCCATTGACCTGCACTGGGATCGTAGTCCTCCATACTCCTACCATCCATGTACCTATCCAAACTTCTCTTAAGTATTGAAATTGAGTTTGCATGCACCATTCATGCTGGCAGCTCACTCCACACTCTCACGACCCTCGGGGTGAAGAAATTTCCTCCAGTGATAGAAGTGTATAAGATGATAGGAGGTATAGAGCGGACAGCCATAGACTTTTCTTTCCCAGGGAAGAAATAGTTAATATGAGGCCACATATTTTTAAGATGTTTGGAGGAAATCACCTTAAAAAATATCAGAGGTAGGTTTTTTTACACAAAGTGGTGAGTGTGTGGAATACGTTACCGGGGTGGTAGTAGTGGTAAATATATTAAGGACATTTAAGAAACCTATAGGTTTTCACATGGATGATATGATATAAAAATGTAGGACTATGTAAGAGGGAAGGGTTAGATTGATCTTAGAGTAGATTATATGGTTGGTGCAATATTCTGGGCCAAAGGGCATGGACTATGTTTTAGTGTTCTGTACTTTATCTCTATGCCTTAATATTTGGCATTTCTACCCTGGGAAACAGATTCTGGCTGTTGACTCTATCTATGCCTCTTGTGATTTTATAAACTTATTATAGATCTACCCTTGGCCTACCCTGACACCAAAAGGCAGGGGTCCTTAACTTTTTTGTACAATGGACACCTTTGGCAGTCCAGTGAAGGTCATGAGCTCCTTCTCAGAATAACGTGTTTAAATATATTAAATAAATACATAGGATTACAAAATAAACCAATTATATTGAAATTCAACTATCAAAATATTTTTAAAAATTGTGCTATAATAATACAGTATATGTGCCTCTTCATTAGCATATTAAATAACAAGACTATACATTTAAAATATAGGCAAGTTAAAATTAAATTTTAGTTTTAAAGACATATCAGGGTGAAGGCTGTAGTTGCTCAGCTTCAATAAAAACATTATGTCTTAGCAGCTATCACTAATACTACTGTGATTTGCTGCCTACATTCATAATTGAAGTAAATGCTAAATGCTAGTGAAAATAAAGATTTTTTTTCCCATCCAAGTTTACGGACCCGCTGGAATCTATCCACAGACCCCTGAGACCCCAGGTTGAGAACCCCTGCTCAAGAGTAAACAGTTCAGGTTTGTTTGGCCTCTCCTCATAGTTCATGCCTTCTAATCCTGGAAAACCTCTTCTGCACCCTCTCCAATGCCCCCACCTATGACGGGGCAACCAGAAATGCACACTGTACTCTGGCTGCAGCCGAACAAGTGCTTTATATAACTGCAACATAACTTGCTTTGGCAGTTTAAATGGTTTCGGCATGGACAAGATGGGCCAAAGGGCCTGTTTCTGTGCTGTACTTTTCTATGACTCTGTGACTCAATATACCAACCAACAAACAATGAAGGCAAATATGAAATTCTCTTTCTTTTCACCCTGTCTCCTTATGTGACTAATTTCAGAGACCTGTATATACAGTACTGTATGCATTGTACTTCATTACAAATTAGTAAGGAACACATTCAAAATCAGAATCAGAATCAGGTTTATTTTCACTGTCTGATACGCATGTAAATGCAATTTTGAAGAAAGCATGGCACTGCCTCTACTTTGTAAGGAGATTGTAGAGATTTGAAATGACTTCTAAAACTTTAACTTCTATGGATGTGCAGTGGAGGATATATGGACTAGCTGCGTTACAGCTTGGTGTGGAAGCACCGATGTCGTTGAAAGGAAAATTCTACAGAGGTAGTAGATATGACCCAATCACAAACAAGAGAAAATCTGATGCTGGAAATCCAAGCAACTCACACAAAATGCTGGAGGAACTCAGCAGGCCAGGGTAAAGGGTTTTGGTTCGAAACGTCGACTGTACTCTTTTCTATAGATGCTGCCTGGTCTGCTGAGTACCTCCAGCATTTTGTGTGTGTTGCTTGTACATGACCCAGTAAATCATGGGTAAAGCCCTCCCAACCATTGAGCACATCTACATGAAACTCCGTTGCAGGAAAGCAGCATCCATCATCAGGGACCCCCACCATCCAGGTCATGCTCTCTTCTCACTGCTGTTATCAGGATGAAGGTACAGGAACCTGAGGGCCCACACCACCAGGCTCAGCAACGGTTACTACCCGTCAGCCATTGGGCTCTTGAACTAGAGGAGTTAACTTCACTCAAATTTACTTGCCCCATCATTGAACTGTTCCCACAACCAATGGAGTCAGTTTCAAGGACTCTTCATCTTATGTTGTCAATATTTATTGTTTATTTATTTATTATTATCATTTCTTTCTTTTCGTATTTGCACAGTTTGCTCTCTTCTGCATTCTGGTTGAAGGCACAAGTTGCTCAGTCTTTCATTGATTCTGTTAGCATTGTTATTCTATAGAGTATGCCTACAGAAAATGAGTCTCAGTGTTTTATATGGTGTCATATATGTACTTTGATAAAAAATTACTTTGGCATGATATTTGTTGTTTTGTGGCAGTAGCATAGTGCAAAGACATAACATTATAAATCACAAAAATAAAAAATAATAAATAATGCAAAATGAAAAGTAATAATGAGGTTGTGTTCATGGGTTCATGCTTCTCAAAATCCAACCCTACATCCCCATCATGAGGGGTGGAAGTGTTTAAGGCCAGCCAACAGGGCTCTGATGAAGCTGTAAAGGGCCATTCCTCTGTATAATGAATGTAATGGATTGCAGAAGCATTAACAAACTCCAACTATGCCATCAACTTCAGAGGACAATGGAGACAGGAGGTCATCAATGGCCTATGCTCCGCTGGGAGATAAGGGCCTAATGGATGGTTCATGGGTTCATGGACCATTCAGAAATCTGATGGAGGAGGGGAAAAAGCTATTCCTAAATTGTTGAGTGTGTTTTCAGTCTCCTGTACCACCTCCCTGACAGCCTTAATCAGAAAAGGGTATGCCCTGAATGTTCAAAGTAAAATTTATTATCAAAGTACATATATGTTACCATATAGAAGCCTGAGATTCATTTTTTCTGCAGGCACACGCAGCAAATTTATAGAATAGTAACTATACAGGATCAATGAAAGATCAACCAGAGTGTTGAGTGTTCTTAATGCCGCTTTCTTGAAGCACTGCCTCTTGAAGATGTCCTCAGTGGTGGGGAGGGTTATGCCCATGATGGGGCTGGCCAAGTACAACACTCTGCAGCCTTTTGCAATCTTGTGCATTGAAGCCTCAATATCAGAGTGTTGCAATTGGTCTAAATGCTGTCTAACATACATGTCATATACATGTCATATCTTAAAGATGTTAAAGATTAGTTCTATTTATCACATAAACATTGAAACATAAAGTGAAATGCATTGTTTACATCAAATCAAATCAGCGAGGATTATGCTGGGGGCAGCCTGAGAGAGTCGCCCCAGCACACCTACAACTCGTTAACCGTAAGCGTACATCTTCAGAATGTTGGAAGAAACCAGAGCACCCGGAGAAAACTCACACAGTCACGTGGAGAACATGTAAGCTCCCTACAGACAGTGATGGGAATTGAACCACAATCTTACATGTGACGCTCTAATGCCTTGTGCTAACCACTATGCTACTGCACTGATCCTAAATCTTTTCAAACTCCTAATGAAGTACATCCACTGGCATAACTTTTTAGAGATTGTATTAATGTGTTGTGCCCAGGACAGATGTTGACACCAAGGAATTCATTCCATTGCGTCTAATCCAGCTCTAAAGAGAATCCCATTCCAAAATACCTTTACCTTCAGTCTATTCTCTCTCATTCTCCACCGTCATTCCTTTTTCTATACATCTACGCGAGTGCATAAGTTCAGTAACCAATTAACCTATCAGCTCTCACACTTTGGGACATGGGAGTCAAGCAGAGCACCTGAGGAAAACCCACAGGCTTACTGTAAGAAGAGTGCACGTGAACTCCACACAAACAGCCCCCTAGTCAGGGTAGAGCCTGGGTCACTGAAGCTGTGAGATAGCAGGACTATTTACTGTAAGGAGGGAGCATGCAAACTCCACATGAACAGCCCCCTAGTCAGGATAGAACCTGGGTCACCGAAGCTGTGAGATAGCAGGATTATCTACCACAGCAATATGCTGTACATTGATGCTGATGTTTGATAAATACATGAGTAAGGACAGGAATAATGGGTTACATTAATAAACTAGACTGGATTAGAATTAGAATGGACTTGCAAGAAGCTCAAAGTCATAGTCTAGTCAGACTTTATTGATCCCGGGGGAAATTGGTTTTCATTACAGTTGCACCATAAATAATTAAATAGTAATAACATCATAAATAGTTAAATAGTAAAATGTAAATTATGCCAGGAACTAAGTCCAGGACCAGCCTATTGGCTCAGGGTGTCTGACCCTCCAAGAGAGGAGTTGTAAAGTTTGATGGCTACAGGCAGGAATGACTTCCTATGACACTCTGTGTTGCATCTTGGTGGAATGAGTCTATGGCTGAATGTGCTCCTGTGCCCAACCAGTACATTATGTAGTGGATGGGAGACATTGACCAAGATGGCATGCAACTTGGACAGCATCCTTGAAGTCTTCTTGATGTAAATAGACTGTGTGCCATAGATTCAATTTAACTGGAACATCAATACCTTGAAAATGGCATCGCAGGTAGACAGGGTTTTAAACAGAGCTTTTGGCACACTGGCCTTCATAAATCAAGGCTCTGAGTACAGGAGTTGGGATGTTATGCTGAAGTTGTCCAAGACATTGTTGAGGCTAAATGTGGAGTATTGTGTGCAGTCCTGGTCACCTGCCTAGAGGAAAGATATTAATAAGCTTGAAAGAGTGCAAAGAAAATTTAGATGGATGTTGCTGGGAATTGAGGACCTGAGTGATAGGGGTAGGTTGAAAGATTTGGGATTTTAATCTCGAAAATGCAGGAGAATGTGGAGAGATCTTATCATAGAGTTGTACACAATTATGTGGGGTATAGATACAGTAAATATATGTGGGCATTTTCACCAGAGATTGAGTGAGACTAGAACGAGAGTCCATGGGTTCAGGGTGAAAGGGGATCTGAGGGGGAAATGCTTCACTGAGAGGGTGGTGTGTGTGGAACGTACCACCAGTGGAAGTGCAGAGTCAGAATCAGAATCAGGGTTAATATCACTGGCATATGTCGTGAAACTTGTTCTCTTTGCAACAGCAGTAACAGCACATAGTAACAAAAAAACTATAAATTATAATAAGAGATATATATTATATGTGTTTTTTTGTGTGCCATACTCTGCCAGAGCCTCGGCGACCACTTTTCTAGTTGTTGTCTTGGAGGAAAGATTCTGTGAGTGGTCCCCCACATCCTTCTCACAGCGCAGTCTTTTTTTTTACGAGGCCGAGTTGCGAGCTCGACACTCAACCCGGCACGGATGAAAAGCGCGCCCGCGAGCAGCCCGACTGAGTTCGAACTCGGGAATCTTCGCTCCGAATTCCGGCGCTGATGTCACTGCGCCACCAGCCAGCCATATTATATATATAAATAGTGTAAACAGGCAGAAAAGAAAAGAAAAAAATAGTGAGGTAGTATACATGGGTTCATCGTTTATTCAGAAATCTGATGACAGCGTAGAATGAACTGCCCTGAAAAGTTGGATTGTGCCTTCACACTCCCGGACCACCTCCTTGATGGTAGCAATGAGAACAAGGCATGACCTGGGTGATGGGGATCCTTAATGATGGATGCCGCCATTTTGAGGCATTGCTCCTTGAAGATGTCCTGGATACTACAGAGGCTAAAGTAACACTTAAGTGATGTTCAGGTAGGTACAGTACACAGATGAGAGAGGTATGGAGGGCTATGGTCTAGGTGCAGTTAAATGGATGATGCAGAAGACCATTTCAGCAAGATGAAATAGGCTGAATGCCCTGTTCCTGTGCTGTCATACTCTATGAAACTATGAAGTGATAAGGAAGATACACAGTGTAGATAAGCCAGACCTTTATCACACGATGGAAATGCCAAATACCAGAGGAGAAATGTTTAAAGGGGATGTGCCAGGCAAGTTTTTAACTCAGTGAATTGCAAGTGCCTGGAATCTGAGTTTTGATGTCTCCGTAAGTAAACAGAGTTACTGGAATCACATGGTGGTGTTCAGAAGCCCCTCGTGCTGACAAATAGATGAGACGTTAATGCTTAGTTATCTCTCTGGCACCAGCTTAGGATGTTCACAAGAAGAATGGAAAATATCTGCCTTTCCTTTTTTGGTGATTTGTTGAGATCCTTACCCTGAGGAGCTGGTAGCAGAGACGACTAGTAATTACCAAGTCGAAAGCCTGAGCCTCATGTCTTTTGATGCAGTAAAAGCCCTGTGGAGCTTTTGAAGTTAATACCACAGCCTCTTCAGTTCCTCCTTCCTGGCTGTCACCTTTATTGGTTCTTCAGCCCTCTGTGCTAACCATATTTTCCCAAATCTGACATCTCCTGGCAAATGGTTTAATTGCCCCACCCTGTCTCTTTGTATCTGGCTTTCCTTTCTTTCTGTTTATTTTACTCTGCTTCTCTCTGCCTCTGTCTCTGTTTCTCTCTTTCAGAACAATCCCACTAGTCTCATCTTTATTTCCCTGTCCTCTAGTGATTTATTCCGTCTCTTTCACCATCCTCCCTTTCCCACTGACTTGTGCCGAGGTCTAATTTAAGTGACAGTTAACCAAAGAGCATATCTTTGGGATGTGTGAAGAAACCGGACCAGCTGTGGGAAACCCACACATTCGAAGGGAGAACATGAAAGCTCCCTACAGACAGCACCAGAGGTCGGGGTGAAACAGGATTGCTGAAGTTTTGAGGGAGCAGTTCTGTGAGTTGCTGAGGTAATATATAACAAATATTGTAGTTTACTAAGTATCAAGCATGAACTGTTAGAGATTGACTGTTAGCAACAACAGTAGGTTCTGTGTAAAACCCAGCAACCAGCGTTAAGAGGGAAATGTAGAATGACAGCTACCTCTGCTGGCTCAGCTACTCAATGAAACCTGCAACAGTTTTATCTGCTCGACATGGTTGATGTGGGGATAATGCTCCTTCTGGCTGGTGTGTCTGCAAGCAATGGTCGCAATCTCAAAATAAGCAGTTGGCCATTAAGGATAGTGGGCAGCGTAGCAGTTAGCGCAACACTACAACAGTACAGGGTTTCAGAGTTCAGAGTTCAATCCCAGCATCCTCTGTAACTCGTTTGTACGGCTTCCCTGTAAAATGCATGTATTTTCTCCAGGTAATCCAGTTTCCCCCAAAAGCCCAAAGACATATTGGGTAGGTTAATTAGTCATTGTAAATTGTCCCATAGTTAGATTAGGGTTCAATCCAGGTTTTTGGGGGTTATGACACACTATAACACAGAGTGAGGCCATTCAGCCCATTGGATTTACAACTTCTCCTCAGGGCTTCAAATCCAGGCAACATCCTTATAAATTTCCTGTGTACTCTTTCAATCTTCCACACACTCCCTTCAATTCCTTCTCCCCACATTCTCTTCAACTGCTCCCAGCTACCCACACTAGAGTAAACTTACAGAGGAAAATCCTGATAGAGGCTTTCAACCCAAGATATTGACTATTCTTTTTCACTCTGCAGATTGAAAGTCCAAAATGAATTTATTATCAACGTACATACGTATCTGTATATGTCAACATATAATACTCTGAGATGCATTTTCTTGCAGGCATGCACAATAGATACAAAGAAATACAATAAAATCAGTGAAAAACTATACACAAAGACTGACAAGTAACCAATGGGTAAATGGAAACAAACTGTGCAAATACAATAATGAATAAATAGATGAAACTGAGAATTTGAGACCATAAGACCATAGGAGCAGAATTAGGCCATTCAGCCCATCGAGTCCGCTCCAACATTTCATTATGGCTGATCCCGGATCCCATTCAACCACATACACCTGCCTGCTCACCATGTCACTTGATGCCCCAACCAACGTTCAACTTCTACTTTGAATATACCCATCGACTTGGCCTCCACCACAGTCTGTGCCAGAGGATTCCACAGATTCACCACTTTTTGTGTAAAAAAATTCCTCCTTACTTCTGTTCTAAAAGGTCGCTCCTCAATTTTGAGGCACTGCCCTCTAGTTCTGTATACCCCACCCCACCCCAGAGGAAACATTCTCTCCACATCCACCTTATCTCAGTTTCAATGAGATCTCCACACATTATTCTAAATTCTGGTGAGTACAGGCCCAAAGCTGCCAGATGGTCCTCATATGTTAACCCCCGCATTCCCAGAATCATTCTTGTGAGCATCCTCTGGACTCTCTCCAATGACAACACATCCTTTCTGAGATAAGGGGCCCAAAACTGTTGACAATACTCCAAGTGTGGCCTCACTAATGTCTTATAAATTTTCAGCATTATCTCCTTGTTTTTATATTATATTGCCCTTGAAATAAATGCCAACATTACATTTGCCTGCTTTACCACCGATTCAACCAGTAAATTCACCTTCTGTGAGTCTTGCACAAGGACTCTCAAGTCCCTTTGCACCTCTGATGTTTGAATTTTCTCTCCATTCAGACAATTGTCTGCACTATTGTTTCTTTCACCAAAATGCATTATCATACATTTCTCATCACTATATTCCATATGGCACTTTCTATGTCCATTCTTCTGATTTGTCTAAGTCCTGCTGCCATTGCATTGCTTCCTCAGCACTACCTACCCCTCCATCTATTTTCATATCATCCACAAACTTTGCCACAAAGCCATCAATTCCACTGTCTAAATCATTGACAAACAATGTGAAAAGTAACGGTCCCAATACTGACCCCTGAGGAACACCACTAGTCACTAGCAGCCAACCAGAAAAGGCCCCCTTTATTCCCACTTACTACTTCCTGTCTGTCAACCATTCCACCATCCATGCCAGAATATTTCCTGTAACACCATAGGACTTTATCTTGTTAAGCAGCCTCATGTGAGGCACCTTATCAAATGCCTTCTGAAAATCTAAGTAAATGACATCCACAGTCTCTCCTTTGTCCACCCTGCTTGTTACTTCCTCGAAAAATTCTAACAGATTTGTCAGGCAGGATTTCCCTTTACAGGCAATGCTGACCTAGTCCTAATTTATCATTAGAATCAGAATCAGGTTTATTATCACTAGCATGTGACCTGAAATTTGTTAACTTAGCAGCAGCAGTTCAATGATCAATACATAATCTAGTAGAGTGAGAAAAAAAAATAACTTAAATAAACATAATAATAAATAAACAAGTAAATCATTTACGTATATATTGAATAGATTTTTAAAAAATGTGCAAAAACAGAAATACTGTATATTAAAAAGGTGAGGTTGTGTCCAAAGCTTCAATGTCCATTTAGGAATCGGAGTCCTAACTACCTTGAAGAGACTTCATACTGCCTCCTATGCCTCTTGAACTGCTGCTGTCCTTGATGTTTAATCTTTACTGGAATGATCTCAGAAGTCTGGAAGGCTCCCAGCAATGTATTATTATTAAAACAAGAGGAAGGGTGAAATCAGTAACTAAAGGCCTGGCTTAATTTCAGCCATGATTAAATCACTGGAAACCATTGTAAAACATGGTAGAAACATTCCTGCAGAAAAGCACAGATTAATCATGGAGCAGATGTATGGATTTTTTTTCAGGAAAAGTCCCACTAAGTGTTATAAGGAGGCGCATGAGGAATATAAGTAAATCATATCATATGGAGAGATTTTGGTAAGACGTTTGATAAGGTTCTACATAAAAGTCTGGTCAAAAAAGTCAAATTCCTGAAATCCAAGAGAATAGAGAACATACACAGTATAGTGCAAGACCAGGTCCTTTGACCCACGATGCCTGAGCTGAACATGATGCCAAGTTAAATTAATTTTCTTCTGCCTGCACCTGATCTGTATTTCTCCAGTGGAAGTTCAAGACAGGTTATGCTTATTTGTCAGTGTTATGCAAGGCAGAAAATGCCAGTTCTCATAAACACAGAAAAATAAGAATTAGTTACCTAAGATGATTTGGGTAGCAAGATAATGTAGCACTCAGCAAATTGCTATAGCAGCACCACTAACCCAGTTCAAATCTCACCACTGTCTATAAGTAGTTATATGTTCTCACATCACCATTTGGGATTGTACTGGGGGCTCTGGTTTACTCCCACATTCCAAAGATATACTGGTTAGTAGATTAATTTGTCACATGGGCGCAATTAGATGATTTGGCTCATTGGGCCAGAAGGACTTGTTATCATGATGTATCTCCAAAATATAAAAAATAAAATAAAGATATTGAACCATAAAGTCTGCAATGCACTGCACGGAAAATGCATTCCTCCAGCTTGTGTTGAGCCCCATTACAACAGTGCAAAGAGGTCACAGTAAAGTTACTCAGAATGGGTATGGGATGTGAGATAAGATGTGGAGAGGAAATTGCAAACTCAAGCTTCACGAGGTTCTGCAAATACTCGGAATCTTGAGCAGCACACACAAAAGTCTCTCGGAACTCAACAGGTCAGGTAGCATCTATGAAGTGATGAAGGGACTTGATTCAAAGCATTGACAGTTCTTTACCCTCCATGAGTATAGCTCTCCCCACCATCAAGGACTTCTACAAGAGGAGATGGCTTAAGAAAGCAACATCCATTACTAAGGACCCTCACCATCCAAGTCATGCTTTCTGCTCGATATTGCCATCAGGAGTGGTACTGGAGCCAAAGACCCACACCTCAAGTTTCAACTACAGCTTAAAGGGATTAGCTTTATTTGTCATGAGTGCATTGAAGCATACAGTGAAATGCATCGTATTGCATTAACAACCGGCACCGTCCAAGGATGAGCTGGGGGCTGCCGGCATGTGTCGCCATGCTCCTGGTGCTAACATAGCATGTCCACAACTCACTAATATTAACCTATTAGTGAGTTGTGGACATACTTTTGAAATGTGGGAGGAAACCAGAGCACCCAGAGAAGGCCCACACAGTGACAGGGAGAATGTGGAAACTCATTACAGAGAACATTGGGAATCCAACTCCAATTAGTGATTGCTAGTGCAGTAAGGCAATTGTGCTAACTGCTATGATACGGTGTCAACACTTCCCCATGACTTGAAGTTGACTTGTAAAACTGTAACATTACCTCAGAATATATTGACAAGAAAATCTGCAGATGCACAAAATACTGGAAGAACTCAGCAGCCCTTTATCAACTGCCTCTATTGACTGCTACCCTGTACTTCTTCCAGTCCTCCCCCCACCTTCTTGATCTAACTTTTCATCTGTTTTTCCACTCCTGATGAAGGGTCTCGGTTTGAAACGTTGACTGCCTACTCTTTCCATGGATGCTGCCTGGCCCGCTGAGTTCCTCCAGCATTCTGTGTGTGCTGTTTGGAATATATTGCCCTCCAACTGTACTAGTAGATTATTTTGCTTATTTTGTCTTGAAAGCTATGTATAATTTATGTTAATTTAATTGTATGTTCATTTATGTTTGGCATTTTCATAATACACTGTACTGCTATTGTAAAAAGCAAAGTTTCATGGCATTTACGCCTTGGGTATGCATGCCTATAAAACAAGTTTGAACTTGTACTTAGCCTCAGCCCAAAACACTGACTCTTTATTCCTCTCCATAGATGTTGTTGACTTGCTGAGTTCTTCTAGCACTTTGTGCATGTTGTTCAAGTTCTTCATTGTAGCTGTACCTGACCGCGCTCAGACGCACGTCAATAAACTCAGTGTAACTCGGGCGCCACCTTAGTGTATCAGTTACAGCTAGGGGTTCAGGGTTCAGAGTTCAATCATGGCGTTTTCTGTAAGGGGTTTGTATGTCCTCCCCATGGAAGGCATGAGTTTTCCCCAGGTGCTCTGATTACCTCCTACAGTCTGAACAAAGGTAGGTTAATTGGTTATTGTAAATTGTCCCATTATTTGGCTCGGGTTAAATCGGGGTTATCAGGGTTTGCTGGGTGGTGCGACTCAAAGGGCCAACAGGGCTTACTCCGTGCTGTATTGCTAAGTAAATAAATAAATAAACTTGAAAAATACAAAATAATTATGAGTCCAGGATGTGCTTTAGTTATGAATTCAATATAATATTTTCTTTGATGTGATTATTTCTTTTACTCCCTCGTGTGGATAGGCACATAGACCACCCCGACCTTTATCACCCGCCTGACAGTGCTGACCAACATTCCCAGCATCTACACAGGATTGGTCAGAGCCTCAATAAGCATTTGGAATGCCAAGTACAACATGCTTCAAGCAACGGAGAATGCAAATGTAAATTCTACATAGCTGACATTTATTGCTGATATGGAATTTTATCAGTGAAAAAAATGCACAAAATGATTCTCCAGGTGATCTTCAGGGGTTTTTCTAAGTTTATTCTTCAAATCCTAAAATATAGTGTATTCAGTGTCCACATAAAATTATTCCCTCAGGAACAAAACAGCTGATAGCATGGTTCCATAGATTATAAAGACTGGTGGCATTGAAGAATGCCGTTTGGTCCATCTGAGTCTTTCAACTTTAGATGAGAGTCATAGATCAATACAGCAGAGATACAGACCATTTGGCCGAACGAGTCGATACTGACTACAGTGCCAACACAGCCAGTCCTAATTCCTGCACTTGGCTCATATCCCTTGAAGCCCATTCCATGGGGCAGCATGGTAGTGCAGTGAATTAGCACAAGGCTTTACAGTACAAGTGACCTGGGTTCATTTCCCGTCACTGTCTATCAGAAATCTGTACATTCTCCCCGTGACCGCATGGATTTCCTCCAGGTGCTCTGACTTCCTCCCACAATCCAAAGAGATACCAATTAGTAGGTTAATCGGTCATTGTAAATTGTCCTGTGATTAGGATAGTATTAAATGGGGAGAGGGTGCAGTCGCTGGGCAGCATGGTTTGAAGGGCCAGAAGGACATATTTGGCATTCTAGCTCAATAAATATATGTTCATACTCCCAATTCCCAACACCTGATGGGCAGCCTTCAACATTCCTAAACCTGGAGATGTTTTCTGCTTCCGCCACCCTCTTGTCAGTGACCATTCCTGACCCTTGCAAGGTTTTGAGTGAAATACTCGTTTTTCTGCTCCCTTCTAATCTTTGTACCTATTAGGTTAAGACCAAACAAAAGGAATCTCATGTCCATTTCACTCCATAGATGCTGCTTACCTTGCTGAATTCTTCCTGCTACTCATTTTGTTTTGTTCTGTATTTTAGCATCTGCAATCTCATGTGTCTTCAACTTAAGCTCACCAATTTGTCTGAGTTCAAGGAAATGATAAAAGGTGAGATACTGAGGCGGAGATAATGCTGAACGATTATACGATCATTATTGAAATAGGCCTTCTTCGGCCTACTTCACCCATACCAACCACAATGCTTATCTACGCTAATCCCATTTGCTCACATTATGTTCACATTCTGCTAAGAATTCCCTGTAACAATTCTTCTCCAAATGCCCTTTAAATGTTGCATTGGGAGGTTGGGTGGAGATACGTAGCCTGTAGGCCACCCTTGGGCAAGGTGTAGCACCTGCTTTGTCCCTCCCAGTCAGGGTCACGTGAAGCCATGGGAGCAGGTGGTGGATGGTTGTATGAGCAGCTGATGCATATCACAAGTCCTGGGTATGTGACCACTGACACCATGCAGACAATTACTGAAGAGTACTGATAATGGCTGGGGTCACCGGACTTGTAAAGACACTGCCCAGAAGAAAGCAATGCAAACCACTTCTGTAGAAAAAATTGCCAAGAACAATTATGGTCATGGAAAGGTCATGATCGCCCACACCATATGACATGGCACATGAAGATGATGATGACGACCAAGAGGACATGGCATATAAAGACGATGATGACTGTACTTCCCTCAACTTCTTTTGGCAGCTTGTTCCTGATAGTCACCAAGCTCCATCGGAACATTTTGGAATTATGTACACCAGGAAGGCTGTCAATTCTCACTGATTGACTTAGTTCACTACAAGAATCTATAGACTTGTGGATGTGTAGCGCCGTGGGTTAAGATTTTTACTGTTATGTTGTAGGTATTTCATTTTAGCCATTCTGAAGAGCAGTCTGTCCTGCTTTCAGCATATTTGGGTTTGAGCTAAAGATAAGGGGTTGTGATATTCATGCTTAGGAATGTAGTGTCACCCAGTTGGGATGGTGGAATCGGGAGAAGGTTCCAGAGGATGCTGGACAGAGAGGTTCAGTTCTTGAACCAACCAGCAAAAACCTAATCATTACAGTTCAGCAAGACTGTGGCCACTTTTGATGACTATGTTTATCTATTTGTGTTCTCTCTTGCAAAAACTAAGTATAATTTACATTCAATTTATGTTTTTTCCTGTGAATGCTGCTTACCTGCTGCTATGTGTCTGTGACACTGCTGCAAGTAAATTTCATCTATGCGTACAGAATGAGGCCATTCTACCCACTACGTCTGTGGCAGCCCTTTGTTACAGTAGCTCTAGTTCTACCAGTTCTTTCTCTGAGTATTTTTTTTCCACCATTTCATTGCCGAAGGCAGTAGTCCAACTTGCCTCTGCCTCATCAGTAGGTTGTACATTCCAGACTACACCCAAACAAGGTGTAAATATGTTTTTCCTCAACTTGCTCTTAATTCACTACCCCTTATTGTGTGCTTGCAAACTCTGACCCTGGAAACCTTCACTATGGGAATAGCCTCCTCATAATCTATTCTGTCAATCACGTGTGCACTTTGATCAACTTGCTTCTCTTCTCCTAAGAAAATAGCCCCAGTTCTCAGATCTACTTCCGTTACTGTTGTGGCTTATGAGACCATTAACCATAGGAGCAGATTTAAGCCATTCGGCCCATTGAGACTTCTCCACCATTTGAACATGGCTGATTAATTTTCCCTCTTAACCCCATTCTCCTGCCTTCTCCCCATAATCTTTGATCCACTTACTAATCGAAAACCTATCAACCTCCACTTTCTATAAACCCAGTGAATTGCCCTCCACAACTATCTGTCGCAATGAATTCCACATTCCTGACGCATCCCAGGAACCTTCTTGGAAATCTTTTCTTAACCTTGCTGATGCTTTCACATCCTTCTCATTACTGCGGTGACCAAGACATACTTCTCCAGTTGAGTTATGAAAATTCATTGTGAATTTCCTGCTGACATAATTCAAGATTGTTTAATGGCATTTCTTGCACACAAGTATAAAGGAAAATGAAGTAATTGTTACTCCAGATCTTGTGCAATACAAAACAAAACCACAAAAGGTAAAGAACACACCAATAATAATAAAAATCACAGACAATAAATATAAATAAATAAACAGAAGTAAATCTACAGATACTGGAAATCGAAGTAAGTCACACAAAATGCTGGAGGAACTCAGCAGGCCAGGCTGGAAAAGAGTAAACAGTCGATGTTTCAGACTGAGACTCTACATAAGGATTGGGAAAACAAGATTAGAACTCAGAGTGAGAAGGGTGGGGGGTGGGGAGGAGAGAAAGAAGTACAAGGTAGTAGGTGACAGTTGAAACCAAGAGAGGGGGAGGGATGAAGTAAAGAGCGAGCAAGTCAATTGGTGAAAGAGATATAGGTCTGGTGAAGGGGGAATCTCATAAGAGAGGACAGAAGGCCATGGAAGAAAGGGAAGGAGGAGGACTTCCAAAGGGAGGTGATGGGCAGGTAAGGCGATAAGGTGAGAGAGGGAAATGGGAATGGGGAACGGTGAAGGAAAAGGAGTGGCAATTAGTGGAAGTTTGAGAAATTGATATTCATGCCATCAGGTTGGAGGCTATGGACAGAATGGAAGTAGAATTGAAATGGGTGGCCAGCAGAGGTCCCACATTTTCTGCTGGACGCAATGTAGGTTCTCGGCGAAGCAGTCTCCCAATTTACGTCGGATCTCATCGATATACAAGAGGCCACATCGGAAGCACCGGATACAATGAATGACTCTAACAGACTCACAGGTGAAGTGTCGCCTCACCTGGGAGGACTGTTTGGGGCCCTGAATGGTAGTGAGGGAGGAGGTGTCGGGGCAGGTGTGGCACTTGTTCCACTTGCAAGGATAAGTACCGGGAGAGACATTAGTGGGGAGGGATGAATGGACAAGGGAGTTGCCTCGGGAGTGGAAAGTGGAAATGGGGGGGAGGGAAAGATGTGCTTAGTGGTGGGATCCAGTTGGAAATGACAGATGTTATGCAGAATTATGTGCTGGATGCAGAAGCTGATGGACCCTCTGGTGCTTCTCTCCCTTTCCCTTTTTTCCATGGTCTTCTACTCTCTCCTGTCAGATTCCCCTTTCTCCAACCCTTTATCTCTTTCACCAATTCAGTTACCAGGTCCTTACTTCACCTCCTCCTCGTGGTTTCACTTATCACCTACTACCTTGTACTTCTTCCTCTCCTCCCCTCACCTTCTTGCTCTGAGTTCTACTCTCTTTTTCCCAGTCCTGATGAAGTATCTTGACCTGAAATGTCAACTGTTTTACTCTTTTCCATAGATGCTACCTGGCCTGCTGAGTTCCTTCAGCATTTTGTGTGTAACCCTCAGTTCGGCTGGGAGCTTAATCTAGGTGATGATAGCCCTCAGCCCGGCCAAACTTAAGAAATCTCCTTTGGGTGGATGCTGCACGATGTGTCCCCTGTTACAAATCAGTACCATGAAATAACAAACAGTACATAATATGCGATTAAATGATTGAGCTTTATAATTCTTAATTTGACCATATGATTAGTAAAGAAACAAAAAAAAGAAAAGAGTCTATTCTCATGTAACTGTCTAAAGTGCAAACGTTGGAGCTCACAGTTCATCCATTTGTTCCCATCGACCTCCTACGAGCATAGCCAACCCTTGGACCCTCGGACCCTCGCTCCTCAGTCCACTTCATCCAGTGGTCTACCAACTCTCTCCATTCGCGACCTCTCTCTGCATCGCTCCCCGACAAAAGATCGTGAAATCCTTGCTCCCGGACACACAAGAAAGAAGAACATCGCGCTCATTGGTTAGCATGCCCTGCTATCTCTATTCATAACCCAAACATTGCTGCTACAGAGAAACCATTAGCCTTAGCTGTGAAACATTACAGAGAGGCTATTACATTAGCAGTGAAACCTTACAGTGTGTCACGTGTGTGTATTTTATAAATATATAAGAAAGTTTATATACATAGACTGATTGTATGTCCATAAAGTGGTGCTATGCTGTACGTAATGTGACTGAAGGGAAGTAATAAGGTAGTGGTGGGGTTAGTGGGGGGAGGTGTTAATCTGCCTTACTGATTGTGGAAAGTAGCTGTTTTTGACTCTGGTGCTCCTGGTGTGGATACTATGTAGCTTCTTCCCTGATGGGAGTGAGCAGAGTGGGTGGGATCCTTCATAAAGCCACTGGCCTTTCTCCGGCACCCCTCTGTAAATATATCCTTGATGGTGGGCTGTGGCGAAGTGAGCGGTTTTAACTACCTGTTGTAGAGCCTTCCTCTCCACCACCGTGCAGTTTCTGCACCTTGTTATGATGCAGCTTGTTAGGATGCTCATTACTGTGCATCTGTAGAATGACCTGAGCATGGATGTGCAAAGCCCTGCTTTCTTCAGCCTCCTCAGAAAGGACGGGCGTTGGTGAGTGTTCTCCACTGTGGCGGATGTATTCTGGGACCATGAGAGGTTGTGTGTGAAGTGCGCCCCCAGGAGTTTGAAACTGCTTGGGTGATAAAGCTCAGAAATGTGAATGCTTTATTACCAACCCACCTGGCTACTCTCAAAGATAATGGGTAATTGGTTTGTTATTGTCATACGTACCTAGAGACAGTGGAAAACTGTTTTGTATGCCACCCAGACAGATCATCAGATTATTCCATACACAAGTACATCGAGATAATGTGAAGGGGAAAACAATAACAGAATGCAGAATCATAAACAGAAGAGATTCTGCAGATGCTGGAAATCCAGATTAACACACACACAAAATGCTGGAGGCACTCAGCAGGCCGGGCAGCATTTATGGAAAGGAATAACCAGTTGGTGTTTCCTTTATCAGGACAAAATGCAGAATATAGTGTTGGAGATACTGTTACAGACCAAGTGCAGTGTAGGCAGACAAAGTGAGGCATGAGGGCAGTGATAAGGGAGATTGGGCATCAAGGGTTCAACTTCAGCATCTGGGAGTTGGAATGATAGATCCTTTGTTCCAGGAGGTCAGAAGATCTCCAGTCAAGATGGTGCCTGAATACTACGCTCCTTTGGTCAACACCTTCTGGATAGATCATGAAGCCATCTTTTTCACTTCTTTTATGTCTTTTATGTTCATTTAATTTCAAATGTGACTATGGAACTGCTGGAGCTTGTTCTTTGCTGTTTGGAGATCGTTTGGGTGCTTCAGCACTCTGCAGTTTCAGACGGGATTCCAGGAGGCAGAGGCAGTGTGACCAAACCTTGAGGCGAGATGGCTGCAGGATGGCACATGAGCCAATGTTTGACCCCATTTTGCTGATTATAGCTTCTATTATTCACTGATTAAAGTGACAAGGGTGAGTGAAACATCAAGGAAAGTGCAGAAATTTGGAAGTTGCTTGGGTGTTCCAGCGCTCTGCAGTCTCCGAGAGGCAGAGGCTGCATGCAGGAACCTCTTGGTGAGCAGGCTGCTGGACAGGGCGCAAGCTGATGTTTGGGTCTATTTCGCTGATAAAACCCCCATTGTTTGCTGATTAAAGTGATAAAGAAGCATCGAAGCGAGTGCGGAGGGGCGAGTGTCAGCTGCCTGTCTTTTGATTGCTCTGTACTGGAGAGGGAAAGGTCTGCTATTGGGCCTGGAGAATGTTCCCCAGGTTTTTCTGTATTTTGGATGTGGATTTCGGACTAAAGACTTTTTTTTTCAGTCTTCTGGTTTTTATATTCAACTTCAGCATCTGGGAGTCAGAATGATAGATCCTTTGTTCCAGGAGGTCAGAAGATCTCCAGTCAAGATGGCACCTGAATATAGTGCTCCTTTGGTCAACATCTTCTGGATAGATCATGAAACCATCCCTTTCACTTCTTTTATGTCTTACGTTCATTTAATTTTAAATGTGACCATGGAACTGCTTCACCCGATCTTCTCGTTTTTTTTGTGTGGGAAGTGGGATTTTTGGGGTCGATGAGCCCGATCCGTTTTGTTCTTTATTTTCGTGGGGAGGTGGAATTTGGGGGTTGAAGATTGTGCTTTCTTTTCCTTCTTGGTTTCATGGCTGCCTGGTGAATTGAAGAATTACTTTGATAATAACTGAACCTTTGAGATTTAAACAAATATATTGTTAGCAATTCTTAAAGTCATTGAATTTGGATGTAAAAGAATTGAAGAAACATAATAGATGTAATGGACAGATCTGCTAGGAGAGGCCGGCTCCGACATGACTTAGCTCTCTCTGCTCCAGCAGCACTGTAATCACAATAAGTCTTGCAGCACCATGAAACAGCCACTTTAGATCGCAGGAAACTACAAATGCTGGAACTTGGAGCACAAACAGCTGGAAAAACCCAACATGTCAAGCAGCATCTGTGGAGGTGAAGGGATTGTTAACATTTCAATTTGAGGTTCTGAATTAAAAGTTTAGAGCGCAGAGTTGGAGCAACATCTATAACCCTCTAACTACCTCAAACACTGCATTGTAAGTACTTTAAGCCACTTTTTATAATACTATTTGCATATATAAATACATGATGGTTTATGCACATTATATTCCACGCCTGTACCTTAACCTCTAAGTTTAAATTTTATGTAATTCTTTATTCATATATTGCTGAAAATTATAATGCTATATTCTTATAGTGCTGAAGACAAGGTAGCCGGTTTACAAACAGAGGCAATGTGTAGTGAGGAGATGCTGTTGATAGGGCATAATCGCAGTCAACAGGATGAGTTGCAACGTAAAAGTTGGACAAAATCAAAAAGCGTGAATACAGGATTGAAGGTGTTATGTTTGAAAGCACGCAATATACAGAATAAGGTAGATGAACTTGTAGTAGAGTTACAGATTGCCACGTAAAATGTTGTAGGCATCACTGAATCACGGCTGAAAGAAGTTTGTAGCTGGAAGTTTAAAATCCAAGGATACGTATTGTATCAAAAGGTCAGGCAGGATTGCGGAGGGGTCGGCATTTTTCTGTTGGTATAAAATGAAATCAAATTATTAGAAAGCAGTGACATTCATGTTAAATCATTGTGGATAGAGCTAAGGAACTGCAAGGGTAATAAGACCCTGATTGGAGTTGTATTCAGATCACAAAACAATAGTAAGGATGTGGTGTACAAATTACAATAGAGATAGAAAATGCATGCAAAAGGGCAATGTTACAATTGTCATGGGAGATTTCAGTATGCAGAGAGGGTAGATTGGGAAAATCAGTTTGGTCGGAATTCTAAGAGGGGGAATTTCTAGAATGCCTGTGAAATTACTTTTTAGAGCAACACGTGGTTGAGTCCACTAGGAGATCAGCTATTCTACATTGGGTGTGCTACAATTAACTAGAATTGATTAAGGTAAAAGAACCCCTGGGGGAAAGTGATCAGAATATGATCAAATTCACGAAATTTGAGAAGGAGAAGTTGAAGTCAGATCCGTCAGTATTACAGTGGAGTAAAGGGAATTACAGAGGCATAGAGAGGAGGTAGCCTGAATTGATTGGAAAAGAACACTGGCAGGGATGAAGGCAGAGCAACAATGGCTGGAATTTTTGGAAGCAATTCCGAAGGCACAGTATATATACATCCCAATGATGAAGAAGTATTCTAAAGGCAAGATGACACTACCATGGTTAACAAGAGGAGTCAAAGTCAACAAAAAAAACAAAGAAAGGGCATGTAATAGACGAAAAATTAGTGGGAAGCTAGGGGATTGGAAAGCATTTAAAAACCAGCATAAGGCAACAACAAAAGTCAGTGAGAATGTAAAGATAAAATACGAGAGTAAGCTAGCCAGTAATATTAAAGAGGATACCAGAAATTTCTTCAGATACATAAAGTGTAAAGGAGGCAAGAGTGGATCGGACTACCGGAAAACGATGCTGGAGAGTTAGTAATGGGGACAAGGAAATGGCAGATGAACTGAGTAAATATTTTTGTATCAGTCTTCACTGTGGAAGACACTAGCAGCATGGCAGAAGTTCCAGCCTTCGGGCTCATGAAGTGTGTGAAGTAACGATTGGTAGAGAAAAGGTTCTTTGGAAACTGAAAAGTCTGTAGGTAGATAAGTCACCTGAATCTGATGGTGTACACCACAGGGCAGTAGAAAGGAAATTATAGACCAATTATAGACCAATCATCTCCAACAGAAAATGTTGGAGATGATTATTAAGAATGAGGTCTCTGTGTAGTTAGAGGCACATGATAAAATAGGCTGAAGGTAGCATTATTTCCTTGAGCAAAAATCTCACCTGACAAATCTGCTGGATTCTTTGAAGATATAACAAGTAGGATAGACAAAGGGAAATCAGTTGATGTTGTGTACTTGGATTTTCAGAAGGCCCTTGACAAGGTGCCACACATGAGGCTGCTTAACAAGCTATGACCCCATGGTATTACAGGAAAGATTCTAGCATCAATAAAGCAGTGACTGATTGGCAGGAGGCAAAGAGTGGGAATAAAGGGAGCCTTTTCTCGTTGGCTACCAGTGGCTAGTAGTGTTCCACAGGGTCTATGTTGGGACTACTTTTTATGTTATATGTCAAAAATTTTGATGATGAAATTGATGGTTTTGTTGCAAAGTTTGCAGGCAATATGAAGACAGGTGGAGGGGCAGCTAGTTTTGAGGAAGTAGAGAAGCTACAGAAGGACTTAGACAGATTAGGAGAGCAGGCATAGAAGTGGCAGATGAAGTACAGTTTCAGGAAGTGTATGGTCATGCACTTTAGTAGAAGGAATGAAAAGGTTGATTATTTTCTAAATGGAGAGAAAATTTAAAAAGAAAACTGAAGCACAAGAGACTTGGGGATCATTTTGCAGGATTCCCTAAAAGTTAATTTGCAGGTTGAGTCTGTGGTGAGGAAGGCAAATGTGATGTTAGCATTCATTTCCAGAGGACTAGAATATAAAAGCGAAGATGTAATGTTGAGGTTTTATAAAGCACTGGTAACACCTCACTTGGAGTATTGTGAGCAGTTTTGTACCCCTTATTTTAGAAAGGATGTGCTGAAAATGGAGATGGTTCAAAGTAGGTTCCCGAAAATGATTCCAGGCTTGAATGTCTTGTCATATGAAGAGCATTTGACGGCTCTTGGTCTGTATTCACTAGACTTCAGAAGAATGAGGGGTGACCTCATTTAAACTTATTAAATGGTGGAAGGTCTTGATAAAGTGGATGTGGAGAGGATGTTTCCTTTGGTGGGAGAGTCTAACATCATAGGACACAGAATAGAGGGGTGTACTTTTAGAACAAAGATGAGGCGGAATTTCTTTAGCCAGAGAGGGGGTGAATCTGTGGAATTCTTTGTCACAGGCAGCTGTGGAGGCCAAGTGTGTATGTATATTTAAAGCAGAGGTTGACAGACTCTTGATTGGTTACAGCATGAAGGGGTATGGGGAGAAGGCAAGAGTTTGGGCCTGAGAAGAAAATTGGATCAGCCATGGTGAAATGGCAGAGTAGAGATGATGGGCCTAATGGCTTAATTCTGCTCCTTTACTTTATGTTATGTAATTGTTGAAGGCTGTTTTTTATTTGTTGCATGTTGCCCCAACACGCCGCAGTAAAATTCTAATAAATGTAAATACATATGGTAAATAAAGTTGATCCTTGATCCTTGAAAATGCTAAAGGAACTCAATGTGTCAGGTGGATCATTGAAATAAAGGGATTCACTTTCAAGGACTCTTCATCCCATGTTCTCAATGTTTGCTGCTTACTTATTTATTATTATTATTATTATTATTATTTCTTCTTCTGTATTTGCACCGTTTGTTTCCTTCTGGACTGTTTGAACATGTTATTTGGGTGGTCTTTCATTGATTCTATTATGCATGTCATTCTACAGATTTATTGAATATGCTCACAAGAAAATTAATCTCATGGTTGTATATGATGACATATGTGTACTTTGAAATAAAATTTACTTTGAACTATGAATCTGGGGGAGAAAGCGGACAATCGATGTTTTCAAAAAAATTCAGGACTGGTAAAAAAAACAAGAGGGGAGATAGTAAGTATAAAAAGGATGAAGGCGGATAGGAGAAGAGATGAAGCAAGAACTGACAGCGACAGGTGGATCCAGGTGAGGGGCTGATAGGCAGATGAAGGGGCAATAGGCAGTTGAGGAAAGGGACAGAGTTGGAATGGTCAGAAGCTAGGAGGTGATAGGTGGAAGTGACAACGTGCTGAAGAAGATGGGATCTGATAGGAGAGGACAGTGGACCAGAGAATGAAGGGAAGGAGATGGGGAGGGGAATTGGGCCATTACAAGGGAGACTGATGATCGAGAGTTCATCTTTAGCACTTGGGAGTTGAGTTGGTAGATTAGTCACTCCAGGAGATTGGCTTCTACATTCTTTGGCAGTAAAGAGACAGCGGTGCAGGCACGGTGTAATGATGCTGGCAGCTGAAAGGTTAGGAATGCTGTCTCAGTTTCAACACTAATTTGCTGAAGTGCACTTTGTTGAATGGTACAGACAAATGCTTAAACTGCCGTTCAAAAGCCCTTGCAAACACTGTCTGAAATCTCTCAGCTCCTGACAATATTTCAGAATAATTCTTCTCTTCTGCCTTCGTGATGCAGTTAGAGTTTCACTTCAGCTGACTTGCAAAGCAGACTTCACATCCTTCACCTGAACTGCCACCAATGTTTATGGAACAATTTAAATGTGCTGCAGTCCCGGAACCTTCACAAGGTCAGGCACTAGTAAGAGATTAAACTTCAGTGTGGATTAGGAAATAATAGGAAGATAGGTCTGTCTGAAGTGGGCTGCAAAATGCACAGCATACAGTATGAACATAGATTAGATGATTTGATTGGCTTCCTTCTATGCATTTGGCTCTATATTAGAGGAGTTTCAATCAGGAAAGTAGCAGCTGCCTTGGCTCAGGGTGTGTATGGAGAATAGAAGTTTAAGCTGTTACGCAGACATTAAAATAATTTTAGAACTAATGTCATTTTATTTGTGAAACTGATTCCACAACCAGCAGACTCATTTTCAACTCATGCTTTTGCATTTTTTAATTATTTGCATAATTAGTCTTCTTTTGTACATTTGTTGCTTGCCTGTCTTTGTTTATATATAGTTTTTCATAAATACTGTTGTATTTCTTTAACTTCCTGTAAATTTTTGCAAGAAAATGAATATCATGTTCATATATAGACGTAATTCCGACATTATACACATGCACTTAGATAAGAAATTTACTTTGACTTTGAGTTGACTTTTAGGTTATTGAAGCTGCAAGGTAATTGGTAATTGTTCTGTTGATATCACAGGCAATGAGATACAGTGAGGAGGATTTGTCTGCATGCCATCCTCAAATACATCCAGGAAGTACCAAAGGAAAATATAGAATGTACGGAAGATAGACTGGTACAGAGTAGGAACAGGCTATTAGGCCCACAATATTGTGCTAAATTAATTAATGACAATGAATTAAACTAATCCCTTCTGCCGAGATAATATTCATATCCCTCTATTTCCTACACATTCATGTACCTATCTAACAATCTCTTAAAAGCCTGTATTGTATTTGCCCCCACTACCACCCCTGGCAGGGCACACCACTCTGTGTAAGAATCTTGCCCCGCATATCTCTTTCGAAATTTCCCCCTCTCGCCTTAACCTATCATCCTGGATCAATGACCAAGATCTCTGCATCACCCCCCCAACCCAACTCCATCCTAACTGCATTTTACAGGAGCATCACTGACAGCGTCCAGACAACTTGCATCTCTATCTGGTGTGGGAGCAGGCGAGCACCAGAGCAGAAATACCTACAAAGGACTGTGAGAACAGCTGGGAGGATCATAGGAGATGCTCTACCATCCATCAGGGACGTTTATCAGGAGCGCTGCATACGCAGAACCCTCAGTATTTTTAACCATCCCACCCATCCATCCAGCCTCTTCTTTGACTTTCTACCATCAGACAGGAGACAGTGATGGATAAAAACAAGAATAGTCAGGAGTGGAAGCAGTTTCCTCCCACAGGCCTTTAGGCTCCTGAACTCCGGGCTGCTTCAAAGTGTCACTGGTTAATCTGTTTTGTAGTTTACAATATTTAATTTAGGCACTTTAGTTTGTTTATTTATATGTAATTCATCTGTAGATTTCACCCTTATTTTCATAAGTAATTCTGTGTTATGTGTACTACTGTGCTTTACACCCTGGTTCAGCAAAATGTTGTCTTTTTTGATGGGTATACATGTATACAGCTGAATGATAATAAACTTGACTTAATTTGACTTGTGTGCTAAACTAGTAACTTAAAAACTACGTGATTGCACACTGTCATAAAACAGTCAAAATCACCAACTATCTCATGTAGCAACACACAAAATCCTGGAGGAATTCAGTGGGTCAGGCAGCATCAATAGCCAGAAATGGACAGTCGATGTTTCGGGCCAAGACCCTTCATCAGGACTGGGAAAGAGGGAAGATAGTTGGTTATAGAAACAGCTTAGAGGAAAGGGTGGATGAAGAGCGGTTGAGTGATCAGTGAATTCATGAAGAGGGATTGATGAAGGAAGGTGAGAGTGTGAATGAAGCATGACACTGGGAATTGATACCTTCTCTTGTCTTCCATCTTTTAGCTCACTCCTCCCATTCCTAAGACTCTGCTTGGAAATTGTCAACCCTCCACCTGTCTCTTCCCCATCACCAGCGCCATTCTGAGCAAAGGTTACTGACTTGAGTCACAAACTGGTTTCTCTCTCCACACAT
The DNA here is from genome assembly GCF_030028105.1 of Mobula birostris. Lineage (NCBI taxonomy): Eukaryota > Metazoa > Chordata > Chondrichthyes > Myliobatiformes > Myliobatidae > Mobula > Mobula birostris. The sequence continues at coordinate 76,013,214 of NC_092384.1, read as the reverse complement.
GCTGCTCCAGAGGAAGAAGCAAGTCCAAGACCTGCTACTGTGCTGTATCTCAAAATTAATCAAATAAGATAAATAGGAATCTGCAGCAAAAAAAAAGCTACCTTGCAGTGGGTGAGCACAGAGTCAACGAGCTGAATGTCCTGATTGTTGAAAGACTGAGTTCGAAGAACTACTATTGACAGCCAGACCGCGATGTGTATTGCCCTGACCTCTGGAATTCTAGACTGAGTTTGTTACCTTCCTGTTTTTTTTTAAAAAAAAGACACAGAGTCAAAGCCATTATGGTAATGGATGGAGTGAGTTTATGTAAAATCTTGAGATTAATATAATGGTACAAATATTTACAGTTTAGAAAAACATTCATTCCATTTTGTGCACTGGAATTTAGGTCCTCCCCATTCTCACGCTCTGCCTAAATCTAGAAATAACCAGTTATGATACAAACAGATGAGAGAGTTACATGAAGTTCTTGAATTGAAACTGAGAGAAGTTGAGTTCATTGTCATCTGCACAAGTACACGTGTGCAGAAGTGCAATGAAAACCTTACTTGCAGCAGCATCACAGGCACATACACTCAGTGGCCTTTTTATTAGGTACAGGAGGTACTTATGTTCGTGGTTTTCTGCTCCTGTGGCCTATCCACTTGAAGGTTTGATGTGTTGCATGTCTGGAGATGCACACCACTGTCGTACACATGGTTATCTGAGTTATTGTTGCCTTTCTGCCATTTTGAACCAGTCTGGTTATCGTCCTCTGATCTTTTTCATTAACAAGGCCTTTTCACCCACAGGACTGCCATCTTGCTGGATGTTTTTTTTTCTGGTTTTGCACGATTCTCTTTTAACTCTAGAGACTGTTGTGTATGAATATCCCAAGAGATCAGCAGTTTTCTGAGGTACTCAAACCACCGGGTCTGGCATCAACAATCATTTTGCAGTTAAATTAAAGTTAACTTCCCCATTCTGATGCTTGTTGTGTCCAGGGTAGCTCTCTCACCTTCGGTCCCCAGTGGACCCTCAATTCTAACCTGTGTCTCCAAGTAGCAGCTTGCATGTGGCAGTGGCTGCACCCACATTCCACCGCTAAACCAGGTGAGGGTAGCCAGCTTCCTCATACCATGGTGAGATAAGGACATGCCTGTCCGAGCATGCAAAGTCAGCTCCGGTGGACTAGCAGATGAGACCTAGAATGCGATCCAACCAGGAAGGCGGTTCTGCAGCGCTCGGTGGAAAGCGAAAGGCATGACAAGAGCCATAATACCTCATGGCCATCCACTTCAATGAAGGGAGACCCCAGTCTGTGATGACTGCTCATACCGCTGGAGCCAGACTACAGAGACTGAGAGAATGGAACTGCCCCAGTGCAATGGCGTTTCTACCTTAAAATCTCTGCCACAAGTGTTCCTATCATCTCCGGATGCGACAACCACTAGTCGGTGCCCGGAAGCGGCCAATTCACCTACCAGCCTGCACTACTTTGGGATGCAGGAGAAGACCGGGGTACTGATGGGAAACCCATGGTGAGCATGCAAACTCCACATACTCAGGAGTAAACACAGGTCTTTTGAGCCGTGAGGCAGCAGCTCTACTAATTGCATCCTTATACTATCAAATAGTTAGATTCAGATTTTCAGGTTCATCTATTAACCACATGTACATCAAAATCAGGAGTTAAAGGTGCTGAGGATCTCCAAGAATGGAGGGCATGTGCAGGCAGAAGAGAGGAGTTTAATTAGGTGTCATTAATATCATTGGTTTGACACAGCATTTAGAGGCAAAGGTTCACATTTAGCATTGTTTAGATTCACAACCTACACATCCTAAAGATTGTTTGGGAGCAGCCCACGAGCGTTGCTACATATTCCGGTGCCACCATAAGCTCATCCGCAATGTTCAGCAGAACAACACAAGCAGCAACAACAATAACAACAGCAAGAAACAACATCAACAAAACAAGCCCCTACCCCCTCCCCTCTCTCTCTCGCACGCACGCGCGCGCACACACACACACACACACACACACACACACACACACACACACACACACACATGCCCGCAACCACAGCACAGTTTAAGCTCTCATTTCTGTGGTTTCACGACCATGATTTAAAGGAAACAATGTTTTTGAGACTTGAAATCTAACCCAGCAGAGTTCTCTTCCCATTGTTGTATTTCCTACCATCCTCCAAATTCATTTTCAAGTTTATTGTCACCTAATACTGCCAAATGCAACAGCATTCCTGTGGACCAAGGTGAACAGCACAGTACACATAATTCACACACACAACAGGTAAAGTAATATTACCACAAATAAATTAACAAATAATAGAATATATTCCAGAAGATCGACATTTAGTTTCTCACAGTTTTGTACAAAACGATTAGCACAGAGTGTAGTTAGAAAGCACCGCCTGTGACTGTTAAGGCTGACAGCATCTGTCGATTCCCTTATGATGATAATTTCTCCGTGCTTTACATAGAGTTAGGAGCAGGCACGGTAGGGGTTGGATTTGAAGAACCAGCTCGCGGGCATCAGTCGCCGGTTCATTCAATCAAGGAAAAGCCATTTGTCTTCATCATCTAAGAAAGAGAAACTATCAATTGTCTCCATTCGATTCCTGTTCCATCTGACAAGAATAAATTATACCTTGACCTGAATGTAGAAAATAAATGGATGGCTTGAAATTCAATACATTTTTGTTATATGCAGCAGATTAACATTCAGAGGCACACACGCACAAAAATATATTCCTGACAGACACACTTTACGTCCAGCAAATAAACATTTCTCAGAATTATGCAACCATTAAATGGAGGAGGCTTTCTTCGGTTATCTGTCATCTTTTCATTTTATAACCTCAATCTAGCTTTATTTTGAGAGGATTAGAATATAAAAGGTTCTTTAAGGTTGTCATAGCCAGTGGGAGGGGGTAGTGGAGATAAGCTCCCACTACTAATTTAAAGCTGCCAATGGCATGCATCTCAAATAACCTCTGACAACCAAGTCCAGCTCCTGACCTTCATGTGTGGCTTAACTGCCAAGCCTGGCCGAATTGTTTCTACTGAGAGGAGAAGGGGCAAAAGTGGGTTCCTGGTGTGTTAAAATCATCGCTTCGGGCAGATGAGGCTTGTCAGCAGTGGTTGTCAGCTCATCTAGGAGAAGGAAAACTCTAATCTCAAATCTCCACTGCCTTCCACAGATGGGGAAGGCTTCAGGAGTAAACCCAGAGGGAAAAATCTGGAGCTGGAGTCCCTAAAGCAGTCCTACATTGAGTTCAATGTTGACAGGCAACTCCTGCAATGCCACTGGTACCAAAACATAGTGATCTTTGCCATTCCTTTGGACTTAACAGGTGCATGGAGAGAGGGAGCCTACTGCATGGGCAACAGCTTGCTCTCCATATTGTACTGCTCTGGCCTGCAAACTGGTTTACATATACGTCGACAGCAAGGACACACAATATCAATGTTGAACCCAAGCAGTGGCGGTCCCTCAAAATACGAAATCAAGGTTGTAATGCTAAGGCTTTATAAGGCAGCGGTTAGACCAATTTTAGAAGATTGTGAGATGCCTTAGACCCCACATCTAAGGATGAATATGCTGATTTTGGAGATAATCCAGAAAAGAGTAGAAGAATGAGGGGGAATCTCATTGAAACCTGTAGTGCTCACAAATAAAAGTTGCTGGTGAATACAGCAGGTCAGGCAGCATCTCTAGGAAGAGGTACAGTCGATGTTTCGGGCCGAGACCCTTCGTCAGGACTAACTGAAAAAAGAGATAGTGAGAGATTTGAAAGTGGGAGGGGGAGATCCGAAATGATAGGAGAAGACAGGAGGGGGAAGGATGGAGCCAAGAGCTGGACAGGTGATTGGCAAAAGGGATATGAGAGGATCATGGGTCAGGAGGCCCAGGGAGAAGGAAAAAGGGGAGGGCTAAGCCCAGAGGATGGGCAAGGGGTATAGTGAGAGGGACAGAGGGAGAAAAAGGAGAGAGAGAAAAAGAATGTGTGTATATAAATAAGTAAATAACGGATGGGGTATGGGGGGGGGGCATTAGTGGAAGTTTGAGAAGTCGATGTTCATGCCATCAGGTTGGAGGCTACCCAGACGGAATACAAGGCGTTGTTCCTCCCACCTGAGTGTGGCTTCATCTTGACAGTAGAGGAGGCCGTGGATAGACATATCAGAATGGGAATCTGACGTGGAATTAAAATGTATGGCCACTGGGAGATCCTGCTTTCATATCAGAATGGGAATAGGACGTACTAGATCTTCTTTCAGGCCCGAAACGTTGACTGTACCTCTTCCTAGAGACACTGCCTGGCCTGCTGCGTTCACCAGCAACTTTTATGTGTGTTGCTTGAAATTCCAACATCTGCAGATTTCCTCATGTTTGCATGTTCACAAATTTAGTGTATGTCATATATATATATGTATTCTGGCTGTAGTGGAACCACATATATTTCTGCTTATTAATGTCAAATTGAGGATAAAAACACCTGGGATTTCCTAACAGCATGTAGACGGACAGCTGCACAGCGACTAATGGCTTCTTCATGGCTTGGAGCCTGTATTCACTGGAGTTTAGAGAATGCGAGCAGATCTTGTTGAAACTACTGAATTTTAAAAGACCTACATAGTCATCGAGAGGATGTTTCTAAGAGTGGGTGTCTACGAACAGAGAGCACAGGCTCAGAATAGAAGGACATCCATTTAGAACAAAGATGAGGAGGAATTCCTTCAGCCAAAGAGTGGTGAATCGGTGGAATTCGTTGCCACAGATGGCTGTGGCAATGTTGTTGGTCACAGAGGCCAAGTCATTGCATATATTTAAAGTGGAGGTTGCTCAATTCTTGATTAGTCAGGGTATCAAAGGTTCGGCGAGAGGCAGGAGAATAAAGTTGAAAAGGAAAACATTTCATCAATGATAGAATGATGGAGAAGACTCAATGGATCAAATGGTCTAATTCTGCTCCCATGACTCATGTTCTTAAAATTTACATTGCATAGTGTTTACTGACAAGGCTACATTAGCCAATGAAGGTGAAGTGAATTTGAGAGATGAGGTGAGTGCGTTTACAAGAAAGTACCATACATTAAAATAATAACAATTTAGTCAGAAAACAAGGAATATGTAAATAATGTTGTTAAGTCTTTGGAGAGGGTGCAATACAAGTTAACCAGCATACTGCCTGGATTTAGGGCATGTGCTATAATGAGAGATAGGAGATCTGGTGGAGGTTTCTAAAGCTATGACAGGCATTGATAGAGTAGACAGGCAGCATCTTTTTCCTAGGTTTAAAATGTCTAATATCAGAGGGTATGCATTTAAGTCGAATGGGGATAATTTCAAAGAGATGTGAGGACAGTTTGTTTTTACACAGAGGGTGGTGAGTGCCTGGAATTTGCCACCTGGTACGGTGGTAGAGGAAGATATATTAGAGACTTTTAAGGGATGTTTAGATAGGCACATCAATGTGAGTAAAATGGAAGGATATGGGGGATTAGTTAGGTTGCCCACCTGATTACCAATTTAACTGGACCACCACAATATTGTAAGATGGCGCTACAGCAGGCATATGACAGCTTACTGGTATTTCAACAGCAAAGAAATTCAACTAAAAACATTACTAATAACACTCTTTTGAAGTAAATTGTGGCAACCTATCACTGCAAGCAATGAAGAGGGGAGCGAAGGTGAGGTGAGTTTGAGAGATGAGCTGTGCCAGTGCTCTGCAAAATCGACGCAGATGGAGCCTGGAGTGAGCAACTCAGAGAGGAGAAGTTGAGATGGAGTAGTTCTGATCCCCGTCCAACTAGCTCGGGCGCGAGGTTGGATTGCTCGAATTGGCAAGCCAATATGAAGAGGTCGGGAATGGCTTCTTCAGCGGCAAAATCTATGTCTGAAACGAATTGCCAGGCGAGGCGTTCTAGGCTCGGAGTGATTCACCGCAGCTGAGCCCAGGTCATAATGCGAGGTAGGATCGCTCTTTGTACAATTTAAACGCAGACCCAGATAGACTGGAAAGGCAGAGTGTCAGGACCAGAAGCGAGAGTCAGGCAGATTTTCACTCACTTTCCTGTGGTGTTCACTCATCTCTCCATGACACTGTGGCTGAGAGACTGCCCCCGGCTGCTGTGCTTTGTGAATATGAACTTCGTAGCGATTTACCCCGCTGATATGATGAACTGAATATTAAGGCTTTATGCCTACTCTGGGCTGCTCCGAGAAAGTGGATCTAAGGACTCAAATTTGGATCGGAATGCTATTGTCATTGCTCACTTCTATTGTTTACATGATCTGTGTTTTTTTCCTTTTCTCTGCGTATTGGTTGTTGGTCTTTACTATTTTTTAATTGGGTTCTTTTGGAATTTCTTGCTTTGTGGCTGCCTGTAAGCAATCAAATCTCAAAGTTGTATAATTTATAAATTCTTTGATAATAAATGCACTTTGAATCATTGAGTCTTTGAATATTGTGGGCCAAAGGGCCAGTTCCTGTACTGTATTGTTCCATGTTCTAATGAGGGTAACAGAAATTACTGCAACATCTCCTAAATTTCTTCAGGAAGTTTACAAATAAATTATGTGCACACCGTTGATCAGATTCAGATTCAGATTATTTTATGTACATCGAAGCATTCAGTGGAATGTGCCATTTGTGTTAACAACCAAAATAACCTCAAGGATCTGTAATTGATTAACCATCTAAGGTAGCAGACAATCATTTTCTGTCAGGCAAGTAGACTCAATGGGCCGAATAGCCTTATTCTGTTTCTACATTTTAAGGTCTTATGGAGCAGGCTGTCACTCTATGAAGCCCGTAAATTAGCAGAAGTTTGGCATTGCGCATTGGCTGACAGGAGGAAAAAATGTTATGCACTGAGTCTCTGGAATGCAGATACCTGAGAGATGTGGACAACCAAAAATATAAAAGATGGCTCTGTAGAATTGACAGTCTGGGCTGCCAGCTTTTCAGCGGCCAACATACCATTCGCTGAGGGTCCTATAGTTATATCAAGTAATTATAATGTCAAGGGGAAAGTAGTGCTGCCTGTGACCTGCATTATTTCAAGTTCCAGTTTATTGTCATCCGACTATGCTCGTTTATTTATTTATCTATCTATCTATCTATCTATTTAGTAAATCCGAGGCCTCTGTTGGTTAGGGTTGACCATGGATGTTGCATCCTAGCTGTCTGGATACGCAAGCATGGACAGTAACATATACAGTAAGCTGTTGTCTACGCAGCAGGCTCTCTCCTGCACGCATCTGATAAACCCAAAGGAACGGCAGAGACCGATACAGTTTGACACCAGCACGATCATGGGAGTTGCCAGTCGCGTTGAACTCAAAGTAAGACTGCCTTACGGACACCAGCTCCAGATTTTTCCCCTTGCGGTTTACTTCCAAAGCTTTACTCACAAATACTCCAAGGTAGAGAAGGATTGAGGTCAGAGTTTTCCTACTCCTGCCAACCATACCAACCATGGCTGATGAGCCCCATCTGCCCAAAGTGACGGGTTTTAAGGCACCAGCAATCTGCTTTTGCCCTTCTCCTGTCAGTAGGAATAGTTCCACCTGCCTTGGTGGCTAAGCCACAAGTGAAGCCCAAGAGCTGGACTTGGTTGCAGAGGCCATTTGAGGCACATGCCATTGAGAGTATTTAATAGGTAGTGGGAGATTATCCCCATTACTACACCCAACTATGAAAAACTTATTTAGATGTACGGGGTCTTTCTTTTGTTACATTTAAAATGGCGATTTTGTTATGTTAATCTGGGGAATGCGGCTTTGTTGTGCTTTAACGCTGAAGAGAGTTTGCGCTAACAGTTTGTTTTACTTTAAAATGAGATAACAGGGTTCTATTAGTCAATGGGTGGTTATGTATCGTTTTGTTTTCGGATGCCATGCTGTATGATATGACTGTGGACTGAGTTTTGGCTGGGAGTCGGAGGAGAGACGAGGCGGACGGCGGACGTGCGGAGAGGCTCCGGTCGATCACTCAGGGTGGTCCCGAGCCGTGAGTCGACGGAATTCGGGTGGTCGTCTGACGTCGAATTGAGCTCCAACTTTAGCGCGCGAAGAACTTGGACTTTGATAAGTGTTGGCGCCTTTTTTTTCCATTACTTTCCTCTCTGTATCAAATGTATATTAATGTCATAGAATTAGTAATATCTACAAAGTGTATTTGTTAAAATTTACTGGGTGTGCTGGCTGATGATTGATGTTTGTGATTGATTCGGGCGGCGACTGACCCTGAGGGGAGTGTTGAGGCGGGTGCTAGGCGGGATTTCCCCTAGACATACACGAGTCAATATAACGGAACGTTACAAGTGGGGGCTACCGTCCTGGATCTGGACCTTTCGGGAAAGTTGTACTTGTCATTGTGGTAAGTGGTGTGAAGATGGATCGAGATAAGATTGTAAATTGGTGTGAATTGGAGGAGGTACCGGTGAATCATGCGTGTGTGTTAAGTGGGGTCGATTATCGCATTTCGGCAGAGATACTGGTGTGAGGGTTGAGTTTGATTAAAGGTATCGGGCAGGTAGAACTTGTAGCTAGAAGGGGTGGGAAAGAACTAGAGGCTAGCTGGATGTTGGTGCGGACGAGTGCCGACGTCATGGCTTTAGAATTACCAGCGACAGTCCACGTCCAGGGGGAGGCGGGGCCGTGGGGTCTCCACACTCTCCCCGAGGACGCAAGTGAGGAGGTGCCGGAGGAGGAGGAGCCAGATGAGGTTCAGGAGGTGGTAGCCGGGGGGGAGACCAGAGAAATCCAAGGGGTCCTCGGGGGCCCGTATCGGGAGGAGAGAGGCGGCGAGTAGTGAGTGCTATAACTGTGGGAGAGAGGGGCATTTCCGCTGGGAATGTGAGTGGCCGGGGGCGTGCTACCGCTGTGGGGAAGCTGGCCACTTGCGGAAGGATTGTGAGAGACGAGATGCGCCGAGAGGGGAGGGCCCCCGGGCCACCAAGAAGGGAGAGGTGTCGGGAAACTTAGGAGGGGCTCAGTGAGGGAACGGACTGGAGTCTCGGGAGGAACACGTTCCCAGAAAACCGCTATGGAACCCCGGAAAGAACAAGCCCAAATTCCTGATGGACTGGTGGGGCCCCGTTCCAGCGTGTCCCTATGGATAGAGGGAATCTTTGCGAAAGCCATCCTTGACACCGGGTCGCAGGTTACCTTACTGTACCGGTTGTTCTACAACAAATATCTGAAGCATTTGGCAGTAACTCCGTTTAACGCATTGGAGATTTGGGGCATAAGTGATGGTGATTACCCGTACGATGGATACTTGTCAGTGAGATTGGAATTTTCGGAGGGAGATGTGGGAGTATCGGAAGCCTTTGAGACGCTGGTGTTGGTTTGTCCTGACTCGGTGGAGACCGGTGGTGCTGCCCTGTTGGTGGGGACTAACTCCCCTCTGGTGCGACAGCTCTTGGGAGCCTGTAAGAAGAAGGGGGGGGGGAGAACTTTCTGGAGACCCTCTCGGTCCACCCCGTGTTCCGAGCGGTGTACAAAGGAGTGGGTGACCCCCAGGGGCTGGATCCTGAGTGCAAACGAGGGACGGTGTGGTGCACTCAGGCGAGGCCTAAGGTGATACGGCCAGGGGAGGCGGCATTAGTGATGGGGACCCACAGATTCCCCGGATTACCGCCGGACGAGGCCCTGCTAGTAGACGCCCCCGACGACCTGGAAAGGGAGTCCCGGTTCCCGGCTGGGGCGCTAGTGAGACCTGAATTGCAGAGGCCCTCAGCTGTACAGGCACAGCGGATGGGGATGATGGTAAGGAACATAACGGAGAGGGAGATCACCTTTAAGCGCAGGATGCCCCTTGCGCACTTGTTCCCGGTGACGGTGATGTCCAGCGCCCCTGTGAAGCCCACTGGAGGAGAACTATTGGGAAACGGGGGGCGGCTGACCGAGGAGGCCTTTAATTTTGAAAACTCCCCTGTACCGCCGGCGTATAAGAGCAGGCTGGTGGAGAAGATGCTGAAGTTAGGGGATGTCTTTTCTCAGGGCGAGTTTGATGTAGGATGTTCCAAGAGCACTCGGCACACTCGGGTGACAAATGACACCCCGTTTAGGGAGAGGTCGCGGCGGTTGGCCCCAGCAGATGTGGAAGATGTGCGGCAGTTGAAAGACGCAGGAATTATTGCGGAGTCCCGAAGTCCCTATGCGTCCCCCATAGTGGTGGCAAGGAAGAAAAATGGGAAGGTACGCATGTGCGTGGACTATAGGACCCTGAACCGCCGCACTGTTCCCGACCAATATACGGTCCCGAGGGTGGAAGATGCCTTGGCCTGTCTGAGTGGTGCGCAGTGGTTCAGTGTATTGGATTTGCGGAGTGGGTATTACCAGATTCCGATGAGTGAGACTGATAAGGAGAAGACAGCCTTTATCTGTCCCCTGGGGTTTTTCCAGTTCGAACGAATGCCCCAAGGTATCTTGGGGGCCCCAGCCATCTTCCAGCGGCTCATGGAGCGGACAGAGGGGGACATGAACCTGCTGGAGGTATTGGTGTACCTGGACGACCTGATAGTGTTTGGATCTACGTTGGAGGAACATGAGGAGCGGCTGCTGAAGGTGCTGAGTCGGCTGAAGGAGGAAGGGTTAAAACTTTCCCTGGATAAATGCCAGTTCTGTAAGACGTCGGTCAGCTATGTCAGGCACATAATCTCGCGAAATGGAGTGGCCACCGATCCGGGTAAGATAGCCGCAGTCACCACCTGGCCGAGACCTCAGAAGGTGAGCGCCTTACGCTCGTTTTTGGGGTTTTGCGGATATTACCGGCGATTCGTGAAAGGATATGCGAAAATGAGTCATCCATTGAACCAGCTGCTGTGTGGCTATCCACTGTGGGGAGGAGGAGGAAGGGAGACCGAGGGTCGGAGGTAGGAGGATACTTGAACCCGGGGGAGCCTTTTGGATTGAGGTGGGATGCTCAATGTGAGGAGGCGTTCAAATCTCTAAAAAGGGCGCTGACGCTTTTGCTGATCCCCGGAAGCCGTATGTTCTACACACTGATGCCAGTCACGACAGTCTGGGGGCTGTTCTGTACCAGAACAGGGAAACGGCTTGAGGCCAGTGGCATTTGTCAGTCGGAGCTTGTCGCCACCTGAGCGAAACTATCCCACTCACAAGCTGGAGTTCTTGGCGTTGAAATGGGCGGTGGTGGACAAGTTGAGTGACTACCTATACGGGGCCCAGTTTGAGGCGAGAACTGATAACAACCCCCTCACTTATATCCTGACCTTGGCGAAGCTGGACGCTACTGGGCACCGGTGGTTAGCAACCTTGTCTGCCTATGAATTCAGCCTGAGGTACCGCCCGGGGAGTCGGAACATCGATGCAGATGCCCTGTCTCGTCGGGCGCACGACGACTCGGGCACAGCCGAGGAGTGGAAGAGTGTCCCTGCCCAGGGAGTAAAGGCCATGTGTCAAGTTGGGAGCGACGGGGAAGTAGGAGCACAGATGGGAATGGATCGGGCAGTAGATCAACTGGGGGCTGACAATGACGCGCTACCCACTGTTTGCTGTAATGTGACTGCTCTGAGGAACAGGCGGCTGCCGGAGTTGAGTCCCCAGGAAGTGAAGGCGGCTCAGTGTGATGACCCAAGCATTGGCACTATCTGGTATGCGGTTAGCCGGGGTGATATGGGGCAGGTGGAGAAGGTGAAACATGCCTTCGTTCCTCTCCTACTGAAGGAGTGGCCCCGGTTGAAGCTGAAGAACCACGTCCTGTACCGGGTCACGTCACCTCCGGACCACCCCCGGCGCTGGCAGCTGGTCATGCCTAAGAAGTATCGGAAGACTGTGCTCCAGGCTCTACATGATGATTCCGGGCACTTAGGGGTAGAGAAGACCTATGGATTAGTCAAGGACCGGTTTTACTGGCCCCGGATGAAGGGGGAGGTGGAAGAATAATACTGTAAGACCTGTAGCCGTTGCGTCAGGAGGAAGACCTTGCCTGCGCAGGCGGCTCCGTTATCCCACTTGCAGAGTGCGGGACCCATGGACCTAGTGTGTATGGACTTCCTGTCTATTGAGCCAGACACCAGCAATACCGTGAATGTCTTGGTCCTCACGGATCACTACACTAGATATGCGCAAGCTTTTCCTACTAAGGATCAGAAAGCGACTACAGTGGCGAAGGTGTTATGGGAGCAGTACTTTGTTCATTATGGCCTTCCCCGGCGGATCCACAGTGATCAGGGACGGGACTTTGAGAGCAGGCTTATACATGAATTGCTGGATATGCTTGGGGTTGAAAAGTCCAGAACCACCCCCTATCACCCGCAGGGTGATCCTCAACCCGAGAGGTTTAACCAGACCCTGCTGGACATGCTCGGCACCTTGGAGATTGGACAGAAGAGTAAGTGGAGTCAGCACATTGCCCATTTGGTTCATTGTTACAATTGTACTCGCAATGATGCTACAGGGTACTCGCCCTACTATCTGATGTTCGGACGGGAAGCAAGGTTGCCCATTGATCTGTGTTTTGGGACTGAAGTGGGGGAAATACCTTCGAAGCCATGTCTGAAGTACATGTCTGATATGAGGAGAGAGTTGAAAAGGGCGTACGAGTTGGCTGAGGCGGCAGCCACCAAGCAGAACCAGCAGAATAAAAGGAGGTATGATCAGAAGGTAAAGTTCGTCCAGCTATTGCCGGGAGACCGAGTCCTTATCCGGAATTTAGGACTACAGGGTAAGCACAAGTTGGCGGACCGTTGGGCAGCCACCCCCTACGTGGTGGAGAGTCAGATGCCGAATCTCCCGGTTTACCGGGTGAGACCTGAGGGCGGGCAGGGGCCTGTCAAGGTACTCCATCAGAACCACCTGTTGCCTCTGGGTCGCGAGGTGAAGATGGACCCAGAGCCCGAATGGGAGTTTACTCCTATTACGAGGACTCTGCGAGGGCGCGGGGCGAGGGAAGAGCCCGCTGCGAAGAAAACATGGCCGGTCCCCACCTCGTGAAGGGATACGTCATCGGAAGATGATGATTCGGATGTGTGGTACCTGCTTCCGTTCGCTGATTCCCCGGTGCTGGGAGAAGAGACTCCTGGCCCTTCCATCACTGAGTCAGGGGAACCGAGGGAGGGTGTTGCAGAGCCGCCTGTATTACAGCCGGGATTGGGGGAGGAGAGGGTGGAGGCAGAACCCGAGCCAGAGGGCTCACAGGGGCAGAGGGATCCCGGTGAAGGGGAAGGTCCGACAGATAAGCCCGAGGGGTCAACTGGGGTGTCTGAACAGGGAGAGTCAGGAGAGGAAGTACAGAGGCCTCAGAGGAGTAGGCATCCCCCGGAAAGACTCACTTATATAGCGCCGGGAGAGCAGTGTGTGATCTCTACTGCTCTGCAAAGTTATGTCACTGCTTTATGCACCTGGGTTGGGTTTTGTGTTTTACAAGGAGTACTGGTGAACTCTGTTAACGTCATGAGGGCATGACTTTTTGAGGTGGGGGGAGAGTGTACGGGGTCTTTCTTTTGTTACATTTAAAATGGAGATTTTGTTATGTTAATCTGGGGAATGCGGCTTTGTTGTGCTTTAACGCTGAAGAGAGTTTGCGCTAACAGTTTGTTTTACTTTAAATGAGATAACAGGGTTCTATTAGCCAATGGGTGGTTATGTATCGTTTTGTTTTCGGATGCCATGCTGTATAATATGACTGTGGACTGGGTTTTGGCGGGGAGTCGGAGGAGAGACGAGGAGGACGGCGGACATGCGGAGAGGCTCCGGCCGATCACTCAGGGTGGTCCCCAGCCGTGAGTCGACGGAATTCGGGTGGTCGTCTGACGTCGAATTGAGCTCCAATGGTAGCGCGCGAAGAACTTGGAGTTTGATAAGTGTTGGCGCCTTTTTTTTTCCATTACTTTTCTCTCTGTATCAAATGCATATTAATGTCATAGAATTAGTAATATCTATAAAGTGTATGTGTTAAAATTTACTGGGTGTGCTGGCTGATGATTGATGTTTGTGATTGATTCGGGCGGTGACTGACCCTGAGGGGAGTGTTGAAGCAGGTGCTGGGCTGGATTTCCCCAAGACATACACGAGCCAATATAACGGAACGTTACATAGAGATACAGTGTGGAACAGGTCATTCTGGCCCTTTGAACCCTTCTGCCAGGCAACCCACCAATTTAACCTTAGCCTAATCATGATCAATTAAAGCAGCACATATGTCTTTGGACGTGGGAGGAAAGCAATGCATTCTACAGGGAGGACATAAAGACCCTTTACTGATGACAGTGAAATTTTACACTGAACTGCAAGGCCTTTTGTCTACAAAGTTCCCAGCAATGGCGGGAAAGAGACCCCGGTGATCCTCTCAGCTGTTCTTACTGTCCTCTGTAGAGTCTTGCAGTCTGATGTCTTGCAGCTTCCATACCACTCAATGGTGCAACTAGGCAGGACACTCTTGGTGGTGCTCCTGTAGAAAGTTGTTTGGATGGGGACTGGGAGCCTAGCAGGCCTCAAGCACCTCAGAAAGTGTAAATGCTGATGTGCCTGCTTGACTAATGAGGAGGTGTTGTGGGTCCAGTTTTGATTCACGAATGATCACTGCAAGGGACTGCCCAATTCCATAAGATTGCAAGAGTAAAGAAATTTGGCATGTCCCTATTGATCCTTGCCAATTTTTAATCAATACACCATTGAAAACCACCCATCTGGATGTATCACAGCTTGATATGGTACCTGCTCTGACTGTGGCTGTACAAAATTGTAGAAAGTTATGGATAAGGCCTAGCACATCACAGAAACTAGCTTCCCCTCCATCAATTCTGTCCCTGTCTCTCACTACCTCTCACTACCTCAGTATAGATAGATAGATAGGTACCTTATTGATCCCAAAGGAAATTAGTGTCACAGTAGCATTACAAGCACACAAATACACAAATATTAGAAGAGAATTAAGAAAAAATAAAAAAACGAGTTACCTCAAACAGTCCAACAGGAGGGGGTCATTACTCCCCCTGCCTATAGGTTGACATATTATAGAGCCTTATGGCTGAGAGTAAGAATGACCTCATATAATGCTCTTTGGAGCAGAGCAGTTGTCTTAGTCTATTACTAGAAGTGCTCCTCTGTTCAGCCAAGGTGGCATGCAGAGGCCGAGAAATATTGTCCAGAATTGCCAGGATTTTCCATAGGGTCCTTTCTTTTACCATAGCCTCCAGTGTGTCCAGTTTGACTCCTATAACAGGGCTATCCATTCTAATCAGTTTTTTGAACCTTTTGGCATCACCCGTGTTGATGCCATTGCCCTAGCACACTACCGTATAGAAGATCGTAGTAGCAACAACAGTCTGGTAGAACATGTGAAGGAGTGGCCTGCATAGTCCAAAGAACCTCAGTCTCCTTAGGAAGTAGAGACAACTCTGGCCCTTCTTGTTCACAGGCTGTGTGTTGGTGCCTCAATCTAGTCTGTCATCCAGCATACATATGCAGCTGTTGTATAGCATCCAATGTATTCAAAGACCTCATCCAGTTTAGACAGTCTCTCTGCTGCCCATCAGTCAGAAGACAAAAAAGCCTGAAAACATGTTCCACCAGGTTCAAAGTCAACTTCTGACCTGCTATTATAAGATTATTGAACGGTTCCCTGGAACGATAGAATATATTCTTGCACTTATTTAGAGATACTGCACAGGACAGGCTCTTCCAGCCCAATGAGTTACACTTTCCAGCAACCCAACTATTTAACACTAGCCTAATCTCAGGACAATTTACAATGACCATTTAACCTATTATCTAGTATGTCTTTAGACTGTGGGAGGAAACTGGAGCACCTGGAGGAAACCCACGCTGTCATGGGGAGAACGTATAGACTCCTTACAGATGGCGCTGGAATTGAAATCCAAAGTCTGAAGTGCCCCGAGTTGTAATAGCGTTACATTAACTCCTACACTACCATGGCACCAACATGTATCTGCTTCTTCTTTAACTCCCACCAGTAATAGCTTTCACAACGTTCAAAAGTAGAAACAACCAGAGAGTCAAACCCTTGAAGGTAGCAGGACAAGCAGATTAGATGGTATATTTGTTCTCACTAGTTGGTCAGTGGTGGAGTGAGACTGCACTTTCAAATTCCATGGTGTTTCCATCTTGGGCGACATGCTCTGGTTTCAGCACTCACAAGGAAAGCTTAAGGAGACTTGTTATGTCACCAAATACGCTAACAAAATTCCTCAGATGCCCTGTAGAAAGTATCCTGACTGGTCGCGTCATGGCCTGGTGAAGCAATTCCAATGTACAAGACCACAAAAGGGTGCAAAGAGCACTGGACACAGTCTGGTCCCTCATGGACATAGCCTTCCCCACCGCTGATGTCTGCCATGGACGGTCACGGCCCAGCCATGAAAGGAGGAGAACTGGGCAATGGGCTCATCCCTTAAAAACCCAGAGCTACAGAAACACCAACAGGAGCTCCAAAGTAGGAAGGGAAAATCTGCAGATGCTGGAAATCGGAGGAACACACACAAAATGCTGGAAGAACTCAACATTTTGTGTGGGAAGTTCCAAAGATCACACCAGATACAGAGGAACAATCTTCGAAGATGAGCAGCACGTGGGGATAACTTGAAAGACTAAGCCCAGAACAGAGATTCTGATGAGCTGCTGTCAGTGGCCCATGGACTTAAACAACCATCCTCCCCATCACTGGCAGTATCTACAGTGGGCGCTGTCTCAGGAAGACATCATCAATAATCCTTACCATCCAAGTCATACCCTCTTCCACATCCTACTGCCAGGCAAGAGGTACAGAAGTCTGAAGCTCCACATCATCAGCTACTTCCCTTCAACCAGCAGATTCTTGAACTGATCTGCACACCTCTAATCCTACTTCAGCAAGAGAACAGTATAGACCACCTCTTGCATGACCATGAACTTGTTTCCGTAACAAACACAAAATGCTGGAGGAACTCAGCAAGTCAGGCAGCATCCACGGAAATGATCAAACTGTTGACATTTTGGGCTGAGACCCTTCTTCAGGACTGAGAAGGAAGGGGGAAGATGCCAGAATGAAAAGGTGGTGGGGGGGGGAGGGGAAGAAGGCTATTGTTGAAGCCTGGGGTAGGAAAGGTAAAGGGCTGGAGAGGAAGGAATCTGATAGGAGAGGAGAGTGAACCATTGGAGGAAGAGTAGCAGGGAGAGGTAATAGATAAGTAAGAAGAAGTAAGAGGATAGTGTGGGGAATAGAAGAAGAGGGGAAGGGGAGGGAATATTTTACTGGAAGGAGAAATTATTATTCATTCCATTGTTGGGTGCTGCACAGATAGAAAATAAGGTAATGCTCCTCCTCTTTGAGAATGGCCTCATCTTGGCACAAGAGGAACCCAAGGACTGACATGTCGGAATGAAAATGAGAATAGGAATTAAAATGTTTGGCCACCAGAAAGTTCCACTTTTGGTGGATGGAGTAACGGTGTTCAACGAAGCAGTCCTCCAGTTTCCGATGAGTCTCACCAATGTGGAAGTGGCCACATTAGGAGGACCTGCTTTGATCTGAAGGGTATAAAAATGTTCTAGTTCAAAGTTCAACATATAGATATGTCACTATATATATATAGCATTCAGATTCACTTTCTTGAAGGTATACACAGTACCACCACCCTAATGGCAGTTGCAAAAAGAGAGTAGGGCCTGAGTGGTGGGGCTCCTTGGTGATGGATGCTGCCTTCTTGTGCCTGGATATGCTCAGTGGTGAGGAGGTCTTTACCCATGATGGACTGGGCCATATCCATTACTTTTTGTGGGATTTTTCTTTCAAGGGCATTGGTGTGAGGTACTTTGAGTTTGGGAGATTCTACCTAGTGCAGGGTCTCCAGAAGAAAGCCAACTTGTTGCGATGAATAAAGACTTCAATATCACCAACTTCAGTGTCTCTCTGGTTACTTTGATCACGGTCACAACAGGTGATTCATATCTTCACTTCCTTAAAGCCCTTCTATATTTGAACTGTTCTACCATCATACCAACACCAATCTGTTCTAAGACAATCAAAGACTTTTGGAAAAAAGCATACAAACTGGAACATTAATCGAAAGAAGCCTAAGAAGCGCTTTGTCCTCTGAGGCAGTTCCTCCAGAATTACATTTTTCTTTAATAGAGACAAGGGAGTGGGATTGGTTCTTCACAGTATGATAGAACTGTCTTCTCCTTTCCCCTGGGATATCTATTCCAATTTAGCACAGAATGATATTACAGAAGGGTAAGCCTCAAAGGATTTGTATGAATTGCGTCTGACCTACTTTAGGTCATTTCTGTCAGGAATGCCACCAGGTTAAAACAAATGGGTAGGTCAATGCAATTTTTGAGATGTGTATTGAAAAGGCAGCTGATTAACACTCAAGTGCCTACAACAAAGGAAACATTGTCATAGAGTTATAGAATAATGCAGTACGAAAACAGGCCCTTCAGCCCAACTCACTCATAGTGACCCCATGTCTAGCTAAGCAAGTGCCATTTTCCCATATGTGGTACAAATGCTTTTAACCCCTCTTATCAATGTAACACCTCATATTCCATCTGAGTAGCCTCCAACCTGACAGCATGAACATCAGTATCTCTAAATTCCTGTAATTTCTCTATCAACCCTTCTCTTTTTTTTTCCATTCTCCATTCAATCTGCCCTCTTACCCCTTCTCTTCTCCTCACTTGTCCATTACCTCCCCCTGATGCCCTCCTCCTTCACTTTCTCCCATAGTCCACCCTCCTCTCCTATCAGATTCCTTCTTCAGTCCTTTACCTTTTCCACCTACCACATCCCAAGCTTCCCACTTCATCTCTCCTTCCCCATCCATCCACCTTTCCTCTACTGGCTTCACCATCATCGTCCAGCTTGTTGTCCATCCCCTTCCCCTTCCTTTCCAGTCTTGATGAAGTGTCTTGGCCCAAAACATCAACTTTTTCTTCCCCTCCTTAGATGCTGCCTGACCTGTTGAGTTCCTCCAGCAATTTTGTGTCTGTTACTCTAGATTTCCAGCATTTTCAGAATCTCTTGTGCTTATTCAAATGTCTTTTAAATGCTTTTCATCTCATGTTCTCGATATTTATTGTTTATTTATTATTTATTTCTTTTTGTTGTCAGTTTGTTATCTTTTGCACACTGGTTGAATTCCCAAGTTGGTGTGGTCTTCCATTGATGCAGTTAAGGTTATTATTTTACGGATTTATTGAGTATGCCTGCAAGAAGGTGAATCTCAGGGTTGTATATGGTGACGTATATGTACTTTGATAATAAATTTACTTTGAACTTTTAAACTTTAAGCTTTATTATTGAACTGTCTTCAAACACTTCAGGAAGCTCATTCTTTGTATGCACTACTCCCTGTGAAGAAGTTACCCCTCAGGTCCTTTTTAAATCTTTCACTTTTCATCCTTCGCTAACACGTGCCTGTAGTTATGCATATGTCAATAAAACCAATTTTGATTTTGACATAAACCTATGCCCTCTATTTTTAGTTCCTCTCCCCTGAGAAAAATCCTGTATGTTTTCACTCCATCTGCATATTCATCAACAATCTGGGCTCATTATTTTAGAATATAGAGGGTGGTGAGAGTGTGGAACGAGTTGCCAGAGGAAGTGGTGGATGAAGGTTCGATTGCAACATTTACAAGAAATTTGGATAAGTACACGGCTGGGAGGGGTATGGAGGGATATAGTCCAGGAGTGGATTGATGGGACTTAGCGGAATAAGTTGCGTAGCGGTTGGCGCAATGCTGTTACAGCTTGTGGTGTCAAAGTTCAGAGTTCAATTCTGATACCACCTGTAAAAAGTTTCTATGTCCTCCCTGATATACACATGGGTTTCCTGCGGGTACTACAGATCCCTCCCACATTCCAAAGACGTACCGGTTAGTAGGTTAATTGGTCATTGCAAATTGTCCTGCAATTAGGCTAGGGTTAAATAGGTGGGTTACTGGGTGGTGCGACTCATTGGGCCAGAAGGGCTTGTCTGTGCTGTATCCCTACCTGGCCAGCTGGTGGCGCATGAGATCAGCACCAGACTCTGGAGCGAAGGTTCCCGAGTTTGAATCCAGGTCGGACCACCCCTGAGCATACTTTCCATCCGTGCCAGGTTGAGTGTTGAGCTAGCCACTTGGCCTCGTAAAAAACACAAGGGTCGAGTCAGGAAAGTTCATAATGTGAATCCTGACACCAAGTGCCAGACAAGAGTAGCTGAATGTCTGGTACGACATGCTTAAAAAAAATCTCTATATAAAGTAAATAACCCGTTTGCGTGGACCAGATGGACCAAAGGGCCCTTTTTGGTGCTGCGACATACAATGGGACAGGCTCTTTGGTCCATAATGTTGTGACAACTTTTTCACCTACTCTAAGTTCAATCTAACACTTCCCTCCTACATAACCCTTTATTTCCCAGTCATCCACGTGCCAATCTTAGAATCTCTTAAATTCCCCTAATATTTTTGTCTCTACCATCACCAGTATTCCACTACCCACCACTCTCTGTGTAAAAAGATATTGCCCCTATGAATTCCTGCAATCACCTTGAAAATATGCTTTCATAATTTTAAAGTGATTTCAGGACTATTTTTAGCCATTTTACTCCAGGCTGTCCACTCGATATCTGACTGTTATCATCTTATACACCTCTATTAAGTCATCTCTCATCTTCCTTTGCTCCAAAGAGCCCTAACTCACTCAACCTATCCTCATAAGTTATATTCCCTAATCCAGGCAGTTTCCTGGTAAATATCTCCTGCATCCTCTCTAAAGGGGTCTGAATATGCAGAAAATGGAGGCTCATGGACCAAGTACAGGCAAGAGAAATTAGACTAATTAGATGTCATTAGCTTAAATGGTTCAGCACAGTATTATGGGCCGAAGGGACTGTTCCTGTGTTGTACTGGTCTATGTTCTAAATATGCTCAACATTATGTAGCACAAAACACCAGAGGTGGTCTGCATCCTAGACACTGACCTACTGACCTTACCAATTGGTCCTCCACCACAGAAGCCGCAGTATGTATCCATCAGAAGATGCATTCTTACAAGATCACTCTGACTGCACCTCCTACACGCGTGACTCTACAACCTAGTAAGACCTGGGCAGCTTGCACATGAGAACATCATCCCCTGCGGGTCACCCTCCAAGTCAAATACCATCCTGACCGTCACTGGATCTACATCTTGGTAACTGCCAGTGAGCTTCTTCAATCCATGGTTCAAAGGTGTACCTGATCAGCACTTACTTATGAGGCTGCCCATCCAATGACTGGCTTTGTCGAAGTTTCTCAGAGACTGAAAAAGAATAAAATATGATCACAACCTTCAGTGTTATCCCAGCAACAGAGAACAGGGAAAATACAGAAGACAGGGTCACTGTCATTGTACACACACACACACACACACACACACACACACACACACAAAAATGTGCAGGCACATTTAGACACATACAGATATACACTCAGAGACACACAGACACAGAGAAACATATAGAGGCACACTTACACATACAGATACACAAACACACATGCACAGAATTACATACATGCACTCAGAGACACACAGATACTTTCACACAGTGTCAGCACATCTCTTAGTGATGTAGTAATCTACAAACATTACATGAACACTCACACATCTCCATGAACAGGATGTGTTTTTACACAGTCTAATATCAGTATCTTCCTTAGCCACGTTGAATTGAATTGAATTGACTTTATTTCTTACATCCTTCACATACATGAGGAGTAAAAATCTTTATGTTACATCTCCATTTAAATGTTCAAGAAGGGGATGTAGACAGACTGCAGATAATGCAGAACAATCTGCCTCACACAATTACTTCCTGACTTGTCTGAACTTGTTCTCACTGATTTATGCATTTGTGAACAGAACAAAGTGATAACACTTTGTGATATTTCATTGGCTGTGAAATTATTTGCCAAGTATTGAGGAAATGAAAGGCTTGAGATTCATGCATGTTTGAAGAGCAAATGAACATCACTGTAATTGCAAAAACATTCTTAAAGCAACAACAACAATGTTACAGACTTATAGAGCAGTGCAGGAAAAACAGGTCCTCCGAAACACTAAACCCATTTTGATCATACATATCCTGGGTGTGAATATCCAAGAAGATTTATCCTGGGCCAACATGTTGATGCAATCACAAAGAAGGCACATGCAATATTTCATTTGCAGTTTGAGGGAAGCTGGTATGTCACCAAAGACTCTGACAAATTTCTGCAGATGAACCGTGGACAATACTCTGACTGGCTGCATCACCGTCTGATATGAATGCAGTAATGCACAGGACTGGAAAAAGTCACAGAGGGTTGTACACTCAGCCAGCTCCATCATGGTCACCATCCTCCTCAACATCGAGGACTTCTTCAAAAGGTGATGCCTCAACAAGGCAACATTCATCATGGAGGACCCTCTCCATCTGGATCATACGCTCTTCATATATATGTCAATGGTAATAAATCTGTTTGTGATGATTCAGATTCTGACTTAGAACGGAGAGCACAGAACATAAAGCAGTACAGTGCAAGAACAGGCCTTTTGGCCCAGATTGTTGTGCTGAACTAATTAAATTTGTTGATTAATAATCAACTAAATGAATCATCTCTGCCTACATAATGACTAATTTATTTCATTTTCTGCACATCCATGTGTCTAAGAGCTTCTTAAACAGCTCTATAATATTTGCCTCCTCTACCAATCCTGGCGGTGCATTTCAGGCACTCTATTCTCTGGGCAAAAAAATTGGTCTTTGATCTTACTCTTCTTTAGACATCTTCAAAAGGCGATGCCTCAGAATGTTGCATCCATCATTAAGAACCCTGATCACTCAATACATTCCCCCCTCTCATTGCTACCTTCAAACAGAAGATATAGGAGCCTGAAGACGTACACTCAACATTTGAGGAACAGCTTCGTCCACTCAGTGATTAGATTTCTGAACAGACAATGAACCCAGGTACAGTACCTCACTATACCTATTTCTAATTTTTGCCCTATTTTTGTTCTATTTATTTGATGTCTATGAGGTAGGGTGCCTAATATTTTTGCACGATAATGTATTTGTCAACTTGGAGCAGAAAGCAAGTTTGTAAATCTAGCAGGAGCAAATAATCTTGGGAATGGCAAGGGTGGAGCACTAAGGGAAGGGTTTGGGACAGGAGGCAGAGAAGGGGTGCCAGGGACGGGGGTGAGGGGATGGTTTGGGTGCAGACATACCCAGCACTGAGACACCAGGCAAGATAATTTGATTCCATACAATTGTTATATTGATCATTACTGAATCTCTCGCTGGTGCTTTCTGCTCTCTCCCCTCTAACTTCCACTTTTCTCAACCATGATTCTCCTGTTCCTGCCCCCTTCCCACTCTCAGTCCACAAGAGACCAATCAGAATCAGATTTATCATTACTCACATACGTCATGAATATTTTTGCGGCATCTGGGCATTGCAATACATAAAATTACTACAGTACTGTACTATATACAGTATATACCTTACTTTACTTTATTGTCACCAAACAATTGATACTAGAGCGTATAATCATCACAGCGATATTTGATTCTGCTCTTCGTGCTCCCTAGATTACAAATCAATCATAAATATTAAAAATTTAAATTATAAATCATAATAGAAAATAGAAAAGGGAAAGTAGGGTAGTGCAAAAAAAAACGAGAGGCAGGTGCAGATATTTGGAGGGTATGGCCCAGATCCGGGTCGGGATCCGTTCAACGGTCTTATCACAGTAGGACAGAAGCTGTTCCCAAATCTGGCCGTAAGAGTCTTCAAGCTCCTGAACCTTTTCCCGGAGGGAAGAGGGATGAAAAGTGTGTTGGCTGGATGGGTCATATCCTTGATTATCCTGGCAGCACTGCTCCGACAGCGTGCGGTGTAACGTGAGTCCAAGGATGGAAGATTGGCTTGCATGATGTGCTGGGCTGTGTTCACGATCTTCTACAGCTTCTTCCGGTCTTGGACAGGACAACTTCCATACCAGGTTGTGATGCACCCTAGAAGAATGCTTTCTACGGTGCATCTATAAAAATTAGTGAGGGTTTTAGGGTACAGGCCAAATTTCTGTAGCTTTCTCAGGAAGTAAAGGTGCTGGTGGGCCTTCTTGGCAGTGCACTGTGCTTGGTTGGATGAAGTCAGGTCATTTGTGATATTGACCCCGAGGAACTTAAAATTTTTGATCTTTCCCACTTGCGCACCACCAACGTAAATTGGGTCGTGTGGTCCGCTACTCCTTCTGAAGTCAATAACCAATTCCTTCATCTTGCTGACGTTGAGGGATAGGTTACTGTCTTCGCACCATGCCACCAGGTTCTTAATTTCCTCTCTGTACTCAAACTCATCATTACCCGAGGTACATCCTACAATTGTGGTGTCATCAGCAAACTTTTATATATTGAGTTTGATGGAAACTTAGCTACACAATCATGGGTGTACAGTATATGCGCCTATATGTGTGTGTATATATATGTCTAAGAATTTTGTACAGTACTGAATATCTTATATTTTTATTATTATGTATTGCTATATACTGCTGCTGCAAAACAACATATTTCACAACATATGCCAGTGATATTAAACCTGATTCTGATTCTGATAGTGTCTGACTAAAACTGAACCACCCATGAAGTTGCCATTTTGACTGAAGCCAACCTATATGTTTCTCGGTCAGGGTACTAAAGTTACCATCTTGATTGAGACCAAACTGTCTCCACACCCGCCAATGTGGTTGATGTTATGAGGAGTGTACATTCTTCCTCTTAGCATTTGAGAATCAGGAAATAGAGGGCATTGGTTTATGTTGAGTGGGAAAGGAGATTTAATAGGAACATGAAAGTCAACTTTTTCACCCAGGGAGTGAATCAGATTTATTATTCCTGTCATATGTTGTGTAATTTGTCATTTTGTGGTAACAGAGTGGTGTAAGACAAAAACTACTATGTCACAATATAAGTAAACAAATAAACAGTGCAAAGGATGAATACCAAAGTAGTGTTCATGGATGGAGCAGAAATATATCTGTAACTGTGAAGTCTTTTATGAATTTGTAACTTTTGTAAACTGTGATGTGACAAAATGGAACTTGTATGATCCCAGAGTGCTTTGCTGGTTTGTTTGGAGGGGAGGCTTACAAGAAGTCTGTGTCTGTCTTATAGCAGTGGGTACATTTAAGGCAGGTAGTGTTTTAAAAACAGAACAGTTGTAATGAGGGGAAGAAGCCTCAAAAAATAAATGGACTGATTTGAGTTGGATCTGCCAGATACACATAAGGGAGGGATGCCATTATGGGATGGAACAAACTAAAAGGCATGAAGTTGATGAACTACTAGTCTCTGTAAAAGTATAAAAATGGTTTGTTCTGAGCTAGGTATTGAAACTACCTACCAACTTAACGTATGAAGGTAGACCATCCCTTGCAAGTAATAAACATACTTATAATTTGATGCAAACACAAGGGAATCTGCAGATGCTGGAACTTCAAGCAAAACACGAGTTCACCAGCACTTTTTATGTGTGTTGCTTATAATTTGATTCACTCTGATTTTGTTGCAATTGGTTACTGTACACTAGAAAACCTAGCTGAATGGTACACAACAATGGGGTCATGGACTGTTCAGTATCTGATAGCAGAGAGGAAGTTCTTTGTAACATGTTTCAGGTGGGTCTTTAGGCTCATGTACCTCTTCTTTGAAGGTAGCAATAAGAAGAGGGCATGTCAAGGGTGGTGAGGATCCTTAATGTTGGATAGTGCCTTCTTGAGGCACTGTCTTTGCAGACTTTTTGGTGAGGAGGCTCATCCCTGTGGTGGAGCAGACTGAGTCTATAACCCTCTGCAACTTCTTTCGATCCAGTGGCATACCGAGTGGTAATGTAACCAATCAGAATGCTCTTTGATGTACATCCGTAGAAATTTATTAGAGTCTTTGGTTACATGCCATATCTCCTTATACTTGTATAAAGTGTAGCCACTGTCATCTGTGCAGTAGAATGAGCTGCAGGGGAAGTAGATGAGGCAGGTATGTTTAAAGGTCCTTTGGACAGTTGCATGGATAGGAAGGGCTTAGAGCAGGGATTCCCAGCCAGGGATCCACAGACCCCTTGGGTTAATGGCATTAGTTCATGGCATAAAAAAGGTTGGAAACTCCTATTCTAGAGAGATATAGATCAAATGCTGGCAAATAGGTCTGCATAGCTTGCAATCTTAATTGATATGGACAAGTTAGGCTTAAGGGTCTATTTCTCTACTGTATTGCTCTATAATTCTTTAATGCATGCTGAAATAATATACCCAACTATTCATTTCAAGGGCATATAGAGAAGGGCAATTGATGCTGATGATGTCACTGCTGCCTAGGTGCTTCAAAAGTAATCAACAATTCACTATTAAAATTTTGCAAGGTGTGTATGTGTAATCGGATTAAATACTCTGAATAGGTCAAAGCTATGGAGAACACAGGAATAATTTAGTCAAATGAAACAGTTTATTTCATAAGACAGTGTGTAGTTCTGCCAGAAATTGGGACAGGCAGGAAAATAAGAAAATTGGAATGAATTTGGTCCCAGAAGAGGAAAGGTAATGACCTGTATAGTGCTCATAAATATGGTATATATATATTCCTAGCTGTAGAGTAACCACACATATTTCTACTCATTAATGTCAAATTGCAGATAAAAATACGTAAGTGAGGGGACTAACCTCTGCCTTGTCTTTCAAACACCTGGGATTTCCTGATGGCTTGCAGGCAGATAGCTGCACAGCTACTTAAAGACTTCTTCATGACTGCGGGTCTGTACTCACTGGGGTTCAGAGAATGAGGGAGAGCTCATTGACACCTATGAAATGTTGAAAGGCCTAGAAGGAGTGAACATGGAGGGGATGTTTCCAATAGCAGGACAGTCTAGGACAAGAGGGCACAGCCTCAGAATAGAAGGACATCCCCTTTAAACAGATATGAGGAGCAATAGAGCAATATCTTTAGCCAGAGAGTGGTGAAATTGTGAAATTTATTGCCACAGACAGCTGTGGAGGCCAAATTTTTGGGAATATTTAAAACAGAGGTTGATAGGTCCTTGATTAGTAAGGGCGTCAAACGTTACCTGGAAGGCAGGAGAACGGGGTTGAGAGGAACAGACTCGATGGGTTGAATGGCCTAATTCTGTTCGTATATCTTATGCTCTTATGGTCTTAATCAATCCATCTTCCGCCCTCTTTCTTGGGACAGTTGCGAAGGAAGAACAGCATTCAGTAGAGAAAAATCAGGGATCCGAGATACTATTGATAGTTCAGCTTTCAGATCAGAGCAGAGCAAGTAGAAACTGGCACTTTCACAATAAGATTTTTAAATTTCTAGCACCATTAAAAGGAATTTGAAAGTTCATAAGAATTATAAAAGAGATACCTGGCTTACCTCAAACAAGCCACATGATGGCAGTATCTGTCTGGACTTCGTTATACCTGAACTATCCATTTTATGTTCAATACCGGCTTAATATCCCAACTTCATCCCACTTGCCCCATTTCTTATCCCTCTAACAAATTGCTATCACTTTATTCTTCCACTCCCGGTCAACATTGATTTTTTTCCCCAACCTTGCACAGGATCAAGCAAAGAAAGTGCTCTTTCTACAAGGTGTTAATAGTCCAAAACTCTGTTGCCTGTGTCTAACCTTGAACCAGGTCCCATTTACCCATTGGCCCTTAGCCCCTACCCAAATGAAATACATTGCTTACCTTGTTTCCTGAATTACATGACTGAATATACTTCAGTAACACTTCATTTGTCCTGATAAAGGGTCTCGGACCAAAATAGTGGTTCTTTATCTCTCTCCATAGAAGCTGTCTGTCCTTCTGAGTTCCTCCAGCATTTTATGTGTGTAATAGTAGTACCTTATAGTCTTAGTGCAGTACAGTACGGGGACGGAGCCTTTGCCCTATGATATCAGTGCTGAACGCGAGCTCTTTAAACTAATTCTTTCTGCCTGCATATATAGACCATAAGATGTAGGAACAGAATTAGGCCATTCGGATCATCGAGTCTGCTCTGCTATTTCATCTGGGCTGATCCATTCTTCATCTCAACTCCAATCTCCTGCCTTCTCCCCGTATCTCTCCATGCCCTGACCAATCAAGAATCTTTCAACCTTTGCTTTAAATATACGCAAAGACTTGGCTTTCACAGCCGCCTGTGGCAACACATTCCACAGATTCACCACTCTCTGGCTAAAGAAATTCCTCCTCATATCCATTGTAAAAGGACATCCCTCTGAGGCTGTGTCCACTGGTCCTAGACTCTCCCACCATAAGAACCATCCTCTCCACATCCACTCTATCAAGACCTTTCAACATTTGATAGGATTCGATGAGGTCACCCTTCCTTCTTCTGAATTCTGATGGATACAGGCCCAGAGCAAACAAATGCTCTTCATATGACAAGCCATTCAATCCTGGAATCATTTCTGTGAATGTCCTTTAAAGCCTCGCCAGTGTCAGCACATCCTTTTAAGATAAGGGGACAAAACTACTCACAATACTTCAATTCAGGCAGCTTCTGGTAAACCCAAAGCGTCAACAAATCCTTTCCTCCCGTAGATGCTGCTCAACCCATTGATCTCCCCCAGCAGATTGTTTGTTAATCGTGGCAAACCTCTTAACCTATGGAATGTTCAAAGGCATCGATTGATTGGATGTGGAAAGGATGTTTCCTATATTGGGAAGTCTAAGTACAGAGGGCACAGCCTCAGAATAGAGGGGCGCACTTTTAAAACAGAGATGAGGAGGGATTTCTTTAGCCAGAGAGTGGTGAATCTGTGGAATTCTTTGCCACAGGCATTTGTGGAGGCCAAGTCTTTATGTATACTTAGGGCAGAGACTCTTGATTGGTCAGTGCATGAAGGGATATGGGAGGAAGGCAGGAGATTGGGGCAGAGAGGAAAATTGGATCAACTATATTGAAATGGCAGAGCAGACTTGATGGGTTAAATGGCCTAATTCTGCTCCTATATCTTATGGTCTTATGTATGTTTTCCAAAGCATCCATATTCTTCCCGTAGTGAGGCAGCCATAATTGCACACAGCACTCAAGTGTGGGCTAACCAAAGATATGTATAACTGCGATATAGTTCCCTAACTCTTACACTCAATTCCCAGACCAATAACAATTTTGTTACTTTTGAGATGGAATAAAAAAGTAGACTATTTTCTAAAAGGGGAGAAAATTCAACTATTCAAGTTGCAAAGGGATTCCTCATGCAGAATTCCCAAAAGGCTAACTTGCAGATTGAGCCTGTGGTGAGAAAGGCGAAAGCAATGTTAACATTCATTTCAAGAGCACTAGAATACAAAAGCAAGGATGTAATAGAAACACAGAAACATAGAAAATAGGAGCAGGAGTAGGCCATTCGGCCCTTCGAGCCTGCACCGCCATTCAGTATGATCATGGCTGATCATCCAACTCAGAACCCTGTACCAGCCTTCCCTCCATATCCCCTGATCCCTTTAGCCACAAGGGCCATATCTAACTCCCTCTTAAGTATAGCCAATGAACTGGCCTCAACTGTTTCCTGTGGCAGAGAATTCCACAGATTCACCACTCTCTGTGTGAAGAAGTTTTTCCTAATCTCGGTCCTAAAAGGCTTCGCCTTTATCCTCAAACTGTGACCCCTCGTTCTGGACTTCCCCAACATTGGGAACAATCTTCCTGCATCTAGCCTGTCCAATCCCTTTAGGATTTTATACGTTTCAATCAGATCCCCCCTCAATCTTCTAAATTCCAACGAGTATAAGCCTAGTTCATCCAGTCTTTCATCATATGAAAGTCCTGCCATCCCAGGAATCAATCTGGTGAACCTTCTTTGTACTCCCTCTATGGCAAGGATGTCTTTCCTCAGATTAGGGGACCAAAACTGCACACAATACTCCAGGTGTGGTCTCACCAAGGCCTTGTACAACTGCAGTAGTACCTCCCTGCTCCTGTACTCGAATCCTCTCGTTATAAATGCCAGCATACCATTCGCTTTTTCACCGCCTGCTGTACCTGCATGCCCACTTTCAATGACTGGTGTATAATGACACCCAGGTCTCGTTGCGCCTCCCCTTTTCCTAATCGGCCACCATTCAGATAATAATCTGTTTTCCTATTTTTGCCACCAAAGTGGATAACTTCACATTTATCCACATTAAATTGCATCTGCCATGAATTTGCCCACTCACCCAACCTATCCAAGTCACCCTGCATCCTCTTAGCATCCTCCTCACAGCTAACACTGCCACCCAGCTTTGTGTCATCCGCAAACTTGGAGATGCTGCATTTAATTCCCTCATCCAAGTCATTAATATATATTGTAAACAACTGGGGTCCCAGCACTGAGCCTTGCGGTACCCCACTAGTCACCGCCTGCCATTCTGAAAAGTTCCCGTTTATTCCCACTCTTTGCTTCCTGTCTGCTAACCAACTCTCCACCCATACCAATACCTTACCCCCAATACCGTGTGCTTTAAGTTTGCATACTAATATCCTGTGTGGGACCTTGTCAAAAGCCTTCTGAAAATCCAAATATACCACATCCACTGGTTCTCCCCTATCCACTCTACTAGTTACATCCTCAAAAAATTCTATGAGATTCATCAGACATTATTTTCCTTACACAAGTCCATGCTGACTTTGTCCGATCATTTCACCGCTTTCCAAATGTGCTGTTATCACATCCTTGATAACTGACTCCAGCAGTTTCCCCACCACCGACGTTAGGCTAACCGGTCTATAATTCCCTGGTTTCTCTCTCCATCCTTTTTAAAAAGTGGGGTTACATTAGCCACCCTCCAATCCTCAGGAACTAGTCCAGAATCTAAAGAGTTGAGGATTTATAAAGCACTGGTAAGCCCCTACCTTAGGGCAGTTTTGGGCCCCTCATCTGAGAAAGGATGTGCTGAAGTTGGAGAGAGGTCAAAGGGGGTTCACTAAAATTATTCCGGGAATGAAAGACAGTATAAGGAGCGTTTGATGGCTCCGGGCCTGTATTTGCTGGAATTTAGAGGAATGACAGGGGGGAGGGGTTGGAATCTCATTGAAACCTACCAAATGTTGACAGGTCTTGATAGAATCAGTGTTTCCTGTAGTAACAGAGTCTAAGACCAGAGGACACAGACTTAGAATAGAGGGATGTCCATTCAGAACAGAGATAAGGAGGAATTTCTTTAGGCAGACTGTGGTGAATTTGTGGAATCCGTTGCCGCAAGTGGCTGTGGAGGCCAGGCTATTGTTTATTTAAGGACGGAGATTGATAGACTCTTCATTAGTCAGGTCGTGAAAGGTTCCGGGTAACATTCAGGAGAATGGTGTTGAGAGGCAAATGAATCAGCCATGATCAAAATGGTGGAGCAGACTACCCTGTTTACCCGCATGGTAGCTTCCACTGGGCTACTGGCTTGGACCTTATGGTCCCTCTGTAAATTATTTAATTTTAACTAAGCCCATCACCCCTACTGGGATACAGGCCTCTGACTGCAGCTTACCGGAGTCCTCTGTCCTGGACAAATCTGACCTGGAATATCGACCCTGTCACTTCCATGGACCTGCAGCTTTCACCACATGACTTCACACTTCTTCAAGGCGAAGATCCTTCCTCCCTCAGGGATGAGGTCTTTGGAGTTGCTGTTGGCAGAATTGTAGCTCCAGGTTTCTACAGGATAGGGTTGCTAGTCCAATACCGAACCATCCTCCATTTGCAGCTGGGCTAAGGACCATCCATGGCAGAATTAAGGTCGCTCTGTAGTTGTAGGAATATTTTGTTTGCCAGGATCTGGACTTGGCAGGCATGGACAGCATTTACTGCCCATTCCTAAATACCTCTGAGAAGATGATGTTGAGCTGCCTTCTTTTTTCTCCTCATCTTCTCCTTTTCTCCTTATTGCTGGTTTTGCTATGAAAGGGGAACCATAAAGTTGGCACCAGGAGTAGCCAGGAGATGTACTGAGATGCTTTAAGTTGTTTGATGACCTCCAAAATTGACAATACAGTGAAGCAAATTAATGTCTATCACATATCCTGAGATGCAGAAGTCATTGGATACTATCATAAATATATTTGGGGCTTTTACCATCTTGAAGACTGAAAGTGCATAGAACAAGAAGAAAAAAATGCTGAAACTTTCTGCAACTAAGAACTGTTTTCCATTTTCTTTGCATTTATAGACTCAAACCTTACCTGTTGATCTGAAGAGATAGTTTAATTCTCTTTAGGAGTCCTCCCCTTCTTCACTTGTTACAATAGGTCTGGTGAGAATATCAGAGAGACGCGCGGAGACATGATCATAGGTCGCAATTTCACCTTCATCTCCAGAAAGCAATCTTTCTTCAAATATCTTGTGTTGAAATAAAATGAGTTTCAAGTCTCCAGATTAAACAATATAAAACCTCATCAGGAACAAAGAGCAGAGTCTCTGCATGAGAAGAAAGCACCATTAGTTCCCTGCACACTTGTTCTCTTAACCCTTAAGAGGCATTCTGGTAAGTGCTGCTTGATGCAGAAACAGTAATATCATACTGGGCACTTGTCACTTCTGCTCCTGGACAGGACGATGAAACAAAATGTTCTGTATTTTCTCCATTGCACTGTTTCTACTGTTATTCAAAAACAGTGAAGACAATGGAAATTTAAAATGAAAAATGTAATGCTAAATGTGCTTTGAATTTCACCAATTTTTATCGATGCACCATAGAAAACATTCTATCCAGATGCATCGTGGCTTGGTAACGCCCACTGCTGTGACTGCAGAAAACTACAAAGAATTATGGGTATGGCTCAGCATAACAAAGAAACCAGCCTCTCCTCCATGGACTCTGAATCTACTTCTCATGTACTCAGTAAAGCAACCAGCATAATTAAAGACCCCAACCATACCAGACATTCCCTCTTCTCCCCTTCTCAATGGGCTCAAAGCGCATACCACCAGGGTCAATGGGCAGCATCTATCCTGCTGTTCTGAAACCTAGTATCTCAAGATAGGTTCATGATCTCATAATCCATCTTATTAGGAATGTGCACCATATTGTCTGCCTGTTCTAATTTTTCTAAAATCTACAGTACAACAGCTTATTCTGCATTCTACTCTGCATTCAATTACTATTTGACTTTGTACTGCCTCAATATACTCTGAGAATGAATTGACTGGTACAAACAAGTGTATCTGCACATTGATACATGCGACGGTAATATATCAAATTCAAAATTTATCAATCTAACTTAACAGGTACTGAGAGGGTACATAGAATCCAATTAATCACTAACAGAAGGAAAACAGAAATGTTGAGTATTTTTTAAATAGTGAGAGACACTGGCATTCTAACTGGCCTCATCACTATGGGGGAAGGCGGTGCTACTGCACAGGATTGAAATAAACTACAGAGAGTTTTAAACTTAGTCACCTCCATCATGGGCTCTAGCCTCTGTAGTATCCAAGGAGTGATGCCTTAAAAAGCCCATGTCCATCATTAAAGGATCCCCAGCACCCAAATCTTGTCTTGTTCTCATGACTACCATTAGGAAGGAGGTACAGAAGTCTGAAGGCACATACTCAATGATTCAGGAACAGCTTCTTCCCCTCTGCCATCCAATTTATGAATGGAGATTGAACCCATGAACATTACCTGTATTTACTGTAATTCAGTTTTTTTCCTATTATTATGCATTGCATTGTACTGCTGCTGCAAGGACAACACATTTCACAACCAGATATCAGTGATATTACACCTGATTCTAATTCTGGGACATTTAATATTTGAAGGGGCTGTGAGTCACTGAAACATATACTGGATTTTGTTTTCCATTACACTTTACAAATGGCATTAACCAATCTAGAAACCTGGAATTTTGAAACACTTATTTGCAACAGGCAGTTAGGAAGTGAAAAGGTATACAGTCTTTCATTGTTTAGATGTAGAATGTATAACATAGAACATCGAACACACAAGCTCCTTGAGCCATGATGTTGAACCAAACTAATTAAACCTATTACTCCTAATCCTAATCCTTCTTTCCTGCATATTGACCATATCTCTCAGTTCTCTGCTAGGAGCCTCAGAATCAAAAACAGGTTCATTATCTCTGACATATACAGCATGACATTAAATTTGTTGTTTAGTGGCAGCAGCACAGTGCAAAATGCATGATGTTACAATAAGAAATACAGCAGATAAAAATATTGTGCATAAGGAGAAAAATAGTGAGGTGGTGTTCATGGACCATTCAAAAATCTGATGGTAGAGGGGAAAAACTGTTCCTAAAATGTCAAGAGTGTGACCTCAAGCTCCTATACATTTTCCCTGAATGTAGTAATGATGATAAAGGTCTTTAATGAGTGTATGTATCCTTCTTGGTATATTAGGTAATGAAAACGTCCTGTTTTCTAAGACGGATAGGAAGTCAGAAATGGACACAGTGCATGGGAGAGAGTCACAAGAACACCAGTGATGAGAGAGCAAGCAGGCTTGGGAAGAATGGCTGCCAGCGAGGCTCACTGACTCAGTGAGTAAGCAGCGATTCTGCTCAGCTCTGCCCAGCGCCCCCAGCTGTTCCAGCTCAGGAGTGTGCAGTGTGGGAGAGAAAGCACGGGGAAAGATGGAGAGAGTGCCTCAGCAGCTGGTAAATCCAACCCCATCCATCCAACTCCACCCTACACTCCCTCAATCTCCCAAGCACTCAACTGTACGTACAAGGTTTCCATAACCTAATGAGGACTTGCAAGGTCAAGGGAAATAGTGGGTTTAAAAAAGATGTAAAAGAGAAATTAGCTCATTACTTTTTATCTAGTTTGTTCAACATTCTAATTGTAATATGTAGTTTGATAATAACATTTACTTTGAACTTTGTTTATAAATTTTTAGTTACATTTGTTTTGATTCTGTTCAATTATTAATTCAGTTTGATCAGACAACCAAAGTTAAAGTTTAGCATATCACTAGAATACCACCTTTGACCACATAGCACTAGCCTCCTCAGAGGTATGAGCTTGGATTAAGTGTTAAGCATGTGGATTGAAGTCTAACAAAGTGTTGGCTTTCTGGCACAGGTTGAGCTACGAGTGGTCCTAACATAGAACATAGAATCAGATTCAGAATCACTTTATTGTTAATATGGTTTATGAAAATGATTCCGGGAATAGAAGTCTCATCATATGAAGAGCACTTGATGGATCTGGATCTGTATTTGCTGGAATTTAGAAGAATGGGGGAGGGGGGTAGTGTCTCATTAAAACCTATTAAGTGCTGAAGGGCCTTGATAGAGTGCACATTGAGAGGGTGTTTCCTATAGTGGGGGAGCTAGGACCAGAGGGCACAATCTCAGGATAGGGGGACTTCCATTTAGAACAGTGATGAAAAGGAATTTCTTTAGCCAGAGAATGGTGAATCTATGGAATACATTGTGACAGGCGGCTGTGCAGGCAAAGTCATTGAGTATATTTAAAGCAGAGGTTGATAGACTTTTGATAAGTCGGAACATGAAGGCATATGGGGAAAGGCAGGAGATGGGAGTTGAGAGGTAAATGGATCAGCCATGATCAAATGGCAGGGCAGACTCAATGGACTGAATGGCCTAATTCTGCTCCAATGTCTTATGTGAAACTTACCAGAATTGATTGTGGTTCGGTGCCAAGCATAAAACACAGGACAATACCATAACAAACGTCATAATAGCAACTGTCACGTACCCCGTGATGGGTTAAAGAACCAGCATAAATGAAAAAAAAACTTGGAGTCTGGTATTGCTGTTAACTAACGCTTTTTATTAGTAACTACGCAATACAGTAATATAAAATCAGATAAATCAAACAGGTTAGCAATGATTATATATATCTATAAGTATGGAAATATAAAAAACAAGCTTCTTCAAGCCCAGGGGTAAATGGATACAGTCTTACGATGATGGGTAAAGGGAATCAGTTCAGTTCAGTTCGTGGTATTCAGTTGAGTAGTG
Source organism: Mobula birostris (assembly GCF_030028105.1). Classification (NCBI taxonomy): domain Eukaryota; kingdom Metazoa; phylum Chordata; class Chondrichthyes; order Myliobatiformes; family Myliobatidae; genus Mobula; species Mobula birostris. The sequence continues at coordinate 75,977,229 of NC_092384.1, read as the reverse complement.
ATGGAGATGGAGAGGTGTTGTAGTTGTTCGAGTAAGCCGATGCCATCGATTCTTCCCGTTGTCCTCCGAAATCCTTTAGAAGTCACCGAATGTGACCATAACAAGGGGACCATTTTCTGTGGTGGAGTTATCAATCCAGGTGAGGGTTGGACACACTAATATCTTCCCACCAGTCACACCTTTTCCACACTGTGAGAGCCACTGATCGATCCTCGAGAAACCTACCATTCTGTGGGCACAATCAAGCTCATCCAGTGTCCAAAACCATGTGTCTGTCTGTCTATCAGTTGACCTTCTATTTATCTCTCAGCATGCTGAATATCAGCTGTCCATCAAGTAGCTCCCCCCTTCTCTCTCTGTAGGAACTCAGAAGCTGGCAGTGTCCTTGCAGAAATTCCAAGCAAACTGTGAGCAGTCTTCACCTCTCTCGGTCTTTTAATAACAAGGTGTTTGTGCTGTACAGCTCTCTCTCTCTCTTTTTAAAAGCAGAGTTCACAAGGGATAATTCAGGATCCCGTCACACAACCAACAATTTACAAAACAATTGTGTAAACAGCCATGAGCAATCAGCAATTAGTGCAAATGTCAATAATCAAACTTAAATAAATGTGAACATATGAACAAACCATATAATTATTACAGGATTTTGTGAATAAAACATGCTAGAATCATTTTATGTGCTTAATAAAACCTGCAGCCCTTTACTTCCATTAGGAACAAACAAAGAACAGTTGCCTTACAATGACGTCATTACATTAGATAGCATCTCTTAAAGTGAACATGACAACCCAGTGACAGTGCTTGTGGATTATTGTTCATAATGGAAACTGCTCTGCATATGTGCTATCTGTCACCCATTACACTACCTACATTATCAACTGAACAAGGTTAGCAGGAAAGACCATTTCATGGATGTTGTGCAGGGACAGTTAGGGTTTTATATTTGAGAAACAGGACAACTACAGGAACAAAACTTTGGAGGTGACCTGTTGTCAATGTCCTCTCTGATTTGTAATGACCTGTGTGTGCAAAGATCTTGTGCTGTGCAATTTTTTTGCCGAGTGACAACAATATGTGCACACTGAATAATTTCTTCAATAAAAACAATATAAATAAGCCAGTTCTAAAATCTGCAGACGAATCATCGTAAACTCCACATTGTCAACACCATCTCATCAGAAACTGGAAAAGAATATGTGATTGAGTATGATCATGAAATGTACATAACATGCCAACGAGGTAGAGGGTGATGACCTTTTGTGTGCAGTTTAAATTCCTTTGTGCACTAGTAGCAAAGGATGTGCACGCACACACACGCACACACATTAGAGGCAACATTGCCTGTCGTCCTGGTGGTGATGAACTTGAAGCGTCTCTCTGATGGCAATTTGATGAGTAGGTGACTGCTAAGGCGGGTGGAATAAGGAGTAATTTTTTTTTAGCTCCTTTCTTCGCTCTGGCAATGAGCAGCTGACAGTTAATGATCATCTCTGCCTAGTGGGCCACTCACTGCAATCTGGTCTTGGAGTGGGAGGAGGCAGCGAGAAACCAAACAGTGATAGAGAGAGAGAGAGATAGATACATTATTGATCCCAAAGAAAATTACAGTGTCACAGTAGCATTACAAGTGCACAAAGATACAAATATTAAAAGAGAGAGGAGAAATAAGAAGGAATAAAATAAAAACAACAGGAATTCTGCAGATGCTGGAAATTCAAGCAACACACATCAAAGTTGCTGGTGAATGCAGCAGGCCAAGCAGCATCTGTAGGAAGAGGTGCAGTCGACGTTTCAGGAAGGGTCTCGGCCTGAAACGTCGACTGCACCTCTTCCTACAGATGCTACTTGGCCTGCTGCGTTCACCAGCAACTTTGATGTGTGTTGCAAGGAATAAAATACGTTACTTAAAAATAATATGCTTAAGATTCACAAGTCAAAGATTACAAGATCACTTCCCTGGCTATAGGTTGACTCATTATGGAGCCTCATGGCCGAGGATAAGAATTACCTCATATAACAGTTGTCTTAGTCTATTACTGAAAGTGCTCCTCTGTTCAGCCAACCTGGCATGCAGAGCGTGAGAAACATTGCCCAGAATCACCTGGACTTTCCAGAGGGTCCTTTGTTCTACCACAGCCTCCCATGTGTCCAGTTTGACTCCTATAACAGAGCCAGCCTTTCTAAGCAGTTTATTGAGCCTGTTGGCATCACCCGTGTTGATGCCATTGCTCCAGCACACCACTGCATCGAAGATGTGAAGGAGAGGCCAAAGGACCTCAGTGTCCTCAGGAAGTAGAGGTGACTCTGGCCCTTCTTGTACACAGTCCTTGTGTCGGTGCTCCACTCAAGTGTGCCACCCAGGTGTACCCATAGGTACTTTCAGGTCCTCACCATATCCACATCCTCACCATCAATAGTAACAGGGTGCAGTACAGGCCTGGTCTTCCTAAAGTCCATCCCAATCTCCTTTGTCTTAGTGATGTTGAGATGCAGATGATTCAGCTTGCACCATTTGACAAACTCCTCCACTAGGGCCCTGTATTCATCTGCCTATCCTCCCTTTATACACCCAGCTATTGCTGAGTCATCAGAGAATTTCTCCAGATGTCATGACTCAGTGTCGTACCTAAAGCCCAGGGTATACAGGATAAACAGGAAGGGAGCCAATACAGTCCCCTGTGGGGCCCCAGTGCTGCCTATAGCCATGTCTGACACATGTCTCTGAAGCCCCACTAACTGTGGTCTGTCAGTCAGGTAGTCCATTACTGAGGACCCAATGGAAGTGCCAACCTGCATTGGTAGATGTGGTCACAATACTCTCATTGATGGCTGAGCAAAAATTCATTAGGATATTAAGTTTTTTAAGCTGGTATAGTGAGCACAATCTCTGCTGGGCTTTCCTAGTGATAAGTGCACCGTGCTTGTTCCACTTTGATGGAGTGATAACGGTAGAACACAGAACTTAGATCAGTCCGGCACCAGAACAGCCCTTTTTGCCCATGAAGTTGAGCTGAACTAAATAACCTAATTTCTTTTGCCTACATATGGTACATATCCCTCCATTTCTACTGTTCATGTCCCTATCTAATAGCCTCTTAAATGCCTTTGCTGTATCTGCCTGCATCATCAGCCCTGGTGATGCATTCCACCCTTCCACTACTCTGTGTAAAAAAAAATGTTCTTTGAACTGTACATCTCCTTTGAACTTATTCCTCTCTCACCTTAAATATTTCCTCCCAAATTTTAGACATTTTGACCCCTGACTAAAAGATACTGGCCCTCTATTCTACACATGCCTCTCATCATCTTATCAATCTCTGTCAGATCTGCCCTCAGCGTTCACCATCCCTGTGAAGAGAACCAAGTTTTTCTCAAGCACCTTCTTCTAGAATGAGCTACCAACCATGGCTAACGAGCACTATCTGCCCAAAGCGAATATTTTTAAGGCACCAGTAACCTGCCTTTGCCCCATCTCCTGTCAGCAGAGACAGTTTCGCTGGGCTTAGTAGCTCAGCCACACATGAAGGCCAGGAACCGGACTTGGTTGTCAGAGGCTATTTGAGGCACATGACATTGGGAGCATTTACTAGGTAGTGAGAGCTTGTCACCATTACCACCCCCAGCTATAACAACCTTAAGTTTATTTCTGGATACACTTAATACATCCACCTCTGCTTATTTTGCCATAGTCCTGCCCAAGACCACAAGGAATTGCTGAGAATTAAGAAAATCACAGAAATCAGCTTTTCCTCCTTTGTTTCTGTCTGCACCCACTAAAACAGCAGATATAATCAAGGACACCTCTCATTCTCTCTTCTTGCCCCTTCTATCAGCAGAAGATGCAAAAGCCTGAGCCACACAATAACGGGTGCAAGGAAACATCTACCCTGGGTGCCATGGTTAGCATGATGCTATTAGAACTTGGGACAATTCCAGAGTTCAGGGTTCTATTCTTGTGCTATCTGTAAGGAGTTTATACATACTCACCATGACCAGGCGGGTTTCCTCCAGGTACTCCAGTTTCCTCCTGTATCCCAAAGACGTAGAGCACTGGTTAATAGGTTAACTGGAGATTGTATATTATCCTGTGATTAGGCTCGTATTAAATGTGTGGGTTGCTGGACAACATAGCTTGTTGGGCTGGAAATGCCTATTCCACACTGTTTCCCTATACAAAGAGAGAAAGAAATAATACGACCCTTGAATGTACCTCTTGTAGGATAAAGATCAACTCGGTCTCACAATCTACCTTGTCGTGGCCCTTGAATCTTATTTGTCTGCCTGCACTGTACTTTCTCTGTAATGAAAACTCCAACGCTATATTTTGTGTAGAGCCCCTGGTGAGGCAACATTTCACCTGCAAATCTGTTAGGGTCATTTATTGTGTCCCGTGCTCCCAATGTGGCCTCTTCCACATTGCTAAGATCTGTCATAAACTGGGTGAACACTTCATCAAGCACCTCTGCTCCATCTGCCACAAGTGGGACTTTCTGGTGGCCAACCATTTTAATTGCAATTACCATTCTGATGTGTTGGTGCATGGCCTCTTCTTGTACCAAGATGAGGCCACCTCAGGGTTTGGGAGCAACACCTTATATTCTGTCTGAGTAGCCTCCGACCTGATGCCATGAATATCAATTCCTCCTTCCGGTAAAGAATTACCCCCCCCCCACCCCTATTTCCCACTTTGAACCTCTTCTCACCTGCTTATTACTTCCCCCGGGCCCCTTCCTCCTCCCGTTCCTTCTGTGGTCCACTCTCCTTTCCTATCATATTCTTTCTTCTTCAGCCCTGGACCTTTCCTACACACCTGGCTTCACCTATCTCCTTCTAGCTATCCTCCTTCCTCCCTATTTTTTATTCTGGCATCTTCCTCCTTCCTTCTCAGTCCTGAAGAATGGTCTCAGTCCGAAACGTTGACTGTTTATCCATTTCCATAGATGCTGCCTGACCTGCTGAGTTCCACCAGCATTTTGTGTGTGTTTTGGATTTACAGCATCTGCAGACTTTCTTGTGTCTGTGATTGACTGTATTTGTGCCTGTTATTGTTTTTATTTCACCTTGTTGTACCCCAGTGTACTTTATTTAGAATGATCCGCAGGGATGCAAGCAAAATAAACATTTGTCACTGTAAATTGGCAAATTTACAGTGACAAATTATGGTTAAGCATACGGTTAAATTGGTATGTTTAACCGTAATGAACTAATTCCAGATGCAGGGAGATCTTCATTTACACAGAGCTGCAGGTGGCTTTTGTGTAGTTGCTTCTCATTATTTCTTGAAGGATGTAACAATCATAAAGAGACGAAGGGCCTGTTTCCATGCTATCTGACTCGATGTCACTGAATTGGAAGCAGTTTAGAGATTCGACAGCTCAATTTAATATCAGGGAATGGATACAGTATGCAACCTGAAATTCTTACTCCTCACAGACATCCACGAAACAGGGAGAAAAAACAAATAAAGAATGAATAACAGATAAATGACAGGTTAATGTGAATAAGTGAGATTGTGGTCAGGTTTGCTTGGTGGAGCAGATTGATGGGACAGGTACTGGCCTCAATGAGGTGTTGTGACATTAACTAGACAGTCAGCCAAACTCCATTCTGTAGTGACATTGGTGCCAGAGTATAGCTTCCTCGCCCCTTGGTTTTATTGCAGACTCAATGGCCTGACATAGTAAATACTATAAGATTCCAACAAATAAATATTACAGGTAAATGTTATGTGCAAACCAATAACATAAAGATTAGTGTCTAACAAGCTCAAAAATAACATACTATTTCAGCAAATTCTTATTGGTACCTTTAGATTAACTTCTAAACAATATAACATCAACTTACAAGCAATGCTCCTGCTTGTAATTGCTATAAATAGAAACTTCTTTTACTGCTAACATAAACTTCTGGCCTCCTGCCAGCCAATGTGCTTTTATACTTACTACTTCCTGGCTGCACAGGAAGTAACCTAATACACATCTGAAACTGTGTATTAAAATAAAAGCTGAATGTGATTAACATAAATCAATTGCCTGAAAGGCAGAACAGGGCAATTTGCCCACTCATGCACTGGGGCCATGAACTCAAATGCACTAAACCAAGGGTTCCCAATCTTGGGTCCATGAACCCATTACTTCATGGTCCATTAATTGAAAAAGGTTGGGAACCCCTGTTCTAAACACAAGAGATTCTGCTGATGCTGGAAATTCCCACCCACTTACTGTACCTTTTCTTCACCTGGCTTCACTTTTCACTTTTCGTTTGTATTCATTCCCTTCCCCACTTCTTATTCTGGCTTCTTTCCCATCCTCTCCCACTACAGTCCAGATGAAGGGTCTCAGCCCAAAATATAAGCTCTTTATTCCTTTCCATAGATGCTGCCTGACCTGCTGAGTTCCCCCAGCATTTATAATTGTCATGTTCAGTTTCCTTCTCTTGGTAAATAAAATCTTTTTGCTGCTCTGCCAGCACGGATTCTCTCCCCAACTTTCAGCAGAGACTTGGGAGAGAGAGAGCTAAGGTGCGGTTTGTTTGTTGTCAGTGTATTTTCATCTTGCAGGTGCTCTTTGAAGATTTAATAGAAGCCACACGATGCGTTAGTCAGCATTGGATTTGTATCTGATAAAGAGGGCAAGGAAAAGATGTTGAAGCAAAGGTGTATTCACTCAACGAGAATAACACAAAATGATTGAGTTAATGGGTATGAATGCAACAGCTTCAGCTGAAAAATTGCTCAGGATTTCCAGATTCCGTTCAGATCCACTTATTCAATTAAGGCCAATTAGTTGCAATGGTTTACACTGCAACTCTAACAAATTACCAGTGAAGAGTTACCACCTCCAGCTGCTAGGAAGCAGAGGATTACAAAGCCTTGTAACCTGCAAATCACAGTCAAATTAAGAGTGAGTAGTAATTTGTCACTTTAATGTTGTCCCAGATCAAATAATATTGAACTTGTGTCATATCTTTCCTTTCTCTCTGGCTCAGTTCTGTTGAGATGATAAATGTCAACCACGCAGCTGTTGAGCAAGAGGCTTAATCCACGTTCTAATCGCCTTTGGAGTGAATGAGGACGATCGCAGGAGCTCTGGCATACAGCGGTGATACATCACAGGAGGGCCCTTTGAGATCAGCTCCTCTCCTGAAGAATGCTCGAGCCGCGATCATTTTCCATTTCTCATGCAGAACAAGTCACAATGAACTCATATCCCTCATTTCTCTTTTGTCACCCAGCGACAAATATTCCATTCCTTTGTAATCTGTGTAATCCAGGGACAATTCTGGGACATACCTGGGACAGTTCTGATTAAAAAGCAGAACCCTGTTGCAACAGATGTCCTATCATTTTTTAAACATTTTTCTCAGAATCAGGTTCATTATCACTGACATATGTCATGAATGTTGTTATTTGCAGCAGCAGTATAGAACAATTCTACTACAAGTTACAAAGAGGAATATTTAAAAATAAATAGTGTAAAAATAGAGGAAAACAGTGTGGTCGAATCAGAATCTAGTTTATTATTACTGACATACGTCCTGAAATTTGCTGATTTGTTGCAACAGTACGTTACAAATAGCTACAAAAAATACTATAAGTTAGAATAAGAATCAGAATCAGGATTAGTATCACCAGCATATATCGTGAAATTTATTGTTTTTGCAGCAACAATACAATGCAATACATAATAATAGAAAAAAGCTGAATTATAGTATATATATGTGTAGCATGCTGTAAGGTTTTACTGCTAATGTAATGGTTTTTCTGTAGCAGCAATGGTTTGGGTTATGGCTAGAGATAACGGGTTTTGGAATGCTGGGGGCTATCCAATGAGAGGACTGTTGTTCTTTCTTGTGAGTCTGGAAGAGAGATTTTCACTGTCTTTTGCCGGGGAGAGATGAGGAGAGAAGACGCGAATAGAGAGAGTTGGTAGACCCCGGATGGAGTGGACTTGGAGCGAGGGGCCGAAGGGCAGCGACGATCGGAGGAGGCCGATTGTGGGCGACTGACTTATCAGTGAGCTCCAATGTTGCGCAATAGACTGTTTCATGAGAGTGGGCTCTTTTTCTTTTTTTGTTTTCTTTACTAACCATATAGTCAAAGTAAAAAGTATAAAGCTCAATCGTTTAATCACATATTGTGTACTGCTTCTTATTTCGGAGTACTGATTTGTAACAGGGGACACATCGCGCAGCATCCACCCAAACAAGATTTTTTAAGTTTGGCCGGGCTGGGGGCTATCACTCCCTATGTTCAGCCGCTAGCCGAAGCGAGAGTTACATATATGTAATAGTTAAATTAAATAGAAGAAAGAGAAATTGACTTTAAACTCACGGGAGCGCATAGGCCATCAACCCTTTGCTGTTGATGTTTCTGTAGCAGGCAATTTCTTTTTTACGAGGTCAATTTGCTAGCTGGATGCTCAACCCAGCATGGATGGAAAGCATGCCAGGGGAGCCGGCTGGGTTTGAACTCGGGAGCTTTCGCTCTGAAGTCCGGCGCTGATGCCACTACGCCACCAGCCAGCAAGTTAAACTAAGCAAGTAGAGGAAAAATAGAAATAGAAATTGCTGAATTGCTGAGTGTGTGCCTTCAGGCTTCTGTACCTCCTTCCTGATGGTAGCGATGTGAAAAAGGCATGGCCTGGATGATGGGGGTCCTTAATGAGGCACCACTCCTTGAAGATGTGCTGGATGCTGGGGAGACTAGTGCCCATGATGTAGCTGACTAAGTCTACAACTCTCTGCAGCTTATTTTGGTTCTGTGCAGTAGACACCCAAACACCCCCCCCCCCATGAGATGGTGATGCATTCCACGGTACATCTGCAGAAATTTGCGAGTGTCTTTGGTGATATACCAAATCCTAAAGAAATATAGCCGCTGTTGTGCCTTCTTTTTAGCTGCATGGAAATGTTGGGTTTTGGATAGGTGCCTAGAGTTGTTGACACCCAGGAACTTGAAATTGCTCACTCATTCCACTTCAGATCCCTCTATGAGGACTGGTGTGTGCTCTCTCATCTTACCATTTCTGAAGCCCACAATCAGTTCTTTGGTCTGACTGACGTTGAGTGTAAGGCTGTTGCTGCGACACCACTCAACCAGCTGATATACCTCACTCCTGTATGCTCTCTCATCTCCATCTGAGATTCTTCCTGCAATATTTGTGTCATCAGTAAATTTATAGATGGCATTAGCGCTGTGTCTAGCCATGCAGTCATGGGTATAGAGAGTGTAGAGCAGTGGGCTAAGCACACACGCCTGAGGTGTGAGGTGGAAATGTTATTTGCAATCCACACAGATGGTGATTTTCCGGTCAGGAACTTATAATGGAAATATTAAAAAATATATAAGTAATGCAACAAGAGAGAAAATACTGAGGTAGTGTTCATGGCTTCATGGACCATTCATAAATCTGAAGGCAGAGAGGAAGAAGCTGTTCCTAAAATGTTGAATATGCGTCTTTAGGCTCCTATACCTCCTCACTGATGGAGTAATGAGAGGAGGGAATTTTCTAGGTGGTGAGAGTCTTTAATTATCGATACCAGCTTCTTCAGGCACAGCCTCCTGAAGATGTCCTCCCATGTCCAATCGCCTGTCTGGTTTTTTACCAAATGTTGAATAATGAATTCTGAGATGGAGGCAGTCATTTTGCCTTGACTGGACATTTTCTATTCATGAAGCAAAGTGCAGTCATCTTACCTTTCATCGCCTAGAACATTACACAGAGGAAAGGTGTGAAATTCACCCAGGTTTATCTTTCACTGAATGTGGAGTCATAGAACACTATAGCACTGAAAAAGGCCCTTTGGCCCATCTAGTCCATGTAAACTATTATTCCACCTAGTCCAATTGACCTACACCTGGATTATAGCCATCCATGTACCTATCCAAACTTCTCTTATATATTACAATGAACCTGCATCCACAACTTGCTGTGGCAGCTCATTCCACAGTTGGACCACACTATGCGTGAAGTCATTTCCCCTTCAGGTTCCCCTTAATTATTTCACCTTTCACTTGTGACCTCTAGCTTGAGTCTTAACTCAACATTAGAGGAAGAAAATCCTTATTGTACTACACTCCAGGGAATAACTTCTTAACCTATTCGATCTTTTACTATTATAGTTTTCCCCTGCTGTGTTGGGCATGTGGCTAAGTGGTTAAGGCGTTCGTCTAGTTATCTCAAGGTCGCTAGTTTGAGCCTCAGCTGCGGCAGTGTGTTTGTGCCCTTGAGCAAGGCACTTAATCACACATTGCTCTGGTCTGTGCAAGGAGTGGCGCCCCACACAGACTTCCATTCTGCGCCTTGTAAGACATGAAGATGCCCGACGCAGGCCTCTCATGGTCTGAGTCGATGTTCCCCCTCCCCCACACCATCCCAAGGTAGAGCGTTCCTATGAAACGGTTCATAAGCCGGAATGTCGTAAAGCGAAGAAGCAATTACCATTTATTTATATGGGAAAATTTTGTGAGCGTTCGCAGACCCAAAAATAACCTACCAAATCGTGCCAAATAACACATAAAACCTAAAATAACAGTAACATATAGTAAAAGCAGGAATGATATGATAAATACACAGCCTATCTAAAGTAGAAATAGTTTCCCACAATCATTACCTGCACTGTTCTCCGTAGTGAAAATCTCATGCAGGCGCTCTCGGCAAAAACATGGCACAAGCGCTCTTGGCAGAAAATCTCACGCAAGTGCAGTTGGCAAAAACGCTCTATCCAGTAACCTTTAAGCTATGAAGCTGCCAAATCATAACAGATAACACATAAAAATACACAGCCTATATAAAGTTGAAATAATGTATGTACAGTGTAGAATCACTTACCGGAATCAGGAAGACATCAAGTACACTGACAATGGTGTGTTAGGCTGAATCGTCAGAGGTTCGAGTGGTGCAGTGGCCCCAACCTCCTGACCGCTGACTGATACTGATCCGCGAAGCATGCAGGGGTACAGCGGTGACCGGGAGGCACACAGCACATCTTTAAGAAAAAAGCCAAAATAAACATGCTAATTAATTAGGTGCTGCCTGGCATGTAATTAATTAGCATGTTTATTTTGGCTTTTTTCTTAAAGATGTGCTGTGTGCCTCCGGCTACCGCTGCATTCTCCACGAATCGGTATCTGTCCAAGGCCCGGGGGTTGGGGTGGTGGGACACTGGGGTGTCATCTCATCATCATCTGTTTCCATCAGGGAGGCAGCTCATCTTCTCCGATGACTGCCTGCCTCGATGTCGAAGGTCGAGGTTCGTCGTCTGCTGTGGCTGATGTGTAAGGCTTGAAAAATGACAGCATGCTTGACTGCTAGCCTCGCGCATTTTTAGATCATACAGTTCTTTGTAAGTACTCAAACGATCCTGCAAATATGCCCTAAACCAATGTACCCTTTCAAAATTAAAGTCGTACTTTATCATTGCAGCAAAAATCTCACGCAGTTGCTTTATGTTCAGTTCCTGGACAACTTCACTTTCGGTCCATTTGCTACTGCATTCGGTTTTGATTGTTATCCTTTCCTCTTCCAATTGCGTCAACTCTTCATCTATCAGTTCTTGGTCATGGGATGCCAAAACCTCTTCAACATCATCTTCGTCAACTTCCACAAGCCAAACTCACTTTGTCCTTACTTGGTTCACCACGATCGAAATGCTTAATTATGTCTAGTTTTACGCTAAGTGTAACACTCTTACGAGCTCTCTCAGGCTTTTCTGATGCCTTAGAACTCATCCTGCTAACGGCTGCTCACAGGCATGTGTTTAAGCAATGCCGGTGAGAATGCCGTTCCGAATCCAGGGGACAGCGGCTGCTCGGGACGCGCGCTGCCTTTTTTCCCGCGCTGCTCTTTTTCACGTGCTGCTTTTTCCGCGCGCTGCTTTTTTTCGTGACAGTGAGAACAGCTTCTGTTAGTGAAAACAGGGAACTAATGTAGATCTTTCGTAACTGTGAGGTTTCGTAAAGCGAGCGTTCGAAAAGCGGGGGACACCTGTACTCAGGACCTCAAGACCCGGCAACATCCTTGTAACTTTTCTCTATACTTTTTCAAGCTTATTGATATCTTTTCTGTAGGGAGGTGACCAGAACTCCAGAACTGCATGCAAAGATCAAAATTCAAATATATTATCAAAGTTGTATACCATATACAACCTTGAGATTTATCTTCTGGCAGGCTCACAAAACAAAGAAACGCAATAGAATCCATTATTAAACACACACAAAACCACCACATATTCAATTTGAAAAAATCTTAGGCACCCTAGCTACATATATGTGCCTAAGACCTTTGCACAGTACTGTAGGCTAATTGTTATCACTGGAATGTTGATCTCTACTCTGAGTATGAGACGACCACAACTGCTTTTCCTTTGTCTTTTTTGAACATTCATAAATGTTACATTTAATAAAGTGGCAGTAAGCAACATGTTTTATGCCTCATTTTTGACTTCCAAAGAGCCCCTGGATTGCAAAAACACCAGGATCCAACACCTCCTTCGAGGTAAATATTCTAATTAGGTTTCCTCCCTATATTCCCTTTCAACCTACTTTCCACCAGTCCATCGTAATATTAAAAAATGTTGTTTGGTTTTGGTGATGGAAGGGAATCATTATATCAGCAGTCCCTCTGTAGTTCATTACTTATATACTGCAGCACAAAGGTCATTTGGCCCTTTAACTTCAGTGCAATCTCAGCAGTTCCATTCCCCTTGTACTCTGCTGCCTTCTTTTCTTTCACCTGCCCTTTAATATTGATTTGCTTGTCATCTACCTGTATCAAAGATAAATTAACCTGCTGCTGAGAATAAGAGTTGTAAAGATTCTTTGCAAGTGAGTCTGTACTGTAGTTCATGGAATTTGCTCAGATTTGTGATGAGTTCATTTTAATTTAATTATTATTTATTTCACAATACAGCCCAGAGAAATCCCCTTTGGCCCTTTAAGCCACGCCAACCCAGCAACTCCCAACAAACCAGATTAAATTCTACCCTAATCAGAGGACAATTGCCAATGACCAATTAATCTACCCAGTAGTCAGGGGTCCCCAACCTTTTTTGCACCGCGGACTGGTCTAATATTGACAATATTCTTGCGGACCGGCCGACCAGGGGTGGGGTGGGGGCGATGTTCAAGTAGGGTTAAACTCACCTCAACATGTCTTTTACAGTTAGGTTCACCAACTTTCTCACTCCCAAATAAGGGACAAAAGTAGCAGTCAAATCCCAGGGCACTTTACCCCAGGAAAGACTACAATGACCATGAAGCCTTGCGCGGGCACCTGTGTGCTCATGCATGACGTAAGCACGTGCCGATTTTTCCCCACAAATCGGTTTTGCCTTCATCTTCCCAACTATACTGTACATACATTATTTCTACTTTATATAGGCTGTGTATTTATCATATCACTCCTGCTTTTACTATATGTTAGTCTTATTTATTTTCGGTTTTATGTGTTATTTGGTATAATTTGTTAGGTTATTTTTTGGGTCTGGGAATACTCAAAAATTTTTCCCATATAAATTAATGGTAATTTCTTCTTCACTTCATGCCATTTCGGCACGAAAGGTTCCATAGGAACGTTCTACCTTAGTGGGGGAAATACGGGACAAGGGCGGTCCCGTATGGGACAAACCAATTTAGCTCAATATACGGGTCAGTTGGGAACCCTATGTTCAAGTTTAACAGTGCGTGACAGGAAATGAGGAAAGGTGCAGCTGACTCACATCATTTCCTCACGGCCTGGTAGCACATGCTTTGCGGCCCGGTGGTTGGGGACCGCTGCAGTAGGTCTTTGGACTGTGGGAGAAATCCGAGGATCTGGAGAAAAACCACGTATTCCATGGGAGGACATACAGATGGTCCTCGTAGAATGGCACCAGAAATGAATTCTGAACTCTGGAACACCCCAATCTGTAATAGTGCCTTGCTAACTGTTATGCTCTCATGACGCCGAAGTTATCTACACCGGTTCAACAGTCTGATGGTTGTAGATGTTTTGAATCTGATGGTGTGGGGCTTAAGGCTTCTCTACCTCCTACCCGATGGTACTAGTGAGAAGAGAGCATAGCCTGGACGATTGAGGTCTTTGATGATGAATGCTTTTTATATGTGGCAATGTTTCTTGCAGAATTACCTCGGGGATATGGACATCAAAAGGGTAGATGCTCACTTCCCAGTCTCTACCATCTCCATTCCCAGAGGTTCTGGTGGAACTGTCCTTCAATATCAAGGCATGACTTCCCATTGGAAAACTGGAGATGTGGTTAAAACCTGAGCTTTGAGGCTCCACTTTTTGGAATGAAATCTAGGTGCAGGTAAGTGTTGAAGGCGGACAATGGTAACACATTGCTACAGGCTCCTCTCTCACATAATTTCATCGATTAGCTTCAATGGACAAAACTGAAACAAGTTCTGAATATTTTCAACTTTGTCTGCTATCCACTTTGGGACAGAGAACAAAATTGTCCCCTTACTTGAATGTTCTTTCTCCAAGTGTTCAAATAATGACGACTGCTGAAAGTGCAAAACTATTCAAGATGAGAGTAACAAGATTGATTTTATTTCATGAGTGCTCCTGGAAGGTCAGTCTTATAAGCAGCGAAGATCAATATCTCACGTCGCATCATTTATTGATAACATATGCATTAATTTCTGCAGATAAGTCCCTTTTAAATTCTGACCCTAAAAATGAGGCCATCGACCAGAAATTTTGTTTCATTGTAAGATTCATGAAACTTTCTTTTTTAAAGAAAACTTGATTTTGACACTTTTTCAGCAAGTGAAAAAAAATGTTTCCATTATCTCTCTTCAGGAATAGATGAACAGAAGCCAATAATCATGTAGAATGTTCAGTGCAGGTAATCACATCACAGCTCAAGATCAAAGATAGATCTCTATATGTAATTGTAGAACATAAAACATAGAAGAGTATGGGCCATTCGGTCCACATTATTGTGCCGAACCAGCTCAAAAGCAAATCAAGAACTTCCAAACACTAATCCCTCCCACCTACACCATGTCCATATCCCTCCAACCTTTTTACAGCCATATGTCTATCCAATCACATTTTAAAAGCCTCTAATGTACTTGCCTCTATCACCATACCAGCAGTGCATTCCAGGCATCCATTACTCTCTGAATAACAAACGTACCCCTCACATTCACCTTGAACCTACCTCCTCTTACCTTCAATGCATGCTGTCTGGTATTAGACATTTTAACCCTGTGAAGCAGATACTCTCTGTCCGTTCTGTCTATGCCTCTCATGATCTTATAAATCTCTGTCAGATTTCCCCTCAGCCTCCGATGCTCCAGAGAAAATAACCCAAGTTTATCCAGCCTCTGGTGCTAGCAAAAGCCCTCTAAATGAGGCAGAATCCCAGTAAACCTCTTCTGAGCCCTCTCCAAGGCCTCAGTGACAAGTACAATACTCCAGATAATTGTTTTTATTTATTATAATGTAAGCCGTTAATTTGCACTCTGAAGGTGAATAACTTTCATCGGTCTTTATTTTAGAAATGACTCCCTAGTAAGGATGTATCACACTAAATATGCTCATATTAAAGATAGATAGAACATAGAACATAGAACACTACAGCACAGTACAGGCTCTTTGGCCCAATATGTTGTGCCGACCTTTTAATCTACTCCAAGATCAAACTAACACTTCCCTCCTACATAGCCCTCCAATTTTCTTTCATCTATTTGCTTATATAAGACTTTAAAAAAAATCATTAAATTACTTGTCTCTACCACCATGCCTGAAAAGTGTCAAAATCAATTTTTCTTCAAAAGAAAGTCTGAAAGCATGTACCACCAGGCTCAAGGACAGCTTCTACCAAGTTAGCAGACTCTTGAACAGACCTCTCATATGATAAGATGGACACAGCCTCTCAAACTACCTTGTTATGATCTTGTACTTTATTGTCTAGCTGCATTGCACTTTTTCCAATAGATTTTATACTTTATTCTGCATTATTGTTTTACTTTATTTGAGCTTGATGCTTTCTGCAATGATTTGATCTGCCTAAATCAGTATGGGTGTATGGGGTGTCCAGGGAGGGGTCGTACCACTGATATGAGGCAGCTCACTCACTTTTGGTGTCCACTGGACATGCAGCTCTCACCTGTAGCTCCAAGTAGCTGTCTGCATGTTACATGGGCTACGGTACACAGCTTTGACAGATGGGTTAAACCAGATGAGGGTAGCTGGTGGGCCACAACCCCAGTGAGATAGAGACATGCCTGTCCTCGCTTGCTAAATCAGCTCCAGCAGACTGGGTGGATGACGTGTACAAAGAGGTAAACAAAAGGCATGACGAGGCACAGAAAAAGTCATGATCGTCCACTGCTGCAAAAAAGACCCCATTTGTGACATCTACTCGTACCACTGGATTGGACTTGTGAGGTCAAGAGAGTGGAACTATCCCAGTGCAATGGCTATTTCATTTTAAGAACTCTCTCACACAGGCATCCTGTCATCTTGGGACATGTGAAAATAACAATCCAATAACAAAGCCATATAGGAACAGGACTAGGCCACTCGGTCCCTCAAAAATTTTCTGCCATTCAATATAATTACAGCTGATCTAACCCAGGCTTCAACTCTTCTTTTGTACCATTGCCTTAGTCATAGGCATAGACATACTTTATTGATCCCGGGGGAAATTGGTTTTCGTTTTCATGCAGGACCCTCACCCAATCTAACGTGTATGATTTAACATACTCAACAACAATTGTTCCACCAATTAATACTGCTCCAAGAATTGTCACCTTGTTGTGATGGAGAGGTTTGCGAGTTCCTGAGATCTCAAGACTGATGCTCTCTGGAGCTTAGCTCCTGGTAGGGTCACCTATGGCGGTAAGGTCAAGGGGGCAGTTCCAGGCAAAGAACGATCCAAGCAAGATCGCAATGGTGCAGCCATCAGAAGATGATGGCACATCAGAATGGCAGGGAAGGCGGAGGAAGTCTGCAGCAGTGAAGGTCTCCAAGTCATCTTGGATGCCATGCCAGTGGACTCCCTGACCCTGATCTGTCAAGGACCATGAGGTGGCTGCCCATGCATCAGCCTTTACACACTAATCAGTCACCCACAGGCGTTCTCCATTAAGGGAATAACCTGCAGAAGATATGGAAAGCAAAGATAGCCTGGAGCAGTTGTAGTCAAGTAATACCTTTGAGGTGACGCCACTAGAGACACCTCTGCTGAGGGAGAGTGCCCTCAAGCCGAATGAATAAGTCCTCTGTAGTGTGACTTTTCCAGAAAGCTCTTCCTAAAACATAGTGTCCCTTTATTCAATAGTGGTTACCAGAAACAGATGAGATAACAGAAGGATGTGAAACATACCCAACCAATAAGGCTCTATTGTCTTTAATAACTTCAAAATATCATTAGCTATTGATTGATTTTTAACACCTTTGCCTTCCTTACTAGATATCATTAGCTATCCGTTAAAAGTTTCAATTGACTTTTAACACCTTTTTCATCCTTACTAACTTCAAAATATCACCAACTGTCTGTTCAAAGTTTTGATTGGCTTTAACACCTCTATTGTAACCAGTGATTAATCTTGCAAGTTTGGAATTCAAACATATACAACTTACAATAACCAGTATCGGTAACTGGTAAGCCATCCTGGATAAAAGTAGCAGTTTTCTGTTCAGCCTTCAGAACAGTGTGAGTGACAGAAGCCCATGCTGTTCTCCTTGAGCACAAGTAAAATAAAAGGAATGTTTGAGTCATAAGAGCGAGCATGTTCAGGCCCAGTTATTTTATAATTGGCAATGACAGTTACTTCAACAAACCTTTAGGGAGAACATCGTACTTGACTTCAGTGATCAACCCAACCAATCAAAAGTCATTGCTCCTGTACATGTGTGCTAACTACAAGAACTTTTAATCCTATTAAATACCATTTTATAAATAGACCTGTATTCTTAAGGTAACATTTAACTGCCTTCTTACTTCAGGAGCAGGTAACATGGGCAGTAGGCTTTGAAATGATTCTAATTTTCTGAGGTTATTGAGGCTGTCCCAGCACTGGAGAAGGCAACCAAGTCATTAAGAGTTCAGGATCAGATGAGACATGGTTGGGTCTAAGTCATTTTTTGATAGAACATAGAAGAGTACCGATACAGGTCTTTCAACTCACAATATTGTGCCAGACTAATTAAACTAGTAATTAATGGCTTACCTAGACCAGGGAATCCCAACCTTTTCTATACCATGGACACCTACCATTAACTGAGGAGTCCTTGGACCCCAGGTTTGGAACCCAGGATTTAGACTAAACCCGTCTACTGCAAAATGTCCATACCCACCATTCTCTGCAATTCATAGGCCTTTGCAAGTGCCTCTTAAAAATATCTATTTTATTTGTCTCCACTACCATTCCAACAGAACATTACAAATACATCTGCTCTCTATGTAAAAAAATTTGTATCACACATCTTCTTTGAACTCACCCCTCACCACTTCAATGCCCTCAAATATTAGACATTTTGAACCTTGGAAAACAACTCCAGCTGTCTAGAATATCTATGCATCTCATAATCTTTTCAAGGATCGTATTTACTTGTCATATACATGTATTAGGAATTTGCTGTGGTGTATTGGCGTGACATGAAACAAAAAAATAACATTCAACAATTATAAAGATTCAAGACGTACATCAAAAATAGAGTTAGATATTAAATAATGGATACAGAATAAAATATATACCAGCACAAACTCACAATGTGAACAGCATTATAAAGAGAGGTTTAAAGTGTTTACAGTGCAGTGACAAGGGTAATAGGAAGGGCCAATGGACTAACTAGAAATGTTGAGCAGATTTACTGCAAGAACATTTTAAGATGGTGTGAAGTTTAACAGTATAGCACATTCCAGAAGGGAGCTTTTGGAAAATCTTAAAAACTTCTATTAAGTTTATCTTCAGACACTGGTACTCCAGAGAAAACAAGTTGAGTTTGTCTAACCCTTCCTTGTAGCTCATGCTCGCTAATCCAGGCAGCACCCCGGTAAGCCTTCACATCTTTCCTATAAATGGTGGACAGACTAGGCAGCTTTAACCAACTCTCAGATTCCAGTCCAAAAAGAAACTGTGGTTCAAAATTGAAGGAGTTTGCACTTTTATCAGTGTTGTGTATGTACACAGATGGAATTGTATACAGATTCCCCTGACAATTCTTGCTCCTGGAATATAGTCCTCCTATTGTCTCTGAGCCTGTACCGTCAACATGTAAAGGTCAGCGAACATCTCTTAAAAGTCTTTAACCTTTAAAATGTAAATTATTTCAAAGTCTCATCCCAACCCAATTCAAAATGAAATGTCAACTCACATTTTTAAAAACTCTTAGCAAGGCATTTTTATGAATTTGCTGTTAGTTTAACATAATAATGGACGGCACTGTATTTAAATTCCGTAATAATAAACGGTGCTTCAAATGTTATTGGGCACATTAATAACTCATCTGATGATGGTTAATTCTTGCAATTAACATTGTGACAAAATTTATATTGTGATGCATTAGATTAAAGGATCATTAAATCCCACTCAAAGAGACTCAAAGGATCAGCGAATGACAAGTATAGAAGAGAATACTCACTCCGATGTTCATCGCTGACATTTATTGCACACCCCTCATTGCCCTTGAACTGAATGGCCCGTTTATCTATTTTAGAGTATGGAAAAGTTAACTATATTGCTGGGTCTGGAGACAAGGGCGAGCCCAGATTGTGTATGCACGGTAGATTTCCCTCCATGTAGTGTAGTCTTAGGGCTATACATGGAATCAAGCTCTTCTTCCTAATTGGTCCAAGGTTTCGTCTCTGAGGGCTTTTCACTTTGGTGCAAAGGAGGATGAGAGGTGACTTGATAAAGGTGTACAAGATGATATGGGGCGTAGATCCATTGGATAGCCGGAGACTTTTTCCTCTGGGCAGAAAAGGCTAAAACAAGAGGACATAATTTTAAGGTGTTTGGTGAAAATCATAGTGGGGACTTCAGAGGTAAACTTTTTAAACAGAGACAGGCAGGTGTGTGGAACACACTGCCAGAGCTGGTGGTAGTGGTAAAGGCATTTAAGAAACATATAGATCGGCATATGGATGATCAAAAAATAGAAGACTACATAGGGAGGAAGTGTTAGATTAGGGGTTCCCAACGTTTTTTAGGCCATAGATTCCTACCAGTAACTAGAGGTCCGTGGTTCCCAGTTTGCGATCTCCTGTGTTAGATTGATCTTAGGTTAAAATGCCAGCACAACATCGCGGGCTGAACAGCCTGTGACATACTGAAATGTTATATGTTTTATGGTCATTTGCCTGAACTTGGCCCAATCCTTATAAGCCATTCTTGTCAATGTATCTGTATAAATGCCTTTTAAACTTTGTAATTGTAGACACTTCTATCATTTATTCTGAAAGATCATTCCATACCCTCACCACCCTCAAATTCTTTCCCTCTCTCCTTAAAATCATTCCCTCTAGTTTGAGATTCTCTACCCTTGGAAAATTACTATGACCAGGCACTTTAGCTATGCCTCTCATGATTTTATAAACCTCTATATGTCACGTCTCACCTTCCTGAACTCCAGGGGCAAAACAAAACAACAACTTGTTGAACCTCTTCTTATATCTCAAGCCCTCCAGTCCTAGTAAAATTCTTGTCAATCTTTCAGAGATATAGTATGATAACAGGCCGTTCTGGCCCAACAAACCCCTGTCACGCATTTAGACCCATTTGTCTGATTAACCTACTAACCTTGTTTCTTTGGAATGTGAGAGGAAACCAGAGTACCTGGAGGAAATCCACTCGGATATGGGAAGAATGTACAAACTCCTTGCAGACAGCAATGGAAATGAACCCAGGTCCTAGCACTTTAATAGTGTTACAGTAACCACTATGTCACCGTGCTGCAACCCTTTTCTGCATCCTTGTGACATCATTCCTATAGTGAGGCAACCAGAACTGCCCAAATTATTCTGAGTGTAGTCTCACTAATGCTTTGTACATCTGTAATACTGGCATCCCAATTCCTTTTCCAATGCCCTCAAAGTGCATGTGAGCACAGCAATGCAGTGAGATAAACAACTTCCCAAAATCATACAGGGCGTAAACTTTGTTCTTGGGTTTTTAATAAGAATGACTTTGTGAAACTGCAAAGAGGCAAGTAAAATACATATTAAATTCAACATGGAATCATCACATCTGTATACACAAATATTATCAATTATTGTCACGACAAATGTTAACCAAAGTAGTACACAGACAGATGATCAAGCAGTTTTCATAGTACAAGTACATACTACTCCACTCCAATGTAAACAGGCGTGGCACAAAGATAAACTTGAACATAAGATTTTCTTCAAAATGTGTCTACTAAATGTTTATTAATACAACCAAAAGATTAAGACTCACAGACATTGATGTTTCAAGAGCAAATAAAGAGTAGATTAATATCTTTCTTCCATGTAGACATTAAATCAGAAAAACAACGTGCTGCAGACAGGAAGTGGCTTTTATACAAAATGAACTGCGCCTTTAGAGGCCGCCAAACTCTCCAACACAGTAGAGCTACAGTGGAGCTGCCCTGACTGATGAAGGCAAAATTTCTTTGTCACCACCTTGACTAGCTGTATCACTTCTTTCAAGCAATATGCATGCATATCCCAGTGTGCCTCTGTTCTGTAACACTCCCCAAGAGTGAGTTAGGATTCCACTGGACAGGTTCGACTGTGGATGTTGCATCCGAGCTGTCTAGATACGCAAGTCAGGGCAGTGCAACCTGGAGAGCAAGTGGTTACCCATGTAGCAAGCTCCCCCTCTCCACGCAGCTGATGAACTCAGAGGAACGGCAGAAAGCACTTTGGCACCAGCAGTGTCGCAGGAGTTGCCAGTCAGTGTTAAACTCAACGTAGGACTGCTTTAGGGATTCCAGCTTCGGAACATCCCCTCGAGTTTTAACTTCTGAAGCTTTCCCAAGAGGGGATATAGCTGCAAGGCAGCGGAAGTTTGAGATCAGAGTTTTACATCTCCTAGATGAGCTGCCAACCATAGCTGACGAGCTTCAAAGCAACTGGTTTTAAACACCTGTAACATACTTTTGCCCTTTTCCTGTCAATAGAAGTGGTTCTGCCAGATTAGTAGCTCGGCCACACATGAAGGCCACGAGTTGAACTTAGACATCAGAGGCTATTTGAGTTGCTCGCCATTGGAGCATTTAATAGGTAATTGGGGCTTATCCCTGTTATCAACCCCGGATATAGCAACCTTAAGGAACCAACGCTCAGCAGGATCCTGACATTTACTGTGTAAGTCTTGTCTGGTTTAACTTGCCAAAATGCATGATTTTGTTCTTCTCCGAGTTAAATTCCATCTGTCATTCCTTGTGCCGCTTTCCCAGATGATCTAGATCCTGTTGTAATCTTAGGTAACCTTATTCACTGTCCATTGTGCCAGCTTTTGGTGTCATCTGCAAGCAGAGCAACGATTCAACTTCTTCTTCTGTCTTTTCACGGCGGTTGGCAGTCCAACTTAAAGCTGCATTCCCGCCGCCAGCTGGACTGTGCTATCCTAATATCACCTTCCAAACATAAAACTGAATCCAATGTCACTAAATGCTCCAATAACTTATCGCATTTTAAAGTAGTGCTGAACCAAGAGGATGTCGTGTAATTCCTTGCCAGCCCAAGAACAGCAGCAATGGTCGGAGTGCTCCCTCCTCCTCTCCAGCCTAGAGAATTCATGGACCGGCCTGCGTTCCAATTATTGATTGATCATGGAAAATTGACTGTCAGTGAAATGGGGAAGGTAGAGTTACCGGCCGGGTCATTTGCTAATAATTCACAATCAAAATAATCCAAGTGAGGAAGTTAAACAATGCAGGGCTAACGCTCCAAGTGAATACCCTAATGTGTTGGAAGCTAGCCTGTAGCCAAAAACCCATGTTGTTCACTCCTTCTCTGCTGTTCACTTTCAATAACACGCCATTTCCTCCTTGGTGCCCATTTCAAACAAGCTGACGGGGTCTCTTTCAGTTACTGCATCTCTCCATTCCCCTCCACCTTCAACCTCCTTCTCTAGTCAGCTCTCAACCAGTCGTGCCAGCTCTCCACTAAATCCAAAAACTGATTCCAACTATCCAATTACATTCAAATCCACACTAATTTCCACATTATTAAGTACACCGGTACACCTGCTTGTTAATACAATTACCTAATCAGTCATCATGTGGTAGCAACTCAATGCTTAAAAGCATGCAGACAAGGTCGAGAGATTCAGTTGTTGTTCAGACCAAACATCAGAATGGGGAAGAAATGTGGTCTAAGTGCATTTGACTGTGGATTAATTTTTGCTGCCAAACGGGGTGGTTTGAGTATCTCAGAAACTGCTGGTCTCCAGAATTTACAGAGAGTGGTGTGAAAACAAAAGATCATCCAGGCATGTTAGGAACCACACTCACGTCCCCAGCTACATCAACGGAGCTGTAGTGGAGCGTGTTTCAAGCTTCAACTTCCTTGGTGTCCACATTTCCGAGGATCTCACCTGGTCCCTGAACTCCTCCAACCTGATCAAAAAGGTGCAACAGTGCCTTTATTTCCTGCGGAGCATCAAGAAAGCTCACCTCTCTCCCAGGATACTGACGGACTTTTACCGCTGTACCATTGAGAGCATACTCACCAACTGCATCTCAGTGTGGTATGACAATTGTCCCGTATTGGACTGCAAAGCACTCCAACGTGTGGTGAAAACTGCCCAGTGGATTATCGGCACCCAACTGCCCACCATTGAGAACATCTACCACAAATGCTGCCTGGACAGGGCAAAAAGCATTATCAAGGATGCATCTCACCCTAACCATGGACTTTTTACTCTCCTCCCATCCGGTAGGCACTACAGAAGCCTCCGCTCCCACACCAGCAGGCACAGGAAGAGCTTCTTCCCTGAGGGTGTAACCCTGCTGAACCTCACATCACAGCGCTAAGCAGTATTGCACCCATATTGTACTGTCTCAGTACTTTTATATTTATGTGCTGTAGCACTTACTTTTATTCGCAGTTATTTTGTAAATAACACTATTCTTTGCTTTTCTGGTTAGATGCTAACTGCATTTCATTGGCTTTGTATCTGTACTCCGCACAATGACAATAAAGTTGAGTCTAGTCTAATCTAATCTAATCTACAGTTCTGTGGGCAAAAATACCTTGTTAATGAGAGAGGTCAGAGGAGAATGACCAGACTGGTTCAAACTGACAGAAAGATGACAATAACTCAAATAACCACATATTACAACAGTGGTGTGCAGATAAGCATCTCTCAATGCATAACACGCCAAAACTTGAAGTGAACGGGTTATAGCAGTAGAAGATCTTGAACATATACTCAGTTGCCATTTTATTAGGTGCAGGAGGTACCTAATGAAGTGGCCACTGAGTGTATGTGACAAGCAAAAATGGACCTAGCACTGATCCCTGCAGGTCTCCCCTGATCACAGGCTTTGCAACTGAAAAGCCACAGAGAACAAGAGTTAAGATAGTGTCCTGCAGGTGTGCAGCTGTACAGAACAAGGGTCTTAGAAGAATAAGTCCCCTTTGTACAGTATGAGGCATGAAAGATGTGAGCAAACCAAGATTAGATTAGATTAGACAAGATGCTAATGAAGGACTGAGAAGCACACACTAACTATTGGACAATAATTCTTCACTGAAACTAAGGAATCATTTGTCCCAACGGTCGCTAGTAATGTTGGAACCCAATTGTGGAACAAGACAGAATCTGATGTAGAAATGGCAACCAAAGTTTACTCATAAGTATTCCAACAGAACATTAGCGGCTGAGCCGAGCAACACTGCAAGACTTAACATTCTTAAAACAAGGACCCCACAATCAGGTGTCCACTAACTGATAGCTATATAAACCCGCAAGCCTATCAAAATAAACTTAACAAGCTTAAACAGAGAGCATTAGAAGACTGTATTATAAAGAGTGAGTCGCTTGAGAAAAATGCAAGGATTAATAACTCTCATTAAACAACAATTAACCAATTCAAGTGCTCTTAAAAAACATGGAGCCCAACACTCTCCAGCTCCCTGCTCAAGCCCGAAGAGCTCATTACTATATTTTTACTGAGGTAGCCTTCACTGCTTCATTGGGGAGAGAATTCCACAGATTCATCACTGTCTGGGAAAAGCAGTTCCTCCTCATCTCCACCCTGTAGATACCTGTAAGAATGTGTCATGAATGATGTTCTGTGTATGCAAATAAAGGATTAGAAGGAGCACAAGATTTCAATTGGTCAATAACTGTATAATATGGCAATTCTAAGCAGGAGTTTTGGAGCATTTTGGTGATTGTGGCGGAACTGTTTTCTTTATCAATTAAAATCAAAACATGTACACAAAACATGACTTTAACTAGAGTTTTCACATTGCAGTGAGAGAGAGAGAGAGAGAGAGAGAGAGAGAGAGAGAGAGAACAATACGCAGTCCTTATGTAGTGCTAAGGTGAGTCATTACTCCAAAATACTTTATAAATAAATCCATACATAGACTAATTCAACATAAAACTGTTTATGTACAAAACATTCAATTTCCCTTTACAAACCATATTCAAATAAACATACTTGCACAATAACAGTCCATAACTAACTTCACTATACTGAAGATTCAGTCTTTTTGGAGACGCTCTGTTTCTTTCAGGTTAGTGCCTCTGGACCTGGGGAGTGGCATCAGGTTTGGTAGGTGTCTGGTCTAAGACAATGTTCTCAGTTTCCAGTGTCACATTGCTGTCAGTGACATGATTATCACTGAGAGGTAAGTCTGTTGACTGTAATATACCTGTCTTGTTGGATGCAATTAACTCAGGTGTGTTCTTCAGTTGAGTATCCAGTATCTGGTCTTCATGATGTCTCCTTGTCTGATGTCCAACATTCACTGCCTACATCAGTAGTCTATTTCTTATAGCTATCCTATCGTATATCCACTTGTCTTCTCAGTAATCACCCACTAGGACTTCCTATCCAATCTCAAAGGTCCTGGCTGCTTCACTTGGCAACTGGCTGAACTGCTTATTCTGTACTTTCCTCCGTAGATATTATTTCAGGAGGTCTATAAGATCACAGATTCCTGCTTATGAACAGCATTGCAGGTGTTTGATTTGTCATTGTATGAACAGAATTCCGATACACTAAAGGAAGTTGTCTACCTTGTGCTGTAGAGAAATGTCCTCCTTGTCCATCACTTTAATTGTCTTCTTGAATGTTTGGATAAACCTTTCAGCTAACCCATTCATTGCTAGGTGGTGAGAAGCTGACTTGAAATGTTTGATGTCATTTTTCTTCATGAATAGTCTGAACTCCTCTGATGTATATTGTGGTCCATTGTCGCTCACAATTTGTTCTGGTAAGCCTTTTCTGGTGAAGATAGTCCTCAGTGCGGAAACAGTCTTTCTGAGGTGATTGACCTCATTGGTATGACCTCCAGCCACTTTGAATGAGCATCCACAGCAATCAGAAACATGGACTCCATGAATGACCTAGCAAAGTCGATGGCTACTCTTTACCATGGTGATGAGGGCCACTCCCATAGGTGTACCAGTGCCTGTGGATGTTCTTTTTGAACACTTTGACATCCTGAACAGTCTTTGGCCAAATCTTCCATCTGTTTATCTATTCCCTGGCCAACACGTGTAGCTTCCGGTGAGGCTTTTCATCTTGACTGTACCCAGGTGTCCTTCATACAGATTCTTGGACACTCTGTTGTGCAGTTTTGAGGGAACCACAACTCGAGATTTACACATTAGTGTCCTTTGACATACCAACAGTTGATCTCATCTCAGTGAGCACTCTGGAAACGTAGGGTTACCATGAGCTGGCCATCCTTGCATGGTGATGTCAGAGACTTTTGACAATGTTGGGTTATTCCTTGTTTCTCTTTGTATTTTGGAATTTGTTACAGGCAACTGGCCCACCAATGCAGTGTGGAATATTTCCGTCAGGTCACAGTATGAAGACTTTTCTTCTTCAGTTGCCAATAGTGGGAGACGTGACAAGCCATCAGTATTGCTGTGTTGTTTGGTACCTTTGAACTCTATGTCATAAGATTGAGCTTCAAGGAGCAATGCTCAACATTGTAACCAGTTAGCAGTCATCACTGGAATTCCCTTCCTGGGATTAAAAATGGACACAAGGAGCTGGTGATCTGTCACCAGTGTAAACATTTGTCTATAGAGGTAGCAGTGGAGCTTCTTTATTCCCCATACTAGACTAAGGGTCCCTCGGTTTATCTGTGGATAATTGCCTTCTGTGCTTATCAGTTAATTTGATGAAAATGCAATCGGGCGTTTAGATCCATCTTCCATAATGTATGACAAAACAGCTCCAATGCCATAAGGGGACGCATTACGCGCCAGTCTTATGGGCGACAATAGGTCATAATGGGTGAGCAGTGATGCTATTAGTCTCTGTTTTCTTGAATGCTCCTTCACATCTTTCTGACCATTCCCACTTTGTTCCTGTCAACAACAATGCTCTAAAGGGTGCAGCACTGTAGCAATGTCTGAGAGAAACCAGGGGTAGTAGTTTACAAGGCCCTATCATTAGTTGATATATTTTCTGGTTTGGGTGCCTGTAGCACTGCTGCAATCTTCTCGTGTGAGTTATGTAAGCCATTTTTGTCAATGACATGTCCACAATATGAGATTTCATTCTTGAAAAACTCACGTCTCTGTCTTCATTGCAGATCATACTGACTCAGCCTGATAAGCACCTTACCAAGGTTTTCATCGTTCTTGCCAGTCACAATGATGACATCAAGGTAACACTGTGTTCCTGAGATATCTTGGAATACTTAGTCTATTGCTATTGGCCAAATTGCTGGTGCTGATGAGATGCTAAAGATGAGATGATTATACTAGAATGGTCCCTCGTGAGTTTTTATTGTGAGGAACATCCTGCTTGATTCTTCAATCACCATTTGCAGGTAGGCTTGTTACAAGTCAGTCTTTGGAAACCTCTTTCCACCTGCCAAAGATGCAAAAAAATCTTCTATTGCACCATATGCAGCACCTGGTTAATGCTCACTTTGAAATCCCCATGTATGTGAGTGCTTCTGGCCTTCCCTTTCTTGATCACAAGGACAATGGGCATGGCCCAAATGCTCCACTCAACCTTGGAGAGAATTCCAGATGCCTCCAAACTCCAAAGTTCAGCATCCACTTTAGGAAGTAGTGACTTCCCTTAATGCATCAGAAAGTCCATCTCTTAAGTCACAGTAGGGGGAAAGTTTGTGCAATTCTGCAATATATTCAGAAGTGCTTTCATCCTCTGACAGGTTCCTTTAGTAATATCTAATATTCTCAGCTATTACTTGCGGTTTAAGGCTCAAGTGATTTTGTAAAATTGTAACAATTTTGTTGAATATCTTACATGCTGGCTTTTCAGGGATTATTAAATTGCATAAGAGACTGTACGTCCTAGAACCCATTATGCTAAGAAGCATTGGGGCTTTCTTTTGTTCTTCCACATTGTTCGCATTACAAAACAATTCCACCATCTCGATATACAACACTCAGCCTTCATTAGTGCTATCAAATTCATCAACTTTCCCTACTGAAGTCATTGCCATGTTAATTTCACTTTAAATTTGCTAGTGGCACACCTCACTGTGTACTATGCAGGCAGTTACTCACGCATCCCTTTGTTCATGTCTGTGACAGCCTTCATACTGTTTAACTCTCGTTTCATCCTATAACTGTCGGTGCTGTTGGTGATATTCACTGACATTCGGGTTTGTACTCATCGTCAATTTGTTGTGTCTGTGCAGCTACATATCAATTAAAATAAAAGCACTCATGCGGGAGGTGGCTGTAATTGGAGTATTTACATTGCAGCAAGAAAAAGAGCAATGCGCATGTGTAGGCAATAGATCAAATAGGCAGTCCATATGTAGTGCTAAGGGGAGTCATAGACCTAAAGAATCCATAGATTACAGATGCCACCTTTTTGAGACAATGCCTGTTGAAGGTCAGTGTGGCCTTAATGGGGCTGAAGGCCTGTTTCCATTCCATAGAATTCAATGTTGATTTCCCTTGCATTAGGCCAACAATTCCCAGGAAAATAATTCTGACCTTCTTAAAACAAAATGTTATAACCATGAGCTGTTTCCTTGCTTGCTTCTCAGGGGAAGAGTCTGTGGGACTTGGAATATGTTTCAATCATAGCCACAAGCATGAGCCAATGATTTATGTGGATAACATCAGCCTGGAGGAGGCGATTCCCACAAGACAACATTGTTCAATGTGATTCTTTGAAATCTTTATAAATGTAGATAAATTTGAACAGTATAAATGCTGTATGTGTTATTGAGCAAATGTCATCCCAATCATGTCGACATATTATTTTTTGATCGATCGCTGAAAGCCAGGCTTTTCTTTTTCAATTATTTTAATGCTTCTTATTATTTAGCCATCATACTAATTTAGTTAGAAAGCCAGTGATCCCACTCAGCTGTCTCTGTCACTACTTTCGAAAGTACATGATCTTAGAGACTAACACCTTTACCTTTCAATCAGAGGTTGTGGAATCAAACCCCATCACCACAGATGAAAAACTAATCTATTTACCTATCTACCTATCTATCTATCTATCTATCTATCCAGCCATCCATCTATCTATCTATTGAGATACAGCATGGAACCCCTTCCATCTGCACCGCCTGGCAACCGTCAATTTAACCCTGGCCTAATCACAGGACAATTTTAAATGACCAATTTACCAATCAACTGGTACATCTTTGGGCTGTGAGAGAGAACCAGTTTCTAAGTTAACACTTCAGCAGAGGACAGAAGTACAAATTATGGCTGGCTTGCCAATGGCCTTGGAGTATTATGGACTATTGTTGCATGTAAATAAGGGATTTTTAAAGAAGTTAGGCCATACCACGTGCATTGTAAATATCTCTAGCACCTCAATATCAATGTCTTTAACATTCTTTTCTAAATAAATATAAATGCTGCCTGAGCTGCACGCCACTCCCAGCATTTTATCCTGGAACTGTCCTGGTAACACTATATTCTGTACCTTATCATTATTTTTCTGGGAATCTGAGAATGAAAGGGATAACATATGAGGAGTGCTCTGGGCCTGTACTTGCTGGAGATTATAAGAAAGAAGTGGGTGGGGGGGATCTTACTGAATATTGAAAGGGCTAGATGGAGTGGAAGGGAAAAATGTTTCCTATGGTGGGGGACTCTAGGACTAGCGGGTAGAACTCAGAGTACAAGGACAAAGTACTAGGAATCTATGTTTCTAGAACAGAGATGAGGAGGAATTTCTTCCGCCAGATGGTTGTGATTCTGTGAAATTATTTCCACAGATGGCTATGGAAACCAAGTCATTGGACGTAATTAAAGTGATGTTGAAAATTTCTTGATTAGACAGGGAGTCAAAGGTTACAGGGAGAAAGCAGGAGAGTGAAGTTGAGAGGGTTAATAAATCAGCCACGATGAAATGGTGGAGCAGATCTGATGGCCCGAATGGCCTATTTCTGTTTCTGTGGCTTATGACCTCAGGGTCTACGGATGACGTGCAGTACAAAGGTTTTCACTATATCTCTGCATATGTGACAGCAGAAACACATAACTAAATACAGATTTAAAACATTAAGTTCATGTTTTGGGTGTATTTTGGTTTCGTTTTCTCAGAGTCATGGATTATGCAGCATAGCCACAGGCCCTTCAGCCCAACCTATCTCTGCCAGCCAAGATGTATATCTGAGCTAGACCCATTTGACTGCCTTGAGCACATATTGTATCCCACATCCTGCCATTTTCTGTAAGGAATTTGTACATTGTCCCCATGACCATGTGGGATTCCTCTAGGTGCTTCAATTTCCTCCCACAGTCAAAAGATGTATCAGTTGGTAGGTTAATTGGACATTGTAAATTGTTCTGTGATTATATAGGCATCCGTTAGTCTCGTGAGACCATGGATTTGCACCTTGGAAGGTTTCCAGGGTGCAGGCCTGGGCAAGGTTGTATGGAAGTCCGGCAGTTGCCTATGCTGCAAGTCTCCCCTGTCCACGCCACCGATGTTGTCCAAGGGAAGGGCACTAGGGCCGATACAGCTTGGCACCGGTGTCGACGCAGAGCAATATGTGGTCAAGTGTCTTGCTCAAGGACACAACACGCTGCCTCAGCGACCTTTAAATCACTAGACCGATGCCTTAACCACCTGGCCACGCGCCAACGGTTAAGTGATTACTCTAGGATTATATCACAGATATGCTGGGTGGAACAGCTCTAAGGGCCAGAAGGGTCTGTTAAGCACTCTATCTCAATAAATAAATAAACTCTTTCTCTCCTAGTATCTGTCTTTGTTACCCTTGCTCAGCTGCTGCTGAAAAAATGTTGCTGGGCCTCCTTCATGAAACTGTGGCAGTCTTCACCCTGTTGTGAACTTATAGGGAGTTCCAAGGTCTGGACCCACCTGAGTTGACGGAACAACAAAATCGTACCCCTTGTCTGGAAGGTAGGGGTGTGTGTGTGTGTGTGTGTGTGTGTGTGTTGGTAGGGTAGTGGTGTTCTTCTTGGCAGCACATGTCACAAGTTTTGAAAGTGCTTTTGGAATAGTCCGATGAAGAAATTAGAGTTGGAAATAAGACTTCCTAGGGACGACTGGCAAATGTTCTTCACTGAAAATGATGAATAAACCAGATAAGTTTTTATATCAATTTAGTGGACTCATGGTTCCTAGCCAGGGGTGGGGTTAGTGGGGATGCTCCCACTACCTATTAAATGCTCCCAATGGAGACTGTCTCAAATAACCTCTGCAAACCAAGTCCAGCTTCAATGAGCACCTACACTCTGTCCAACAGAAAACGTGGGATCTCCCAGTGGCCACCCATTTTAATTACACTTCCCATTCCCTTTCCGACATGTCAGTCCATGGCCTCCTCTACTGTTGTGATGAGGCCACACTTAGGTTGGAGAAGCAGCACCTTATATTCCATCTCGGTGGCCTCCAACCTGATGGCATAAACATCACTTCTTGAACTTCCTGTAATGCCACCCCTCTTCCCTTCCATTCCTCATCTCCTTCTGTCTCTCTAATCTTATCTCCTTACCTGCTCATCATCTCCCTCTTCTTCCGTAGCCTTCCGTCCTCTCCTATCAGATCCCCTCTTCTCCAACCTTGTATCTCTTTCACCAATCACCTCCCCAGCTCTTTATTTCACCACTCCTCCCACTTACAGTTTTACCTATCACCCTGTGGTTCTTCCTTCCCTTCCCCCACGTTCTTACTCTGACTTTTTTTTTCTTTTTCCTAGTCCTGATGAAGGGTCTCAGTCCGATACGTCGACTGTACTCTTTTCCATAGATGCTACCTGGCTTGCTGAGTTCCTCCAGCAGCTTGTGAGTATTGGATATTAGTTAAAAACAAGTTTAAATAAATAGGTTTTGAGCTGGCATTTAAAAGTGTTATGGAGTCTGAATTCATAGTTTTAGGTATTGAATTCCTCAGTTTAGGAGCATAGTTAAAAAAAACTGAACAGCCAATTATCTTTCAAGGGAGATTCCCATATAGGATAATCCCCTATCAATGTCTTAATTAATATTTCTCTAATCTACTAAAAATTGCTTCCTGTTTTGTGCTATCAAAGTTCTTCAATCTGATTGGCTGTCATGTCAGGTTAAAGAGTTGACTGCAGCTGAGCACGGGTGCCTTGCAACAATAAGACAATAGTATCACACAACAATTAAGGAGCATTACAGCCCTCATCACAATCCCATTGTGGGAAGAGGCTTCACATTAGTAGTGAATGCCTTTGGTTTACAGCTGGTTGGTAAATTAGGGTTGTTTTCTGAAGTTTTAACAAGATTTGACCAAGGATACCAAGAGGTTAAAGGTCAGAAGGCTCAAAGAATAACTCTCCAGTAATTAAGGTACTTGACCTACTTAGTAGTTAGTACATAGGCTCATTATCTTGAAGCGCTTAGGGAAGATAAAGACATTAAAATTTGGTAATTAGTAAGGAGCTTCATTTTTAACAGATTTAGTTTTTTTTTAATGCTAACAGGCCATGAAAGTGACTTAAAGAGAAAAGATCAGGTCTTGGCAGTTTTAACAAATTTTTGTACTTAGACAGTTCAATGCAATTTTCCATCTTTTTGAATGTGGAAATTAATGCTTTTATGACAGCCTAATGACTTCACAACAGTAATTAAAAATGTTCACGTTAGGCTGTCGGCTGCTTTGAAAGGCAGATGGTTCTTGTAAACCTGCATC
Source organism: Mobula birostris (assembly GCF_030028105.1). Classification (NCBI taxonomy): domain Eukaryota; kingdom Metazoa; phylum Chordata; class Chondrichthyes; order Myliobatiformes; family Myliobatidae; genus Mobula; species Mobula birostris. The sequence goes on along the minus strand of NC_092384.1, from coordinate 75,943,945 downwards.
AGTAATTGAAGGTATAGAGAGGGCTGTATAGCGGCCTTGATCTCTCTACATGAGCGAGCTGCACGTTCATGTGTGTGCTGGGCTGCCACCTTTCCGCTCTGGTGGAATTTACAAATGTCCTGCCCTTAGACAGCAGGGTGCTCCTGGTTCCAGATGCTACATAGATATCCCTGATGTGGGTGGGACAATTAGTCTATGAGCAGGGTGTGTGGAATTTTTCATGATGTTACTGGTCCTTTCCTGGCACCTATCTGTATATATGTTCTCGATAGCAAGTAGTCTGGTGCCAGTGAAGCACTGGACAATTTGATTACATGTTGTAGAGACTTCCTGTCCACTGCAGTGCAGTTTTCCGTACCATGCAGTGATGCAACATGTTAGGATGCTCTCTACTGTGCATCTGTAGAAGATTATGAGTATTGGTGTGCATTGTTCAGTTCCCTTCAGGCTCCTCAAGAAGTAGAGCCTTTGGTGAGCTTCCTTGACTGTATAGATGTGTTCTGGGACCATGAGATGTTGTACAAGATGTGCACTTCCAGGAGTTTGAAACTGCACACAGTTTCCATTGTTGTGCTGCCGATGTAAAGATGTGTGTGAGTGATGCAAGTTCTCCTGAAGTCAATAACCACCTCCTTTGTCTTGTTGACACTGAGGAAGAGATTACATTGCTGGTACCATTGCTTTCACCTCTTCTCTGTAGGCCGCCTCATCATTGTTGGTGATGAGCTCCTCCGATGCCATATCGTCAGTGAACTTGGCAAAGTGATTCCTCGGGCGTTTGGCCATGCGGTCATGTATGAGCAGAGTGTACAACAATGGGCTCAACACCTGAGGGCACCCATGTTGAAGATGATTGAGAGGAAGGAGTGGTTGTGTATCCTGACTATCTGTGGTCTGTTGGTTAGGAAGCCCAACACCCAGATGCTCAGTGGAGTATTTAGACCAAGGAGTAGGAATTTATTCACCAACGTCTGTGGGACAATGCTGTTGATTGCTGAATTGAAATTCAAAACCAGTATTCTGACATAACTGTCCTTGTTCTCTAGGTATTTCAGGGCTAGGTGCATGACATCTGATATAACATCTTTCATAGAGTGATTCTTTTGCAAAGCATTTTGGTGAGTGTCCAAAGTGGCAGGAATGAAGTTTTTGATATGTGCCAGTACCAGCCATTCAAAGTATTCTTGAATTTTTGTATGTAGTCTCTCTTTACCTTCTTGATGCCCAAGGTGATGACTGATGTCAGTGCCACTGGATAGGAGTCGTTCAGCTCTGTAGGTGTAAGATTCTTTGGTACAGGGGTGATGATGGCCAATTTGAAGCATGTGGAAACAGCAGCCTGGATGAATGAAGCATTGAAGATGTCCGTAAAGATGCCAGCGAGCTGGTGTGTACACTCCTGAAGTCCTCGACCTGGGACGTTGTCTGGCCCAGCCACCATACAAGAATTGACTCTCTGCAGAGGTCATCTCACACCTGCTGCTCTTACAGACGGTGGCTGCTCACCAGGGAAGGAACAGCTTTTGTGGCTGGCATTGAATTTCATACTGTAGCTCGAAGCGTACATAAAAGTTGTTTAGAACATTGGGGTGGGAAGCATCACTAGTACAGTCGATGCCATTTTTCCTTGCTTAGTCAGTAGTGCCCATGATGCTGGGGATCGCTATCAGACAGGTATTCCTGAATTTTTGTACGCAAGCTGCCTTTGCCTTCTTGATGCCCAAGATGAGGTTTCTCCTGACCGCTTCGAGAGCTGCTCTGTCTCTCAGGCTTAAAGGCAGCGTCCCGGACTTTTAGTAGGGAAAAAGAATGAGCACGCTATCTGAAGTGTAGAATTCAATACTGAATCCTGCAAATAGCAACTTTCCCAGATATAAAATGTGGTATTATTCAAGACATTGATTCAAATGTAACAGTGCAAGGGCCTCAGAGAGAGAGGTCAGTACAGAAGTGGGATGGTGAATTAAAGTGAGAGGCAAAATCTCAGGATCAGTTCTACTGACACAGCACATGTTCTCGGCAAAGTTATAAAACAATTTTTTTGCTTTCCATTCATTTTGAAGATAATCAAGAGGTAGGTCCACGTTATGTTCAACTTGGAACTATCCTGGGGAAAGTGTGAAAATTTCCCCATGGTGCCGCACAGTTTGAAATTGTATTGCACAGTTTCCTGGGGTGACACGCACAAGAAAATCAGAGGAGAAATGAAAAAAACAAAGTTATGTAGATAGTAGTCCTTTGGCCCGATTTAATCCCTAACGTTCTTACAGAAGCAGGCTTTGAAATTAAACACATTTGACTAAGACTTCAAAAATACACACCAGAGCATTTTCATAGAATTCAAATGTGTTTTGACAGGCCAAAGTAAACTCTTGTGATCTGAAAGTTGAAAGTGCTTCTTTTGACAAGAACTCATGAATATCAAAGGTTGAAAACTGCTGGTAGGATTTGATCACTCTGCTATTTTATAAAGGTCTTACTGATATTACCGCCAAGTAAAGTATGTACAGTATTAAGTGTACTGTAACTCAAAGAGAACATGCTGATTGAAATAAAAACAGAAAATGCCAGAAGCATTTCAAGGCATCTGTGGAAAGTAAAGCAAAGTAGGTTTCAGGTTGAACACCATTCTAGATGCTGATTTCTTCCCCTGAGGAAAAGACTATTTGCATACATGAGAGGTTCCCAAACTGGGGTCCACAGACCCCTCGGTTAATGGAAGGAGTCCATGGCATAAAAAGTTGGAAACCCGTGGCATATACTCTATTAATGTCCCTTATGATTTTATCCATCTCGTTAAGATCACCCCTCAGTGTTCTAAACTCTAAAAAATAAAACCCTAGCTTCCTCGGCCTCTCTCCATCACTCAGGCCTTCAGGTATGGTAACATTCTCATAAGTCTTGTTTGCATTCTTTCCAGCATCATGACGTTTTTCTTAGAACAGAGTAACCAAAATTTGTACCAAATGCTTCAGCTGCACCTCATCAAAGCCTTAAACAAATGTGATTTAACTTCCCAACTACTATACACAGTGTTGTGAGTAATGAAGTTCTCTGTACCCAGACACTTTCAGCACCATTTTGTCTACTTGCAAATCCTTTTTCAGGGAACCACATACTTTTCCTAGATCCCTCTGTTCTGTACCACTCCCTTGAGCCCTACATTTCACTGTGAATGACCTACCCTGATCTGACTTTATGATATTGTCAAATGGAATGATCTTCACTGTGCGTAATAACTCCAAGAGAATTGCACGGAGCTTCTCTGACCATTAATAAACTCACTAATGCCCCTGATTCTGTAAATCACTGTTCACTACATGATGTGCAGGTGTGCAGCCGTGCAGTAACTGAAATACTCCTTTATTGTCGCTCAGCTGGAATTTTCTTTTATATAATGTTACTAACATTTTTAAAATATGTTATTATAATTTAGAAACATATTAATATAATTGTGAAACATCCTCTAATTAATTGTGTGCTAATGAATATAATCCATAAATTTTCTAAATAATAAACATACTACAATCTTTGCTTTGAAACGTTTTAGAGCTTCAATATATTTATATTGTCAGTGTTTCAAGTTACAATAGTGTTACAAATTGTAAAAATAAAGACAGAATTGAAGTTAGTAACTCATTGTTAATAAACCGCCAGCCCATCAACGCCGTCTAGTCAAAACATTTTACTTTTTGCACTCTGCCTGCCAGTTGCTTTGACTGCCTGGCATTATTCACTTATGTTGCATATTGTGATTTGTGTTTGTTTGATGTGCATATTACCAAAAAATAGCACCATGCAGTTTTCAGGCCGTGTAAAAATTTCCTGTTCGCAGGAATGGTTGATCCATGCAGCTGTAAAATAAAATTAGACTGTACATTTTGAATTCAGAAGTGACTATGGGCTAACACACACAAAATGCAGGAGGAACTCAGCAGGTCAAGCGGCATCTACGCAAATTAATAAACAGTTGGTGTTTCAGGTGAGACCCTTCTTCAGGACTAGATAGGAGGCGAAAGATCCCAGGATAAGAAAGTAAGGGTGGTGGGAAAGGAGAACAAGCTAGAAGATGATAGGTGAAACCAGATGGGTAGGGGAGGGGAAGGAAGTAAGGAGCTGGGAGGTGTAAGAACATCATAGGAGAGGAGAATGGATTATGGGCAAAGGGAAGGGAGAGAGTCACCAGGGAAGTGATAGGTAGGTGAGGAGAAGAGTTATGGGGGAGGGCAGAGTGGGGAATTGAAGAACAAAGAAGTGTGGGGTGGGGCAGTGGGGAAGAATAAATTTATCCGAAGTTGGAGAAATCAATGATCATGCCATCAGATGGGAGGCTAGCTAGACGGAATATGATGTTTTGCTTTTTCAGTCTGAGAGAGACCACATGTTGGCAGAAGAGGAGGCCATGGACTGACATATCAGAATGGGAATGGGGATTGGAATTAAAACGGTTTGATTGTGGGCTCTTCAAACACAGTTTGAAGAGGGTAATTAAGTTCTGACCAGTGACCAATCTGAAGTTTGAGAGGAGGCAATCTCAAACAGGTGTCCACTGACCCAGTAGAAAAAGGCAGCATCGGATCATGGCATCATAACTGAGCTCTGACCAGTGATCAATTATCATTTAATGGTGATTAACAAGAGCAAATTAAAGTAAGGCAGGGGCAAGCACAACGGGCATCATTGCAGTGACCATCATCTGAGAGGTCAGAATTACAGTGCTGATCTTGAGGCTTAGTTCTTCAAGGATTAAGTCAGAGAAAGTAAAAAAAGTTCTCTTCCTTTCTTTTTATCTGCTCAGCTACAACAGTAGAGATGCCAGGCGGGATAGTTGAAAGCTCCTATTGTGGCATGTGGGGAGGCAGGGAGACCTTCAGTGTCCCTGATGACTATAACTGTGAGAAGTGTATCCAGCTGCAGCTTCTAACAAACCGCATTAAGCAGTTGGAGCTGGAAATGGATGAACTCCAGATCATTCGGGAGGCTGAAGAGGTGGTAGATAGGACATATAGAGAAGTAGTTACACCCAAGGTGCTGGACTCAGGAAACTGAGTGACAGTCAGACGGGGAAAGGGGTAAAACAGCTATTGTAGTGTACCCCTGTGGCCATTCCCCCCCCCCCAACAACAGGTACACCACTTTGGATACTGTTGCAGGGGGAATCTGGGGGATGACCCAACAAAGGAAAGTTACAGCAGTCAGGTCTCTGGCACTGAGCCTGACTCTGTGGCTCTGAAGGGAGGGAGGCTGACAAGGCATGCTATGGTATTAGGGGATTTGTTAGTTAGGGGAATGGACAGGAGGTTCTGTGGGCAAGAGTGAGATTCCTGGATGGTATGTTGCCTCCCTGATGCCAGGATTCAGGACATCTCAAAATGAGTCCTCAGCATGCTTAAGTGGGAGGGTGAACAGCCAGAGGTTGTGGTCCGTGTAGCTACCAATGATATGGGTAGGACTAGTGACGAGGTTCTGCACAGGGAGTTCAGGGAGGTAGGTGCTAAGATAAAGAGCAGGATAAATACTCCAGAGTTGTGACCTCAGGATTGTTATGCATGTCATGTGCTAATGAGGCCAGAATTAGGAAGAATAGGACAACATAGAACAAAGTCAGCATGGTTTCCTTAAGGAAAGATCTTGCCTGATGAACCTGTTGGAATTATTTGAGGAGTTTACAAGTAGGATAGATAAAGGGGACATAATGAATGTTACATATTTTCAGAAGGCCTTTGGCAAGGTGCCACACATCAGGCTCCTTATCAAGTTAAAAGCTGATGTTATTACAGAAAAGTAACTAGAATGGTTAGAGCATTGACTGATTGGTAGGAAGCAATAAGTTGGAATAAAAGGATCCTTGTCTAGTTTGTTACCAATGACTAGTGGTGGTCCACAGGGGTCGATGTTGGGACCGCTTTTTTTTACGCTGTATATCAATGATTCAGATGATGGAATAGATGGCTTTGTTGCCACACTTGCAGATGATACAAAGATTGGTGGAGGGGCAGGTAGTGTTGGGGAAGCAGGAAGGCTGCAGAAGGACTTAGATAGATTAGAAGGATGGGCAAGAAAATGGCAAATGAAATTCAATCTTGGAAAATGCACGGCCATGCACTTTGGTAGAAGAAATAAATGTGCAGACTATTTTCTAAATAAGGAAAAGATCCAAAAGTTTGAGATGCCAAGGGTCTTAGCAGCTCTTGTACAGAGCACCCTAAAGGTTAACTTACAGGTTGAGTCATTGGTGAGGAAGGCAAATGCAATGTTGGCATTCATTTCAAGATGTTTAGAACACAAGAGCAGGGGTATGATGCTGAGGCTTTATAAGACACTGGTGAGGTTTCATCTTGAGTATTGTGAACACTTTTGAGCTCCTTATCTAAGAAAAGATGTGCTGGCACTGGAGAGGTTTCAGAGTAGGTTCACAAGGATGATTCTAGGAATGAAAGAGTTATCATATGAGGAACGTTTGATAGGTCTGGGCCTGTACTCACTGGAATTCAGAAGGATGAGGGGGAATCTTATTGAAAGCTCTCAGATGTTGAAAGGTCTGGATAGAGTATGTGGGAAGGACATTTCCCATGGTGGGGTAGTCTAGGACAAGAGGGCACAGCCTCAAGAAAGTGCGGTATCCATTTAAACAGAGATACAGAGATGCAGAGAAATTTCTTTAGCCAGAAAGTGGTGAATTTGTGGAGGCCAGGTCATTGGGTGTATTTAAGGCAGAAATTGAGAGGTTCTTGATTGGACACAACATCAGAGGTTACTGGGAGAAGTCCAGGGAGTGGGACTGAGGAGGAGAAAAATAAAAGGATTAGCCATGATTGAATGGTGGATTAGACCAAAGATATTACAGCTGAAAAGTATCCATTGGTGCTATCGGGAGACACAAGAGAGAATGCAGATATTGGAAATCTAGGGCAAGACACAAATTTACCTAAACATCAACGGTCGAATCACCTCTATAGATGCTGCTTGACCAACTGAAGGCAGCCCTCTACTACCACTCCCTGGTTTTTAATCCATTTTACTACCTCATCCTGAATGCCAAGCGACTGAAACTTACTTGAGGAAGGTGGTGCAGAGGAGGTTTACCAGGTTTATTCCAGAGATGAGGTGGTTAGACTATGACCTGGGACTGTACTCACTGGAATTCAGAAGGATGAGGGGAGATCTTATAGAAACATATAAAATTCTGAAAGGGATAGATAAGATAGAGGAAGGAAAGTTGTTTCCACCGGTAGGTGAGACTAGAACTAAAGGATATAGCCTCAAGATTCAGGGGAGTTGATTTAGGATAGAAATGAGGAGGAACTGCTTTTCCCAGAGAGTGGTGAATCTGTGGAATTCTCTGCCCAATGATGCAGTGGAGGCTACCTTAGTAAATATATTTCAGGCAAGGTTGGATAGATTTTTACATAGTAGGGGAATTAAGGTTATGGGGAAAGGCAGGTAGGTGGAGATTAGTCCATGTTCATATCAGCCATGATCTTATTGAATGGCAGAGCAGGCTCGACGGGCCAGATGACCTACTCCTGCTCCTATTTCTTATGTTCTTATGTTCTCATATAACCTTCTTGACCAGCCTCCCAAGCGGGATCTTGTAAAATGCCTTACTAAAGTCCATGTAGACAACATCCACTGCCTTGCCTTCATGCACTTTCCTGGTGAATTCTTCCTTCAACCCCCACCCCTCGCACTCCTTCTCGGCTACCTGTCCAACACCCCTCCAGCGATGGCTCCACCCTTGCCATTCCCAACATCTTTTGCCCCTGCCAGATTTACAAACTTGCTCTCCATTCCACATTGACAAATACAGTACTGTGCAAAAGTCTTAGGCCACCTAGCTATATATATGTGTCTAATACTTCTGTACAGTACTGTATTACACATTGTGTTATCATTGTAGCTCTCCCCATTAGCTGAAATAACTGAATATTCTCTACAACTGATCCCCACAACAACCCTGATCTCACCTTGTCACAAGTATTCCCTTTCTCCTAGTTTCCCTCACATGCCCTTCTCTGCAATTAAGCAGAGGATGGTGAATCTGTGGAATTCAATGCCAGAGACAGCTGTGGAGGCTAGATCTTTGGGTATACTTAAAGTGAAGTTTCTAAGTTCTTGATTAGTAAGGGCATGAAAGGTTACAGGCAAAGGCAGGAGAATGGGGCTGAGGGGGAAAATATTTTAGCCAAAAATAAATGGTGGAGAAATCTCAATGGTCTGAATGCCCTAATTCTGCTTCTATGTCTTATGATCGGATGGGCATTTGGGTCAGCATGGAATTTTTGGGCTGAATGGCCAGACTGGTTGCTGTATTATGCTTAATGACTCTATGTTTGGATAGATGGAATCCACACTGTAACTCAGGAGGTGCTTCTTTAACCACTGAGTGGAGCCATTTGAGGAGGACCTGTTGCAGGACTTGTTCCCACAGTTACCCACGTTTTTGAATGAAAAGGCTATGGGACTGGTAAGAAAGCAGGGGAATGGGGATGAGAGGGAAAATAAATCAGCCATGATTGATTGGCAGAGCAGTCTTAATGAGCTGATCCCCCTTAATAATTAAATACCTATCTATCTCTGCTTTAACTATATCCAATGAATGAGTTGGAGTTGTTGTTCTCCTATCTTGGCAACTTACTTTCAAATGTTTTGTCACCATGCAAGGAGACATCATCAGTGTGCAGTTAATTGTGCTGTGTCTTCTGAATGCTTATCATTTATAGACTAATCAATTAGCTGATTGGTTTATATTATGGAAACTCAATGGTGATGTAGGTAGGAAATCGTTGATGGGTTGCATATGAACTTTGTGTGTTGTGGCCTGGAACTTAGTCCGCTTTGGTTCATAAATAGGATCGAGGTCTACATGTCTACTTACAGAATTGTTCACAGAAAACAACACTTCGAAGCATTCTCTGGAGTGCGGCACGTTTGCTTGCACCATGACTTTGACGGATGCCCAGTTGAATATGTGCCCCTTTCGATCCACATGGGTAAAGACGAGGGAGAATTGGTCATGCCACTTCACAGCCAGTTGCTGTTCATGGATCTTTGTGGATAGTTTTCTCCCTGTCAAGCACACTGATAATGTCTCCTCGTATGGTGACGAAACATTTGCAAGTAAATTGCCAAGATCGGAGAACAACTCAACCCAACCATCAACCACCCAAGCTACACATTTTCTGAATTACTTCCCTATCCAATGACTTGGTCTCTGCAGATGTCTGTGGCAATAAATTCCACAGACTCACCACTCTCTGTCTTAATGAATCAATTTAAAGAGCATAACCATGAGGTAAATCTGAATGAGTGGTGGCTATCTTCTCTTGAATGGACGCAGCTGAAAGACAGCCTGATTAACTCCTTTTGTGATTGAGGAGACCTTGCGAAGATATTGGTTTTAGATGTCTAAAATTGGCAATTATAATTATAAGATAATCACTAATTAAATGCAACAATCAATTCAGGAGAAGAGGCAAGAATTTGAAACTCAGCACTGGAAAGAGTAGAGATAAAAAAAGCATTTAAAGTTTAACCTCCACAAGGGAGAAGGAGATAGTAGAAGGATTTGTAGATGAGGTTAAGTAGCATGAGATGATGGGAAATATGGACCCTTAGTGCCAAATAGTCAGTCCCTGGGCTATAAATTCTGTGCTGATAAATTCCCAATGACTCCTCCATGATATCACAAAAGGTTTGTCATCTTAATGTAACATAATTAGCTTTTCACAAGGATGCCACAAAACTAAACTTAATTACAAAAGCACTTTACTGAAACGTTTTCTTTTTTTGCCTTTCTCGAGTTCTTGCATTAGTGGCATAATTATCTCAAGTAATTGCTTCTGTGAAATAAAACACTCTTGCCTGGAGCTTTTGTAGGATTGGAATTGTGCCTTTGAAAGGAGATATGTGCAGCAAGAAAAGAAGGAGCTAAGAAGTTTACTGGCTATCTCAAAGCACTTCTGCATCAGTAACAGATGTTTTTGGAGCATGATGCAAAGGAGCACAGGGATGATGGTTCCATACACTGGCCATAATATGAACAGGAAGATCCCACAAATGAAAAGCCAATTAAAATCCCACAATCTACTGGGATACAGAGCCAGCATCGGGAAATAGGATAAGACTAAGTTACTTTAAATTCTGTGATTCTAATGGGCCGAATGACCTCAAGTAGTGTTACTTTAAGGAGTTTGTTTGTTTGTGGACAAACAGCTGAATAACCTGCTCCTAATTAGGATTTAATATCTTCCCAAGGTTTACATAATTAATTTAACAATTAAGATATTTAAATTAGGGAGAGACTGTCATCAAAATGTAAAAAGTGATCAGATGTAAAACTCATAATATCGTAACAATAGATGACGTATTGACATTTTCCAGTTTTTTTAATAGATCGCATGACTTGTCTTCTTTTTCATAATGGTTCTTTGTCTTTGTTATTTACAGTTTTTCAAAAATTATATTGCATTTTTTTATTTTCCTGTAAATACCTGCAAGAAAATGAATCTATGGTGACATAGATGTACTTGATAATAAATTTACTGCGCTCTGTCTGCTACGCTGCTTGCAGTCAGGGCAGCAATGAAGGTCCTCCATCTCTGTCTGTCCTTGGCCATCTTCTCTATTATGACCCAGATGTGGTTCAGGGTCCTCGTTTCTGCCTTTATGGTACGATACCAAGTTGTCTTTCATCTCCAGCATTTCTTCCAATCTTCAGGGGTCCAATAAAGTGCTGTCTTGATGATGGAGTTGGCCTCTCTTCTCATCATGTGCCCAATCTACATATCTCCAACGTCTCCTCGTGATGATTGTGGCCATGTCCTCTTGGTGACAGTGAAGGAGTAGGTCGTGGTTGGAGATCTTTCTTGGCAGCTACCTCCGACTGCAGCTGTTCATAGAAGATGTGTTTTTCTTCAGTGCCACTATCATTAGTTGGAGCATAACACTGGATCACAGTCATGTTCACTTGCTTCCCTTTCAGCCTGACTCTCATCGGCCAAGTGTTGATTGGTTTCTGTTCCAGCAAGGACTTTTAATGCCTTTCTTCAAAATGACAGTTAGACTATCGTAGTGATGACCATTCTCCCTTCCTGAGTATAAAAGTGTTTTGCCAGTTGCTGCCTTTAGTCTGCCAGATCCTGTCAGTCTGCCTTCACTGATGCCCAGTATATACAGGTTCTAACAACATTTATTTGTGCTAGCTTTCCAGTGTTGTACATGTTCATATATTCCAAAAAGCAATTTTTGTCTTGATGGTGTTCAGGGCTTCCCTCATCATGCCAGTAGCTTCCTCTTGGTTTTCAGTACCGTCAGCCAGGAACATCCCAGCTGGAGACTCGGAAATATCATCACACTCAGATGTTAAAGGATTCTACATTGTTGATTCCATAACAATTTTGTTTTACCAGTCAGGGTTGTTAGCCCTGAGCTGAACCCGCAAACCTGTATGATTGGTGGAACACTCTTAGTCTGGCCTCTACCCTTCGACCTGTTTGGTATGGGTGACCCTACCAAGAGCCAAAGCATAATCCCTGACTCCAGCCAACATAGCTCACCATGTCATTGAGGCATGCAAGCCTCCAAACCAAATGCCATGGTTATGATCCTCTTGGAGGTGATAATATGTTTACTTTGATAATAATCTGTTAATTTAATTACTTTGAATGCTGAACTTCAGACTTTTGTTTTAGATTCTGCCAACAGATCCACATGGAAGTTCCATCACAGAAACATCTAAATATAGATAAGGAGCAGATAAAGCTACATTTAGAAAGCATCTTTTGCAGATGGATCCAGCCTGAGTATGGAAACTATCGTGCCAGTCATTGCAAGAAATTGCAGAGAATTTTTGACACAGCTCAGCCTTTCCCTCAATGGACTCTGTCTGCAATTCTTTCCGCCTCAGTAAAGCAGCCAGCATACTCAAATTATAGAAGTTATAGAGAATAATGTGCTGGACACGGAGGTTCATGAGGTGGTAGATAAAGTGTTGTTAGACCACACTTGGACCAATACTCCAAGTGTGATCTAATCAGAGTGTTAGAGAACTGTACCCTAAAGCAGGTCTATTTCAATAATTTCCACAGCCACGTTAAAATATAAGGTCACAATCTCCAAAATGATCCCCTTCCCAACGTCTGATATACCCTCTCCTGACTGGCTGCATTCCTAAAATAAGGTCCAGTCGCTCTCCTTCCCTCATTAGCATGCTTGCATAAGACATCAAACTGGGCTCCTGGACACACCTCTGAAATGTCTCCCCTTCTGAGTCCAGAGTGTTAATAATCGGATAACTAAAATCCCCCACTATGATAACTCTATTGTTATTCCATCACTCTGATCTCTGCAATGTCACTAATATATTCTTCAGTGAAGACCGATGCAAATTACCTGTTTAATTCACCTGCCGTCTCCTTGATTTTCATTAATTCCATAGACTTTCTCTCGAATCAGTATTCATTTCATTATCTTTCATTTTCTTTTCTAACTATCGATAGAAACTCTTCTATAGAGTATTTTTATTAACAAAACCTAATGTAATAAAAATAATTTTCTTGGCTAGTTTCATCTCAGATAAATATTATGTGGAGATTTGTGACAAATATGATTATATGATATATATGCACAGTATCTGAAATACATCTTATGGAAATGTTTGATGATGAAATTCAATAAAAAAATAAATTACAAAAAAAAAGGAAATATCGAAACTTACAGTGAAAACGCATCATTTGTGTCAGTGTGAGGATGTGCTGGGGCAATCCACAAGTGTTGCCATGCTCCTGCCACCAACCTGTACGTCTTTGTACATCCTTGGAATGTGGCAGGAAACAGGAACATCCAGAGGAAATGCATGTGGTCACGGAGAGTACCTAGAAACTTCTTACAGACAGCAGTGGGAATTCAACCTGGGTTGCTGGTACTGTAAGGCGTAAAGCTAACTCTATCCTACCTGAAGCTTTTATTCTTTTGTTATAGAGTTTTTGTTTTAATATCAAGGATGATATTAAAAGGATCAAGGATGCATCTCACCCTAACCATGGACTTGTTACTGTCCTCCCATCCGGTAGGCGCTACAGGAGCCTTCGCTCCCACACCAGCAGACACAGGAACAGCTTCTTCCCTGAGGCTGTGACCCTGCTGAACCTCACATCACAGTGCTAAGCAGTATTACACCCATATTGTACTGTCTCAGTACTTTTATATTTGTGTGCTGTAGCACTTACTTTTTATTCACAGTTATTTTGTAAATAACACTATTCTTTGCATTTCTGGTTAGATGCTAACTGCATTTCATTGGCCTTGTATCTGTACTCGGCACAATGACAATAAAGTTGAATCTAGTCTCATCTAATCTAAAATAAAAATAAAAATTAATTTAATTTTCCTGGTTAGTTCCATCTCATAATCTAATTTTCATTACTAATCTTCTACTTATTTGTTGCATATTTATTGCAAACTTCTGATTTACCTCCCGTCTTTGGGCAATTATATTCCTTTTCAGGTCTGATACAAGCAGAAGCAGTCTTGTACGACTTTTTGACATCCAGCATGTTTTGAATCTGCCACATAGATACATACTAATTAATTGATTCTAACTAAAGAGACACAAGATACTGCAGGTGCAGGAACCTGGAGCAGATGAAGGTTCTTAATCCACAATGTTATCTGTCTACTTCCCTTCACAGATGCTGCTTGCATTTGAAGATTTAATTCAGTTCAATTCAATTCAAGTTTAATTGTCATTCAACCATACATGAATACCCATGAATACAGCCAAACAAGACGTTATTCTGGGGCCAAGGTACAATACCACAATACCAACAATCACACACAGTACAAACCACACATAGCACATACAAGATAGCAAGCACATGTAAGATATCAGTAAAAAACAGTCAAGCAAAAAAATAGTCCAGACCCTGAATGCCACAGAAATCTGCAGTCGACCACAATACAGCTTGTCTAGTTCTGAGTGAACACTAAGGACTAAAGACTGGCATTGATTCCATCCTGGATGCCACGTCACACCACCTCCGCTGGAGCACACCAGCTCCGATGCCTCTCTCCTGGAGGCTGTAAACAGACAACACCACAGCTTGAGGTCCTGAGTACATGACTGCCACAGAAATCTTCAGTTAACCACAATACAGCTTGTCTTCTGCTGAGTGAATCTACTTAAGATTGGAAATTATCAAAGAGTTGTACAAACTGTAGCTAACTTACCCTAAGACTGCAACTATGGTGACATAAACCGACAGTGATTTTGATGAAAAGTGTTTCCGATTTGAGGAAACTTTGGTCTGAGGACAGTTCCAAGAGCCCTTATGTAACTCAGGTATCTGTACTTAAAACAAATATTGGTCCTGTGGCCAGGTGTGTATAGTATAGTTCCAGCATCTCACGTTCCTTTTCGCTTCTTCTCTATTCTGAATTATCTCCATCTTTCAACATCACTTATTTATTTATGTATTGATTTAAAGATACAGTGTAGATCAGGCCCTTCCTGCCCAATGAACCGCACCACCCAGCAACCCACCAATTTAACACTAGCCTAATGACAGGACAATTTACTATGGCCAACATGTTGATCTATATGTTTTGGACTGTGGGAGGAAACCAGAGCATCCTGAGGAAACCCACGTAGGTCATGAGGAGAACGTACAAACTCCTTATAGACAGTGCTATCGTCATCGTCATTGTAGCTATCCCTCGAGGTCGAGGATGATGGTCTTCACTCTGAAGGAGTGGCCCACAGAGCGAAGATGCCTGTGCGTGCATTTATTTAACGTGTACTTGATGTTGCACTCCAAGAAGCACATGAAGCTTCACAAATCAACTAACCCAACTGATTCCAATGGCATGGAAACCACGACGATTGGAGCTGATGGATTTGTTGCAGCCTTCATCTGCCTTCACAGCCGTTGAGTTCGCCTGTTCCACCGTTGAGGTCTTGGTTGGATTGTTCTTTGTCAGGGACCTCACCCTCGACCTTACCACCATGGGTGACCCTACCAGGAGCATAGCTCCAGACGGCATTGCTCTCGGGATCACAGGACCACACAAGCTTCTCCACCACGACAAGGTGACAGTCCACCGAGAAGTGCTATAATTGAACTCCAAACCCCGGAATGTCCTGCGTTGTAATAGCGTCACGCTAATCACTATGCTACCATGCTGCCCTTCGAAACAGATTGCCCGCAGTTAGTTAAACTTTACTCCCTTCTCTCAGCAGGCACCATCACCACCTCTGTCATCCAGTCCCATGTGTTTTCCAACCTGTCACAGACCTTGCCCTTATCACTCCACCCTTTTGGAAAGATCTTATATATTAGTGCTTTCTTGGTTCAGATGTGAAAAGAAGTTTTCACCAAAAAACAATGGATACCGCCTAGTTCATCATAGGAAAGCCCACCCCACCATTAAGCACATCTACAAGGAGCACGGTCACAGGAAAGCAGCAGCCATTATCAAGAACCCCCGCCATCCAGGCCATGGTACTCAACAAGAGGTTCAATTGTTCAGACCAAATATCAGAATGGGAAAGACTGGAGATGCTCTTCAGCACACCACTGTTGTAATGGGTGGTTATTTGTATTACTGTTGCCTTCCCGGTCAGCTTGAAACTGCCTGGCTGTTTTCTTCTGGCCTCTCTCACTAACAAGGCATTTTTGCCCACAGAACTGCCCCTCAGTGCATATATTTTCACACCCTTTGTTGTAAGCTCTCGATACTGTTGTGTGTGAAGATCCCAGGCAATCATCAGTTTCTGAGATATTCAAACCACCCCATCTGGCAGCCAACAATTATTCCATGGTCGAAGACACGTCTTCCCCATGTTGATGTTTGGTCTGAACAACAACTGAACCTCTTGACCATGTCTGCATGTTTTTATGCACTGGGTTGCTGCCACATGATTGGCTGATTAGGTGTTTGCTTAACGGGCAGGTTTACAGGTGTACCTAATAAAGTGGTACTGAATGTATGTCTCTTGATCTTGATTCTAATTAGCACACCCCATATCTTGCGATCCTTGTTCTGGATTTCCCAGCAGTGTTGTGTCTGTACCTAATCTATGTAATTCTGCTAGCATTGTATCGATTTCTTGGAGATCTTCTACCACCTCTTCTTCTGGACCTGTACACACTGGAGTTAGAAAAATGAGAGGAGATTAAAGTCCTAAATGGAGTGGAACGGATAAAATGTTTTCTATAGTGGGCAAATCTAGCACCAGAGGGCACAGCCTTAGAAAGGAGGGGCGTCCATTTAGAATAGAGATAAGGAGGAATTTTTTTAGCTAGCAGCCAGTGGATCTGTGGAATTCACTGCTACAGGTGGTTGTGGAGGCCAAGTAATTGTCTATACTCAAAACAGAGGTTGATGGGTTCTTGATTCATTGGGGCATCAAAAGTTACAGAGAAAAGGCAGGATAACGGGGGTGAGATGGATAATAAATCAGCTATGTTAGAATGACAGTGTAGACACTGTTATGTCTTCTAATTCGAAAGCATAAAACTAATTGCAAGAAAAAGACAAGCCCAAGAGATACAAGTCTTGGTTCATTTTTTACTTTAAGTGAGGGGTGCACAAATGATGCAGTGGCGTGTTGACTTATGCCATTCACATACTTCATACATATAACCATAATGAATTATTTAAACAACAAAGAATGCATAAACAAATAATATATTTACAATATTAATCAAATATTACTGATATATTAAATACACAGCAGACTTGAAGGGCCAAATGGCCTAATTCTGCTCTTATGTCTTTTGGTCTAAGGGAACTGATCTGTGTTTTGATTCAATATAAAAAGTACCCCTGAGAACCCATGTAATGGAAGTAAATTATAAGGAGTTTGTTGTTCTTATATTCCATGTCTGTCTTTGAATTTATACTTAAGCCTATCTGTATGCCTAATTATATTCAAATTTATGCAATGAATATTGAATAATAAATTACAATTGAATAGACGATCATGAAGCAATAACACTGGGTAGAGTTATTAATGACCAAGCAACATTGAATGAATACCTTGTTGAGATCCTTTTTGCGAGATATTTGTAAAGCCGTGATATATCTTTGAAAGAGCTTCATAATAAAAAGGAAACACTGATACTTTATGATAAGAATATAAACTATTTCAAATTATGTCAAGAACAATTGGGTTCCTTTATTTCTTTCAAGTTCCCAAAGAAAAACATTGCTGTGGCAGATATGAATAGCAAAGAAATGAGGATCCATTCGTTCAAATAAAACTAAGGAAATTTGGAAAATAAATCAGCCCTAATATAAAAGAGATAAATTATTTTAACTATAGTTAATTTTGCTCGAGAAATTTGAGCTGTATTTAGCTCAACCTTGTGGCAGTAATAAAGTATTGCAAGATCTAGAGATCACAAGGCATTGCAGAATAGAATGGTATTGGTTTATTATTACCCTTATGTACCAAGGTACAGTGAAAAAATTATACTTTACTTAATATCCAGACAGATCATGCCATCAAGGTGACAAATAGACAACAGAGTGCAGAATAGAGTGTTACATTTGCAGTGAAAATGCAGTTCAGGAAGGCAAATGCTCGGCATTGTAATATAATGATTAGCGTAACACTATTACAGTGCCATTGGCCTGGGTTCAATTTCCGCTGCTGTCTGTAAGGTTTGTATGTTCTCCCTGCGACCGCGTGTGTTTCCTCCAGGTACTCTGGTTTTCTCCTACATTCCAAAGATGTACAGGTTAGAAGGTTAGTTGGTCACAGGAATGTAAATGGGCAGTGCTGAGTCGTTGGGCTGGCAGGGTCTGTTACTATGCTGTATCTCTAAACTGAAAACTGAGAAAGGAAAGAATGAACAACCACTAACCACAGCCACCACTTACTCTTGCCTACAATGCACCAGAATATGTGGATTCCAAGTGGTCTCTACAACCAACTGAGGACCCATTGATAGACAATCTTTCCAGAAAAGTTACCTGGATGCCAGAAAAGGTTTTTTATTGTTGGCCTAAAAGAATTACAATCTACAAATCAGTGATATCGAATGAATCAAGGATGGTGGAATTAGACAGATCTTTGTTCTTTCCATGAGGTCGAAGGAATGGAGGCTGCCATTTTGTGAAGTGGTTCTGTATCCTCCATTTTGTGAACTGGTTCGGCCAGGCAGAATCAATGATTTAAAGTAGAGACATAATCTTGTAATCTGCTGGGCTAGAGATAATTTCCAAACAAGAAGATATTTGAGAGCAACACACATCAAAGTTGCTGATGAATGCAGCAGGCCAGGCAGCACCTCTAAGAAGAGGTACAGTCGATGTTTCAGGCCGAGACCCTTCGTCAGGACTAACTGAAAGAAGAGCTAGTTAGAGATTTGAAAGTGGGAGGGGGAGGGGGAGATCCAAAAATGATAGGAGAAGACAGGAGGGGGAGGGATGGAGCCAAGAGCTGGACAGGTGATTGGCAAAAGGGATATGAGAGGATCATGGCACAGGAGGCCTGGGGAGAAAGAAAAGGGGGAGGGGGGAAACCCAGAGGATGGGTAAGAGGTATAGTCAGAGGGACAGAGGGAGAAAAAGGAGAGAGAAAAAAAGAATGTGTGTATATAAAGAAATAACGGATGGGGTACGAGGGGGAGGTACATCCCTTTTGATGCATGTTGCTTGAATTTCCAGCATCTGCAGATTTCCTCGTGTTTGAGATATTTGAGAGGTTATCTTTGGTATGATATAACATGCAGGTTTGTGAATGGTGGGATCTGTGTCTGCCCTAAGTGACTTGAGCTGGTTACTGGTTTGGTAACTGCTTTAGAACAAAGAGCCATAAATTACCAGTTGTCACTTGTGGACGAGGGCATTAAATAGATGCTGGTTTGGACCAGAGCTCAATAAAAGGTGATATAAGTCAGTCGAAGACTAATGACATTGAAATACATTTGAATTGATAGGATGTGTTTAAAAGGAGCTTCAAGTGCAAAGCTGCAACATCTCTCTGGAGACCAACCATCTCAGACATGGAGTCCTTTCCCGGATATTACCTTTTCCTATTCTTTGTTCCTGGATGGTCTGGAAAATACTGTAGCTGTGCACATAGGTATTTGGCTGTGTGAATTTACGTGCACTTCGATGAGACAATACAGATACTTGTCAGTAAATACGGATTCTCTGTGCCTCACTGATCATTGTTACTAAGGGCTAATCCTTGTAATACTATTCTTGAAATGAATAGAGTGGAATGGGCTGGGGGAATACTGAGAGAAGATCAATAGAAGCTTTCCTAAATTAATGGTCGTATGGACCTATGTCGGGGTCACTTTGCAGCTGAGAAAATAGTGAAGCAGGGTTTGTTGTTCTGTGGCAGCAGATTCAAAATTGAAGATTCAAGATTGCTTATTGTCATTCTTCAGTACACAAATATAATGCAGAACAAAATTATTGTTACTGCTGATCTGATGCAGTATAAAAATACAATATGCATACAGAAAAACAAAAAAAAACAATAAATATGAATATAAAAGCAATGCTTTTAGACGCAATGTATAAGTAACTGTTATATACAAAGACTGATTGTATGTACACAAAGTGATGCTAGGTGATGTGTGTGTCGTGATGGGGGATTGATGGGGTGGTTTAATACGTGAAGGTGTTGATCAAGGTATCAAAATATACAGTACTGGACAGGTCATTCGGCCCATGACCTTGATGCCAATTTATGCTAAATGACTCTCTCCTGTGTACTATCCATATTCCTCCACTCACTTCACACTTACATGGCTATCTCCCACCATAGGAAACATCTTCTACATCCACTCTATCAAGGCCTTTCACCATTCGATATATGTCAATGAAGTCACCCCTCATTCTCCTGAATTCTAGTGAATACAGGCCAAGAGCCATCAGATGCTCTTCACATGACAGCCCATTCAATCCTGGAATCATTTTTCTGAACCTCCTTTGAACTCTCTCCAGTTTCAGTCAAGCCTTTCAAGGATCAGGGGCCTGAAACTGCTCACGATACTCCAAGTGAGGCCTCACCAGTGCTTTGTAAAGTTTCAACATTATATCCTTGCTTTTATATTCTAGTCCTCTTGAAATGAATGCTAACATTACATCTGCCTTCCTCGTTTCAGGCTGACACCTTTTATTATTGGCAGCTGGAATGATAATGTATATAAACGTAGAAACATTATATTAATGTATTGAAGATTTCCTGCTTGATTGTTGTAGGGTTATTGTGCCGTATGATGAGGAACCAATCAGCAATGGATTTCTGTCCATTGTGTATAGTTTTTCATTGATCTATTGTATTTCTTTGTTCTACTGTGAATACCTGCAAGAAAATGAATCTCAGTGCCATATACTATAAGTACTTTGATAATAAATTTACTTTGAATTTTGAATTTATTTGAATTCAGTGCAAAGAAGAATTGTAACTTGATAAAGAGAATGATGAGGGAAGAGATTTAATAGGAACCTGAGGGACAGCTTTTTCTCAGAGAGAGTGGTCAGTGTGTGGGATAAGCTGTCAGCCGGAGTGGCTGAGATAAGTTCATTAAAAAGTACTTGAACAGGTTGTATAGGGACAGTCAAAGATTTAAAGATTAGTTTTGCTAGTCACAAGTGCAGTACATCGAAACATTGAAAAATACAGTGAAACGTTTTGTTTGCCTCAACATGCTGGGGGCGGCCTGCAAGTGTCACCGTGATTTCAGCACCAACGTAGCATGCCCACTACATATTAATGCATTCAGCAGAGGAATCTGGCGCACCCAGGGGTAACCCACATGGTCATGGGGAGAACGTACAAGCACTTCACAGACATTGGCGGGAATTGTACCCTAATCATTGGCACTGTAGACTGTTATATTATCTGCTACGTTACCAAACTACCTCAGAGGGAGTTAGAGGGATGTGGGCCAAATGTGGCAAAAAGGACCTGCTTAGATAGAAATCTAGGTCAGCACAGGCCTGTTGGGCTGAAGTGCCTGTTTCCATGCTGGGTGACTCTATGACTAACCAGACTCTGTAATGAGAAATGAATTGAGAAAGAAAGAATGGGTTTTCAATCAGAATCAGAATCAAAATCAAAATTTCATTCGCATACCTTGTGAAATTTGTTGTTTTGCGGTAACAGTACACTGCAATAAATAATAATAAATACTATAAATTACAATAAGAAATATAAATAAAAAAGAAAATCGTGAGGAGTATTTATGGGCTAATTTCCCATTCACAAATCTCATGACGGAATCATTAAGTGTGTGTCTTCAAGCTCCTGATGGTAGCAATGAGAAGAGGGCATGTCCTGGGTGATGGGGGTCCTCAATAATGGAGCAACACACACAAAGTACTGGAGGAACTCAGCAAGCCAAGCAGCATCTATGGAAAAAAGTACGGTCAATGTCTCGGGCTGAGTGAGAGTCTCTGATAATGGATGCTAGTTTCCTGTGGCAACACTTCATGTAGATGTGCTCAATGATGGGATGGGCTTTACCCATGATAAACTGGGCCAAATCCACTGCTTGTTGTAGGGGTTTCCATTCAAGGGCATTGGTGTTTCCATACCAGGCTGAGATCAGACAGTCAATATACTCTTCACTGCCTATCTATAGAAATTTGTAAAGGTTGCAGAAGGCATGTTGAATCTTTGCAAACTCCTTAAGGAAGAGAGTTGGTATAAATGGGTGTTTCTCCAGTTGGCAGTCGGTGGTGAGTGGGGTGCCGCAGGGGTCGATGTTGGGCCTGCAGCTGTTTACCATTTACATTGATGATTTGGAAGAGGGGACTGAGTGTAGCGTTGCAAAATTTGCTGATGACACTAAACTGAGTGGGAAAGCAAATTGTACAGGGGATGTGGAGAGTCTACAGAGGGATATAGGTAGGTTAAGTGAATGGGCCACGGTCTGGCAGATGGAATACAACGTTGGTAAATCATCCCCTTTGGAAGGAATAATAAAAGGACAGATTATTACTTAAATGGTGAAAGATTGCAGCTTGTTGTTGTGCAGAGGGACTTGGGAGTACTTTTTCATGTATCGCAAAAAGTTGACTTGCAGGTACAACAGGTTATTAAGAAGGCAAACGGAATGTTGGCCTTCATTGCTAGAAGGATTGAATTCAAGAGTAGGGAGGTCATGCTGGAACTATATAGGGTACTGGTGAGATCGCACCTGGAGTACTGTGTGCAGTTCTGGTCTCCATACCTGAGGAAGGATATATTGGCTTTGGAGGCAATGCAGAGGAGGTTCACCAGGTTGATTCCAGAGATGAAAGAGTTAACCTCTGAGGAGAGATTGAGTCGACTGGGACTATACTCTCTGGAATTCAGAAGAAACATACATAGAAACATACATAGAAAATAGGTGCAGGAGTAGGCCATTCGGCCCTTCGAGCCCGCACCGCCATTTATTATGATCATGGCTGATCATCCAACTCAGAACCCCGCCCCAGCCTTCCCTCCATACCCCCTGATCCCCGTAGCCACAAGGGCCATATCTAACTCCCTCTTAAATATAGCCAATGAACTGGCCTCAACTGTTTCCTGTGGCAGAGAATTCCACAGATTCACCACTCTCTGTGTGAAGAAGTTTTTCCTAATCTCGGTCCTAAAAGGCTTCCCCTCTATCCTCAAACTGTGGCCCCTCGTTCTGGACTTCCCCAACATCGGGAACAATCTTCCTGCATCTAGCCTGTCCAATCCCTTTAGGATCTTATACGTTTCAATCAGATCCCCCCTCAATCTTCTAAATTCCAACGAGTACAAGCCCAGTTCACTTTCTTCATATGAAAGTCCTGCCATCCCAGGTATCAATCTGGTGAACCTTCTTTGTACTCCCTCTATGGCAAGGATGTCTTTCCTCAGATTAGGGGACCAAAACTGCACGCAATACTCCAGGTGTGGTCTCACCAAGGCCTTGTACAACTGCAGTAGTACCTCCCTGCTCCTGTACTCGAATCCTCTCGCTATAAATGCCAGCAAACCATTCGCCTTTTTCACCGCCTGCTGTACCTGCATGCCCACTTTCAATGACTGGTGTATAATGACACCCAGCTCTCGTTGCACCTCCCCTTTTCCTAATCGGCCATCATTCAGATAATAATCTGTTTTCCTATTTTTGCCACCAAAGTGGATAACTTCACATTTATCCACATTAAATTGCATCTGCCATGAATTTGCCCACTCACCCAACCTATCCAAGTCACCCTGCATCCTCTTAGCATCCTCCTCACAGCTAACACTGCCACCCAGCTTCGTGTCATCCGCAAACTTGGAGATGCTGCATTTAATTCCCTCATCCAAGTCATTAATATATAAGAATGAGAGGGGATCTTATAGAAATATACAAAATTTTGAAAGGGGTAGATAAGATAGAAATAGGAAAGTTGTTTCCATTGGTAGGTGAGACTAGAACTAGGGGACATTGCCTCAAGATCCAGGGGAGAAGATTTAGGATGGAGATGAGGAGAAACTGTTTTTCCCAGAGAGTCGTGAATCTGTGGAATTCTCTGCCCAGGGAAGCAGTTGAGGCTTCTTCACTAAATATATTGAAGATACAGTTAGATAGATTTTTACATAGTAGGGGAATTAAGGGTTATTGGGAAAAGGGCAGGTAGATGGAGCTGAGTTTACAGACAGATCAGCAATGATCTTATTGAATGGCAGGGCAGGCTCAATGGGCCGGATGGCCTACTCCTGCTCCTATTTCTTATGTTCTTACGTACAGGCACTGTAGTGCTTTGTTCGTAATTGCACTTCCTTGCTGGGTCCAGGACAGGTCTGCTGAAATAATGAAACCAAGGAATTTAAAGTTGCTGACCCTCTCCACTTCTGATCTTCTGATAAGGACTGGCTCATGGACCTCCGGTTTCTTCCTCCTGAAGTCAATAATTTGCCGACGTTGAGTAAGAGGATGCTGTTGTAGCACCACTCAGCCTGTTTTCAATATCCCTCCTAAATGCTGATTCATCATCACCTTTGATTCGACCTACAACAGTGGTTTAGATGCAACATTAATATACAAAGTAGTCCTTAGCTCTGAGTGCCCTGCTCTTATTCAATTCAATCACATTATGCAACTACCAAAAATAGGACAAAGGATTTTCCACCGACATGTTGCAGACTTTTAAGCACTTGGGTGAGATTATTAGTGGGCTCTCTCTGTCAACAAATGATGGTGTCAGCAAGCTGGCAAAACTTGTTCAGTATATCGCAGGGAACTAAAGATTTCAACATAACAAGCCATTTTAATTGGGATTGTTAAACCAAATTAGGCATTAGGAAGTGATTATGCAGATAGTGAACTTTCAGCTTGTTAATGGCTGCACTCAGAGAGAAGAAGGATTTAAAGTGAATCTGAAGCACATACAAGAAGTTGGAGGAACTAGTTCAGGCAGCATCTGTGGAGGGAAATGAACAAACAAACCTTTGGAGCGTAGAACGTTGAGGGGGGCCTTGATAGAGGTGTTTAAAATTATGAGGGGGATTGATAGAGTTGACGTGGTTAGACTTTTTCCATTGAGAGTGGGGAAGATTCAAACAAGAGGACATGGGTTGAGAATTAGACGAGAGAAGATTAGGGGTAACATGAGGGGGAACTTCTTTACTCAGAGAGTGGTAGCTGTGTGGAATGAGCTTCCAACAGAAGTGGTTGAGGCAGGTTCTATGTTGTTGTTTAAAGTTAAATTGGATAGATATATGGACAGGAAAGGAATGGAGGGTTATGGGCTGAGTGCAGGTCGGTGGGACTAGGATAGGGTAAGAGTTTGGCACGGACTAGAAGGGCCAAGATGGCCTGTTTCCGTGCTGTAATTGTTTTATGGTTGTATGGTTATAACAGCCAATATTCCCAGCATCTATCGTCTCCAAAACTATTGTTTTTTTTAAACTTTGTCCCTTCAGTCATAAGGTTGATACTTCAATAGCCTCTTCAAAGTGATTGAGGGATGCAGGAAGGAGAAGGAATAGATTTTAAAATAGCAAACATCAATCCTCATACAGCAATTAGATAATAATTACTGGTGTTTGTGGCTTTGTGGCTGTTGACTCACTTTCATGAAATTTACACCTGAATGTTATTTACTTACTTTTATTGATGACGTGATTTGTTTTTTTTCCTGCACGTTAGGTGTTTGACAGTACTTTTTTTGAATGGGTTCTATTATGTTTCTTTGTTTTGTAGCTACCTGTAAGGAGATGAATCTCCAAGTTGTATATAGGATACATACCTTGATAATAAATGCACTTTGAACTTTGAACTTTGTTTCAGGTAAATCGTTAATAAGCACTAGAGGACAGTTGGTTGAATCCAATGAAGCCAATTTATCCTTGCAGCTATGGAAAAAATACCGGTTTTCCGAAGGAAGGATTTAGAAATTGGAGGTGCAATGGGCTTTGGGCGTCCTATTTCAGGATTTCCTCAAAGTTCCTCCAGGGTGAACAAAGGAGAGGCAGTGGATGTAATTTACTTGGATTTTCAGAAGGCATTTGATAAGGTGCCTTATACGAGGCTGCTTAACAAGATAAAATCCTATGGCGTTACAGGATAGATACTGGCATGGACAGTGGAATGGCTGTCAGGCAGGAGGAAGCGAGTGGGAATAAAAAGGGCCTTTTCTGGTTGGCTGCTGGTCACTAGTGGTGTTCCTAAGGGGTCAGTATTGGAACTGCAACTTTTCACATTGTTTTCCAGTTATTTAGATAGTGGAATTGATGGCTTTGTGGCATAGTTTGCAGATCATATGAAGATAGGTAGAGAGGTTGGTAGTGTTGAGGAAACAAAGCAATTGCAGCAAGATTTAGACAAATTGGAAGAATGGGCAAAAATGTGGCAGATGGAACAGAGTGTTGGGAAATGTATGATAATGCATTTTGGTAGAAGGAACAGTACTGCGCACTATTATCAAAACAGGGAGAAAGTTCAAACATTGGAGGTCAGAGGGACTTAGGAGTCCTTGTGCAAGATCCCCAGAAGGTTAATTTACAGGCTGGGTCTGTGGTAAGGAAGGCAAGTGCAATGTTGATATTTATTTCAAGGGGAATAGAATATAAAAACAAGGAGATAATGCTGAGCCTTAATTAGTTACTAGTCAGGCTGCACCTAGACTATTGTCAATAGTTTTGGGCCCCAGGTCTCAGAAAGGATATGTTGTTATTGGAGAGAGTCCAGAGGAGTTTCACAATGATGATTCCAGGAATGAAAGGTTTAACATATGAGGAGCATTTGTGAGCTTTGGGCCTGTACTCACTGGAATTTAGAAGAATGTTTGGGGATCTCATTGAAACCTACCGACATTGAAAGGACTAGATAGGGTGATGTGGGGAGGATGTTTCTTATCATGTCCTAGTCCAGAACTAGAGGGCAGGGCCTCAAAATTGAGGGGTGACCCTTTAGACCGGGGTAAAGAGGACTTTTTTTTAGCCACAGCGTATTAAATCTGTGGAATGCTCTGTCACAGACTGCGGTGGAGGCCAAGTCCATGCATTGACTTAAGGCAGAAGTTGATCATTTCCGGTCATCTATGTTTCTAAGTTTCTAAGACCTGGAAACAGAGCTAGAATACACGTGGAACAGATGGCGGCAGAGACAAATGATCAGAAAGGGAACATGGCAGTGATGATGAGTCTTGGTGAGAATATAATCAAAAAGCTTGAGAGCAGCAGAGATCACCGTGAGAGAGGGTCACACACAACTCCTAACATTTTTATGCAATGGAGAATAACAGAGTTATCAAGGGAATTTGAAAGAGACATTAAGGGTAGCATAGCAGCAAAGTTAGTAGAACAGCTGACTCTGTCAGTACCTCCAGTTGAACTCTGTCTTTTTGTGTATTTCCCCCTAGATGTCAGTCTGTGATTTTGTATTATGTGCTTCTGTCCCCGCTCCTGCTCTACTCCGGCCCCTGTATTACTGAGTACTCAGTCTCTCATCTGCTTCTCATTACTACCTGTATTGCTGCCACCTGTGTCTCATTGTGCTCCACCTATCATCTGCCTCTCTGTTTATTGTTCAGTGTATTTCAATCCTCTGTTTTCAGCTGTTTGTTGCTAGATTGTGCTGGTGAATTTTCCTGAGCCTTTTCAGTACTTCTATCTGTACTCTGTCCATCTGAATATTGACTTTGCCTGTTTCCTGATTCTTGTTTTTGTATTTCTCTGGAGGTTTTGATCTCTACCTGAACTTTGATGTTGACTTTGTCTGCACCTCAGGAGTTGTTACTGAATTAATATCACTGTGTGCACAGTACTGTGTCTGTGATTGGATCCCTGCTCTAGCATCCAGACAGACTCAGAGCTCCAGTGGCCTGGTTTAATCTTGATGTTTGGTGTTGTTTTATGTTGGGTTAGCATAATTCACATTGAGTGACAAATTTCAATGTTCAAATTTCAAGCTAAATTTATTATCAAAGTGGCTACTACATATGTCACCTTATACTATCTTGTCATATGTTTTCTTGAAGGCATTCACAGTGGAACAAAGAAATACAGAATCAATGAAGAACTACACACAAAGACAGACAAGCAACCAATGTGTAACTAGAAGACAAACTGTGTAAATACAAAAGCAAATGTCAATTCAAAGTTGAAATTGTTCATACTGGTTCAGGAGCCTTATGGTTGAAGTGTAATTACTGTTCCTGAACCAGGTGGTGTGGGATGTAAGGCTCCTGTACTTCCTTTCTGATGACAGCAGTGAGTCGAGAGCATAACCTGGATGGTGGGTTTCTTGATGCTGGATGCTGCTTTCTTCTGTGAAACTTATAAGATTGGATTGATAAAGTATTTTCTCCAAAGGCAAAATTGTCAAATGTTAGTGCTGAGAATGGGACAGTTTTAAGGAGATTCTTGGGGCAAGTATTTATAAAGTGACGGTTGTCTGGAATGGGCTGCTAGGTGTATTGGTGGAAGCAGATATGATAGAGGAAATCAGACAAATAAATCAATATGTATGGAAAAGAAGTATATGGATCATGTGTAGACAGTAGGAAGTTAATTTCATTTGTCTCTGTGTCTAGAACAGATATTGTAGGTTTTAGAGTCTATTCCTGTGCTGTACTGTTCTTTGAAGGAGATAAACATCAAATTAAAGCTCTGCTTTGGACAGTCTTAAGCCTGGCTGCAAAAGGAGGAGGCTAGCAACCCCATCTCAGAAAAACAGAACTACAGAAACACTGCCAGGAGCTTCAAAGATCTTATCCGGGGGAGAGGAAAGTTCTTCATAAATGGGCCACACCTTGAAACAACTCAAGTCTGGTCCAGGATAAGTGACGCTGGCAAGCTGCTGTTGACAGCTTATGCTTCCAGTGCATGCTGTGTATTTCATACTTCAGTAATGTTTGAGTAATATTGTAGATTTATTATTAGATTAATCAATTTTTGTTGTTTCAATAATTCATCAGTTATAGGTAAAAGTATGGGATTAGCATACATTATTATACCAGCATATCATATGTGTGTGCTGCATTGAAAGTAAAGAAGCAAAGCATACATGTTTTCCTGCCTCCCCGTTGTCTTCTTTCAATTAGTTTTATGCTTTGGAGCTACACAATGTAATAGTGGTAACAAGTAAGTTTTAAAATGAACCTGAGATGACTACCTATTTATTGAAGTGCAACAAAATGTTCAGATGTTTTAAAATGAGCAGTGAGACCTTTGAGTTCTTTTGGCAGGAGAAGAGAAAGATGTTGGAATTAAAAAAAGGATAGATTATGAATGAACACATGAATTCCATCCATTAACAGTTAATACCTGATGCTAATCATAACCAGAAAAAAAGGCTGACTACATCAGAAAGATAGACATTCAATTGCACAAGAGATAACAAGATATTATATACTGAGCAATTTGAACAGTATTTTAAAGCAAATGAAATAGCCAATGAAAAGATGATTGCCAGTTTTGTTGAATGCGTTTGGTGTACGGGCATACAGTTTACTTAAATGTTTGACTGCTCCTACCAAACCAGCCAAAATGAACCTTGCTAATATCATGAAAGTAATGCACAAAAATTTAGAACTGAAACTATTGTTGATTACAGAATGCTTTAGGATTCATAAGCAGAATCAAAAGGAAGGGGTGTCCATTTCAGTACATGTGGCTGAATTGAGCATTGTCAGTTCAATAATTGGCTTAATGAGACAGACATCATTTAATTTGTGGAATCTTACAAGAAATCATTCAAAAACAGTTTCTATCTGCAACACAACTCACATTTAAAAGAGTAGTTTAAATTGCTGTATCAATGAAAACAGCAGCCAGAGATGCAATCGAGTTGCAGTCAGGAATGAAAGTGAATGTGAACAAAATTGCAGTGTCTAGACAGAGGCCAACTTGGCCAAACAAATTGTGTTGCTGTTGGGGCAGGGGCTCATGTACAGCAAACAAATGTGGGATTACAGGTGAAACTTGTAGAAAAAGCAACAAAGTAGGACACTTATAAACAGGAAGTCAAGCAGACAAAAATAAATGGACTGCACAGGGAAGAAAAAAAGATAAACTGTCATGTTGCAGTTTCAAAAAAAGGTACAAATCTGCTTGCCGTTGATGAAAATCTGATAATGAAGGGAGTGATACAGGCCTAGGAGGCCTTAAGATTTACAATATGAAAATTAAAAAGAGACTAGCAATATGGCTTACTCCAAAAGTGAACAGTGAATTAATTAAATTGGAATTGGTCACTGGCTCAGCTGCTTCAGTCATTCCACATAATTATTTGAATGCCATTGTAAAGATACTAAATTGAAGACTGTAGATATCCAATTAAGAACTTACACTGGGGGGGGGGGGGAGGGCATCACGTGATGACGTGGGATTGAGACGTGTAAATCCAGCTCTTCCGTAAAAAATCAGCAAAGTACCATTTAAACAAAGTAAAGTTAATAAATACTTTCCGAAAACTACTTATAAACTTCGTAAGACTACTCTACGATATGCCTCGTAAACGGCAACAGAAGAAGTCTGTTGTTGTGAAGTCGCCGCGAGATGGGAAGAAAAAAGGGCCTGGTGCAGCGATGGAGCCTCGGATTCAGGTTGGATCTCCTTCAGAGGAGACGCATTTTATCTCTGGCGTAGAAGAACGGGGAACAATGGCGGTGGTAGCGGTCTCTCGGAAGAAGATGCCGGAATTGCGCATGCGCAAATCGACACAATTTAAACTACAAGAACCGACGGCCACTGCAACTGAAAGTGACTCAGAGTCAGAATTGGATATCGCAGAGAATACAGATGAAGAAGAGGAGGAAGAACTGGAAGAGATTGGAAGTAAAGGAGGCGATGGAGACATAAGAGAGGCTTTATTCCAGTTAACGGCTGAATTAAAATTAAGAACAGGGCTTAGAGATGTGAAGATGTGCTATGATAAAGCTATGAAAAGACAGGATAAAATGGATAAGAAACTTCAGAAGATGGAAAGAACAATCGAACATATTAACGATAGAGTGGAAAAAACAGAAAATAATGTGCTTGTCTGGAACACGGAAAGAAATCGACTCTTGGAGAAAGTGGACGTGTTGGAAAATTTTAGTAGACGTAATAACATTAAAATTGTTGGTCTCAAAGAAGGTATAGAGGGAGATAATCCAATAGAATTTTTTCAAAGATGGATCCCGAAAATCTTGCAAATGAGAGGAAGACCGATCAATTGAAATTGAGTGGGCACATAGAGCTCTGAGACCAAAACCACAAGATGACCAATATCCACGATCAATTTTAATCAAATTCTTATGATTTCAAGACAAAGAAAGGATTCTACAGGCGGCTGCCCAAGCTGCCAAGAAGAGAAAAGGGCCACTGATGATAGAAGGGAAGAAATTTTTTTTCTACCCTGACATAAGTTATGAACTTTTGAAAAGAAGGAAGAAGTTTAATCCAGTGAAAAAAGCCCTATGGGATCACGGTTATCAATTTATATTGCGTTATCCTGCACCCTTGAAGATTTTTTTGCCTGGTGGAGAAAAAAGATTTTTTGACGATTACCGGAAAGCGGAGGAGTTTGTGCGAGATTCTTTGAATATTCACTAGATACAAGAACAAACTTAGGGGAGCGAGATGGATTGAAGATGAAGACTGGGTCAAGGATTAGGCCTGTTGAATTTTTAGGCGGATGAATACATAAATATATTATTAATTATATGAGGGAGCGGAAGAAAGGTTAAAATTTGAGGAATATTAGCTGGGAATAATAACATTAATTTTTTTCTATACATATATAATTTTTTTTGTTACGGGGGAGCTAGAAGAAACACAGTCCAATCACTATGTTATTCATGTGTGCAAGCGTGGCAATAGCCACGACCCGCACAATGGAGGAGGGTAATGTTGTGTATCTTTTCATTCACAACATTAGTGGGTGGGTATTTTGTTTTTTCTTTTTTTGTATCTTATCTATCTTTTTTTTTCTTTTTGCCTGGATGATTGGGAAGGAAACACATAGCAACATGGTGAAGTTCAAAGAGATTCCCCAGGGAACTATGAGAGTCGAGAAGCTAAATAATATTTTAGATTTTAAGACATAAATATGTAACGTTTTTGAATATTTGGAGCCCTTACTTATAGCTCCGATGATGAAGATCTGGGTTCCTTGGGGGAAAGTAACAAATATATATTAAATTTATTTTTATCCCATAGAGCATGTGCAAACCTTCCAATATTCAGGCGGTTCCTCTTTTTTTTCTTTTTTTTCTTTTCTTTTTAGGTAGGAGTATATATCGGGGGGGGAGGGTAGACATTTTTTTCTCATGTATCACTTGAAAACTCAATAAAAATTATATATATAAAAAACTTACACTGGAGAAAAGATAACTCCTATGGGAAAGACATTGTTAGCGGTGAAATCTAGTACAACAACCAACAAGTCACATTGGGTTTGGTAAAAACAGAAGGTCCAGCATTTGTGGCGTGATTCACTGAATCAACTACAACTTGACTGGAGATCCATCCACCATTTGCATGCCACCTCCCCTGCAATAGAGTCAACTGGAAGTGAATTAAGAGAGATGCTGGATGATGCCACCGCAGAGATCAAGGACGGCACTGGAAAACTCCAACATATCAAGCGTAAAATAGCATTAATCAAAAATGACCCACACAAGTTTTACAAAGCTTGTCTGGTTCCTTATATCATTTGTGATAAAATAGCCAGTGAGCTAGATCACATGTAAAAGAGAATGAAATAATCGTTACTCCAGATCCAATACAGCACAAAAAAACACAATAAATATAAATACATAAGATAGCTTATATACATAGATTAATTGTATGTCCATAAAGTGACACTAGGCTCAGGACTGTTTGTACATAAAGTGACTCTGACAAGGAATGATAATTTTCTGGTGGTTGGGGCTGTGGAGGGGTGGGTTGTGGGTGGAGTTGTTGATCAGACTTACTACTTGAGAAAAGTAACTGGTTTTGAGTCTGGTAGTCTTCTCCCTGATGTGTGTTGGACAAACAGCTCATGAGCAAGGAAGATGTGATCCTTTATGATGTTACAGGCCCTTTTCCAGCACCTTTCTGAATATATATATATATCCTTGATGGCAGACAGGCTGGTGCTAGTGATACATTGAGTAGTTTGGACTACCTGTTGCAGAGCCTTCCTGTCCGCTGCAGTGCAGTGTCTACTTCTGTACCATGCAATGATGTAGCATGTTAGCATGCTCTCCACTGCACATCTGTAGATGAACGTGAATATAGATGGGCATAGCCCGGGTATCTTCAAGCCTCTACAGTATAGAGGCTTGGTGAGCTTTCTTGATTGTGTAAGGCGTGTTCTCAGACCATGGGAGGTTGTGCAGGATGTGCAGTCCCAAGAGTTTGAGACGACATGCAGTTTCCACTGCTGTACTGCCAATATAAAGAGGGGTGCAGGTGTTGCGAGTTGACCTGAAACCAATAACCATCTCCTTTCTCTTGCTGACTATGATGCAGTTGTTTGCCGGTCACCAGACTTGAGCTCTTCCACCTCCTCTCTCAGGGACGGAAAGAAGGAGAGGAGATAGCCAGTGTAGAGTGATGGAAAGAATGGGTGGAGCGAGACGATATGTGGATTCATGTGTTTGGGGTGATGGTGCAGGGAGAGTAGGAATTATGTAAAAAGTGGGGAGCTGAGTGGAGCCAATGACAAATGGCCAGAGAGGATGCAATCTGAGAGGAGATGATAGTGGACCATGATGGAAGGTGGGAAGCAGAGCCAGAGGGAAGAATGTGTGGGTGACGGGCAAATCAAGAGGGCAGGACAGGGGAAAGAGATGGGATGATGGGGGCCGGTGGGATCAGAGAAAAAAGAGGCACAGAGGGATGTCATTACCAGAAGTGCCTGATGGCTAAACTCCAGAAGGCATCACTCTTGGGATCTCAGAAACTCACAAGCCTCTCCAACTTGACAAGGTGACAATCCTTGGAGAAGTGATGGGCTCTATTGGCACAAAGGCTC
The DNA here is from genome assembly GCF_030028105.1 of Mobula birostris. Lineage (NCBI taxonomy): Eukaryota > Metazoa > Chordata > Chondrichthyes > Myliobatiformes > Myliobatidae > Mobula > Mobula birostris. The sequence goes on along the minus strand of NC_092384.1, from coordinate 75,910,520 downwards.
CATGCTGCTCTATTGTACGCATGAGACAAATTAACCTACAAACCCGTGGGAGGAAACTGGAGCACCTAAAGGAAACTCACCTGGTCATGGTGAGAAAATGCAAACTCCTTGCCCTCAGTGGCAGAATTGGGAGTAGGTCATTTGTGCTGTAATAGCATATGTTAAATGTTGCACACTGTGCACTTGTTTCGATTGTTAGCCAAGATGCACACAGTCACAATAAAAAGCATAACAACGCAAACACGAGGAATTCTGCAGATGCTGGAAATTCAAGCAACACACATCAAAGTTCTTCTAATGTGGTATATTCCACCCCAATATCTGTACCATCCCTCTTTGTTTTCTGCCTGCAAATTCAAAGTGTCAAGGACAGATTTCAATCCCGCTGCGTTTCAAAATCATTCACAGCACACAAAGCATTTTTGAGACATATCTGAGAGACACGATAAGCTGCTCTCCAGATCTTAATCTTGCTGGTAATCTTTGAATACAGACTGATAGACTGCAATATAAAGAAATCTCAAGCATGGCTTGAGGTTAAAAGGAATTCTTCTTCCCTCGTGAAGGAGATACCCATGATAAGGTCAATAGAGTATTTATAACCCTCCTTTGAAAATCTATGCTAATGATAATGTAGGCTGTACATAGCCCTGTGAGTTAACAATAATACATTTTGTTATTGTGTTTGCTCCAGATTTCCTCTTACAGCTCTCAAATACTGTACCATATAGAGTCATTGTCATACAACAGTCCCTTCAGCCCATCTTTTTTGTGCCAAGCTATTAATCTGACTAATCCCATTGACCTGCACCCGGACTATAGCTCTCCATACCCCTCCCATCCATGTGCCTATCCAAACTTCTCTTAATCATTGAAATCTAACCCACATCCACCATTTCCACTGGCAGCTCATTCCACACTTTCATCATGCTCTGAGTGCATGTTCCCCTTAAACAGTTCACCTTTCACTCTTAACCCATGACTTCTAGGTCTTGTCTCACCTAACCCTCACTGGAAAAACCTGCTTGCATTTACCCTATCTATACCCCTCATAATTTTGTATACCTGTGCCAAATCTCCCCTCGTTCTCCTACGCTGCAGGGAATAAAGAGCTAACCTATTCAACCTTTCCCTATAACTCAGGTCCTTAAGTCTTTGCAACACACTTGTAAATTTGCTCTGCACTCTTTTCATCTTATTGACATCTTTTCTGTAGAAAGGTGACCAAAACTTTACACAGGACTCCAAATTAGGCCTCACCACGGTCTTACACAATTTCAACATAACATCCTAGCTCCTGTACTCAATACCTTGATTTTTGAAGACCAATGTGCTAACAGCTTTTTTTTAACAACATAAAATATACTGTATCTTACAAATATTTAGATTCAAGATTCAAGATTATTTAATATCATTTCCAGTACTTAAGTGTAAAGAAGAATGAAATATTACTTTGAATTTGATGCAGCACAAAAACACAACAATAAAAAACACAGTAAATATAAATACACAAGATAGCAAGAGAAGAGCAGAGGGGTGAAAAAGCCAGGGTTATGGAGAAAGTAATTGGTCTGAAAGAATATTTGGGTCAGGGTCCCTTATTCTAAATGAACAGTGCTTAGAGTTAGCTTGCAGAGTTCTTGTGATAGAAGCTAAAATTAGGCTGGAGAGTTCTTTTGTAATCAGTGCAGGTACGAAGGAGTGAAAGTCTTCTTTCATGTTTTTATATTTTATTTAGTTATACAACAAGATAACAGGTACATCCGGCTCAATAAACCTGTGCCACACAATTACACCTCATGTGACCAATTAACCTACTAACAGGTACGTGCTTGGACTGTGAGAGGAAACTGGTGCACCCAGAAGAAACCCACATGGTCATAGGGAGAACGTACAAATTCCTTAATGCCGAGGAAAACAATGACCTTTTAAATCAGGCATCAGCCTTTGGTCATAGAGTCATACTTCTAACTTACTTCTACAACCAACTGCATCCACTGTACAGGGAATTGGCCTATATAGCTTCACCAGAGCCCTGTTGGCCGGTCTTACCCACTTCCATCTCTCACAACAAGGACGTAGGGTTGACTATGAGAGGCAGACATAGAGTACGATAATAGGCTGTTTGGCCCAGCAGGTCTATGCCGACAACACACATCAAAGTTGCTGGTGAACGCAGCAGGCCAGGCAGCATCTCTAGGAAGAGGTGCAGTCGACGTTTCAGGCCGAGACCCTTCGTCAGGACTAACTGAAGGAAGAGCGAGTAAGAGATTTGAAAGTGGGAGGGGGAGGGGGAGATCCAAAATGATAGGAGAAGACAGGAGGGGGAGGGATGGAGCCAAGAGCTGGACAGGTGATAGGCAAGAGGGATACGAGAGGATCGTGGGACAGGAGGTCCGGGAAGAAAGACAAGGAGGTGGGGGGGGGACCCAGAGGATGGGCAAGGGGTATAGTCAGAGGGACAGAGGGAAAAAAAGGAGAGTGAGAGAAAGCACGTGTGTATAAAAATAAATAACAGATGGGGTACGAGGGGGAGGTGGGGCATTAGCGGAAGTTAGAGAAGTCAATGTTCATGCCATCAGGTTGGAGGCTACCCAGACGGAATATGAGGTGTTGTTCCTCCAACCTGAGTGTGGCTTCATCTTTACAGTAGAGGAAGCCGTGGATAGACATGTCAGAATGGGAATGAGATGTGGAATTAAAATGTGTGGCCACTGGGAGATCCTGCTTTCTCTGGCGGACAGAGCGTAGGTGTTCAGCAAAGCGGTCTCCCAGTCTGCGTCGGGTCTCGCCAATATATAGAAGGCCACATCGGGAGCACCGGACGCAGTATATCACCCCAGCCGACTCACAGGTGAAGTGTCACCTCACCTGGAAGGACCGTTTGGGGCCCTGAATGCTGGTAAGGGAGGAAGTGTAAGGGCATGTGTAGCACTTGTTCCGCTTACAAGGATAAGTGCCAGGAGGGAGATCAGTGGGGAGGGATGGAGGGGACAAATGGACAAGGGAGTCGCGTAGGGAGCGATCCCTGCGGAAAGCAGAGAGAGGGGGGAAGGGAAAGATGTGCTTAGTGGTGGGATCCCGTTGGAGGTGGCAGAAGTTACGGTGAATAATATGTTGGACCCGGAGGCTGGTGGAGTGGTAGGTGAGGACCAGGGGAACCCTATTTCTAGTGGGATGGTGGGAGGATGGAGTGAGAGCAGATGTATGTGAAATGGGGGAGATGCGTTTGAGAGCAGAGTTGATAGTGGAGGAAGGGAAGCCCCTTTCTTTAAAAAAGGAGTACATCTTCCTCGTCCTAGAATGAAAAGCCTCATCCTGAGAGCAGATGCGGCGGAGACGGAGGAATTGCGAGAAGGGGATGGTGTTTTTGCAAGAGACAGGGTGAGAAGAGGAATAGTCCAGATAGCTGTGAGAGTCAGTAGGCTTATAGTAAACATCAGTGGATAAACTGTCTCCAGAGACAGAGACAGAAAGATCTAGAAAGGGGAGGGAGCTGTCAGAAATGGACCAGGTAAACTTGAGGGCAGGGTGAAAGTTGGAGGCAAAGTTAATAAAGTCAATGAGCTCAGCATGCGTGCAGGAAGCAGCGCCAATGCAGTCGTCGATGTAGCGAAGGAAAAGTGGGGGACAGATACCAGAATAGGCACAGAACATAGATTGTTCCACAAAGCCAACAAAAAGGCAGGCATAGCTAGGACCCATACGGGTGCCCATAGCTACACATTTAATTTGGAGGAAGTGAGAGAAGCCAAAGGAGAAATTATTAAGAGTAAGGACTAATTCTGCTAGACGGAGCAGAGTGGTGGTAGAGGGGAACTGATTAGGTCTGGAATCCAAAAGGAAGCAGAGAGCTTTGAGACCTTCCTGATGGGTGATGGAAGTATATAGGGACTGGACATCCATGGTGAAAATAAAGCAGTGGGGCCCAGGGAACTTAAAATCATTGAAAAGTTTAAGAGCGTGAGAAGTGTCACGAACATAGGTCGGAAGGGATTGAACAAGGGGGGATAAAACCGTGTCGAGGTATGCAGAAATGAGTTCGGTGGGGCAGGAGCAAACTGAGACAATAGGTCTGCCAGGACAGGCAGGTTTGTGGATCTTGGGTAGGAAGTAGAAACGGGAAGTGCGAGGTGTGGGAACTATAAGGTTGGTAGCAGTGGATGGGAGATCCCCTGAGCAGATAAAGTCGGTGATGGTGTGGGAGACAATGGCCTGATGCTCCTTAGTGGGGTCACGATCGAGGGGTAGATAAGAGGAGGTATCTGCGAGTTGTCGCCGTGCCTCGGCAAGGTAGAGGTCAGTACGCCAGACTACAACAGCACTCCCCTTATCGGCGGGTTTAATAGTAAGGTTAGGATTAGTGCGGAGGGAGTGGAGAGCAGAGTGTTCCGAAGGAGTGAAGTTGGAATGGGGACAAGGTGCAGTGAAGTCGAGACGGTTGATGTCCCGTTGGCAGTTAGCAATAAAGAGATCCAGAGCAGGCAGAAGACCAGAGCGGGGTGTCCATGAAGAAGAGGAGGGTTGAAGACGGGAGAAGGGGTCATCGGTGGGGATGGAAGAGTCCTTGCCGAAGAAGTAGGCTCGGAGATGGAGACGGCGGAAGAAGAGTTCCGCATCGTGGCAAACCCGGAACTCGCTGAGGTGTGGGCGAAGGGGGACAAACGTGAGGCCCTTACTGAGAACAGAGCGTTCTGCCTCCGATGGTTGAATGCCGACCATGTTTGGTCCTGCTTGTCAGCATTTGACCAATGGACTTGTAAAGCTGCGTACGTACCACGGCATTTATTCACAGTTGTTAAAGTACCTGCCTCTACCTTCTTGCTCTTTCTACCCACAATTCTTCTTGAAGAAGGTTCTCCTCAGGTCCCTTTTTAAACTGTTCCTTGTTCACCTTAAAGCTATGTTCTCTATTTCTTGACTGCCTGTCCCTGGGGAAAAAGGACTGCGCATTCTTAATTAGTGCGATCACTCAAATCGAGTATGATGTTCACCTACAGGATTGTCTATTAGTGGGTCTTTGGACAGCTGTAGAGGCCAACTTAATCCAGGATGATAGAATGGATTTCCTTAACAGAGAACGCCTGTGTGTAAGTTTGTTTCGTGTAGGAGTTTGATGTATGGGCACCCACTACAATGCCCTTGGCAGATCGGGGTAAGGGTCTAGTGTCATGGAATGCAAGATGACTAGGGACACTTCACTGCAGCAGCCTTCCTCTATCTTCACTGCTATTATGAATCAGAATCAGGTTTATTGCTGTATCTCCAGCATGTGTCGTGAAATTTGCTAACTTAGCAGCAACAGTTCAATGCAATACATGATCATATAAAAAGAAATAAATTTATTCCAGTAAGTATAAGTACGTAGATGGAATAGATTAAATATAGTGCAAAAACAGAAATAATACATATTTTTAAAAAGTGAGGTAGCATTCATCGGTTTAGTGTCCTTTTAGGAATTGGATGGCAGAGGAGAAGAAGCTGTTCCTTAATCACTGAGAGTGTGGCTTTAGGCTTCTGTACTTCCTTCCTGATGGTAGCAATGAGAAGAGGGCATGCCCTGAGTAATGGGGGACTGTAATAAAGGACGTTGCCTTCCTTAGGCACCGGTCCTTGAAGATCTTGAAGATGTCTTTGGTACTAAGGAGGCCAGTATCCAAGACAGAGCTGACTAACTTTACAACATTCTATAGCTTCTTTCAGTCCTGTGCAGTAGCCAAACCCCCTCCCCAACACCCCCCCCCCACGGTGCCAGACAGTGATGCAGCCTGTCAGAACGTTCTTCATGGTACATCTCCAAAAGTTTTTGAGTGTTTTAGTTGACATCCAAATCTCTTTAAACTCCTAATGAAGCATAGCTACTGTCTTGCCTTCTTTATAGCAGCATCAATATGTTGGGACCAGGTTTTGTTAGAGAACTTGACACCCAGAAAGTTGAAATTACTCACTCTCTCCACTTCTGATCCCTCTGTGAGGTCAGGTTCGTGTTCCCACATCTTCAGATCATAAGACCATAAGATATAGGAACAGAAGTAGGCCATTCTTCCCATCAAGTCTGCTCCACTATTCAATCATGAGCTGATCCAATTCTTCCAATCATCCCCACTCCCATACCCCTTGATGCCCTGGATAATCAAAAACCTATCTATCTCTGCCTTAAGTGCACCCAATGACTTGCCCTCCACAGCCGCTCGTGGCAACAAATTCCACAGATTTACCACCCTCTGACTAAAGTAATTTCTCCGCATCTCTGTTCGAAATGGACGTCCTTCAATTCTGAAGTCATGCCCTCTTGTCCTAGACTCCCCTACCACAGGAAATAACTTTGCCATATCTAATCTGTTCAGGCCTTTTAACATTCAGAATGTTCAGATCCCCCCTCATTCTCCTGAACTCCAGGGAATACAGCCCAAGAGATGCCAGACATTCCTCATACGGTAACCCTTTCATTCCTGGAATCATTCTCGTAAATCTTCTCAGAACCCTCTCCAATGTCAGTATATCTTTTCTAAAATAAGGAGCCCAAAACTGCACACAATACTCCAAGTGTGGTTCTACGAGTGCTTTATAGAGCCTCAGCATCACATCCCTGCTCTTATATTCTATACCTCTAAAAATGAATACCAGCATTGCCATTGCCTTTTTCACCACCGACTCAACCTGGAGATTAACCTTTAGGGTATCCTGCACAAGGACTCCCAAGTCTCTTTGCATCTCTGCATTTTGAATTCTTTCCCCATCTAAATAATAGTCTGCCTGTTTATTTCTTCCACCAAAGTGCATGACCATACACTTTCCAACATTGTATTTCATTTGCCACTTCTTTTTTCATTGTCCTAAAGTATCTAAGTCTCTGGACAGGCTCTCTGTTTCCTCAACACTATCCGCTCCTCCAACTATCTTTGTATCATTGGCAAATTTAGCCACAAATCCATTAATCTCATCACCCAAATCATTGACATAGATCGTAAAAAGCAACAGCCCTAACACCAACTCCTGTGGAACTCCACTGGTAACCGGCAGCCAGCCAGAATAGGATCCCTTTATACCCACTCTTTGTTTTGCCAGTCAGCCAATGCTCCACCCAATGCTATTAACTTCCCTGTAATTTCATGTGATCTTACCTTGCTAAGCAGCCTCATGTGCGACAACTTGTCAAAGGCTTTCTGAAATTCCAAGTATATCACATCTACTGCATCTCCTTTGTCTACCCTGCTCGTAATTTCCTCAAAAAATTGCAGTAGGTTAGTCAGGCAGGATTTTCCTTTCAGGAAACCATGCTGGCTTTGGCCTATCTTGTCATGTACCCCCAGCTACTTCGTAATCTCATCCCTAACAATCGATTCCAACAACTTCCCAAACACTGATGTCAGGCTAACAGGTCTATAGCTTCCTTTCTGCTGCCTCCCACCCTTCTTAAATAGCAGAGTAACATTTGCAATTTTCCAGTCATCCAGTACAATGCCAGAATCTGTCGATTCTTGAAAGATCATTGTTAATGCCTCTGCAATCTCTCCAGCTACTTCCTTCAGAACCCAAGGGTACATTCCATCAGGTCCAGGAGATTTATCCACCCTCAGACCATTAAGTTTCCTGAGCAGCTTCTCAGTCGTAATTACATTTCACATACCTCACTTCCCTGACACTCTTGAATGCCCGGTATCCTGCAGATGTCTTCCACTGTGAAGACTGATGCAAGATACACATTCAGTTCCTCTGCCACCTGTGTTTCTCATTACAATATCTCCAGCATCATTTTGTATTGGTCCTATATTTACCCTCAACACTCTTTTACCCTTTATATATTTAAAAAAGCTTTTAGTATCTTCTTTGATATTAGTCACCAGCTTCCTTTCAAACTTCATGTTTTCCTTCTTAATGACCTTCTTAGTTTCCTTCTGCAAGCTTTTATAAGCTTCCCAATCCTCCACCTTCCCACTGGCTTTAGTTTCCTTGTATGCTCTCTATTTTGCTTTTACTTTTGCTCTGACTTCACTTGTCATCCACAGTAGTGACTGTGAAAATTTCTTCTTATTTGGAATATATCTGTCTTGCATTTGTCTAATATTTTGCAAGAATCTCCAGCCATTGTTGCTCTGCTGTCCTTCCTGCTAGTGTTCCTTTCCAGTCATCCTTGGCCAGTTTCTCTCTTATGCCAATGTAATTTCCTTTATTCCACTGAAATACTGACACATTGGAATTTAGTTTCTCCTTCTCAAACTTCAAAGTGAACTTGATCATATTGTGATCACTGTTCCCTAAGGGTTCCTTAAACTTAAGCTCTCTTATACCTCCGGATCATTGCACAACGCCAAATCCAGCACAGCCAATCTCCTCGTGGGCTCAACAACAAGCTGTTCTAAAAAGCCATCCCTTAGATGTTCTACAAATTCTCTCTCTTGAGGTTCAGTACTGGCCTGATTTTCCCAATCCATCTTCATGTTAAAATCCCCAACTATTATAATGACATTGCCGTCTGACATGCCCCTTCTATCTCCTGCTGTAATTTGTAAGTCACATCCCGGCTGCTGTTTGGAGGCCTGTATACAACTGCCATTAGTGTCCTTTTACCCTCGCTATTTCTTAACCCAACCCATAGAGACTCCACACCTTCCAATCCTATGTCATCCCTTTCTAATTTAATGTTATTTCTTATACACAGGGCCACACCACCCGCTCTGTCTACTAACCTAGCTTTCCAATACACCGTATATCCTTGAATGCTCATCTCCCAATGGCAGCCACCCTTCAGCCGAATTTCAGAGGTGGCCACAACGTCATACTTGCCCATCTGTAGATGAATTTCAAGATCGTCCATTTTATTTCTTATGCTGCATGTATTCAAATATAAAATTTTCAGTCCAGTATTTGTTGCTTTCTGTTTTAACTGCACCATGCCTCTATTGCCCTGTAACTCATCCCACTGGATGTGATTATGCCTCATCACCTGCCTATCCTTTCTATCATCTCTTTTGCACGCTATCTTTGATTTATTTCTGTTTTCCCCTTCCTCAGCCCTATCACTCCGGTTCCCATCCCCCTGCCAAATTAGTTTAAACCCTCTCGAACAGCTCTATTAAACCTCCCTGCTAGGATGTTGAACCCCTTTGGGTTCAGGTGTAACCCGTCCTTTTTGTACCAGTCATACCTCCCCCAGAAGATGCACCAATGATCCAGCAACCTGAAGTCCTGCCCCCTACACCAGTCTCCCAGCCACGCATTAATATGTCTGATCATGCTATTCTTGAGCTCGTTAGCATGAGGCACAGGAAGCAATCTTACCCTTCCTGAAGCAGGATGTATCATCATCTTCCGCCAGCTCCACCACTGGGGTCTTAGTTGTATTGCTGTATGTTTGGGACCTCCTCCTTGACTTTAACAGAAGTTGAGCTCTAGACGGCATTGCTCTTGTGATCTCAGGAACTTACACAAGCCTCTACACAATGACAATGTGATGATCCTTGGAGAAATGAAATCACCCTATTACCTTCATGATCTTATACAGCTCTTCAAAATCATTCCTCAGTCCCCTGTGCTCCAAATAATAAAGTCCATGCTTGTCAAACATCACCCCATAACTCATTTCCTCAGGTCCTGGGAACAACCTTGTAAATCTTTTCCAGCACCCTTTCCAGTTTAGTGACATTTTTCCTATAGCAGTGTGACAAAATTGAACAAAATACACCAAGTGCAACCTCACCAGTGTCCTGTACAACTGCACTATGACCTCCTTCCTGTGGTGAGCCATTCCCATTCCAGATAAATAGAAAGTACATAGAAAGTGATGGACACAGCTCAGTCCATTACAGGCAAAGCCCACCCATATTTGAATACATTTACATGGAACACTGCCCCAGGGCAGCAGCACCCATTATCAAAGACCCTCACCATCCAGGCTAAGCCTTCTTCTCACTGTTACCATCAGCAAGAATATACAGGAGCTTTAGGACCTACACCACCAGGTTCAGAAACAGCTGTTACCCTACAACCATTAGCCTCCAGGTCTGGTGTGAACAACTTCAACACTGAACTGATTCCATGACCTACAGACTCAATTTCAAAGGATCTTTACAACTCACGTGCTCGTTTATTCAGAGCAGCTCACAAAATGCTGGAGGAACTTAGCAGATCCGGAAGCATCTGCAAAGGAAAGTAAACAGTTGCTGCCACATGGCTGGTTGACTGAATATTTGCATTAATGAGCAAGTATATAGGTGTACTTATAAATTGGCCACTAACTGTATGTATGGTAAACCTTTGTTAGAAGCACAGAGTGTACCAATCTGCAAGCAAGTTCACAAAGGCAACAGAAGAGGCAGCACAGCAGCGTAGCAGTTAGCATAATGCTTCGTAGCAGCAGCAATCAAGATTAGATTTCAATCCCATCACTGTCTGTAAGGGGTTTGCATGTTCTCCTCGTGACTCCGTGGAGCCCCGCTCTGAGTGCTCTTGATTTCTCACACATACCGAAGATGGATGGGTTAGGGCTAGTAAATTGGTGGTGATACTATGTTGGCACCAGAGGCGTGGTGACACTTACGGGCTATCCTCAGCACATCCGTGGATAGAGTAGTCATTGATGCAAATGACACATTTCACTGAATGTTATGATGTATATGTGACAATTGAAGATAATCTTTTAGATTAATTAAAGTTCAAAGTAAATTTATTATCAAAGTACTTACTGTATATGTCACCACATAGAACCCTGAGATTCATTTTCTTTCGGGTGCACTCAATAAGTCTAGAATAGAATAATAACTATAAAAGAACCAAATCACATGAACTTGGGTGTTAAACCAGTGCGCAAAAGTCACAAACTGTGCAAATATAAAAAGAAGGGAAAAAAAATGTTTTTCATTCAAGGCCATTGGTGTTTCCAAAATAGGTTGTAATACAGTCAATTGATAGACTCCCCACTACATATCTACAGAAGTTTGTCAAAGACTGAGATGTCATGCTGAATCTTTGCAAACTTCTAAGGAAGTAGAGGCGCTGTTGTGCTTAGAAAGAAGTGGAAGTTGCTCATGTTGACAGCTGTATTCTAACATCAGGCTGCACTGACAGAGGCAGACCAGTGAGCAGTGCTCTACGCACACATTTTACACAATCCTAATTTGCAATGGTACAACTGTTTAACTCCAAAGCTAAGCTCTTCAGCATCAAGGTCTGTATCATGGAATACACAAACATATAGACTAGGAACAGGAGAAGACCACTTGGTCCTTCAAACCTGCTCTGCCGTTTAAATAAATCATAGCTGATCTGATGATACATTCAGCCCTGCACTGTCATTTTTCTGTAAACTTTAACCCCTTGCTCATCAAGAATCTCCCTCCCTCTGCTGTCAACTTTTACAAAGTTCAGAAAGTTCAAATTTCAAGATAAATTGATTATCAAAGTACATAAATATCACCATATACAACCCTGAGATTCATTTTCTTGTGGGTAGTCACAGTAGAGCAAAGAAATACAATAGAATCAATAAAAAAAACTACACATAAACAAGACTGAAGAACACTAATATACAAAAGAAGACAAACTGTGCAAATAAAAAAAAGAAAAGTAATTAAATAAGTGAATAAATATTATTGAGAACATGTGATGTAGAGTCCTTGAAAGAGTCCCTAGGTTGTGGAATCAGTTTAGTGTTAAGGTGAGGTAAATCCTCTCCTACTCCTATAGATAAAAATCCAGCCTGTCCGGCCTATCCTCATGAGATAGATCACCTATTCCTGACATTAGTCTTGCAAACCTTCAATGATCTACTTCCAATGTGGGCATGCTGTGTTGGTGCCAGAAGCATGGAGACATTTGCAGGCTGACCCCTGCACATTCTTGGGCTATGTCTGTCAAAGTTTCAAAGTTTCAAAATGCATTTATTATCAAAGAATGCATAAATTAAACAACCTTGAGATTTATATAACCCTGAGATGTAACCTTTCACTGCCCCTTTTGACATTTTGATGTACACACGGCAAATAAAGATCATCTTTAATTTTAAACAGAAGAGATTTCTCAGATGTTGGAATTCCAGTGCAACACTCACAAAATGTCACCATCCAGCTAGTCCTCCACCCCTTACCCCTACCTTTTCATTTTAGAATCTTACTTTTTCACCTCCCCTTTCCTTTCCTGTCCTGAAAAATGGTTTTTGCCTGAAATATCGACTGTTTATCTATTTCCATTGACACTGCCTGATCTTTTGAGGTTCTCCAGCATTTCGTGTAGGCTAATCTTTAAAATCACTCTAACATTGTTAACGACAGTTTGAGAATGGGCACAGACTTAGTGGATGAAAGATCTTTCCCTGAGCTGTACAGGATAACTCCATAACTCTAATTAAACTTTACATGATTTAAGGCCCTCCATTGGCTGGGGTTTGCTATCAATGTTGTGTGCTAGCTGTCTATGTGATACACAAGCCAGGATAGTATGATATGGAAAGCGAGCTAACTTGCCCACGTAGCAGATTCTCCCTCTCCACGCTGCTGATGAATCCAAAGGAACAGCAGTGACTGATACAGTTTGACACCAATGATGTTGCAGGAGTCACCAGTTAGCATTGACTCAGTGTAGGACTGTCTTAGGAGCTCTAGCTCTGGTCTTTTCCTCAGGGTTTACTCCTGAAGTCTTCCCCATGGGTGGGTATAGCTGCAAGTCAACAGAGGTTTGAAATCAGAGCTTCCCCTCTCCTACATGAGCCATCAACCATGGCTGTTGAGCTCCTTCTGCTTGAAGCAGCTGATTTTAAGTCACCAGGAATCTACCTTTGCCACTTCTGTCAGTAGAACTGGGTTTAGAAGCTAAGCTACATGTGAAGGACAGGGCTGGACCTGGTTGTCAGAGGCAATTTGAGAAAAGCACCATTGGGAGTATTTAATAGGTAGAGGGAGCTTATCCCCACTACATTCCCCGCGACTTCCCTCACCGGCTATGACAACTTCAAGGAACAAAGTGATAACAATGACAATATATTACTTAACAATGTGAATTCACAAAAATACAAACTTAATTTGTTAATTTTAAATTGTGCTGCTATTTGTATTTCAAATGTAAAGTCTACTTCAGAAAACAATGACATAAACTACCTTCACTGAAGTAATTGGGATATAAATCTCAGTGGAGAGGTTACCAAGAATAATTAGAAGAATACAAAGATTGGCCTGTTGAATAATAATTCCATTACTATGACAGCTGTCATAGGTTTGCTGCTAGAAATTATTAATTGGAGTTTTAAATAAAAATATAAGCTTAAAGATGGTTGTAATAATTAGTGTTCATACTTGCTACATTACATCTGAAGATATTGATAGGACTGCAGTCTGCTGAACATTAATTGTAAAGTATTCCTGGAACAACACACGCAAAGTGCTGGAGGAATTCAGCAAGTCAGGTAGGATCTATGGGAATGAATAAACAGTTATCATTTGTTGATGTTTCCTGCACTTGAATGGGGATTGGCAAGGTAGATTCACAAAGCCATGTGCTGGGATTATACTATAAGGATCAGGTTTAGTATCGTTGGCATAGGTTGTGAAATTTGTTGTTAATCGGCAGCGGTACATTGCAATACATAAAAAACTTTGCATTACGATATATTTATTTAAAAAATTAAATTAAATAAGCAGTGCAAAAATAGAATAAACAAGGTAGTGAGGTAGTGTTCATGGGTACAATGACCAGACCACCTATGAGTCCATTCACCCACTGTCTTCATTAGCTACTGCTATCTGTGGAGCACTCTACATTTCCCAAGTTAGCCTCGATTGACATTTCAGAAACCACAAACCAGAGCGGGAGTAAGTCACCCTCAGACACTCTGTACTCACTACTACCATTAGGAAGGAGGTACAGGAGCTTTAGGTCACACACCACCAGGTCCAGGAACAGTTATTACTCTTCAACCATCAGGCTCCTGAACACTGAACTGACTCCAAAACCTTCAGACTCACTTTCAAGGTCTCAACTCATGCTTTCAGTATTTGTAATTTAGTTTTTAAAATTTATTACAGGCATGATTTGTCCTTCTTTGTACTTTGGGGTTTGTCAGTCTTTGTTATATACCATAACATAGGAGGAGAATTAGGCCATTCAGCCCATCGAGTCTTCTCCAGCTTTCCATCATGGCTGATTTATTATCCTTCTCAACCTCATTCTGCTGCCTTCTCCCCGTAACCTTTGATGCCCTGACTAATCGAGAACTTATCAACCTCTGCTTTAAGTATACCCAATGACGTGGCCTCCACAGCCATCTGCAGCAAATAATTCCACAGATTCATGACCCCCTGGCGAAAGAACTTCATTATTATTAAAAGAAATTCATTGTTATGTACAGCTTTTCATAAATTCTATTGTATTTCTTTACTTTCCTGTAAATGCCTGCAAAATATGAATCTCAAGGTAGTGAGTGGTGACATATTCACTCTTACATAATAAATTTACTTTGAACCTTTGAACTTTGAAAGACTGTTCAAGTGAAGGAGTTTAGAGATCTGAGGAGTATCTGAGGGTGCTTGTGCTCATTGAGGAGATAGTTGTGGCAGAGACACTAACAACATTCATAAGTATGGATATAGCAGCTGACTCTCCCAGGTGATGAACATGGACCCGGTGTTGGGAAATGGGATTAGTATGGAGGGATACTTCACAGGGATATAGTGAGCTGCATGATTCAGTGGCAATCACATCCAGGCTTCCCAGTTGACAAACAGTATCAGAATCAGGTTTATCATCACTGACGTATGTTGTGGAATTTGTTGTTTTGTAGCAGTAGTACAGTGCAAGCCATAACAAATTAATACAAGTTCCAATAAAAAAATAAAACAATCCAAAAGAGGAATAACGAGGTTCATGGACCAATTAGAAATCTGATGGTGGAAGGGATGAAGTTGTTCTTAAATCATTGAGTCAGGATATTCAGTCTCCCATACCTCCTCCCTGATGGTAGCACTGAGAAAAAGACATGTCTCAGATGGCGAGGGTCTTTAATGATGGATACCCCTCTCCTTCAGGCAGCATCTTTTGAAGATACCATTGATGGTGGTGAAGGATAGATCATATGACCATTAGACATAGGAGAAGAATTAGGCCACCCAGCCCATCGAGTCTGCTCTGACATCTCATCATGGTTAATCCATTTTCCTCCTAAGCCCAATCTCCTGCCTTCTCCCCACAACTTATCAAACAATGACAAATCAAAAATCTATTAATCTCTGCCTTACATGCGACCAGTGGCCTGGCTGCCACAGCTGCCTGTGGCAACGAATTACATAGATTTACCCCCCTCTGGCTAAAAAGGCTAAAGTTCTGTCTGTGATAGAGCTGACTGAGTTTATAACCCTCTGTAGCCTCTTGCAATCTTATATATTGGAGCCACTGTACCCACCAATGGTCAGCCCATAACACCATAAGATCATAAGACATAACCAGACAGAATATTCTGCATGGTACATCTGCAAAAAATTGCTAATCATCCTAACTTGGACGAATGAATGCTTCTGCACCAACTAATTAGGGCAGTACAGTAGCGTGGTAGCTAGTGTCACACTATCACAGCACTAGTGACCAGGGTTCAATTCCAGCTCCTGCCTGTAAGGAGTTTGTATGCTCCCACCATAGGTCTCCCCCGGGTTCTTCGGTGTCTTCTCACAAACCACATACCTAATTTTAGTAGATTAATTGATCACATGGGTATAATTGGGCAACTTGGGTTCATTGGACTGGAAGGGCCTGTTACCGTTCTTATCTCTAAATTACTGCCCTGAGGAAAAGGCACTAGCTGTCCACTTTATACAGTATGCCTCTGATACCCTATCCTGTACACTTCTATAGTCACCTCTCATCCTCCTCCACTCCTAAGACCAAAGCCCTAGCTTACTCAACCTTGTCGCATAAGACCTGCCAGTGTAAAGTTTATGTGTATTTGACTTTCTGAAGAGCTGTTGACTTTTTGATATTATTTGAGTATTTTTTTGGGCGGGGGACTTTAGTGGGTGTACTTCCTGTCTCTTTGTTCCACACTCTGACTCAATAGGTGGCGGCAACGCACCTTATGTTAGTCTGCCAACTGTCATTAAATATTACAAGAAGAACAAAGGGTTCAGTTGCAATTGGGTGTGAAAGGAGAGAACTGGGCTGAGAGCTGTCAGCTAAACAGAAGCTAGTTTTGGAGGAGCTGTTGGTTGAGGTTGGAGCAAAGGATGGACTCTGCTGGTGAGACTTTTCTCTCGGGCAGGAAGGGGAGTACAGATGGCAGGAAGCGATGGAGAAGATGGAGGTAGCAAATGGGAGGTGACATTAGGTGAGAGGAGTTGTATGGAGGAAGGCAAATGGCAGGAAAGTGACAATTGAGGATTGTAGTGGCTGATCATTCAGCGATGAAGGTCAGTAGGCTGAATTTAAGTAAAGGAAGAAAGGAAGAGCTTAAGGTTTTGTTGAGTTTTGAATGTGAACCTATTTCTGATATCAATCCAATTAAACTAACTAAGGATTTAAAATAAAATTAGGAGATAATGTGGGCACAAACAATTAAGAGATGGGGCACTCTGAGTATTTTGTAAAGTTAGTAAGCAATGTGATAAAGCTTTAGGGTTCAGAGTGGTGGGAGGAAGGAAAATAACACAGAGAAATTATACTGAATGACAGTAGATTTGGGGAGTAAAATCTGGACCTTTAGGTACATCCATGGACCAAGTTAAAAATTATTTAGTCAGGGGAAACATTGTGGATGCAAAACATTTAAAAGGGTTTCATAGAGAAGGTCAAAGAGAAGGCTTATCGGGTTAATTCAAGTTATATGAGTTGCGGCAAATGGTTCAAGTCTATGTGCCAACCCCTCTGAGATGTTTTTGATGCCAGACATTTGGTCATGTAGCAGCCGTGTGTAAAGGTAAAAAGCAGTGTGACAGATGTGGTAGACAACACGATTATGGCAATTGTGGTGAAGATGTTAGGCTAAGAGGTAGCAGCTGTAGAGGAGAACATGGTTTTACTTGTGCCGAGTGTCGTGTACATAAGGAAGCTGTTGAAGTACAGCGTGTTCAGGTGGAAATAAGCATTTTATATGCAGAAGCTCTGCAGAAAGTACAGAAGGCAATGTTAATGGGACCTATTAATATCCAGAATACAGATAGTTTAAAGACAGTGCATAAAGTCCATGATTGTATAACAAAGGATTCTCTAATTGTTGACAAACTACTTTGTCTCTTTCATGGCAGATGTGGCAAATTGTGCAGCACGAACTAAAAATAGGACAGATATAAATTAAAATTATATTAAAAGCTTCATAAAACATCTAGAGATAAAAGACAACTCTAGAAGTTATTAATGATGCTTTACAAGGAGGAATATGTAAGTAATGTTCAGACTTCAAAGGAGGGTTGTTAATGGTGTTTCTAATTTTACAATGGAATGCTAGAAGCTTTTTAGCTCAAGAATTTCAGAAATTTATTGAACGTTTATCAAATAAACCTGATGTTAAATGTGTATAGGAACCCTGGTTGTATTCTTGTCTAAGTTTTAAGATACAAGGTTATGTTGATATAAGACGCAGCTGGAAAATTGGTAATAAAGGATAACTTTGTCAAAAATGGGATAGCACATAGAGTTTTGAAGATTGGAGCTGTTTATGAGTCAACAGTGGTTAGAATCTGGGAAAGAATAGTAAAGTATAAATAATACATTTTTGTAACCCTGTGAAAGGTTAACACCTGATATTTCAGAAAGTGTGGGTAGAAATGGGAAAAAATAAAGTTATATGGTGTTGGAATTTTAATGCTCATAGTACTTACTAAGTGAAATTGTAGTGAGACAAATGTGAATGGGTCAGTAGTGGAAGACTTTCTGGAAAAAAAAGTGTTTGGTGTGCCTGAATGATGATAGGAGTACAAAGATAAATCTATTTAATAACACTGTTTTTGTTATAGATCTTACACAGATTTCTGAGGATATAACAAGAGTGTGTAAGACCATAAGATATAGGAGCAGGATTAGGCCATTTACCACATCAGGTCTTCTCTGTCATTTCATCATGGCTGATCCACTTTTTCCTCTCAGCCCCAAACTCCTGCCTTCTCCCCATATCACTTTATGCCCTGACTGATCAAGAATCTATCAAACTCTGCCTTAAATATACATAAAGACTCAGCCTCCACAGCTGCCTGTGGCAAAGATTTCCACAAATTCACCACTTCCTGGCTAAAGAAATTCCTCCTCATCTCTGTTCTAAAAGTCTCTATTTTGAGGCTGTGTCCTCTGGTCTCAGACTCTCTTACCACAGGATGCATCCTCTCCACATCCATTCTATCAAGGCTTTTTAACATTTGATAGGATTCAATTAAGTCACCCCGATCTTCTGAATTCTAGTGAATATAGGCCCAGAGCCATCAAATACTCTTCATATGACAAGCTGTTCAATCCTGGAATCATTTTCATGAACCTCCTTTGAACCCTCTCCAGTGTCAGCCATCCTTTCTAAAATAAGGGGTCTGAAACTGCTCACAATACTCTAAGTGAGGCCCCCAGTGCTTTATAAATTTCAACATTGCACCCTTACTTTTATATTCTAATCCTTTTGAACTGAACGCCAACATCGTATTTGCCCTCCTCCTCATTGACTCAACCTAAAAATTAAACTTAACCCTTACGTACTGTTCGCGTCAAATTTGACCCGTTTTGACATTTGACAGCAGTAAAAACACCCTAAATGCCATTTTTTTATCCGAACTTTGATGACTTTTCCTAAAGTGACCCAAAATGTGCAAAAATGAAAATATTAAAAAATTTTGTACTTTTGTACAGGTGTTACAAATTTTTGTACATTGAGGCTGTTCTGGGTCAAGTTTGACCCGTATCTACTGAAATGGATTTTAGATCTCTGAAACATTAATTAAGGATTAATCACCCATTTATTAATGTCAGATAGGCTATTTATACATTCTAAATAGATCTGTGGTTCAAAATTCGGTATAGACACTTGTTATGAGGGGATTTTTGGGCCAGGTCAAATTTGACCCGGAACATACTGTGAAGGTATAGAATATGAACAGGTTAACTGGGTCAAGGGAATCTTGCACAAGGACTCCCAAGTCCCTTTGCACCTCAGTTTTTTGTATTTTCTCTTCATTTAGAAAATAATCCACCCTTAAATTTCTTCTAGCAAAGTGCATGACCATACAATTCCCAACACTGCATTCCATCCGCTATTTCTTTGCCCTTTCTTGTAATCTGTCTAAATCCTTTTGTGGCCTCTCTACTTCCTCAAAACTAGCTGCTCCTCCACTTCTCTTCATATCACCTGCAAACGTGGCATCAAAACCATGAATTCCAGCATCCAAATCATCGACATATAAAGTGAAAAGGAGTAGGCCCAACACAGCACCCTGTGGAGCACCACTGGCAGCCAGCCAAAAAAGGCTCCCTTTATTCCCACTCTTTGCCTCCTGCCAATCAGCCTGGGAAGTGTATAATGATACAACAGTGGGGAGTGATTATTTCCCCATTATCTGTACAATGGGAATAGATGTGTGTCAGAGCAAAGCTTCTCATATTTCTCAGATGGAATTTTAAAAAGGCAAATTGGGATGTATTTGATGATTTATGGGAAACTAGATTTTCTGATCATTTGGTTTTGGAGGATTTTGAGTTGAGTAATAATGCCTTGTGCTCTGTGCTCAACTCAATAGCTATGGATTCAATTCCCAGGTCACTGGGGGATTAATAAAAGGAAAGCTGTTCCCTGGTGGTTGGATGAATGTAAGAGAGTTGTGAAGGAATGGAATACGGCTTTTAGCAAAGTTAGGCAGTGTTACTCCTATTCATAGAAACATAGAAACATAGAAACATAGAAAATAGGTGCAGGAGTAGGCCATTCGGCCCTTCGAGCCTGCACCGCCATTTATTATGATCATGGCTGATCATCCAACTCAGAACACCGCCCCAGCCTTCCCTCCATACCCCCTGACCCCCGTAGCCACAAGGGCCATATCTAACTCCCTCTTAAATATAGCCAATGAACTGGCCTCAACTGTTTCCTGTGGCAGAGAATTCCACAGATTCACCACTCTCTGTGTGAAGAAGTTTTTCCTAATCTCGGTCCTAAAAGGCTTCCCCTCTATCCTCAAACTGTGGCCCCTCGTTCTGGACTTCCCCAACATCGGGAACAATCTTCCTGCATCTAGCCTGTCCAATCCCTTTAGGATCTTATACGTTTCAATCAGATCCCCCCTCAATCTTCTAAATTCCAACGAGTACAAGCCCAGTTCATCCAGTCTTTCTTCATATGAAAGTCCTGCCATCCCAGGAATCAATCTGGTGAACCTTCTTTGTACTCCCTCTATGGCAAGGATGTCTTTCCTCAGATTAGGAGACCAAAACTGCACACAATACTCCAGGTGTGGTCTCACCAAGGCCTTGTACGACTGCAGTAGTACCTCCCTGCTCCTGTACTCAAATCCTCTCGCTATAAATGCCAGCATACCATTCGCCTTTTTCACCGCCTGCTGTACGTGCATGCCCACTTTCAATGACTGGTGTATAATGACACCCAGGTCTCGTTGCACCTCCCCTTTTCCTAATCGGCCACCATTCAGATAATAATCTGTTTTCCTATTTTTGCCACCAAAGTGGATAACTTCACATTTATCCACATTAAATTGCATCTGCCATGAATTTGCCCACTCACCCAACCTATCCAAGTCACCCTGCATCCTCTTAGCATCCTCCTCACAGCTAACACTGCCACCCAGCTTTGTGTCATCCGCAAACTTGGAGATGCTGCATTTAATTCCCTCATCCAAGTCATTAATATATATTGTAAACAACTGGGGTCCCAGCACTGAGCCTTGCGGTACCCCACTAGTCACTGCCTGCCATTCTGAAAAGGTCCCGTTTATTCCCACTCTTTGCTTCCTGTCTGCTAACCAACTTTCCACCCACACCAATACCTTACCCCCAATACCATGTGCTTTAAGTTTGCACACTAATCTCCTGTGTGGGACCTTGTCAAAAGCCTTCTGAAAATCCAAATATACCACATCCACAGGTTCTCCCCTATCCACTCTACTAGTTACATCCTCAAAAAATTCTATGAGATTCGTCAGACATGATTTTCCTTTCACAAATCCATGCTGACTTTGTCCGATCATTTCACCGCTTTCCAAATGTGCTGTTATCACATCCTTGATAACTGACTCCAGCAGTTTCCCCACCACCGACATTAGGCTAACCGGTCTATAATTCCCCGGTTTCTCTCTCCCTCCTTTTTTAAAAAGTGGAGTTACATTAGCCACCCTCCAATCCTCAGGAACTAGTCCAGAATCTAACGAGTTTTGAAAAATTATCACTAATGCATCCACTATTTCTTGGGCTACTTCCTTAAGCACCCTGGGATGCAGACCATCTGGCCCTGGGGATTTATCTGCCTTCAATCCCTTCAATTTACCTAACATCACTTCCCTACTAACATGTATTTCGCTCAGTTCCTCCATCTCACTGGACCCTCTGTCCCCTACTATTTCTGGAAGATTATTTATGTCCTCCTTAGTGAAGACAGAACCAAAGTAATTATTCAATTGGTCTGCCATGTCCTTGCTCCCCATAATCAATTCACCTGTTTCTGTCTGCAGGGGACCTACATTTGTTTTTACCAGTCTTTTCCTTTTTACATATCTATAAAAGCTTTTACAGTCCGTTTTTATGTTGCCTGCCAGTTTTCTCTCATAATCTTTTTTCCCCTTCCTAATTAAGCCCTTTGTCCTCCTCTGCTGAACTCTGAATTTCTCCCAGTCCTCAGGTGATCCACTTTCTCTGGCTAATTTGTATGCTGCTTCTTTGGAATTGATACTATCCCTAATTTCTCTTGTCAGCCACGGGTGCACTACCTTCCTTGATTTATTCTTTTGCCAAACTGGGATGAACATTTTTGCAGTTCATCCATGCAACTTTTAAATGCTTGCCATTGCATATCCACCGTCAATCCTTTAAGTGTCATTTGCCAGTCTATCTTAGCTAATTCACGTCTCATACCTTCAAAGCTACCCCTCTTTAAGTTCAGAACCTTTGTTTCTGAATTAACTATATTACTCTCCATCTTAATGAAGAATTCCACCATATTATGGTCACTCTTACCCAAGGGGCCTCTCACGACAAGATTGCTAATTAACCCTTCCTCATTGCTCAAAACCCAGTCCAGAATAGCCTGCTCTCTAGTTGGTTCCTCGACATGTTGGTTCAAAAAACCATCCCGCATACATTCCAAGAAATCCTCTTCCTCAGCACCTTTACCAATTTGGTTCACCCAATCTACATGTAGATTGAAGTCACCCATTATAACTGCTGTTCCTTTATTGCACACATTTCTGAAAATTATTCATCTTAAAAAATTGAAAAGTGCAAGCTATAGTTAGAGAAGTAGTGAGAAGGGCAAAGTAACTGTATTGGAGAAGGTAATGTGATAGCATTGGGAAAGAGATCCAGGTAGGGGAAGTCTGATACAGAAAATGGGAGAGTTAGAAAATGATGCAATACCTGTTTTGTGTGGTGGGGAGAAGGTTGCAGTGACTGACTCTGAAAAAGCAGAATTATTAGCGAAAACATACATCAGTATACATAGTTTGGCCAATTTAAGTTTAGAATAGAGGTCTTACAGAGAAATTTTTGGCAAGCAATCCTCAGGTTGCCGAGAAAAGAGAATGAGTATACTTCCTTTCTTTTTGCTGCACACTCCAACTGAGTAAGTGGTGGTAATTCACCATATGTTAGTCTGCCAACCATTGTTAAACGTTACGAGATGATTAAAAGGTTCAGTTTTTGTTCAGATCAAATATTAGAATGGGGAAGAAATATGGTCTAAGTGACTTTAACCATGGCATAATTACTGGTGCCAGATGGGGTGGTTTGAGTATCTTAGAAACTGCAAATCTCCTGAAATTTTCACACTCAATTGTTTTTTAGAGTTTACAGAGAATAGTGTGAGAAAAATCCAATGACTGGCAGTTCTGTGGGTGAAAATACCTTTTTAATGAAAGAGATCAGAGAAGAATGGCCAGATTGGTTCAAGATGACAAGAAGACAACAGTAACTCAAATAATCATGTGTTACAACAGTGATTTGCAAAGGAGCGTCTCTGAATGCACATATATCAAATGTTGAAGTGGATGGGCTACAGCAGCAGAAGACCACATACACTCAGTGGTCACTGGAGGTACTGAATTAAGTGGCCATGGAGTGTATGTGCTATAGAGAAGCACACTCTTCTTGTTCCTGAAGTTCTTCATCAAGGTAGCTCTGCCTCTCTATTCTTGTTACTGATACTTTCTCTTTGAATTATTTCCAAAACAGACAATAACATCCCATTTTCTGTTCCCCTAAAATATTTATTTCCTACAATGCTTGCCTGTTTGTTGACTGTGTGGAACAGTGTATGTTTCAAGCCTACACCGGTGGCCATCCTGCAATTTCCCTATGCTACATTGACAACTGCATTGGTACTGCCTCCTGCATCCATGCAGAGCTCATCAACCTCATCCACTTTGCCTCCAACTTCCACCCTGCCCTCAAATTTACTCTGTCCATTTCTGATATCTCCTTCCCCTTTCTTAACCTCCCTGTCCCTATCTCTGGAGACAGCTTATCTACTGATGTCTGTTATAAACCAATGGACTCTCACATCTACCTGGACTATACCTTGTCCCACCCTTCAAATTGTAAAAATGCCATCCCTTTCTCTCAATTGCTCCTTCTCTGCCGCATCTGCTCTCAGAATGAGGCTTTTCATTCCAGAACGAAGATGCTCTCCTTTTTCAAAGAAAGGGCTTCCCTTCCTCCACCATCAACACTGCCCTCAACTGCATCTCTCCCATTTCACACACGTCTATTCTTACCCCATCCTCTCACCACCCTACCAGGGATAGGGTTCGTCTTGTCCTCACCTACCACCCAACCAGCCTCCGTGTCCAGCACATAATTCTCCGCAACTTACGCCATCCCCAACAGGATTCCACCATCAGGCACATCTTCCCCTCCCTGCCCCCACTTTCTGCTTTCAGCAGGGATCATTCCCTTTTTGACTCCCTTGTCCATTCATTCCTCCCCACAAATCTCCCTCCTGGCACTTATCCTTGCAATAGTAACAAGTGCTACACTTGCCTCTACACCTCCTCCCTCACTACCATTCAGGGTCCCAAGCAGTCCTTTCAGGTGAGGCAATACTTCACCTGTGAGTCTGTTGGGGTCTTATACTCTGTCTGGTGTTCCCAGTGTGGCCTTCTATATCGATGAGACCCAATGTAGATTGGGAGACCGCGTCACCGAGCATCTACACTCTGTCTGCCAAAAAAAGCAGGATCTCTCAGTGGCCGCCCATTTTAATTCCACTTCCTATTCCCATTCCGACTATCCATGGCGTACTCCACTATCATGATGAGGCCACACTCAGGTTGGAGGAACAACACCTTATGTCCCATCTGGGTAGTGTCCAACCTGATGGCATGAACATCGATTTCTCATTCTGGTAATGCTCCCTCACCCTGCTTCACCATTCTCCATCCCCTTTTCCCTTTTTCACCTTATCCTGCCTGCCCACCACCTCCCCCGGTGCTCCTCTCCCCTTTTCTTTCTTCCAAGGCCTTGTGCCACCTCCTATCAGACTCCCCTTTCTCCATCCCTGTAACTCTTTCACCAAACAACTTCCCAACTCTTTACTTCAACCCTCCCCCTCCCAGTTTCACCTATCACCTTGTGTTCCCTCCCTCCCCCCACCTTTTAACTCTACTCCTCATCTTTTTTTCTCTAGTCCTGCTGAAGGGTCTTGGCTCAAAACATTGACTGT
The DNA here is from genome assembly GCF_030028105.1 of Mobula birostris. Lineage (NCBI taxonomy): Eukaryota > Metazoa > Chordata > Chondrichthyes > Myliobatiformes > Myliobatidae > Mobula > Mobula birostris. The sequence continues at coordinate 75,885,691 of NC_092384.1, read as the reverse complement.
ACTCTTTTTCATAGAAGCTCTCTGGCCAGCTGAGTTCCTCCAACATTTTGTGTGTGTTACTTGGATTTCCAGCATCTGCAAATTTTCTCTTGTTTGTGATATTTCCTCTTCCCAATTTACCAGCCAATAGATGGCGCTAGATAGTAAGGTTTCCAACACAAAGCTCCGTTTTTACAAGTGGTTGCATACCCAGTCTCAGAGAGCCCTGGGCTGAATCCAAATCTTCACATTCAAAATGTTCACTTAAAAGGAAATTAGTTTTTATTAATTGTTTTCAGGAAACGAGCAACATTGGAGAGGCTGGCATTCATTCTCTGTCCCCAGCTTCTGAGTGAGAGAGAGAGATCTTATCCTTTATTTTAAAATACATTTTTTTGGTTCTACTTCAATACTTATCAGATTTAGTAAATTTAATACTGCAATTAGCTTTGCTGAGACTCAAATTCATAACCTTTCAGATTTTAATTCAGCTATTTGTCCTCATATATGGGTTGCCTTTATGGTTTAAAAGCACCTTAGTTACAGTACTGAGGGCAGCAGACACAAAACATAGACAGCAAAGTTTAAGGTACATTTATTATCAAAGTACATACAGGATATGTCACCGTATACTATCCTGAAGATTCATTTTCTTGCGGGTATTCACGGTATATATGAAGAAATTGAAGCAGGTCGACAGTTCACAATTTAGTGTGAACTTTGCAGAATTTTAAGGGGAAAAAAAGAACAATAAATGTTAGCCCAAAAGGGCCATTAACAAAAACTCTCAAACTGAAAGTAAACTGCCAACACTGTGGTTGAAAGTAACATCTAAATACTAAACAAGTACCGCACATGTCCAGCGACGGTCGAAACAGTGGTCCTTTTTCTCAGACAAGGATGAAGGTTAGCAGGGAGCGTAAGATTGCTTATGCTTTGCTCAAGCCTCAGCAAGGCTGCAATGAAAAGAGGAGAGTTAAAAACTGCCATAATGAGACAATAACTAGCTGGAAGGTGCATATTCACAAGCACAGTGGCAGAACCTGTTGTGCAGCCCACCTGTGGGGGTGCATAGGCCCTACACCAGAGTCCGTGGTTGAGGCAAGCATAACATGTCCACCATTTACTAATCCTAACCGGAATGCAGGAAGAAACTGGAGTACCTGGAGGAAACTTACGCCGTCATGGAGAGAACACACAAACTCCTTATAGACAAGAGAAAATCTGCAGATTGTGGAAATCTGAGCAACACACACAAAATGCTGGAGGAAGTCAGCAGGCCAAGCAGCATCATGGAAGAGGACAGTCGACGTTTTGGGCCGAAATGTCTCTCCTGCTGAAGGGTTGTGGCCCGGAACGTTGAATGCACAGTTTTCCTAGAGGCTGCCCAGCCTGCTGAGTTCCTCCAGCATTTTGTGCGTGTAACTCCTTACAGACAGCAGTGGGGATCAAACCCCTGTCACTACTTGTATTGACACTCTCAAGGAGCAATGGGCTTGCACCCCAAGATCACTATCAATAGTGGAGCATGAAAACATCACTACATTTTTAAGAATTCTTGATGTAAACCTTTTAAACAAAGAAGAAGGGCTAGCTTTATTTGTCACAGTGGATGTGGAGAGGATATTTCTTTAGAATCACCAGACAGCACAGCCTCAGAAGAGGGCATCCCTTTAGAACAGAGATGTGAAGGAAGATCTTTAGCCAAGGGGTGGTGAATCTGTGGAACTTATTGTCACAGATGGCTGTGGGGGCGACGTTGTTGGGTATATTTAAAGCAGAGGCTGATAGGTATTTAATTAGTCAGGGCATCAAAGGCTATGGGGAGAGGGCAGGAAAAGGTGTTCAGGGGGAAAATAAATCAGCCATGATGGAATGGTGGAGCAGGCTTGATGGGCTGTATGGTTTAATTCTGCTCCTATATCTTGTAATCTTGATTTGTAAATCTTGTACATCTTATTTTTTTTCTTTTTCTTTAAATATTTTTATTGTTTTTTTTAAATAAAGAGAGCATAGTATAAAGGAGGTTTGTGCAGTTCATAACAAATGTATCAAATGTACAATTCACATCTATGAAGGAGATGCACCCATGTACGATCATGCTTTGGTTGCCTCCCTGCCCTCTTACTTCTCTTCTAATGTTTTTATACCTGTGCACTTGTAATGCTGCCGTGACACTGCAAGTTCCTTTGGGATCAATAAAGCACCTATCTATCTTATGGTCTTATGGTCAATCCACCACCCTGAATGTTCACTTTCTCAAACTATCAAAATACATAATTTAAACCATCAGGAGCAAGGTCAGCAAGTACCAAGAGCGTCTTTCCCTGAAGATAAAGGTTAGCTTTATTTGTCACATGTACATCGAAACATGGAAATACACAGTGAAGTGCATTGTTTGCTTCCACATACGGAACTGTCACATGGATATGTTGGCTGCCCCCCTCGAGTGTCGCCACACTTCCGGCACCAACATAGCATGCCCACAATTAATTACCCTTAACCCGTACGTCTTTGAAGTGGGAGGAAACCCCACATAGCCATGCAAACTCCTTACAGGAAGCATAAGGAATTAACCCTTGATCTTACAGCTGGTGCTGACAAGCGTTGCGCTAACTGCTAGGTTATCATCCCGCCTTTCTGAAGGTTCCTATCCGAGTCATATGCTATCCTATCCTGGCGTTATTGGAATTGGAACTGGTCTATTATTGTCATATGTACTGAGGTAGAGTGAAAAGCTTGCACACAGTGGGAGGAAACCCGCATGGTCACAGGGAGAATGTACACACTCTTCATGGACAGTCGTGGGAAGTGATCTCTGATCTCCGGCTCCGTAATAGTGTTATGCTAGCTGCTACGCTATTTTGCCGTCCTGGGTAAGAATCATTGGGAACTTGCTAAACTTGGGGATATGCTAAACCAGAGGAAACCCATGCATTTAAAGGAAGAATGTACAAATGCCTTATAGACACCAGCGTGTATTGAACCCTGACTGCTGACACTGTAACTGCTAAGCTACTGTGCTGTCCTAGGCTGGGGTCACTGGGGGCATGTTGATTTTGCTTGGATGGTTGAAAGTGAACAGTGAATTTCACCACCTACAAATTTATCCATGTTCTGCTTTTATTTTCTCTCACTTTTTCCCCAATATTTGTGGCATGATCCAGGTTATCCCCAGGCTGCGAATGGTGTCAGGAACAATATTAATCATCATAATCAGACAAAAAATCAACTCCAGTTCCAAAGAAATGTTCAAGCTCATTTATTTAAATTCTTTCCAAAAGAAATTTTCAATGGGAAGTAAAGGAGGTTAAAACAAAATGGTAGAAATACTCAGCAGAACAGGGTTAATGATTCTGGCTAATAACTTTTCAGACTATTGAGTAGTAGTGGTTACAGGCCAGTCTATACACAAAATAATCTGCAGATGCTGGGGTCAAAGTAACACTCACAACAGGCTGCAGGAACTCAGTAGGTCGGGCAGCATCCGTGGAAAAGATCAGTCGACGTTTCGGGCCGGAACCCTTCATCAGGACAGTCTATCTCAGGTAAAGCCTTCTCCACCATTGAACACATCTACATGAAGTGTTGTCCCAGGTAACCAGCATCTATCATCAAGGAACCCCACCATCCAGGTTAAGCTCTGTTCCCACTGGTGCCATCAGAAAGAAGGTACAGGAACCTCAGGACTCACACCAGGAACAGTTATTACCCTTCAGCCATCAGGCTTTTGAACCAAAGGAAATCGCTTAACTCAACTTCACTTTGCCCCATCACTGAACTGTTCCCACAACCTATGGGCTCACAAGGACTCTTCATCTTATGTACTTGATATTTATTTATTATCATTGTTATTTCTTTTTGTGTCTGCGCAGTTTGTTGTCTTTTGTACACTAGTTGAGCACCCAATTTGTTGCAGTTTTTCATTGATTTTATTATGGTTATTATGGATTTATTGAGTATGTTTACAAGAAGATGAACCTCAGGGTTGTATATGATGACATTTATGCACTTTGATAGTAAATTGACTATGACCTTTGAACTCCACAAGCAGCAATTTCACATCCACTTTGACTGCTTAGCGGCAGTCATACAGCACAGGGAATAAGGAAGAGAACAGCACAGGAACCTTCCTTTGGTCTATGATGTTGTGCCAAACTAACTTAGGACAGCACGGCAGTGTAGTGGTTAGCATAATGCTATTACAGCACCAACTTCCCTTGCTGTCTGTAAGGAGTTTGTACGTTCTCCCTGTGACAGTGTGGGTTTCCTCCGGGTGCTGTGGCTTCACTATGCATTCCGAAAATGTGTGGTTAGTATGCTGTGGGCATGTTGTGTTGGTGCCAGAGACATGGTCACACTTGTGGGCTGTCTGGAGCACAAGCCCGGACTGAGTGTATCCCTGACACAAATGACACATTTCACGGTATGTTTCGATGTTTTGATGTGCATGTGACAAATAAAGCTAATCTTTCGAATCTGGTTCAGCTTTGCCCACTGAGGAGTCACTGCAACATCTCTGCATGATGTCTTTTTACTTCCAGCCCCGTGCCTCCTCATTATTCCTGCAAAGTCATTTGTACCCACAGGCCACACTTCAAATTGTATTGACTCACATCTCTTTGGAGATAAGTATGTACGAAGACTTTTAAACTGGCTGCTTCTGAATGAAGATCTTCCTCTTGAAGACGCTTGCCCTCTCTGGAATATTTTGGATGACCAATGATTAACTCTGTATGCTCCATAGTAATCACACCACTCATCACTGACCATTAGAAACTGTTGTGCTGAGTCCGCTCACTCTGCAGTTTCTTGTGGTGCATCCATAAAAACTGATGAAGGTCAAAGGGGACATGTCAAACATCTTTAGTTTCTTCACGAAGTAGAGCTACTTCTGAACTTTCTTGGCTGTGGCATCTACGGTACATAGATGGACTAGAACAGGCTATTGGTGACGTTGCTACAGTGAAGGAGTCCAGGATCAAAATTCAGAGTTCAAAGTAAATTTATTATCAAAGTACCTACATGTCACCATATACAACCCTGAGATTCATTTTCTTGCAGGCATACTGAATACATCCATAAAAGAATAATAACCATATTCAAATCAGTCTAAGACCACACTAACTAGGGTGTTCAACCAGTGTGCAAAAGATTGCGTAGTTGTGCAAATATAAAAAAGAAAGCAATAGTAATAATAAATAAATAAGCAATAAATATTGAGAACATGAGATAAAGAGCCTTTGAGAGTGACTCCACTGGTTGTAGAAGCAGTTCAATGATGGGGCAGGTGAAGTTAGCCTATTTGGTTCGAGAGCATGATGGTTAAGGGGCGATAACTGTTCCTGAGCCTGGTGGTGTGAGTCTTGAGGCTCCTGTACCTTCTTCCGGATGGCAGCAGTGTTAGGAGACCATGTCATGGGTGGTAATGGTCCCTGATGATGGATGCTGCTTTCCTACAGCAGCATTTCATGTAGATGTTCTCAATGGTGGGGAAGGCTTCTCCTGTGATGGAATTTGTAGGATTTATTACCTCTCTCAGCACCATTCTCATGCCTCTTTCCTGTAGTCTTTGATGCCCTGACCAATCAACATATCAAACTCCATCTTTAATATACCCAGAGGGTACAACCTCAGAATACAAGGTTGTCCATTTAGAACAGAGGTGAGGAGGAATTTCTTTAGTCAGGGGATGATGAATCTGTTGAATTCATTGCCACTTAAGCTGTGGAGGCCAAGTCATTCAGTATATTTATAGTGGAGTTTGATAGTTTCTTGATTAATAAGCATGTTGAAAGATTCTGGGGAGAAGGCAGGTGAATGGGGTTGAGAGAGATAATAAATCAGCCATGGTAGAATGGTGAGGAAGACTTAATGGGTTGAATGGCCTAATTCAGCTCCTGTGCCTTATTGCTGCAGACAGCAGCATATGCTCATGTTCCTGAAGTAACAGACCAGCCCTTTGATTTTTGTGGACATCAAGGAAAATCCTATTGTCATGACACCATGTCACCAGGCTCTCCATCTCCCTCTGTACTCCAAATGATCATTATTTAAGTCATGGTCAGAAATGCAGATTCATCATCAAATTTGTAGATCAGGAGGTCCCAACCTTTTTTATGCCATGGAAGAATACCATTAAGCATGAGCCTGTGGATCCCCTGCTATAGATGGAGTTCAAGAGGTATATGGTCACAAAGATGGAGTTATAGATGGAGTTAAAGGAGAATGTGGCCACAAAGTTGTGATTGTATAATACTATAAGAGCATCAGACACAGGAAAATTATTAGGCCCATTTGGCCCATCGAGTCTGTTCCACAATTCGTCATGGCTGATTTATTATCTTTCTCAACCCCATTCTTCTGCCTTCTTCCCATAACTTTTGATTCCCTGACTAATCAAGAACCTATCAACATTCACTTTAAATATACCCGAATGACTCAGCCTACACAACCGTCTGTGGCAATGAATTCCACAGATTTACTATCCTCAGGATAAAGAAATTCCTCCTCATTTCTATTCTAAATGGACATCCTTCAATTCTGAGGCTGTGCTCTCTGATCCAAGACTCCCCCACTATAGGATATATCCTCCCCACATCCACTCTATCTAGGTTAATCAATGCTCAGTAGGTTTCAATGAGATTCCCCCCCTCATTCTTCTAATAGGGAGTAGAGTACGTGAGGGAGCTGAGAATACTGAGGACATTGAAGAAAAGGTTGAGAAGGTGAGGAGGGTGGGAAGACTTTTTGCAAATTGACACCTTTTTTGCAATGGCTGACAGTTTACCTTCATTGTGTTACTTTGAATAATTGATATAAAGTGGTTCTGATTTCTGGGATGATTATTACTGGAATCCGGTGCAGAGGTGATTTAACAAGCAGAACACTGAAGAATCCATCGAAACAACAGAAGCCAGCCCTGTTTACATTTCACTTCTTGCCTTGATTGTACATCAGGAACACCAATGAATTGTTCGATGGCGCTGGCTCCAAATTCACAGACTAATTTGCAAAATAATGTGTAGTTTTTTGTTGTAAGCAGATGGTTGAGAGAGTTGACTGAGACCTCAAATGATGTGATTGCATCTGTCAGCAGCGGAATTGGGTTCTCTCAGTTGTCAGCAAGCCTAATTCACAAAGTTTTAAACCACCAGTCTCATTTTTTTCCCTCTCTTTACAGCTTTACATTCAGGAAGGCAAGAAAAGGAGAAGCACCTGCCAGTTTAAAAATGGCACAGTAACATAGTGGCTAATGTGACACTTTATAGCACCAGAAATCAGGGTTCAATTCCCACTACTGTCAACCCATAATTTGTATGTTCTCCCCATGTCTGTGAGGGTGCAGAATTAAAATCAGAATCAAGTCTGATATCACCAGCATATGCTGTGAAACTTGTTGTTTTGCATTAACATTACGTTGCATCAACAGTAGTACATTATGTTAAAGCTATAAATTACAATAAGAAGAATATATTAAACAATTTAATTAAGTAAGTAGTACAAAAAGAAAGGAAAAAAAAAAGAATGTTGACACAGTGTTCATTGTCCATTTAGAATTCTGATGGCAGAGGGGAAGAAGCTGTTCTTGAAATATTGAATGTGTGTCTTCAGGCTTCTGTACCTCCTCCTTGATAGTAGCAATGAGAAAAGGGTATGTCCCGATTGGGGTTCTTGATGATGGATGCCGCCTTCTTAAGCTATCGTCTTTTGAAGGTGCCCTCATTTCCTCTGGGTACTCTGGCTTTCTCCCACATTCCACAGATGTACGTGTTAGGCCGAATGAGTTAACTGCATGAAATGTTGGTGTCACAGTCATAGCAACACCTGTGGGCTGGCCTCAGCACGCCCTTGGACTGCGTTGGCACAAATGACACATTTCACTGTATGTTGTGATTTACATGTAATAAATTAAACTAGTCACTATAATCTTTATCTCTTACCCCAGCTTCAGTTTAGATCACAGATGAATGTTACTTTAGGTGGCATCTGTCATTAAGAACTGTCATCATCCAAAACATTCCCTCTTCTTATTGCTACCATCAAGGAGGATAGGATATACAGGAATCTGTGACACACATTCAATGCTTCAGGAACAGTTTTTTCCCCTTTGCCATCAGATTTCTGAATGGACCATGAATCCATGAACACAATTTTTTTGCTCTCTTTACATGTATCTACTTCTTACTGTAATTCATAGCTGTCTTTATTATTATGTATTACAATATGCTGCCACAAAAGAACAAATTTCATGACTTACAGTATGCCAGTGATATTAAACCTGATTCTGAACTGCCTCCTTCATTGGCTTTCATTTAGCAGTGAGAGTAACTTAATGATTCCAGTTTTCATTGCTTCAGTTTGGCTGAAGTTGTGTGTGATTCTGCTCACCCCCATTATAGCAAGAACTTGGAGGCTAAATATTCTGAACCACAAGGAGAGGTAGGTAAGTAGAATAAAAACAGAAAATGCAGGAAATACTCAGCAGGTCAGGAGACATTTGTGGGAAGAGAAGCAGAATCACGTTTTCAGGTTTATCGATTTGACAGGATTTGATTTGATTTAGAGATACAGTGTGGAGCAGACCATTCCAGCCCTTTGATCTACACCAATTTAACCTTAGCCTAATCACAGAACGATTTACAAAGACCGGGTAACCTACTAATTAGTATGTTTTTGGATGGTGAGAGGAAACTGAAGAACTTGGAGGAAACCAATGCACACAAGAGAAGAACCTATAAACAACTCCAACACCCTGAGATGCAATAGATTGAGGACTGTCAGACTGGGAGAAAGAGAAGCATGTCAAGTTGCAGGAGGTGGGTTAGAGGAAAGGGGGTATATGATAGGGTAAAACTGGGGTGACCAAGATTACCTGGTCAGTGATGAATGGGAGCAGCTAGAGAGTGTGAGTATAGACACAAGAATGTGTGAGTACCAAAAGACAGCAGAATGTAGAGCAGGGAAGTAATTTGTGACAAAACCACAAGCAGGTTGCAAAGAAGAAGGAACTTACAACATTGGACATCACATCAATGCTCCTCAGAGTCCAGAGATTTACTCCATTAGAACTGACATTTCTGTCTGTTATCATTTTGGCTCAGTTGTTTCTGTCTGTCCTGCTGGTCATTTCTAACATCCTTGCTGTCAGCAACACTCAATAAATAAAAGGAAGTATAATAAGCTTCTAGTTGCTGTTAGAGATCATTCAGAGGTTATGAAATTATGAATATCATAATTATGGATTAACTGAAATGAGGACCAGACTTCAGGAAATAAAACCTGTAACAACTTAACTTCCAATTGATACTTTGTGGCTAGTGAAACTAATCATCGTGTCTGAGACATTCTGTTTCTGCCCCATTGAAACTACATGATAGAAGATAGCATGAATATTTCTGCTAGATCACATTGCTAAAGGTGTATGCCTGTCACTTAATGCACAGTTCAGAACAGATCTGTGTTTTTTTTTCACTTATCCTTGGGGTCGGTTGTAAATTCATGGAGCTACTCTTCAACATTAACAAAATGGGTACTGTATATTTTGAGTGTCTGGAGATTGTACCCAGAGGCTTTTGGAAGAGACACCAGTAGAGAATGTTCAAAGAGGTTGGTATGTGCTACTATTGTAAATATGCATTTCTATAAACTTAACAGACTATAAAGGTTCAAAGATTAATTTAATATCAGATAATGTATAGAGTATACAACCTGAAATTCATACTCTTCACAGACATTCACAAACCAGAACCCCATAGAAAGATTGATAGAAACACTGAAGTCTCGACTATATTCAAAATACCAAAGTGAAGTGAGAGCTGATAGAAACTTGTCATGAGCCCTGCGAGCCTCTGTGGCTTGCCGAAGAGCGTTTCTCTAGCACCTCTATTTACTAACTGATACCTTAACTAGAGCTGTTTAGCCCTGTTGCTTTCTGTTTAATCTTGTCATGTTAATTGTGACTGGCATGGGTTTTCTGCATTCTATAATTATTTAAAGCAGACTCTCATTTAGCGCAAGGGAGGAGTTCCTGTGTTTGTGGAGAGTGAGTTGTTTCACACCGTCTCTCGGTTGTGCCACCAAAGCTCTGTTGGTACTCCTATGATTAACTTCTTGTTTTCATCTCTTCATAGGGAGACTGCCATTCCTCTACTCCTGGGTCGAGTTATTGCTAGTGCTTACCGTGACAGAGTCTGCTATTTCTCCGCACCTGGACCCAGTCCTGTTAACAACCACCATGACAGGGTGGACCCAGTCCTGTTAGCGACCACCATGACAGAGTCTGCTGTTTCTCCGCACCTGGACCCAGTCCTGTTAGCGACCACCATGACAGAGTCTGCTGTTTCTCCGCACCTGGACCCAGTCCTGTTAGCGACCACCATGACAGAGTCTGCTGTTTCTCCGCACCTGGACCCAGTCCTGTTAGCGACCACTATGACGTAGTCTGCCATTTCTCCACACCTGGATCCAGTCCTGTTAACAACCACTGTGGCAGGCTGGACCCAGTCCTGTTAGCGACCACCGTAACGGAGTCTGCCATTTCTCCGCACCTGGATTCAGTCCTGTTAACAACCACCGTGACGGAGTCTGCCATTTCTCCGCTCCTGGATCCAGTCCTGTTAACAACCAGTATGACGGAGTCTGACGTTTCTCCACACCTGGATCCAGTCCTATTAGCGACCAGTGTGACAGAATTGAACCTGTTGTTAATTGCTTATTCTTGCAGTGTCTTTGGTTTGAAGAAGTACAAAATAACTTGTCAAGAGTGCGAGATCCTTTTAGATTCTCTGGGACTCTCTCTCACCTCAAAGTTTGTTGTGTGAAAAAAGACTTTTATTTTTCCCAGTTACAGTTTCCACGTAGCTTAGTTTTAGTCAGTCACAGCAACAGCCATGTTAGATCACTAGGTAAGTGAAGAAGTTGGCTCCAGCAAACAACACTGCCGAAGGCATCATCCTCAAGACGGTCCACAAAATAACTGCTTTCACTTCTTCTGCATCTTCTTTTTATTTCAGATGTGGTTCTGTTACATTGGAGGCTGGTATCCACTTTCGGGCAATGTTTTTACGGGCGATCTGGCACTTTGTTGACTCTGAGAGGATTCCACGAGGCAGCTAGCAAATTTTGTGGCATGGAGACTAGGATACCAGGAGACCAAGCACAAACCTATGATTGACTCCATCTCTCGCTGATCTCGCCGGTTAAAGCACAGAGTAAGATTGAAATTGTCGAGGCGTGTGCTGAGGGCGAGGAAGTGTTCAGTGCTGCTTACCAGCCTCCGACGTGCTGCTGCTGAAGGAAGGTATCTGCATGAGACAGTGTCTCTCTCCCTCTCACCTGCTGCTCTTGAGGAAATGTCCCTACATTTGAGTGATCTCTCTTTCCCTCAATACTGTCAGAGGATGGTGCCGGAGCAAGGTTTAATCGCCACGGTTTGTGGATTTGGACTCTAATTGAGGTTTATGATGTGTCCTAGTTCCAGTGGCTCCTTTGTTTGTTGCTACTTCTGGGTGACCTTTGATCCCGGATGGCCTTGCAGATAATGAACACTGAGCTGAACTGAAACGTGCCTTTTGATTTTCTGTTTTATACTCTGTGTTTTCACTCAATTTGTTTTGTTGTGGTTGGTGCAGGTTTTTTTTTGTGTATGGGGGAGTGGGGGAGGAATCAAACCTTTTCTTTGAACAGATTGGAAACATGGTTCTTTGATTTGTGTCTGTCTGTGGGGAAGATGAAACTGCAGGGTTAGATGCTGCACACATAATTTGATAATAAATGTATTTTCAATCTTGGATCATTACATCTTTGAAGTTAGCAATTTGGATTATGAGTGCCACATGTACTGTGGGTCAGTGAAAAATGTTGTTTTGCATGCCTTACAGATCATGTTTAAGTACATTGAGGCAACGTAAGGGGAAAGCAATAACAATGGGCAGAATAAAGTGCAGTGCAGGCAGACAATGAGATGCACAATCATACTGAGGTAGACTGTGAGGTCATGAGTCTATCTTAGTGTACGATGGAACCATTCAATACTCATTTAACAGTCGCTTAGAAGCTGTCTTTGAGTCTGGTGGTATGTGCTTTCAGGCTTCTGTATGTTCTGCCTGATGGGAGAGAGATGAGAATGTCTAGGATGTATATTCCCTTTGTTTTACCCATCCCCCCCTTCTCTGCTCCTGAAAACAATCTTGCTGCTCTCCTTCCCAGTTCTTATGAAGGGTCTCAGACCTGATACTGAGATACATCCTAGGATGTGCTGGGATACATCATCTTGGGGATATTGGGTGTTTTGGATCTTTCAACATCAGACACCCTTGTCCAGGCAACCCAACCAGGATTGATCAGGCCCTGTCTTGTGCCCCAGCAACATTGGTTCACAGGTCACATCTCTTGATCCATAGCCATCTAGAGGCCCAGTCAGCGGCCTCTGTGATGTTTAACCTCAATGGCAAGGAGCCCAGCTGGAAGGAGATCCAGGAATTAGAGCAACCAGAGCTAGTTCTGCCCCAATCCTGGCAGAGTACCCGACAAAGTGGACAAGCGCTGCCCTAAGCTCCTTCAGCTGCTTTGGAAATTCCTTAGGGTTATTTGGTGTAGGGGAAAGGGCATGCAGGTGTGCATATGGAGCCTGGATCCCTAAAGAGAAGAACTCCAAGGGCATTGAGCAGATCAGATCCATCTCACTGCTCAGTGTGCAAGGGAAAATATTTTTCAGTATCATTTCCTGCTAAGTTACCCCTCAGAAGTGGTTGCATTGGTACACCTGCACAGAAAAGAGAGAAAAGGGGGTGCCTGGAACATGTAGATGTGGTTTCCCATCTGACCAGGGAAGTGTGCAAAGGGAAGGGAGACCTAGTTGTACAATGGCTAGATCTTACAAATGCATGGGGTGTACGGGGTGTCCAGGGAGGGGTAGCTTGTCCACCTTTGGTCCCCAGTTGCCACTGGGCTCTCACCTGTGACCCCAGGTAATTGTTTGCATGTGACAGAGGCCAGACCCTGGTACACCGCTTTGACAAGTGGCCTAAACTGTGTGAGGGAAGCCAGGAACCTCCAACCCCAGTGAGATAGGGATATGCTTATCCCAACATGCGAAGCCAGTTAGGACATAGGACATAGGGGCACAAATAGGCCATTCAGCCCATCGAGTCTGTTCTACCATTCCATCATAGCTGATTTATTATCCCTTTCCAACCCATTCTTCTGCCTCCTCCCGGCAATCTTTGACACCCTGACTAATCAAGAACATCTCAACCACCACTTTAAATATACCCGATGAATTGGCCTCTACAGCTGCCTGTGGCAAAGAATTCCACAGATTCACTATCCTCTGGCTAAAGAATTTCCTCCTCATCTCTGCACTAAATGGATAATTTTCTATTCTGAGGCTGCACCCTCTGGTCCTAGACTCCCCCACTATAGGAAACATCCTTTCCACAGCCACTCTATCCGATCTTTTCAATATTCTACACAGTTCACCCACAGCAGACACACCATCAGTCAGTAACGCGTACCCATGGACATCCTATCTGTCATTTGCAGCTCCCCACCCACCCACTCACTCGTGGTCACCCCCACCATGCAGTCACAGTTCTGGCGGACAAGGCGGATTAGGTCAACTACAAGATCCAGTGGCCAAGAAGGCAATGCTTTGTGGAGAGCAAGGGGCATAACAAGGCACAGAAGGCATCATGGCTATCCACCACAGCCAAGGAAGTCTCCAGACGTGATGATTTTTCGTACCATTGGATCAAGATTTTTGAGGCCAAGAGAGTGGAACTGCTGTAGTGCAATAGTTACTTTCACTATAGAACTCCTCCGTCACGGTGCAGTTTTTGCCGGGAACGACGGACAACCAACACAAATGAAGTTCGTGTTAATCTGTCATCATGTTCCAAGGAAGATAAAGAACTTCATCCTGGACTAATATGGGAACTTCAGATTGACAGTCTCCTCAGGAATGACAACAATCAAGCTGGCATCAGCTGGAGAAGTGTATTATAACCAGATGTACAATCTCAGTGATCCTCTTCCCTCTGATCATTAACTTGCTGGTTAAGGCAGCCGAAGTAGAGTGTGGAGCCCCTGTGATGAAGACAGGCTTGTGACAGCCCCCAATCGGAGGCTTCATGGATAACCTCACAGTGACATTTCTCATCAGTCTTAGGCAGTAGGTGGATCCTCTAGGGGCTGGAGAAGATCATCACATAGGCAAAAATGAGCTTTATACTAGAGAAATCCAAGTCAATGGTACTAAAGAATTAATCATTTCTAAGGCATTTGGAAAAGAAATTACAAAGAACTGCTATAAAAGTAGATGAGACCAAGGTAGATCAGGCTGGCCACTGAAAAGGTATTCTCCATAGCGATACAAGGAGCATACACAGTTCATAGTTCTGTGATTTCCATGATTCCTTGTCCTGAGATTTCTACAATTCATTGTCCTGTGATTTCTATCTTTCCAAGTACTGAATCCTGTGGAGCTTCATCAATCTCAACTAAGCCAATGTTTCCCCTTTGTTCGTTTTAAATCCGTTTAGATTTGTCTGAATCGTGGTCCGAATTCTATTGTTTCAAATCATAGTGGGGTTCTGACTGTCTCTGCACTACTGTTTAATTTTTATCTCTGCTGAGTAATTGTCAGTCAAGACAAAAAGGAAAAAGATTAAACTAAATTTTCTTAGTCTGTTCCTTCCTCTTTCCTTTCCAGTCCTGATGAAGGGGCTCGGCCCAAAACATCCCTGTTTCTTTCTCTGTAGATGCTGTTTGACCTGCTGAGTTCCTCCAGCATTTTGTTTGCTACTCTGAATAATACTCAGGGATACCTAGACTTAGCGCTTGACTACTGGAGGCAACAGCTGACACAAGAATTGTTTTCAATAGTTGTAGAACTGCTTTTAAATTGACCTTTCTGTGTGTTTAAGCAAGCAGATTCACTTGTGCTGTGATGAGAGAAAAATGCTCTCTCAAGTATCATTTAATGAAAAGCAGAAGAGGTTTCCCTGACACAAAATATTCTGCAGATGATGGAAATTGAGAGCAATTCACACAAAATGCTGGAGGAACTCAGCAGCTCAGGAAATCTCAATGGAAGAGGAGTAACAGTCAAGTTTTGATCCAAGGCTCTTCATCAGGATTGGAAAGGAAGGGGTAAGAAGCAAGAATAAGAAGGTGGTGGGTAGTTGAAGGAGGACAAACTGAGAGGAAAGGTTGGTAGGTGAGGAGGAGGATGAATTAAGATGGTTGGAGATGATAGGTGGAAAAGCAGAAGAGATGAAAAAGAAGACGGGAAAGGAGAGTGGATCATCAGAGAAAGGAAGGGGGGGGGGACCACTAGAGTGAGGTGATGGGCAGGTGAGAAGAAGAGGAGTAAAAGAGGAGCCAGAATAGCGAATGGAAAAGAGAGAGAAGGGGGAGGGGGAGAAATCACTCGGTTAAATAATTTGATGTCCATGCGATTAGGTTGGCGGCTATTTATCCAGACAGAATATGATAATCAGGGGCATAATTAGGCCATTCAGCCTATCAACTCTGCTCTGGCCTACTCTTTTATTCATATCTAGAAACCTGGGGGACATTGGCAAGGCCATCTGTATTGTATTCAGTATTTCTGTAATATTTGAGCGATATTGTAAATATACTGATTGATTAAACATTCTTTGTTTATGTAAATAATTAGGGGTTATTTGTAAGAAGTATGTGAATGTCATATGTCATTAAACCACCACATCATATGTGAGCACCCTATTAAGAATAAGGAAAAGAAAACTCAGTAGACCATCATTCCAGCTCCTGTGTTTTTCTTTCGATTAATTTCTGGAGTTACAAAACAGAACTCCATCTTTTACTGTCCATCTTTAATTTCTCTTGAGAAGGTGGTGATGAGCTGACTATTTGAGTCCTCCTGGTGAAAGTGCTTCCAGGAATGAACATTCTGCAACGTGGCTCTCCTCTTTATACCCTGAAACTGCTCTAGAAGGAACAAATCAGAAGTGTGAAGGTTTTCTGAGATCTAGTCTCAGTGAAGGTGAAGTATCAGTGATATCCTGTATGCTCAAGTTGTGAAAACACACCTCTGCCTTTGCTTCCTCAGAATGTTAAGTAAAGTTGGCAAGTTCCCACTGATCCTCAACACTTACAGATACCATCCTATCCCGATTACAGTTTGATAACAGCTTGGTGTGGAAACTGTTCTGTCCAAGACCTCAAGAAGTAGCAAAGAGTTATGGACACAGCTCAGCACATCATGAAAATCAGCCTCCACTCCATTAACTCTTCCCGGTGCCTTGTGAAACTGACCAGCACAATCAAATACCCCTTACATTCCTCTCTTCTTTCCTCTTGTTCTGAAAGGAAGATGAAAAAGCTTAAAGACTACTTCTATCCCACTTAATACATACGAAATGCTGGAGGAACTCAGCAGGTCATGCAGCATCTATGGAAAAGAATAACAATCAACATTATGGGATGAGACCCTTCTTAGGACTGTCAGGACTGTCCCACCATGAGAATGCTCTTTAAATGATCATTTTTATATGATAAGGATCAACTCTTTGTCTCTCAAATTACCTCATCATGGCCCTTGTACATACTGCACATTTTTTTTGTCTGCACTGTATTTTCTCTGTGATTACAACATTATATTCTGTTTTATTTTCCCTTTTGTACTATGTTACTTTCTCTATGGTGGATACTATAGAGCAAGTGCAGAGAGGATTGACAAGGATTTTGCCTGGATTGGGGAGCATGCCTTGTGAGAATAGGTTGAGTGAACTTGGCCTTTTCTCCTTGGAGTGATGGAGGTTGAGAGGTGACCTGATAGAGGTGTAGAAGATGATGAGAAACATTGATATTGTGGATATTCAGAGGCTTTTTTCCCAGGGCTGAAATGGCTAATACAAGGGGGCATAGTTTTAAGGTGATTGGAAGTAGGTACAAGGGGGATGTCAGAGCTAGGTTTATCACACAAGAAGTAACGGGTGCGTGGATTGCACTACAAAGATGGTGATAGGGACAGATACAATAAGGTCTTTTAAGAGGCTCTTAGGTTGTACGCGGACTATCAGCGGCATCAACAGAGCTCTACCGAGAGGGATTTTTACAGGTTAGCAGCGGTTATTTAAAAAAGGAGCTTCGAGAGCATTTGTCCATTGTACGTGGCCTATCAGTGGTGTCAACAGAGCTCTACAAACTAAATAAAAGTACAGAAGGGATAAGCGGAGAAGACATTGTTGGGGCGGCCATTGTACGGGACTAGGCGGGAGGCTTTGGCTCAGAAGAGGCGTCGGCTCTGCATAAAGCGCCTGTAAAGGTTTCCTTTTTGTTTTTAATCCCCCTCTCTTACTGCACTATTTAAATGGCTGTGGTGTGCTCTTTGTGCCGGATGCTGGAGAACTGGGAGACCCAGAGCCTCCCGAGGAACTACATCTGCATGAAGTGCATCCGGCTGCAGCTTGTTGAAGACCATGTTAGGGATCTGGACCAGCAACTGGATGATTTTCAGCTTGTATGGGAGAGTGAGGATATAATTGATCAAAGTTACAGGGAAGTAGTCACCCTGAAGTTGCAGGAGGTGAGTAGCTGGGTGACCGTCAGGAGAAATGGAAATAGGCAGATAGAGCAGAGCACCCCTGTGGCCATTCCCCTCAAAAACAAGTATACCGCTTTGGATTCTTTTGTGAGGGATGACCTTCCGGGAGAATGCGACTGTGACTGGGTTACAAGCAGCGAGCATGGGTCTGTGGTGTGGAAGGAGAGGTGGGGGGAAGAGCCAGATGTTCTGGTACATATTGTTACCAATGCAATAGGAAGGAAAAGCAATGAGGTCCTGAAAAGAGAATTTAGAGAGCTAGGTAGAAAGCAGAGAAGCAGGACCTCCCGGCTAGTAATTTCTGGATTGTTGCCTGTGCCACGCACCAGTGAGGGTAGAAACAGTATGATTTGGCAGTTAAGTGCGTGGCTGAGAAGCTGGTGCAGGGGGCAGGGCTTTAGGTTCTTAGATCATTGGGATCTCTTCTGGGGGAGGTATGACCTGTTCAAGAGTGACGGGTTGCACCTGAACCCGGGGTGGCGGGGGGGGGGGGGGCGTGTACCAATATTCTCAGGGGCTGCTTTGTTAGAGCTGTTGGGGAGGGTTTAAACTAATTTGGCAGGGGTATGGGAACCAGAGTGAAGGGACTCAAGAAAGGACGGATGGTAAAAACATAAAGATAGCGTGCAGACAGATTGTCAGAACGGACAGACACGTGATTGAACTTAGTTGCAGCCAACAGGCTGAGTATCAAATCATTAGGGATGCAGAGTCAGAAAGGACAGAAAATACATTACTCAGGGTGTTGTATCTAAATGCACGCAGTTTAAGAAATAAGGTGGATAATCTTTTTGCAATATTACAGATTGCCGGTTATGATGTTGTAGCCATCACTGAATCGTGGCTGAAGCATGGTTGCAGTTCAAGGTTACACATTATATCGGAGGGTCAGAGGGATAGGAAGGTAGGCAGAGGGGGTGCTACTCGTAATGGCTCTACTAGTAATGAATGGCATCAAATCAATCGAAAGATGTGACATAAGATCGGAAGATGTTGAATCCTTGTGGAATGAGTTAAGAAACTGCAAGGGTAAAAGGACATTGTTGGCTATTATATACAGGCCTTCCAACAGTGGCTCGGAGGTGGACCATAGGCTGCAACAGGAAATAGAAAAGGTGAGTCGAAAGGGCAATGTTATGGTAGTCATGGGAGATTTTAACATGCGGGTCGATTGGGAAAATCAGGTTGGTAATGGATCTCAAGAGAGTGGGTTTGTTGAACACCTAAGAGATGGCTTTTTAGAGCAGCTTGTCATTGAGCCTACTAGGGGATCATCTATATTGGATTGGCTGTTATGTAATGTATCAGAGGCGATTAGGGAGCTTAAGGTAAAAGAACCCTTAGAAGCCAGTGATCACAATATGATTGTGTTGAACTTGAAATTTGATAGGGAGAAAGTAAAGTTTGATGTACTTCAGTGGAGTAAAGGAAATTACAGTGATGTGAGAGAGGAGTTGGCCAAAGTAAAGTGGAAGGAACTGCTGGCAGGGATGTCAGCAGAGCAGCAATGGTGGGCGTTTCTGGTAAAAATGAGGAAGGTGCAGGACATGTGTATTCCAAAAATGAAGAGATACTCAAATGGTAAAATAGTACAACTGTGGCTGACAAGGGAAGTCAAAGCTATTGTAAACGCAAAAGAAAGGGCATAAAACAAAGCAAAAATTAATGGGAAGATAGGGGAATGGGAGGTTTTTAAAAACCTACAGAGAGGAACTAAAAAGAATCATTAGAATGGAAGAGATGAAATATGAAAGCAAGTTAGCAAATAATATCAAAGTGGATAGTAAAAGTTTTTTAAAGTATGTTAAAAATAAAAGAAATGAGAGTGGATATAGCACTGCTAGAAAATGAGGCAGGAGAAATAATAATAATAATGAGGGACAAGGAGATGGCTGATGAACTATCTTGTATGAGTCTTCACTGTGGAAGACACTAGCAGTATGCCTGATGTCATAGTGTGTGAGGGAAGAGAAGTGGGTGCAGTTACTGTTACAAGAGGGAATGTGCTCAAGAAGCTGAAAGACCTAAAGGTACATAAGTCACCTGGGCCAGAGGAACTACACTGTAGGGTTTTGAAAGAGGTAGCGTTAGAGATTGTGGTGGCATTAGAAATGATCTTTCAAAAATTATTGTACTCTGTTATGGTGCCAGAGGACTGAAAAATTGCAAATGTTACTCCACTCTTAAAGAAAGGAGGAAGGCAGCAGAAAGGAAATTATAGACCATTTAATTTGACCTCAGTGGTGGGGAAGATGTTGGAGTCAATTGTTAAGGATGAGGTGATGGAGTACTTGGTGACACAGGACAAGACAGTACAAAGTCAGCGTGGTTCCTGCCTGATGAACCTGTTGGATTCTTTGAGGGGATTACAAGAAGGATAGATAAAAGAGATGTAGTGGATGTTGTACATTTGGACTTTAAAAAGGCCTTTGACAAGTGTCACACATGAGGCTGCTTACCAAGTTAAGAGCCCATGTTATTTCAGGAAAGTTACTAAAACGGTAAGAGCATTGACTGGTTGATAGCAGGCAGCAAGTGGGAATAAAAGAATCCTTTACTAATTGGCTGCCAGTGACAAGTTGTTTTCCGCAGGGGTCGGTGTTGGGACCACTTCTTTTTATGCTGTGTATAAATGATTTAGATAATGGAATAGATGGCTTTGTTGCCAAGTTTGCAGATGATCATGCAAAGATTGGTGGAGGGGCAGGTAGTGTTGAGGAAACAGGTAGGATGCGGAAGGACTTTGACAGATTAGGAGAAAGGGCAAGAAAGTGGCAAATGAAATACAATGTTGGAAAATGCATGGTCATGCACTTTGGTAGTAGAAATAAATGTGTGGACAATTTTCTAAATGGGGAGAAAATCCAGTAATTTGAGATGTAGGGAGACTTGGGAGTCCTTGTGCAGAACACCCTGAAGGTTAACTTGCAGGTTGAGTGGGTGGTGAGGAAGGCAAATGCTATGTTAGCACTCATATCTAGAGGTCTAGAATACAAGAGCAAAGATGTGATGCTGAGGCTTTATCAGGCACTGCTGAGGCCTCACCTTGAGTATAGTGAACAGTTTTGGGCCCCTCATCTTAGAAAAGATGTGCTGGCATTGGAGAAGGTCCAGAGGAGGATGACAAAGATGATTCCAGGAATGGAAGTGTTATCATGGGAGCAACGTTTGATGGCCTTGGGTCTGTACTTGCTGGAATTCAGAAGAATGAGGGAGGATCCCATTGAAACCTTTCGAATGTTGAAAGGCCTAGACAGAGTCTATGTGGAAAGGATGTTTCCCATGGTGGAAAGGTCTAGGACAAGAGGGCATAGCCTCAGGTTAGAGGGGTGCCATTTCAAAACAGAGATGCAGAGAAATTCCTTTAGCCTATGGGTGGTGAAATTGTGGAATTTGTTGCCACATACAGCTGTGGAGGCCAGGTCGTTTGGTGTACTTAAGGCAGAGATTGATAGGTTCTTGATTCGACATGGCCTCAAAAGTTATGGGAAGAAGGCCAGGAACTGGGATTGCGGAGGAGAGAAAAAAAAGGATCAGCCATGATTGAATGGCAGAGCAGACTTGATGGGCCAGATGGCTTAATTCTGCTCCTATGTCTTATGGTCTTATGGTCTAAATAGGTACATGAAGCTTAGAAAAATATAGGGCTATGTGGTAGGGGAATCCTAGGCAGTTCCTAGAATAGGTTACATTGTCGGCACAACATTGTGGGCTAAAGGTCCTGTAATGTTCTGTAGATGTCTATATTTCTATGTCTATGTTCTTATGTAAAGAGCAGATGGTACACATATAAAACCTTTACCCTGAACTTTAGTGCATGTGACAATAATTAACCAATTGCAAACTGTCCCTTATTTTATACGATACAGATTTGGAGATGTTGTTAGAATAGCCTGGAAGAGTAAAGGCATTTGGTTAGCATCACACACATATTGCAGTCATGATGCAACATTGGGATATGCATATGCAATAGAATGTTCATCTACAAGGGCAGTAGCGTAGCGGTTAGCACAATGCTTTACAGTGCTGGTGACCAGGGTTCAAGTCCTGTCACTGCCTGTAAGGAGTTTGTACCCCGTGACTGCGTGGGTTTCCTCTTGGTGCTCCAGTTTTCTCTCTCAGTCTAAAGACATACCGATTGGTAGGTTAATTGGTCATTGTAAATTGTCCCATGATTAGACTAGGATTAAACTGGGGGATTGCTAGGCAGTGTGACTCGAAGGGCACTGTATCTTGAGAAAGTAATAAAATTAAAATAAATATCCGATACTGGAGGTGAAGGAAGGTGGAAAGGATGTTTCCTATAGTGGGGGAGTCTAAGAATAGAGGGGTGTCCTTTTCGAATGGAGATAAGGAGACATTTTTTTTGCCAGAGAATGGTGAATCTGTGGAATTTGTTGCTACAGGCAGCTGTGGAGACCAGGTCATTGGGTATGCTGTATTTAAGGCAGAGGTTGATAGATTCTTGTTCAGTCAGGGCATGACGGGATACGGGAAGAAGGCAGGAGATTCTGGCTGAGAAGGAAAATGGATGAGTCATGATAAAAATGGTGGAGCAGACTCGATAGGCCTAAGGGCCTAATTCTGCTCCTATATTTTATGATCTTACGGTCTTACTGAAAGATTGTAGGTGACTTACGTGGTAAATCTGACATGGGAAATGGTAGGCACTTGGACCATATTGCCAGAGGATGTGGAGAAGCAGATATGATAACAACATTTAGATAGAGACACAAACAAGCAGGGAATTATACACTATGCAGAGTCATAAGTGCAGTTTAAATTGGCATCATGATTGCCACAGAGAGCTCTGGCCAAAGGTCACGTTCTTGTTCAGCACTGTTCTATTTAATGTTTAAATGTTGTCCAGGTCTTGCTATGTGCGGGGATGGAAAGCTTAATTTGCAGAGGAGTTGTGAATGAAACAATTTTGTGCAATTATCAGCCAACGTTTGCAGTACTGAATCTTTGATGAAAGGAAGGTCAGTGGTGAAGCAGACAAAGCTGGCTGGGCTAGGGCACTGTATGATAAGATCCTGTTGTGATTCCTGTAGCTGGGAAGGTTGACCTCCAACACACTGCCCAATATATATCCCTTCATCTATTTTTTACATTGTTATTTTTAGGAGCTCAGAAGCAGATTTATAATCTGTGCACCAGAACCATGTAAAGCAATAAGATTACTGTAAGTTACACAACGTATTCTACACAAGATTCGAACAGAAGAGGAGCGTCCCGCTCCTTCCGGGTGAACTGGACCTGGTGGCATCGAGATTCATCGTCACTGAGGAGGACGTTAGAAGAGCCTTCCTGAAGATAAACCCAGGGAAGACGACAGGCCCAGATGGCGTCCCAGGATGGGTTCTCTGGACCTGTGCAAGCGAGCTAGCTGAAGTGTTTGCTGACATCTTCAACTGCTCCTTGCTTCAGTCTAAGATCCCCTCATGTTTTAAGAAGGCAATGATAATCCCAGTGCCGAAGAAGAGCAAGGTGGCATGCCTGAATGACTATCGACCTGTGGCTCTGACATCAATTGCTATGAAGTGCTTCGAGAGATTGGTTATGGCACACATCAACCACAGCCTACCGGTCAACCTCGACGCTTTGCGATTCGCCTACCGGAGCAACAGGTCAATGGCAAATGCCATCTCTCTGGCCCTACATTCCTCCTTAGAACACCTGGAGAGTAAAGAGGCATACGTAAGGCTCCTTTTCATTGACTACAGCTCTGCCTTTAATACCATCATTCCAAATAAACTGATTCCTAAGCTCCGGAACCTGGGCCTTAGCACTCAGATCTGCAGCTGGATCTTTAACTTCCTCACAGACAGGACCCAGGCTGTAAAGATAGGGGACGAGCTCTCCTCTACAATCACTCTGAGCACTGGTGCCCAACAAGGCTGTGTACTCAGCCTCCTGCTGTACTCACTGTACACCCATGATTGTGTAGCCAAGTTTCCATCAAACTCAATATATAAGTTTGCTAATGACACAACAATTGTAGGCCGTATCTCGGGTAAAGATGAGTTTGAGTACAGAGAGGAAATTAAGAACCTGGTAGCATGGTGCAAAGACAATAACCTATCCCTCAACGTCAGCAAGACGAAGGCATTGGTTGTTGACTTCAAAAGGAGTAGCAGACCGCACGACCCAATTTACATTGGTCGTACGCAAGTGGAACAGGTCAAAAACTTTAAGTTCCTCAGTGTCAATATCACAAATGACCTGACTTGGTCCAACCAAGCAGAGTTCACTCCCAAGAAGGCCCACCAGCGCCTTTACTTCCTGAGAAAACTAAAGAAATTTGGCCTGTCCCCTAAAACCCTCACTAATTTTTATAGATGCACCGTAGAAAGCATTCTTCTAGGGTGCATCACAACCTGGTATGGAATTTGTCCTGTCCAAGACCAAAAGAAGCTGCAGAAGATCGTGAACACAGCCCAGCATATCACACAAACCAATCTTCCATCCTTGGACTCACTTTACACCGCACGCTATCAGAGCAGTGCTGCCAGGATAAGCAAGGACACGACCCACCCAACCAATATACCTTTTGTCCCACTTCTCTCCGGGAGAGGGCTCAGGAGCTTGAAGACTCGAACAGCCAGATTTGGGAACAGCTTCTTTCCAACTGTGATAAGACTGCTGAATGGATCCTGACCTGGATCTGGGCCATACCCTCCAAATATCCGGACCTGCCTCTCGGTTTTTTTTGCAATACCTTACTTTCCATTTTTCTAATTTATGACTTATAATTTAAATTTTTTAATATTTACTAATTTTTACTATTTTTAATATTTAATATTTGTAATTCAGGGAGCAAGAAGCGCAGAATCAAGTATCACTGTGATGATTGTACATTCTAGTATGAATTGTTTGGTGACAATAAAGTATAAAGTATAAAGTATAAATAGTACAAAAAAAGGAATAATGGTGTATGCTGTACCAGCCTTTATTAGTCAGGGCATTGAGTTCAAGAGCCGTGAGCTAATATTGCAGCTCTATAAAACTCCCATTAGACCACACTTGGAGTATTGTGTTCAGTTCTGGTCGCCTCATTATAGGAAGGGTGTGGAAACTTTAGGGAGGGTGCAGAGGAGATTCACCAAGATGCTGCCTGGATTAGAGAGCATGTCTTATGAGGGGAAGTTGAGTGAGCTAAGGCTTTTTTCTTTAGAACGCAGGAGAATGAGAGGCAACTTGATAGTGTGTACGATGATAGGAGGCATAGATCGAGTAGCCAGTCAGAAACTTTTTCCAAGGGCAGTAATGGCTAATATGAGAATAGAGGTAAATATAGGGGGGAATGTTAGAGGTAAGTTTTTTACACAGAGAGTGATGGGTTCATGAAATGAACTGGCCAGGGGTGGTGGTAGAGACAAATACATTTGAACATTTAAGAGACCCTTAGATAAGCATATAGATGATAGAAAAATGGAGGGCAATGTGGGAAGGAAGGATTAGGCTGATCTTGGAGTGGTTTAAAAGGCTGGCACAACATCGTGGGCTGAAGGGCCTGGACTGTGCTGTAATGTTCTACTATATGTTCTACATTCTAATGAAATAGTGTTCACGGGTTTATGGACTATTCAGAAACTGGATAGTGGAGAGAAGAAGCTTTTCCTAAATTGTTCATTGTTGGTCTCTTTCCTGTTAATGAGGTGAGGACATATCCCGGATAGTGTGGGTCTATAATAATGGATGGTGCCTATTTGAGGCACTGTCCGTTTAAGATTTTCTTGATGGTAGGGATTGTTCAAAGTTATAACCTTCAAAGTAAATTTGTTAACAAAGTAAGTATATGTCACCGCCTATTACAATGAGATTCATTTTCTGGCAGGCATTCACTGTAGAACAAAGAAATACCAATCGAATCGGTGATGAACTACTGTTTTGCCCATGTTAGAGCTCGCTGAGTCCATAACCCTCTGCAGCTTCTTTGCTGCTGTGCATTGGAGCCTCTATACGAGGTGGTGATGCAACCAGTCAAAATGCTCTCTACCGTACATACTAAATCTCCTCAAACTCTGAATGAAGGAAAATCACTGCGGTGACCAGTGGTGCTTGACACAACATCGTGGGCTGAGAGGCCTATACTATGCTGTACATGTACATGAAATCATGTTGACTCCAACATGACAGCATTATCCTCAGTTACTCCATGAACCATAATGAACTTTGTGCAGGTGCCACACGAGCACGACACTATTACAGAGCAGGGCGTCAAGAGTTCGGATTTCAAATCCGGCCTCCCCTTTAAGAACATTTGCACGTTCTTCCCAAGTGCATGTGGGTTTCTTCCAGGGGCTCTTGTTTCCTCCCACAGTCCAAAGACATACCAGTTAGTAGGTTACTTGGTCATTGTAAATTGTCCTGTGTTAGGCTGGGGTGAAATAAGTGGGTTGCTGTGCTATGTGGCTCTCTGAGCCACAAGAGTCTGTTCCATGCTGTATCTTTAAATAAATAAAAGTTAAACAAATACATACATAGTAATTAGAACATAGAAAAGTACATCTAAACCATATGAGGAGTGTTTAATGGCTCTGGGCTTGTAATTGCTAGAATTTAGAATTATAAGGAGGGAAGAATCTCATTGAAACATATCAAATGTTAAAAGCCTTTATAGAATGGATGTGGAGAGGATGTTTCTTATGGTGGGAAAGTCTAGGACCAGAGGACACAGCCTCAGAATAGAGGGATATCGATTTAAAATAGAGATGAGGAGGAATCTGTGGTGATGAATCCGTGGAATTCTTTGCCACAGACAGTTGTAGAGGCCAAGTCATTACTACTACTACTACTACTACTATGTCGATTCAGGCCTAGGGGGCCGGTGTCGGGCACAATGATGGACTTTCCACTTCTCCCTCACCCTCATCAGTGTGTTCAGTTCACGTACATTAGCCACGCTGCTGTCTTCTATAAACGTGTTGACTATGGTCTTGGGAGGGCGCCCAGGGTTCATCCTCCCGTGCTTGGGCTCCCATATGATGACCAGGCTGGCAGGTAGCTTGGGGTGGCATAGATGGTGCCCCGCTAGTTGCAGTCTTCTTGCCTTGAGTTTAGTGGTGAGCATCGGTAGGTCGTCATAGAGCTCGACATTCGTCATGTGCTGTTGCCAACTCACGTCAAGAGCCACCTGGAGCATTTGTGTATCGCAACCATCTAGAGACTTCCGCATGGTCTTGGTGAGTGTCCGCGTCTCGCACCCGTACGTGAAAATAGAGTCTATGACTGCTTTGAAGATCCTCTTTTGAAGCCCTCTGGTCAGGTTCGACTTCCAGATTTCCTTCATGTCGTTCATAGCCCTCCACGCCAGCGCCTTCTGTATCTTTATGTCCTTCTCCGAACTCATCATTCTTGATCCAAGATACTTGAAGTCAAAGACTTTCTTAATGATATCATTCTTTACGGTCTTGAGAGTACCTTCATCGCAGTTAAACACCATGTACTCTGTCTTCTTAGCGTTTAGGTGAAGTCCAACTTTACTGCACTCGAAATTCCACTTTCGTCAGTAGCTGCTGTGCTTCCTCCATCGGGTCAGAGAGCAGGACTATGTCATCTGCAAAATCGTGATCTGTGAGCGTAACTGGTCTGACCCTTTTGGTTTGTCCTGGTTTTATGGTAAAACCAAGCTTGTCATGATCTTTGGTAGCTTGACGCAGAGTGTAATCAAGGACGATTATAAAGATGTAGGGTGCCAGAGTGTCTCTTTGCAGCACACCAGCTAGGAGCTCGAACACTGCTGTTTCTCTGTCTGGTGATACAACTTTTGCCATGGTTTTGTATAGCTGGACTCTATTGCTCTCAGTAGATGGTCTGGCACTCCGTAAGCTTTCAGGATCTTCAGCATTTTACCTCAGTGAATTGAGTCAAAAGCTTTGGGAAAATCGATGTAAGTAAGCGCGGCTGGTAGGTTGTTCTTCTTGACTTCCTCGATGATTCTGCGGAGAGCAAGTATTTGCATTACTGTTGTGCGCTTCTGCCGAAAACCATTCTAATTGAAACTTAGCTTAGGGTCAATGGCAGTGTGAATCCTGTTCAAGATCATCCGATTTTATAGCTTTGCTAAGATGCAGGTCAAGCTGATACCGCGGTAGTTATCTGTCTTTGTGAGGGATCCAGACTTGGGGACTGGGATAATGTTTGAGAGTGACCACTGTTCCCACTTCACTCATACATACTTTCATTAGCCCCTTCAAATCTGTTGTTACTGCTGTGCAGGAATCCATCTTTCTTCTAATCTCAGTAGGAGGTGCTGATTAAAATCATATATTTTCATACACATCTCTCACTCGTGTCTCCAGCCCCCCTTCAACAGCATCCATCATGTCACCTAAGTCTTGGTCAGAGCACTCATCCTTAAGTTTGGTACGTGTAGCTCTAACTGGTTCTTTCCAGCTTTCATATAGCTTGATGCATTTACTCTCCCTTTGAGAAGCCTCTTGTTGCCTAAGCTCCAGCATTTTCCAGGGTTCCACTCTCCTGACGGCGTCTGGAGAGCCACACTTTCCTGCGCTGGTAAACGTTGCTCTCTCTTGGTGAAATCGCAGTATTCTCAAGTCGTTGGGTGTATTTAAAACAGAGACTGATATGTTCTTGGATAGTTAGGGAGTATAAGGTTCTGAGGAGAAAGCAGAAGAATGGCATTGAGCGGGAAAATGGATCAAACTATGATTAAATGGCAGAACAGACTCGAAACTGAATCATCTAATTCTGTTCCTATGCCATATGGTTTATGATCTTATCACAAAACAGGCTCTCCGGCCAACCTTTGAACTTATTCCAAGATCAGTTGAACACTTCCATTCCATTTCAAGGGAGGTTCTTTGTGTTCACATAAAATCTATAATCTAGTTCAGGGTTTCCCGACCTGGGGTCCACAGACACCTCGTTCAATGGCAGGGTTCCATGGCATAAAAATGTTTGGGAACCCTTTAAACATCACACTGCGTTTCAATGAAGAAAAGTCATACAGTATCAATACCAAGACGAGTGAAATGATATGAGAATGGGTAGTTAGAAATTAAGTCAGAGAAGTGGAGGGATCTTCCTGTGTTTTGCCTGCTTCCCTGTCTTGTCACCCTTGATGTTTAACAGCCATGTTAAGATGTCAGGCATCAATGATGTGAGGTCTACTCATAGCTCCCAATTCATTCCACCATCCATACCAGCAGCGTGGAATGAGCTGGGCCCTGTGACTGGACCTCGTGTGATGGATCTTGAGGTCTTCGGTCCTGTATGCTCGGATAGTTCTCTGACAAGCTCTCTATTTACAAAGGCTTTTGAACACTTTTGAAATGATAATTGGAAACTTTTAACAAAATTGCATAAATAGCAAAAAATCTATTAAAATATGTGCAATATACTCAAGTAGGAAATTAATTAACAATGTTCAAACAGATAAAGTGAAGTGAAAATTGAAAAGCCTAACCGAGCTCAACTTTTCTTTCAGGGTTGGTTACACCTCTTTTGTCATTTGTTATGTGATAAGGCAAAGGATTTAGGCATGAAATGTATCTGATGTTTCAGCCTATGAAGTTTGTACTTCACTTTAGTCTTTGGTTAGTTGGTCATTGTAAATTGCCCTGTAAATAGGCTAGGATTAAATAGGCATATTACTGGGCAGTGTCATTGGTTAAGACAGAAGGGTGTGTTCCCTACTGATCAACATCTCCACCCACTATCTCCACCAGTACTTTATTATTTCCCATCGGTCACCTTATGTACAGCCTAACGCCACTTTAAGGACAATCTATGTATAGAAGCTATCTTATGCATTTATATTTATTGAGTGTTTTTTTTATTATTATTGTATTCCTTGTCTTTCGGTTTTTTTTGTGCTGCATCGGATCCAGAGTAAAAATTATTTTCTTCTCCTTACACTTGTGTACAGGAGATAACATTAAACAATCTTGAATCAAGAGGACCTGAGAGAGTGTAGTGTATTTAAGTGAAAGTGTTAGAGATGGGTACAACTGCTACTACCCTCTAAATCTCTAATGCGCACTTTGCAAAGCCTCCACATCCTTCCTGTAATGCAGAAACCAGAATTGCGAACAATAATCTAAATGTGGCCCAATCAAAGTTTTAATTCATAAAGGGCAGCACAGTAGTGCAGCAGGCAGAATAATGCTTTATAGCGTCGCCGATTGGATGATCGGGGTTCAATCCCTGCTACTGTCTGTAAGGAGTATGTATGTTCTCCCAGTGACCAACTGGGTTTCCTCCAGGTGCTCTGGTTTCCTCCCACATTTTCCAAAAAGACATATGGGTTAGAGTTAAAGTTGTAGGCATGCCCTGTTGGCACCGAAAACATAACAACACTTGTGGGCTGCCCCAACACATCCTCAGACTGTGTTAGTCGTTGACACAAACAATATATTTCACTCTACATTTTGATGAACATGTGACAAGTAAAGTTCAACTCTTAACTGATATGTAGGTTTCCTCTCTGTAAGGAGTTTGTACATTCTCCCTGTGAGCATGTGGGTTTCCTCCAGGTGCTCCCATTTCCTCCCACATCCCAAAGACGTACCGGTTAGCAGGTTAATTGGTCATTGTAAATTGTCTTGTGGGTCTCTGCACGGTATGGCTCATTGGGGTGGAAGGCTCTGTTCCACGCTATATCCCTAAATAAATCAAAAGCAAAATCTAAATAAATAAATAAAACTTGAGACTAAAGGAATGCAGGAAGACTTTTCTTACAGAGAAACATGATTGATTAGTCTTATGAATATATTGGCCAAAGAAGTGTTTTAGACAATGTGAAATCACTTTAGTCTAACTGACCTGTCCAATGAACTCCTGTGGGGCCTCTGTTTATTGGATTTATATTTAACACAATAGCAACTGTGGTTCCAACGACTCCAGATGTTGTCGATAGATCCTCTGAAAGTGTCAATGTCAGAGCTGCCACTCGAGTAAATTCATGCTAAAAGCTTTCAAAGCGCCAATACATTTGGATTTTTTTCTCCATCCAAACACTTCTTTCATTCTGACTGTGAAACAGACGAGTTTCTTGAAATAATAATGAGCAAATTCCAGTCTGTCAATCAACTGGTGGAGATATAGCAAACGGGCACGATTAAGATGGTACAATAGAAAATGAGAGTTGGGGGACTGAGACAATCAGAATTTTGGATTGTAAAAATTATACTTTTGAGGGTAAATCTAATCAGTTTGCACAGTGCCGGAGTACAGACAGAAACACCTGCATTCTCAGATAAAGAGACTCTCCCAAGTGATCGACTCTTTGGCCAAAGCTGAGTCTGCAAGTCTCCACAAATCCACTGGGAGAGTTGAGTCCCAGAGTCTGCAGTGTCTGCTGGAGGCTGAGGGCATCCCCTGGGGTTGGAGGACTGTGCACACGCATGGATGGGGCAGGGGGACAGAGCTTGTTCTTTTCTGTTGTTGTTTTGTTGCTTGTTGTGTTCCATGTAGTTCTGCAGGGCATTGTAGGTATGCTATGTAGCCACCGGAAATGCGTGGCAACACAGCTGGGCTGCCCCCTGCACATCCTTGGGAGTGTCGGTTGTTAACTCAAATGATGCATTTCACTGTATGTTTCAGAGTCATTACCATCATTATGTACTGTGTCGTATGACCTAGGCGACCATGGTCTTTCCAAGACCATGATTGTTCTTTGCAAATATTTCTGCAGAGGTCGTTTGCTATTGCCTCCTTCGGGGCAGTGTCTTTACAAGATGGGTGACCGCAGCCATTATCAATACTCTTCAGAGAATGTCTGCCTGGTGTCAGTGGTTGCTTAACCAGGATTTGTGATATGCACCAGCTGCTCATACGACCATCCAACACCTGCTCCCATGGCTTCACATGACCTTGATCGAGGGGCTAAGCAAGTGCCACAGCTTGCCCAAGGGTAAGATGCAGGCTAGCGGAGGGAAGGAGCGCCTTACACCCTCCATTGGCATAGCCGTGTCTTCACCCCGCCACCGAATATTTCAAAATTCATACGATAAATAAACTTGAATCTTAAATCTTGAGAGTTGTTTCAAATCAGAGTCAGAATCCAGTTTACTATCGGAAATTATGTCATGGAATTTATTGCTTTGTTGCTAACTGGTACATCTGTGGAATCAGTGTGGTAAATTACAATAAATAAATAAATGAATAATGCAAAGGAGCAATAGTGTGATAGTACTGATGGGTTCATGGACCATTCAGAAATCTGATGACGTGTAGGAAGAAGCTGTCCCTGAATCATTGAATGTGGGTCTTCAGGCTCCTGTACCTCCTCCCCAGTGATAGCAATGAGAAGAGGGTATGTCCCAGATAGTAAGGGTCCTTTATGATCGATCTTGCTTCTTGAGACATTGCCTACTGCTGACATCTTTGGTGATGGAGAGTTTTGCACCTCTCCCAAATGGTCCTCAATTCTTACCTTCTTTACTTATCAGAGTCCAGTTCTATTAAAACTTCCTTTTCCTGCTTATCTCTCTCCAGCAGCTCCCTCTCATCTTCACAATTCCCTCCCTGTCTTTCTCCAGCTGCGCTTAAAATAGTTTTCCTCTCTCTTTTTGTCTGCCTCTGTCTATCATAATCAAGCCACCATCTTCCAACAGGATCCTGGCTCCCATTCCTTACCTGGCACTACCTGCCTTTCATCCTACACCCCTCCTCTGTCCACCCATCACCTCAGAATCCTTTCACTCTGCTCTCCTTTTCCTCTTTATACTGACCATCTCTCCTCTCCCCTCTCAGTTCCTGGTGCAGGTTTTGACCCAGAACATCAACAATTCCTTTCCTTCTACAGATGCTGCTCTACCTACTGAGTTCCTCCAGCAGATTGCTTGCTAATCTGTTGAATTATATTGCATGTGCCCAGGCGTGTGTGGGTTTACGGTGTAACACAACCAAAATGCTGCAGGAACTTAGCAGTATCTATGGACAGGAATAAACAGCCGGCCCTTCATTAGGACTGGAAGGAAAGGGGAAAGAAGCCAGAATAAGAAGGTGGGGGAGAGGAAGGAGTTAAGCCTGGCAAGTGATGGACAAATGTACAGGCTGTCCTCAGGTAATGAAGAGGCTCAGTTTTTATACATGTTCATTGGTTGATTTTATTTTATTTTGTTTATTTCATTTAAAAATACAGTGCAGAATAGGCCCTTCCAGAGCTTTGAACAAGGCCACCCAGAAAACCCCTGACAACACCTGATTTAACCCTAGCCTGACCACGAGACAATTTACAATGACCAACTAACCTACTAACAGGTATGTTTTTGGACTGGGGGAGGAAACTACAGGACCCAAAGGAAATTCAGGCATTCCCAAGGAGGACATACCCACTTCCTAAAGACGACGTCGGAATTGAACCCCAAATTCTGTTGCCCCGAGCTGTTAAAGCATTGCACTAATCTCTATGTGTTTTGCTGTAAGTCAGATAATATACAAAAAGCATACTCGATATTGTATCCATTCCTCCACAATATTGTAATCAACCACACCAAAAGTACATATCAGAAAGAACAAGTACTCAAGTGAAGAGGGACAGAAAACTATTTCCACCATTCTAAGGATTGAACGCATTGAAGAAGTTAGACTTTAAGGATCATCTTTATTCGCCAGATACACTTACACGTATTAGGAATTTGCTGTGGTATGTTGGCGTAACATGCAACAAACAGGAACATTGCTCAATTCTGAAGACTTATATACAAATAATTACTAAACAAAAGAAAAAAAGCTGATGAAATTTAAAGTTAGAGGATGGATATGGGATAAAATGTGCATAAATATATAAACACCAGCATTTTACAACCACATTATAAAAACTGGTTTAAAGTGTTAACAGTACAGTTATGGGGATAATAGAGGGGTTTGGGTAGGCTCTCTAGAATGGTTGATCAGATCAGATTAACTGTCTGGGGGAAGAAACTTTTAAAATGCTTTAAGTTTTTGTTCCGATTTTAATAATACTACTATGGATGCTCTGAGTGGCAGGTGGTGGAGTGGAGAGTATTGATAATGGCTGGGGTCACCTGACTTGTAAAGACACTGCCCAGAGCAATGCAATGGCAAGCCACTTCCATGCAAAAGTTTGCCAAGAATAATTATGGTCATGGAAAGACCATGATCGCCCATGTCATAAGACATGGCATTTAACAAACGAATGGGAGCTCATTCACATGTAAGGATTTGTATATGCTAGTTGTTCGTAACCCAGGATGAGCCTGAAATCAAGGACAAGGTAGGAAGAGAAGAAAGGTTACCTCCCTCCAGCCTCATCTCTCCCCTTTCTTGGGACTGGCCTCCATCTTCCTTTCCATGTCACTTGCCATTCATCTTGCCACTCCAATCGTCTTTCCCGTCCATGGTGCTTGCTGTTATCTCTCAGCACTCAGAATGTGCAGTGGACCTGAGACAAACAGAGGCAAGGGGTCAAGAGAGAATGGGCATTGGTGCTCACAGTGTCTTTTGTTCAGTCCCTGGGGACCCAGAACAGAAGGCAAAAGGTTCTGCCTCAGTCAGGCAGAATATTGTTCAGACCCCAAAGATGCTGGCTGACCCACTGAGTTCCTCCAGGAGATTGCCTGGACCTCGGCTTGTGTCAACAACTCATAGGCAACAGATAATGGTCGTTGGGAGGTAGAGGGAGGTGGTATTGAGTTAACAGGGAAAGAGGAAAGAAAGATTAGCTTTATTTGTCACACATACATCAAAACATCAGAAATACAGTGAAATGTATGGCTTGCATCAATAATCAACGCAATCTGATGATGTGCTGGGGGGCCGAGCTTTGCCATTCCAGCACCAACTTAGCATGTTCACAACTTATTACTTCTAAACTTTGTGTCTTTGGAATGTGGGAGGAAACTGTAGCACTTGGAGGAAACACACGTGGTCAGCAGGAGAGCATATAAATCTCCATACAGACAACAGTAAGAATTGAACCTGGATCACGAGCTCTTTAAGGCATTGCGATAGATGCTATGCTACTGTGCCACTCCAGCCGAATGCAGAATACAAGAAAGATTCATTAATCAGGTCTACGTGACTAAATTCTGAGAAGAGGTCATATAAACCTGGTGTACTCCTTTGTGTGAAGACTGGACAGCAAACTGAATAGAGTGTCTAAAGGATCCAGTTAAGCATGGTTGCAGAGAAATCAAGACTTATCTCAAAACTCTGTCAACGCCCCTCAAGATCTTATTTCTTCAATTAAATCTCCTCACTCACTTCACAAGTTCTGCACATATAAGCCTGCCTTGCCTAATCTTTCCACATGAGACAAGATAATCATTCCAAACACTAGTCTGGTTAAAGCTTCTCTGAACTGCTTCCAACACATTTGTAAGGATCTCTGTATGTCCTTCCCCACTGAATGCGTGGGATTTCTTTGGGTGCTCCGGTTTCCTCCCACTGTCCAAGGATGTACCAGGTAGTTTAATTGGTCACTGTAAATTGTTCCATGATGGGGTTAGGGTTAATTGCAGTTGTGGGGTTGCTGGGTTGGCGTGGCTCGAAGAGATGGAAAGACCTACACCACACTGTATTGCTAAGTAAATAAATAAATAAACCTAAAGATGAGCTGGGGGCAGCTCGCAAGTGTTGCCAGACATTTCAGCACCAACAATACTCGAGAGAAAAATGTTCAAGAAGTTCAAAGTTCAAAGTAAATCTTATTATCAAAGTACATATACAGTATGTCACCCTGAGATTCATTGATGTGGGTATACTCAATAATCTATAGAATAATAACAACAACAGAATACATTAAAAACCACCCAACTAGGGCGTTCAACCAGAGAGCAAGAGACAACAAACTATGCAAAAACTGAAAGAAGAAATAATAATAAATAAACAATAAATATCGAGATGCATAGTCCTTGAAGGTGAGTCCATTGGTTTTCGAAACATTTGAATGATGGGGCAAGTGAAGTTGAGTGAAGGTATCCATTTGGTTCAAGATCCTGATGGTTGAGAGGTATTACCTGTTCCTGAACCTGGTGGTGTGAATCCTGAGGCTCCTATACATTCTTCCTGATGGAAGCAGTGAAAAGAAAGCATGTCCTGGGTGATGGAGACCCCTGCTGCCCTCCTGCAACAGCTCTTCATGTGGATGTGCTTAAAGGCTGATAATGGACTGGGCTGTATCCACTACTTTTTGGAGGATTTTTCATTTTTAAAAATTTTCTTGAGATATCACGCAGAAAAGACCATTCTGGGCCTTCAAGCCATGATGTTCATTAATCCCCCAATTTTAATCCTAGCCTAATCACGGGACAACTTACAATAACCAGTTAACCCTCCAACCGGTACATCTATGGACTGTGGGAAGAAAATGAAGCACTTAGAAGAAACCCACACAGTCACGAGGAGAATATACAAGCTCCTTACAGGTACCGGTGGGAGTTGAACCGGGTTGCCTGTATAGTAAAGTATTGTGACGACAACTGCACTTCTCCGCCACCCCACTCCAGGGCACTGCTTCCGTTCAAGGGCATTGTCCAACAACACAGAATGTAACGAGCGACAAAACACCATCAAAACAAGCCCCGTTCCTCCCTCCCGTCCACGCACACACACAGTCCTCTAACTCCAGGGCAGGCTGTCTTCAGCTTCCTGTCTCCAGCAGAGTCTGACTCACAGGCACAGGCTACGAGGCAAAAAAATAATACTGGATGAAATAAAATACGCAATAAAGAAAGTTGTACATTAAAAATATCTCAGTAGAACTTTACAATTATTGAGATTTTTATTATTAAAAATAATAAGAAGAAAGAAATATCAGAATATGCATAAATGAAGTACATTTAGAAATACATGTTCCTGAATTCTGATCATGCTGAGCATCTTTTTTTGGCAATTTTAAAGATAAATATGCAGAGATTCAATAATACCATTTTGGCATTGATGTTTGTGATTGCATTAGCAGGTAGCTGTCGAAAGCTATTGCCAAGATTTTTCAAACACTTTCCTTAACACAAGCGTTCAATGTCAGAATCCGAATCAGAATCAGATTTAATTTTACTGGCATATGTTGTGAAATTTGTTAGCTTTATGGCAGCAGTGCAATGAAATACATGACAAATAAATATAGAGAAAAAAACTGAGTTACTTTAAGTATATACAGTTTATCTATTAAATAGTTAGTGAGGTAGTGTTCAGGGGTTCAATGTCTGTTTAATGTAATACCAGATGTGGTCTCTCCTGTACTGTATATAACAGAAACATAAACTTCTGTATTCTGTTCCATGAATAACAAATGAAACAATTTCTATGCAAGTTGATATACAAATTCACCACTGTTGTTGGATGAATCACAGGCGATGATAAGTCAGTATACCGGAGCGAGGTAGGACACCTGGTAGAGTGGTGCCACAACAACCTCTCACCACTCAACATCAGTAAAACTAAGAGCTGATCGTTGACTTCAGCAAGGGGAAGGAGGGAGAACACATGACAGCTTACATTGGGGGATTAGTGATGGAGATAGCCAACAGTTCTAAATTCTGGGTATTAACATATCAGATGACCTGTCCTGGGTCTACTACACAGATGCAATCATAAGGAAGGTGTGTCAGCACCTTTGCTTTCTTAGGAGGTTTGGCTTATCACTGAGCACTCTAACAAATCTCTGCTGTTGAAAGTGTCCTGACTGGTTGCATAATGCTCTGGCACGGTAATTCAGATGCATAGTGCGGAGAGTCAGAGAATAGTCGACTCAGCCCAGTAGACCAGGGGCACATCCCTCCCCATCATCAGTGGAATCTGCAGGAATGCTGCCTCGAGAACTCAGCATCTATCAAAGATCTCCATCATCAATGCCAGCTTCTTGCAACCAGCATTGGGCAGGAGGCACAGAAACCTGAAGTCCCACAGCACCAAGTACAGGAAGAGCTGTTGCTCTCTAGACCAATGCTTTTTTCACTGCTGTTTTTGAATTCCTATTTTTGTGCTTTACAGTCTTTTTAATAGATTTAAGTATCAAGAGACACTGAATAAATTGATTTCAAGGTAAGTCAACTAGAGCATTTTTGTAGTGTGCCTAGGTGCAGAGGTATAGGTACAAGAAACTTGCATAAAGTAGTCTCAGAGGCACGTAGGTGCAGACAACACACAGAATATAAATTGTACATGCTATAGAAGACAATGAAGAGAAAATAAGATTGTACATAACAAGACATCAGTTCAAATGAAAAAAACAACCACAAAAAATCCATGGTAGTGCAAGAGATAGTCTGTGGTCCTCCGTTGCTGAGGTAGGGTCAGGGTTCAAAGTTCAGAGTACATTTATGATCAAAGTATGTATACTATATACAACCTTGAGATTCATCTCCTTTCAGGCAGTCGCAAGACAATGAAACCCAATAGAATCCATTAAATAAAGACCATCAAACATCCAATGTGCAGGAAAAAAAGCAATCATGCTAGCAATAAAAGTAAGCAAATATGCTTCAGAACTGAAGTTCATGAAAGTGAGTCCACAGCCATGAAGCCAGTCACCACTGCAGTCCATCCAGGAGTCGGTTAGTTGCAAGCCACAGCCTTAGTTATGCACAGAGAAGAATAAACCTTATGGTCGGTATATTGATTCAAGAACATGATGGAAAATAGCTGTTCCAGAACCTGATGCTGCAGAACACCTGGCCTCTGTACCTCCTGTCCAATGGTAGTAGTCAGTAGAGGACATGGCCTGCCTGAAAAGTGGGGATTCTTGATGACAGACATGAGGTAAAAATTGGCTCTGATCAGCTTTTAATGAAGATGTCTTCCATACCTGCTCATTTATCTTGTAGCCAAATCTCACTTCAGGCCAATTTAGGCAAAACACAATTCCAATAGGACTGACAAGCAACACTGTGAGAAGTTCAGCAGATCTCCAAGCCATGTCTACAATACACAACCTATGTTGGAAGTTTGTTGTGCGCCTGGCTGTAATCCCAGCCTCCCTTGCAAAATAATATAAATATAAAGCTTTTTGGATTTGAGCTGAATATTTAAGAACATTTTGATCCCATTCAAGTAGAATTAATTCAATGACTATGGAAGATCACTACAGAACTTCTGTGGAATTACAGAAAAGAATTAAAGTGAACAAAAATGGAAGAAAGACGTAGACAGTCGACGTTTCAGGTGTACATGAAGGGTCTCAACTTGAAACAAAGACAATCCACTTACAAGGATGTTGTCAGAACCTAAGGATTTGAGTTATATGGAAGGGTTGAAGAGGTTAGGACTTTATTCCCTAGAGTGTAGGAGAACGAAGGGAGATTTGACAGAGGTGTACAAAATTATAAGGGGTATAGATTGGGTAAATACAAACAGGCTTTTTCCACTGAGGTTGGGTGATTCAACAACTAGAGGTCATGGCTTAAGGTGAAAGGTGAAATGCTTAAGGGCAACATGAGAGGGAACTTCTTCACTTAGAGGGTGGTGACAGTGTGCAATAAGTTGCCAACTCAAGTGGAAGATTTAGGTTCGATTTCAACATTAAGACAGATTAGGGGAATGGGCAAGAAAGTGAAAAATGAAATACAATGTTGCAAAATGCATGGCCATGCACTTTGGTAGAAGAAATAGATGTGCAGACTATTTTCTAAATGGGGAGAAAATCCAAAAAATTTGAGATGCAAAGGGACTTGGAGTCCTTGTGCAGAACCCCTAAAAGTTAACTTACAGGTAGAGTTGGTGGTGAGGAAAGCAAATGCCATGTTAGCATTCATTTCAAGAGGTCTAGAATACAAGAGCAAAGATGTGATGCTGAGGCTTTATAAGGCAGTGGTGAGGCCTCACCTTGAGCATTGTGAACGGTTTTGTGCTCCTTATCTAGGAAAAGATGTGCTAGCATTGGAGAGGGTCCAGAGGAGGTTCACAAGGTTGATTCCAGGAATGAAAGGGTTATCATACTAGGAACATTTGATGGCTCTGGATCTGTACTCACCGGAATTCAGAAGGATGAGGGGGGATCTCAATGAAACCTTTCGAATGTTGAAAGGCTTAGACAGAGTAGATGTGGAAAGGATGTTTTCTAAGGTGGGGGGGGGGGGTCTTGGCACAGCCTTAGGATAAAGCAGCATCCATTTAAAACAGAGACACGGAGAAATTTCTTTAGCTAGAGGGTGGTGAATTTGTGGAATTTATTACCACAGGCAGCTGTGAAGGCCAGGTCATTGGGTTTGTTTAAGGCAGAACTTGATTGGACACGGCATCAAAGGTTACAGAGAGAAGGCTGGGAAGTGGGCCTGAGGAGGAGCAAAAACGATCGGCCATGATTGAATGGTCAAATGGCCTAATTCTATTCCTATGTCTTATGGTCTTATTTAAGAGAAATTTGGATTGGCACATGGGTGCAAGGGGTATGGAGTGCTATGATCCAGTTGCAGATTACGGTGCCTGTAAAAAGTATTCACCCCCCCTTGGAAGTTTTCATGTTTTATTGTTTTACAACATTGAATCACAGTGCATTTAATTTGGCCTTTATGACACTGATCAATAAGAAATGATACAATATTTCCTCCGGTGTGATATCACAAAACACAGGACAGACCAAGACTGAAAAAACTAATAAAACCACATAATTCTAACATATAGTTACAACAGTGCAACAATACCATAACTTGATCAAGAACAGGCCATGGCACAGTAAAAAGTTCAAAGTCTCTCAAATGTCCCACATCTCACGCAGACGGGAGAAGGAAGAAAACTCTCCCTGCCATGCCTGACCACAGTCCGACTCTGAGCCATCCGAAAACTTCGAGCCTCCGATCACCCTCCGACACCGAGTACCGAGCACCATCTCCATCCGAATGATTCAACCTCAATCTCGGTCGCCAGCAGCAGGCAAAGCCGGGGATTTTGGGGCCTTCTCCCCGGAAGATTTCTCAATCGCGCAGTAACAACGGCAGCGAACTGGCGTTTCAGAAATTTCTCCAGATGGTCCTCTTTGCTTTCACGTCTGTCTCCATCAAATCAGAATTGTCTTTCGCTGCTGGAGAAGGAGGGGCTGGTTGGGTGAGGAAGCTCCTCAGTTATTGCTGTAGTGTATCACCCCAGGGGGCCACATGAGTGGCAGCAGTGCTATTGATGTGTAGGAATATAATAGAATATTACTGAAAGCATTGATTATGAATGTAAAGAATGAAAATGCACCCACTCATTTAGTATGTGCCATGTAGTATGACATAGGCAGTCATGGTCTTTCCAGGACTGTGATTGACCTCAACAAATTTTTCTACAGTAATGGTTTGCCGTTGCCTTCTTCTGGGCAGTGTCTTTACAAGATATGTGACCCCAGCCATTATCAATACTCTTCGGAGATTGTCTGCCTGGCGTCAGTGGTTGCATAGCTAGGACTTGTGATAGGACCATCCAGCACCTGCTTCCTTGGCTTCACAAGACCCTGTTTGGGGGGCTAAGAAGGTGTTACACATTGCCCAAGGCTGGTTTGCAGGCCAGCAGAGGGAAGGAGCACCTTACACTTCCTTCGCTAGAGACTTGTAGGTTTTCACAAATAAAATGGTGGAGGCATTTTATATTTAAGAAAAAAAAGGTAGCAACTCATGTATCGAACATCAAGAAACATAACACAATGCATGGTAAAAGTCTTTTATGCTATTATCTCATCACGTCAGACCAGCCTCTTAAAGTGAAACCCCAACCCAATGTCAGTAGGGGTGAATTCTGTATGTTTCCACCAATTACATTACCTTACAAATGTATCTCCACCCTGCCACCCTGAAAAGACAACGCATGGTTTATTCTTGCAAATATTATTTTATTATGAATAAAATTTGTTTTGATAAAAAAAGATCCTGATTGGTGTCACATATACTAACAATTATGCAAGAGCGTTTTCTCTGTAATCTATCTTCAACATTTAGTTCCACTGAAGTTAAACTTCAGAAATGAAGTGCAACTACCACTCAGGTTTGATCCATACTCAGCACTGCCAATCCAAGGCTAAATTTCATTGTTTTCCTTCATTCATTAAGAGAGCTTCAGTTCAAGAGGCTTAAAATAGCAAGATTAGCCAGAGAGTGAAATTATGGAGATGCATCCTGTCAGCTTGTGCAAGTGATTGATCCTGATAGGTTTTGAGGTAATGTGTAAGCAGTTCAGTTCTGCTCTGATAGTATTCAAATATTCCCCTTATAATAATTAAGTCAATCAGAATATTAGGGGAAATTAAGATAGATAGCCTTCTGTGCAACCATTGATTTTGACATTTCTCCAAGCATCTCTTATTCCCAAGACATCCTTGTTCTTCTTGTTCTGATCCTTTAACACACAATAACCACACTAGGCAGCATATCCTCTGAGACAGAAGTACAAAGGAAGTTATACAAAGGGCTGGCCTTATTTATTTGAATCTAAAGGGCTTCTGAAAAGGTTGTGAGACAAACTTTACCACACAAAACCAAGCTTGAATTGTTTAATCACAAGAAAAACAGCAAACTGTATTGTTGGTGTATCACAATCATGGAATGCACTGGGCAATTTTTATTTTACCTCATTAGCAAAGAGCAAAGGCATTTTATTAGCCAATTATGTTTTACAAAAGCATTGGTTCTTCTCAAGGTTTGATAGGCTTCTTTCAAACAGTTTGTGAAAAATTGTGAAAATATAAAAAAATGAATTCCAGCATTATTTTCCTTGTTTA
Source organism: Mobula birostris (assembly GCF_030028105.1). Lineage (NCBI taxonomy): Eukaryota > Metazoa > Chordata > Chondrichthyes > Myliobatiformes > Myliobatidae > Mobula > Mobula birostris. The sequence goes on along the minus strand of NC_092384.1, from coordinate 75,843,494 downwards.
TCATTAGTTAATTTGTTAATTTGATTGCATTGAAATGTGATAATTTTTTACTGAAGTACACAGGGCCCATAGTATTATCAAGGATCCCACCCATCCATCCAGCATCCTCTTTGACTTCCTACCATCGGGAGGAGTCTGATGCATAAAGACCTGAATAGTCTGGATGGGAAACAACTTCTTCAAAGTTCAATGTAAATTTTTCAGCAGAGTACAAATATGTCACCATATACAACCCTGAAAATCTTTTCCAGTGGGCATATTCAGCATATTTATAGAACAGTAACTATAACAGGATCAGTGAAAGATCAGTAGAGCATAGAACATCACACACTGTGCAAATGCAAATATAAATAAATAGTAATAAATACTAAGAACATGAAATAACAAGATAAAGAGTCCTTAAAGTGAGATCATTGGTTGTGGGAAAATCTCAACAGATGAGTATAATTATCCTCTTTTGTACAAGAGCCTGACTGAGGGGTAGTAACTGTTCTTGAACCTGGTTTTGTGAGTCGTAAGGCTCTTCTATCTTCTACCTAATGCCAGCAGCGAGAAAGGAGCATGGCCTGAGTGGTGAGGATCTTAGATAATGGATCTGCTTTCCTATTAAGTTTTCATGTAGATTGAATTGAACTGAATTGACTTTATTTCTTACATCCTTCACATACATGAGGAGTAAAAATCTTTACATTACGTCTCCAAATGTGCAATCATGTGCTCAACAGTTAGGTGGGCTTTATCTGTAAGGTACAGGGTCAAATCAATTGCCTTTCATAGGATTTTCCATCCAAAGGCATTGGTTTTCCTTCAGGCCATTAGGCTTCTGAGCTTCCAGCCACTTCGCATTTGAAGTGTCAGCAGAAAATTTGTACTGTACCCTACAATATTTAATTTATGCACTTTATTCTGTTTTTCTTTGCATAATTCATTTGTAGCTAGAATTCTTACTTTCCTAAATTATTGCAAGTTGTAAGTGTGTTATGGGTACTACTGTGCTTTACACCCTGTTCTGGAGAAACTTTGCCATGTTGGACGATAGACATGTATATAGTTAAATGATAATAAACTTGACGACTTGACTACCTGAAGATCCTGAGACTTGCATCCAGATTCTGAACATATCCACACTAGAGCATGTGCTACCACAGCCTCAGAATAGAGGGATGCCCATTTAGAATGGAGATTAGGAGGTATTTCTGTAGCCAGAGAGTAGTGAATCTGTGGAATTTATTGCCACAGGTGGCTGTGGAACCAAATCATTGGATATATTTAAGGCAGAGTTTGATAGATTAGACAGAACATGAAGGACTACAGGCAGAAAGCAGGAGATTGGGGCTGAGAGGAAAATGGATCAGTCATAATGAAATAGTGGAGCAGTCTCGATGGGCCAAATGGTCTAATTCTGCACCTGCATCTTATGGTCTTATTAGTCAATTGTAAATAGCTGAGGGTAGTCACCAGTGAGCCTGCCTTAGCACGTAAAGTCAACTCCAGCAGACTAGGCGGATGAGGTCGACAGTTAGATCCAACAGCCAGGAAGGAGGTTCTGCAACGCTCCGTGGAGAGCAAAGGGCATGACACAGTACAGTAAGTCATGGTCATCTACTGTAACCAAGGAAGACACCAGTTGTGATGTCTAGACCGGATCAAGAGAGTGGAACTGCCTCAGTGCAATGGTTTTTCCACTTCAAAAGCTGTTTTGCACAGGTTTCCTGTCATTGTTGGATACAAAGGACAACCACAAAAGAGCTGCCATGTGTTCTCAGACTCTGCTATTCATGTGTCAGGTCAAAATTACTCTGGTATGTTTAGAATCCAAATAAAATTTTAACATTGAGCTAAAAAAAAATAAACAGGCTTCTGTTCCTGTGAGGTACTTGTAACCCAAGCAGGTTGCACGTTGCAATTGTAGCTGCAAACTGAGTTCGCACCCAGCAGAAGATTCTAGCAGTTGACAAACCCACTCTCACCCATCCTGACCACCTTCCAAAAGCTTGACATCATCGTCATCATAATGTTCCATGTCAAAGACATTTGCAGTCATGATCTCATGACCATGATTGTTCTTGGCACATATTTCTACAGAAGTGGTTTGCCATTGCCTTCTTCTGGGCAGTGTCTTTACAAGACAGGTGACCACGGCCATTATCAATACTGTTCGGAGATTTTATGCCTGACGTCAATGGTCACATAAACAGGACTTGTGATATGCACCAGTGGCTCATAAGAGCATCCGCCATCCGCTCCCATGGCTTAATGAAACCCTGATCGGTGGAGGGGTGGACCTAAGCAGGTGCTACACTTTGCCCAAGGGTGACCTGTAGGCAAGCAGAGGGAAGGAGCACCTTTCAGCTCCTTTGGTAGAGATATATCCCCACTCTGCCATCCAGCTTGTTTGTTCAGGCTGTTCATAAGTCAGGTGTTGGCAACCAGGGGTTACCAAGTTTAAATATCATAATTAGAATCACAATCACTATCAGGTATCCAGAGTCTATCTCCCTGTCATTCATCCTGAACTCTCTGTTCTCCTTTATACAATCATTATATAAAAATATTACTTCATAGACGATGATGAATTCCCTGCCACCACTGAGGTCCCATCACTTAGACAGTAAGCTGTTTACTGTTTATTATTTACCAGTGCTATGTACTGCATGCATTTTGAAATATATTTTATTAACTTATTCATGGTAATACTTTGTTTTATGTGCCGTGTGTGTGATGTACTGTATATTTTGTGGGTACGCCATGTTCCGGAAGATCTTTGTGTTGTTTAGTTATATATTTGTACGGTCAGATGACAATAACCTTCAACTTGAACTTTGTATCACTCTCCTCTCAGTCATTAAGTGGATTACTTCACAGCCTCAGAACTCGCACCATCATGTTCAAGAACAGTTACTACCCCTCAACCATTAGGTTCTTGAATGTACTCACTTGCCCCATCGTTGAGATGTTCCCACAAGCAATGACCTCACTTCAAGGGCTCTTCATCTTATTATCTTATGTTCTCATTATTTATTGCTATTTGTTTATAGTTGCATTAGCACAGTTTGTTGTCTTCTGCACTCTAGTTAATATTTCATTGACCCTGTTATAGTTACTATTCTTTAGATTTGCTGAATATGTCCACTTGAAAACAAATCTCAGGGTTGTATATGGTGACATACATGTACCTTGACAATAAAATTTACTTTAAACTTTGAACTTGTCTTCTATTGACCATCTGTGATTTATCTATCAGTTTGAACAAGTCTTGACGAAGGTTCTCGGCCCAAAACGTTGACTGTAATTCTTCCTATAGATGCTGCCTGGTCTGCTGTGTTCCACCAGCATTTTGTGTGTGTACTTTGAACAAGTATCTCGTTTTTGGAATTGTCTGTTAATATGCATCAGATCATTTTACGTGTTCAATGGGCAAGTGGATCTTTTGCTTGACTGCATAACTCTATAAATATATAAAAATAGACATTCATAGATTTATCACTGTCAGCTCTCCATTATTATTGTCTTCTTTGCGTTCCAGCATCTGTTTTTTTTTGGCAGGTTAGCTGCAGATGTTGTTGTACATATTAACAACTCCACTCCTTCCTTCCAATGCATGTCAAGGAGGGAATTTCATGTTCCCATAAACTAAACATCTGAAAGCTGCATTTTCCAAATCCTGAATCAGGTCAACAAAATCATGTAGTCCTAGAGCAGTACACATGGAATAGGTCCTTTGGCCTAACTCACCCATGCTGACCGAAGTCCTCAAATCTAATCCTTGCTTCTGCATTTCACCCATATCTCTGTAGATGAAGGGTTCCTAATCTTTTTTATGACATGGACCAATACTATTCAGCAATGTGTCTGTGGACCCAAGGTTGGGAAACCCTAGTTTAAACCTTTCCTATCCGTGTACCTGTTTAAATTTATTTTAAATTTTATTATTATAGCTGCCTCAACTGCTCACTCTGACACCTCATTCCATATGTGTCCCTCTACAACAGAGATGTTGAGTTATTTCCTTAGCCAGAGGATGGTGACTTGCTGGAATTTATTGCCCCAGATATCTGTGAAGGCCAGGCCATTGGGCATATTTAAAGCAGAGGTTCATTTGTCCTTGATTGGTAAGGACATTCAAAGGTTACAGGGAGAAGGCAGCAGAATGGGATTCAGAGAGATGCTAAATCGGTTGTGATCAGACTCGATGAGCTGAATTGCCCAATTCTGCTCCTATGTCTTGTGGACTTAAATCCACTACTTCCTGAATGAAGAAATTGCCCCTCGGGTTCCTTTTAAATTCTCCCCCTGCCACTCTACCTAAAACCTCTGCCCCCCAGTTTTAGAGGCTTACCACCACCTATTTATGGATAATTGGGGAAGGTCAATAAAAACTAGATTTGCCAGTGCAAACCACATGACAAACAAGTGAACATTTTCTCTGAGTGTACCAAGAGTAATGGTAGACCGTGTAGTTAGTGAGCTATTTTAACAAGTATTTAGAAGATCAGGTTTAATATCACTGGGTATGTCATGAAATACCTTATACCTTATGTGAAACACCTTATATTCCATCTGAGTAGCCTCCAACCTGATGGCATGAACATTGATTTCTCGAACTTCTGCTAATGGCCCCCCTGCCCACTCTTTCACCAGTCCCCATCCCCCTTTCCCTTTCTCACTTTTCCTCCTTGCCTGCCCATTGCCTTCCTCTGCTGCTCCTCCCCACTTTTCTTTCTTCCATGGCCTTCTATCCTCACCTATCGGACTCCCCCTTCTCCAGCCCTCTATCTCGTTCACCAATCAACTTCCCAGCTATTTACTTCAACCCTTTTGGTTTCACCTGTCATCTTGTGTTTCTCTCTCCCCTCCCCTACCTTTTATATCTACTCCTCATCTTTTTATCTCCAGTCCTGCTGAAAAGTCTCGGCCTGAAATGTCGACTGTACTTTTTTCCATAGATACTGCCTGGCCTGCTGAGTTCTTCCAGCATTTTGTGTGTGTTGCCTGGATTTCCAGCATCTGCAGATTTTCTCTTGTTTGTCATGAACTTTGCTGTCTTTGCAGCAGCAGTACAATGCAATACATAATAATAGAAAAAAAGCATAAATTACAGTAAATATATATATAAATAATTAAATTAAAGAAATAATAGAATATAGAACCTAGAACATAGAATAGTACAGCACAGTACAGGCCCTTCGGCCCACAATGTTGCGCCAGCCCTCAAACCCTGTCTCCCATATAAGCCCCCACCTTAAATTCCTCCATATACCTGTCTAGTAGTCTCTTAAACTTCACTAGTGTATCTGCCTCCACCACTGACTCAGGCAGTGCATTCCATGCACCAACTACTCTCTGAGTAAAAAACCTTCCTCTAATATCCCCCTTGAAATTCCCACCCCTTACCTTAAAGCCATGTCCTCTTGTATTGAGCAGTGGTGCCCTGGGGAAGAGGCGCTGGCTATCCACTCTATCTATTCCTCTTATTATCTTGTACACCTCTATCATGTCTCCTCTCATCTTCCTCTCCAAAGAGTAAAGCCCTAGCTCCCTTAATGCAAAAATAGAAAAAAAAAGCAGTAGGTTCAATGCCTATTCAGAAATTGCATGGCAGAGGAGAAAAATCTAATCCTGAAACATTGAGTGTATGCTTCAGGCTTCTGTACCTCCTTCCTGGTGGTAGCAATGAGAACTAGGCATGAGCTGGGTGATGGGGATCCTTAATGATGGATGCTGCCCTTTTGAAACATCGCTCCTTGAAGGCGTTCTGGATACTACGGAGTCTAGTATTCATAATGGAGCTGACTGAGTTTAACAACTCTGCAGCTTATTTCAATCCTGTGCAGTAGCCGCCCTCCCCATACCAGCCAGTTAGGAATATGTCCCAAAGGTCAAACATCACCCATTGCACAACTCAGAAGAATTACAAAGCCTGGTTTACTCTTTACAGCAGACAGTATGAGAACAGAGAACATGAGAGACAGGATTGTTAACCTAAGTTTAATTCATCACGAGTGTTTCAAACACCTACCTTCTTCATCCGTTCTCCAGTATGGCGCTTACATTAATACACTCTCTAAAAGGAAACAGTAAATAATTCATCAGCTGCTTTGAAAGCCCAAATGAGGACCATTTGACTGAACAAATATGACATCTTCAACATTTTCCTGAGAACATTTTGGCTCGCCTCCCTCTCCCACCCACTCCGCCACTTGCTCACCTCCTCTTCCCACTCAAGGATAAACATACTGTTTGACTATGGTTGAGTCAAATGCAAAACAATTACCATGTCAAGACGAAAATCTATTAGTTTTGCTGTTGTTTGATTTTTAATGCAAGTCGTGCAATTTTCTTCTGCTACCAGAAGTTTTTGACAAGGCAATTGAAGTGAAGATGCAGTTGTTCTAAATTTGTTGTCATTGGACTGGCCGAGTGAATATTAATTGCAAGAGATTTCTTGATTCCTTGCATTCACAAGATGTAGCCAGCTTCACATAAGTGATGTTCTGGCTTCCACCCACTTCATCTCTGCTTTTATTTATTTTTTGGTAAATGAGAAATTATCTAGGACGGGGTTCCCAACCTTTTTTATGCCATGGACTCATACCATTAACCAAGAGAGTCCATGGGCCTCTGACCTAGGATGACTATAGTAGGACAAGATGGTTGCTCACCTCTTTTCGGACTGTGAGTTTGCCAAGAGGCTGTGGAGAAAAATACAAGGGCCTGTGTTGCACTTCATCCTGAGCAGCTGTGCAATGGAAAGCTCTCTGATCTATGGGCTGCTTCCAATGACACACACCTCGGTGAAAGACGCCTTTTGCTCAGCCCGGAAGTTGCTGGTCTGCCAGAACATTGAGATGTCTGTGGAAGAATACTGTTGACCAGCCCATTCCTGGCTGCAGGAATTTGTGCCAAAGGATGCGCAGCCACCACAAGGGCTCGGTGTGGGAGGACCACAGTACAGAGTTCTTCTGCTACTGAACACGACCTCACAACTTTTTTTATCTCTGTTTTTGCATGACTTTTTAATTTAACAATTTAATATACATATATATACTTAATAGAATTCACAGTTTTTTAGTCTATATTTATCACATATTGCATTGTACTGCTATACAAAGTTAACAGATTTGACCCCATATGCTGGTGCTATGAAACCGGATTCTGATACTTTTTATTATGAATAAAACTTATTTTAATACAGAAAGGTATCTAGGTGATCTGAATGGAAAATAATACTCTGAGTACAGTCTCAGCAGTGTTCTGTACAGTTGTAATTTAATATCTCAATTCATCTATTCTAATCACAAACAAGATAAAATCTGCAGATGATGGAAATCCGGAACAACACATACAAAATGCTGGAGGAACTCAGCAGGTCAGGCAGCATCTATGGGAAAGAGTATCGTTGACGTTTCGGGCCGAGACCCTTCCTGCTGAAATGTTAACTACAGTGAAACCCCGATCTTATGTGCCCTGATTTAATGCGAATTCGGATATAGCACGATGAGACATTGGACTACCTGGGAGGGGAGCAGAAGATGGCGACGCGACGCAGCACGCGCGGCCGCTCTGACATTATATCGTATTTGTTAAGTAGGTACATGCACAATCCTGATTTGATGGAGACAGACGTGAGAAGCACGGAGGAACATCTGGAGAAATTTCTGAAATGCCCGCTTCGCTGCCGTTGCTATTGTGCGATCGAGAACCTCCGGAGCGGAAGGCCCCAAATCCTCGGCTTTGCCTATTGCCTGTTGGTGGGGCCGGGGTCGAAGTACTCGGCAGAGATGATGCTCAGTGCTTGGTGTCTGAGGGCTGGCCGGAGTTTTCGGACAGACTCAAGAGTCGACTGTGGTCGGGTGCTTCCAGGGTGCTGCATCGGCAAGTTTGCGGCACTGGAAGCTCATGGCAGGAAGAGAGTTTCTCTTCCTTCTACCGTTTGCGTGAGATGATGGGACTTTCGAGAGACTTTGAGACTTTTTTTTACCGTGCCCATGGTCTGTTCTCTATCAGATTATGGTATTGCTTTGCACTGTTGTAACTATATGTTATAATTATGTGGTTTTTGTCAGTTTTTTTAGTCTTGGTTTGTCTTGTGTTTCTGTGATATCATTCTGGAGGAACATTGTATCATTTCTTAATGCATGCATTACTAAATGACAATAAAAGAGGACAGCACGTCCTCATAATTTGTGTAAGTGAGAAGGACACCCGCATGGTTTGTTGCCTCCCGGGTGCCAGGGTCCGGGATATCTCTGACCGGGTGCACGACATCCTGGTACGAGAGGGAAAGCAACCAGAAGTCGTGATACATGTTGGGACCAACGACATGGGCAGGAAGAGGGATGAGGTCCTGAACTGTGAGTTTCGAGAACTAGGCAGAAGGCTGAAGAACAGGACCTCAAGGGTGGCGTTCTCAGGATTGCTGCCAGTGCTACGTGACAGAGATGGTAAGAATTGGAGGAGATGGCAGTTGAATGCGTGGCTGAGGAGTTGGTGCAGGGAGCAGGGTTTTAGATTTTTAGATCGTTGGGATCTCTTCTGGGGCAGGTGGGACCTGTACAGATTGGATGGGTTGCACCTGAACTCGAGGGGGAGCAATATCCTTGCAGGTAGGTTTGCTAGCATGGTTCGGGAGGGTTTAAACTAATTTACGAGGGGGATGGGACCCAGAGCGATAGAGCAGTGAAAGAAGTGATTGGAGTAAAGCCAGATCTAACATACAGAGAGGCTTTGAGGAAAGAGAAGCAGAATAAACGGTGTAAAGACAGTAGGGTAGAAGGGCTGAAATGTGTGTACCTCAATGCAAGAAGCATCAGGAACAAAGGTGATGAACTGAGAGCTTGGATAGATACATGGAATTATGATGTAGTGGCCATTACAGAGACTTGGCTGGCACTAGGGCAGGAATGGATTCTCAATATTCCTGGTTTTCAGTGCTTTAAAAGGGATAGAGAGGGAGGAAAAAGAGGAGGAGGGGTGGCATTACTGTTCAGGGATACTACTACAGCTACAGAAAGGGTGGGTAATGCAGCAGGATCCTCTTTTGAGTCAATATGGGTGGAAGTCAGGAACAGGAAGGGAGCTGTTACTCTATTGGGGGTATTCTATAGGCCCCCTGGTAGCAGCAGAGATACAGAGGAGCAGATTGGGAGGCAGATTTTGGAAAGGTGCAAAAATAACAGGGTTGTTATCATGGGTGACTTTAACTTCCCTAATATTGATTGGCACCTGATTAGTTCCAAGGGTTTAGTTGGGCAGAGTTTGTTAAGTGTGTCCAGGACGGATTCCTGTCACAGTATGTGGACAGGCCAACCAGGGGGAATGCCATACTAGATCTAGTACTAGGTAATGAACCGGGTCAGATCACAGATCTCTCAGTGGGTGAGCATCTGGGGGACAGTGACCACCATTCCCTGGCCTTTAGCATTATCATGGAAAAGGATAGAATCAGAGAGGACAGGAAAATTTTTAATTGAGGAAAGGCGAATTATGAGGCTGTAAGGCTAGAACTTGCGGGTGTGAACTGGGATGATGTTTTTGCAGGGAAATGTACTATGGACATGTGGTCGATGTTTCGAGATCTCTTGCGGGATGTTAGGGATAAATTTGTCCCGGTGGGGAAGATAAAGAATGGTAGGGTAAAGGAACCATGGGTGACAAGTGAGGTGGAAAATCTAGTCAGGTGGAAGAAGGCAGCATACATGAGGTTTAGGAAGCAAGGATCAAATGGGTCTATTGAAGAATATAGGGAAGCAAGAAAGGAGCTTAAGAAGGGGCTGAGAAGAGCAAGAAGGGGGCATGAGAAGGCTTTGGCGAGTAGAGTAAAGAAAAACCCCAAGGCATTATGCAATTATGTGAAGAAAAAAAGGATGACAGGAGTGAAGTTAGGACTGATTAGAGATAAAGGTGGGAAGATGTGCCTGGAGGCTGTGGAAGTGAGCGAGGTCCTCAATGAATACTTCTCTTTGGTATTCACCAATGAGAGGGAACTTGATGATGGTGAGGACAATACGAGTGAGGTTGATGTTCTGCAGCATGTTGATATTAAGGGAGAGGAGGTGTTGGAGTTGTTAAAATACATTAGGACAGATAAGTCCCCGGGGCCTGACGGAATATTCCCCAGGCTGCTCCACAAGACGAGAGAAGAGATTGCTGAGCCTCTGGCTAGGATCTTTATGTCCTCGTTGTCCACGGGAATGTACCGGAGGATTGGAGGGAGGTGAATGTTGTCCCCTTGTTCAAAAAAGGTAGTAGGGATAGTCCGGGTAATTATAGACCAGTGAGCCTTATGTCTGTGGTGGGAAAGCTGTTGGAAAAGATTCTTAGAGATAGGATCTGTGGGCATTTAGAGAATCATGGTCTGATCAGGGACAGTCAGCATGGCTTTGTGAAGGGCAGATCGTGTCTAACAAGCCTGATAGAGTTCTTTAAGCAGGTGACCAGGCATATAGATGAAGGTAGTGCAGTGGATGTGATCTATATGGATTTTAGTAAGGCATCTGACAAGGTTCCACACGGTAGGCTTATTCAGAAAGTTAGAAGGCATGGGATCCAGGGAAGTTTGGCCAGGTGGATTCAGAATTGGCTTGCCTGCAGAAGGCAGAGGGTGATGGTGGAGGGAGTACATTCAGATTGGAGGATTGTGACTAGTGGTGTCCCACAAGGATCTGTCCTGGGACCTCTACTTTTCGTGTTTTTTATTAATGACCTGGATGTGGGGGTGGAAGGGTGGGTTGGCAAGTTTACAGATGACACAAAGGTTGGTGGTGTTGTAGATAGTGTAGAGTATTTCAAAGATTGCAGAGAGACATTGATAGGATGCAGAAGTGGGCTGAGAAGTGGCAGATGGAGTTCAACCCGGAGAAGTGTGAGGTGGTACACTTTGGAAGGACAAACTCCAAGGCAGAGTACAAAGTAAATGGCAGGATACTTGGTAGTGTGGAGGAGCAGAGGGATCTCGGGGTACATGTCCACAGATCCCTGAAAGTTGCCTCACAGGTGGATAGGGTAGTTAAGAAAGCTTATGGGGTGTTAGCTTTCATAAGTCGAGGGATAGAGTTTAAGAGTCGCGATGTAATGATGCAGCTCTATAAAACTCTGGTTAGGCCACACTTGGAGTACTGTCTCCAGTTCTGGTCACCTCACTGTAGGAAGGATGTGGAAGCATTGGAAAGGGTACAGAGGAGATTTACCAGGATGCTGCCTGGTTTAGAAAGTATGCATTATGATCAGAGATTAAGGGAGTTAGGGCTTTACTCTTTGGAGAGAAGGAGAATGAGAGGAGACATGATAGAGGTGTACAAGATAATAAGAGGAATAGATAGAGTGGATAGCCAGCACCTCTTCCCCAGGGCACCACTGCTCAATACAAGAGGACATGGCTTTAAGGTAAGGGGTGGGAAGTTCAAGGGGGATATTAGAGGAAGGTTTTTTTACTCAGAGAGTGGTTGGTGCATGGAATGCACTGCCTGAGTCAGTGGTGCATGCAGATACACTAGTGAAGTTTAAGAGACTACTAGACAGGTATATGGAGGAATTTAAGGTGGGGTCTTATATGGGAGGCAGGGTTTGAGGGTTGGCACAACATTGTGGGCCGAAGGGCCTGTACTGTGCTGTACTATTCTATGTTCTATATTCTATAATCTAAAAAAAAGACATTGGACTCCATGTCCATCCATGTCCATGTCAATCCATACTCCCCCTTCTCCAGCCTTGTGTCCCTTTTGCTAATCAACTTCCCAGCTCTTGGCTTCATCCCTCCCCCTCCTGTCTTCTCCTATCATTTTGGGTCTCTCCTCTCCCATTTTCAAATCTCTTACTATCTCCGGAATCAACACTTTGTGGCTGGAAATCTCACAAAGAAAAGTTACACGCGTCACTTTGCAAAGTTGAAGAAGAAGCAGGACTAAAAGTCAAACGCCTGAAGACAGCCAAAGATGTCAGCCTCGATGACTCCCTGTACAAGTGGTGCATGAGGCAAAGAAGCTGTCTGAATGGAACAAAGAAGAGCTACATCTGCCAACGACGAATGCCCAACATATGAGCTCCTGATGGATGCTGAGATTGTCCGTAACTATAGCACCACAGATGCTGCCTGGCCTGCTGAGTTCCTCCAGTATTTTGTGTGTGTTGCTCCTCTACTCCAGTATGGCCAAACCTTTTCCACAAACTGCTCTTAAACTGCAGTTTTGATCGATGGAACCATCTTTCTGCTTCATGCATCATTCACAAGGCAATTCCTGTACTGAATCATTGCCAGTAACATCCCTTGCTGACTACCTTTCCCTACCTGACTCTTCCTGGCTTCATACAATTAGAAGAAGCACACTTCAATATGGTAGGTTTAATTGATGTGGCTTGTGAATTGCACACTCTAGTTCATGTTATGATGTGTTTCTAGTTTTTCTGGTCACTCTTATTTTTGTTGTTACTTTGGTTGATTTTTGAATTGGGCAGCCTGCAGATAATGAACACTAAGCTGAACTGAATATACTTTTTGATTTTGTGTTTTATATTCTGTGTTTTTGCTCTTTTTTTTTGTTGCCATTGGTGCAATTTGTGTTCTTTTCTCTGCATGGAGGATGGCGTTTTAATGTTCTTTTCTTTCAACAGGTTTCATGGTTCTTTGTTTCATGGCTGTCTTTGGGGAAGATGATCTCAAGTATGTATACTACATACATAATAAGTGTACTTTGAATCATCATTTGTCATGGTTTCCACTCTCCCATTCTTCATTTGCCTATTACTGCTGCTCACCTAGATCCACTTATCACAGGTGAGGAGCGGTGAAGGATGGGAGAATGGATTTATTTTCTCTTTCTTCACCCCTCTTCCTCCACCTCTTTATACTGGCTATCTCCCCTCTCTTTCTGTTCAAAGTAAATTTATTATCAAAGTCACCATATCTAACCGGAGATTCATGTGGACATAACCAACAAATCCACAATAGAATAACCATAACAGAATCAATGAAAGACCACACCAATTTACGTGCTCAATCAGTGTGCTAAAAACAACAAATACTAAAAAGAAATAAGAGTAATAAATAAATAATATCAAAACATCAAGCAATAAATATCAGAAACAAGAGATGAAGTATCATTGAAAGTGATTTTATAGGTTGTGGGAGCATTTCAATGATGGGGCAAGTGATGTTGAGTTATCCCTTTTGGTTCAAAAGCCTGATGTTTGAGGTATAGTAAATGTTCCTGAACCTGATGGTGTGAGTCCTGAGGCTCTTTCAGCCCAGATGAAGGACCTCAATCCAAAATGTTGACCATTTCTTTCCCTCTCTTGTGACCAAAACTGAGTCACACAGAAGCTGTAACTGAGAAATACAGATGTCTATTCACACAGCAAACCTTCAGGAGAGAGAGCGTCCAAGATAATCTAAGAAACTCTCCTGACAAGATGTTTTATACTTTTTCAAAACCAAGATAACAATAAATGATTAAATCCAGTTTTGATTGCTACATCACCTAATTTAACATTTGGATTAGTCAGGAATATTTTACAGGATTATATGTTTACCAAGGTAGCATATCCTAACTGGAAGAACCCCTTTGAATATGCAATAATGGTGATTGTTCCAAGTAGCCATTCTGAGTATGTGCTGGGGGCAGTCCACAAGCGTTGCTATGCTTCCAACACCAACATAGCATGCCCACAACTTACTAACTCTACACCGTATGCCTTTAGATGTGCGAGGAAACTGGAGCACCTGGAGGAAAAGCTATCATAGTCATGGCAAGAACTTTCAACCTCCTTACAGATGGCAACAGGAGTCACAGAGTCATAGAAGAGTACAGCACAGAAACAGGCTCTTTGGCCCATCTAGTCCATGTCAAACCATGTAAGCTGTCTAGTCCCATCGATTTACATCTGGACCATAGCCATCTATGTACCTATCCATACTTTACTTAAGTCCTCATTTTCCAATCGCCACTGCTGTAAAGCATTGTGCCAACCAGTACACTATAGGACCAGCGCCACTTCTCTACTCTTTTCGAGGGCAAAGAGAAGTGTAGACAGAGTCCATAGAGAGGAGGCTGGCTTTGGTAGCGATTTCTGAGTGTACATTCTCTGTGGCTGACAGCACAAATATCACAGATGGAGTGGTTTACATTTTGTTCTGAACAGGACCAGTGTCCTGTGACTGACCTTTGTGTAGGTGCATGGGGATCAGAGTTTTAATTGTGCTGCACAATGATGAGAAAGTCATCCCACAGAGATGGGTAAAACATCCCAAGGTAATGTTCAAGTGGTTTTCTCCGGTTACCTGACCAGATTTATCCTAGAACATCAGCATGGCTAGGAGGTCGGAGTTGCGGGAAGTCAGAAGCCCTGTCAGATTTTTGGGCTGAAGAAGGTAACACAGGGAGGGACAGACCCTCACTTCGGGTGTTCATATGGAACACAGGGCACTTGGTAATTGTGCAATTGATTTGAATGTGGGAGAATGCAAAATTTCATTTCTGACAGAGAGAGAGAGAGAAAAAGAGATTGAGATTTATCAGGAGTGCTGCATACGCAGGGCATTTAGCATTGTCAATAACCCTCCTGACTGTCCAACAATTTCTTTAACCCCTTACCATCCGGCAGGAGGTACCATAGCATTAGGACAAGAACTGTTAGGATGGCAAACTACTTCTTTCCTGAGGTCTTAAGACTACTGAATTTTCTGCCATCACCCAAGTTTCATCACGTAAGAAGCACCAGTAACATTATACTGTTTACTTTTTAACTTGTGTCATAAATGCACCTTGTTATTTGTTAATTTATGTGCGGTAATATTACTTTATGTGTTGTGTGTGTGTGAGTTATATTTACTGTGTTGTGCACCTTGGTCCGGAGGAACATTGTTTTGTTTGGCAGTATACATGCATACAGCTGAATGACAATAAACTTCACTTGAACTTGAACTTCAACTTGCCTTTGTCAATCAAAGGAGTCCCATCAGATGTCTAAAGGGAAAAATATTTCTCTTCCTTCCTTCAGAAGTCCTACTGCCTTTCAGAACCAGAGACCCAGGTTCAATCCTGACTTCGGGTGCTGTCTATGTGGAGTCTGTATGCTCTCCCTGTGACTTCATGTGTTCCCCTCATTTGTTTTTTTTCTACAGTGAATGCCTGCAAGAAAACAAATCTCACAAAAGTTGTATAAAGTGACATATACATGCTTTGATAATACATTTACTTTGGACTTTGAACTTTGAAGTTCCTGGGTGTCAAGATCTCTGAGGATCTAACCTAGTTCCAATATATCAAAACAACTATAAAGATAGGAGGACAGAAGCTATATTTCATTAAGAGTTTGAGGAGATTTGAATTGTCACCTAAGACGCTCGAAAACTTCTATAGGAGAGCATTCCGACAGGCTGCCTCACCATCTTGTGTTGGGGGTGGGAGGGGAGTCTACTGCTCAGGATCTAAAGAAGCTACAAAAAGTTGTAAAATTAGTCAGCTCAATCATTGGTTCTAGCCCCTATAATATCCAAGACATCTTAAGGGAGCAGTGCCTCAGGAAGGTAACGTCCATTATTAAGGACTCTCATCACCCAGGTCATACCCTTTTCACACTATTACCTTCAGAAAGGAGGTACACACTCAACGATTCAGGAACAGCTTCTTCCTTTTTGCTGCCAATTCCTAAGTAGACACTACCTCACTTTTTAATTATTTCTGGTTATTGCACTATTTTTAAATTAACTGTTTAATATACATCTATGTATTTAGAAACATAGAAACATAGAAAATAGGTGCAGCAGTAGGCCATTCGGCCCTTTGAGCCTGAACCGCCATTCAGTACGATCATGGCTGATCATCCAACTCAGAACCCTGTACCTGCCTTCTCTCCATAGCCCCTGATCCCTTTAGCCACAAGGGCCATATCTAACTCCCTCTTAAATATCACCAATGAACTGGCCTCAACTGTTTCCTGTGGCAGAAA
This sequence comes from Mobula birostris, assembly GCF_030028105.1. Classification (NCBI taxonomy): domain Eukaryota; kingdom Metazoa; phylum Chordata; class Chondrichthyes; order Myliobatiformes; family Myliobatidae; genus Mobula; species Mobula birostris. The sequence goes on along the minus strand of NC_092384.1, from coordinate 75,827,549 downwards.
ATGCCACAGATTCACCACTTTCTGTGTGAAGAAGTTTTTCCTCATCTCAGTCCTAAAAGGCTTCCCCTTTATCCTCAAACTGTGACCCCTCGTTCTGGACTCCCCCAACATCGGGAACAATCTTCCTACATCTAGCCTGTCCAACCCCTTTAGAATTTTATACGTTTCAATAAGATCCCCCCTCAATCTTCTAAATTTCAGAGAGTATAAACCTAGCCGATTCAGTCTTTCATCATATGAAAGTCCTGCCATCCCAGGAATCAATCTGGTGAACCTTCTTTGTACTCCCTCTATGGCAAGAATGTCTTTCCTCAGATTAGGGGACCAAAACTGCACACAATACTCCAGGTGTGGTCTCACCAAGGCCTTGTACAACTGCAGTAGTACCTCCCTGCTCCTGTACTCGAATCCTCTTGCTATGAATGCCAGCATACCATTCGCCTTTTTCACCGCCTGCTGAACCTGCATGCCCACTTTCAATGACTGGTGTACAATGACACCCAGGTCTCGTTGCACCTCCCCTTTTCCTAATCGACCACCATTCAGATAATAAGCTGTTTTCCTGTTTTGAGGATGTGCTGGGGCAGCCCGCAAGTGTCACTACATATTTTTTCACCACATGACAATAGTTTCCAATAGTAAGAAATGTTTTCCTGGAATCTGTGGACTGAAATTGTGTGACTTCCAATGCACTCTTAAAGGTAAGGATGTTCCCACTCTAGTAGGATTGTAGTAAAGCGTTAGAACCACAAGAAATATCAATGACCCTTCATAAAAATTGGGAAAATTCACCAATATGAATCAAATAGATGCCTCTAAAAGGCTGCATCCATCATTAAGGACCCTCACCATCCTGGACATGCCCTCTTCTCATTGCTACCATTAAATATATCAGATATAAGGGTGGCAGTACCAAGGCATTCCATCCCTCCACTCTCCTGTAGGTCACCTTTGGGCAGGGTGTAGCGTCTGCTTAGTCCCCCCGATCAGGGTCACGTGAAGCCATAGGAGCAGGTAGTGGATGGTTGTATGGTTCACATTACAAGCCCTGGTTATGCAACCACTGACACCAGGCAGACAATTTCTAACAAATATTGATACCTGTCTTGTAAAGACACTGCCCAGAAAAATGTAGGAAAAGATTATTATATACAAAATATTATTGGATCGAAAGAACAAATTTCACAACATTGTATCACTGACATACACTATGTTGTGAAGTTTGTTGTTCTGTGACAACAGTACAGTGCAGTACACAAAAAATACTATAAGTAACAATAAGAAGAACTGATCTCTTCTTCTTTCTCCATAGATGCTGCCTGATTTTTGGAGAATCTCCGGTATTTTAGACAATTCATTAGCTACAGAAAGCTTAGGGATGTCCTCACAATGGAAAGGATGAGATAAAAATGAAAATCTTTCACTTTCCTGAGTTTCTGTTTTGGAAGAACTAAATGCTAGTGGTCAAGCGAGGAAGTACATCCCATACTGATCCAAAATGAGGATCAAAGTACATGATCCATCTCCTTGCTGAATGAGCTCTGTACTTCGATAGTAAGCTGCAAGAAGTTTGTCGAACTGCAGGGAGACCTCATGGATAATTCAGCACCTTGCAAAGAACTTGCAATTAGAAGTAATTATTTACACTCTATATACAAATAATGCTGTGTGCTAATTAATCTTTCATTATACAGTAATTTTCTTGTAAAAACGAACTCAGCAGGAATACCATTGCAAATATCCCAACAGCAGGGAAAAGACATTATTAATTTTGCATGAGATTTAACTTCTATTACTAGTGTAGGTTTCATCTTTTACAGATGTTACATGTTTGTTTTTTGTCCCCCAATGTTTTCTTCTTCATTTTTGTTTGACCTCATTATCAAAGTTGTATTTGTGTGAGAGTGTAGGGGATGGTGAAGATGAAAAGGGCTGAAAATTGGACAGGGGATGGGCTTTAATGAACCATCTTGCATCCAAGTGTTCTTTACTCTTTAGATACAGTATGTAAGATGGTTTAAAGCCCATGAGTGTGCCCAGGAACCTGCAACAGTAATAATCCCCTGTGGTCTACAGTACCATGCAAAACTCTTAGGCACATATGTAGAGATAGGGTGCCAAAGACTTTTGCACAGTACTGTACAGCTGCCAAAAAAAAAAACAAATTTCATTACATGTGAGTGATCATAAACCTGATTCCAATATGGATCTCTGTTGTGGACTGAGAGTGGGAAGGGGGCAGGGAGAAGGACAGATTTGAAAGCACCAGAGAGACATTCTGTAATGATCTATAAACCAATTAGGGTTAGGGATCAAATGACTTTGTCAGGTGTTCCAATATATCTTATTGTAATTTATAGTTCATTATTATTATTATGTATTGCACTGTACTACTGCTGAAAATCAACAAATTTCACAACATATAACAGTGATTTTAAAGCTGGTTCTGATATTGGTTTCTTCTGTTTACTGTCCACTCACAGATAAAGTTCAAACTCTAATGAACCTGATCCAACTAGGGTCAAACCAAAACCTAGCCCACTATGCCAAATCTAATGCTAATCTGACCGTGACAATCTGAGACCTACATAACCTCGATCAATCTGAGTCTGACAACATCTGAGCTGATGTAGGCTTGGCATCAGGACACCAAACCTGATCCAACCACTGATAACCTGAACTGAGAGTGATCATGGCCAAATCAAACCCAAATACAGTCAATTCAAAATTAATCCAACCAAGGTTAATCCCTACCTAACTCACCAAAAGCCAATCCTAATCCAATATGACCTAACAATTCTCAAAATTGACTTGACCATGCTCAGTCACAAATTCACCCAGTTCCCATCTAGACAATTCCAAACTGACTTAATCTCAATCTGATCATTCCCAAACTGACCCAGTCCCAATTTGTCTGGTTCCAAACTGATCCATTCCCAATGTGGTCAAAACCAGAATGACACGGTCTCAAAATATTATTCCAAACTAACCCAATCCAAATCTCGTCAATCCCAAATTCACCGAGTCCCAATCCTGCCTGTCCTAAACTGATTCAATCACAATCAGACCAATCCCAAAATGAGTCCATCCAAATCCTATCAATCCCAATCTGACCTAATCCTAATCTGACCCAATCCCAATCAGACCCAAATCCAATCTGCCCAATCCCATTCTGGCTCAATCCCAATCTCACCCAATCCCAAAATGACCAATCCCAATCAGGCCTAGTTCCAAGCTGACTCAATCCCAAACTGACCCAATCTCAATCTGGCCAATACCAAATTGACCCAATTCCAACCAGGCCAATTACAAGATGGCCTAATTCCATTTTGCCAATTCCAAACTGACCCAGTCCCAATTTGGCTAATCCCAAACTGATCCAATTCCAATCTGGCCAGTCCTCACTTTATATCTAACCTAGATATACAAACACAAGAAACACATGCACCATAGTTGTGTACTTGATGCTGGAGTTTTCTCATCAAAATCTAATTATTTCAATATATTCTAATGGAGACTGAATATAATAAACACAATAAAGTCTGCAGATGCTGGAAATCCAAAGCAGTACAGGCAAAATGCTAGCTGAATTCAACAGATCAGGCAGCATCTATGAAAGTGAACGGTCTCGGCCCGAAACATAGAGTGGATATGTTTCATAGTCTCCACAATGTAGCTGCAAGAGCAGATTAGAGGTTAGGAAAATTATTTTTATTTTATTTTTATTTAGAGATAACAGCATACTAACAAGATCTTCTGGCTCAACAAGCCCATGCCACCCAATTATACCCATGCGACCAATTAATTGACAATCCCATGGGTCTTTGGAATGTTGGGGGGAATCGGAGCACCCAGAGGAAACCCACATGGTCAGAGGGAGAGCATGCGTACAAAATCCTTGGACAGCTGTGGGAAAGGAGCCCAGGTCACTGCTGCTGTAATAGCATTACACTAACCGCTATGCTACTGCACCACCCATGGAATGTAGCGAGTAACTCATCTCCTACCTTATCAAAGCCTGCTCACCACCTACAAAGAGCTATACATTCTCCACTTGCATGGAGGAATGTAGCTTCAACAGTGTTCCCGGAGTTCAGCTTGTTTGATAACTTTTATCCAGATCCCTATTCATCGAGTCATAGAAGAGTACATCTTAGCAGCAAGCACTTTAGCCCATCTTGTTCATCCTGAACTCTTTAAGCTGCCTCGTCTCATCAACCTGCACCTGGACCATAGTCCTCCATACCCGTCCCACCCATGTACCTATCCAAAATTCTCTTACACATTGAAATTGAGCTCACATGCACCACTTCTGCTGGAAAGTGAAACATTTACTCACTTTATCACCAACATGCAGAAGCAGCAGTTTGTACTTTCTACAGAATGCACTGAAAAATCCACCAAGGTTCCTTAGGCAACAATTCCTGCCACCTGTACCAGCTGGAAGGAAAAGGACAGCAAATGCCCAGGGAAGACCACCACCTTGAGGTTGCCGTCCAAGCCACACACCATCCTGACTTGGAAATATATTGCTGTTTTTTCACTGTCACTGGTGCAAAATCATGAAACTCACTCCTGAACAGCACTGTGGGTGCACCCACAGCTCAAGGCCTGCAACGGTTCAAGAAGGAATCTCACCATTGCCTTCTCAATGGCACCTAGGGATGGATGAGCCTTCAAAGCCCACATCCCTTGAATGAATAACAAAACAGAAAAAAAGACGTTAAAACAAAGTTTATAAACAGAGACAAATCTTTATGCAACACACACAAAAAAAAAAGTGCTGATGAAGGCAACAGGCCAGGCAGCATCTCTAGGAAGAGGTACAGTCGAAGTTTCGGGCTGAGACCCTTCGTCAGGACTAACTGAAAGAAGAGCTAGTAAGAGATTTGAAAGTGGGAGGGGGAGGGGGAGATCCAAAATGATAGGAGAAGACAGGAGGGGGAGGGATGGAGCCAAGAGCTGGACAGGTGATTGGCGAAAGGGATATGAGAGGATCATGGGACAGGAGAAAGACAAGGGGGAGGGTGGGAAAGCCCAGAGGATGGGCAAGGGGTATAGTCAGAGGGACAGAGGGAGAAAAAAGGAGAGAGAGAGAGAGAGAAATAAATAAATGAATGAATGAATGAATGACAAGCGAACGGATGGGGTACGAAGGGGAGGTGGGGCATTAATGAAAGTTAGGGAAGACAATCCATGTTCCAAGCCTATACTGGTATCTGTCCCCCACTTTTCCGTCGCTACATCGACGACTGCATTGGCGCTGCTACCTGCACGCATGCTGAGCTCATTGACTTTAATAACTTTGCCTCCAAATTTCACCCTGCCCCCAAGTTTACCTGGTCCATTTCTGACATCTTCCTCCCCTTTCTTGATCTTTCTGTCTCTATCTGTGGAGACAGCTTATCTACTGATATCTACTATAAGCCTACGCACTCTCACAGCTACCTGGGCTATTCCTCTTCCCAGTCTGTCTCTTGCAAAAATGCCATCCCCTTCTCGCAATTCCTCCACCTCTGCCATATCTGGTCTCAGGATGAGGCTTTTCATTCCAGGGCGAAGGAGTTGTCTTCCTTTTTTAAGAAAGGGGCTTCCCTTCCTCTACCATCAACTCTGCTCTCAAACGCATCTCTCCCATTTCACGCACATCTGCTCTCACCCCATCCTCCCACCACCCCACTAGGAATAGGGTTCCCCTGGTTCTCACCTACCAGCCCACCAGCCTCCGGGTCCAACATATATACCTCCGTAACTTCCGCCACTTCCAACAGGATCCCACCTCTAAGCACATCTTTCCCTCCCACCTCTCTGCTTTCTGCAGGGATTGATCCCTACGCAACTCCCTTGTCCATTCGTCCCCCCCATCCCTCCCCACTGATCTCCCTCCTGGCACTTATCCTTGTAAGCGGAACAAGTGCTACACATGCCCTACACTTCCTCCCTTACCACCATTCAGGGCCCCAGACAGTCCTTCCAGGTGAGGCAACACTTCACCTGTGAGTCGACTGGGGTGATATACTGCGTCCGGTGCTCCCGATGTGGCCTTCTATATATTGGCGAGCCCCGACGCAGGCTGGGAGACCGTTTCGCTGAACACCTACGCTCTGTCTGCCAGAGAAAGCAGGATCTCCCAGTGCCCACACATTTTAATTCCACGTCCCATTCCCATTCTGATATGTCTATCCACGGCCTCCTCTACTGTAAAGATCAAGCCACACTCAGGTTGGAGGAACAACACCTTATATTCCGTCTGTGTAGGCTCCAAACTGATGGCAGGAATATTGACATCTCTAACTTCCATTAATGCCCCACCTCCCCTTTGTACCCCATCCGTTATCTATCTATCTATTTATTTATTTATTTATTTATTATTATTAATTTATTATTTTTTTTCTCTCTCTCTCCTTATTTCTCCCTCTGTCCCTCTCACTATACTCCTCGCCCATCCTCTGGGCTTCCCCCCTCCCCCTTTCTTTCTCCCTAGGCCTCCCATCCCATGATCCTCTCCCTTCTCCAGCCTCATATCCCTTTTGCCAATCAACTTTCCAGCTCTTAGCTCCATCCGTCCCCCCCCAATCTTCTCCTATCATTTCGGATCTCCCCCTCCCCCTCCAACTTTCAAATCCCTTACTAACTCTTCACTCAGTTAGTCCTGACGAAGGGTCTCGGCCCGAAACGTCAACTGTACCTCCTCCTATGGATGTTGCCTGTCCTGCTGCGTTCACCAGCATTTTTTTGTGTGTGTTGCTTGAAATTCCAGCATCTGCGGATTTCCTCGTGTTTACAAGTCCTTGTGCATTGTGTTTGTGTTGTTAGTCAGAAGTTGTGATGACGTTACATTGTTGAGAAACAGCCACCTCACATGAATCTCCTGTCCAAAAAAATTTACAACATTAGATCCAACACGGATTCATGTCTGTGCATAAAAATAACTGCTTTAAGGTACACAACAGAAACCTGCATTATGTCGTGTAAATACATTTGCTGCACACACATTCCCAGCACAAAATGACACAGGGAATAACTTGCACATAGAGAGGATAAAGAAAGATTAGCTTTTTATTTGTCACATATACAGTGACAAAAACACACAGCGAAATGTGTAATTTTGGGTCAGCAATCAATACAGTCCGAGGATGTGCTGGCCGTGATTCCTGAAGCAACATAGCATGTCCAAGCTAACTAATCCTAACCCTCATGTTTTTGGAATGTATCAAAAACTTCAATAACCATAAAACATCAATGAAAGACCACACCAACCTAGGTATTCAACCAGTGTACAGAAGACCACAAACTGTGCAAATACAAAAAGAAAAAATAATAACAGTAAATAATTAAACAATAAATATTGAGATCATGAGATGAAGAGTCCTGGAAAGGGAATCCATAGGTTGTAGTAGCATCTTATGTCAGAGGTAAGTTTTTTACAGAGAGTAGTGGGTACATGGAACACCCTGCTAGGTGACACTTTCAGTACGCTGGATGAACTCAGCAGATCGGGCAGTATCAGTTAGAAATGATGAGTTGACATTTTGGGCCGGAACCTTTCGTCAGGACTGAAGAATGAAAGATGGGGAAGGATTTGACGAATGTTTGTAGCTTCAGTTGAAAGACCAGTAACTTGAAAGACAAAGAGGTGGGGGAGGGGAAGCATTGACGCCATAGCCCTTGAAAATAATGGGTAGTAGAAGAAGGAGGTGGAACCATGAAGGAGTTGGGGGAGGGGGTAGAGTGAAATAGGGATAGAGGAAGGGAGGGGGAGGGAATTACCGGAAGTTGGAGAATTCTATGTTCCTATCAAGGGGCTGGAGACTATCTAGACGGTATATGAGGTGTTGATCCTCCAACCTGAGTTTAGCCTCATCATGTCAGCAGAGGAGGCCATGTATGGACAGACCTGAATGGGAATGGGAAGCGGAGTTGAAGTGGGTGGCTACCGGGAGATCCTGTCTGTTGTGGCGGACGGAGTGGAGGTACTTGACGAAGCGGTCCCCCAATCTGCGTCGGGTTTCACCGATGTAGAGGAGGCCACGCCGGAAGCATCGGATGCAATAGATGACCCCAACAGACTCACAAGTGAAGTGTTGTCTCATCTCAGGTGGATGGTAGAAGTTGATACATTAGGGGCATTCAGAAAATCTTAGATCCACACATTGATGATAGAAAATTGCGGGGCTATGTAGAAGAGGTAAGAATGATCTCAGAGTAGGTTAAAAAGTTGGCCCAACATTGTGGGCTGACGGGCTTGTAGTGTGCTGTTCTATCTTTTGCATTCTAAGCTTTATTTACTTGTGTTCCTGTGCACTGGAGTTTCCATACCATGTGGTGATACAATCTGTCAAGATGCTTTCTGACTGCACATCTGCAGCTGGATGTCAGTGTTCGATGATATGCCAAATTCTCCTTAAGCTTGCTGCGTTATCCTGGTTGGTGCATCAATGATTTAGGTCCTTTGAGCTGTTGACACCCAGGAACTTGAAGCTGTACATCCTTTCCACCACAAACCCGTCAATGATCCTTCTGGAGATCTATGTCACAGCCTGAACCACTAGGAACTTCAAGGTCTGATCCTGAGGCTGAAGGTATGGCCTGTCTTGGGGTTGGAGAACTGTCTGTGTGCATGAATGGGTGGGTGGGTGGGTGGGAGAGAAGAAAGGTTCAAAGTTCATTTATTTATTTTTTAAAGGTTTATTTATTATCAAAGCATGCATCCATATGCATGATATCTTTACTCTCCAGATAACCACGAAAACAAGGAAGAATATGACAGTCATTCAGAAAGAAACATCAAACCCACCCTCCTATACAAAAATGAACGGCATCCCAATTATCAAATCCCCAAAAACCCCCTCCTCCAAACAGAATGGAACAGGAACATCGACCCCCAAAAAAACCTATCCCGCCCCGCACAAGAAACTTCAACCACCAAACACACTCCCCTCGCACAACAAAATGGAAAAGAAACGGGTGATGAAAAAGATAGAGAACATGAAAACCATGTCTGAAAAAGTCCACGCTCCATAAATGCAGAATCACAATACCAACAAATGATATCACCAACATTCATCGAAAGAGAAGAGAGGGACACCATCCGAGGCAGAGAGAGCTACACGCTTGCCACGTTGAGCCACACTATGGTGGGCTGCTCACAGAATCCTTCCCCGGCGGCAATCAAAAGGCATACAGTTGGTGCTGAAATTCTCGCTTGCTTCCACAGTCACCTTGATGCCTCAATATGCCTTGGCACTTTAATCGGTTAAATGGAGTCAAACATCGGCTGGCAATCCACCTCGAAGTTTCTTTGCATCGAGGCCTTCCGAGTACGTGCTCACTTCCTGGAATCTTCTCGGAGACAGCAAAGCACTGGATCACTCAAACGATCTCCAAACGGTAAATCGTAGGCTCTAACTCTGACAGTCCCAGGAGCACTTTTAAAGTGAAAAATAGATGTAATGGAAGTAAAAAAGATATTTTTGTGAGCAACCTGGAAAACGTTAACTGAAGGAGCTTTGTACAATGGCACATCTTGTTGTGTTGCTGTTCTTCTGCTAATCATTGTGACCATGCTCTACTGACACCAAAGTAAGGCGATCTTTGTGAGCTGCCCCCAACACATCCTTACATCCTTAGATTGTGTTGGTAGTTAATGCAACAATGTATTTCACTATATGTTTCAGTGCACATATATTCAGTGATTATGTTAATAAGTTCACCTGCACACCCTCTCATTAATGCAAATTTCTAATCGGCCAATCATGTTGCAGCATAAAAGCATGCAGGCGTGGTCAAAAAGATCAGTTGTTGCTCAGACCAAACATCAAAATGGGGAAAGAAAGTGATTTAAGTGATTTTGACCATGGAATGATTGCTGGTGCCAGACAGGGTGGTTTGAGTACCTCAGAAACTGCTGATCTCCTGGGATTTTCATGCACAACAGTCTATAGACTTTACAAAGAGCGATGAGAGAGCAGAAAAATATCCAGTAGTTCTGTGTGCCAAAATGCCTTATTACTGTGAGAAGTCAGAGGAGAATGATGAGATGAGTTGAAGCTGATAGAAAGGTGAGTGTAACTCAAATATACATACATTACAACAGTGGTGCACAGGGGAGCATCTCTGAATGCACAACACATAAAACCTTGGGCTACAGCAGCAGAAGACCTCAAACATTCAGGAGTACCTGATAAAGTGGCCACTGAGTGTATGATAAATAAATGAGTGGATTTTCTACCAGGAGCATGATACAATTCTTCACTAAAATAAATCTTAAACCAACTGAAAATGAAGAGGGAGTCAGGGAGAACAAATACAGATGTGTGCTTATTAACAGTGAGTCATGAAATCAACATCACATAATGATCTCATATAAATGGTACTTGGCTCTACAGTTAACAAAGAAAATTTGGAAAGATAATGAGGGCAGCCATGGTTAAAAAGTAGGCAATTTAAACAATGCTTTTAAACACTTAATTTATGCTATTCATGAAAATAATTGGAGGCTTTGAACTTACTCATTGTTTGATATGAATTAACATTTCATACACAATGCATCCTCTTACTTATTGATTCTGATCCCAAATATAATTAATATAATTGTTTATAATGTGATTTAGATTATTTTCATGTTGCATTTGATAAAGATCACATGACAAAATGTGTTAGATGTCTGTATTATGGGTAACAAGGAGACACAGGTGACTGTAAGTGTCCTACAGGAACTCGCATTGGATAGTGAGTTCTACTAAAAGCATCATTGGATGGACTCCCTCTCTCCCTCCCTCCATCTCTCCCTCTCTGTCTCCCCCTCCCCTCCGCTCCCTCACCTTCTCCCTCTCCCTCTCCCTCTCCTCCATTCAGGACATGCTGTATATCAGAATTGTTGCATATGCAATGTCTTCAATGTTATCAAAGACAAAACACTATCAAGCAACATAGCTAACATAGCTCTGCCCCCCTCCTCCAGCTGCCTATCACCTCCTTCATGGTTCCGCCTCCTTCTACTACCCATTGTGTTTTCCTCTATTCCTTCTTCACCTTTCCTGCCTATCACCTCCCTGCCTCCCCTCCCCCACCCCTTTATCTTTCCCCTTACTGGTTTTTCACCTGGAACCTACCAGCCTTCTCCTTCCTACCCTCCACCCACCTTCTTTATAGGGCCTCTGCCCCTTCCCTCTTCAGTCCTGACAAATGGTCTCAGCCCGAAACGTTGACTGTTCGTTTCCACGGATGCTGCCTGACCTGCTTAGTTCCTCCAGCGTGTTGTGCATGTAACATAGCTAACAACACGGAGAAACTATCAAAACCTCCGACAGCTCCCTGAGATCACTGTCAGTTCGGATTGGCAACTAAATCTCCTCCACAATCACCATCAGCACAGATGCATCACAAGGATGTGCTTAGCCCCCGACTCTACTCACTTTACACTTGTAACTGTGAGGCTGAGCATAAACCCAGTGCCACATTCAAAGTTGCTGATGACACTACTGTCTTTGGCTGAATCAACGGTGATGATGAATCAGCAAATAGGAGGGAGATTGAAAATTTCTCTGAGTGGTACCAGAATAACAACCTCTCACCATGTCAGCCAGATCAAGGAGCTGATTATAGACTTTTCGAGAGGAAAACTGGGGGAGGGGTGTCCATGAGCCAGCCATCATCCAGGGATCAGAGGTAGAGAATGGTCAGCCACTTTAGATTTCTTGATACTAACATTTCAGAGGATCTGTCCTGAGTGCAGCGCTGAAGCGCAATTATGATAAGCAGAGCAGTGTCTCTACTTCCTTTGCGAGATTCGGCACAATATCTACAACTTTGACAAACTTCAACAGATGTATGGCGGAGAGAATATTGACCAGCTGCAGCACAGCCTGGCATGGGAGCACCAAAGCTTTGTATGGAAAATCACAGGTGAAGCCCTGTATACCACTGAGCATATTTGCATCTGTCACAGGAAAGCGGCATTCCTCTTGTTGGACCCCACCATCCAGGCTGTGCTCTCTTCTCACTGCTGCCACCAGGAAGAAGGTGCAGGAGCCCCAGCACCCACACCACCTGGTTCAGGAACAGTCATTACCCCTTCAAACGGACTTTTTGAACCAGTGGAGATAAATTCACTCAACTTCACTCATCCCATCACTGAACTGTTCACTGATCATAAGGTTTCTTCATCTCATGTTCTCGACATTTATTGTTTGTTTGTTTGTTTGTTTATTTATTTATTATTTATATTTTGTTTCTTTTGTATTTGCACAGTTTGTTGTATTTTACACATTAGTATTTTGTCAATCTTGCTGGTTACGGTCTTACACTGGTTCTATAATGTTTCTTGGATTTACTGGGTATGCCTGCAAGAAAATGAATCTCATGGTTGTATATGGTGACATATATGCCCTTTGATAATAAATTTATTTCAAATTTCTGAACTTTGGTCCCCTCCTATGCTTCCGACAATTTCTTTGATCTCCTGCCATCAGCCAGAAGGCACCACAGCATAAGAACCAGATTTGTCAGGCTGGTAACAGCTTCTTCCTCTGACTGTTAGATTTCTTCCCACCCTGTCTGCCATCTGGCACACATGTACACCATGTCTAAATGCCCTGCCATGCTCCTCCCACACCTCAACTCACAGCCACACTCTTACCCTGCACTGGTCATGTCTTGTCATTTATTGCTGCTGTTTCACATATTTTCATGATAGCTGGTTTTATTATAATAGTGCCAGTAATATTATACCGCCCTACATAAACATCCACTTTCCACTTTCTGTCAAACTGTTAGTCTTCAGGCCTTGCCTCTCAGGGACTTGTACTAATATTATTTTGTGATTGTAACTGTATGTGCTGTGTGTGACTATTGTCCAGTAGTACTTACATCTACAGTGATGAAGTGCTTTGAGAGGTTGGTTATGGCCAGAATTAAATCCAGTCTCAGCAAGAACCTGGACCCACTGCAATTTGCCTATCACCACAATATGTCTGCAGCCCATGCAATCATATGGAGGAATTTAAGGTGGGGGGTTATATGGGAGGCAGGGTTTGAGGGTCAGCACAACATTGTGGGCCGAAGGGCCTGTAATGTGCTGTACTATTCATGTTCTATGTTCTATGTTATTGGCTCTTCATATGGCCTTAGATCATCTGGACAATACAAATACCTATGTCAGGTTGTTGTTTATTGACTACAGCTCAGCATTTAGCATAATTATTCTTACAGTTCTGATAGAAAAGCTCCAGAACCTGGGCCTCTGTACCTCCCTCTGCAATTGGATCCTTGACTTCCTACCTGTTAGACCATAATCTGTGCGCATTGGTGATAACATCTCCTCCTAGCAATCAGTCAACACTGGCGCACCTCAGGCATGAGTGCTCAGCCCACTACTCTACTCTTTCTACACCCAAGGCTGTGTGGCTAGGCATAACTCAAATGCCATCTAAAAACTTGCTGATGATCCAACTATTGTTGGCAGAATTTCAGACAGTGATGAGAAGGCGTACAGGAGTGAGATATACCAGCAAGTTGTGTGGCATTGCAGCTACAAGTTTGCACCCAAAGCCACTATGACCAAAGAACTGTTTATGGACTTCAGAAAGGGTAACACAAGGGAATACGCACCCATCCTCATAGAGGGATCAGAACTGGAAAGAGTGAGCGATTTCAAATTCCTGGATATCAATATCCCTGAGAATCTAACATGGACCCTACATATCGATGCAGCTACAAAGAAGGCACAACAATGATGATACTTCATTAGGAGTTTGAGAAGATTTACTATGCCTCTGAAAAACTGAAAATTTCTACAGATGTAATGTGGATAGCATTCTAATTGGCTTCATCACCATCTGGTATGGGGACGGGTGGTAACTGCACAGGATGGTAGCAAGCTGCAGAGTTGTAAACTCAGTCAGCTCCATCATGGGCAATATCCAGGACACCTTCAAGGAATGATGCCTCAAAAAGGCACCATCCATCATTAAGGACCCCTACTACCCAAGTCATGTCCTCTTCTCACTGCTACCATCAGGAAGGGAGTACAGAAGCCTGAAAGCACACACTCAATGATTCAGGAACAGCTTCTTCCCCTCCGCCATCCAATTTCTGAATGGACATTGAATCCATGTGCACTCACTCACTACTTTTTTAAATTTCTATTTTTGCACTACAGTACTTCTTTAATTTAACTATAGGTTGACTGCCAAGTTTCTGGCACACTCGGTTCCTGAGCCTTACCTGATTAACATTTTTGCCGGATTAAAAGAGGTCATGCAATAATAATGGCAAAAATGGACTGTAGAAGCTTAATAAGATTATTAATTAAACAAAAATTAAATGTAAATTTATTAATTACTGTGTTTACAAAGAATGTTCCTTCTTGGTTAACTTTTTAAACATTTCATCCCGGTGAAGTTGTTTCATGTGTTCTGATCTCTCCCTGTGTAAATTCTCTTGCATCAAATACAAATTCATTAGCTCTTGTTCTGTCATGAAGGTACGTTTCTCTAACCCTCTGATTAAATCACCCAACAACTCAATTAACTTGTCAATGATAAATCTTCCAGTTTCATCCATTTCATCACTGCTGCCATCTTCATCACTTGCAGTGTTTTTATCAGCATTCAGAACACTGTCTCCAATTTCCAAGTCTGTAAGGTAATGAACTACAGGTGTGTCATTGTTGACAATCATCCACTCACGTAGATTTTCTTCATTAAGAATACTTGCTATATCTTTGAAAACAGGTCCTCTAACAATTTTAGCATTAGTGCAAGCAAATCGTAAATGACTTTCTCCTTTGGTACACAAAATCCTGTAAAATCATCATCAAACTTCTATTCAGGCACATTATCAAACATCAAGGCAGGCCACAACTTTAGTGTTGAAGGTTCTACCTTCTCCTCCCCCTCAAGCAATGAACCAAAGAACATCTTCATGCTAAATTCTTCAATAAATGTCTGTACAGAATTGCTAGCATTCACCTCATCTAACAGACATTTCATGAAAAGTAGGCGATACTTGGTCTCAAAATTTCATCCGAATTAAAAGAGGTGCTGAACCATCAGTATCCGGAAAATCAGTGGTTAACCTGCATTTGGTATATGTACTTACTGTAATTCACAATTTATTTTCTCCATCATTCAGTATTACATAGGACTGCTGCTGCAAAGGCAACAAATTTCACCTCATATGCCAGTGACATTAAACCAGATTCTGATTCTCATATGCACTGAGCTTTACACCTTGGCCCCAGAGGAAGGATGTTTCGTTTATCTGTATACATGTGTATGGTTGGATGACAGGACACTTGAACTTGAACAAACTGTTGGAGGAACTCAGTCTGTCAGGCTGCATCTGTGGAGGAATATGGTCATTTGACGCTCCTGGCAGATCCACACCGAAGAAGTCTCATCGGATGCTGGCTTAATTTGCTGAATGTTCCAAAATTTTCTACTTTTATTTCTGGCATTTCAATTGGCTACTGTAAATTATTTCTGCTGTAGAGGGGAGTTGATGAGTATGTGAGGGAAAATAGGTGACAGGGAAATTAATAGTATGAGATTGATGGGACTGCTGTGAATACTGGTATAGGTCAAATGGTCTCCTCTATGTCTTATGGCAATAAGACAAAATCAAAACGTGTTAAAATCAATGGCCAGAAATCAATCTGCTTGAGTCAGAATCAGAATTACATTTTATTCACAAGAGATTCTACAGATGCTAGAAATCCAGAGCAACACACTCAAAATGCTGGAGAAACTCAGCAGATCAGTGATGCTAATTGTACAAGCATTGATGTTTTGAGTAATCAGAATTACATTTACAGTACTGTGCAAAAGTTTTATGTACATGTATATAGCTAGGGTGCCTAAGACTTTTGCTCAGTACTGTAGTAATTTTATGTATTGCACTGTACTGCTGCCACAAAAAAGAATAAATTTCATGACATACGTGAGTGATGATAAACCTGATTCTGATATGGGTCTCTATTGTGGACTGGGAGTGGGAAGGGGGCAGGGAGAGGGGAATCATGGCTGGGAAAAGGGGAAGGGAGGGGGGGTGCAGGAAGCACAACAGAGACATTCTGTAATGATCAATAAACCAATTGTTTGTAATCAAATAACCTTGCCTAGTGTCCCAGGGCTGGGTGTGTCTGTACCCGTAACCCGCCATCCCTGGTAATCCTCCTCTGCCACCTGTCCTACATGCCTCCAGTGGCGCTCAAATCTCACCATTCCCAACATCCTTAACTCCCGCTGGATTTACAAGTTGACTCTCCACTTCACATTGACAAATGCAGTTCTGTGCAAAAGTCTTAAGGACCCCAGCTATATACATGTACCTCAGACATTTGAACAATATTGTATTATCATTGACATATGACATGAAATTTGTTGTTTTGTGGCAGTACAAAGCAAAGATATAGAAGTCTATAAAACTACAAAAATAAATAAAAGTGCAAAAAGATGATTAATAAAAGGAATAAGTTAGTGAACTTGGGTTCACTCATTCATTATGTGCTGTGTCATATGGCATTGACGATAATGACCATAATTCTCCTTGGTAAATTTTTCCACAGAAGTGGTTTCCCATTGCCTTCTTCTGGCAGCGTCTTTCCAAAAGGGGTGACCCCAGACATGACCAATACTTTTCAGAGATTGTCTACCTGGCATCAGTTGTCGCATAACCAGGACTTGTGATCTGCACCAGCTGCTCATACAACTATCCACCACCTGCTCCCATGGCTTCACATGATTCTGATCGGGGGGCTAAGCAGATGCTACACCTTGCACAAGGGTGACTTGCAGGCTAGCGGAGGGAAGGAGCACATTACACCTCCTTTGGTAGAGTCGTATCTCCACCCCACTACCTGGACTTGGGTACATGGAACATTCAGAAATCTGATAGTGAACAGGAAGAAGCTGTTGCTGAATCACTGAGTGTGGGTCTTCAGGTTCCTGTACCTCTTTCCTGATGGTAGTAATGATAGAGTGCTAGTCCAGATGAAAGATCTTGAATCAGAACATCAACTAGCCATTTCTCTCCATAGATGCTGCCCACCCATTGAGTTCTCCAGCAAATTGTGTTTTTTTTAAGGTAAAGCACGGACAAGAATTAGTACACTTAATTCAATGGATCATCAACAGTTTTTCCTGAGAAGATCACAAATTAATTGTGGATCAGGAACATCAGGAAGAATTTCTTGAGCCAGAGGGTGGTGAATCTGTGGAATTCATTGCCACAGATAGCTGTGTAAGCCAAGTCATTGGATACATTTAGGGCAGAAGTTGATAGGTTCTTTATTTGTCAGGATGTTAAAAGGTTATGGGGAGAAGGCAAGAGAATGTTGTTGAGAGGGATAATAAACAGCCATGACCTACATATAGATTAGGTGAACCAAATTGGTAAGGGTGCTAAGAAGAGGATTTCTTGGAATGTATGCAGGTTGGTTTTCTGTACCAACATGTCCAGGAACCAACTACAGAGTAGGCCATTCTAGACTGGGTACTGAGCAATGAGGAAGGGTTAGTTAGCAATCTTGTCGTGTGAGGCCCCTTGGGTAAGAGTGACCATAATATGGTGGAATTCTTCATTAAGATGGAGAGTGACATAGTTAATTCAGAAACAAAGGTTCTGACCTTAAAGAAGGGTAACTTTGAAAGTATGAGACGTGAATTAGCTAAGATAGACTGGCAAATGATACTTAAAGGGTTGACGGTGGATATGTAGTGGCAAGCATTTAAAGATCGCATGGATGAACTACAACAATTGTTCATCCCAGTTTGGCAAAAGAATAAACCAGGGAAGGTAGTGTAACTGTGGCTGACAAGGGAAATTAGGGATAGTATCAATTCCAAAGAAGAAACATACAAATTAGCCAGAAAAAGTGGCACACCCCAGGACTAGGAGAAATTCAGAGTCCAGCAGAGGAGGACAAGGGGCTTAATTAGGAAAGGGAAAAAAAGATTATGAGAGAAAGCTGGCAGGGAACATGAAAACTGACTGTAAAAACTTTTATAGATATGTGAAAAGAAAAAGATTGGTTAAGACAAATGTAGGTCCCTTACAGTCAGAAACAGGTGAATTGATCATGGGGAACAAGGACATGGCAGACCAATTGAATAACTACTTTGGTTCTGTCTTCACTAAAGAGGACATAAATAATCTTCCGGAAATAGCAGGGGACCGAGGGTCTAGTGAGATGTAGGAACTGAGGGAAATTCATGTTAGTAGGGAAGTGGTGTTAGGTAAATTGAAGGGATTAAAGGCAAGTAAATTGAAGGGATTAAAGGCAGGTAAATCCCCAGGGCCAGATGGTCTGCATCCCAGAGTGCTTAAGGAAGTAGTCCAAGAAATAGTGGATGCATTAGTGATAATTTTTCAAAACTCTTTAGATTCTGGATTCGTTCCTGAGGATTGGAGGGTGGCTAACGTAACCCCGCTTTTTAAAAAAGAAGGGAGAGAGAAACCGGGGAATTATAGACCGATTAGCCTGACATCGGTGATGGGGAAAATGCTAGTGTCAGTTATCAAAGATGTGATAACAGCACATTTGGAAAGCGGTGAAATCATCGGACAAAGTCAGCATGGATTTGTGAAAGGAAAATCATGTCTGACGAAACTCATAGGATTTTTTGAGGATGTAACTAGTAGAATGGATAGGGGAGAACCAGTGGATGTGGTATATTTGGATTTTCAAAAGGCTTTTAACAAGGTCCCACACAGGAGATTAGTGTGCAAACTTAAAGCACACGGTGCTGGGGGTAAGGTATTGATGTGGATAGAGAATTGGTTAGCAGACAGGAAGCAAAGAGTGGGAGTAAACGAGACCTTTTCAGAATGGCAGGCGGTGACTAGTGGGGCACCGCAAGGCTCAGTGATGGGACCCCAGTTGTCTACAATATATATTAATGATTTAGATGAGGGAATTAAATGCAGCATCTCCAAGTTTGCGGATGACACGAAGCTGGGTGGCAGTGTTAGCTGTGAGGAGGATGTTAAGAGGATGCAGGGTGACTTGGATAGATTAGGTGAGTGGGCAAATTCATGGCAGATGCAATTTAATGTGGATAAATGTGAGGTTATCCACTTTGGTGGCAAGAATAGGAAAACAGATTACTATCTGAATGGTGGCCGATTAGGAAAAGGGGAGGTTCAACGAGACCTGGGTGTCATTGTACACCAGTCATTGAAAGTGGGCATGCAGGTACAGCAGGCGGTGAACAAGGCGAATGGTATACTGGCATTCATAGCAAGAGGATTCGAGTACAGGAGCAGGGAGGTTCTACTGTAGTTGTACAAGGCCTTGGTGAGACCACACCTGGAGTATTGTGTGCAGTTTTGGTCCCCTAATTTTAGGAAAGACACTCTTGCCATAGAGGGAGTACGAAGAAGGTTCACCAGATTGTTTCCTGGGATGGCAGGACTTTCATATGAAGAAAGATTAGATTGACTAGGCTTATACTCGCTGGAATTTAGAAGATTGAGGGGGGATCTTATTGAAACGTATAAAATTCTAAAGGGATTGGACGGGCTAGATGCAGGAAGATTGTACCCGATGTTGGGGAAGTCCAGAACAAGGGGTCACAGTTTAAGGATAAAGGGGATGCCTTTTAGGACCGAGATGAGGAAAAACTTAATCACACAGAGAGTGGTGAATCTGTGGAATTCTCTGCCACAGGAAACAGTTGAAGCCAGTTCGTTGGCTATATTTAAGAGGGAGTTAGATATGGTCCTTGTGGCTAAAGGGATCAGGGGGTATGGAGAGAAAGCAGGTACAGGGTTCTGAGTTGGATGATCAGCCATGATCATACTGAATGGCGGTGCAGGCTCGAAGGGCCGAATGGCCTACTCCTGCACCTATTTTCTATGTTTCTGCATGATAGAATGGCTGAGCAGACTAGATGGACTGAATGGTGTAATTCTGCTCCTATGGCTTATGGTCTCTGATCTTACCATTGATTCATCCACTTGATGAAGTCCCAATGGTATCACAAAAGGAATGGAGTCCAAAAACGTAAACTTCATTGTGCATATCAGTCCTAACGTTCATATATGGCCCAAGTGTGTAGAGAGAGACTGAAGTCGGTTGACAGTTCACTGACTTTAATAAGAACTGTTGCAGAATTTAAAGGAAATGAAAAATAGTAAGCGTGAGGCCAACAGGGCCATTAACTAAACTCTCAAACTGAAAGTTAAATGCCAGCACTGTCGCTGGAAGCAATAACTAAATAGTAAATGAATACTGCTCCTTTATAGCATCTGTCGAAACAGTAGTTCTCTTTTCTACAAGGACAAGGGTAAGCCAAGAATGAAAATGTTGCTGTCATTTTGGTCAAGTCTCGACAAGACTGAAATAAAAAGAAGGGAATTAGATACCACCATAGTGAAACAGTAGTTAGCAGGAATGTGCATTCTCATGAGCGCGATGGCTGAATTGGTCACTCAGCTCACCTCTATGGGTGTGCAGACCCTGCAGTAGAGTCTGCGGTTGTGACACCGGGAGGTTTTTGACAATGTGGCTCGGTAGTATAGCAGTTAGCCTAATCCTATTAGGGAGTCACCAATCATCAATAAGCGTCCAATTTTTGCTGCTACCTGCAAGGAGTTTGTTTGTTCTACTTGTGACTACAAAGGTTTCCTCCAAGTGCTCCGGTTTCCTGCCACATCCCAAAGGCATATGGGTTAGTTAGCTACTTTGGCCACATGGGTGTAATTGGGCGGCACATGTTCATTGGGCAGGAAGGACCTGTTACCATGCTGTATCTCTAAATAAATAAAATAGGCAAACTAGGGTTGAAGAGTGAAAAACAAAACAAACCTTAAATTATCTTCTGGCACAGCTGCAGGCAATATCTGAAAAATATAATCTTAATTCTGGTTCCTCTTTCAAAGAAGGAAATTAATGATAAATGACATGGAAACAATAGTACAACAAATCAATTTTCAGCCAAGCAGCCATCTGTAAAAAGCTAAATGCTCACGATTTAAAATCTAGGAAGCTCATTAAACTAAATCTTGATCATGAACCTGGAAATCCCTAGTGACATTAAAATATTTTAAAAACACTCGCACATAAATATTAATGAATGTATTTCCAAGAGCTCATCTAGTATTAATTACTTCCGATCTTTAAACTAACTTTGAAAATTCAAGGCACATACAATAATTTACAATTGAGCAGGCAGTTGGGTTTTGTCTGTATTAGCTGATGAGAATGCCCTTTAAATATAAATTAGGCTGTTTTCTTGCGATTTATTGGCAGGCAGTTTTCTTCATGGAGTTCAGCATATTAAAATTCATGGTCTAGTTTCATCTTGGTTGAAAGGATTCTGATTTATCTGACTCATGGCTAGTTAAAAAGGGTCTCCTGCAACTCCATACTCAAATTTGATGACAATTCCACTGTCACTGGCCAAGTCAAAGGGGGTGATGAATTGGCATATGGGAGGAAGATTGAAAATCTGATTGAATGTGCGACAACAACAACCTCTCACTCAGCATCAACAAAACCGAAGTGTTGATTATTGACTACAGGAGGAAGAATTCAAAGGTCCACAAACCAGTCTCCATTACAGGATTGGAGGTAGAGAGAGGGTCAGTAACCTTAGCTTCAAATCAGAGTATCTGCCCTGAGGTCAGCATGCAAGTCTCATCACAATGAATGCACAACAACATCTCAACTTTCTTAGAAGTTTGCTTAGATTCGGCATGTCTTCTAAAACTTTGACAAACTTCTTTAGGTGCACAGTGGAGAGTATTCTGAATGGTTGTATCACAGTCTGGCATGGAAACACCAAGGCCCAGAAATGGAAAACGGAAAACTAACAAGAAGTAATGGTTACAGCCCAGTCCATCACAAGCCAAGCCCTCCCTACTGTTAAGCAAATAGCATACAGCCATAGAGGCTTAGAGCACTAGAGTACAAGATATGGCCCTTTGGCCCATCTAGTCTGTGCCGACCCATTATACTGCCTAGTCCATTGACGCACCTGGATCATAGCCCTACATACCCCTCCTATCTATGTGCTTACCCAAACTTCTCTTAAATGTTGCAATTCAACTAACATCCATCACTTCCACTACTCCTCGTTCCACCTTTGCACCATCCTCTGAGTGAAGAAGTTTCTTCTTAGGTTCCCCTTATTTTACCTTTCACTCATATTGTATGATCTCTAGTTCACCCAGCCTCAGTGGAAAAATTTACAAGGAGTGTTGCGCCAAGAAAGCAGCATCTATCACAAGGATCCACAACATCAAGGGCATGTTCTCTTCTCTCCGTGCCACAGGGAAGGAGGTACAGGAGTCTTAGGTCCCAAACCACCAGGTTCAGGAACTGTTACTACCCCACATAAATTAGGATTCCGAACTGGTGTGGATAACTTCATTTACCTCAATTCCGAACTGATTCTACAACCTACAGAGTAAGTTTCAAGGACACTACAATTCATGTACTCAGTATTATTTATTTTTTATTTGCACAATTTGTTTTCTTTTTTTGTCTTTACCTGGAGCTTAGAAAAATAGAGGGCTATGGGTAGCCCTAGGTAATTTCTAAGGTAAAGACATGTTTGGCACAGCTTTGTGGGCCAAAGGGCCTGTACTGTGTTGTAGGTTTTCTATGTTTCTATTCTTCTTTTGCACATTGTTTGTTTGTCAGTCTTTGTTTATGTACAGTTTTTCATAAATTCTATTGCATTTCTTTATTTTCTTGTAACTGGCAGAAAGAGAAATAGACTTTAAGTAGAGATGATGACATATATGTATTTTGACTTTGTAACAGAAGGGCAAGTGGAAAGTATGTTTAGATTGTAAGATCCTGCACAATATTCACCAGATTACTGACAATGTAACATCTATTTCTGCTGAGGTTGAATTGAAGACTTGCTTAATACATTGAAGAGAAAAATGAAGTTGTGATATAATCTTCAACATTTGGTTGTCTCAAGTGAATGAAGTTCAATGGTTCAATTAAATATCAGAGAATGTGTACAGTACAACTTGAAATTCCTACCCTACGGAGAAATCCACAAAACAGAAAAAATACCCAAAGAATGACAGAATCATCAGAACCGGAAAGCCCACCCCTCCCCCTCCCACGCACAAGCAGCAACAAAAGCATTAACCCACACTCCCTTTTCCCCTACTTGCACCAGCAAATGCACTGCCCCTCACTCCTACCATTGTAAAAAGCTGGCAGATAATTCAGTTTTGTGGGTGGGATGAACAAGTTTTATATGCCACTGAGACTGGTCAGTTTGTCTAATAAAATTAGGCTTCGGCTAAATTTAACATCTATTTTGCAAAACTTTACCTGTTGACACCTTTACTTTGATGTCCACTTTTAATCGACTTTCCGTGAAGAAATGAAATTGTGAAACACTATATTGTTGTGGTTAGCTGTTGGCTGGGTTAGCTGTTCTCTGGTCTTGGCAGTTCATTTGCATACATTTCCCATTCTGTCTGGTGATAGACCATGCCATTGGATGATTGATTGGTGGCCTATCCAATGGCAAGGTTAGCTGTTCTCTGGTCTTGGCAGTTCATTTGCATACATTTCCCATTCTGTCTGGTGATAGACCATGCCATTGGATGATTGATTGGTGGCCTATCCAATGGCAAGGTTAGCTGTTCTCTGGTCTTGGCAGTTCATTTGCATACATTTCCCATTCTGTCTGGTGATAGACCATGCCATTGGATGATTGATTGGTGGCCTATCCAATGGCAAGGTCTATTGCCAGGCAGAATGGGAAATGTACCCAAATAAATTGCCAAGCTTCTGAGAACTACTGAACCACCCGAGCTACATGTTTTTTTGAATTATTTCCAACAATACATCATTACTGAACTGGATCAGGCTGCCATTTGCACAAAAAAGCCATTGGCAAAGTTTGCGCATGCTCCCTGATCTCCATAACTGCTATCAGTTGAACCAGACTTGACCTCAGGACCTCTGTTCACTAATCTGGCCCTTGAACTTCCTACATTATCGAGCAACACAGTGGCACAGCTGGTGGAGCTGCTCTCTCACAGCGCCAGAGACCTGACCTCAGATGCTGTCTATGTGGAGTTTGCATGTTCTCCCTGTGATCACATGGATTTCTACTGGGCTCCAGTTCCCTCAAATCTTCTTGAGCTGTGTAAATCCCTTGTAACAATTTGTAGCAGCCTTGTCACTTAACGTTCTAAAAGCTTGATTATTAATTTGGTCTTGCTGCAATATTTCAAATGGAACAAGTATATGTTTTAAATAGATCAGTTTGATTCATTTTTTTTAAGATTATATAAATTAAACAGTCAATGAATGCTGCAATTAAATTATTTGCAGCTCTCATTTGTTAATCATAGTTTGCTTTTATATTCTACTTATTACACAAATCAGTGATCATCAAAAGATAAATTGATTTTATTGCAATCAATTAATTCAAGCACAAACGTTAAAAAAACATTGTCTTTAATCATCGGTGATTTAGACAGTGTTGAAGGCATTGCAATTATTGCACACTTTTGACATCCCAGTGAGAGAATAAAATTATTCATGCATCCTGACCATAACAACAGTCTGTGGTGTGATATTTGTGATATTACATGTATTAAAATTACCGATTTCCCACATTAGTTCTTTGAAGAAAGTTGTGGGAAAAGTACAAATTTAGGAAAGCATACACAAAATGCTAGAGGAATTCAGTAGGTTGGGCAGCATCTATGCAGAGGAATAAACAGTCAACATTTTATCCCAACACCATATATCAGGACTGGAAAGGAAGGGGGTTTGAAGTCAGAATAAAAAGGTGATGGGGTGGTGATGAACGAGTAAAACAGGCAAGTGGCTTATAACAAACCTTGGACAGAGGCACAATCCAAATATTGTTGGACTGACTTCCTATATCTGCTGAGGTAGGAATCCAAGAATATTTGATTTGTGAATAAGTTCTATTTATTCTTTTGCTTATGTGTTCCTTACATAAAAGATCTTTTTTTTTGGTCGGGGACATCACGTTTCACCATAGGAATAGACACTCAGTGGCCACTTTATTAGATAACTTCTGTACCTAATCAATTTACCACTCAGTATGTGTTCATGGTCTTCGACTGCTGTACCCCATCAACAGATGTGCTCCCTTTTGCATACCATTGTTGTAACACATGGCTATTTGATTTACTGTCACCTAACTGTCAGCTTGAACAAGTCTTGGCCATTCTTTGCAGGAGTCGGTGTTGGGACCACTTAGTTTTATGCTGTATATAAATAATTTAGGTGATGGTATAGATGGCTTTGTTGCCAAGTTTGCAGATGATACAAAGATTGGCGGAGAGGCAGATAGTGTTGAGGAAACATGTAGGATGCAGAAGGACTTAGACAGATTAGGAGAAAGGGCAAGAAAGTGGCAAATGAAATACAATGTTGGAAAATGTATGGTCATGCACTTTGGTAGTAGAAATAAATATGCGGACTATTTTCTAAGTGAGGAGAAAATCTAGGAATCTGAGATGCAGAATGACTTGGGAGTCCTTGTGTAGAACACGCTGAAGGTTAACTTGCAGGTTGATTTGGTGGTGAGGAAGGCAAATGCCATGTTAGCACTCATTTCAAGAGGTCTAGAATACAACAGCAAGGATGTGATGCTGAGGCTTTATAAGGCACTGATGAGGCCTCACCTTGAATATTGTGAACAGTTTTGGGCCCCTCATCTTAGAAAAGAAGTGCTGTCATTGGAGAGGGTCCAGAGGAGGTTCACAAGGTTGATCCCAGGAATTAAGGGGTTATCATATGAGGAACATTCGATGGTTCTGGGTCTATACTTACTGGAATTTAGAAGGAAGGGGGGGATTTCATTGAAATCTTTCGAATGTTGAATGGCCTAGACAGAGTAGATGTGGAAAGGATGTTTCCCATGGTGGGGATAGGACAAGAGGGCATAGCCTCAGGATAGAGGGGTGCCCTTTCAAAACAGAGATGTAGAGATATTTCTTTCGCCAAAGGGTGGTGAATTTGGGAAATTTGTTGCCATATGCAGCTGTGGAGGCCAGGTTGTTGGGTATACTTAAGGCAGAGATTGATAGGTTCTTGATTGGACATGGCATCAAATGTCACAGGGAGGTGGCCGAGAACTGGGGTTGGGGAGGAGATTTTAAAAAAAGGATCGGCCATGATTGAATGGCAGAGTAGACTCAATAGACCGGATAGCCTAATTCTGCTCCTATGTCTCATGGTCTTATGGTTTTATTCTCCTCTGACCTCTCCCAAAAACAAGATGCTTTTGCCAGCTGAAGAGCCACTCAATGGATGAGTTTTTGTTTTGTTTTTTTTGCACCATTCTCTAGAATGCCGGCCCAGGTGGGAGACTAGAGTTGATTTTGCTCAACCTCCGTGATGGCCACTCCTCTCTCCATGGTACTGAGGCTATGAGGACTGCTGCGGCTGCTGTGCTCCATGCCTGCTAATATACTGAACTGATAAGTGAGGCTTTAAGCTTGCTCCAGGGTTCGGATCTGAGGACTCAATTTTGATTCAGAATGTTGTTGTTCGCTTCAGTTGTTTGCACGGTGATTTTTCTTCCTCTTGCGCATCAAGTGTTGTTTTTTATTTTTATACTTATTCTTTCTTTTCTTTAATTGGTTTCTTTCAGATTTCTTGCTTTGTGGCTACCTGTGAGCAAACAAATCTCAAGGTTGTACAGTTTATACATTCTTTGATAATAAAGGTACTTTGAATCTTTGAACCTTTGAAACTCTTGAAACTGTTAGATGTAAAAATCCCTGGAGATCGGCAGTTTCGGAGACAGTCAAACCACCCTGTCTGGCACTAACGATCATTCTACAGTCAAAATCACTTAGATCACACTTATTCCCCATCCTGGTGTTTGGTCTGATCCTCTTCATCATGTCTACATGCTTTTATACACTGAGTTGATGCCACATGATTGGCTGATTAGATATTTGCATTAACTAGCAGGTGTACAGTTGTACCTAATAAATGGATACTGAGTCTATGATACCAAAACAAGAAGAATGCATATTTTCCCATAAACACGGGAGATTCTGAAGATGCTGGAAATCTAGAGGAACACACACAAAATGATGGAGGAACTCAGCAGATCAGGCAGCATCTATGGAGAGGAATAAACAGTCCAAACGTCAGGTTGAGTTCCTTCATCAGATCATTTCCTCGTAATTTTTGATTTGTAAAACTATGCTTCGCAGTGGGCCGATAGTACTGGGCACAAAGCCCAGCCCCAAAATGTTGCTTCTCCTGTTTCCACCACCCCACTTACAATCCCACAGCTGACATTCTGACCCCACACACCCAGGACAACACAAAGTGGTCGAGCAGGTTCCAAGTGGGAAAAACTGAGGAAACTCAGAGTGGTTGAGCAGGCTCGAAGTGGGAACAAGGGCAAGTATGCAGTTCCTGCGGTCATAGCCAGTTATACCTTGATGGCCCAAGAACATTTGTTGTTTTCAAAACTTTCTAACAAAGAGTGAGATGGAATCCAAGATGAGAGCAGGCCTATTTAAGAAAGGATGTGCTGACGTTGGAGAGGGTACAGAGAAGATTCACTAGAATGAATCCGGGAATGAGAGGGTTAACATATGAGGAACGTTTGTCCGCTCTTGGATTGTATTCCTTGGAGTTTAGAAGAATGAGGGGAGACTTCATAGAAACATTTTGAATGTTGAAAGGCATCGAAAGAGTGGATGTGGCAAAGTTGTTTCCCATGATGGGGGAGTCCAGTACGAGAGGGCATGACTTAAGGATTGAAGGGTGCCCATTTAGAACAGAAATGCGAAGAAATTTTTTTAGTCAGAGGGTGGTGAATCTATGGAATTTGTTGCCACGGGCAGCAGTGGAGGCCAAGTCATTGGGTGTATTTAAGGCAGAGATTGATAGGTATCTGAATAGCCAGGGCATCAAAAGTTATGATGAGAAGGCAGGGGAGTGGGACTAAATGGGAGAATGGATCAGCTCATGATAAAATGGTGGAGCAGACTCGATGGGCTGAAAGGCCGGCTTCTGCTCTTTGCCTTATGGTCTTATGGTCTATTGTCCATTATGTCCATGACGGCTTTCAACCACCAGTTTATGCCAACCCTACATTAATTCTACATTTTTGCTCGTCTCCCCACATCCTCCTCAACTCCATCCAGAGTCTATCCCTCTCCTACGCGCAAAGATTAAAATGCGGCGATGGGGGGGTGGGGGGAGGCCAATTAATCTAGCCAGTTAATTCCACACTTGTTTGGGGTGGGTGGAAACAGGAGCACCCAGAGGAAATCCATATGGTCACAGGAGGAATGTGAAAATTCCACACTGGCTGCACCCAAGGTCAGGAGCGAACCCGGGCCTCCGGCGCAGTTTGACAGAGGCTCCACCGGCTGTGCCCCTCTGTGGCTCACTTCCCAATTTTCAAACTTCTCTGACAGCCAGAGACACTGGGGAGAACTGCAGCACAACCAGAACAGTTGCTGCCTCAACTCATCACCATCCTCTTTCAATCCTGAACTTGGGTGCCATCTACATAGAGTCTGCACCTTCTTCCTATGATCATGTCTGAATCAGAATCAGGTTTATTTATGTAGTTAAATCCGTTGTTTGAAGCAGCAGTACAGTGCAAGACATAAAACTATAAATTTTAGAATTAAATAAACCATGTAGTTCAGAAATCTGATGGCAGAGTGGAAGAATCCATTCTTAAAATATTGAGTCTAGGTCTTCTGAATCCAGAACCTTCTCTTTGATGGTAGCAATGTGAAGACAGCATGTCCTGAATCGTGAGCGTCTTTAATAATGGATGCTGCTTTCTTGAGGCACTGCCTTTTGACGATGTCCTCGAGGGCAGGAAGGCTTGTGCCCATGAGGAGCTGAGCTTGCTTAAACCCTCTGCAGCCTCTTACAATCCTTTGCAATGGAGCCTCCATACTAAGCTACGATGAAACCACAGTAAGAGTCCTCTCTGCTGTACATCTTTAGTAATTTGCATGAGTTGCTGGTGACATACCAAATTCTCCAGGTGCTCCAATTTCCTCCTACATCCTAAAGCTGTGTGGGTCTGTGGGTTAATTGGCCATTGTAAATAGGCCCCCATATGTAGGTGACTGACAGAAACTGGAGGAAGTTGATGGGAAAGTGGGAGAATAGTGTTGAAAAATGTTGGATTAGAATTAATGAATGCCAGATTAATGTTACGTCTAAGAAGTAGGTGGGAAGGGATTAAGAATTGGGAAATAACATTAAAATGAGAAGGGATGCAGGAATTTTGATACGTTTCCATGCTGAGTCTATTAAGACTAAAGGGCGCAGGTTTAAGATGAGTGGTATGACATTTGAGGAGAGTTAAGAGATTTTGAGGATTTGTTTTTCAAGAGGGTAGATGGAACCTGACACATGCTGCCTCAAGAGGTTCTGGAGATCTTATTTATTATATTTATTTACCCAATAACGTCTGGGTGGTGGGATGAGATACTTCCATACTAAAGGAGGTATAAGGTTTTCCTTCCCTTTGCTAACCTGCAGGTCACCCTTGGGCAAAGTGTAGCACCGGTTTAGACCCCCCCCCCCCGCCCCCAAGCAGGGTCACCTGAAGACATGGGAGCAGGTGGTGGATGGTCATATGAGCAGCTGGTGCACATCACAAGTCCTGGTTATACAACCACTGATGCCAGGCCAACAATCTCTGAAGAGTATTGATAATGGCTGGGGTCACCCGTCTTGTAAAGACACTGCCCAGAAGTAGGCAATGGCAAACTGCTTCTGTAGAAAAATTTGCCAAGAACAATCATGGTCAAAGACCATGGTCACTCACATCAGATGACATGGCACATAATGACCAAATCAAGTGGACACTGAGTGTATGTTCGTGGTTTTTGCTGCTGGAGACTAACAACTTCAAGTTTCAACATCTTGTGCATTCAGAAACGCTCTTCTGCACACCACTGTTGTAATGTGTGGTGATTTGAGTTACTGTCACCTTGAACCAATTATCTAGTTAGCCATACAGTGCAGCGTAGGACCTTCTGGCCCTTTGAGCCACGCCTGATAATTGTAATTCACTGGATAATTTGCAAAGTCCAATTAACCTACTAACTGGTGGGAGGGAACTGAAGCAGCTGGGGAAAACCTGCACATTCCATGGGGAGGACATATAGAGACTCCTTACAAATGGCCCTGGAATTGAACTCTAAACTCCAACACTCCAAGCAGTAATAGTGCCACATTAACCACGACACTTCCGTGGTGCCCAGTTGGTCATTGATGTATCCAAGAGATGGATACTGTCCTAACATTTAAGAATCACTAAGAAAAGCATATGAGTCACCAATTTGTAAATAGGATGGATTTCCAGCATCTGCAGAATCCCTTGTGTTTAAATATTGTGATAGACTTTATCAGACCTCAGAACAGGTATCTTGGAGCAGGAGGAACTCAGAGAGTGAAATTTCTTTACAAGAGAGAAGCTGAGGGAAGATCCTGCAGAGGGTTATAAGATTATAAGAGCCATAGACAAAGTAAATATCTGGTATTGTTTTCCCGGTGTTGGAGTGTCTTGTACCAGAGGACGTGCATTTAAAGTGAGAGGGAGCAAGTTCAAAGAAGAGGTGAAGGCAAGTTTTTCACACAGAGAGCTGAGTAAGGAGAGCTGCTCAGGACTGAATAAGTACGTGCTTTATGTATCTGCCAAAGGGAAGATATAACATGGACCAGCACCACAAGTAAGTGGGATCAAAGGAATGGACAGATATGAGTCCAAACATAGTCAAGAGGCAGTGGTGAAGGTAGCCTGGTGAGACCTCACTTTAAGGAAGAAATGATGAAGACATTGAGAAACTGGACATCCATGGTGAAAATGAAATGTTTGAAACAGGAGAAGAGAAAAGTTAATTTTTTTACTTATAGCAGCACTTTGAGCTGCACCACCAGCAGCCCCGCAAACCCCGATTTAGCCCTAGAGTAATCACAGGACAATTCACTATGACCGAATAGCCTACTAACCAGCAGGACTGTCTTTGGACTGTTTGGGGAAACCAGAGGACCCGGAGGAAACCCACGCATTCCACAGGGAGGGTGTGTGAACATCTTACAGAGGACATTGGGACTGAACTTCAAATTTCAACACTCTGAGTTGTAATAGTGTCACGCTAATCACTACACCACTGTAGATAGATGGTGGAGAGTGTGAGGAATATCACAGAAGTAAGTGGGGAGGGAATGGAAAAGGGGAAATGGTATCATAGTGAGAAGGGGTGCAAAAACCTCAAAAGGAAATTTGATCATTTCCATGGTAAGTACTTCCAACGCTAAATGGCATAGGTTTAAGGTGAGAGGTACGTGGTTTGAGGAGATTTAGGAGGCTTGGATGATATTGTTTTCAAGAGAGTAGTTGGAATTTGGGACACACTGCCTAAAAAGGTGATGGAGACAGACACTCTCACAAGATTTAAAAAGCAACTAGACAAGCACCTGACTCACCAATTAGTAAATAGAATGAGAAGTCACCATGGAGTGATGGGCCGAGGGCCTGCTCTGCACCTCATTGACTCTATAACTATATAATAAATGCTTGCAGTCATACAGCATGGAAAAAGGCCCTTTGGCCCATCTCAGCCATGTCAACTCAGACGCCCAGCGAGCTAGTCCCATTTGCCCACATTTGGCCCAGAACACTCTGTGCCTCTGGTCCATGTACTTACCTAACTGACTTTTAAATGTTGCTGATCTGCTCTCCTGAGCCACTATTTCTGGCAGGTTATTCCAAACAAACATCACCCTGTGTGTGAAGAAGCTGCTCTGATGTCCCTTTCACATCAAAACTTTCACATAGGCTTTCTTGTTTTTAGCACACCTTTTCTGAGAAAAGTACAATGTGCTTTCAGCCTGTCTGTGCCCCTCATGATCCTTTATCAGAAAGAGAAGCAAACTTTAGTTCGCTCATTGATGTTAGTTTGGCATTCAATACTGTGATCCCCTCCAAACTGATCGCCAAACTTCACCAGCTTGGTATCAGCTCATCCCTCTGCAATTGGACCTTGGACTTTCTGACTAACAGACCCCAATCAGTTAAGTTAGACAACCTTCCCTCCTCCACTCTCACCCTGAACACCGGCGTGCCTCAAGGCTGTGTGCTGAGCCCTCTTCTGTACTCCCTTTTAACCTATGACTGCATTCCTATACATGGTTCTAACATAATCAAGTTCGCAGACGACACCGCTGTGGTTGGCCTGATCAGAGGGGATGACGAGATGGCCTACAAGGACGAGGTCCAGCACCTGGCCGCATGGTGTGCCGACAACAACCTGGCCCTTAACACCCAGAAGACCAAGGAGATCATTGAGGACTTCAGGCATGCTAGGAGCCACAGTCACATCCCCATCTACATCAACAGAGCTGTAGTGGAGCATGTATCAAGCTTCAGATTCCTTGGTGTCCACATTTCTGAGGATCTCACCTGGTCCCTGAACTCCTCCATCCTGATCAAAAAGGCGCAACAGCGCCTTTATTTCCTGCGGAGCATCAAGAAAGCTCACCTCTGTCCCAGGATACTGATGGACTTTTACCGCTGTACCATTGAGAGCATGCTCACCAACTGCATCTCAGTGTGGAATGGCTATTGTCCTATATCAGACCACAAAACACTCCATCGTGTGGGGAAAACTGCCCAGCGGATTATCAGCACCCAATTGCCCACTATTGAGAACATTTACCATAAACACTGCCTGAGCAGGGCGAAAAACATTATCAAGGATGCATCTCACCCTAACCATGGACTTTTTACTCTCCTCCCATTGGGTAGGTGCTACAGGAGCCTCCGCTCCTGCACCAGCAGGTTCAGGAAGAGTTTCTTCCCTGAGGCTGTGACCCTGCTGAACCTCACATCACAGAACTAAGCAGTATTGCACCCATATTGTACTGTCTCAGTACTTTTATATTTGTGTGCTGTAGCACTTACTTTTTATTCACAGTTATTTTGTGCATAACACTACCCTTTGCATTTCTGGTTAGATGCTAACTGCATTTTATTGGCTTTGTATCTGTACTTGGCACAATGACAATAAAGTTGAATCTAATCTCATCTAATCTAAAAACTCTGAAGTTGTAGGTGGAAGAAACAGGGAGAGGTATTTAGCAGTTTCAAACTTCTGAGAGTACACATCTTGCACGAGCTCTCATGGTCCCAGAATACATTTT
This sequence comes from Mobula birostris, assembly GCF_030028105.1. NCBI lineage: Eukaryota > Metazoa > Chordata > Chondrichthyes > Myliobatiformes > Myliobatidae > Mobula > Mobula birostris. The sequence continues at coordinate 75,794,374 of NC_092384.1, read as the reverse complement.
ACACAATTTAGAAAGCTCACCAACAGCTTTACTTTCTGAGGAGTCTGATGAGAGTTGGACTAAGCCCATCCATACTCATGACCTTCTCCAAATGCACAGTAAAGAGCACCCTAACAGGCCGCATCACAGGCATGTTACAGAAACTGCACCGTGGTGGATTGGTGGACAGGAAGGCTCTACAAGGGATAGTGAAAACTGCTCAACGCATTACCAGCACCGGTCTACATTAAGAACATACATGCAGCAAGGTACGGAAAAAGGCCAGCAATATCAGGAAAGATCCCACCCACCTTGTTCCTGGACTGTTTGTCCAGTTCCCATCAGGGAAGAGACTACGGAGCATCCTCGTCAGGGACACCAGACTCAAAAGCAGTTACTTTCCTCAAACAGTAATGATGATCAACATCTCCACCCACGACCCCACCCCACCGGAACGCACACCACCACTCCCTGTCAGTTCCCTTATTTGCAGATACTCCTATACTTTACCTCACTTTCTGGACATTTAATCAATCTATGTATATAAGCTAGCTTATATATTAACAGTTACTTTGTTCTCCTTTATAATTATTTACCAGAAGTGAAATTAAACAATCTTGAATCTTGAGCAGGTCAGCCCTTTCAAAATCCTGATTAGCCAAATGCCTCCCTACTGTGGTGCAAGGTTCTTTGAACTTACCCTCTCTTTAATTTGTGGCAGTATTTCTTCAGAAAGGCAGCGAGGTGGCTAATTCTGCAAGATGTTTCCCAGCGTTCACATGGATATACCAACACAAGACAAATGCTTTTGCCCGCAAGCATTGTTCATTAGAGGGAAATCACTCTGCTTCCATTTGTAAGTGAAGCAATTGGATTCTGAATAATGAGGTGAATGCAAAACCAGTCTGAGGTCTGATCTAATCAGGTTTATATCTTGTTTTGCATTTGATGAAATTGTCTCTATTTCAATTTCATTTGCTGGTTGCCTATCAAAGTAAATTATTTAAAGTGGGGCAGTTTTGATTTATTTTGATTTATTGTGAAGGAAAACAGTCTTTACATTTTCTTTTGTGCAGACATTTGGGCATAAATGAAAGGAGGCAGAGAACAGCAATGGATCCTCTGTCTCACAGTGCCAGGAACCCAAGGATCCGGACTTTGATGCAACCAAAGTGGAGTTTCAAAGGTTAAAGTTCAAAATAAATTTATGAGCAAAGTACATATATGTCACCATATACAACCCTAAGATTCTTTTTCCTGTGGGCATTCTAAGCAAATCTATAGAATAGCAACTATAACACGATCAATGAAAGATTAACCAGAGTGCAGAAGTCAACAAACTGTGGAAATGCAAATATAATAAATAGCAATAAATAATGAGAACATAAGATAATGAAATAAAGAGTCTTTAAAGTTATATAGTTGCATTGTAATTATGGGGCAAGTGGTTGTACTTATCGTCTTGTATTCAAGAACCTGATGGTTGAGGGATAGTAACTGTTCTTGAACCTGGTGGTGTGAGTCCTGGGGCTCTTGTACCTTCTTCCTAATGGCAGCAGTGAAAAGAAAGCATGTCCTGGGTGGTGTGGGACTCTGATGATGGATGCTGCTTTCCTGCAACAACATTTAATGTAGATGTGCTCAGTGGTTGGAAGGGCTTTACCTAGGATGGACTGGGCTGAATACATTACCTTTTGTCCGATTTTCCATTGGTGTTACCATACCAGGCTCTGATGCCGCCAGTCAATATACTCTACACTACACATCTATAGAAGACAGACAACCAATGCGAAAAAAACCAGCAAACTGTGCAAATGCAAAAAGAAAGAAGTAATAATTATAATAATAAATAAATAAGCAATAAATATCAAGAACATGAGATAAAGACTTTGCACGTTCTCCTTGTGGCAATGAGGATTTCCTCATTGATTTTCCTCATTTCTTTTTTCTCCCACGTCATGAAAACCTGCAGGTCAGTAAGTTAATTGGTCACTTTGAATTTGTCCCTACTGTGTACGGGTGAGTGGTAGAGTCTAGGGAGAGGAAAGAATAACTAATGTGGGATTAATGTAGGATTAGGTTTTTGAACCAAAGAACCAGTTTCTAAAATATACATCATGAAAATGTACAGCACAGTACAGGCCCTTTGACCAACAAAATTGTGCCATCCTATTTATATCAACGCCACGATCAATCTAAATCTTCCCTCCTACACAGCCCATAACCCTCTATTTTTCATGCATTCTTGTGCCTATCTAAGAGATTCTGAGCTATATATTTCCATGAATCAGAATCAGGTTTAATATCACTGATGTGTTGGGAAACTTATTGTTCTGTGCAACAGTATAGTTCATAGACATAAAAATTAATGTAATTTTTGGATAAGATGTCACTACCAAATGTGCGTGACAGCTCTGGTAGTCAAAAAGCTAAGAAATCCGACTAAAAGCGTCACTAAAAACAGCTTACAGAGGTAAATAATGTTAATTCATTGATGCAAACAGTGAAGGGAACGAATGATGGTGAGGCGAGTTTGGAGATGAGCCGAGATGTTGTGTTGGAGAATCGTTGCACTTGGAGGTCTGGGAACCAAACTGATCTGAAGGGCTTGAGAGCAGCTTTGGGCTGGGCGATGGAACCTGGTCTCAGAACGAGTCTTTGGGCAGCGTGGTCTGGGTCCCGACTCCTTCTCAGTGCCCAGATCCTAGTGTAAGGTACAATTCACAGTTTAGACCATTTAAGCCTGGCCTAGATCGGAGGCGAAAGCTAATTTCACTCGCTCTCCATAATCTTCACTCCTCTGATCACCTGATTGAATTTTTTGAGGATGTGACTAAACACATTGATGGTGGCAGAACAGTAGATGTAGTGTATATGTGTTTCAGCAAGGCATTTGACAAGGTATCCCATGCAAGGCTTATTGAGAAAGTAAGGAGGCATGGGATCCAAGGGGACATTGCTTTGTGGATCCATACTGGCTTGCCCACAGAAAACAAAGAGTAGTTGTAGATGGGTCATATTCTGCATGAAGCTCAGTCACCATTGGTGGTCCCCAGGGATCTGTACAGGGACCCTACTCTTCGTGATTTTTATAAATGACCTGGATAAAGAAGTGGAGGGATGGGTTAGTAAATTTGCTGATAATACAAAGGATGGAGGTGTTGTGGATAGTGTGGAAGGCTGTCAGAGGTTACAGCAGGACATTGATAGGATGCAAAAATGGGCTGAGAAGTGGCAGGTGGAGATCAACCCAGATAAGTGTGAGGGTGCAGACACAAGGAAATCTGCAGATGCTGGAAATTCAAGCAACACACTCAAAAAATGATGGTGAATGCAGCAGGTCAGGCAGTATCTCTAGGAAGAGGTACAGTTAACGTTTCGGGCTGGGACCCTTCGTCAGAACTAACTGAAGGAGGAGAAAGTAAGAGACTTGAAAGTGGGAGGGGAAGATCCAAAATGATAGGAGAAGTCAGGAGGGGAGGGGTGGATCTAAGAGCTGGAGAGGGGAAAGGATCATGGGATGGGAAGCCTGGGGAGAAAGAGAAGGGGGGAGGGGAGCCCGAAGGGTAGAGGGCAGGCAAGAAGTTATAGTGAGAGGGACAGAGGAAGAAAAAAGAGAGAGAGAAAAAAAGAGGACGGGAAATAAAAAATTATGTAAAATTAATAAATAAGGGATGGGGTGTGAAGGGGAGAAGGGGCATTAGCGGAAGTTAGAGAAGTCAATATTCATGCCATCAGGTTGGAGGCTACCCAGACGGAACATAAGGTGTTGTTCCTACAACCTGAGTGTGGCTTCATCTTGACGGTAGAGGAGGCCGTGCATAGACCCCTCAGTGTGAGGTGACACTCACAACACGCTGGAGGAACTCAGCAGTTTGGGCAATATCCATGGAAACGGTCAGTCAACATTTCGGGCCAGAACCCTTTGTGAGGTGGGTCATTTTGGTAGGTCAAATATGATGACAGAATATAGTATTAATGGTAAGACTCTTGGCAGTGTGCAGGATCAGAGGGATCTTGGGGTCCGAGTCCATAGGGCATTCAAGGCTGCTGCGCAGGTTGACTCTGTGGTTAAGAAAACATATGCTGCATTGGCCTTCATCAATCGTGGGATTGAGTTTAGGAGCTGAGAGGTACTGTTGCAACTATATAGGACCCTGGTCAGACCCCACTTGGAGTACTGTGCTCAGTTCTAGTCACCTCATTATAGGAAGGATGTGGAAACCATAGAAAGGGTGCAAAGGAGATTTACAAGGATGTTGCCTCGATTGGGGAGCATGCCTTATGAGAATAGGTTGAGTGAACTCGATCTTTTCTCCTTTGAGTGATGGAGTATGAGAGGTGACCTGATAGAGGTCTATTAAGGTGATGAGAGGCATTGATTATGTGGATAATCAGAGGCTTTTTCCCAGGGCTGAAATGGCTAGCACAAGAGGGCACAGTTTTAAGGTGCTTGGAAGTAGGTACAGAGGCGATATCAGGGGTAAGTTTTTTACACAGAGAGTGGTGAGTGCGTGGAATGGGCTGCCAGCAGCAGTGGTGGAGGCGGATACGATAGGGTCTCTTAAGAGACTCTTGGACAGGTATACGGAGCTCAGAAAAATAGAGGGCAATGGGTAACCCTAGGTAATTTCTCAGGTAAGGACATGTTCAGCACAGCTTTGTGGGCCAAAGGGCCAGTATTGTACTGTAGGTTTTCTATGTTTCTGTGTTTCTCTTTCCAGGGTGCCGGAGCCTTTCACTTGTTCTGCTGTTGAGTCAGTTTATGGACCGGCCCAGATGGACTGAAAAGACCGGGTGGCAGAAGGGATTTTGCTTGTTCTCCACAGTGGACATCTCCATGGAGCAGTGGCTGTGAAGACTGCCCTTTCTGCTGTGCTTCATGCCCGCTAATATGATGAACTGATCAGGGAGGCTTTGGGCCTGCTGCAAGGTTTAGATCTGATGACTCAATTTTGGTTCGGAATGTTGTTGTTGTTCATTTCGATTGTTTGCATGATTTTTAATTTTCTTCTCATTCCCTTGCACAATGAGTGTTGGTCTTTTTTGATTTTCTTTTTTTTTAGTTGGGTTCTTTCAAGTTTAGTTGGGTTCTTGCTTGGTGGCTACTTGTGAGCAAGCAAATCTCAAGGTTGTATAATTTATAATTTGATAATAACTGAACCTTAATACTTAAAGTCATATATATATAGTGCTACCCAAACACTATCTATACCCCTCATAATTATGTATACTTGTTGCCAGTGTGGTAGTTTTAAACAAAGGAAAGGTCAGTTTTGGGTAACGGGTCTCCAGCACAATTAGCCGTCCCTATTTCCTGAGGAGACTGAGATCCTTTAACATCTGCCGGACGATGCTGAGGATGTTCTACGAGTCTGTGGTGGTCAATGCGATCATGTTTGCTGTTGTGTGCTGGGGCAGCAGGCTGAGGGTAGCAGACACCAACAGAATCAACAAACTCATTCGTAAGGCCAGTGATGTTGCGGGGATGGAACTGGACTCTCTCACAGTGGTGTCTGAAAAGAGGATGCTGTCTAAGTTGCATGCCATCTTGGGCAATGTCTCCCATCCACTACATAATGTACTGGGTGGGCGCAGGAGTACATTCAGCCAGAGACTCATTCCACCGAGATGCAACACAGAGCGTCATAGGAAGTCATTCCTGCCTGTGGCCGTCAAACTTTACAACTCCTCCCTTGGAGGGTCAGACACCCTGAGCCAATAGGCTGGTCCTGGACTTATTTCCTGGCATGATTTGCATATTACTATTTAATTATTTATGGTTTTATTACTATTTAATTATTTATGGTGCAACTGTAACGAAAACCAATTTCCCCCGGGATCAATAAAGTATGACTATGAATATGTTATCGGGGCACAGAGCCTTGTTCTATCTGCATTGTTCTATCTATGGTGGCTTTGCCTCCAGTCTCTCCGTTACCTATCCAATATATTTTTTTCACTTCAAGAACCTTCCTAGAAACTACCTCTTTGATTGAGGTGCAATCAAAATACTGCAGACCCTGGAAGTTTGAAGTAAAACAGGGAATATTCAACAGATTTTTCTGCATCTGCAGAGAAAGACACAAAGGTAAAAAAATGATAAGTTGTTGGTAAAGTGAGTTTGCACAGTACTGATCAGAATGGAATTGGAATTGGAACTGGTTTATTATTATCAACTGTACCAAGATGCAGTGAAAAATGTGTCTTGCATGCTGTTCATACAGATCACATCATTACACAGTACATTAAGGTGATAACAATGTAGAATGTGAGATCAGGGGTTCATCTTATTGTATCAGAATGCATTAGCCTGTCTGCTGAGCATAGGAATTGCCGAAGCATAGAGTGCTACTGATCAAATGCTGATAAATAGGATTAGTATTGATATGTGCTTGAGGATTGAGCATTGACATGATGGGCTGATGGGCCTATAACTGTCCAATATGACTCTTCGACTCTAAGGATCTTCTGCAGTGATGTTGTTTAATAAGGTAATCTTGCTAAATTGAACATTCAGTACCTAAAGGGGAGACTGAGATAATGCTGGATTTTCTGAGTATTTCCAGGACTTTCTGGTTTTCACCTCTTCGATTAATTTCCATTCTAATTTCACCTTCAGAGACTCCGTTCTTGTTAATAATATTCTGGAGCTCGTCGGGACATTTTGCTGTGTTAAATGCATGATATAAAAGCAAATTACTTTTGTGATCACTCTCAGCACAAGATTATAAAATATATTTCAGAAATTAAGCTGTTCATCAAAATCTTATAGTGAAGATGTTCCTGGAAAATGTGTAAAATGTTTATGCATTTATTATCTGGAAACAGATGATATAAAACTAAGTACCTTACCATTAATGCTTATGCACTAATTTAATTCTTAAAGCACCTGAATTGTTCTAAATTTATCATAAATTTAGGATGAACTATACAATTTGGCAACACCTTCTGCATTTCTATGGCATATTTTGCAACCTTAGGATATTTAATGTGCTTTAATGCCCATGAAGGGTATTTCAAGCGTAACTGCAGGGTGCATACAGCAGACAATATACACAGGTCTTTTACAGGCAGCATGAGACCATAAGAACATAAGACATAAGAGCAGAATTAGTCGGGGTGGAGATACATCCCTACCAAAGGAGATGTAGTGTGCTCCTTTCTTCCACTAGCCTGCAGGTGACCTTAGGCAAGCTGTAACATCTGCTGAGACCTCCCCTGTCCCCCACCCAACCCTGATCAGGTTCACATGAGATCATGGGGGCAGTTGGTGGATGGTCATATAGCAGCTGGTGCACATCACAAGTCTGTGTTCTGAGACCATAGACACCAGGCAGACAATTTCTGAAGAGTATTGAGAATGGCTGGGGTCACCCATCTTTTAAAGACACTGCCCAGAAGAAGGCAAAAGCAAACCTCTTTTGTAGAAAAATTTGCCAAGAACAATCACGGTCAAGGATGGGGAGAGTGAGGGCGGCAGAGGGTGGCATCCTTTTAGAATGGAGATGAGGAGGAATTTCTTTAGTGAGAGAGTGGCGAATCTGTGAAATTCTTTGACTCTGCAACTGTGGACCCTCAAAAAGGTGGCATCCATTGCTAAGGACCCCCATCATCCAACTCATCACTTGTTTTCCTTGCTGCCATCAGGAAGTTGGTACAGAAACCTCAACCACACACTCAATGATTCATGAACTGATTCTTCCCCTCTGCCACCCGATTTCTGAATGGTCATTGAATCCATGAGCACTACCTCACTACTCTTTTATTTCTATTTTTGCACTACTTATTTAACTATTTAATATACGTACTTACTGTAATTCACAGTTGTTTTCTATGTCATTATGAATTGCATTGTACTGATGCCACAAATATCACATTTCTTGACATATGCTGGTGATATTACGTCTGATTCTGATTTGACCAGCACTGCTTGCTGTGGTAAAGAACTCTGTGGTTTAATACTATCTGGAATGGAAACAGGCCCTTCAGCCCTTTGAGTTCATGTCACCCACTTACACTAATCCTGCATAAAATCCCATAATTTGTTCTCCCCTCATTCTCATCATCTGCCCCCAGATACCACACTACAGCAACTTACAGAGGCCAATTAGCTTATTGGGAGTGGGAGGAAACCGGAGCACCTGGAGGAAACCCAGTTGGTCCCAGAGAGAACATGCAAACTATAGCAGGCAGCAGGCAAAGTTGGGACTGCAGCTGTATCTAATGCTGTGAGGCAAAGGCTCTACAAGCTGCACAGTATGCCACATTAGGGTGCAGAGATTTCTCTGCATGACACTTCTAAATAGCCTACGCATTATCCTTTGGCGGTTATCACTTGTTATAGACTTTCCTATCTTGGGAACACCTTCCCTGCCTCTCTTTTCCAACATAGAACAGAGGACATTAAAGACTATTTGGCTTACGATGTTGCGCTGATCTTTTAACCTACCCCAAGATCAATCTAACACCAGTGTTAAAGGCTTTGAGTATAAATAATTCTACTTCTATACTACGCGATTCATTAATTTTATAAGTTGCGAGGACATTTCACTTCAAGTTCAAGTTTATAGTCATACTTAGGGAATATATTCCAGGAAAATTAGTTGTTTTCAGCAGCAGCCGAGTGCGTTATAAATGTAAGTTCAGAATCAGAATTAGGTTTCAAGTCAACTTCATATGTCATGAAATTTGTTTTTTTGTGGCAGTGGTATATTGCAATATAGAATAAGAAAAAGTATAAATTGCAATATGAAGTACTTATAAGAAATCTGATGGTAGAAGGGAAAAAGCTGTTCCTGAAACATTGAGTGCATGTCTTCAGGCTCCTGAAGCTCCTCCCTGATCGTATCAATGAGAAGAGAATATGTCCTGGGGTGATGGGGGTCCTTAATGATGGATGCTGCCTTTTTGTTGATATCCTGGAAGCTGGGAAGGCGGGTGCCCATGACGAAGCTGGCTGAGTTTACAACTTTCTGCAGCTTTCTTCCATCCTGTGCACTGACCCTTCACACCAGGCAGTCATCCAACCAAATAGAATGTTCTCTATGGTACATCTGTAAAAATTTGTGTCTTAAGTTAACATAAACTTAAATTAACATGAATTATATCTACATATAAAACCATGATTCACATTTTTACTGCTATGCTGTAAGTATTTCTTTTAAACAGTTAAGAGCAGTCGGTTCTGCTTTCAGCCTGCATGGGTTATTGTTGAAGATGAGGGATGCTGAGGAATCTGTGTCATCCAATTAAGATGGTGAAGGTTTGTGAGAACACTTGGGGGGGCGAGGTGGGGAGGTTTAGTGAGGGGTACTAAGGTTGATCTTGGGATTTTTGTTTTGTTCGGCGGGAGATGAAGAGAGAAGACCCTGGAGAGAACCGGTGGCAGGATTCGACCCGGTGGGGGGGCCGTGATTCAGTGGAACAAGGTGCCAGGGTCTAATGAGGATCAGTGAATGTGTATGATATTTGGTATAAATGAGCTCCAACTTGTGAACATTTAACTGTTAAATTATAATGGGCCTTTTTGTTTTTTCTCTTTAATAACATAGTATTACATCTGCTGATCAATAACTACTAGACAAACACAATCCTTTAGGAGGCATTTGTAGGCAGGGAGGGCTGGGGTGGGAGAGCTGTCTCAATTTCATGGGACTGGAGTGTGTCTTCCCGAGACTTACACCGCCAAGGAAACCAGTGGGGTTTCATAAGATACAGGAAAAGAATTATATAATGACATTAGTGCGAGTTGAGAGAAAGAAAGAACTATGTTCCTCCCTTATTCTTCTAAACTCCAATGGATATAATCGTAGTTATTCCAATTTCTCTTTATATGTCAGTGCTGTCACACAAGAATCTTACAGATACGTGACTAACAACTATTTTTTTTTCATAAACAAAGAGGCTGTTAAATGAAATGGTGGCGTAGCACTGATGAGCTATGCTGTCAGTTTGACTGAATTCAGGTTTTGACAAATGTCAGTTTCTCTGGTCTTGACAACACACTTTGCTTATACTAAGATCAATGCCAACGTTATGGTAACCAGTTTTAAATTGCTTTGGGGATGTGGTCAACAAGGTAGAGAAAAAGATCTGAATTTAAACCATTTCTCCCTGATGGTTTGGAGTCTGGGAAAATATTCCATTAAGTGAAATCTCATTAATCAAAAAGGCTGGGCTCAAGTGCATTATGGCTATTTCATTACGTTGCATTCCATTGTGCAGAGAGCTTGCCACTATTCATTACTTATTTATTTCGAGATGAAATGTGGAATAGATTCCTCAGGCCCTTCGAGTTATGTCACCCCAGGAAAGCCCAATTCAACCCTAGCCTAATCATGGGACAATTTACAATGACCAATTAATCTTCTAATGTGGTTGGATGCTGATGACAGGTGGTGTTCTACAGAGGTCCATGTTGGGATCGCTTCTTGTTATATGTCAGTGATTTGGACGACAGGATTGATGGCCTTGTGGCCAAGTTTGCAGACGGTAGGTGAAGGGGCAGGTAGTGTTGAAGAAGGTTATATAGATTAGGAAAATGGGCAAAGAAATGGCAAATAGAATACAGTGCTAGGAAGTGTATGGTCATGCGCTTCAGGAGAAGAAATAAAAGCATAAACCATTTTTAAAATAGTGAGAAAATTCAAAAATCTGAGGTGCAAAGGGACGGGAGTCCTCATGCAGGATTTGCTAAAGGTTAGTTTGTAGGTTGAGTCTGTGGTGAAGAAGGAAAATGCGATACTAGCATTCATTTCGAGAAGTCTAGAATATAAAAGCACTAATGTAATGTTGAGGCTTTATAAAGCACAGGCCTCATGGCATATTGTGAGCAGTTTTGGTGAAGAAGGAAAATGCGATACTAGCATTCATTTCGAGAAGTCTAGAATATAAAAGCACTAATGTAATGTTGAGGCTTTATAAAGCACAGGCCTCATGGCATATTGTGAGCAGTTTTGGTTCCCTCTTTTCAGAAATTAGAGAGGGTTCAAAGGAGGCTCACAAAAATGATTCCAGAATTGAAGGGCTTATCATATGACAAGCGTTTGATGGCTCTGAGTTTCTACTCACTGGAATTCAAAAGAATGAGGGATGACCTCGTTGAAACTTATTGAATGCTGAAAGGCCTTGATGGACTGAATATGGAGAGGATGTTTCTTATGATGGGTGAGTCTGAGACCAGAGGACACAGACTCAGAATAGAGAGACGTCCATTTCAAACAGAGATGAGGTGGGTTTTTTTAGTCGGAGAATGGTGAATCTGTGGAATTTGTTGCCACAGGCCGCTGTGGATGGTAAGTTATTGAGTATATTAAAGGAAAAGGTTGATAGATTCTTGAAAGGTCAGTGCATGAAGAGATTTGGGGAGAAAACAGGAAATTGGAGCAGAAAAGGAAATGGATCAGCCATAATGAAATGGTGGAGTAGACTGGATGGGCCAAATGGCCTTATTCTGCTCCAATATTTTGGTTTTATAGTCTTATGGTCTTAAGGCCTGATTCTGAGTAGTGTTATATAGTACAGAAGCAGGCCTTTCAGCCCATCTCATCCATGACCATAAAGATACCAGGTGTCTGTGGAGACGCGGATGGTTAGCCTCTCAGTAACAAGCCAATGGACTCAGTGTATAGAAAATGGCCTTTCTCAAATTCTGTACATCTAAAGTGGATATGACATGGGTCGCTCCAGACTGGGAGAACCGAGATTTTTCGACCACCCGTCCCGCAATCTGAGTGAATACTGTGTAAGTATTGCTCACTTGCAATTACCCGTCAGCAAGAAATAACAGATCACACACTGCATACAATTATAAAGAAAGTATATTTACAAATTTCAGCTTTATCGAATAGTTAGTAGGAAGAGAAAATAAAAAAATAAAAGGGGCCCATTACATTTAAGCCAGTCCAAATGTGTACACAAATTGGAGCTCATCTTGAAGTTGACTTTAACTCATGGCTAGACGCATGGTCTGCGTGAAGGCACGCACCACCTTCCAAATGTCGCTCGAAATCCATCTCGAAGAAATGGGATTCCCCATGGAAGTATTGGCTGTTCCTCCTTGAAGCCCTTCATCTGCACAAAGCACCTTGTGCAACAGGGATGGCATCCTCAGCCATCTTTCCTCATGCCGTCTCCCAGCAACCGCCAAAGCAACCTTGACCCACACCAGCGTCTGTTCCAAAAACCTTTCCACCCAGCGTTCACTGGAACCTTCTCCCAATTCCGTCACACTACATTTCTAAGCATGAATGTCACCACCCCTTATTTTTAACTCAAACCCAAACATGCTGAACACAGAGCAAATTGCTCTTAAAGAACTCATAAAATTAAGCACCTACAGCGTATCAGTAAAAACCTTAATCGGAGGTTAAACCCATTTAAGCTAATTCTACTTATTCACATTTGTCCTATATTCTTCTAAAAGTTTCCTATCCGTGCACCTATAAAAATTATTTTAAAGTGTTGTAATTGTACCTATCACAATAAAGCAACACCAACTTCGATGGAGAGGTCATCTCATTCAGATGCCTAACTCGTATCTCCCCAAACAGATCCTTTACTCCCTGTTGAAGGAAGGTGAGCAAGCTCCTGTTGGACAAATGAAATGTTTCAAAGATAACATCTAAATCAGCCTGAAGAAATTCAATGTTGCATCTCAAAACTGAGAAGGCATTGCACTCAAAAGGCACACCTGGAGGAAATCTGTACAAGAGGGAGATGCACTACATGAGACTAACCTTTGCTATGACACGGAGAACAAGTGATACTGTGAAAGGAGAGATTAAACAAACAGAAGACCCAACCACTAACCACAGCCACTACTTACTCTTGCCCAGAATATGTGGATCACGAATCAGCCTCTACAGCCACCTGAGGACCCATCAATAGACAACTCCTTAGGTGTACTTTGTACTTGACTGGAGTGATTGCACTCCCTCCTGTTATATATACCTCAACTACTTCATCCGGCAGTTCGCTCCAAATAGACACCTCCCTCTGAAAGAAGTTGCCCTCTTGTCCCTTTTAAATCTTTCCTCTCTCACCTTCAACCTTTTCTCTCTGATTTTTTGATTCCCTTTCCCTGAGGGAAAAACAGAGATGATAGATAGTGTATGCATTTACCCTATTCCCCGGTGATTTTATACACCTCTATTCATATATTAATCATTTAGCATTGTTTCTAAATACCCCTGATTGGGCATTGTGGGTGTATGGGCTGCCATGAGTGGTCTGGGTCAGGACTTCAGTTTCTGTTGCTTGAATTGGGGTTGAAGGTCCATGCAGGCAGGTAACGGGAGGGCCATCGACTCTCCCATACCCCACCCTCCGGTTGGCTAGTTCCAGGGTTGGACATCCATGCGAGTCTGGAGGTTGAGGGTGAGAAGGCAAAGCGCCATGATAGGAAATCCTGGGGTCAATACCAACACATTCACTCTTGCGGGCTGCCCTCAGCACGTCATTAGGTTGTGTTATTTCTTCACGCAAACAATGTACTGGACATGTGATAAATAAATGAACCTGAATCTGAATCTTGTTGCTGTTTGCAATTGCAACCCCAGCGAGATGCCTCCCATGTCAATAACCTCCCATTGGATGCAATGTTCAGATCATCTTGACCGTGTCACAATTATTGTCCAAGGCACTCTTACTCATCATCCAACAGGGACATATTGGTTAAAGATCCAGTCCCACTCAGCACCATATCTTAAACACAAGAAATACTACAGATGCTGGAAATCAAGAGTAAAACGTACAGAATTTTGCAGGAACTCAGCAGGTCAGGCAGCATCAGTAAAAAGGAATACAGACACAATGTTTCGGGCCAAGACTCTTCAACAGTACCTTTTATTCCTTTCCGTAGGTACTGCCCTACCCGCTGAGCTCCTCCAGCTTTTTGTATGTGTTACCATGCCTTAAAGAAGTGTTGGGACTCGTTAATCTGCTTTTAATTTAAAATTCTCTTTGGTACCAAATTTGGAAATCAAGGTAGATGAAGTTGTTGCCATTAACAAAATGATGCTGGAGGATCAGGTGAGCTGTTCTCCTCAGATGGGTGAGAGGAGATTTGATAGAGGTGTTGATGATATTGTTGGTTTGCATGGGCTAGATGGATAGATGTTTTCTCCAATAGTAATTATTTGAAGTATCAGGGAGTACATGACTAAAAGTTTGGAGAAAGCAAAATCTGGAAATGTCAGAGAAAAAGAAAACTGGAATCCATTACAAAGTGGGGGTTGGAAACCAAAAAATAAGCTGGGTTTATAAGAGAGAAACAAGCAGGCATCTGAGTGCAATTTCCAAAGGCTGTTCAGAAATCTGACATTTGAGCAGACAACCCCAGCTGGCCTCATGAAAGCGGGTTTGGCATTGCTTTACACCCCAGAGTGCTTCAGTGGAATGTTACCTGATGAAAACTGACACCTGGAGGTGCAACTCATCCGAAGATTGGTTAACTGTACTGAGGGTCTGAAGGTCAAGAGACAGAGAGGTTAAGAAAGTGCAGAATCAGGGCGCTTTTTTCTTCACTCACATTCAACTAATTATCAGTAAATCATTAAAATTGTACTCCCAGCAAACTGACTATCAACCTCAGAAAGAAGAGAATACATTGACCTTGAGTCCATTAAGTACTGGAGCTGTGCTATCAACACATTATGGAAGAGGTTTGCATTTCTATTTTTCATTTCGAGCATGTCTGAATAACACAAAGTCGATCTGTCTCTGACTGTCCATTTCTCTTCCGCTGAACGTCACTCACCACACTAGCCATCAATTTTACACTTCACTTCCCATCACTGCAGCTTTCCTGTACCACCTCTTGGGCTTCCCTTGCACAGATGTCAACTAAATTACATGGCAGCTTTCCAGAGAGCCTTTAACATGTTAGGTTTTTAATCACTGCTCCTTGTAAAAATTGCAAAGAGTTTATCCTGATCTATGATACCAGTTATTTCTGCATGGTGTTGAAATGCATTTGAATGTAAAGTGCACAGGCACTGGGTTTGAGCAAAGTTGTTGGAAAAACATGATGCATGATCTCCCCCCTTTCCCTTCAGGTGCTCCCATGTTCCTCCATGCTGCCTTTACTTAGAACAAAGAGCATGCACACACGTTACAAAGTAGTGCCGAGGATGAAAAGTGACTGTGTGGAAAGCAAGAAGAGAAAGCGGACGTTAAGTCAAGCAAGAGACCAACTTGCAAAAGTCCTGCACTTTGTCTGTACTTAACTCCATGCTCTCTCTGTGTTGGGAAGGTGGTACAGGACCCTTAGATGTCACATCTCCAGGTTCAGGAATAGTTATTACCCTTCAACTATCTTATTCTCGAATATCACTCACCTCAACACTGAACTGACTCAACAACCTGTAGACTCATTTTCGATGATGCTACAACTCATGATCTCAAGTGTAAGTATTAATTTATTTGCCCATTTATTTATCTATCTATCCAACTATTGATTGATTAATTAATTATGTATCTAACTATCTATTTATTTATGTTTATTTGTTTTATTTTTGTATTTACACGTCTTCTTTTGCACATTGGTTGATTGTCAGCATTTATATGTGTGTAGTTTCTCATTGATTTTGTTGTACTTCTTTGTTTTACTGCAAAGGTCTGCAAGAAAATGAATCTCTGGGAAATACACAGTGACATATTGTATACATATGTACTTTGATAATTAATTTACTTTGAACTTTGAAATGTGGATACCTTAATCACCCGGTTCTTTGTCATTTCAATTCCTACACTGATCTCTCTGCTCTCAACCACCTCCAGTGCTGGGCTGAGTGTAAATGTAGACCATTGGATTGTAGCAAAACCCAGGTAGAATATGAGGTACTGTCATTTTAGTATGTAATATCCTGTCATGGCATGAATGATATATTTTCCAGATCTCGGAAACCTGCACCTTTGTCGTTTTCATCTCTTGTTCCACAGGTTCTCTCACTTCCCTTCCTCCTTTCCAATCCTACCAACCACCAGCGCTCCCCCCATTATCCATTTTCTTTCCACGCCCATGCATGGTTCCATCTGCCCACCATCCAGACATTTAAACTGCTGAGACACCTATCTCCTCCCATTGGCTCCATTTGCCAACTTTTCTTAAAACTGGTTCCTCTTATCACTTTTCCTACACCCAGAATCTGTGGCCTTTTGTTGACTTACAGACTGTGCAAAGTAAACAATTTCATGATGCGTGAACGATGATAAACCTAATTCTGATATGGGTCTCTGTTGTGGACTGGGATTGTGAAGTGGGCAGAGAGAGAGAAATCATGGGTGGGAAAAGGAGAGAGCGCGGGAAGCATTAGGGACACATTATGTAGTGATCAATAAACCAATTGTTTGGAAGCAAATGACCTTGCCTGGGATCTCAGGGCTGTGTTTCTGCACCCATGCCACACCTTGCCACTGGCACTCCTTCTCTGCCACTTCACCATTCTTGACATTCTTTTCTCACTCCAGATTTACAATTCACTCCACATAACCCAGTTATACGTATGTGCCTAAGACTTTTGCATAATACTGTATCACCTTCCAGTCTTTGTCTGTACCTCCACATTACCCTCTCCCAATCTGACTCTTCCTGTTCCTCTTCATCTGGTTCTACCTATCACCTGCCAGCTCTTGTCTTATTTTTCCCTCTCACCACATTATATCAGCTACTTTCCCTCTGCACTCTGAGTCCCAATACAAGGTCGTGACCTGAGACAACGATTATGCCTCTTTGCCCACAGGTGCCTCCTGATGAATTGGGTTTGTCTAGTAGTTATTGATCAGCAGATATAATACTATCTTATTATGGTGAAATTATTGTATATAAATATATTGATACAATTATGAAGTCATACCAGCAGATTTGATATGTCATCAACGACTCAAACAAATTTCCATTGATGTAGAGTGGACAGTACTTATTGTATCACTGTTTGATATGGAAACACCAATGCTCAGGATCAGAAAAAAGCTGCAGAAGGTTGTAAAATCAGCCAGCTCTTTCATGGGCACTTGCCCCACCATCAAGGGCATCTTCAAATGGTGACGCCTCAAGAAGATGGCATCCGTCATAAGGATTTGCACTGTCCGGCGCATGCCCCTTCTCATTACTACCATCAGGGAGGAGGTAGAGGAGCCTGAACACACACATTCAATGCCTGAGGAATGGCTCCTTTTCCTCCACCATCAGTTTTCTGAATGGGCAAAACACCCAAGTAGCCATGAAATCTGCCTCACTAGAGCTCTCTTTTTGCACAATTTAGTCTTAATATAGCTTATTATAACTTATAGTTCTTTTTTATGTATTGCACTGTACTGTTGCCACAAAGAAACAAATTTCATGACATTTGTCAGTGATATGACCTGATTCTGATTTGGCATTGTTTTTTCACATTGAACCAAGGAAATTGATTTTTCTGCCAGGAGCCAGAGACAGAAACCAGAACAGTAAATAAGACACCTGTGGCAATACTGAGTGTGGGAGCAGATGGCTCTGAATAAGTTCAATAAATGCAGCTATGGCGAGAATACAGATCAAATTCTAGTCAAGAAGAGGAGGACCACAGCTCAAAAGGCTCCTGGGTGTGTGCTTTGTCTCAGGACTGTCAGAATTAATGAAGATTAGGGCAAATACAATGTGGCTAACAGAGCATCATCAGGTGTCTTGGTACTGGAATAATTGGGCAGCACAGTACATAGAACACAGAACATCAAAAGTATATATACATTATACAACCTTGAGATTCATTTCTTTAAAGGTAGCCACAAAACAAAGATATCCAAAAGAACCCATTAAAAAAAGAAGACTGTCAAAAGAAGACCATTAACAGAGAGAGTGAGAGAGAGAGAGAAAACAAAAAGTGCTAAAAATAAAAGTAAACAAATAGCATTGTGACCTAAAGTGAGTCTACAGACATAAAGCCAGGCATCCCTGCAGTCAGAACAGGCTATACCCTCAGTTCAGTGCAGAGCCAAGTTAACATGGTGATGTTGGTCCTGAGGTTCCTACAACTCCTTTCTAATGGCAGCAGCAAGAAGATAGCATGACATGGGTGGTGGAGGTCTCTGATAATGGATGCTGCTTTCCAATGACAGCACTCCGTGTAGATGTGCTCAATGGCAGGGAGGGCTTTACCCATTATGGGCTGGGCAGTATCCACAACTTTTTGTAGGATTTTCCATTCAAGGGCATTGGTGTTTTCATACCAGGCCTTGATGTAACCAGTCAATATACTCTCCACTACTCATCCATTGAGGCTTGTTGTAGCACCAATCTCCCAATCTCCCTCCTATATGCTGATTCATCATCGCCTTTGATTTGTCCTAGGACAGTGATTCAGCAAACTTGAATATGGCATTGGAGTCACGCTTAGCCTCACAGTCATGATCAGAAAGGAGAGGGCTAAGTACATGGCCTTATGGTGTGCCTATGCTGATGGAGATTGGGGAGGAGATGTTGTTGCCAATCCAAACTGATTGTGGCCTGCAAGGGAGGAAGTAGAGCAGTGGTCCCCAACCACTGGGCCGTGGACCGGTACTGGGCCGCAAAGGATGTGCTACCGGGCCACGAGGAAACAATATGATTTGGCGATATGAAATGATATGATTCAGCTGCACCTTTCCTCATTCCCTGTCACGCCCACTGTTGAACTTGTATGCACGCGAGGTCATTACGCACGTGTCATCCGTGTCAGCGCGGGAGGAAGATCAACTCCTTAAGCTTGCAAATGATGGCGGGCTGAAAAGTATGTTTGACATAACACCTCTGCCGGCATTCTGAATCAAAGTCAAGGCTGAATATCCTGAGATAGCCACGAAAGCACTGAAAACGTTGCTTCCATTTCCAACATATCTCTGCAAAGCAGGGTTTTCTGCAATGAATGCAACGAAAACTAAATTGCGGAATAGACTGGACATAAGGAACCCCCTTTGAGTATCGCTTTCTCCCATCACCTCTCAAAGGGACCATCTTGTTGCAGGGAAACAAGCCCAGGGCTCCCACTGATTCAGCGATATTGGTGTGTTGCAATGATTTCACATGTTCATACGAAGAAAATATGAACAATGTGTTTAAAATCAAAACATTACTTAAAATGTTATGATGTTATTGAGTTATAAGTGACTTATAATTGACTTATCACTATATTCATGCGAGGAAAATAGTGTTGTGTGTTTAATATTAAATTCGTTAGATAAACCCTTTTAGAAATGAAATTGAGTGCATTAGCCACTTATAAGTGACTTATAGTTGACCTATATTCCGGTCGTGATTTACACCCCCTCTCCCAGTGTTGCCAACTATCCCGTATTAGCCAGGACATCCCGTATATTGGGCTAAATTGGTTTGTCCCATATGGGACCGCCCTTGTTCCGTATTTCCCCCGCTAAGGTAGAGTGTTCCTATGAAACCTTTCGTGCTGAAATGGTGTAAAGTGCAGAAGCAATTACCAGTAATTTATATGGGAAAAATTTTTGAGCATTCCCAGACCCAAAAACAACCTACCAAATCACACCAAATAACACATAAAACCTAAAATAACACTAACATATAGTACAAGTGGGAATGATTTGATAAATACACAGCCTATACAAAGTAGAAATAATGTATGTACAGTGTAGTTTCACTGAGCAGAATCGTCAAAAACGACTTGTAGAAAACAAATCGGCACGTACACGCCATGCATACGCAGCTAATGTATGCGTGTGTGCGCACACAGGTGCCCGCGCACGGCTTCATGGTCATGATAGTCTTTCTCAGGGTAAACACAGTGAGAAAGTTGGCAACTCTACCCCCGCCCCGGTCAGCCAGTCCGTGAGAATATTAAACCGGTCCGCGGTGCAAAGGTTGGGGACCCCTGAAATAGAGGACTCAGATGCCCAAGGAGAGATTGAGGCCAAGGTCTTGAAGCTTACTGATTAGTTTTGAGAGGAACATGGTATTGAATGCCAAAGAGCATCCTGAACTATGCATATTTGCTGCCCAGTTCTTCCAGGGCTGAGTGAAGAGCTAATAAGCTGGTATCAGCTGCAGACTTGTTGTGTCAGTATGCATATTGGAGCAGATCCACATCACTTTTCAGGCTGGAGTTGATACGTTTCATCACCAGCCTCTTAAAACACTTCATCACTGTGAATGGAAGTGCTACTGGAAGATAGCCATTGAGGCAGATTACTGCACTCTTAGGCACTGGTATAACTGAAGCCTGCTTGAAGCAGGTGGGGACCTCAGTCTGCCGAAGCAAGAGGTTAAAGATATGTCGGTGAACAGACCAGCCGTTGATCAGAGCAGATCTTCAGTACTCGGCTAGGTACCCCATCTGGGCTGCATGTTTTCTGTTGGTTCACCCTCATGAAGGAAGCTCTCACGTCAGCCTCAGAGACTGAAATGACAGGGTCACTGGGGGCTGAGGGAGTTAGTAAAGATTCCTCCATGTTTTGATGGTCAATGCGAGCATAGAAGGCATTGAGCTCATCTGGGAGAGAAGCCCTTTTGATACCTATGTTGCTTGGTGTCACTTTGCAAGAGGTAATAGCCTTAATTCCCTGCCACAACTGTCAAACCTCCTTCAGTGACTCAAGTTTGGTCCAGAATTACCAATTCAAACCTGAATTAGCTTTCTGGAGATCATACCTGGACTTCTTGGATCTTCTTTGGTTGCTAGAACTGAATACCACTGTTCTTGCCCTCAGCAGATTGCAGATCTCATGGTTCATCCAGATCTTGTGGTTGGGAAAGTCTCTGAATGATTTTGCGGGAACACACCTATCTACAAATGCTTTCATAAAATCTGTGACAACCTTGGTGCATTTATTCAGGTCCTCAATGGGGTTTCCTGTTTTATGGATGTCTGTAAAGAGTATAAATTTGAGGTTAGATAGATAGGTGATACTTTATTGATCCCAAAGAAAGTTATAGTATCACTGTAGTATTACAAGTGCACCGATATACAAATATTAGAAGAGAAGTAAGAAAGAATAAAAAATGTTACTTCAAACAATAACAACAGGAATTCTGCAGATGCTGGAAATTCAAGCAACACACATCAAGGTTGCTGGTAAACACAGCAGGCCGAGCAGCATCTGTAGGAAGAGGTGCTGTCGACGTTTCAGGCCGAGACCCTTCGTCAGGACCTGACGAAGAGTCTCGGCCTGAAATGTCGACTGCACCTCTTCCTACAGATGCTGCTTGGCCTGCTGCGTTCACCAGCAACTTTGATGTGTGTTACTTCAAACAATCTTCACTTCCCCGGCTATAGGTTGACTCATTATAGAGCCTAATGGCCGAGGGTAAAGATGACGTCATATAGCACTCTTTGGAGCAGTGCAGTTGTCTTCGTCTATCACTAAAAGTGCTCCCCTGTTCAACTAAGGTGGCAGGCAAAGGGTGAGAAACATTGTCCAGAATTGCCAGGATTTTCTGGAGGGTCCTTTGTTCTACCACAGCCCTCCAGTATGTCCAGTTTGACTCCTATAACAGAGCCAGTCTTTCTGATCAGTTTATTGAACTTGTTGGCATCACCCATGTTGATGCCATTGTCTCAGTACACTAGTGTATGTAAGATTGTATTATCAACAACAGACTGGCAGAACATGTGAAAGAGAGGCCTGTATACTTCAAAGGACTTCAGTCTCCTCAGGAAGTAGAAGCGACTCTGGCCTTTCTTGTACACAGCCTCTGTGTTGGTGTTCCAATCAAGTCTGTCATCCAGTTGCATCCCCAGGTACTTGTAGGTCCTCACCACATCTACATCCTCACCTTCAGTAATAACAGAGCGCAGTGCAGGTTTAGTCTTCCTAAAGTCCATCACCTCCTCCTTTGTCTTACTGATGTTGAGAAGCGGATGATTCAGCTTGCACCATTTGACAAAATCCTCCACTGGGGGCCCGTATTCATCCTGCCATCCTCCCTTTATACACCCAACTATTGCTGAATCATCAGAGAATTTCTGTAGATGACATTACTGAGTGTGATATCTAAAGTCCGAGATATACGGTAACAGAAAGGGAACCAATACAGTCCCCTATGGGGCCCCAGTGCTGCTTATAACTATGTCTGACACACAGCAATGAGGTTCTATATTCTATACATTTTCTGATATTAAATGAACCTTTGAATCATTGAACCTTTTAATGGGTCCTTGTCATGGCCTAGTCCACAAATTTGAAGCAATCCCATAGCCACTTCTCTGCCTCCCATGGTCATTTCTTTGTTGTCCTTACCTCTGGAACCTCTGCCTGCATGCAAGTGATGGGATATTCAAAATACAGTCAAGATTTGGAACATTAGGTATTCCTTATTGTAGTATATCAGTGGTTGAGTATGTTGGGACCGCTCGTGCTGCAGGTTATATGCTGATGATTACTGGGCAGAGATCGCTTCAAGCATGTTTGATGGAAGTCCCTGAATATTACTTGAAATGTGTCAGGGTAGGCTTTCTTGTTTGGTGATGGCAGCATTCAATACCTCGAGTGCATGATTAACATTGACTTTTGGTGATACGTGAATTACAGTCAGGATTATGGAGGAAAATTCTCTTGGCAAATAGAATGGTCAGCACTTGCTAGAAACTCTAGTTCAAGAGAACAAGAGTACGACAAGGCCACCACACACGAGCACCATAAAGAGTTTATAATGAAACACACACACCACATTTTTGCCTTGTCTGAATCAGCAGTATGGTCCATCCCATGTATCAAGAACCCTTCAGTTCTTATTGATGCATCTTGCATGTCTAGAGTGAGCCATGTCTCCAGGAAGCATAGAGCACAACAATTCCTCATTTTGCACCGAAACAGCAAACTTGCCCTTTTGTACTCAGTCTTGATCTCCAGTGACTGTTTATTGCTAACAAGGTGCTGGGTAGAGTGAGTTTCATTTCTTGGCATTTCAGCCTGACTTGGAGTCTTCCCTTCCTCCCTTTCTTCCAGCCATGGCAATATACTTTCATCAGCCTAGCGGTACCGTGCCTGCATGTTGTGAGGGTTAAGTCTACCAATTCATTCAGTAGATCATGAAATTGACCGTTCATTAAGACAGTTCAAATTCACTTATTACCAGCTAGCTATCCTCCCCCTTCCACCATCTTTTTTTATTTTGGCATCTTTCCTCTTCCTTTTCAGTCCTGAAGAAGAATCTTGGCTTGATATGTCAACAGTTTATTAATTTCCATAGATGCTGTCTGACCTGCTGAGTTCCTCCAGCATTTTGTGTGTGTTGCAGGTATACAAGTGTACCTAATAAAGTGGCCACTGACTGCATATGCAGAGTTAAGAGATCCAAAACTTTCACGTAAGAGAAAAAAAATTAACTTTATTTGTAACATTTATGTTGAAAATCAAAACACACAGCGAAATGTGCAATCTGTGTCAAATCAAATCAGCGAGGATTGTTCTGATATCAACATAGCATGCTCACAATAACTATATGACTTAGAATGTGGGAGGAAACTTGAGAACCTGGAGGAAACCTAAGCAGTTAGAGGAAGAACATACAAATTCCTTAAAGACAGCACTGAGAATTGAACCTTGATCTTATGGCTGGCTCTTTAAGAGCATTTCATTAACAGCTATGCTATCATGCTGCCCCGAGATCTGTCACATGCATATATTGAATTGATAATGGATGGGGAAAGATGCAATGTGCAATGATTAATACAAGAGAGCTTTTATTACTACATATATCTACTTTATTTCATGGAACAGTCTCCAAAGATTTTTCTCTCTACAATGGATAGTCTCAATAAGATTGAGATCTCTGTAAAAATTATGGACTATTAACCTCAGAACAACAGAATCTTCAAATATTGGATGTGTTCAAGAGTATAAACAAACTCATTTTATAGCTCAAAGAACTATGCATGCATTTTTACAGAAATGAAAGTGAAAGTAAGATCTATTCAGATTTCATCTTCTCAAAGAATGTGAAAGTAAGTAAGACCATAAGACCATATGATAAAGGAGCAGAATTAGACCATTTGGTCCATCAAGTCTGCTCCACAATTTCATCATGGCTGACCCGGTTCTCTCTCAGCCCCAATCTCCTGCCTTCTCTGACTTTCCATTCATGTCCTGACTAATCTATCAAACTCTGCCTTAAATATACATAAAAACTCCACAGCTGCCTATGGCAAAGAATTCCACAGATTCACCACTCACTGGCTTTAAGAAACTCCTCCTCATCTCTAAAAGGATGACCCTTTATTCTGAGACTGTGTCCTCTGGTCTTTGACTCCCACACCATTAGAAACATCCTCTCCACATTCACTTCATCAATTGATATGTTTCAATGAGGTCACCCCTCATTCTTCTAAAATCCAGTGAGTACAGGCCCAGAATCATGAAACGGTCTTCATATGTCAAAATTTTCAATCCTGGAATCATTTTCGTGAACCTCTTTTGAACCATCTCTATTATCAACACATCCTTTCAAAGATAAAGGGCCCAAAACTGCTCACAATATTCCAAGTGAAGCCTCACAAGTTCTTTATAAAGCCTCAACATTACATCCTTGCTTTTATATTCTAGTCCTTTTGAAATAAATGCTAACATTGCATTTGCTTTCCTCACTACAGACTCAATGTGCAAAGTAACCTTTAACGTATCCTTTGCACCTCAGATTTTTAAATTTTCTCTCAATCTAGAAAATAGTCTATCCTTTTACTTCTACAACTGTATGACCATACACTTCCCAACACTGTATTCCATCTGCCACTTCTTTGCCCATTCTCCTGATCTGTCTAAGTCCTTCTGTAGCCTCAGTACTTTCTCAAAACTACCTGCCCCTCCACCTATCTTCATATCATCTACAAACTTTGCAACACAGCCATCAATTCTGTCATCCAAGTCATTGACAAACATATAATATAAAAAGAAGTGGTCCCAACACAGACCTCTCTGGAACACCACTAATTCTTGGCAGCAAACCAGAAAAGGCTCCTTTATTCCTACTCTTTGCCTTCTGCCAATCAGCCAGTGCTTTTTCCATGTTAGTATCTTTCCTTTAGTACCATGGACTCTTAGCTCGATAAGCAGCCTCATGTGTGGCACCTTGTCAAAGGCCTTCTGCAAATTCAAGTTCACAATATCCACCGATTCTCCTTTGTCTATGCTGTTTCTTATTTCTTCAAAGAATTCCAACAGATTTGTCAGGCAAATCTGAGGAAACCATGCTGACCAAGGCCTATTTTATTATGTGCTTCCAAGTACTGCAAAACCACATCCTTAACAATTTACTCCAATATCTTCCCAACCAGCAATATCAAACTAACTGGCCTATAACTTATTTTCTTCTGCTTCTCTCCCTTCTTGAAGAGTGGAGTGACATTTGCAATTTTCCAGTCTTCTCATTATAGTGATTCTTGAAAGGTTACTACTAATTCCTCCACAATTTCTTCAACCACCCCTTTCAGATCCCTGGGGTGTACACCATCTGGTCCAGGTGACTTATTTACATTTCAGTCAAAATAGCACAACTGAACAACTGGGGCAATATCGTCCAAATAGTCCACAAAACTGTTTAATTCATTTCTTCTATGTCTTCATTTTATCTTAACTATGTTTCTAGAACTGTTCAAGCCTGTGATTTACAGTTCGGAAAACAGTTGAGTGATCTAGCACTTTGCTGTCTCCAAGAAAATTCCAGGAGGCCCGCAGTATCAAGACGAAAAAGCTTAGAGAACAAAATCAACTCCACTTCTGGCCGAATAAAGCAACAAGGAAGACTGAAACATCAAAGTGAATGTGCAAGGTGAGTGCGACTACCAGCCTTTTGCTCGCTGCTGTAATGGATCTTACGCACACTGTTAAGCATGTGAACCCACGTGATTTTTAGTTGAAATAATAGAAGTTACTTGTTGGTAAATGCAGATTCTCTGTGCCTCACTGATCATTATTACAAGGGGTGATTCTTGTATCAAGGCCTTTCATGATAATCTCTTTGTGGTGTTTGGATGTGGTTGTTTTGTCATACTCATATTCCCCCTGAACTGAAATATCGAATGATTAATTCTACTCACTAAGGGAGATCTCCTCCTTGATCCTACCTGCAGTTTATATAGCACCAAAAGCTAACATTAATCAGGCGCTCGAGATTCTTAGTAGGCACGTGCGCGAATGAACAATGCAGGGCAATGTAGGAGCAAAGGGTTAGAATGATCTTAGAGTAGGTTAAAAGGTCAGCACAACACCCAGCAAAGGTTTTGCTCTGATCTGTAGTGTTCTGTGTTCTCTGTGCAAGATGAGAAAGTAAGTTCAAGTTTATGTTCCTCTGACTGTATATGTTAACAAGCAAATAAAACAACATTCCTCCGGACCACAGCACAACAACAAAATATATATCACACACAGACCATAAAGTAAAACATCAGTAGATATATTGATCTTCTTTAATTAAGGAAGGGTCTATCAGAATCAGATTTAATACCACCGGCATAATTCATGAAATTTGTTGTTACATGGCAGCAGTACAGTGCATCTAAATTACAATAAGAAATATATATGTAAGGGGTTTCTTCTTTTATGTTACTGCGAAGGCTAACAAAATAGCTTGTTATAATTAAAATGGCTTTTCTGTAATAATAACTGCGATGTAAGGCGTTCTCTCTCTCTCTCTGCTTGTTTGGGTTATATTATTGATAAGCGAGAGAACAAACCAATTGGGATAGATGTTATTCTTTCTTGTGTGTCTGTAAGCTATTGTGCTGCACAGGCTTTGGCGCAGAAGGCGCGACGGGGACAGGGAGAGGAGATGCGTTGCTGTAAGCTGGGCGGCAGAACGGACCCCGAGTGGGAATCTGAGGCCCAGGGCCTTTGGCGAGGAGAATAGATGAAGACAGACTCGTGTGGAGTGTCTGGTCGACCACTGTGGTTGGTCCCGGGCGGCGGATTGAGGTGATCAGAGGGGATCGAATGGTGGAAAGGAGACTCCGTTACTTGAGCTCCAACTGTTCTGCACAAAGTGGTTGAACTTACTTTGATAAGATTGGTGCCTTTTACTTTCCTTTTATATGTTATCTCTATTAATTACGTAGTTCCAGTAAGATCTATAAAATGTAATCATTTAATCGCATATGGGGTACTGTCTGTTATTTGGTGTGATGGGGTCCATCACACAGCATCTACACAAACTTGGTTACCCAGTTTGGCAGGGCTGAAGGCTGCTCCCCCTAGACAAAAGCGAGCTGAGCGAGGCTGAGGCTTACCAGGGGGCTACGTATATATAAGAGAACAAAAAGAGAGCAAAAACAGTGAGGTGCTGTACATGACTTTATGGTCCATTCAGAAATCTGATGGCTCATGGGAGGAGGCTGATCCTAAAACATTGAATGTGTGTGTTCAAGGCCCTGAACCTACTCCCTGATGGTAGAAATGGGTAGAGAGCATGTTCTGGGTGGTGAGGGTCCTTAATAATGGATGCCACCTTTTAGCGGCATCACCTTTTGAAGATGACCTCGAATGCAGTGCCCATGCTGGAGCTGGCTGAGTTTACGACTTTTTCCAATCCTTTGCTGTGGTCTCTTCATGTTACCTTTGTTCTTAAAGGTATAAAAATGTGATGTACTTTGAGTCTGGGAGACCCTACTGAGAGGGTCTCCAGGGGAATGTGTAGTAGTCATGATGAATAAAGTGCTTTGTATCATCTGCTTCAGTGTCTCTCCTTTCACTCAGATCACAGTCACACATTAGTCACAGGTAAATGGGTTGGAACTTCTTGGAGAAAAATTATATAATGTTGCTTGGAATGGATTAGATTATATGAGGAAAATTTGCGTGGATTAAGCCTGTATTCACTAGAATTTTCAATATAATTGAAATATAAAGGACCAGTGAGATTTTGATAGGATAGATGAGGAGAGGATGTTTGCATTTGTGAGAGAATCCAGAATCATGAATCATTTCTGAAAAACTTAAAGATTAAATGATTTCTTTCCTCTCTCAAAGTAGTCTTGGAACTCTATTCAAAGCACACAAATATTTTTAAGGCGGAGGTAGTCACATATTTGAAAAGTAACCAGGATACACAGGAATGTAGAATTCAAGTTACTATCAGATCCATTATGATGTTAATGAATGGCAAAGAAAGCTGAGGTGCCACGATCTTTTTAATTCAAATGTTCACAGGCTTACACAACAGGGGAACAGACCCCTTGACCCAACTGGTTCAAGCTCACCAAGATTCCCATCCAAGCTAGTATTAGTTGTCTTCCTTCGGCCCATGCCTTGCTTGGAGTATTGTGAAGTTTTTGGCTCCTCATATAATATGTGCTGACATTGGAGAGGGTTCAAAGATGGTTCTGGGTCTGTATTCAATGAAATTCAGAAGAATAATAAGTATCTCATTGAAACCTATCAAATGCTGGAAAGCCTTGATAGAGCAAATGTGGTGAGCATGTTTCCATGGTGGGGAAGTCTAGGGCCAGACGACACAGCCTCAGAAGAGAGGGATGTCTAATTAGAATGGAGGTGAGGATGAATTTCTTTCATCAGAGAGTGGTGTATCTGTGGAATTTATTACCACATAGCAGTGGAGGCCAAGTCATTGGATATATTTAAAACAGAGATTGATAATGCCTTGATTAGTCATGGCATAAAGGATTACGGGGAGAAGGCAGGAGATTAAGTTGAAAGGGAAGTGGATCAGTCATAATGAAATGGTAGAGCAGACTTGATAGGCTAAATGGGCTAATTCTGCTCTTCTATCTTATGCCCTTTCAAACTATGTACTTTACCAAATCCCTTTTAAATGTTGTTAATGTAACTGCCCCAACCACTTCCTCTGACAGCTTATTCCACATACAGACCATGCTCTTGGTGAAACAGTTACCCCTCAGCTTCCTATGAAATCTCCCTCCTCTTACTCTGAACCTAAGATCCCTAGTTCTAGATTCTTCAAACCTGGGAAAAAGACTGAGTACATTCATACTATCTAAGCCATATAGAGAGGTGTATAAGATCCATACAGGGAGGCTAGATCCAGTGATGTGCTATTGTATTACCTTTTATAATGTTATACTTACTATATATCATATGTCATATTTCCTTAAAATATAGGCCTATCTAGTTCATGCTGTCTCAGAGCAGTCCTACTCCTTATCAATGTTCCCTCCATTAACTCAAAGTCAACTTCAAAAGACAAGTTTATTGTCAGATTGGGAGATCGTTTCGCTGAGTACCTACACTCTGTCGCCAAGAAAATCAAAATCTCTCAGTGGCCACCTATTTTAATTCCACTTCTCATTCCCATTCCAACATGTCCATCCATGGCCTCCTCTACTGTCGTGATGAAGCCATACTCAGGTTGGAGGAGCAACACCTTATATTCAGTTTGTGTTGCCTCCAACCTGATGGCACGAACAGCGATTTCTTGAACTTCCAGTATTGCGCCCCCCTTCCTTCACCATTCCTTATTCCCATTTACCTCTCTCACCTTATCTCCTTACCTGCCTATTATTCTATCTGGTGCTCCTCCTTCATTCTTCCATGGCGTTCTGTCCTCTCCTATCAGATGTCCTCTTCTCCAGCCCTGTATCTCTTTCACCAATCAACTTCCCAGCTCTTTACATCCCCCCACTTCTCCCTCCTGTTTTGACCTATCACCTTGTGTTTCTCTCTCCCCTTCCCCCTACTTTCTTATTCTGATTCCTCATCTTTTTTTTTTCCAGTCCTGATGAAGGGTCTCAGCCAGAAACATCAACTCATTTCCATAGATGCTGCCTGACTTGCAGAACCTCTTGTGTTTACATAAAAGTTATTTTACTTTTACTTTATTTCTCCTCAGGTTATACCCGCAAGATATCTCCAGATCTGAAATTCCAAATCTGCAAATAAATGGCACGTTTATTATAGAAAACTGTTCACTCATTTCTTGTAGCATGCATCAAAATATTTATAGAGAGGATCAAAATATGACAACGTAGCTTAGATTTAGTCACATTCCTGCTCCCAAGTGAATACTCATCAAAGTTTCTTGGATATGTATCATTAGCTACAGTCACGTACATACATTCTAAAGGGGTGCACTCACTCTGAAATGGGTTACGGTAAATTGTCACATCACATGTTTTTATTAACTGCAATAAATAAGCACATCTCAAAATAATCAACCTCGTGCTCAATTTCTTCCATGATCATCTCCCTCATGTGCTATCTGAGCTCCGCTGAGATGTCTGCACACCTCCTAACCTGATCCTTATCAGAGAATAAAATGTAACAGACAAAATGCTAGAAATGAAATACAGCAAATAGAAAACGGAGCATAGGACTTAAAGTGTAGAACAGCACTGCACAGGAGCAGCCCCTTCAGCCAACGATGTATGTACCAATCATCATGTCAAATTAAACTAAATCTCTTCTCCTTGCTCATGATTCATAGCCCTCCACTCCCTGCATTTTCATGTATATATCTAAAATCCTTTTCAACATCACTATATGCGCTTCCGCCAATGTCTCTGGCAGCACATTACAGGCTTTTACTTC
This sequence comes from Mobula birostris, assembly GCF_030028105.1. NCBI lineage: Eukaryota > Metazoa > Chordata > Chondrichthyes > Myliobatiformes > Myliobatidae > Mobula > Mobula birostris. The sequence continues at coordinate 75,763,918 of NC_092384.1, read as the reverse complement.
TCTGTGTTTAAAAAAAAACTTGCCCTGCACATCTCCTTTAAACTTTTACAAAATGTTGGAGGAACTTAGCAGGTCAGGCAGTATCTATGGAGAAGTATAAACAATCACTGTTTTGGACCAAGACTCTTCAATAAGACTTGCTGATTTTGCCTGTATTGATGAAGTATTTAAACTGTCTACGCCCATCAACCTGCTCTGTGACCATAGCTCTCCTTATCCCTCCTATCCATGTACTCTACCTATGCAAACTTGCTTAAATGTTGAAATCGAGATTACATCCACTACTTGCTCTGGTAACCATGAAATTTCAATGACCACACTCTCACAACCATGAAACGTTCATGACTACACGCTCACAGCCATGAAACGTTGATGTTTTATTCCCTTGCTTAGAAACTTCCTGCTCTGCTGAGTTCCTCCAGAATCTTGTATGTGTCAGTCTGGATTTCCAGCATCTGCAGAATGTCTCTAGACTTTCTCCTCCTCAACTTAAGTGCAGGTCCTCTAATATTTGACCTCTTTGCCCTGGAAAAATCAATCTGTTTACAGTATCTATGCCCCTCATAATTTGTGATCAATTTCTTATAATTTCTGGTAGTTGCTCAGAGACTTCTGAAGAAATCTCTGAACAAGTAGTACCAACATTTCACCTGTGGAACTAGAGTATGCAACACACTTGACCACTGATATATCACCATCAAGAATGCTTACTGCACCATTCCACACCCATACTTTGGAAAGTTCAATCACCTGCTTGTACTTCTACTACCAGTGTATCGGCAGAGACTAAAGACCGCTACCCCAGTCTCAGTGTTGAGGACAAAGAAGGAATGGTCAAGAGGCGGAGAAGCTGCTCACAGTTCTGTTTTGAGTCAGTGGACTGAACAATATTCATAGATTCATCTTTGAATATGAATGAATGTGCCATAGCTGTCAGCAACTTCAACAGGATATGTGCCTTAGAGAACATACAAGACATACCCAAACCAAAAACTATGGACAAACCAGGAGATTTGTAGTCAGCTGAGGGATAGATCTACGGCATCCAAGACTGGTGATCCAGAACTATACAAGAATGCAGGTATGACATATGGAAGTCAATTTTAAGAGCGAGAAACAATTTTACTTGAAATTAGAGACAAAATTGGATGCGCATCAGCTCTGACCAGGTCTGCTGGCCTTTAGTTCTTACAAGATGAAACCTTACATCATGAATGTCCGTGATGCTTCATTCCAAGATGAGTCCAATGCCTTTAACAGACACTTTGAAAAGGAGAATAAAGCCACACTGTGCAAATACCTGCAGCGCCGGGTAACCCTGTGACCTCTGCCTCTACAGCTGATGTCAGAACATCTTTCAAGAGGGTGAATACTCGCAAGGCATCAGGCCCTGATGGTGTGCCCCGTAGGGCACTGAAAACCCGTGCCAACCAACTGGTGTGAGTGTTCAAGGACATCTTCCATCTCTCACTGCTGCAGTCAAAGATTTCCACCTGCTTCAAAAGGGCAACAATCATACCAGTGCGCAAGAAGATCAGGATGAACTTCCTCAACAACTATCGCCCAGTGACACTCTCATCTAATGTGATGAAGTGTCTTGAGATGTCTGTTATGGCTAGAATCAACTCCTGCCAGAGCAAAGAACTGCACCAGCTGTAACTTGCATATTGCCACAATAGGTCTAGAGTGGATGCGATATTATTGGCTCCTCACATGGCCTTGGAACACCTGGATGATAGCAGTACCACATCAGGCTGCTATTTATTGATTACAACTCAGCATTCAACACAGTCACACCCTAAGTTCTAATCAACAAGCTCCAAAACCTGGACCTCTGTACTTCCTTCTGCAACTGGATCCTTGATTTCTTCACCTGGAGACCACAGTCAATGTGGATCGGAAATATATATTTTTTAACTATAAGACCATAAGACATAGGAGAAGAATTAGGCCATTCAGCCCATTGAGTCATTTCTGCCACTCCATCTTTTCCGGGATAGTTGATTCTGGATCCCACCCAACCCCATATGCCTGCATTCACACCAAACTCCTTGTTAACAACCAAAACTGATGCACCTCAAGGATGCATGCAAAGCCACTGCTGTACTCTCTCGACACCCACGACTGAATGGCTTGACACAGATCAAATGGTATCAACAAATAAAACCATAAAACCATAAGACATCGGAGCACAATTAGGTCATTGAGCCCATCGAATCATAGCTGATCCTTTTCTCCCCTCCTCAACCCCATTCCCCGGCTTTCCACTGTAATCTTTGATGCCATGTCCAATCAAGAAACTATCAATCTCTGTCTTAAATACACCCAACAAGCTGGCCTGCACAGCTGCATGTGGTAACAAAATACACAAATTCAGGAAACCATGCTGACTTTCTGCTACCTTGTCCTGTGTCACCAAGTACTCCATAACCTCATCCTTAATAATTGACTCCAATATCTTCCAAACCACTAAGGTCAGGCTAACTGGTCTACAATTTCTTTTCTGCTGCCTTTGTCCTTTCTTAAAGAGTAGAGTGACATTTGCAATTTTCCAGGCAGTATGCCAGAGTCTAATAATTTTTGAAAGATCATTGTTAATGCCTCCACAATCTCTAATGCTACCTCTTTCAGGACCCTAGAGTACAGATCTTCTCATCTGGGTGACTTATGTACCCTTAGGTCTTTCAGCATTTTGAGCATCTTCTCCCTTGTAATAGTAACTGCACCCACTTCTCTTCCTTCAATCACTACAACATCTGGCACATTGCTAGTGCCTTCCACAGTGAAGATTGAAGCAAAGTACTCATTTAGTTCACCTGCCATCTCCTTGTTCCCCGTTATTATTTCTCTGGCCTTATTTTCTAGCAGTCCTATATCCACTCTCATCTCTCTTTTATTTTTTATACACTTGAAAATCCACTTTGATATTGTTTGCTATCTTGCTTTCATGTTTCATCTTTTCCCTTCTAATGATTCTTTTAGTTGCTGTTGATAGGTTTTTAAAAGTTTCCCAATTCTCTACCTTCCTGCTAATCTTTGCTTTGTTGTATGCCCTCTCTTTTGTTTTTACCATTAGCCTTAACTTCCCTTGTCAGCCACAGTTGCACTATTTTGCCATTTGAGTATTTCTTCATTTTTTGGGATACATTTGTTCCATACCTTCCTCAAATTTGTCAATGATACAACTATTGTTCATAGAATATCCAATGGTGGCGAGAAAGTGTACAGGAGTGAGATAGATCAGTTGGTTGAGTGGTGTAACAACAACATTGCACTCAATATCAGTAAGACCAAGAAATTGATAGAGGACTTCAGAAAGTGGAAGTCATGGGATGATACACCAGTCCTCATTGAAAGGGTGAGCAGTTTCAAGTTCCTGGGTGTAAGCATCTCTGAAGTTCTATGCTGGGTCCAACATATCGAGGCAATTACAAAGAAGGCGTGATAGTGCCTATATTTCATTAAGAAATGAGGAGATTAGGTACATCACCAAAGACTTGCAAATTTGCACAGATGTACCATGGAGAGCTTTCTAACTGATTGCATTACTGTCTGGTATCGAGAGACCACTGCACAGGATTGGAAGAAAAGTTAAAATCTCAGCCAGCTCTATCATGGGCGCTAGCTTTCTGAGCATATCTCAGAAAGATGATGTTCATCATTAAGGGCCACCATCTTCAAGGATATGCAGTCTTCTCATTGATACCATCAAGGAGGTGGTACAGGAAACAGAAGACGACACACACACAATGTTTTGGAAACAACTCTGAATCATGTACATTACCTCACAATTTTAAAGGTTTTTTTGTCGTCTTTTTGCACTAATTTAATTTAATTTAATATATATTTCTTATTGTAATTTATATTTTTACATAATTATGTATTGCATTGTACTGCTTATTGCAAAACAACAAATTTCACAACCAGTGATATTAAACCTGATTCTTCACAAAAAGAAATGGATTTTTTTTTTTGGCTGTATTCATGTGTATGGTCGAATGACAACTAGGCTTAAACCTGAACTTGGATTTTCACATTCCACAGATTTTTTTAGTCTGATCCTGAAAATTAGTCATTTCAACATTGCTATGTATTTGGCCCTGATCCCTGACATTACAGGAAATTGAACCTTCTTTTCTTTGAAACACTCACTTTTGAAAATGCATCTTTGACTTATACATAGTTGGCTGCCATATTTTGTTTAATAAAGCCCTCAAGAAATGTTTCTGAAGTGTCTTTTTTCATTAAAGTTGCTTTGTAAATGGTGTCACACACACAAAGTGCTGGAGGAACTCAGCAGGTCAAGCAGCATCTATCAAGGGGAATAAAGAGCCGATGCATCAGACCAATACTCTTCATTAGGACTGAAAAGGAAAGAGGCAGAAGCCAAAATCTGAATATAGTGGGAGAGGAAGGAGTACAACCTGGCTTTGTAAATGGGTGCATTTTTTACCAACACAGAAAGCACAAGACACAAAATGATGATCTTAAATATGTTCAAAGTTTTCAATCAATTATCATGTAACTAATCTCCTCTCCATGGACTCTCGTTGCCTCATTAATGTGAAAAGAAACAATCCCATAAGTGGGATCAGGTAAGATAAACTAATGTGCAGATCTTACCAGGCACTTGGGCAGGTATATGGAATGAGAAAGCTTAAGACTGTAAAGTTTGGAGTGATATGGGCCCAGTGCAGGTTAATGGGAGTAGCATAGCAAAATATCTTGGTTGGCATGGACAAGTTGTGCTGAAGGCACTGTTTCTGCTTGCATAACTTCATGCCTCTGAGGAAAATCTTCTGTTGTATGTAAGGAACACTTAAGAAACTCTTTACATGGGCATATGGATGATAGAAGAATGGAGGGCTATATAGGAGGGAGGTTAGATTGATCTCAGAGTAGCTTAAAAGGTTGGCACAACATTGTGGGCGGAAGGGCCTGTACTATGATGTAATGCCCTATATTCTATGTTTCTTCCAATGTATTATAAATTTTGGAATACATTTGTTATCAATATGATAACACCAATGCCTTTGAATGGCAAATCCTACAAAAAGTAATGGATTCAGGCCAGTACACCTTCCAATAATTGAGCACATCTACATGAACAGCTGCTACAGGAAAGAAGCATTCATCGTCAGTGATCCCCACTACCAAGTCCATACTCTTGTCTCACTGCTGCCATCAGGTAGAAGGTACAGAGCCTCAGGACTCGCACCAACAAATTCAAGAACAGTTATTACCCATCAACCTTCAGGCTCTTGAACAAAGGGGATAACTACACCCACTTCCCACCTGTTGAGATGTTCACACAAACAATGATCTTACTTTAAGGACTCATTATCTCGTTACCTCATGGTTTTGTTATCCCCATGTATTTACATTTGCATTTGCACAGTTTGTTGTCTTCGGTACAGTAGCTGATCTTTCATCAATCCTGTTATAGATTTGCTGAGTATGTTCACGGGAAGATGAAACTCAGGGTTGTATATGGGTGACATATAAGTACTTCAATAATAAAATTTTCTTTGAACTTTTCTCTTGTTTAACTTTTACAAGAAATAGAAGAGACTTGAGTAACTTAAAAGTACACTTCCAACTCAATCTTTCTTCCTATAAGATGTCTGAATACTGACTGGTGCAATCCCAGTTCCAACATCCCATTACCAACTGTCAGAAGTATTCAGAGGCTCTATTGCTTCTCTCCATAATCTGAGTCATAATTACAGTTCTGTCTCAAGAATTTCTCTTCCTCTCTCTCAACTGCCAAGATCTGCCTAAATTAACATCAACTCTGTTCTGAGTCTTCTCTGCAGGCACTGAACCTATGGCAGAACATAGCTTTGTTCAACAGCTTGGCAAAAAAGGAATTGCTAAGCAATGTCTCATTGTAAACTCAAACACCCATGTTATACTTGTTTCTTCAATACTCCTTGTCAGGTCTCACTGTTCTTTCAGCCACACCATCTGACACAGGATGATCTGATGAAATAAGTGTGTACTTAATACCATTCTGTTTAATAACCCACAGCTAGAAGGGAACAAAGCATAAGACATGACACGAGAAATGGATTCTGGTTCTCTAATAGCAATCTCTGTTGTACAGGACCCAACATGCTTCACCTTCATTCAATTCAAGTATAAATTTTCAAACAGTACAGAAAAAAATATATATCAATCTCCTCCTCAAAATAATTAATGCTCATACTTTGGATTGATTTCATAAGCTTTAAAGTTGACTTTTTTGTCTTGGCTCATCAGATAGTATGCTCCATATTTGTTCTTTTTGACTATTATCTTGTCTCTACCAATAACCAAAACTTTCCTGGAGTATAGGAGAATGAGAGGAGATTTGATAGAGGGATACAAAATTATAAGGGTACAGATAGGATAAATGCAAGCAGGCTTTTCCACTAAGGTTCGGTGAGACTGAAACCCAACTAGAGGTCATGGGTCAAGGGTGAAAGGTGAAACGTTTAAGAGAAACTTGAGGTGGAATGAACTGCCAGCAGAAGTGCTGGGTGTGGTTAGATTTCATCATTTAAGGGAAGTCTGAATAAGTACATGAAAGGAAAGGGTTTGGAGGGTTATGGTCGAGGTACAGGTCGAGGAGGCTAGGCAGAATAATATGTTGATATGGACTAAATCAGCTGAAGGGCCTGTTTCTGAGCTGTAGTACATGATGAGTCCATAATGCGGATTTCTTCCCTCTCGCTAGCTGCCTGTGTTTGACTGGTCCCTATTTCCCGATAGCTCGATGGTGACAGAGTATTGGGTCTTGGGCAAGGTTTAATTGATGTGGTTTGTGGATTGGACTTTTCAGTTCATGTTACTTGAGTTTTTTTTATTTCTGTTTACTTTTTTTTTATTGCTATTTTGTGTGATTTTGTGTGATTGTGGTGGATTGGCTTTGTGGCCTGTAGACAAGCAATAAGACAGCGCTAAATTGAACTGAGCTGAACTAGACCGAACATTCCTAGAAGGTTTCAATGATTCTATAGTTTTATTGTTTTATAGTCTGTGTTTTTTCACTCATTTTTTGCTATTTGCATGATTTGTTCTCTTTTTTTAATTCATGTTGGGTGTTTGATGTTTGCTTTGAATGGTTTTTGTTTTGTGGCTGCCTATGTGGGAAAATAAATATCTGGGTTGTACACTGCAGATATACTTTGATAATAAATGTACTTTGAACCTTTGGATCTTGCCTTCATGTTCAATTTTCAGTGTGAAGTTCTTACATCCGGCCAAGGTGGCGCCAGTGAAAAACAATTCCTTGGGCGATGTCTATCAGATAGTCCACAAAACTGTTTATTTCACTTCTTGCATGTCTTCCCTTTATGTTAAATGTGTCTCTGGAAAAGCTAAAGCCTGCGATTTACAGTTTGGAGATTAATGGAGTGACGTAGAGCATTGCTGGCTCTGAAAACATTCCAGGAGATGAGCGCAAGTCTGTGGCAAAGTTTAGAGATGGGGCACGAACTTATAATCAATTCCATTTCACCGTTAAAACTGTTCAGTAATTATGTATTTATGCCTCTAGGAAAATCGAAACATCTTTGTGAGCATTCAGAGCCAATGTCAATTTCCCTCTGTCCTGTGATGGATCTCTACCTGATAAGATGTGGGTGATAGCCTATTGCGCGATGTCACTGGATAAGATGCCTGGGCGTGATGGCTTATCTCCCTTGCTACTCTGCCTCTGCATTTGAGTAGTCTCCTCATGGAGGATGTTACCGGAGTTCTGTGATTTATGGACTGGACTCTTTCATTTTTATGTCTTCTATATTCATCTGCCCTTCCTTGTTGCCTTCTGAGAGATTTAATTTTGGCGCACTTTGTAAGTTTTTTTTGTGCAGGGTGTTGGTTGGGGTTTGATGTTCTTGCAGTTCAACCGTATTGTTTTCTGCGTGGGCGGGGGAGGGGGTGGTAGTTGATGCTCTTGCTGCTGCTTGGTGATTTAAATTTGGCGCAATTTATGAACTTTTTTGTGCGGGGGTTTGCGGGGCTTGATGTTCTCGCAGTTCACCCGATTTGCTTTCTGTGTGGGTGATGTTTTTCTTGCGACTTAAATTTAGAGTAATTCGTAAGCTTTTTTTTGCCTGATTTTTCTTTGAACAATTTCCATGGTTTGTTTTGTGGCTATCTGGAGAAGATAAAACTCAGAGCTGCATATATATTTTGATAATAAATGAATTTTGAACATTTAACTAAAAAAACCCTTCTTTTGCCTGTGCATTTGTGTAAAAACGATATCCCCATTTGCACAACCTTGTCCAGTCAACCACCTTATCGCCTAAAAGATTAAAGATAAAATATTAGTGTTATTTCACATGTACCTCAAAACATACAGTGAAATATTTCATTTGCATTGACGACCAACTCAGCCTGAGCACTCTGTTGATGGCAGTCTACGTGTTGCCATGCTTCTAGCACCAACATAGCGTGCCCACAGCTGACGGATTTAGCTGCACATATTTGGAGAATGGGCGGAAGCCTCACTACACTGTTGTAATGAATTGATCTGTATGGATAGTGTGCAAGACAAATTCGTCACTGGACTTTAGTACATGTGACAATTTTAAAGCAATCTCTAAGAAGCCCTGCATCTCTGTCTCTAATACCTATTATTCCCCAGCCAGTCTTCTCTCTCTATTTCATGGAATCGTACAGGAAGGAAATGGAGCTTCTGGCTTAAGTTCCTGCATTATGAGGCCCTCAGGTGGTTGAGGTCAACTAGGAATGTTGCATACCAGCTGTTTGTGATTCGCAAGACAATATGGCGAACAAGCTGTTCCCCATGCAGCAAGCTACCCATAAGATGAGAAGAAATAGAAGCAGAATTAGGCCATTCAGCCCATGCAGTCTGTTCTGCTATTTCATCAATCATGGCTGATCCGTTTTCGCTCTCAACACCATTCTCCTGCCTATTTCCCGTAACCTTTCATGCCCTGGCTAATCAAAAACCTCTCAACCTGCACCTTAAATACAGCCAAAGACCTGGCCTCCACAGCCACCTTTGGCAATGAATTCCACGGACTCACCACTCTCCGGCTACAGAAATTCCCCTCTCCATGCATCTGATGGATCCAAAGGAACAGAAGAAACTGATACAGTTTGGTACCAGCAGCATTGCAGGAGTTGCCAGTCAGTGTTGAACTCAATGTAAGACTGACTTAGGGACTCCAGCTCCGGATTTTTCATTGGGGTTTACTCCCATAGCCTTCCCCAAGAATGGGTATAGCCACAAGGCAGTGGAGGTTTGAGATCAGAGTTTTCCTTCTCCTAGATAAGCTGCCAACGACAGCTGATGAGCCCCATCAGTTTTAAGGTATCAGTAACCTGCCTTTGGCCCTTCTCCTGTCAGTAGAAATAGTTCCACCAGTGTTAGAAACTGAGCCACATGTGAAGGCCACGAACTGGACTTGGTGTCAGAGGCTATTTGAGATGCACATCATTCAGAGCATTTAACAGGTCATGGGAGCTTATCCCCACTAGCATTGCACTCCCCCAGGCCCTGGTGATCTAAAAGAACCAATCCTGCACTGATCCCAGTTTATGCTCCCCACATTCCTATTAAATCCTTCTTCAGTCTACTCTTTCAATTGAAACTAGGAGCAATTTACAGCAGCTTATTAACACCTAAGACCATAACACTATAAGACATAGGAGCAGAATTAGGCCATTGCACCTGTTGAGTGGGTTCAGTCATTCCATCATGGGCGATTTATTATCACTCTCAACCCCATTCCCCTGCCTATGTGTGGGATGTGGGAAGAAAATGGAGACCAGGAAGACCCCCACACGGTCACAGGGGAGAAAGCACAAAATTCCACGTGGACACCGTCCGAGGTCAGGTTAGAACTCAGCTCTTTGGAGTTGTAAAGCAGTGGCTCTGCCAGCTGCTCCTCTCCGATTAGATTGGCTTTATTTGTAACATGCACGTCGAAGCATACAGTGTGGTCCAGCGCTTTGTGTCAATGGCCAACAGTTCAGGTATTGTGCTGTGGGCAGCCCGCAGGCACTGCCACACTTCCAGTTCCGACATAGCATGCCCACCACTTACTAACCAGATATAGAACATAGTACGTTACAGAACAGTGCAAGCCCTTCAGCCCACAATGTTGTCCTTTTAACCTACTCTAAGATTAGTCTAACCTTTCTCTGCTACATAGCCCTCCATATCATCCTAGTGTCTGTCTAAGTGTTGCTTAAATGTCCCTCATGTATTCGCCTCTGTCATCACCCTTGGCAGTGAACCCACCACTGTCTGTGTAAATCACCTACCTCTGACTTCTCTCCACCCCCCAGGTCCTTTGAATGTGGGAGGAAGCTGGAGCAGCCGGACAAAAGCCATCTGGCCAGAATCAGGTTTAATACACTGACATACATTGTGAAATCTGTTAATTTTGCGGCAGCAATACAATGCAATACATGATAATAAAGAGAAAAAAGCTGTGAATTGCATTAAGTGTGCATCTATACACACATACACACACACACACACACACACACACACGAGGGGTGAGGGTTTGTGTCCTAAGGTAGAAAGAGATGAGTTATACAGCTCTCGTTGCATGCATGTGCATTTCAACTCTTTGAGTGATTATGCAGAAAGTTTGAAGTCAATACCTTAGGCCACAAACTTATCAATCACCCCTCGTTTATGTATATGCGTGTGTATGTGTGTATGTATGTATGTATGTACACACACACACACTTAATGTAATTCACAGCTTTATTTTCTTTATTATCATGTATATATGGATATAGAAGGAATAGATAAATTAAAGGCGTTACATTATAGAAGTAGTACAAAAATAGAAATAAAAGTAGTGAGGTAGTGTTCATGGGTTCAATGTCCATACAGAAATCGGATGGCAGAGGGGAAGAAGCTGTTCCTGAATCATTGAGTGTGTGCCATCAGGCTTCGGTACCTCCTCCCTGATGGTAACAGGGAGAGCATACAAACTCCTTACAGACAGTAGCGGGAATTGACCCTCCTGAATGGTGGTCATTGGCTCTGTCAAGCGATTATGCTAACCGGTACGCTACCCACCTTCCCCACCACATGCTGTGGAAGAAAAGCTGCTGAGCAGCAGCCCCCTCTCCTCACCTCAATCTCTTCTTCATGCCTGAAGGAAGCAACAGAACTCCATTGCTATTATCCTGTCAGACGACTTGTCAGAACCAAAGATTGAATTAATTTATTCTGAGTGCACGCCCTTTGCAAGAACGGAGTAAAGCAAGATGTGACACCCACAACCTGATTTCCTTAATTAATGCCCTAGGCTGAAGCCAATTATAATTTAAAGAAAACACTGACTGATGTGAACATCCTAATTATGCTACCATTGATTGAGCCCACGTCAAAACAACACCTTGTGTAATGCAATAAAAATAGTTACCTAAAAATACACATTCTTATTGAAATTAAATTGCAGAATGAATTGTGTAAGGTCAAAGTTTAGTGAAGACTTACGATTGCATGGCTAACAACTAGTAATTAAGTAAACAAACAAACATTAAAAATCTGCATGATGTACTGATGAGGTAAGTTGATGATTTAAGTATAGACAGCTTGTGGGAAATATCGATCTGAAATATCTACACCGTTCAGCAGGGAATCTAATAGATAAAGGGTGAAGAAGAGGGTGAGGAAGTTTGTAGAAAAAAAGACCATAGTCATCAGCGTGCATTTTCTTGGGAACATTGAGGTTTAGTGTTGTTATATGAGCTGAGTCCATTTGTGTGAGGCTTGAGCAGGTTAAGCAGCATGGATTTCTTTCCCTTACCAGACAAATTATTGATGGAGTAGAGTGGGTGTTGTGGAGGAAGACATAGATTTAAGTTCATCAGTAAGGAAAGTTCAGAAAAAAAGGCTACTTGATTCAAGCAATGGTGAAAGTCTGGAACTCATTACCTGAAGCCTATGGGCGCACTGTCAAGGACTCACGTTCTCAATATTATTGATTTATTTAGTAATCTATTTATTTATTTATTTGTTTGCTTGTATTTGGACAGCACATCTTATTTTGCACATTGGCTGCTTGTTCATCTTTGTGTGTAGCTTTTCATTGATTCTATTGTGTTCTTTTGTATCTACTGTAGTGTGAATGCCTGTAAGAAGATTAATCTCAACGTAGTTTATGGTGACATATACGTACTTTGATAATACATTTCAACTTTGAACTTTGAAAAGATGGTGGAGGCTGAAACCTGGACAAGGTGCTGTTCAAAATGTCCTAACTGTTGCAGCAGTAATATAGTAGCTAGCAAATCACTTTACAGGTCCATGATTTATCTAATGGGGTTGAAATCCTAACGCTGCATGTAAGGAGTTTAAATGTCCACCTCAGGTTATGAGGGATCCCTCAAGGTGCAATGGTTTCCTCCCAAGGGTTAGTGAGTTGTGAACATGCTACATTGGCACAGGAAGTGTGGAGACACTTGTAGACTGCCCAGTCCAATCTTAGCTGATCTAATTTGACATAACTGACACATTTCACTGGATGCTTCAATGTAGATGTGACAAACAGATTAGATTATTAGATTATAAGGACACACAGTCCTCTTTTATTGTCATTTAGTAATGCATGCATTAAGAAAGGATACAATGTTCCTTCAGAATGATATCACAGAAACACAAGACAAACCAAAACTAAAAAAAACTGACAAGCCACATAATTATAACATATAGTTACAACAGTGCAAAGCAATACTGTAATTTGATAAAGAACAGACCATGGGCACGGTAAAAAAAAGTCTCAAAGTCTCTCGAAAGTCCCGTCATCTCATGCAAACGGTAGAAGGAAGAGAAACTCTCTTCCTGCCATGAACCTCCAGCGCCACAAACTTGCCGATACAGCATCCTGGAAGCACCCGACCACAGCCGACTCTTGAGTCCGTCCGAAAACTTCGAGCCTCCGATCAGCCCTCCAATACCGAGCACCAAGCACCATCTCTGCCGAGCACTTCGACCCCGGCCCTGGCAACAGGCAATAGGCAAAGCCGAGGATTTGGGGCCTTCCCCCTCCGGAGATTCCCTATCGCACAGCAGCAGCTGCAGTGAAGCAGGCATTTCAGAAGTTTCTCCAGATGTTCCTCTGTGCTTCTCAGGTCTGTCTCCATCAAATCAGGATTGTGCACGGTACCTACTTAACAAATACAATATCATTGCGTCGCGCCACCATCGTCTCCTCCCCTCCCTAAAGCTGATATTTATTTAAAAACTCACATAATAAAAGTGAACATACAATACCTATGTCAGGTTTCTGTTTATTGAATGCAGCTCACCATTCAACACCATCATACCCTCAGTACTAATTAAAAAGCTCCAAAACCTGGGCCTCTGTACCTTCCCCTGTATTTGGATTCTCAGCTTACTCATCAGGAGACCACAGTCAGTGCAGATCAGGAATAATGTCTTCTCCTCACTTACAATCAGCACTGGTTTTCTTCAAGGATGTGTGCTTAGCCCACTGCTCTACTCTCTCTACATTCATGGCTAGGCACTACTCAAATGTCAATGATACAACTATTGTAGACAGAATTTCAGATGGTAATGTGAGGCGTACAAGATCGAGATAAATCAGCTGCTAGGGCGGAGTCACAACAACAACTTTGCACTCATCAGCAGTAAGACCAAGGAATCGACTGTGGACCAGGCAGTCAGAATTGAGGGAACACACACCAGTCCTCATCGAGGTTTCAGCGGTGGAAAGGATGAGCAATTTCAAATTCCTGGTATCAACATCTCTGAAGATCTATCCTGTGGCCAAAATACTGATGGAATTACAAGAAAAGCATGACAGCAGTTATATTTTATTAGGAGTTTGAGGAGTTTATGTCACAAAAAATAGCAAATTTCCACATATGTAATGTGGAGGGCATTCTAACTGGTTGCATCACCATCCGATATGGAAGGGCTACTGCACAGGATTGGAAAAAGATCCCATGAAAGTTGCCTCCCCAGCTTTGAGGACATCTTCAAAATGCAATGTCTCAAAAAGACGGCATCATTAAGGACTCTCATCACCTAGGACATGCCATCTTCTCATTCCTACCATCAAGTAGGATGTACTGAAGCATGAAGACATATACTCAGTTTTTTTATGAGCAACCTCTTCCCTCCACCACTAAATTGCTGAACTGACAATAAATCCATGTACACTACTTTTTATTTCTCCCTCCCTTTTCATTACTTATTTAATTTAATTATATATATGTATTTCTTATGTAATTTATAGCATTTTTATTCATTCTTGTTCTGTACTTCTGCTACAAAACAACAAGTATCACGACATATGTTAATGATATTAAACCTGATTCTGAATCAATTTGCCCTGCTACTTGCTTGCTTCCACTGTATGGTAGGTTACAGTGACTGGTCTACAATCACACTGAGGTCCCTTTGAACTCAACGCATGTGACAGTAATAAACCAATTTACCACTTAAGACATGTTCTTTCTGTTCGATGAGCAAATGAGGATAACCTCATATTGATCCATGCCATTCCATCTGCTGTACTCTCTCACCCTCTGAAGCACAATATCGGGATGGCGCAGTAGCATAACAACCATTACAGTAGCACAATCATTTTACAGTGCAAGTGATGAACCAACAGGGTTTGAGTTCCACCACTGTCTACAGGAGCTAGTACTCACTGGCCCACCTGGTCTGCCTATCACCATTTGTATTCACTGGCCAACATGGTCTGGTTTTCAAACATAAGACACAGGAGCAGAAGTACCAGGGAGGAAAGGGCTAATGCAAGGGGGCATAATTTTAAGATGATTGGCGGAAAGTAAGGAGGTGTCAGACCCTTGTTTGGTTTAGAATTGTCACCAGCTTGATTAATGGAAAGAATCAATCACTGGCAGCAAAATTCATCACAATTCCTTAAAGTCAAGCATTAGCATCTGCCGTGGACGGTCCCAAGCCCAGCTGCAAAAGCAGGAAGGTGAAACATGGGGCTAGCCATCCTATAAAAACCCGGTGCTACAGAAATGCCAACAGAAGCTGCAAAGACCTTATCAGTGGGAAAGGAAGGATCTTCACGTAAACGCGGTAAAAATGGGCTACGCCTGGAATTGAAAGGCTGGCCCAAATCAGAGGATTCTGGTGAGCTGCTGCCAAATGCCTATGCCTCAGTAGGGATAACATGCTTAAGAAGAAGAAGACTGGCAAGAAAGGTAGAGGTTTGGTTTGCAATGTTCCTGCAAATGAAAGATGATCTATTATAATAAATGCATAAACTGCAGAGTTAAAATTAAAATCTTGTCAGTGTTGGACTTTTAATTATTAAATGCTACGAGAAGTATAATTAAACTGACACTGTTATAAAATGGCATTGATCATAGCATAGACAGTTTGTTGTCTTCATGTAATCACAAGTGTGAGGTAATGCATTTTGGGGAAACAAAACGCCTTCCTTAGTCAGGAGACTGCATTCAAGAACTGTGAGGTAATGATGTAGTTTTACAAAGCACTGGTTAGACCACAGCTGGTGTTCAGCTCTAGTGGGGTGACACGGTAGTGTAGTGGTTAGCACAGCGCTTAACAGTACCAACGACCCAGGTTCAATTCTTGCCACTGCCTGTAAGGAGTTTGTACCACGTGGGATTCCTTCGGATGCCCTCGTTTTCTCCTACAGTCCAAAGACGTGCCAACTGGTAGGTTAATTGGTCTTTGTAAATTGTCCTTGAGTAGACCAGGATTAAACTGTAGGATTGGCTCGAAGGGCTGGAAGGGCCTGTACTGAGCTGTTTCACTTTATGATCTATGGTTATGTTAAACCAGGGCAGGACTTTTGCTTCAACCTTCTATCGCATTCTTACCCTGCCCTCGAGTCTTGTATACTCGAGTCTTTCACTATGGGATTGTGTAACAGTAATGTCAATAAAAATTGGACCATGATCTTCCATTCATTCAGACTGTGCCTGTTGGCCCATTGACAGAGATTCAACACTTTTTGACTTGCTTTTTATTCCTTACCTGTGCACTTCTTGTTTTTTCTTCTAATATCTCCTTACAGGTCTCAACTATGGGTGCCACAATAGCACAGTGCTTAATGTGACACTATTAAACTTTGGGCATCGGAGTTTGGAGTTCAACTTCGGTGCCATCTGTATGTTCACCATGTGACTGTTCGGGTTTCCTCTGGGTGCTCCAGTTTTCTCCCACAGTCCAAAGGTGTATGGGTCATTTTACCTACACCTTGTTCAAGCTCCCCTTCACAGAGTCCAAGAGTCATAGAGCATTGCAGACCATCTAGACTGTACCAAACTTTTATTCGGCCCAGTCCCATCAACCCACACCTGCGCCATAGCCCCTATACTCTGCCTATCCAGGTACTTATCCAAAACTTCTCTAAAATGTTACAATCAAACCAGCATCCAGTACTCAGTCCAACTCGCACCACCCTCTGAGTGAAGAAGTTCCTCCTCTGGTTCCCTTTAAATGTTTCACCTTTGGCCCTTAACCTATGATCTCTGGTTTTAGTTTCACCCAACCTCAGTGGAACAAGCTTGCTTACATTTACCCTGTCTATACCCCTCATACTTCCATCGAGCCTCCCTCGTTCTCCTACACTCCAGAGAATAAAGTCCTAAGTTATACAACTTTTCCCTGTAAGTCACATCCTCAAGTCTCAGCAACATCCTTGTAAACTTCCTCTGTACTCTTCCAATTTTATTTCCTATAGGTAGGTGACCAAAATTATACAGAATACTGCAAGTCTGTCCTCACAAATGTCTTATACAGCTTCAATAACACATTCCCACGTAACTATGATTTATGAAGGTCAATGTACCAAAAGCTCATTGTATGCCACTTTCAAGGAATTCTGGATCTGTATTCCCAGATCACTCAGCTCTTCCTATCACAAAGCTTCCTTTTTGATTTATTTTTGTTGGCCCACTCCCCACCTGCCTCAAATCTTATCTTCAACTGGAACATTAACTCTCTTTCTGTGACCCCAGATGTTGCCTAAGCCACTGGACACAAGGACACAAGAAAATAGGAGCAGAATTATGTCATTTGGCCCTTCAAGACCTCCCTACCATTCTGAGAGTCTTAGAGTAATACAGCATAGAAGAAGGCCCTTCAGCCCAACTGGTCCATGCCAACCACCCATTGGTTCCAATTGCCCTTGTTAGGCCCATAGACTTCCAAGTCCTTCCTCTTTATGTTCCTATCCCAGTGCTTCTTAAGTATTACAACTGTACCTGCCTCAACCACTTCTTCTGGCAAATCATTCCAGGTATTCACTAGCCTCTGTGGAACGAAGTTATCTTTGGAGTCCCTTGTAAATCTCTCTTCCAATACTGTGTATCAGAGTCTCCTTACCAGGTTGTAATGCAACCAGTCAGCAAGTTCTCCATCAATACCCCTGTCCTCCATCTACACCCCTCCTCACCTCCCCTATCTGGCACTACCTATTGGTTATCCTACACTCCACCTCAGTCCACCAATCACCTCAGACTCCAGTCTCACCTCTCCCCTTCTTCTCTTTATACCATCAATCTCACCTCTCCACTCTCAGTCCCGATGCAGGGTCTTGACCAGGAACATTGACAACTCCTTTCTTCCCCACAGATGCCGCCCGGCCCCTTGAGGTCCTCCAGCAGATTGTTTGCCACTTCCAGTTATCTAGTGCCTAATTTCAGGAAATCGCTTCTTAATCCTGACCACTCTCTCTTTTCTTCTTTTAAAATGCTCATTTCCTCCGATGAAGTTTATGCTCACCTCTTCCTGAGATCCCCTACATACTTTAATAGTGAGGTGCCACGGGAGAATAGCCATTAGCAGAACGCTATTACAGCTCAGGGGTGTCGGAGTTCGGACTTCAATTCCGGCACCGTCTGTAAGGAGTTTGTACGTTATCCCTGTGACCATGTGGGTTTCCTCTGCGTGTTCTGGTTATTAGGTTAATTGTTCATTGTAAATTGCCCTGTGATTGCGCTAGAGGAAGTATAGGAAGTATAGGCTGTTAGCTGGTGGTGTGGCTTGTTGGGCTGGAAGGGCCTGGTCCACACTGTATCTCTAAATAAATAAATAAATGAACAATTTCTCTCTCTCTCTCTCTTTCTCTCTGAGAGCATTCCCATGAAACAGCTTGAGACATTTCACTGCTCTAATACAAGGTGTTGCCGAATTCAAAGCTGTCACTTTGCCACAGCAGTAGTTTAAGCTTTTTCTCCCGAAGGTTTGATTGGTGGCGAGGAGCAGCCTTTTGCATGTAAATCTCACCACTGTACGATTGTGCCAGAGAGATTGTCCGGCGATTATTTTTTTTCCCTCTGTCCCCAGTCGACAGAGAAGCTCATTATCCTGCACTCTCTGACACCACATAACTGAAAGTGTCGCCAACTGTGGCAGATTGCAGGAGAAACTGCCACCATCAGTGATCTGCAGATCGATACATGCAGCCTCCCTGTCTCGCCAGCCGCTGCACCTACAGGTATCAGAGAGTGATAATGGCTCAATCTGTCACTCTGATGAGAAGCTGCATTGGCTCCCGTTGATGGTAGCTGACAGACTAAGATAAATGAGACTAGTTGGTGAGACTTCAAAGACTTACTAGTTCAGCATTGCAGTTCATTTGTAAGTCATCACGGTGAAAATGTTGAAGCAAGATTTATTAGATTTTAAAAAATTGGGAAAAAATGCCTCCTACTCTCGCAGCCCCTTTGTCCAATGTTATTATTTCTTGGTTGACATTCATAACAAATGCACAGACATGGTGGTTCAGAGCTATAGAGTTATACAGCACAGAGTTTTCCGAGGATTGTCACCTCTTCATGATGGAGAGGCCTTTGAGTTCCTGAGATACCAAGAGTGATGCCGTCTGGTACTTAGCCATCTGACCCTTACCTGCTGGGAGGGTCACCCATGGTATTAAGGTCAAGGGGCAGGTCCCAGACAAAGAGTGATCCAACCAAGACCGCAATGCTGGAGCTGGCAGAAGATGGTGACACATCAGTATATCAGTGAAGGTGGAGGAAGGCTGCAGCTGTGAAGGGACCTCAGCTATCTTGTATTTCATGCCTTGGACTCTGACACTGATCTGTCCAGGACCGTGCAGTGGCTGCCCATGCATCATCAGTGTCCCCACATTAAATAAAGTCACACACAGGCATTCTCCATGAAGAGAATCCACCCTAACGTCTGACTGTGCGTGTGAATTCTGGATCAGCCTCTATAGCCACCTGAGGATCCACCAATAGGCAGCCCCTTAGGAGAAGAGCATACTCAACCCAAATGATCGAACCACAGCTTGAAAATAGGCCTAAACATGAGGAATTCTGCAGATGTTGGAAATTCAAGCAACACACATCAAAGTTGCTGGTGAATGCAGCAGGCCAGGCAGCATCTCTAGGAAGAGGTACAGTCGACGTTTCGGGCCAAGACCCTTCGTCAGGACTAACTGAAGGAAGTGCTAGTAAGAGATCCCACTTTCAAATCTCTTGCTAGCTCTTCCTTCAGTTAGTCCTGACGAAGGGTCTCGGCCCAAAACGTTGACTGTACCTCTTCCTTGAAAATAGGCCTTTTGGTTTAAATGATACATGCCAACCAAGACACCCATTCAGGACTTGGAGTAATGTGTTCATTTCTGGTCACCTTATTATAGGAAGGATATGGAAGCTATAGTCCCATTTGGGTTGATAGGTTCTTCATTAGTCAGGGTATCAAAGGTTACGGGGGAAGGCAGGAGATAGAATATTATTTAGGCTCGATGGGCCAAATAGCTTAATCCTGCTCCTACGATAATGGTCTTATAGGTCCCAGTACCTTGTCCGAATGCCATCGTCCTGGCTATTGGTAGAGTGGAAGCAAAACTGGATTGCCTATGAATTTGATCCAATACCGACCATCAACTCATTTTCTAGTCAGGACTGCCAGGTGAGAGACGTAGAATGCAGAATGGTGAGGATGTATCTCTTTTCCTGTTGAGATCGGACTTCTGAATGGTCAATGAACCCATTTACACTACCTTGCTATCCCTCTTTTGTACTATTCATTGTATTTTTATTGTAACTTGTAAATTTTTATGTATTGTACTGTGCCGCTGCCACAAAACAAGACATCTCACAACAGATGTTATTGATAATAAACCTGATTTTGACTGTGCAGTAGAACAAAGAACAGTATAGCATGCCATAACCACGGACCCTGCTTCAGGCTCCATGTGCCCCTGCAAGTGGACAGAACACCAGATTCAGCAATTGCGCCCGTGAATATGCATGTGTCAGCTAATTACTATTTCATTACGGCGGTATTTAACTCCCTTCTTTTCATTGAGGTACTTGTCGAGATTTGAGCAAACCACAACAACCTTTCGCTGCCTGCTTGCTTTCAGCCTTTCCTGAGAAAGTGGACTATCGACTGCTGGAGACTAATGATACTCATTTTATATTTAGATATTCCTTTCAGCCGAGGTGTTGGCATCTAGTTTGCTGTTTGAAAGTTTTAGTTAATGGCCCTCTTTGGCCTAGCATTTATTGCTTTCTTTTCCCTTAAATCCTGTTCACATTAAAGTCTGTGAAATATCAACCCGCTTCAGTGCCTCTCTCTCTCTGCATTTGGACTATATGTGAATGTAGTGACAGCAAGTCTCAACCACACAAAGATGGACCCAGCACAGACAGAGAGAGACAGAGCAGCTGAAATTCATTGGTCAGGTAGGGGACAAGCTACAGGTGATTGAATCTGTTCTGGGTGAAGTTATTGGAACAATAAGCCCAGTTTCATTTGAAGAAACAGGTATCATCCCTTGCAGCAATTGTTCAGGTGCCTGTGATTTCTGAACTCACTCCAAACAGCCATCTTCAGATAACAACCATTAGCATTCTTGCCAATGCAAGTCAGCAGCCTCTGGCTACATCAGTCCCATTCTCAGAATCTTGCAGGCCCTTCTTTTTCTGCTGCCCTGACAATCCTTCCATTAATGCTCCCTATCCCATGCCTGGACCAGAACTGACCCCTGCCTTCAGGCCACCACAGGCCTACATGTTCGGATCACCGTTGACTCCTGAGTAGATACAAGAGACGAGTATTCCACCGGGCAAATACTCTGGTAATCCCAATGGCTGCAGGAATTTTATTATCCAGTACGAGCTGACATTCTAAGCCCAGCCTGGTCGTTTTGGTGATGATGCATGAAAACTGTCGTACGTGGTCAATGTCCTAAATGGACCTCCACTCAGCATATTCAACGCTTCGTTGCCCTCCTAAGCTCCTGTCAGCTTGTGAGACAGCCACCCTCTTGGTTCATCATGGGTTCAAGCTCCACTGCGTCCCTCAAGACGTGGAGTCTGATTGAGGACCACACTTCACTTCCTGCTTTTGGAAGGCTTTCTGCTCTCTTGTAGGAGCCACAGCCAGCCTCTCATCTGGTTTCCACCCCCTGACAGAAAGAGTGAGTCAGGAGTTGGAGATAACCTGCTCAGCCTTGCCTCTCCCAACCTCACGTCCTAGAGCTCTTAGGTTTGAGTAGAGATCACCCACTATAGCCTACAGTCATCCTCCATGAGTACGTCATACTTTGAATGCCAGAAGGGTTTCCAGCCGTTGCCCTTCCCTGACCAGGAGAGTGATGAGGAGGGCCCTGTCACAACCATGAACTCTGCTGCAGGGTCTACGTTCCCCCACAGATGGGCTGTGCAGCACTTCCGGCGATCGTGCCTGTGAACATACACATGTCAGCTAATTATTATTTCATCTGGGCGATATTTAACTGCCTTCTTTTTGTTGTAGCATTTGTTTGAAGGATCTATGTGTGCATTAGACTCCAAGATCTATCTGTTCCTCCACACTGCTGGAATAAGTGAGCTTCTTGAAATCCTATCACTCTACTACCGCTTCAGAAAAATAATCTGCTAACTACAAGAGACTTTTGAATATTTAATATGCCTTATAACTACAATGAGTACAGAGAAAATTTACGAGGCTGTTGCCAGGACTGGAGGACCTGAGTTATAACGAAGGTTGTACAGGTTAGAACTTTATTCCCCGGAGCACAGGAGAATGTGGGAAAAATTGTTGGAGTTATACAAATTTATGCAGGGTATAGATATGGCAAATACAAGCAGGCTTTTTCACTGAGGTTGGGTAAGACTAAAACTAGAGGTCATAGATTAAGGGTGAAAGGTGAAATGTTCAAGGAGAACATGAGGCAAGAGAAAATCTGCAGAAGTCAGAAATCCAAACAGCACACACAGGATGCTGGAGGAACTCAGCAGGCCAGGCAGCATCTATGGATAAAAAGTACAGTCAACGCTTCCGCAGAAGGGTTTCAGCCCAAGATATTGACCGTGCTTTTTCCCGTAGATGCTGCCTGGCCTGCTGAGTTCCTCCAGCATTTTGTATGTGCTGCTTGGAGAACATGAAGTGCAGCTTCTTCACTCGGAGCGTGGTGTGAGTCTTGAATGAGCTGCCAGATGGGGGTTCAATTGCACAATTTAAGAGAATTTTGGTTAAGTACATGGACGGGAGGGGTATGGAGGCCTATGCTTCAAGTATAGATCAATTGGATAAGGAAGAATAATACTTCAGTACTAATGGGCTGAAGGCTTTTTGCTGTCATGCTCTCTGCCTCTCTGACTCTAAGCTGCTTTATTTCAGGGAGCAGGAGTATTATTCTCAATCTGAATCTGACCACAAACAAATGATTGACACCGAAGTGAGTTGGAGGGCGTCTGTCCAGGTGGAGACTTTCAGTCACAAAGACAACCAGGAAATGGAGCAGAAACTCTCTGACATCGAGAGGCAAGGTGAAGCTGCCATCATCCTGAGATTAATCTGAAAACAAGCTCTCTGTCAAAGTCAATGGGAAGCATCCGCAGCCTCCTGATGGTGCACTGAGGCATTGAGAACCTGACGCTGGGAACTGATTGACCACTTGGGACCATCCAGAAAGAAGCTGAAAAAAAACATTCCGTTTTTATTGTTAAATCCCCAGGATATGCCTGTCCATTCCCTGACACGTATCAAAGGAACAAGTAAAGTAACTTGCTGGGTATGTCTAAACTGTGAATGCCACGAAAAGGGGATTTCACTCTTTGTAAAAAACAGCTAAATTGGTCAAGAAACATCTGAAACAAGGCTAAAATGGTAAGTGTCCTAAAATGGTCTGCCCAGGCTTTCCTATTGGACTTGATTCACTTAAGGATTACTGCCAATGCTTTGTTAAATGCAAAGGTAGAGACCATGATGGATCTAAGGAATGGGAAGAAATGAGTTGTGTTGTCTTGGACCACATCCGTGATCAGAGGGAGGAGCTATTGGGGGGCTTAAAATACATTAAGGTGAATAAATCCCCGAGGCTTGACCAAATGCAATACTAAACCTTTAGGAAACTAGAGAAGGGTAGCATGGTAATGCAGCAGTTATCATAGTGATATTATAGAGCCAGCGACCCTGGTTCAATTCCACCGCCCTCTGTAAGGAGTTTGTATGTTCTCACTAGGACTGCATGGATTTCCAGTAATGGCACAAACACTGACGCTTTACTGGTTCACTGGCAATTCCCTCTCTCTGAAATGATAATGCTACATTAGTAATGCAGACGTTGGCTGAGTTGGATTAGAAGATGCTGACCAATAGCTTTGTTTTGCTTCTAACAGCATCAGAGGTATTCCAATCATCCAGAAGACTGCCAGTGTCTTATGAGGATACATTGTGCTAGCTCAGGCTTCTCTCTTCAGAAAAGAGGATGTGAAGTGACTTGACAGAGTGATAAGATGATAAGAGGCATAGAAAGGTTGGACAGCCAGTGACTTTTTACCAGGGCGGAAATGGCTAGTATGAGATATCCTCTGGGGGCTCCAGTTTCTTCCCACATACCACAGACATATGGGTTAGGGTTGGTACATTGTAAGCATGCCATGTTTAAATGTAAGGTGTTGGTAGGAAAGCACAGGGTAGATCTCAGAGGTCGGCTCCTTACATAGAGAGTGGAACAAGCTGCTGGAGGTGGTGGTAGAAACTGACACATTAGGGGCATTTAGGAGACTCTTAAAATAGAGACATGGAGTGCTGTGTGGGAGAGAAGTGTTAGAATGGTTTTGGAGTAAGTTAAAGGGCTGGTAAAACAATGTGGACCAAAGAGGCTGTACTCTGCTGTACTTTTCTGTGCTCTATGTTCAGTGCTCATGATGTTAAGCTACTAAGGAACACTTCTGTACAACACATAAAAAGGCCATTCAGCCCACTCCATCCATGCTAGCCTTTTCCCCTTCTACTCAAATCTCATTTTCCTGCGCTAAGATTCTTCTACACTTTGCCTTTTGTCTGTCTAAATGCCTCTTAACTGTTCTATCAGTGCCAGCAGTTTCCTTTCTCCTCACCTCTTCCTTTGTGAATTGAGGCTCAGTGAATAATTAATACTTCAGCCACGTCCTCTGGCAGTAGTTTCAACAGAGGCTGTGGATCAGTATTCTTCAGAGGTGACAGGACACCAGAAGCCAATTAGACAAAACTCTGGTGTGGAAAGGAGGCATCCACTGACAGGTGAAACAGAAGATCAGTATGGACATGCGCTGGAGAAGGGGAGTATTCAGAAAGAGAAACAGTTTCAATCTGCTTTACTTTGTCTTGTCTCTCTCAGTTCCTTAAGCTTGTCATAGCCAGGGGAGGGGTCAGATGGGGACGTCAACTGTATTTGGCAGCCTACCAAGAAGAAGGAAGGCTCTGATCTCAAACACCTGATGCCTTGCGCCTATACCCACTCATGGGGAAGGCTTCTGGAGTAGCACGGAAGAAAAATCTGAAGCTCAAGTCCCTAGGCAGTCCTTTGTTTAGATAGAAACATAGAAAACCTACAGCACAATACAGGCTCTTCAGCCCACAAAGCTGTGCTGAATATAATTACTTTAGAAATTACCTAGGCTTACCTATAGCCCTCTACTTTTCTAAGCTCCATGTACCTATCCAGGAGTCTCTTAAAAGACCCTATTGTATCCACCTCCACCACCATCACCAGCAACCCATTTCATGCACTCACCATTTTCTGTGTAAAAAACCTACCCCTGACATCTCCTTTGTACCTACTTCCAAGCACCTTAAAACTATGCCCTCTCATATGCCGTTCCAGTCCTGGGGAAAAGCCTCTGACTATCCACACGATCAATGCCTCTCATCATCTTATACACTTTGGTCAGGTCACCTCTCATCCTCTGTCACTCCAAGGAGAAAAGACCATGTTCACTCAACCTATTCTTATAAGGCATGTGCTCCCCACTCCAGATATCATCCTTGTAAATCCCCTCTGCAACCTTTCTATGGTTTCCACATCCTTCCTGTAGTGAGGCGACTAGAACTGAGCATAGTACTCCAAGTATGGTCTGACCAGGGCACTATATAGCTGTAACATTACCTCTCGGCTCCTGAACTCAATCCCAGGTTGATGAAGGCCAATGCACCGTATGCCTTCTTAATCACACAACCAACCTGTGCAGCAGCTTTGAGTGCCCTATGGACACAGACCCCAAGATTCCTCTGATCCTACACACTGCCGAGGGTCTTACCATTAATAATATATTCTGCCATCATACTTGACCTACCAAAATGAACCATCTCACACTTATCTGGGTTGAACTCCATCTGCCACTTTTCACCCAGTTTTGCATCCTATCGATGTCCCGCTGTAACCTCTGACAGCCCGCCACACTATCCACAACACCCCCAACCTTTGTGTCATCAGCGGATTTACTAACCCATCCCTCCACTTCCTCATCCAGGTCATCTATAAAAAATCAGTGCAGACTGACAACTACTGCGACTCTGCTGGTTGGCAAACTGTATGTGTCTCTGCTGTTCCTGTGGATTCATCAGCTGGATGGAGAGGGGGAGCCTGCTGAAAGGGCAGCAGCTTACTTTCCATACCAACCTGCCATGTCTTGTGTATACATAGACAGCTAGGACGCAAAATCCATGGTTGACCCTGATCAATGGAGGGTCTCACTGAGTGTTGGCTCTCTCTATCACATGCGGCACAATCAGGAATGAGATGCCGAATTGTTGAGAATCGCCCCTCCCCCAGATGAGACACAAATCCTTGACCTCATCTGCCATTTTGTGCAACATTCCGAGATACTTTCCCATGATGCACTGAAGCCCTTTTCCATAATTCCACAATCAGTTTGTAATTTGAGCGTGAGACTTCTAAATCTGTACAAGTTCATTCCGAGGCAGCCAGTCGGCTTCTCAATGACTTAGTGTTCAACATGAAAAATGATCCTGATGGTGCCATTATATTAGATTATCTTTTTATTAAATATGAGCTAATTGCAAAGGGTTTCTTACAACGTTGACAAAGAGACTTTAATCAGCGATCACTCAAACATGTAATTAAATCAATAAAGCTAGAATGACAGGAAGATTATAAACCACGAAAGGAGAATCTTAAAGGTATTTTTATTTATTTATTCACCATGTCAAAGGCACTGTCAACACAATAAAAATCAGCAGACTCTCTAAACTCAACATGCGAGCTCACTGAAGGTCAAAATAATTGTTCCCATGGTTCTGCCGTGGAGCTGTGAAGGAAAAGTTAACTCTTTTCTTCATTCGGATATGGTGCTGAAGAAGCACTGCACTGCCGGAAGTCTGGCTATTGGACAAGATGCTCAAACAGATCTGCTCCGTCCCACTGGATGAATGGAGAGGAAGGAGAGAAGAGGTATCACCCCCCCTGACCTGGTTAGACCACACTTGGAGTATTGTGTTCACTGCTCATTATATGAAAGATGTGGATGCTTTAGAGAGGGTGTGGATAAATTTCAGGATCTGCCTGGATTAGAGGGCGCACCTCATGAGCATAAGTTGAGTGAGTTAGGGCTTTTCTCTTTTGAACAAAGGAGGATGTGAGGTGCCTTGATAGGGGTGTACCAGATGGCAGCATGGAACTTACAAACTCACAGTTTGTAAGTTCTCACTGTGATGTGTGTGTTTCACCTGAGTGCTCTGGTTTCCTCCCATAGTTCAAAGGTGTACTGGTCAGCTGGTTAATTGGTCATTGTAAATTGTCCCGTGATGAAGCTAGGATTAAATCGGGGTTTGATGGGTACAGAAGCATTTATTCCGCACTGTATCTCAATAAACAAGAGGTACAGACGGAGTGGACAGCCAGAGACTTTTTTCCCAGGGTGGAAAAGGTTAATACAAGGAGGCACAATTTTAAGGTGATTGGAGGAAAGTATAGGGAGGATGTCAGGGTTAAATTTTTTACATGGAGAGTTGTGGGTGTGTGGAAGGCCCTGCCATAGGTTGTGGTGGAGGCAGATACATTAGGGACATTTTAAAAAATCTTACATAGGCACATGAATGATAGAAAAATGAAGAGTTATATAGGAAGGAAGGTTTAGATTCATCTTAGAATAGGTTTAAAAGTCGGCACATCATTGTGGGCAAAAGGGCCTGTATTGCACTGTGATGTTCAATATTCTATCTTCTGTGTTTTATGATCAATGTGGATCTCTTGTAACACACACAAAGTGCTGGAGGAACACAACAGGTCAGTTAGCATCTATGAAGGGGAAAAAACAGCCAACATTTTGGGGCTGAAACCCTTCATCAGGTCTGGAAAGGAAGGGGGAAAAATCCAGAATAAAAGGTGGGTGGAGGGGAAGGAATACAAGCTGGCAGGTGATTTATGAGACCAGATGAGAGGGAAGACAGCTGAGTGAGAGCGGCTGTATGAAGTTAGATGTTGGGTCCTGATAGGTGGAAGAGGTAAAGGACTGAAGAAGAAGAAATCCAGTAGGAGAGAAGGGTGGATCATGGGAGAAAGAGAAGGAGGAGGGGCACCAGAGGGAGGCGATGGACAGGTGAGGAGAAAAGAAGGGGCAAGAGGGGAACTAGAATGAGGAATAGAAAAAGAGAGGTGGAGGAATAAAAATTAACGGAAGCTGGAGAAATCAATGTTCATGCCATCAGGCTTGAGGCTACCCGGGTGGAATATCAGGTGTTGCTTCTTGAAGCTGAGTGTGGCCTCATTGTGGCAGCAGAGGAGACTATGGACTGACATGTTGGAATGGGAATGGGGAGTAGAATTGAAGTGGATGGCCACCAGGAAATCCTGCCCTTTGTGGTGGACAGAGGGAAGGTGTGTGACCCAATCGTCATTGACTGTCACTAATGTAGAGGAGGCCTCACCAGGAGCACCAGATATAATAGACGACTCCAGCAGATTTGCTGTGAAATGTGCTCTTAACTGGAAGTACTGCTTGGACCTTCAGGTAATTGGTTTCTTTTGTGCTCTGTGTGCAATGGCCTCCTCGAGGTTCTAGGTGTGTGGCACACTTTCCTTCCCATTCCCAAACTGACCTGCTAGCCCTTGGCTTTGTTTTTTTGCTATGGAGAGCTAGAAACAAATTAGAACATAGAACATAGAATGCCGAACAGTATATCTCAGAAAAAGAGTCTTTGGTGCACAATGTTATTAGTTTAATAAGTTTCCACATCCTACGGGAAGGACATGGAAACCATAGAAAGGGTGCAGAGGAGATTTACAAGGATGTTGCCTGGATTAGGGAGCATGCCTCATGAGAATAGGTTAAGTGAACTCAGCCTTTCCTCCTTGGAGCGACGGGGGATGAGAGGTGACCTGACAGAGATGTACAAGATAATGAGAGGCATTGATCGTGTGGATAGTCAGAGGCTTTTCCCCAAGGCTGAAATGGCTAGCATGAGAGGGCATAGTTTTAAGGTGCTTGGAAGAATAGGTACAGAAGTGATGTCAGGGGTAAGTATTTTATGCAGAGAGTGGTGAGTGCGTGGAACAGTAATCAAATGGCTAACTAAACTAGTCTCTCTTGCCTCCATATCCTTCCATTTTCCTCACATTCATTGGCCTGTCTAAGTATCTCTTAACAGTCTCTAATGTATCTGCGTCTACCACCAACCCAGGAAGTGTGTTCCATACACTTACCACTCTGTGTAAAATACTGACCTCTGATATCCCCCCAAACGTTCCTGCAACCACCCGAAAATCATGCCTTCACATATTAATCATTTCTATCCTGGGGAGGAGTCTCTGGCAATGTCACATCATCTTGTACATCTCTATCAAGTTATCTTCCTTCACTCCAGACCAGAAAGCTCTAGTTTGCTCACCTGCAAATGCTCCTCCCCTACCCCCACCCTTTTATTCTGGCTTCCGTCCTCTTCCTTTTCAGTTATGAAGAAGGGTCTCCACTTGAAACATTGACTGTTCAGTTCTTCAAGAAGGGTCTTGGCCCAAAAAAATTTTGATTGCCCACTTATTTCCATAGATAAAAACAACAGGAATTCTGCAGATGCTGGAAATTCAAGCAACACACATCAAAGTTGCTGGTGAACGCAGCAGGCCAGGCAGCATCTGTAGGAACTATTTCCATAGATGCTGTCTGACCTGTTGAGTTCCAGCAGCATCTTGTGTGTCATGCTTCAAAAAGTCTACATCCATTATTAATGACCCCCACCATTCAGGGCATGCCCTCTTCTCATTGCTACCATCAGGAGTCTGAAAAAAAGACACTCAATGTGTTAGGAACAGCTTCTTCCCTTCCACCATCAGATGTATCAATGGTCGGTGAACTCACGTACACTACCTCACTATTTTTATGCTTTTTTTTGCATGACTTACTGAATTTATTATATATGTATATTCTTAGTTTAATCTTGTAGTATTTTTGTTGTTATATATTACACTGTACTTCTGCCGCATAACAACAAATACAAATTTCCTGACATTTGCCAATGATATTAAACTTGATTCTGTTTCCACGATACGCGATGACCTGCAGATGCTGGAATTTTGAAATAGAAACAAAACTGGAAACACTCAGCAGGTCAGTCAGTATCTGGGCAGGTAATCTCTCAGCTATGGGTAGCTTCAGTCTTTCTTCAGACTCCACATAACTTAACAGCTTTCTCACCCCCTCTCTTGCTCTGAGAAAACCCCACAGATTCTTTGCCCCTTTATAGCTCAGTTCTTGGAATAAATTTGCAAAAGTTTAATAAGTTTCCACATCCTGCAGGAAGGATGTGGAAACCACAGAAAGGGTGCAGAGGAGATTTACAAGTATGTTGCCTGGATTGGGGAGCATGCCTTATGAGAATAGGTTAAGTGAACTCGACCTTTTCTCCTTGAAGTGACGGAGGATGAGGGGTGACCTGATAGAGGTGTACAAGATAATGAGAGGCATTGATCGTGTGGATAATCAGAGGCTTTTCCCCAGGGCTGAAATGGTTAGCATGAGAGGGCATAGTTTTAAGGTGCTTGCAAGTAGGTACAGAGGAGATGTCAGGAGTAAGTTTTTTACACAGAGAGTGGTGAGTGTGTGGAATGGGCTACCAGCGGTGGTGGTGTGGTGGAAATGATAGGGTCTTTTAAGAGACTCGTGGATGGATACATGGAGCTTAGAAAAATTGAGGGCTATAGGTAAAGCCTCGGTAGTTCTAAGTAGGGAGATGTTTGGCACAGCTTTGTGGGCTGAAGGGCCTGTATTGTACTGTATGTTTTCTATGTTTCTATGTTTCTAAGTTTGTCAAAGTGCTACATCTCCCATTCACCTCCTCCCTCACCTCCATTCAGGGCCCCAAGCAAATCTGCTCGGGTTGTCTATTGTATCCAGTGCTCCCAATGTGGCCTCTTCTGCACTGATGAAACCTGATGTAGATTGGAGGACTGCTTCATTGAGCTCCTCCATTCCATGTGCCAAAAGTAAAACTTCCCAATGGCCACCCATTTTAATTCCTGGTCCCATGCCCATTCCGACATGTTGGTCGATGGCCTCTTCTCGTGAGGCAACTCTCAGGGTGGAGGAGCAATGCCTTATGTTCCATCTAGGTAACCTCCAACATGATGTAATGGACATCAATTTCTTCTTCTAGTAAAATCTGTTTCCCTCCCCCTTCCCTCTTCTATTCCTCATTCTGGCCTCTTCCCTCTTCTTATCTGCCTACCACCTCCCTAGGCTCCCCTCCTTCTTCCCTTTCTCCCATGGTCCACTCTCCTTTCCCATTAGATCCCTTTCTCTCCAGCTCTGTACTTTTCCTTCACCTTAACTTCACCTATAACTTTCTAGCTAGTCCTCCTTTCCTTCCCCCCACCTTTTTATTTTATCGTCTTCCCCCTTCCTTTCCACTTCTGAAGAAGGGTTTTGGCCTGAAACATTGTTTATTTATTCATTTCCATGGATGCTGCCTGACTTAATGAGTTCCTCCAGCATTTTATGTGTGTTGATCAAGATTTCCAGCATCTTCAGAATCTCTTGTGCCTTTGAATAAATTAATTGAATCACATATGAGACACTGAGGCTGAACAGGGGTCGTTCAATATTAGAATTGGAATCTGGCTTATTATTGTTAGGGATTATGGAGGAGTTATGGAATTATTTGAATATATCCGATATTAGTTCAAATGACTCCCACTCCTCAGTTCTTAATGTAAATTAGAAGAAGTAATCAGTTTGAAGTTAAAAGGGCATCTTTACTTTAAATAATACTGTCTATGGAGCACAGGGAGACCTACAGCAGTGGGTTGGCTGTAAGAAATATGGTCTGTGAAGTCAAATGACCATGCATTAGCTAAATATTATATTTTAATTGTCCAGCATCAATCCAGGCAGCTGTGAGCTTAAGTAATTTGCACCATTGTAAACAAATTCAAGAAGATTGCAGACCAGACTGATATTATCTCCTACAAGAGAAAATCTGCAAATGCTGGAAATCCAAGCAACACACACAAAAAATGCTGGAGGAACTCAGCAGGCCAGGCAGCATCTATGGAAAAGAGTAAACAGTGGACCTGATGAAGGGTCTTGGCCTACAACATGGACTGTTTCGATGCTGGCTGGCCTGCTGAGTTCCTCCAGCATTTTGTGTGTGTTCCTTGATATTATCACTTAGCAGATCAAATAGTTGACCTATCAATAGTTGGGAGACTTGTGTGTACTCAGAGAGTCAACCCCCAACATTAATTTTGGGTATTAGCTCTCTTAGAAACCTTTAGACTATCTGAGTGAATTAGTTTGTCCCAGCAAAGGTATTTGAACTTTCCGAGGTGCCTTATCAGTTACAGTGTGACTCTACTGTAAAAATACATGCACCTCAAAGGAACAATTTGTCGGACACAAAATATTGAGGAGATAATGCAACTGTAACTATGGAATTGTATTGAATCACCTTTGATCTAAAGCAGAGGTTCCCAGCTTTTTTTATGCCATGGACCCCTACCATTAACTGAAGAGTCCGTGGAGACCAGATCGGTAACCACTGATTTAAAGAGTATACAAACATGGTCAGAATCGGAATCACATTATTGCCAGTATGTGAAACATACCAGAATTGATTGTGGCTTGGTCCCAAGCGTAAAACACAGGCTAATACCATAACAGACAATACTACAGCAACCAATGGTTTACAATCCAGTAGTGCAAACAACCATGAGCAATCAACAATTAGCAGACTGGTCACATCCGCAAATGTCAATAATCATGCTTAAATAAAAGTGAACATATGAGCAGACTCAATAATTATCAAAAGAATGGGGAGAACAGGAAAGGCCTTTTAACAGATGTTGAGTAGGGACATTTTAGGGTATTATACCTGAGTAAGTTTTGTTAATGTTTACAGGAAAGAAGCTTCGGAGGTGATGTGCAGTCCTGGTGATAATAGACTTGTAGCATCTCCCTGATAGCAATTTGATGAACAGGTGACTGTTAGAGTGTTTGGAGTTAGTAGTAATTCTTTGGATCTTTTCTTTGCTCTGGCAATGAACTTTAATGTACTTTGTATTTGGGGACTGAACCAAGATGGTCTCCAAGAGAATGTCTGTTTGTCATGATAGAAGCCCCAGAGGAAGGTGCATGCTTTTGACTGGTCACTATTGTACTCTCATTCAATGCTTCCAGAGGAAGTTGCTCACATTTGATTGGCCTCTCTCTTCCTCTCACTGGATGCTACCAGAGGATGGGGCCGAAATCTTGGGTCCTGAGCAAGGTTTAATTGAAATGGTTTGTGGATTGAACGTTGTAGTTCATGTTATTTTGTGTTTCTGCTTTCTGGTGGCTCCTTTTTGTTGCTGTTTTCTGCGATTTTGGTCAGAGCGGACTGGCTCTGTGGCCAGCAGTTAATAAACAACACAGTGCTAGATTGAACTGAACTATACATTTCTGGTGTGTTTCGATGACTTTGCAGTTTGATGTTTTATGTTCTATGTTTTAATGCTAATTTTTGTCATTTGCATGATTTGTTTTTCTTTTTGCACATTGGGGGTTTGTTGTTTTTTCTTTGAATGGGTTCCATGGTTTTTTTTTGTTTTGTGGGTGTCTGTGGGAAGACAAATCTCAGGGTTGTATACTGCATACATACTTTGATAATAAATGTACTTTGAATCTTGAATCTTGAATAATCATTTGCTATCCACAATTTCTCCAATTTCTCCAGTGACTTTGTCTGAATCACTACAATTAACAGTTAATGATTTGGTCTGACTACTGTCCCCTGTAAGCTGCAACGGTGCTGTAACTGTTAACATTCAGCTGGAATTTTTAATATAATATTAGATTGTTGAAATTATGTTAATATAATGGTGAAATACCCTGTAATTAATTATGTGTTAATGAATATATTCCATACACATTCTAAATAAAAAAAATTACAGATTGTAACAATAAACACAGAATGGACATCAGTAGCCCATCATTAATAAACTAACAGGCCGCTGAATGCGGACACCATCTAACCAAAACATTTTACTTTTGTCATTGGGCCTGTCAGTGTTGTGACTGCTTGGCATTGTTTACTTGTGTTATAAGTTTTGGCTTGTGTTTGCTTGATGTGAATATTAAAAACAGAAAATGAAAGTGCTGCGCAGTTTACAGGTCATTCAGAACAATGGTTGGTCTTAGCAGGTTTTTAAAACATTAGAGAGAGCATTGGCTGAAACCCTTGGATCTTAGCCTGAAATGCTAACAGTTTATTCTCTTCCACAGATGCTGCCTGACCTGTTGAGTTCCTTTAGCATTTTGCATATGTTGCTCTGGATTTTGAACATCTGCAGAATCTCTTGTGGTAATATTTGACCCAAGGCGATCTAAGCGTTTCCTATCCACAAAC
Source organism: Mobula birostris (assembly GCF_030028105.1). Lineage (NCBI taxonomy): Eukaryota > Metazoa > Chordata > Chondrichthyes > Myliobatiformes > Myliobatidae > Mobula > Mobula birostris. Next base: position 75,729,813 of record NC_092384.1, on the reverse strand, counting down.
CTGTCCAAATGTTTTTTAAACATTGTAATTGTATCTTCCTCTGGCAGCTCACTCCATAAACATGCCACCCTCTGTGTGAAAAAATTGCCCCTCAATTCCCTTTTAAATCTTTCTCTTTTCCCCATAAACCAGTGCCCTGTAGTGGTTACTTGAAAGAAAATGAAAAGCGCTTGGAGACTAAGCACAGGGGTTGACACTGTATGACACACTCCAGAATAGTGACATTCCAAAATTCAAAAGAGTACATAGAAACATAGAAAACCTACAGCACAATACAGGTCCTTCGGCCCACAAAGTTATATTGAACTTGTCCTTACCCCAGAACTACCTAGGCTTACCCATAGCCCTCTATTTTTCTAAGCTCCATGTACCTATCCAGGATTCTCTTAAAAAACCCTATCATCTCTGCCTCCACCACTGCCTACGGTAGCCCATTCCACGCACTCACCACTCTCTGCGTAAAAAACTCACCCATGACATCTCATCTGTACCTACTTCCAAGCACCTTAAAAATTATGCACTCTTGTGCTAGCCATTTCAGTCCTGGGAAAAAGCCTCTGACTATCCACATGATCAACGCTTCTCATTTAATCCTTTATTAAGGAACCAGCAAAAGCAAACAATCTTGTAACAATAAACAACTAACAAAACTACAGCTAGCACTATAATGAAATAAACAATGATACAATAGTAATCTAGTGGTAGTGTTAACATTAGCGGTCAAAAAAATGTATCATTCAGGTTGCCTCTCTCGCCCTACCTTGAGTAAGATGACCTTAAATAAAGCATGAATACATAACTATACTCATTTGCTTCTACCACACCCCAACCCATGTAACAAATTACTCATGAAGAACATGTAACACAAAACACAATAATGACAGAGAGAAAATAGATTCATGGCTCCTACTCTCCCTTCCCCTGGGAAAAATCTGTGGGCATGCTACAGTGCCTATAAAATGTATTCACACCCCTTGGAAGTTTTAATGTTTTGTTGTTTTACAAGATTAAATCACAGTGGATTTAATTTGGCTTTTTTTTTACACTGATCAACAGAAACAGACTTTACTGTGTCAAAGTGAAAACAAATGTTTACAAAGTGAACTAAATTAATTTCAAATATAAAGCACAAAATAATTGATTGCTTAAGTATTCAACCCCCTCCAATCAGTATTGGATAGATGCACCTTCAGCAGTAATTACAGTCTTGAGTCTGTGTGGCTAGGTCTCTATCAGCTTTGCACAACTGGACACTGCAATTTTCCCCAATTCTTCTTTACAAAGTTGCTCAAGCTCTGTCAGATTGCATGGGGATCCTGAGTGAACAGCTCTTTTCAAGCTAGCCAGAAAGTCTCAATTGGATTGAGGTCTGGACTCCGACTTGGCCAGTCCAGGACCTTAACTTTGTCATTTTTAAGCCATCCCTGTGTAGTTTTGGCTTTATGCCTGGGGTCATTGTCTTACTGGAAAACAAATCTCCAAAGTTACACTTCACTTGCAGGTTTTCCCCCAGGGTTTCCCTGTATTTTGCTGCATTCATTTTATGCTCTACCCTCAGAAGTCTTCCAGGGCTTGCTGCAGTCAAGCATCCCCACAGCATAATGCAGCCACCACTATGTTTCACTGCAGAGATGGTGTGTTTTTGATGATGTGCATTGTTTGGCTTACAGCGGTTAGTCTGATGGCCAGAAAGTTCAATTTTGGTTTCATCAGACCATAGGACCTTCTTCCAGCTGAGTTCAGAGTCTCCCACATGCCTTCTGGCAAACTCTAGCTGAGATTGCATATAAGTCTTTTTTTCCAGCAGTGGGTTTCTCTTTGCCACTTTCCCATAAAGCTGCAACGAGTGAAGCACCCGGGCAACAGTCATTGTATGTGCAGTCTCCCCTACCTCAGCCACTGAAGTTTGTAACTCCTCCAGAGTTGTTATAGGTCTCTTGGTGGCCTCCCTCACTAGTCCCTTTCTTGCACGGTCACTCAGTTTTTGAGGACAGCCTGCTCTAGGTAAAATATAGCAAAATATAGCTGTGCCATATTCTTTCCGTTTCTTGATGATTAACTGTCCTCCAAGGCATATTCAGTGACTTGGAAATTTTCCTTATCCATCTCTTGACTTCTGTCTTCATAGTGTAGTTTTTGCCAGGATACTGACTCACCAGCAGTTTGACCTTCCAGATACAGGTGTATTTTTACTACAATCAATTGAAACACCTTTACTGTATGCAGGTGATCTCCATGTAACTAATGATGTGACTTCTAAAACCAGTTGGCTGCACCAGTGATGATTTGGTGTGTCATATTAAAGGGGGTGAATACTTACGCAGTCAATTATTTTGTGTTTTATATTTGTAATTAATTTAGATCACTTTGTCAAGATCTGTTTTCACTTTGACATGAAACAGTCTTTTTCTGTTGATCAGTGACAAGAAAGCCAAATTAAATCCGCTGTGATTCAATGTTGTAGAACAACAGAACATGGCAACTTCCAAGGTGGATGAATACTTCTTATAGTCACTATATTTACCTGTATACCTCATGATCTATTCTACCTCAGCAAGTTCATCCGTCAGCCTGCTTCACTCTAGAAAAGAGTTACAGGGAAGTATCACAGTGATATCGTTAGTGGTGCCTCTGTCTCACAGTGCTAGAAACCTGGGTTCGATCCTGACCGCGGGTGCTGGTGCTGTGGAGTTGCACATGCTCACTGTGGGTTTGTGGTTCCTTTGGCTGCTGTAGTTTCTGTAAAACTATAAGATATGGTAACAAAATTAGGTCATTCAGTCCATAAAGTCTGCTCCCCAACCAATCATGGCTCAGCCCATTCTTCCACCTTCTCTTCATAACCCTTAACCACTTTACCAATCCAGGACCTATTAATATCTGCCTTAAATCCACCCTTTATCTTGTTCTCCACAGACCTCTGTGGCAATGAATTTCACAGATCCACTGCCCTCTGGCTGAAGAAATCCCTCCTCAACACGGTTGTAAAGGGATGCCCCTTTATTTTGAGACCATATCTCAAAGATGTGCAGGTTAGTAGGTAAACCTGTCACTGTCAGTTGTGCCCAGTGTGTAGCTGAATGGCAGAAACAGAGGGATGATGATAAGAATATGGGAAGAATTTAAAAAATGATGGGATTAGTGCAGGACTAGTGTAAATTGGCAATTCTGATTTATTTATTTATCAGATGTACATCAAAGCATACAGTGAAATGCATGGTTTGTATTAACAACAAACACAATGTAAAGATGTGCTCGGGGCAGCCACAAGTGCTCTACACAGTCTGTGCTAACATAGCCTGGTCACAATGTTTAACAGAACAGCAACAAAGCAACAACAGTAAAACTAGCCCATTTCACCCCCTCGTCTACAGTCCACCCACTCACACACTCTGATATCTTCCAAGCCCAGGACAGGTTACCTCACCAACCTCCACTGGACTTGTGGACCCACATACATCAGGCCTAAGACTTCCCCAGGGGACTCACAGACTCGCAGACCCTCAGCTTTGGCCATTGAGCCTCAGCTTCTGAACTTCCAGTCACCCCTCAAGCTATGATCTTCCGTATTGACTCCAGGACTCACAGATAATGGGAGACCAAACTCCAGGCCTCGAAATGCAGATTCAGTGATGATGGGATACTGAACCCCAGGCCTTGAACTCCAGACTCGTCAATGACAGGACCCTGAAGTCCAGGCCTCATAGTCATAGTCATAGTCATACTTTATTGATCCCGGGGAAAATTGGTTTTCGTTACAGTTGCACCATGAATAATAAATAGTAATAGAACCATAAATAGTTAAATAGTAATATGTAAATTATGCCAGTAAATTATGAAATAAGTCCAGGAACAGCCCATTGGTTCAAGGTGTCTGATCCTTCAAGGGAGGAGTTGTAAAGTTTGATGGCCACAAGCAGGAATGACTCCCTATGACGCTCAGTGCTACATCTCGGAGGAATGAATCTCTGGCTGAATCTACTCCTATGCCCACCCAGTACATTATGTAGTGGATGGGAAACATTGACCAAGTTGGCATGCAACTTAGAGAGCATCCTCTTTTCAGACACCACCGTGAGAGAGTCCAGTTCCATCCCCATGACATCACTGGCCTTACGAATGAGTTTGTTGATTCTGTTGGTGTCTGCTACCCTCAGCCTGCTGCCCCAGCACACAACAGCAAACATGATTGCACTGGCCACCACAGACTCGTAGAACATCCTCAGCATCGTCCGGCAGATGTTAAAGGACCTCAGTCTCCTCAGGAAATAGAGACGGCTCTGACCCTTCTTGTAGACAGCCTCAGTGTTCTTTGTCCAGTCCAGTTTATTGTCAATTCGTATCCCCAGGTGTTTGTAATCCTCCACCATGTCCACACTGACCCCCCTGGATGGAAACAGGGGTCACCGGTACCTTAGCTCTCCTCAGGTCTACCACCACCTCGAGCTCTGAACTCACCTACTCATGTACCTTTGTGTCAGTGTCCAGTGTAGACTCAGAAGTTTGAAAGGCCTGTGTCCATATGTTTCTGCATAACTCTATGTCTCTTTGAGAAATACACAAACAGGAGAAATCTTCCTTTATTGCTACATGTTCGGGGATTCTCTGCTTCATGTTCTGTGTTTTGTTTGTTTACTTTTTTATTGTTTCCACGAAAAGAATCAGAATCAGGTTTAATATCACTGGCATATGTCATGAAATTTGTTAATTTTGCAGCAGCAGTACAATACAATACATGATAACAGAAAATGAAAACTGAATTACAGTAAATATATATATATATTCATAAAATAGTTAATTTAAATATGTAGTGCAAAAATAGAAATAAAAGAGTTGTAAAGTAGTGTTCATATGTTCAATGTCCATTCGGAAATTGGATGGCAGAGGGGAAAAAGCTGTTCCTGAATTGCTGACTGTGTGCCTTTAGGCATCTATACCTCCTTCCTGATGTAGCAATGAAAAGAGAACATGTCCTGTTTGGTGGGGGCCCTTAATGATGGACGTCACCTTCCTGTGGCAACATTCCTTGTAAACGTCCTAGGTACCATGGAATCTAGTGCCCATGATGGAGCTGACTAATTTTACAACTCCCTGCAGCTTACTTCGATCCTGTGCAGTACCCTCTCCATACCAGACTGTGACGCAGCCAGTTAGAAAGCTCTCCACAGTACGTCTGTAGAAATTTGCTAGTATTTTTTGTGACACAACAAATTTCCTCAAACTCTAATGAAATATAGCTGCTTTCATGCCCTCCTTATAGCTGCAGCGATATGTTGCGACCAGGTTAGGTCCTCAGAGATATTGACACCCAGGAGCTTGAAATTGCTTGCTCTCTCCATTTCTGATCCCTCTGTTAGGACTGGTGAGTGTGTCCCTTCAACTTACCTTTTCTGAAGCCCATAATGAGTTCTTTGGTCTTACTGACATTGAGTGCAAGGTTGTTGCTGCACCATTATTCAGCCAGCTGGAATATCTCATTCCTGTACACTCTCTTGTCACCACCTGAGATTCTGCCAACGATGGTTGTATCATCAGCAAGTTTATAGATGGCATTTAAGCTGTGGCTCTGTGGCTGGCCACACAGTCACAGGTGCAGAGAGAGTTGAGTACCCAATCTTGAGGTGTGCCAGTGTTGATTGTCAGCAAGGTGAAGATGTTATTTCCAATCTGCACAGATTGTGGTCTTCCGGTTCGGAAGTTGGGGATCCAGTTGCAAAGGGAGTTGGTACAGAGGCCCAGGTTCTGGAGCATTTCAATCAGGACTGTAGGAATGATGGTGTTAAACACTGAGCTGTAGTCAATAAACTGGATCCTGACAAAGGTATCTGTGTTGCTCAGGTGATCCAAGGCCATGTGAGGAGCCAGCGAGTTCACATCCATTGTGGTAATGGGTGAATTGCAGTGAGTCCAGGTCCTTGCTGAGGCAGGAGTTGATTTGAGCCGTAGCCAACTTCTTAAAACACTTCATCAATATAGATGTGAGTGCTGCTGGATGATTGGCATTAAGGCAGCTCACTCTCTTCTTCTTGGGCACTGGTATGATTGCTGGCATTTGGAAGCACATGGGAACTTCTGACTGTAGTAACGAGTGATTGAAAATGGCTTTGAACACCCTAGCCAGTTGGTTGGCACAGGTTTTCAGAGCCTTACGAGGTACTCCATCAGCCTGTGAGGGATCACCCTCTAGAAAGTTAGCCTAGACAGCCTCCAAGACAGAGATCACAGGGTCACCGGGAGCTGCAGGGATCATCGTAGCTGTGGTTTTATTGTCCCTTTCAAAGTGAGCATGAAAGGTGTTGAGCTCGTCTGGGAGTGAAGCATCACTACCATTGGGTTTTGGTTTGTTGGAAGTAACGGATGACAAACCTGCCAGAGCTGACACATATCCAATGTCACTTCCAACCTCACTCGGAATTGTTCCTTAGCTCTTGAAGTAGCCCTCTGCAAGACATACCTAATTTTCCTGTGCAGACCTGGGTTGCCAGACTTGAATGCCACAGTTCTAGCCCTGAGCAGACTATGACCCTCTTGATTCATCCATGGTTTTTGATTTGAGTATGATCAATAAGCTCTTGTAGGCACACACTCAACCATACAGACTTTAATGAAGTCAGTTACAACTGTGCTGTACTTATTCAGACTCAGAGATGGATCCCTCAATATTGTCCAACATACTGTGTGTTTGACGGTCTTTGTTATGTCAGGTCTTTTTTTTTTTGTGAATTCTGTTGTGTTTCTTTGTTTGTTAGTGGCTAGCAAGTAGATGAATCTCAAGGTTGTATATGACGTATATACTTTCACCTCCGTTGCCTTGTGGCCGTACCCACTCATAGGAAAGGCTTCGGGTGTAAACCCTGAGGACAAATCTGGAGCTGGAGTCCCTAAGGCAGTCTGACTTTACTTTCAACCTCACTCTGACAGCTCCTGCAACGTCACTGGTGCCAAGCTGTATCACCCCTGGCCCTTCCCTTGGACAACATCGTTGGCATGGAGAGGGGAGACTTGCTGCATGGGCAGCTGCCGGTCTTCCATGCAACCTTGCCTAGGCCTGCGCCCTAGAGAGGCTGAAGCAAGACTTTCCACGCGCAGATCGATGGTTTCGCAAGACTAACAGATGCCATATACTTTGATAATAAATGTACTTTGAACTTTGAATTGAGCATGCAGTGTTAAAACTGAAACAAAAAACTGCAGCATTACTATGGAAAAACCAAAAGCAGCAGAATCTTGCTGTGCAGTGATTCTAAAGATCACGAAATGCTGTTTGCATCTTGCTGAAGCTTATACTAATAAATACAGGATTGAAATGGAGTCACTAGCATTGGGGAAATCAAAATTGGGTGGCAACTTGTAATTATGGTGAGCCATTTATCATCAGCTAACATCGTGTGTGTGACTTGTGACTTGTCAGTGTTAATTACTGAAACAATAAATTTGGACATTAATAACATCTTCAACAAAAGGCGACCGATTTCCGTGGATGAAGAATGATGACAGCTCGGCACATTGAACGAGACACTCAGAACACGGCGCAGATTGAATTTAAGATCTCCAGCACGGATAATAAATTGTTATTCCACCAAATAGAAAATGATTGATTTGTTTGCCCGGCCCCAGCAAATCACTTGGGAATTCCTTCAGCTTTCATCCTTATTGTTGAGGACAGCGGTAAAATTTCTGTCCCAACTGTGTGACAAATGTAACTCTCTCAAAGTGTGACAGCTGCTTGGCAAAGGGGAAATGGTTGCCTTGCTTTTGCTGGGGGCTTGGCTCACTGATTCGTGAAGCCTCGTTTCTCATTTTAGGACAATGTCCGAGGAACACAGAGAATTCCCCGAGCACCTGTAGATAGATTCCCGAGAGAGAACTTGCTCAGACAAGTGATGCCTGTCACCTTGAAAACTTGATCCTTTTTCTTTAGATTAATGCTGTAAATTAGCTGTTACATTTTGTAGCTTTAAAACATTAAATTAATTCAAACAAAGACACCGAGTCCAGGAATACGAGTCTAGTGCGAGTTTACTTTAAGCGAGGGGGGATCGTTTCATATGGTAGTGTGATGACATGTGCAATTAATGTATTTTTACATATAACCTGTAATTTATTATTTAAACAAACAATAACGTTTAATCAACAACATCAACCTGCTCTAAAGGTTCACATTTATACATGGTGATCAGCGTGACACTATTACAGCTCAGGGCATTGGAGTTCAGAGTTCAATTCCAATGTCATCTGTAAGGAGTCTGTATGTCCTCCCTGTGGAATGCTTGGGATTTCTCCAGATGCTCCGGTTTCCTCCTACAAAGATGTACTGTTTAGTAGGTTAATTGGTCATTGTAAATTGTCCCATGATTAGGAGGGTTAAGTCAGGGGTTGCTGAGCAGCTCGAAGAACAGGAAAGACCTATTCCATGCTGTGTCTCAGTAAGTAAATAAATACATATACGCAGACCTTTTATTATTTTTTTACTGGATTGATCATTCCTTAACATGCAAAGAAAAGGACATAGGAGAAATTCATCTTTCACTGGACCCCAGCATCAGAGTCAGGGCTTGAATTAAATTGTGGTAGAGAAATGCAAAACCCATGAAGCACTAAGGAGGAAATCTTGAACAAAAGAGTGAAATTAAAATTCTGCAACAGTCTGCAAAACATAAGTAGTCAGAAAGCTTACCTCAATCAAAATTCTATTTGGTTCCTTTTCATTCAGTAATTGTGAGAAGCTACCCCGATTTGGAACTCTTATACTCTCCTAAAAATTGGTTGTTAGTCTGTCCTGAGCTGAAGTGGGATTATGTCTGATACACAATTACTGGACATTAAGGGGAACAGAATTTCCACCTAGGCTATACTTCTCAAATTTACATTCAATTTAGCAAACAGATTGCTAGCCTGTGAATATTAAATTATACCTATTTTGCCTGCTAATAGAATGGATAGGTTTCTATTCCATTCATGGCCTCAGGTTGAATAAAGCAAAAATTTAATAATGGTTTGGGAATGTAAACACAAGGAAATCTGCAGACAACACACATCAAAGTTGCTGGTGAATGCAGCAGGCCAGGCAGCATCTCTAGGAAGAGGTGCAGTCGACGTTTCAGGCTGAGACCCTTCGTCAGGACTAACTGAAGGAAGAGTGAGTAAGAGATTTGCAAGTTGGAGGGGGAGGGGGAGATCCAAAATGATAGGAGAAGACAGGAGGGGGAGGGATGGAGCCAAGGGCTGGATAGGTGATACGCAAAAGGGATACGAGAGGATCATGGGACAGGAGGTCCGGGAAGAAAGACGGGGGGGGGGGGGTTCAGCTCTTGGCTCCATCCCTCCCCCTCCTGTCTTCTCCTATCATTTTGGATCTCCCCCTCCCCCTCCAACTTTCAAATCCCTTACTCACTCTTCCTTCAGTTAGTCCTGACGAAGGGTCTCGGCCTGAAACGTTGACTGCACCTCTTCCTAGAGATGCTGCCTGGCCTGCTGCATTCACCAGCAACTTTGATGTGTGTTGCTTGAATTTCCAGCATCTGCAGAATTCCTGAAATCTGCAGATAATGGAATTTCAAGCAACACACATAAAAGTTGCTGGTGCACGCAGCAGACCAGCCAGCAACTCTAGGAAGAGGTACAGTCGCCGTTTAGGACCGAGACCCTTCGTCAGAACTAACTGAAAGAAGAGCTGGTAAGAGATTGGTTTGGGAGTGGTTTATGAAGCTGAGGGCGGTGAGAGTAACTATGCTACTGAGGGGGAGAAAGAATCCCAAAATCCATAGACAGGGAGATGATTTGGCCTTTTCAATCTTTGCAAGTTCCTCACAGATCAATCGATTTCCATTTGTTTACTGCCCGTTGTGTTGCTGGCATTTAGGGCAGCAATGAAGGACCTCCATCTCTGGTGGTGTTCACAGCTTCCTTCATTGTGTCAGTAGCATCCTCTCGGTTTTCACTCCTGTCAGCCATGCAAGTCCCATGTGGGGACTGGAATACCGTCACACTCAGATGTAGAAGGATTCTTCATTGCTGCTTCCGTAACAATTTTGTTTTACCAGTCAGGGTTACTAGCCCTGAGATGAAACCCTGAACCTGGAGGACTGGTGTGCCACTACCCTTTGACCTGTTTGGCATGGGTGACCCTACCAAGAGCCAAAACATAAAGCCCTGACTCCAGCTAATATAACTCTCCAAGTCACTGAGGCATGCAAGCCTCCAAATTAGAAAAGGTTGTGGTCCTTTTGGAGGAATTCTAATTCCACCCATCCCCTTTTTCCTTGATGTTCTCAGATTCAGACCCAGTTTCAAATTCAGATTTAGTTATCACACAAACATTGAACATACAATGAAACATACTGCTTGTGTCAACAATCAACACACAAGGGTGTGCTGGTGACAGCCCGCAAGTGTTGACACACATTTCGCTGTCAACAAAGGAAGCCTACAATGTTCAACACAGCAAAAACACAACACACAACACAAGCAGCAACAAAATACAACAGAACAAAGCAAGAGAACAACAGGACAGACCACCTTCTGGCCTCTAGTCCTTGGCCCCGGACTCTTAATCTTGTAGACGCCAGGCCTCCAAACTCCAGTTTCTACCCCAGATTCACCCTTGACCTCTGGACCTGCCGACTTCGATCTTTGACCTTTCAGGCTCTCCACTTCTGGAATCACCAGCTCTGTACTTTGAACCTCAAATTATTGTCCTTCATGTTTCTCCAATTTCCTGTTGAACGTTATGATTGACTTTGTCTCCACCACCCCTAATTGCAGTGAATTTCAAATGCTCTTCACTCACTGAGTGGGAAGAAAGCTGTTTTTTTTTTCATCGTCTCCCTGTGTTTGTAACCCAACACTTTAAGTCCTCTCATTAATGAACTTTCTATGAGTGGGAACAGCTTCCTTCTAAATACCCTCTCAAAATCAACCTTGGTTCTGTCCATCTCAAAGTTCAAAGGGAATTTCTTGTCAAAGTATATATGCCAATCAGAGGTTCATTTTCTTGCAGGCATTCACTCGAGAACAATAAAATACAACAGAATCAGTGAAAGGCTACAAAGAAACACAGAAAGACTGACAGACAACTGATGTGCAAAAGAAGACAAACTGTGAAAATATAATACTAATTTTTGCTTTATTATATGCTCTCTCTTTTGTTTTTTGTGTTGTCTCCTCTCCACTTTTTTTTTACATAGAATCATAGAGCTCAGAAGCACAGAAACAGACCATGGTGAAGTGTTTTTCTGCCTAGTCCGATCCACCACACTCAGATCAAACAGCTGATGTTTCGAGTCAAGGCTCTTCACTGCGACTCACTCTTTGCTCTTTTCAAAATCCATGTTGGCTCTGTCCAATCATGGTAAATGTTCAACATATCCTGTTGACCTTAATGACAAGTTCTGGAACTTTATCTCTCAGACTAATTCATCAAGCTCCCTCTAGTTTCTCTCCTGCTCTTGAAAAGCTGGGCTTCCTTTTTCACTGTCCAAATTAAGAGGATTATGCTGGAATCTGAAGACATTTGAAAGATCAGATCAAATGCATCCATTATTCATACAGTCACTCCTTCTGAAACATCACCAAGTCAGAGGCATCTGCACGTTTACCTAGTACTGATTCTTCACCATTTGTAATTCCTTTACTTTCCTCATTCTACTTCATAAAGACACACTCACCCCAGCCATTCTCTACTATCCCCCTCCTATTGGGCAGAAGATACAAAATCCTGAAAACATCTATCACCGGGCCCAAAGACAGTTTCTACCCCATTGTTTTCAGATTATTAATTAAAATAAACTAAACTATTGACTGGTCCCCTAATGTGATTAGTCATAGTCATAGTCATAGTCATACTTTATTGATCCCGGGGGAAATTGGTTTGTGTTACAGTTGCACCATAAATAATAAATAGTAATAAACCATAAATGGTTAAATAGTAAAAAGTAAATTATGCCAGGAAATAAGTCCAGGACCAGCCTATTGGCTCAGGGTGTCTGACCCTCCAAGGGAGGAGTTGTAAAATTTGATGGCCACAGGCAGGAATGTCTTCCTATGATGCTCTGTGCTGCATCTCGGTGGAATGAGTCTCTGGCTGAATGTACTCCTGTGTCCACCCAGTACATTATGTAGTGGATGGGAGACATTGACCAAGATGGCATGCAATTTGAATAGCATCCTCTTTTCAGACACCACCGTGAGAGAGTCCAGTTCCATCCCCACAACATCACTGGCCTTACAAATGAGTTTGTTGATTCTGTTGGTGCCTGCTACCCTCAGCCTGCTGCCCCAGCACACAACAACAAACATGATAGCACTGGCCACCACAGACTCGTAGAACATCCTCAGCATCGTCTGGCAGATGTTAGAAGACCTCAGTCTCCTCAAGAAATGGATTCTTGGCCTCACCATCTACATCATTACAAACTTGTACCATATTGTCTATCTCAGCGGTCTCCAATCACCGGGCCGCGGACTGGTACCGGGCCGCAGAGCATGCGCTACCGGGCCACAAGGAAACGATATGATTTGACGATAGGAGTCAGCTGCACTTTTCCTCATTCCCTGTCACGCCCACTGTTGACCCATTACGCATGTGAGGTCATTACCCGCGCGTCATCCATGTCTGCGCGGGAAGAAGATCAACTCCTCGAGCTTGCAAATGACGACGGGCTGAGAAGTATGTTTGACATAACATCTCTGCCGGCATTCCGAATCAAAGTCAAGGCTAACTATCCTGAGATACCCACAAAAGCACTGAAAATGTTGCTTCCAACATATTTCTGAGAAGCAGAGTTTTCTGCAATGATTGCAACAAAAACTAAATTGCGGAATAGACTGGACATAAGGAACCCCCTTCGAGTATCACTGTCTCCCATCACCCCTCGATGCAGAGAAACAAGCCCAAAGCCCCCACTGATTCGGCGATATTGGTGTGTTGCAATGATTTTATATGTTCATACGGGGAAAATATGCGCTGTGTGTTTAATATCCAAACGTTACTTAAAATGTTATGATGCTATTGACTCACTTATATAACCATATAACAATTACAGCATGGAAACAGGCCATCTCAGTCCTTCTAGTCCGTGCCGAACGCTACTCTCACCTAGTCCCACCGACCTGCACTCAGCCCATAACCCTCCATTCCTTTCCTGTCCATATACCTATCCAATTTTTCTTTAAATGATAATATCGAACCTGTTTCTGCCACTTCTACTGGAAGTTCGTTCAACACTTACTTCAAGCTCCCCTGTCCTCCCCCGACAATTGGCTTATCACTGCATTCATGCGAAGAAAATATGCGCTGTGTGTTTATTATTAAATTCGTTAGATAATCCCTTTTAGAAACGAAACTGAGTGTATTAGCAACTTATCACCTATATTCCGGTCATGATTAACACCCCCCCCACCCGAACAGAATCGCCAAAAACGATTTGCGGGGGAAAAAGAAATCGGCAGGCGCACGGACGCATGCGCACTGGTGCCCGCGCAAGGCTTCATGGTCATTGTAGTCTTTCTCTGGGTAAACACAACATATTTGACTGCTACTCTTGTCCGTTGGCCACCCTACCACCCCCTCCTCCCCCCACAACCCCCGGACAGCCGGTTCGCAAGAATATTGTCAATATTAAACCGGTCCGCAGTGCAAAAAAGGTTGGGGACCCCTGGTCTATCTGCATTGCACCTTCTCTGTACACACTAAGACCATAAGATATATTATAGGAGCAGAATTAGACCATTTGGCCCATCAAGTCTGCTCTGTCATTCCATTATGGCTAATTTATTCTCCCTCTCAATCCCATTCACCTGCCTTCTTCCTGCAAACTTTGACCCCCCTTCCCTTACAATTCAAAAACCCATCAACCTCTGTTTTAAATATACCCAATGACTTAGTCTCCACAGCCATCTCTGGCAATGAATTCCACAGATTCACCATCCTCTGCTTAAAAAAATTCCAAACAGCAGGAATTCTGCAGATGCTGGAAATTCAAGCAACACACATAAAAGTTCGTCTTGGCCTGAAACGTCGACTGCACCTCTTCCTAGAGATGCTGCCTGGTCTGCTGCGTTCACCAGCAACTTTCATGTGTGTTGCTTTAAAAAATTCCTCCTTGTTTCTGTTCTAAAGGGACATCTTTGTATTCTGAGCTTGTGCCCTCTGGGGTTGAGAGGGACAACTAAATCAGCCATGATTAAATGGTGGAGCAGACTTGAATCGTCAAGTGGCCTAATTCTGCTCTATACCTTTTGCTTCTATGGCTGTATTCTGCACTCTGCTATTTTTTCCCCCTTGTACTAACTCAATGCACTGATTTGCCAGAATAATCTTTTTTTCTTAAGTGCAATCGTGAACAATAGCCAGATCAGAAATGCTGATCAAGTCAACTAGCTCCCAAAGAGAACTCTGATAAGCTAATCAGATGGTTCACTGCTGCTTAGCGATAGAAAACAGGCACAAGGGTCGCTAGCCCCTGTACCCCAGAAACACACCTGAGCATTGCGGTGGAGGTATGTGCTATGCATGACCTGATCTGAAAGCATCATGACGACTCATAACAGATCGTGTTTATGGTGGAACAGCTTGGTCAAGGATAGAGTGATCAGCACTGATGGACAAATTTTACCTCCACTACCCTACCTGTACGGATGGTATACAAAACTACATTTGTCACTATATCTCAGTGCATGTGACATTAATAAACTAATTTACCAATTATTTCTGGGATAAATCCTGTCATCGTGAAGGTAAACATTGAGTGACACACACAATGCTGGGGGTACTCTATGGAGGCGAATAAACAGCCAATGTTTTGAGCCATGACCCCTCATCGGGATTGGCAAGGAAGGTGGCAGAAGCTGGAATAAGAAAGTGGAGGGAGAGGAAAGAACACAAGCTGGAAAATGATAGATGTGACTAGCTGAGGGGGAATATGGGTGAGTAGGAGGGTGAGATGAAGTAAGAAACTGAGATGGGATAAGTGAAATAGGTGAAGAGATGAAGAAGGAGAGGACAGTGGATCACAGAACAAAGGGAAGGAGGAGGGGATCTAAAGGGATACCAAATACATGTCTGATGCATATGGTGTTTCCCATTAACCATTGTAATTTGCCTTTTTTCCTGCCAAAAGGTTTTATTACTAATCCTCTTTTAAAACCTTTAGAAATCTTAAAAATCAGTTTTTTTCCCTGTAACTTTTATCTGATTACTCTAATGTTTATTTTTTTTTCTGTCAATTCCATGGGTGTCCTTTGCCAACACTTGGTATTCTTCCAATACTCAACCTGTCTAGTCTTCTTGGCATCATTTATAACACTTCCTTTAATTTAATGTGATATTTAACTTCTCTTAGGAGACATATTTGGAGACTTTCAGTGTGGAGATTTTATTTCCTAAGGGAATTATATTTTGTGATTTTTTTAAAAGAAAATGTTTTTCACTATTTATTTACTTTCATAACTTATGATTGAATTTCCCAATTTGTTTTTGTCAACTTATTCCAAATACCTGAAGTTTACATTGTTGAAGATTATGACTTAAGTTTTGTGCTTAATTAAATGACTCTATTGATTGCATTCTTTCCACAAGCCTCTTTGAGAACATCCCAATATTTTATGAATCTTCAGGCCATGTCACTCAGGGATTTGTGCCAATATTATTTTTGTGACTGTGCTATCTTAACAATATGCGCTGCATTTGATTGAATGTTCTGTGTTTTGCACCTTGGCCCCAAAGGAACACTGTATGTGTGTGTCTGTATGTGTTTGTGTTGGGACACAGGGGATGGTGACTCAGATATATAAGAGATTTCAATTTATTAATTCAGGACTCGGAAATAATTTCTGCGGAGCAAGGCACAGAAAACATCAGTCAGGGTAATTTGCAAGTTGTATGTTCGAATGACAATCAACCTTGAATTTGAACTTGACAAGGTTATACATTCACCCTGTCTTTGTTCTAGATCCAAACTAGTCACATTCCTGAGTGCTCTGAAAGGTATTGTGTGTATCATGAATTTGTACTCCACACTGTTATTGGTCATTTTTTTTTGGATATCAATGTCTCCGATGTGTACTGCATTAACCCTGATAAATTCTTCTCTATTTTTACATGCTTCCTTGCTTTTGAGGTCTATTAATGATTTACAATATTACTACTTTTCTGGAACTTGCAAGTTACCATGACTCAAGCAACACACATCAAAGTTGCTGGTGAACGCAGCAGGCCAGGCAGCATCTCTAGGAAGAGGTACAGTCGACGTTTCAGGCCGAGACCCTTCGCCAGTCCTGACGAAGGGTCTCGGCCTGAAACGTCGACTGTACCTCTTCCAAGAGATGCTGCCTGGCCTGCTGCGTTTACCAGCAACTTTGATGTGTGTTGCTTGAATTTCCAGCATCTGCAGAATTCCTGTTGTTTAAGTTACCATGACTGATGTTTTCTGTGCCTTGCTCCGCAGAAATTATTTCCAGGACCTGAATTAATAAGTTGAAATCTCTTATATATCTTG
Organism: Mobula birostris; assembly: GCF_030028105.1. NCBI lineage: Eukaryota > Metazoa > Chordata > Chondrichthyes > Myliobatiformes > Myliobatidae > Mobula > Mobula birostris. The sequence continues at coordinate 75,713,317 of NC_092384.1, read as the reverse complement.
GTCACCATCCCCTGTGTCCCAGCACAAACACATACAGACACACACACGCACACAAACACACATATACAGGCACACACACATGCACACATTTACACATACAGACACACACACACACACATAGAGTAAGACAGACACACACATACAAACACACACACACTCGCACACAAAGAAAGGCTCATTTTTTTTTTATTTTGCTTCCCTTCCAATCAATCAGCCTGGAACATTCAGTTCGCAGTTCTGCCTACTCTGTCAATGTTCTGTTAGAAAAAGTTTACTCATTTTATTTCCATCTTTGTTATTAATTCTTTTATTTGGTTGGAAATGCTTCACATGAAAGTGTCTCTGGCTTTAACGCCCTTTCCATTTTCTGCTAAAAAACAGTTTTCTTTTGTTAAGCTTCCCCTCTCTTCCTGATGCACTCAGATGAAGAACATTTTGTTCATCTGCTTTTCATTGAATTATCCAATAATTCAACTCATGATATTTTTCCCTTCAAGGAATTGCTTTAACTCCGTCATGGACAGTCCCAAGCACAGCTGCGAAAGGAGGAGGGTTGGGCATAGGGTTAGCAACATCATCCTGTAAAAAACTCAGTGCTACAGAAACACCAATAGCAGCTCCAAAGACCTCATCCTTGTGAGAGGAAGTATCTTTGCCTTGGATACATATGAAATCTTGTGGTAAAAGCAGAAAGGACAAGGCCCATCAACTTTCAGCCCAGGACAGAGGACTCTGGTGAGCTATTGTCTGCAGCCTATGCCCGAGTAAGGGTGATGGATTTAAGAAGAAGAAGGAATTATTTTTCTTCTCAAACATGCATCTAATTCCACTTTTTGATGGCTCAACCTTAAAAACAATATCAGAGCAATTACTACACCCAAATCATAAACACAAGGGATACCACAGATTCTGGAAATCCAAAGCCACATACTCAAAATGCTGGAGGAACTCAGCAGGTCAGGTAGCATCCATGGAAATGAACAAATAGTCAATGTTACGGGACCTTTCTTCAGGACCAATTGCCTTGCATTATGTCAGGTCTGAATTCTCTCATCCATCCTAACACACATGGGTGTCGGGGTGGAGATATGCCTCCACTGAAGGAGGTGCAAGGTGCTTCTTCTCTCTGCTAGCCTGCAGATCACCCCTGGGCAAGGTGAAGCCATGGGAACAGGTGGTGGATAGTCGTACGAGCAACTGGTACATATCACAAGTCCTGGTTTTGTGACTGCTGCTGCCAGGCAGATAATTTCTGAAGGGTATTGATAATGGCTAGAGTCACCCATCTTGTAAAGACACTGCTCAGAAGAAGTCAATGGTAAACAACTTCTGCAGAAAAAAATGTCAAGAACTACCTTGGTCATGTAGTCCATGATCACCCACATCACAGGACATGACACAAATGATAATAATGAATGCACAATGATTTATCTCAAGCCTCAGTTTGAGTTTCTAACTGGCAAGGAGAATATTGGTAATCATGCGATCTTTTCTTCAGTAACTGAAAATCAAAAACAAAATATCTGCGGACGTTAGAAATGTGAAATAAAAACAGTATATGTTGGTTGTACTCAGCAGGTCTGACAGTAGCTGTGGAAAGAGAAACAGTAAATATTTTATGTCAAAGACCCTTCATCAGTAGAGAATATAGAATTTAGTGCAGGCACTTGGGTCACGATGTTATTGCAACCTTTGAACCTTTCAATCTAACCTTTCCCGCCCGCAAAACCCTCTATTTTTCTATCATCCATGAGTCTATCGTACGAGTTTCTTAGAAGTCTCTAATATATCGGCCTCTGCCACCACCCTCAGCAGTGCATTCCACACACCCAAAACTGTCTGTATAAAAAACTTACGTTTGACATCCCCCCTACACTTCCTTCCAATCACTTTAAAATTATTCCCCCTTGTATTAGTCATTTCCAGACACTGTACAGACACTGGCCAATGATGTTGTGCTGACTCCTAGGTCAATGTAACCTTATCCTCCCACATAACCCTCCATTTTTCTAACATCCATGTGCCTATCTATGAATATTTTAAATGTCTCTAATATATCTGCCTCTACCACTACACCTGATGGAGGACTAGGAAGGGCTGCTTCCTGTTCTACCCATTGTTTTTTCACACTTTTCTCCCAGAACCAGCAACAAATCCAAAAATGTGAACTTCATAAACCCAGAAGTGCTCCATAATGAGACCAGAGTTTAAACTAACAATACAAAATTATTCTTAAGCCATGGGCCAACATTGACAACCGTAATGGCATTCACCTTCTTTAGGTGGAACCCAGAATCCAACACTTGTCACCTATATAAGCTAAATAAAGTTCTGTAAATACTGTACATCCACTCTTGATGGCCCTGGAGCACCATGAATCTGGGAGAAATGAGATAAAAATTGCAACTGTTGTGCAAATAGTTGTCTTAACTGGGACATTCAATATTCTGAGATGGAGATGATGAGTGTTTTTTTTAGGCTGGAGAAGATCTATTTTTAAGACAGAAATGAAGAGAAACCTCTTTCTCCAGTAAGCTCTAAATCTTTAGAATTCTGTGCCCTGAAGGTTCAGAGAAGTGACTAAGTTTGACTGGTTGAGTAGTGTCCCAACAATAACCTCACACTCAACATCAGTAAGATCACGGAAGTGACTGTGGACTACAGGAAGCGGAAGTCAGGAGAACATACACCAGTCCTTAATGAAGGGTCAGCAGTAGAAAGGGTGAGGAGCTTTATGTCCTTAGGCATCAATATCTCAAAGGATCTAACCTGGCCAACAGATTGATGCAATCACAAAGAAGAGCACTGAGGATTTCGTTAGAAGTTTGAGGAGATAACAAATTTGTATAGATACGCAGTGGAAAGCATTCTAAATGGTTGGTATGGATGCTCCAATGCCTAAGATCATCCAGAGGGTTGTAGACTCTGTCAGCTCCATTATAAGCATAACTCTCCCCACTATCAAGGATATTTTGAGGAGGTAGTGCTTCAAGAAATTGACATCCATCACCGAGGACCCTCACCATCTTGTCCTTGCCTTCTTCTCATGAAGGAGGTACAGGAGCCTGAAGATCCTACTCAGTGATTCAGAAACTACATATTCCCATCCACTGTCAGTTTTCTGAATAGTCCATGAACCCATGAACACTACCTCAATTTTTTTTATTTACACAGTGTATTTATTGTTGTAATTTATATCAATTTCATTTCTTTGCACTGTACTACTGCTGCAAAACAACACATTTCATGTCATGTAAAGTTTTGATAATAAATTGGATTCTAATTCTGGTATGAACATAGAATTCTCCAACTTCCGGTAATTTCCTCCCCCTCCCTTCCTCCATCCCTATTTCACTCTGCCCCCTCCCCCAGCTCCCTCATGGTTCAACCTCCCTCTTCTACCACCCATTGTTTTCAGGTCTATGACATCAATGCTTCCCCTCCCCCACCCCTTTGTCTTTCAAATTACTGGTCTATCAACTGGCGCTACAAGCATTCTTCAAATCCTTCCTCATCTTTCATTCTTCAGTCCTGATGCAGGGTTCCGGCCCGAAACGTCGACTCATCATTTCTGACTGATGCTGCCTGGCCTGCTGAGTTCATCCAGCGTACTGAAAGTGTTACTTTGATTCTAATTCTGATACTCACTGAGTACTGGCACAAAAATTACACCAGTAGGGACAGTAAAGTGTACTTAGAGCACAGTGTCATTCATTATATTGAATAATTTAACAAGAAGTACACAATAGTCTAAAGCAGGGTTCCCCACCTTTAGTATGCCATATACAATACCGTTAAGCAGAGGGTCCGTAGACCACAAGTTGTGAGTCACTGGTCTGGAGGAAATCAATTAGACAGGCAGCATCCATGGAGAGAAAGGAACAGTTGGAATTTCAGGTGAAGATCCTGGTCCAGATGAAGTGTCTTGACCAAGCTGTTGACTGCCTGTTTCTATCCATAGATACTGCCTGACCTACTGAGTTCCTCCAGCATCATGTGAATTGCTTCAGATTCCAGCATCTGCAAACTTGAGCTGGTGGGTCTTGGCTTCAGAGCTTATCGAGGCAATTGAACCCAATGTTTGGATGTCAGTTTAGGTGCCAGGCCTGAGTGAAAAGGTCAGGGTGTCAGAGTGTCAGGGCTCGAGGCGAGGGACTGCTAGATCAGGTCACTGCCCCCGGCTCAGCTATGCTGCACTATGGGACTCTCTTCCGTTCAGAACGATATTTGCTTGTAGTTATTGTCTGCATGATGTGTTTTTTTTTTCTCTCCGCACTTTATTCTGGGTTCTTTTATTTTTTATATGGGTTTATATGGTATAATGTTTTGCTTTTCTCTGCACATTGGGTGTTTGTTGGTCTTTTTTTAATATGGGTTCTTTTGGGATTCTTTGTTTTGTGGCTGTCTGTTAGGAGACAAATCTCAAGGCTGTATAACATATAAATAATTTGACAATAAATATACTTTGAACCCTTGAATTTGAAGTTGATCTCTTGTGTCTCCAGTATAGCAGGTTTGATGGGCCAAATAGCCTATCTGGGCTTCAGTTTGTTGCATTCTTCTAATTCAATGATTAAGATGTCCTCACTCTCTTACAGCAAGGTTTTAGCAGAGAGAGAGAGATTACTTAAAACTAATAAAAAGTGACAAAGCCTGCCAACAAAATCATCTATTGTTGAAAATTAAATATGATCAATTTATCACTTTCAGATTCATTTTAGATTTGCAATTTATCTGAAATACGTTGGTATAAACAGGATTATTATACATATGGAATGAATAAACTGCAGAGCGCATACTGAATAATGCAGGTTAGCAAGTAATTGCAAGACTGTTATGTTTTCAACTTCATTAAGAGTTGCTGAAGCGAACCTTGGAATCTTTATAGATATCAATTGCCTTCCAATATTTACCAACAGATTGGAAATTAAGTTATGAGAGGGGAAAATGAATTGAGACAGAAAAAGGCACAAGATGAAGAAAATTTCAATGAAATTTGAGGGGCAGTTTTTCTACCCAGTGTGTGTTATAAGACCATAATACATAGGAGCAGAATTCGGCTATTCAGCCCACTGAGTCTGCCTCACCATCCAATCATAACTAATTCATTTTCCTTCTCACCCTCATTCTTTTGACTTTTCCCCATAATGTTTCACACCCTCACTAATCAAGAAACTATCAAACTCCTCTTTAAAAATCCCCAAGAACTTGGCTTCCACAGCTATCTGTGGCAGTGAATCTCACAGATTCAGCACTCTCCTCATCCCTGTTCCAAAGGGATGTCCTTCTGTGCTGAGGCTGTGTCTTCTGGTCCTAGACTCTCCATCTTAACTTTGTCTAGGCCTTTCAATATTTGGTAGCTTTCAATAAGACCTCCCACTCATTTTTTTTTTAACCCAGCGAGTACAGGGCTAGAGTCATAAAATGTTCCTTATATATTAACCTTTTCATTTCCAGATAATTTTTGTAAACCTACTCTGGGTTTTCTCCAATACTAGCACATCCTTTCTCAGATACGGGCCGCAGTACTGCTCACAACACTCCAAATGTAGTCTGAGCAATGCCTTATAAAGCCACTGCATTATATCCTTACTAGGGATGTACTAAGGATGTGTGCATTTGATCTCAAGTTACCTTGACCTTAGGCTTAGCACAGAGATGTAACCACAAAGAAGGCCCACCAGTGCTTTAAATTTAGCCTGTGACCAAATATGTTAACAAATTTGTATATATGCACATCAGAACATATCCAGTACATCAGGGAGCGGTATGGAAATTCCAGGCTGCTGAGTAGTGGACACAGTCCAGTCCATCAAGGGTACAGCCCTCCACACCATTTTCAGCATCTGCAAGAGTCACTGCATCGCTCATTAAAGAGCTGCAGCATTTGGGCGATGCTCTCTTTTCATGGATAGTATGGGAGGTGCTGAAGCCTGAAGTCCCCCACCAGCTACATTCCTAGAGTTGTCAGATTTTTGAACTAAACCTACCTCAGCAATGGAACACTAAGGTCCACCTCTTGCTCTACCATGGACTTGTCTTTGACAGTGAGCACCTCTTGCTCTACCATGGACTTGTCTTCACAGTCTTGCATGTTTGACTTGTGTGTTGTCTGTACCTACACTGCAAGAAAGCTTTCCATTGCTCCTGTACCTTACCAGATTTATTTACAGTACAACTACCTTGTCTTCACTTGATTGATGCTAGATAAGGTGATAATGAAATGGCTTCTTAATTCAACTATGATGAGATATCGGTTTGCTGTTTTGCTGTTAGAGTAATAGATATTTTTTCATATTTCTGACAGTACCAAAAGACACAATTTGGAACATCAAGTTCACGCTAGCTCTCATTCCCAATTCCCCCATTTATTTTCAAACTCTCTCTCACAGATCAATACCTTTTCCCTGATCCTCCTGCTGCCCATCATCCTCTCTTCTCCCATTCTCCCACTGGGCAGAAGATACATAGAACATAGAACATAGAACATAGAATAGTACAGCACAGTACAGGCCCTATGGCCCACATTGTTGTGTCAACCCTCAAACCCTGCCTCCCATATAACCCCCCACCTTAAATTCCTCCATGTACCTGTCCAGTAGTCTCTTAAATTTCACTTGTGTATCTGCCTCCACCACTGACTCAGGCAGTGCATTCCACGCACCAACCACTCTCTGAGTAAAAAACCTTCCTCTAATATCTCCCTTGAACTTCCCACCCCTTACCTTAAAGCCATGTCCTCTTGTATTGAGCAGTGGTGCCCTGGGGAAGAGGCACTGGCTATCCACTCTATTCCTCTTAATATCTTGTATACCTCTATCATGTCTCCTCTCATCCTCCTTCTCTCCAAAGAGTAAAGCCCTAGCTCCCTTAATCTCTGATCATAATGCATACTCTCTAAACCAGGCAGCATCCTGGTAAATCTCCTTTGTAAAAGCCTGAAAGCATGAACACTAGACTCAAGGAGAGCTTATATTCCACTGTTACCAGATAACAAGAAGAAACCCATTCTGTCATAGGAAAACGTATCTTGTAGATGGTGGGAGATCTTTAGTTAGGACCTGAGTAACTCATTGCCTGATAGTCTTAATGCAATAGCTTAGACCGTGGAATGGGACCTTCAGGAATATCAGTCTGATGGCTATAGAATTCAAATATTAGATAATTTTTAACAAAGAACTGCATTTGATTTCAGCATCATGTATATATCATAAGATGGTAATATACAAAATATTAGACTTTTGACATGTGCTGGTGTCCTTAGGCAGAAATTAGCTTGAATTGAAAATATTCTGAGCGCTGAACTGCGAAAGCATGAATAATTGAAGATATATTTTATAGCAGGATGAGAATAATGTATTTAAGTGTTGTGCTTGATTCAGGTACTCTAAGGAGTGGAAATAAATGAAGAGTGATTGCTCTGGAATGTTCCTCTTCTCTCAACCAAAATGATGGAGGGAGGAGGGAATGGATTTGTGCTTGGTCATCGAATCAGAATCAGGTTTAATATCACTGACATAAGTCTGTCATAGAACATAGAACATAGAAATCTACAGCACATTACAGGCCCTTCAGCCCACAATGTTGTGCCAGCCCTGAAACCTACTCAAGGAACTGCCTAGGATTATCCTGCTACATTGCCCTCTATTTTTCTAAGCTCCATGTTCCTACCTAAGAGACCTCTTAAGAGACCTTATTGTATTGGCCTCAACCACCGTCACCAGCAGTGCATTCCACGTATCCACCACTCTCTGTGTGAAAAACTTACCCCTGAAATTTCCTCTGTACCTCCTTCCAAGCACTTTAAAACTATGCTCCCTCATGTTAATCATTTCAGCCCTGAGGAAAAGACTCTGTCTATCCACACAATCAATACCTCTCATCATCTTATACACCTCTATCAGGTCACTTCTCAACCTCCATCACTCCAAGGAGAAAAGCCTAAGTTCACTCAACCTATTCTCATAAGGCAGGATCTCCAATGCCAGCAGCATCCTTGTAAATCTCTTCTGAGCTCTTCCTACAGTTTCCATATCCTTCCTGTAGTGAGGTGACCAGAACCGAGCACAGTACTCCAAGTGGGGTCTGACCAAGGTCTTATATTGCTGCAACATTACCTCCCAGCTCTTGAACTCAATCCCATGGTTGATGAAGGCCATCACCATACGCCTTCTTAAGAATAATGTCAACCTGTGCAGTAGCTTTGTGTCCAATGGACACAGACCCTAAAATCTCTTGAACCATCACACTGCCAAGAGTCTTACCATTAATACTATATTCTGTCTTCAAATTTTATCAACCAAAATGAACCGCTTCACATTTATCTGTGTTGAACTCCATCTGCTACTTCTCAGCCCAGTTTTGCATCCTATCAGTGTCCCGCTGTAACCTCTGACAACCCTCCAGACTATCCATAACACCCCTGACCTTTGTATCATCAGTAAACTTACTAACCCCGCCACCCTTCTACTTCTTCATCCAGGTCGCTTATAAAAATCACTAAGAGGACAAGTCCCAGAACAGATCCCTGTGGAACACCACTGGTCACCGACCTCCATGCAGAATATGAAAGATCTATAACCACCCTTTGCCTTCTGTGGGCAAGCCAATACTGGATCCACAAAGCAGAGTCTCCTGCCTCTTTACTTTCTGAATGATTCTTGCATGGGGAACCTTACCAAATGCCTTACTGAAATCCATTTACACAACATCCACTGCTCTACCTTCATCAATGTGTTTTGTTACATCCTGAAAGAATTCATTCAGGCTCGTAAGGCATGACCTGCACTTGAAAAAACCATGCTGACTATCCCTAATCAGATTATGTCTCTCCAAATGCTCATAAATCCTGCCTCTCAGAATCTTCTCCAACAACTTGCCCACCATTTCAGTGCATTAACTTTACTCCCTTTCTTGAACAAGAGAGCAACATTTGCAACCTTCCAACTCTCTGGTACTTCTTCTGTCCCTATTGATGATGCAAAGATCATCACCAGAGGCTCGGCAATCTCCTCCCTTGCTTCCCACAGTAGCCTGCGGTATACCTCGTCTGGTCACAGCGACTTATCTAACTTAATGCTTTTCAAAGGCTCCAGCTCATCCTCTTTCTTAACGTCTATATGCTCAAGTGTTTCAGTCTGCTGTAAGTCATCCCTACAAACTCCTTACAGACAGTAGTGTGATCGATTAACCTACTAACCAGTCCATATTTGGAATATGGGAGGAAACCAGGTACCTAAGTGAAACACATGGTCAGGGAGAATGTACAAAGTCTTTACAGACAGCGGTGCTCTCTGTAGCTTAATGATGTGAATATCATGTCCACTGTGTCTCTTAACGGAGGAGATCTGCATTTGCAGTCTAGCTGAGCCCTAGCCCTGGGAAACAGTGGTTGAGAAGGATCTTTGCGACGAGTTTCCCTGTCACAGTCATCAGGGAATCCCAAGTGCAGTTGCTACACTCGGCCTGGTCTTCTTTCTGGATGGTGGTCATGATTGGAATGGGACCAAAATCCCAAGCACATCCTCCTCTCCCGACAAATAATTAAAAGTTAACAGACCGGTTTGAAAGAAAAGTTGTTCTTGAGAGAAAAAAACTCTTGGGAAACTCTTTTGCATAATGCAGCTTATACAAAGTAAAACAGTTAGAGTCCCTGAAATCCATTACCATTTTTATTGCACCAGTCTATTTTTATGCAATTGACCTTGATGTACCACTGACCTTGCCAAATGAAAATATACTTTTAATATGCATATTCCCTTTAGTATCACTTTACCAGCATGTGTTGCCAAAATTTGATTATGACTGGAGGTGTTCATGAGGAAACTCTATCTGTGTTCAGTGTGAGCATGGGACTGCATAGTTACACAATGGTGCTGGTTCACATGCCCTCTGCATTACCCACAGCAACCACGTTTTATCTTGCCCACCAATAATGAAATTGAGTTACAAAACAAGAACAAAAGAAATTAACGGGTTGGGGGGACATTGAACACAGTTAGAAAGAGCAATCCAGTCAGGGTCTTCTCCTTTTGTCCCCTTAAAGATTACTCAGACACAGGAGACCATTTAGGTCCATTTATCTTTATAAGACACAGGAGCAAATTAGGGCATTCAGCCCTAATGGAGAGAACAGAAATGCACACAATTTTCCAAATGTGGCAGAGCAAAGTTCCTCTTCCTATCAGTGGAGTCCTCAGAGACCACAGACGTATTAATATTTCCCCGGAACTCAAGGAATTCTGCAGCTGCCGGAAATCCAGAGCAGTGCACGCAAAATGTTGCAGAAACATCTGCAAGTCAGGCAGCATCTATGGAGGGCAATAGACAGTTGTCATTTTGGGCTGAGATCAATTATCAGTCTGGAATGAAGTATGTCCTCCAGTATAAGGCATCATCACTCCAGGAAAAAGTGCTGGCTCTCTATTCTATCTACACCTCATCATTTTATACATCTCTATCAAGCGGCTTCTCATCCTCCTTGCTCTAGGGAAAAAAAAGTTCTTATTTTCTCAATCTTTACTCATAAAACATGCTCTCTAATTCAGGCAACACCCTGGTAAATCTCCTCTGTATCGTCTCCAAAGCTTCCTCATCTTACTTAGAATGAGCCGTTGTTGCTTCTACATTCTTATTGTGTCTTATTTTGACTGTGATTTGATAATTCCCCTGTAAAACATCTTAAGATTCTTGGTTACATGAAAGAAGCTAGATAAATATTGCTGTAACATGGAAAGGAATGAGAAGTAGTAAGTAATTCATTCTGCTGTCTCATTTTATACTGTAATCTGATCCATACCTCTGAATCCCAAGGGTGTAATCTGACAAGTACATTTCTAACTGTGATAATAACTCTATAAATAGTGGAAAATTCAACATTTATTCAGCTGTATTTAAATAAAGAAATATCATAAAAGGATATATACACATAGTGACAACAATGGCCTGGAATTATGATAACTCATGGCAAACCTTTTTGCTGTTTACTGCCCCTGAAGCACTGTAAATGCAATGTATACAGAGAGGAACATAACTGCATTAGAAAAAACATTTTAGAATTGTTATATGAGGCCGCTGAACAAGATAAGAGCCCATGGCATTACAGGAAATATACTGGCATGGACAGAAGATTGGCTAACTGGCACAAGGTAAAGAGTGAGAATAAAGGAAGTATTTTCTGGTTGGCTGCTCGAGACTAGGAGTGCCCAGCAAGAAATAGTGTTGGGATCACTTCTTGCCTTATATGACAATGATTTGGATGATGGAATTGTGGGCTTTGTGGCTAAGTTTGTGGACAATACAAAGAGGGGCAGGTAATGTTGAGGAAGCAGGGAGCATGTAGAAGGACTTAGACAGATTAGCAGGATGGACAAAGAAGTGGCAGATGGATACAGTGTAGGGAACTGTATAGTCATGTGCTTTGGTAGAAGGTATAAAGTCATACACTATTTTCTAAATCGGGAGAAAATTCACAAATCAGAGATGCAAAGGGACTTGGGAGTCCTCATGCAGGATTCCCTAAAGGTTAACTTGCAAGTTGTGTCAGAAGGCAAATGCAATTGGTAATTATTTTCCAATGTTCTATAGATTCAGGACCAGTTCCTGAGGACTGGAGGGTAGTTAATGTTATCCCCCTTTTTAAGAAAGGAGGGAGAGAGAAAACAGGGAATTATAGACCATTTAACCTGACATCAGTGGTGGGGAAGATGCTGGAGTCAATTATAAAGAATGAAATGGCGACACATTTGGATAGCAGTAACAGGATCGTTCCAAGTCAGCCTGGATTTACGAAGGGGAGATCATGCTTGACTAATCTTCTGGAATTTTTTGAGAATGTAACTATGAAAATGGACAAGGGAGAGCCAGTGGATGTAGTGTACCTGGACTTTCAGAAAGCCTTTGATAAGGTCCCACATAGGAGATTAGTGGGCAAAATTAGAGCACATGGTATTGGGGTAGGGTACTGACATGGATTGTAATTGGTTGGCAGACAGGAAACAAAGAGTAGGGATTAACGGGTCCCTTTCAGAATGGCAGGCGGTGACCAGTGGGGTACCTCAGGGTTCAGTGCTGGGACCGCAGCTGTTTACAATATACATTAATGATTTAGATGAAGGGATTAAAAGTAACATTAGCAAATTTGCAGATGACACAAAGCTGGGTGGCAGTGTGAAATGTATGGAGAATGTTGAGATAATGCAGGATGACTTGGACAGGTTGGGTGAGTGGGCGGATGCATGGCAGATGCAGGTTAATGTGGATAAATGTGAGGTTATCCACTTTGGTGGCAAGAACAGGAAGGCAGATTACTATTTGAATGGTGTCAAGTTAGGAAAAGGGGAAGTACAACAAGATCTAGGTGTCCTTGTTCATCAGACACTGAGCAGGTACAGCAGGCAGTGAAGAAAGCTAATGGCATGAGTATAGGAGCAAAGAGGTCCTTCTGCAGTTGTACAGGGCCCTGGTGAGACCACACCTGGAGTACTGTGTACAGTTTTGGTCTCCAAATTTGAGGAAGGACATTCTTGCTATTGAAGGAGTGCAGCAGAGGTTCACGAGGTTAATCCCTGGGATGGCAGGACTGTCATATGTTGAAAGATTGGAGCGACTCGGCTTGTATACACTGGAATTTAGAAGGATGAGAGGGGATCTGATTGAAACATATAAGATTATTAAGCGATTGGATACGCTAGAGGCAGGAAACATGTTCCCGATGTTGGGGGTGTCCAGAACCAGAGGCCACAATTTGAGAATAAGGGCTAGGCCATTTAGAACGGAGTTGAGGAAAAACTTTTTCAGAGAGTTGTGGATCTGTGGAATGCTCTGCCTCAGAAGGCAGTGGAGGCCAATTCTCTGGATGCTTTCAAGAAAGAGTTAGATAGAGCTCTTAAAGATAGCGGAGTCAAGGGATATGGGGAGAAGGCAGGACTGGGTTACTGACTGTGGATGATCAGCCATGATCACAGTGAATGGCGGTGCTGGCTCGAAGGGTCGAATGGCCTACTCCTGCACCTATTGTCTATTGTCTACTGTCAATGCTAGCATTTATTCCATGAGTATTAGAATATAAAAGAAAGGATGTAGTGCTGAGGCTTTATAAGGTATTGGTCAGACTAGACTTGGAATATTGTGAGCAGTTTTGGGCCCCTTATCCATGAAAAATGTGCTGGCATTGGAGGTTCACGAGAACTATTCCAGGAATGAAAGAGTTAACTTGTAAGGATATTTTGATGCATCTTGTCCTGTAAGCGCTGGAGTTTAGAGGGGAGATCTCATTGAAACCTGTCAAATATTAAAAAGCCTTGAGTGGATATACAGAGGGAGAGCCTGGAACCAAAGGGCATAGCCTCAGATTATAAAGTCATTCTTTTAGAACAGAGATAAGGAGGCATTTTCTTAGATAGAGGGTGGTGAATCTGTGGAATTTATTGCCACTGAGGGCTGTGGAAGGCAAGTTATTAGGTTTATTTAAAATGAAGATTGATAGGTTTTTGATTAGTAAAGGTCACAGGCGAGATTGAGAGGGATAATAAATCAGCCATGATGGAATCACAGAGCAGACTCAGTAGGCTGAAAGGACTAAATTTTCCCCTTTGCCTATTGTGTTATGGTCTTATGGTCCCATACTTGCAAGAGTAGTGTGCAGAAGATCATCTCTGAATGCACAACACGTTGAACCTTGAATAATCTGTGACAAATCTGTCATTTCACTCAGAGTGGGTAAGGTGGTAAGATGGCGGCACACTCAGATGCAGTGGCTTCGACTGGGTCAGCCAAAGGTGTTATTATCTTTTTTAAACATATTTTATGATTGCAAGACCCTGCTGGGCATTAAGAACATAAATTGCTGCATGTCTACCTCATCAGCGAGTTGCTCATTGGTAGAGAAACTGAAGCTGGTCTTGGTGCAGATCGTGATCCTGCCTGCAATAGCGAGGCATTGGTGATCGAAGGAGGTGTACAGTCTAGCAGCGATTGATCATCTTAGTTGCTTTTCTTGTGATCACAAAGCCATGTTGGACATTGGTGTGTGGAAAGCTGCAAGTCCAACTCATTAGTTTATTGGCGAATGGTAGGGGGAGCTGAGTGGCCTCGTTCATAGCGAGGCTAAGCCTCAAGCCATGATGTTGCTGCCTGCGGCTGCCCAAGGGATGGCATTAGAATCAGGTGCTTCACCAGAGTACTGGAGGTGGTGTGGCACGGTATCCATGCTGAGTCAATGCTGCTTGCAAGTGTTTGCTCAGCAGAAAACAAGAGATATTGTGTTTGACAGCAAACTGCTGCAACATTCATGGACTCAGGGACTGGGACTATATTTTATTACTATGTGCGCCTTGTGTTGTTGTATGACTGTTGGTACTGTGTTTTGCAACTTGGACCCAAAGAAATGCTGTTTCATTTGGCTGAATTCATGAGTATCCAAGTATGGTTGAATGACAAAAAATCTTGAATTTGAACTTGAACTTATTTCCTCACAAAACGTATCCACAATATGAATCGATATTTGGCATGGAGTCTAGTGATAATCCCATTTATGGAGACGTTAGTAGGTTCAGTGGAAATCATTGGCACAGGGAGGGGCAAGGGGGTTTGTTATAGGTAGTTCAGCACATAATCCAGGCTGATTCTATCATAAGGGGCACGGTAGAGTGCAGTAGAGGCATAGATCAGATGAATGAACATACTCTTTTTTACCCAAGGTTGGAGAAACAAGAACAGAGAGCACAGGTTAAAGATGAGAGGAGAGAAACTTAACAGGAATCTGACAAGTAGCTTTTTTCATCCAGAGGGTGGTGTATCTATGGAGCGAGCTGCCAAATGTATAGAGCCCACACTCAAAGATTCAGGAACAGCTTCTCCCCAACCCCCAACCCCCTGCCCCACTATCAGGTCCCAGGCACCAATCTATGTTACACGGCCTATACTTCCATGATCATGGGGAGGTGGTGCTTCAGGAAGGTGGCATCCTTCACAATGAACACTCACCATACAGGGCATATCCATTTCTTGCTACTAGAGGAGGAACAGCTACTTCCCATTGCCATCACAACAGTCCATCAACCCATGAACAGCACCTCACTATCAGCACTTTCACACTTCAGCACTGTTTACTTAATGTAACTTCACTTTTTATGCCTTGCACTGAATTTCCCAACATGAAAATACAATATATCTGATTCTGAGGAAGTGGCTGAGGTACAGTACTGTGCAAAAGTTATAGGCACATATATACCTATAACTAGAGTGCCTAAGACTCTTGCACAGTACTGTAGTAATTTTATGTATTGCACAGTACTGCTGCCTCAGAAAACAAATTTTATGGCATATGTGAGCAATGATAAAGCTGATTCTGATATGGGTGTCTATTGTGGACTGAGTGTTGGAAGGGGAAGAGAGAGGGGGATCATGGTTAGGAAAAGGAGGAGGGAGAGAGGTGGGAGTGTGAAGCACCAGAAAGATATTCTGTAAGGATCAACAAAACTAACTGTTTGGAGTCAAATGATCTTGCTGGTGTCTGAGAGCTGGGTGTGTCTGCATCCACATCACCCACCACCCCGGCACTCCTTCTCTGCCACCTGCCCCACACCCCTCCCATGACACTCGACCTTCATCATTCCCAACATCATTTTCTTCTGTCAGATTTACAAACTCACTTTACCAAGTCTAATATGTGCCTAAGGCTTGTGTACAGTACTGTATGCCCATTGACATCATTGGCATTTATAGTGAGAGGATTCGAGTACAGGAGCAGGGAGGTACTACTGCAGTTGTACAAGGCCTTGGTGAGACCACACTTGGAGTATTGTGTGCAGTTTTGGTCCCCTAATCTGAGGAAAGACATCCTTGCCATAGAGGGAGTACAAAGAAGGTTCACCAGATTGATACCTGGGATGGCAGGACATTCATATGAAGAAAGACTGGATGAACTGGGCTTGTACTCGTTGGAATTTAGAAGATTGAGGGGGGATCTGATTGAAACATATAAAATCCTAAAGGGATTGGACAGGCTAGATGCAGGAAGATTGTTCCTGATGTTGGGGAAGTCCAGAACAAGGGGTCACAGTTTGTGGATAAAGGGGAAGCCTTTTAGGATCGAGATTAGGAAAAACTTCTTCACACAGAGAGTGGTGAATCTGTGGAATTCTCTGCCACAGGAAACAGTTGAGGCCAGTTCATTGGCTATATTTAAGAGGGAGTTAGATATGGCCCTTGTGGCTACGGGGATCGGGGGTATGGAGGGAAGGCTAGGGCGGAGTTCTGAGTTGGATGATCAGCCATGATCATAATAAATGGCGGTGCAGGCTCGAAGGGCCGAATGGCCTACTCCTGCACCTATTTTCTATAAAGGATATCTGGACAGGTACACTTATAGGAAAGGTTTAAGGAGGTATGATTTTAATATGGGCAAATGGGACCAGCTGAGGTGGCAATATTTGTCAGCATGGACCAGTTGGACCACAGTACCCATTTCCTTACTCTATGACTTCATGAGTCCAAGTGAAAGAAAGACGGAAGATTCTGCAGATCATGGAAATCTTGAGCAACACAAAATGCTTGAGGAATATCATTCTGGAGCAGCATCAATGAAAATGAATAAACAGTCGACATTTCTGCCATAGGAGACTACAGACGGTGGAGTGGTGGAGATGGTGGCAGTGGTGGAGGTTTGCTGTTCCAACAAGAGACCTGTGATTAGCAGAGTTCCAGGAAACCACCACTCTATGCGTAAAACAATTAACCTGCACATTTCCTTTAAACTTCCTCCCCTATCTTTAAAACAGTGTCTTTTAAGATTTGTCATTTCAATGCTGGGAAAAATATAACAATCTTTCAGGTCTCCTCTCAGCCTCCAAAGCTGAAGAAAAATAAACAATCCAAATTTCTCCAATGTCTCCATTTGCATATTCCCTCTCATCCAGACAGAAATCATTCTCTGTCCTCTCTCCAAAACCTTCATAACCTTCCTGTAATGGGGAAACCAGAAATGTACATACTATCCCAAGCGCAGTGTAACCAAAGTTTGATACGGTTACAACATAACTTCCTGACCCTAATACTCAATGCCCAGACTGATGAAGCAAGCATGTTGTGTGCTCTCTTGATCACCCTATTTACTAGTGTTCCCACTATAAGGGAGCTATGGATTTGGACCCCAAGATGCCAATACATCTTGCTGTAAATGATGCTGCCATTAGCTTTTCCCTTACACTTGACCTACCACCTCACACAGTCTCCAATCTGGGAATCTGAACCAAAAACAGGAAATGCAGGTCCAAAAGTGCATGTGAAAAGAGAAGCGTTTCCATTGGAGTTCAATGGAGAATGCTGGACCATTTGCATTGTAGCATGGTGTGGAGGCTCCAACACACAGGATAGCAAGAGGTTGCAGGTGGCTGTAGACTCAGCCACCTCCATCACAGGCATTCTGTCTTCTCCCCTCTTCCACTAAGCAGAAGATGTAAAAGCCTGAAAGCAAATACCACCGGGATCAGGGGCAGCTTCTATGTTGCTGTTATCAAATTCTTAAATGGACCTCTAAGATGGACATCTGACCTCACAATCTACCTCATTATGATCTGGCACTTTATTGTTTACCTGCACTGCACTTCCTCTGTAGCTTTTAAGCTTTAATCCGCATTTCTATTGTTTTACATAGTTCTGCCACAATGCACTGACCTGACTGAACGCACACAAGACTGGCTTTTCACAGTATCTCAGCATATATACATTGGTAAACCATTTCCATTCCCAATTCCAACCCTTCCCACCATTGAGAACACCTTCAGTAAATGGTGCCTCAAGAATGCAATTTCCAAAACTAAGAACCCTCCACCATCCAAGACATGCCCTCTTCTCATTTCTACCATTGGTAAGGAGGTACAGGAGCCTAAAGACCCACTCTCAATGATTCAGGAACAGCTTCTTCCACTCCACCATCAAATTTCTGAATGGTCCATGAACCCAAGAACACTACCTCGCTACTCCATTTTTTCACTATTTATTTACTTCTAATTTATAGTAATTTACATCTTTGCACTGTCCTGCTGCTGAAGAACAACACATTTCATGTCTTCAAATTCAATGATGAAATTTTCAGATTCTGATTCTGGAGGGTACAATTCTGATTCTGATTCAAAAGGAATGCCTCACTAGGGCACAATTCTGATTCTGATTCTGATTCCAATTCTGATTCAAAGGGAACGTCTCTGGAGGGTACAATCTGATCAATTCTGATTCTGATTCTGATTCCAATTCTGATTCAAAGGGAACGTCTCTGGAGGGTACAATCTGATCAATTCTGATTCTAATTCTGATTCCATTTCTGATTCAAAGGGAATGTCTCTGTAGGGTATAATTCTGATTGTGATTTTGACTCAAAGGGGACATTTGTAGGGTGCAAATTAGTAAAGACTCCTGCACAGACATAAGTTATTAACAAAATCTTCACTGCCCCATTGGTCAATCAAAGAGGTGAATGAGTTAATTACAGCTTGATACTCAGAAAACAAGAATAATTAATGTACAAGTTGAAGTTCTATTGTTTGTTAATGAGTCAGGATCCATTTTGAATTTTTGTGAAATCAAACACTGACAAATCCCTCGATGTTAAAACAAATAAAACTGCAGATGCCTGTGATTATTTCAGAGACTTTAATATTGCATAATGTTAATACACTGCATTGGAATTGTAGATGCTGAGATGGTGATTTATTTTGGAGATATTAAAAATGCTTTATTCATTTACCCACACCATGATTTAAACAGGAGTCAAATTCACAGTAGATGGAGGTTACCTTTTATGCAATATTCAATTCAATATATCCTATTGAATAATGAATATGGTACTTTGTAAATCAGTTATCATAAATTAGCTGTTTTAAAAAAATATCATTTTCAAGTTGTAAAGGATCATACTGTTGGACAAAACTGTCGTGTCAGTGGAAAAGTTTCTTTCTGATGTCATTGCTTCCTTGAAACTAGATAGAATGAGATTCCACTTTCTAAGTTCAAATTCAAGTTTATTGTCATCTGATTGTGTATATATATCAAAATTCAAAGTTCGAAGTAAATTTTATTACCAAAGTATAGATAGGGTGCATCTCAAGTGGAGGACGTTTGATTAGTCAGGGTGTCGAATGTTACAGGGAGAAGGCAGCAGAATGGGGTTGAGAGAGAAATGGATCAGCCATGTTCCTGGTGGCAGCATTAAGAAGAGAGGATGTCGAGGGTGGTGTTTACCTCAGCCTCCAACCTGATGGCACAAACATCAATTTCTCCTTCTGGTAAAAATAATCCCTCCCCCTTTTCCTTTCTTCTATTCCCCACTTTGCCTTCTTACCACTTCTTACCTGACTATCACCTCCCCCTGAGTTCCCTCCCTCTTCCCTTTCTCCTATGGTCCACTCGGCTCTCATCAGATTCCTTCCTCTCCAGCCCTTTACCTAAATGGTTTCACCTATCACCTTCTACCTATCCTCCTTCCCCATCACCTTTTTACCCTGTCATTTACCCCCTTTCTTTCCAGTCCTAAAGAAGGATCTTGGCTCCAAATGTTGGCTATTTATTAAGTTCCATAGTTGCTGCCAGACCTGCTGAGTTCCTCCAGCATTTTGTGTGTGTTCCTCTGGATTTCCAGCATCTGCAGTCTTTCTCATGATTACTCTTTTCTTGTCATTTGCTCTGAGCCTCGGTACTACCTCCCCAACAGCACTGTCACTAGAAGAAAAGAGAGGCTCCAGATCCACTTCATCTGTCATGATTCACACCTCTTCAGTCCACTGATTACCTCAAACTCCTGCTTCCCATCCCACACTTTCTTCTTCACACTGGCCATCGCCCCTCTCCACTTTCAGTCCTAATGCAGGATCTCAACACAAAATGTTGACAATCCTTTTCCTTCCACAGACACCACTCAATGCCCTGAGTTCCTCCAACAGATAAGGCTGTAAAATTGACTACAATACATACTTCCCAGTTTTGATGGGAGATTACGAGTTTACAGGGAAGTGGAATTTGACGGAGGGGCTGTTGAGACCTTCTGCAGTGAAAAAGAATTGTGACATGCAAAATTCTTGCAGGAATTCACAGTGTAGATACAAAGATACTTCCCCTGGCTGGAGATGTTCAAAGTTCAAAGTGAATTTATTATCAAAATACACGTCACCATATACAACCCTGACTTTCATTTTCTTGCGGGCATACTCAATAAATCTAATGATCATAATAGAATCAATGAAAGACAGCACAAACAGGGCAGACAACCAATGTGCAAAAGACACATCTTTAAGGAACGGTGTCTCAGAAAGACAAGGTCCTTTATTAAAGACCTCCAGCACCCAGGGCATGCTCTTTTCTCACTGTTACCATCAGGTAGGAGCTACAGGAGCCTGAAGGCACACAGTCAGCGATTCAGGAACAGCTTCTTCCCCTCTGCCATCCGATTCTTAAATGGACATTGAAGCTTTGGACACTACCTCATATGTTTTAATAAACTGTATTTCTGTTTTTGCACATTTTAAAATAATCTATTCAATATATGTAATTGATTTACTTGTTTATTTATTATGTTTTATTTTATTAATTATTACTATTTTTTTCTCTCTCTGCTTGATTATGTATTGCATTGAACTGCTGCTGCTAAGTTAACAAATTTCACGTCACATGCCGATGATAATAAACCTGATTCTGACAACAAATGATTCAACTACAAAAGGAAAACAGGAAACAACAACAACAATAATAATAATAATAATAAAGCAATAAATTTCAAAAGCATGAGATGAAGGGTCGTTGAAAGTGAGTCTAGAGTTTGTGGGAATATTTCGGTGATGGGGCAAGTGAAGTTGAGTGAAGTTATCCCCTCTGGTTTAGGAGGCTGATGGTTGAGGGGTATTAACTGCCCCTGAACCTTCTGAACCTTCTTCCTGATGGCAGTAGAATGCATGACATGGGTTGTGGGGGTCTCTGATGATCAATGTTGCTTTCCTGCAACAATGGTCCATGTAGATGAGGCTTTACCTGTGATGGACTGGGCATATCCATTATTTTTTGCATGATTTTTCATTCAAGGACATTAGTGTTTCTATATGAGCCTGTGATGCACTAGTCAAAACACTCTCCATCACACACCTGTGGAAGATTGTCAAAGTCATAGATGTCATACCGAATCTTTGTGAACTACTAAAGAACTAGAAGCATTGCCCTGCTTTCTTCCTAATTGTACTGTGCCCAGGACAGGGCCTCCAAAATAATAACACTGAAGAATTTAAAGTTGCTGATTCCCCAATGAGGAGGCTTCCTCCTGCTGAAGTTAATAATCAGCTCCTTGGTCTTGTTGACATCAAGTAAATGGCTGTTGTTATGGCACCACTCAGCCAGGTTTCCTAATTCCCTCCTCTTCAACTCAATTCTTCCACTAGCTCAGAATTAGTTGTCTCAGTTCTATCAACAAGTTCTTCACTCAGAGAGTAGTGCAGACACTGAGTGATTTCAAGGACAAAATGGTAGGTTTTTAGATATTATAACTTTCTTTAAATTTAGGGCAGGCGTTCCCAACTGTTTTTATGCCATGGACAAATATCATTAAGCAAGTGGTCCATGGACCCAGGTTGGGTATACCTGATAGAGATACAGCACAGTAACTGGTCCTTCTGATTCAACAATCCTGTGCCATCCAATTACACACATCTGGCCAATTAACCTACTAACTTGTGGAACACACACAAATTGCTGCAGGAAACTAGCAGGTCAAGCAGCATCTTGATGAAGGGTCTCGGGCCAAAATGTCGACTGTTCATTGCTCTCCATGGATGCTGCCTGACCTGTGGAGATCCCCCCGGCATTTTGTTTGTGTTGATCTGGATTGCCAAGTATCTACAGAATCTCTTGTCTTTATGAAGCCATCTTTGGAATGTGGGAGGAAACCGGAGCAAACAAAGGAAACAAACACAGTCATGGGTAGAATGTCTAAAATCCTACCAGAGAGCAGTGGGAATTGAACCTGGGTCACTGGCGCTGTAATAGCGTTACGCTAACAACTACACCACCGTGTTGTCCTAAGTGCTAGACACTCATGCTAAGGTGAAGTGGGAATGGTGGAGCAGACACAAGGGACGGATTAGTTTATTCTTGCTTAGTGCCTTATGTTCTAAACAATTCTAGTCAGGCATTCAACAGAACACTTCCTTTCAGTGTATTTGATGGTATAAAAGAACAACTGTTCCTACTGAAAAGCTTTGGTCAAAGAAAGAACTCATTGGCTGCTAATCAGTGTGCAAATCCCTCTACTGTCTCACATCTTCCTCAAAGGAAAAGGGCTGAGAGATAAAAGTAATTACAACCTTTCCTTCACGTCTAATATCCTCCCAAAATCAAACGTATGTTTTATGTGGTAATCGTTAAAAAAAAATCTCCTCACATTATGCTGAAAATGGTTTCAGGTTCAAAGTTTTCATCTGCAGAAATAACTTATCCAAGGACAGTTGGAAAACTCCTAATGATCACATCTAAGAGACAGGATTGAGATCAAACAGGGGGATACAGAACTTGCAGTGGACTCCTTCCCATATTCATGAGGTGACAGTTTCACAGTCCTCTCATCTATCAGCTGTCATGTGAGACTTCACCTGCACTATGCCACACTGCAAAAGTATAGAGGGTCGAAATGCTTTCACACACAGCAATTTCATGCTCGATGCAAAGCATGGAGGATTGTTGCCTTGTTGGGATGGAGAGGCTTGTAACTTCCTGAGGTACTGAGGGCATTGCTGTCTGGAGTTTAGCCTCTTTCTGCTTAGTCCCTGGTCGCATCACTCATGGCATTAGGGTCAAGGGGGGATTCCAAATAAAGAGCGACCCATGCAAGACGTCAACGCTGGGACTGGCGGAAGATGACAATAAAGAAGAATGGCACTGAAAGTGGAGGAAGGCTATAGCAGTGAAGGGTCCCCAGTAACCTTAAACACAAAATACTCTGCAGATGCTGGGGTCAAAGCAACACTCACAACACGCTGGAGGAACGCAGCAGGTCAGGCAGCATCCGTGGAAACAATCAGTCAACGTCACGAAGGGTTCTGGCCCGAAACGTTGACTGATCGTTTCCAAGGATGCTGACCAACCTGCTGCATTCACCCAGTAATCTTCTCCATGCCACTGAACCCTGACACTGATCCATCAAGGACTGTGTGGTGATTGCCCTTGCATCAGCCTCGCCACATTAAACAACACCACATGCAGGCATACTCCACTGAGCAATTCCACCGTAAATATCCCGGATACCACTTAGGAGAACATCATATTCAACTCAACTGATTGCACTACCATGGTTTGTTTGTGCTGGGTTAAGACCAGTGTGGCGTGTGCTCTTTTGGAGACTTTTGGGCTTTACACAATGACCTCAAATGATTGAACCTAGAACTTGCTTGCAGATTTGTATGTCTCTGCACAATAAAATTCATAAAGATCTCAAAAGTTGGCTAATTCCACCACAAGCACAGACACAGACAGGCACACACACACACACACACACACACACACACACACACACACACATACACACACACACATACGCATACATAAGCTCTTACAAACACACCCCAGTGACACACCTATACACACAGATACAAATAAATACACTCACACACAAACAACTCACAGACACAAAGACACATACGCACATATCCCCACAGACAGACAGATACGCACACACACACACAAATAATTAAAAGACTGCCTATCCCGTTGAGTTCCTCCAGTGGTGTGTGTATTGGCACAGACAGCCTGTGCTGTGCCTCACTTAAGCTTGTAGGGATGGAAGGTTTCTAGCTAAGGGCTCGGGCAGCATTTAATCTGGTACCAGTTTAGCAGGGCAGACTTAAACCCTCTGCTCTATACCTGTGGACAACACAAAATGATTCACCCTGCTTTAGTGCACTATATAGTATAACGAAGAAGGCATCTGACACGATTCTGCAGGAGTTTAAATAGCAAAAGCAACAATGACATGTGATAGTGTAGTGGTTAGCACAATGTTATTATAGCTTGGAGTTTTGGAGTTTGGAGTTCGATTCCAGCACCATCTGTAAAGAGTTTGTATGTTCTCTCCATGAACTGCATGGGTTTCCTCCAATATTTCAAAAACATAAATAGTTAGCAGGTTAATTGGTCATTGTAAATTGGCCTGTGAGGATTAGTCTGGTTTTAAGTCGGTGGGTTGCTGGGCAGAGCAGCTTGTTGTAACTATAGGGCCTGTTTGGCACAGTATCTCAAAATTAAAAAAAATAAGCATCTCTACGCAATCACGGGATGATATAGTGTGGAAGAATGTTATTTATCTAATTGTACCTGTGCTCACTGAATAACCAACACAATTTGTCGTACATCCCTGGATGACCAGAGAAATTACATTCTCTTTTTTTTAAATGCTCAACCAATTCCCTGTGCAACCTCAAATTCAAGTTAATGCTTAATGTCATAGGAACGCATCCACAGATATAAATGTCACGAAAATTAGCCTTTTGCAGCAGCAGCACAGTGCATTACAAACATGACAATCCCAAGTTAACATAAACTTAACATAAATTATGCCTAATTTATACGTGCAAAGAAATAAGCAGTAAAATAAACATGAGTGCAAGTTTGTAGAGAAAAAGGAGGAATATAGACTGTGATAAAATTAGCCTTTTTCAAGTTGGTTCAAGAAGCTGATAGCAGTGGGGGAAGAAGCTGTTGTTGAATTCCTCCTGCTCCAGCTCTTTACCTTTTCCACTTATCACCTCCCAGCTTCTGACTTCATCCCACCCCTTCCCCAACCATTTGGTTTCACCTATCACCTTTTAGCTTGTCCTCTTTCTCTTCCAGCCACCTGCTCATTCAGGCATCTTTCCCTTTCGCTTCCACTCCTGATGAAGGGTCTTATCCTTAAACATCAACTGTTCATTCATTTCCACAGATGCTGCCTGACCTGCTGAGTGTCTCCAGCATTTTGTGTGTGTTGTGCTGAATCTTTAGGTTCGTGTAATGTGGTACCTGATGGCAGCAATGAGGAAAGGGCATGTCCTGGGTGGTGCGGGTCCCTGATGATGGATGCTGTTTTCTTGACATATCGTCTCTTGAAAATGGCCTTGCTGGTGGGAAGGGTTTTGCTTGTGAAGCAGATGCCTGAGTCTATGATCCTCTCAGCTTCTTGCAATTCTGTGCTTTGGAGCCTCTATGCCAGGCAGTGATGCAACTCATCTCAATGTACTCCAAGGTACATCTGAAGAAGTTCATCAGAGTCTTCAATAACCATAAGACCATATGACATAGGAGCAGAATTAGGCTATTTGGCCCATCGAGTCTGCTCCACCATTCAATAATGGTGGATCCTTTTCTCCCCTCCTCAGCTCCAGCCCCACTCCCCAGTAATGGCATGTCAAATTACCGAATCATAATCTTGCAAGAAAGTGGAGAAAATAATGCACCATCTTGATGGTTCTAGCTGTGTGTTGTGTTCAGGATAGCTCCTCTGTGATGTTGACACCCAGAAACTTAAAGCTGCTCACCCTTTCCACTGTAGAACCTCCAAAGAGAACAGGTGTATGTTCACTTGACATCCTCTTTCTGAAGCCTATGATGAGTTCCTTGGTATGCATCAAGATGAGGCCACCCTCAAGGTAGAGGAGCAACACCTTATATTCTGTTTGGGTAGCTTCCAACCTGATGGCATGAATATTGATTTTTGCTTCTGATATTTTTTCTTCCTTCCCCTCCCATCTTCTTCAATACCCCACTGTGGTTTTTTACATCTTCACACCTGCCTATCAATTCCCTGTGGCTCCCCTCCTCCTTCCCTTTCTCCTACGGTCCATTCTCCTCTCCTATCTGATTCCTTCTTCTCCAGACCTTGACCTTTCATACCTACCTGGCTTCACGTGTCACTTTCCAGCAAGCCTCCTTCCTCTACCCCCATCTTTTTATTCTGCTGTCTTCCCCCTTCCTTTCCAGTCCTAACGAAGGGTCTTGGCATGAAATGTCGACTGTTTACTCATTTCCATAGACGCTGCCCGATCTGCTGAGTTCCTCAAACACGGGGAAATCTGCAGATGCTGGAATTTCAAGCAACACACATAAAAGTTGCTGGTGAACGCAGCAGGCCAGGCAACATCTCTAGGAAGAGGTCCAGTCGATGTTTCAGGCCGAGATCCTTCGTCAGGACTAACTGAAGGAAGAGCTAGTAAGAGATTTGAAAGTGGGAGGGGGCGGGAAAGATCCAAAATGATAGGAGAAGACAGGAGGGGGAGGAGTTCCTCTCGCATTTTGCGTGCATTGCCTTGGTATTTTTGATGTTGAGTGTAAAGTTATTTTTACAACACCACTCAACCAGCTGACTTACCTACCTCCTGTATGTCTCCTCACCACTAAACATTTTTAAATAGGTTCAGATGGCTTCATTTATTTTGATCGTTGGGGTCCCCCTTTGCCCTGTTTGTAACATTTACTGAGAGTTGTATATGAAGGGTCTGAGGCATTGCTGAGTGTCCCTTCCGCCCATCGTACGATCTCTTTGATTCATTACCATCAGGAAGGAGTCACAGAAGCATCAGGATGAGGACTACCAGATTGGGTAACAGCTTCTTCCCTCAGACTGTGAGACTAACGAATACCCTGCCACCACCGAAGTCACTTCACTAGGACAGTGAGATGTTTACTGAACAGCTTACTGTTTGCTTGTGCTGCACAGCACGTGCATTTTGAATTACAATTTATTAACTTATTTGTGATAATGCTTTGTTTTATATGCTGTGCATGATATATGTTTTGTAGATGCACTGTGTTCTGAAGGAACGTTGTTTTATTTCTTGTATGTATGTGCAGTCAGATGACAATAAACTTGAAAGTGAGCTTCATTAAAATGGTTAAGAATGACTCCAAGGAAGACAGGCATGTTTCAGGGTGCTCACGTTTGATTATTTCAAATTAGTAGTTCAAATTTACTTAAAACATTTTAAATCATGCTATCTTTAAATACAAAGGTTTTGATGATATTTAAACATTTTTGATGCCATCATTAAATTTTAACAGATTTTCATGCTTGTTCGTATCAAAAACATACACAGATACACTCAAAGACTCTGTCTACCCTGTCTATCAAAAGCAAATAGACACATAAAAAAAGATCTCAGGCTGCATACCCTATCTATTCCCTTCATAATTTTATCAACTTCAATCAAGGGTTCACTATCTACATCCTTGAAAACAAAGCGCCTCATCTCTCCTCTGACTCCACGCTGAATTAATACTTTTAAAATAAGATTAAGATTAGTTTTTATTTACAACAAAATATCAACACACAGTGAAATGTGTTGTTTGCGTCAATGAGCAACATTGTTTGAGCTTTGAGCTGAGGGAAGCCTACAAGTGTCACCACGATGCCAGTGCCAGCGTGTGTGGCTCTCCGTTTAGCTCTCCGCTCCTCAAACTGACTCAGGATCACTCTTTTGCCTTGCTCTAGGTGTTGCTGAAGATTACCTCGTCATTTGTTGCGGTCATCTACTGTAACCTCCCAGCACGCTGTGTTGATTTTCAAGGTCTTCATGCTGCACTTGCAGAGGTCCTTGATGTGAAGCTGGGGTCTACCAACGTTCCTCTTGCCTGTTGCTAGTTCTCTGTAGAGGATGTCCTTTGGCAGTCTACCTCCTTCATACGACGGAAGTGGCCCAGCCAGCGCAGTCTGCATTGTCTTAAAAACGTGAACATTGTGGGAAGTCCAGCGCAGGAGGGGACCTCAGAGTTTGGGACTTTGTCTCTCCAGGTGATGTCGAGGATGCAGCAAAGGCTCAGCAGGTGAAAACTATTGAGTTTCCTCTCCTGCTTGGAATAGATGGTCCAAGTCTTGCTACCATACAGGAGGGTGCTGATAATGCATGCATTGTACACAGCAGTCTTGGACTTTGTAGCGAGTTTTGGATTTTCCCAGACCCGCGAGGAGAGTCAAGCAAGGATCGCTGCTGCTTTGCCGATACGCCTATTGATTTCAGAGGGGTTTCTGTTGTTCCCTGCACTTCTCCTGGAGTTGACGGAGTGAGAAAATCATGTCGACGGTTGACCTCCTTGTGCAAAAACCTCATTGGGACTCAGGGTAGGCCCGTTCAACAAGAGTTTGTAGACGTGCCAGAGTTACACGAACAAAGAGTTTGCCGACAATACTCAGGAGGGAGATACCCCTGTAGTTGCAGTCACTCCTATCACCCATGTTCTTGTACAAAGTGACGATTTTGGAGTCACGCATATCCTGTGGTACAGCTCCTTCCTTCCAGCACTGAAGGAGGACCTCATGTAAAGGTTGGAGGAGTGAGCTCTTGCAGTGTTTGATCAGGTCTGGAGGAATCCCATCATTACCAGGAGCTTTCCCTGGGGCCAGACTGCCAATTGCCTTGCTGAGGTCCTCAATGTTTGGTTCAGAGTCGAGTTCATCCATGACTGCTAGACAGTCGATGGCATCAATGGCTGAGCTAACTTTCCCTCGAGTAGAGCTCAGAATAGTGTTCTACACAACGTTCCATCTGCTTGCTTTTATCAGTGATTATTTCACCGCTGGATGACGTCATGGGTGCTGTCTTGCTCTGTGATGGGCCAAGGGCCTTCTTGATACCACCATACATCGATCTGATGTTGCCTGTCACAGCTGCTGTCTGAATGTCTTCACTAAGCTGGAGCCAGTACTCATTTGCGCACCGCATTGCAGTCTGTTGCACTTTGCTTCTAGCAGCTCGAAGTGCCTGGAGTGTTTGGTCGGATGGTGAGCGCTTCTACTCTGTGAGGGCTGCACGCTTGGCTTCAATGACAGGAGTCATGATGGTGGACTTTGCCTCAAACCAGTCACTGCTCTTTGTGGTCTTTCTTCCAAAGATAGAGAGTGCTGATTCATGGATGGTGTCGCAAAGGTATGACAATCATTCTATTGCAGTATCTCCTTGTGAGGAGGTAGTCATAGCACCCTGTACTGACTTGGCAAACTGGTCAACCTTTTCTGACTGTTTCATTTCTGTTGTGTTGATGTGAGGTTTTCCCGTTTGTTTGAAGTGGTTGATTTTCTTCGGACGTAGTTTGATCTTGCAGCATACTAAAGCATGATCTGTATCACAGTCTGCACTGTGTTATAAGCGGGTGATTAGTACAGAGTTGATGAAAGAACGTCTGGTGATGATCATGTCTAGTTGGTGCCAGTGTTTAGACCATGGATGTCACCATGAGACCTTGTACTGCAACTTTGTCTGAAAGTAGGAGTTAGTTACACACAGGCCATGATAGGGGAAGAATTCCAGGAGACGTTGTCCATTGTCATTTATTTTGCCAATACCAAAGTGGCCAAGACAAGACGGCCAGGAATCGTTATCGGCTCCCACTCTGGTGTTGAAGTCACCAAGATGAACGAGGTGCTCATCACTGGGAATATTCCTGACAACAGCTTCTAATTTGTCATAGAACATGTATTTTGCCTCAGAGGTGGAGTTCAAGGTAGGGGCATACACACTGACAAGAGGTACTGGGCCATGGTTGGTGTGTAGGCAGAGCGTCATAAGTCGTTCTGATCCATTTTCTGGTGGCTCCACCATTTGTAACAAGGAGTTCCTAATGGCAAAACCCACTCCATGCTTGCAGGGCTCATCGTGGTCCTTTCCCTGCCAGGAAAATGCGTAGTCCCTTTCCTTCAGTGTACCTGAATCCACCAAACGTGTTGCTTGTAGGGGAGCTATATCTACCTTGAGCCTTAGTAGCTCATTGTTACTGACTGCTGTTTTTCGCTCATCTTCGATATCCTTGAGGTTTTGGTCAAGTCCAGTCATGATTGTGCGGACATTCCAACATCTCAACTTGAGGGGAGTTGTCTTATTTGATTTTTGTTCTTTCTTGTCTGGTGCAATAGTTACAGTCAGCACTTCATAGAATAATCCACTATCCCCATGCACCCAATGAGGAAGACAGACTGTGGTGGGACAGCATCTTATTGGCTGGGGGCTGCCCAGCTTGAGGTGGGCAGTAGCTGTCTAGTGAAACGCGATGGTCTCTCCTACCATCGGAAGCAACCCCTGGCGCCATGCTCTACGCCAATCAAGCATTGTGACTTATAACTGGTAACTGCTGCTTCCCGTGTTTGTCCGACACTATAAAGTGAAGCTGGAGTGGCCTCTCCAGGGCACAAGCCAGGGCAAAGTTGACATGGAGATCCGTTTGTTGCCCATGCAGTGGGACTCCTCCTCTCCATGCTGATGACAGGTCTAAAGGAACGACGAAAGTCGATATAGTTTTGTGCCAGCAGCATCGCAGGAGTGGCCTTGACGGTGCTGGGTACAGCAGTCAGCCACCTTCGGGACTCCGACTCCGGGTTTTTCCTCGGGGTTTACTCCCGAAGCCTTCCCCGTGAGCGGGTATAGCCGCAAGGCAGCGGAGTATCCCTCTCTTAGATGAGCTACCATCCATGGTTAACGAGCCCATCTGCCCGCAGCAACTGGTTTTAAGGCGCCAGAGGCCCGCTCTTGCCCTTTCTCCTGTCAGTGAGAACAGCTCCGCCAGGCAGAAGAACTATGCCACGTGTGAAGACCAGGAGTTGGACTTGGTTGTCAGAGGCTGTTTGAGACGCACGCCATGAAGAGTATTTGTTTAGCAGTGGGAGCTTGACCCCACTACCACCCTTCGGCTATGACGTCCTTTGGAACCAGTGCCAACATAGTACACCCACAACTCACTAACCCTAACCCTAGATGTTTGGAATGTGGGAGAAAACTGGAACACTCAAAGGAAACTCGCATGGTCACAGGGAGAACATACAAAACTCTTCACAAATAGTGAATCCCAATCTGTGAGCTCTGGTGCTATAAGTGTTGTGCTAACCACTGTCCACAGAATTAAAAATTCTGTTAATATTTGGATTTTAAATATATTACACATATGAAAATATTAACATAAAGAAATAATTCATTGATTTTTCTTTAGAGTAAATGCCCCTTCTGGCCTAATGATCTTGTACTGTCCAATTACACAAGTGACCAATTAACTTACTAACCTGTACGTCTTTGGAATGTGGGAGGAAACTGGAGTACCCAGAGGAAACCCGCATGATCATAAGACAACATGCAAACTCCGTACAGACAGCGAAGGGAATTGAACCCAGGTTGCCGGCACTGTAAAATGTTGCACTAACTGCCAAATTTCTTGTTAGAAGTTATTCCTTTCCATCCTTCAATCTATCCAGTTTCCTCCCACATTCCAGTGAAGTACCAATTAGTAGGTTAGTTGGTCATTGTAAATTGTCCTATGATTAGGCTAGTGTTAAATTAATGGGTTGCTGGGTGGTGCAGCTCGAAGGGCTGGAAGGTCTGTTCCTCACTGTATCTCCAAATAAATAATATTGATGAGACTTGTCTCAGCTTCTGTGACTGAGAGCTCCACATTTTCGCCACACGTCTGCGACTGAGCGTTGCACATATTCACCGTACTTTAAGCCTTTCTTTGTTGGACTATTTTCGTGAACCTCCTTTGGACCCACCTGGGAGCCAAGGCACCTTTCCTTAGATACAAGGCCCAGAATTGCTCACAACATTCGAAGGTAGACTGAAAATAAATAGGAGGGTTACAGGGAAGTAAAGTGAGGGAGCAAAGGGATTAATGCTACACCTGTTCCCACACCTCCTCCCTCACCACTAATTATGATCCAAAACAGTCCTTCCAGGTGAGATCACTCCCTTTTGACTATTCTCCCCTCTCCCACCAATCTCCCACCAATTTCCCTCCTGGCACTGATCCCTGCAAGCAGGTCAAGTGCTACACTTGCCCCAACACCACCTCCCTCACCACATTCAGGGCCCCAAACTGTTTTTCCAGATGAGATGGACCTTCACATGTGGATCTTGTACATCAGGTGCAGCCTGCTTTGCATCAGTGAGATCTGAAACAAATAGGGGGATTGCTTCATTGAACACCTATACACCGTCTGCTGCACCAGCAAGGATCTCCCAGTGACCAGACACTTTAATTCCAATCTCACACGACGTGACTGCCCAATGAGTTCCTGCAGTGAATTTTGTGTTGTTCCAGATTCCCAGCATCTGTAGTCTCTTTTGTCTCTCCAACAGGATGAGGGGATCGATCTACAAGGATTCAGGATTTCTTCAATAGGTTGAATGGCCTCCTTGTCATAATAAGCTTGCATTCAGTGGCCACGTCAGTAAATGCCTCCTGTGTCTAATGAAGTGGCCACTGAGTGCATGCTCAAAGTCTTCTGTTACTGTAGCCCATCCACTTCAAGGTGCAACATGTTGTGCATTCGGAGATGCACACCTGCATGTCACTGTTGTAACACATGGTTATTTGAGTTACTGTCACTTTCCTGTCAGATTGAACCAGTCCTGCTATTCTTCTCTGACCTCTCTCATTAATAGGGCATCTTCACCCACAGAACTGCTGCTCAGTGGATGGATTTTGTTTTTCACACCATTCTCTGTAAACTCTAGAGACTGTTATGCATGAAAATCCCAGGAGGTCAACTGTTTATGAGATACTCAGAGCACTGCATTAGGCTCCAACAATCATTCCACAGTCAAAGACATTTTGATCACATCTCTTTCCCCACTCTGATATTTGGTCTGACCAGCAACTGAATCTCTTGAACATACCTGCATACTTTTATGGATTGAATTGCTACCACATGATTGAATTAATGAGCAGGTGTATCTAATAAAGTGGCCACTGAGCGTCTCTCTCTGCTAAGTTTATACTGAGTGTCTTTTCCTGGTTTCTGCATCTGAAAAATATTCAAAACCGTTTCACTCCCATGGATCCGCAAATGATCAAAGTTGGAAGAAAAATGTAAGTCATGATAGACAATTGAATAGAACAGTGGATTAAAAATAACAGTATTACAATGATTCACTTTTATTGTCCATAAACATCACTGTAAATCTGTTACACTTCAGATGCAGAGAAGATAGAAGTCTGAATTACGTGTGGAATTACAGAGCTCAGTTTGGGATATAGTCAAATTAAAACCATCACAGGCAAAGTCCTCCCCACCATTGAATACATTTACAAGGAGCACTGCCACAAGAAAGCAGCATCCATCAACAAGGACCCCCACCATCCAGGCTTTGCCCCCTTTTCACTACTACCATCAGGAGGGAGGTACAGAAGCCTCACGTCAAACACCTCATGCATCAGGAACGGTTATTACCCTGCAACCATGGGATTCCTGAACCAGTGTAGTTAACATCATTCACCACCATTCTGACCTATTCTAAGACTGACAGAGCACTTTCAAGGACTCTTTACAAACTCAGGTTCTTGGTATTATTTTCATTTTCACAGTTTGCCGTCTTTTCGCACATTGGTTGATTGGCTGTTTATGTACAGTTATTTCCCTTTTTTCCTGAAATGCCCGCAAGAAAATTAAAAAAAATATATATATACATTGATAATAAATTACTTTGAACTTTGAACATTCAGTCTTCGTGTGATAAAAATAAAGATGAAGATGTTACGTTGAAACTTTATGGAACTCTGGTTAGGCTGCATTTGGAGCATTGTATACAGTTCTGGTCACCCCATTATAGGAAGCATGCTGAGGCTTTGGAGAGGGTGCAGAAGTGGTTTTACCAGGACGCTGCCTTGTTTAGAAGGCTCACACTATCATGAGAGGCTGGAGAACTTTCTTTGGAGGACTGGAGACTGAGGAGAGATAGATTCAAGGGGATGTGAGGGGTAAGTTTGTAACTCAGAGTCATGGATTCCTGGAATGCACTGCCTGGTATGGTGGTAAAGGCAAACATATTAGAGGCTTTTAAGAGACATTTGGAGAGGCACATGGATGAAAGGAAGATGGAGGGATATGGACATTGTGAAGGTAGGAGGAATTAGTACTTGTGGGCCTTTGGTTTGATTTTTAGCTGGTTTGGCACAACATTGTGGGCTGAATGGCCTGTTCGTGTACAGCACTCTTCTATGTT
Organism: Mobula birostris; assembly: GCF_030028105.1. NCBI lineage: Eukaryota > Metazoa > Chordata > Chondrichthyes > Myliobatiformes > Myliobatidae > Mobula > Mobula birostris. The sequence continues at coordinate 75,679,340 of NC_092384.1, read as the reverse complement.
CTACAACTAGCTTTATTTGTCAGATGTACATTGAAACATCAAAATATATGGTGAAATGCATTGTTGTGTCAACGACTAAAACAATCTGAGGATTGTGCTGGGGGCAGCCCCCACAGGTTGCCATGCTTCCTGTGCCAACGTAGTACGCCTACAAAATATAACCCTAACCTGTACGTCATTGGGAGGAAACCAAAGGACTCGGAGGAAACCCACACAGTGACAGAGAAAATGTAGAAACTCCATTGTGACAAGAGTCCTTGTCGAGGATGGTTGAGACCCAAATACTGGAGTATCCAAGACTAGGATAGAGACACAAATTAAAACTGGATCGAAAACTGAGCACAAAATAAAATACTAGATGATATATCTGGTTGGGCTTACGAATGAGCGTTGTATCTCTGTTCAGGTACTCTTTAAATACCCAATTCTTGGTGCCCAAACATGATTGCCAATTAGTGAGACAGTCCTGAAACTTTTTAGGGGCTGCTCCAGCTATCCATATTCCAGACAGTTAGAGTGTCTGAACTCCAGAAGCTGGCATGTTTGGGTGTTTATCATAACATCCTTGCAGGCAGTGGTGGGAATCAAACCTGGATCACTGACGCTGTAAAGCGTTACACTACACTGATGTTCTGCCACGTAATGAAGCAAAGGAGAGCTCAATGTCAGCATCAATTTACCGACTGCTGCACTTGTGTAGAATTTAATTTAACTTGGCCGCGTATTTCAATTTTCTATTAAACTCAGTAAATTCTGCAGATGCTGGAAATACAAATCAACACGCACACAAAATGCTGGAGTAACTCAACAGGTCAGGCAGCGTCTATGGAAATGAATAAACAGTCGACGTTTAGGCTGAGACCCTTCTTCAGGATTCTATTAAACTTACTCATCTTTTCTTCCTGATCAATATAACTGATTACTATCAAATGCATTGTATGGACAGAGATTAGCAAAGTATACTAAAGTCCCCAGATCATGTGGACAGATAGCTTTGACCTTTCCTAAGATCATGTAATCAGTATTGCTAATGATATTGATTAGTCATCTCACAGGAGAGAAGAATGTATAATTTGTTTAAATTATGTTTTCTGTTGTGGATATTCTGTCTCTAATGCTACTGTGGCGGTGTGGTGATACATCTCTATCAAAGGAGGTGGAAAGTGCTTCTTCACCACTCATCTGCAGGCCTTCCTTGGGCAATGTGTAGCACCCCCTTAGCCCCCTGATCAGGGTCACGTGAAGCCATGAGAGCAGGTGGTGGACGGTCGTATGAGCAGCTGGTGCAGATCACATGTCCTGGTTATGCCACTGACGCCAAGCAGACAATCTCTGAAAAGTATTGATTATTTCTGGGGTCAGCCATCTTGGAAAGATACTGCCCAGAAGACGGCAATGGCAAGCCACTTCTGTAAAAAAAATTACCAATATCAATCATGGCCATGGAAGGACTGTGATTGCTTACGTCATATGACATGGCACTTAATGAACAAATGAATGCTATCTGCCTCTTTGACCGCTGAAAGTATGAATTTCATACATGTACCAGTCCATATGACAATAAACTTCACTTGACTGAAGAGAAGTTGAGTGTATTGACATGTGTACAGGTATGGTGAGATGCAGATGTAAAGGTAAGTTTGCTTGCTGCAGCATCACAGGCACATAGGTTCAGAATGGTAGGCCCTCCTCTGATCGGAGTAGAACATGGATGTTGCACCCTAGTTGTCCATGTAAGCCAGTACACAAGCCAAGGCAGTGGGATGAGGAGAGCAAGCTGTTTCTCATGCACAGGCTCACCCTCTCCTTACAGCTGATGAATAGAAAGGGATGGTAGAAACCGATACAGTTTGGCACTTGCGGTGTCGCAAGAGTTGCCCGTCAGCTTTGAACTCAACGTAGGACTGCCACAGGGTCTCCAGTTCCGGATCTTTCCTCTGGATTTACTCCTGAAATTTTCACCATGAGTAGGTGCAGCCGCAGAGCAGCGAAAGTTTGAGATTAGAGTTTTCCTTCTCCTAGATGAACTACCAAACACAGCTGACCAGCCCAATCTGTCTGAAGTGACTGGTTTTAAAGTGCCAGTAACTTACCTTTGCCCCTTCTCCTGTCAGTAGAAATGGTTCCAACAAGCTTATTAGGTAAGCCACACGTGAAGGCCAGGAGCTGGGCTTGGTTGTCAGAGGCTATTTGAGATGCGCACCGTTGGGAGCAATTAATAGATAATGGGAGCTTATCCCCACTATTTCCCCAGGTTATAACAACTGTAAGGAACCACATAAGTACAGACAACACATAGAACATAAATTGCACATAAGTTATACAAGATAGCGAGAGGAAAACAAAAGCAACACAGGCAAAATGCTGGAGGAACTTGGCAGGTCTGACAGCATCTACGGAAGGGAAAAAATAGTTGGCATTTTGGGCTGAGTGAAATGAACAAATTTGGGCTGATGAAAGGTGTTTACATTGAAGGAAGATGGGCTTGATAGAAGACTTTTTGAGATGACAGGAGGTATAGATTGAGTAAACAGTCAGCATCTTTTTCATGGGGTGGCAATTTCTCATACCAGAGGACCTTTTTTAAGGTGATCGAAGGAAATTACAGAGGAGATGTCAGAGTTAGGCTTTCTTACACAGAGACTGGTGAGTGCATGGAATGCACTGCAGAAGTGGTGGCAGAGGCAGATACATTAGAGACATTTAAGAGACTTTTAGATAGGTACGGTGATGAAAGAAAAAGGAGGGAAGGTTTAGATTTATCTTGGACTAGGTTAAAATTTCAGCACAGCATCATGAACTGAAGAATCTGTACTGTGCCATAAAGCTTTATGTGCTATGTTCTATGTTTATTCCAAACCCATTATTATAAATGTAGGCTCTCTGTTGCAGTCATATCATTGGGAGCTTAGATTGACGTGACTCTCACTGAGATTGAGGTCCAAGCCTTATCCGATATCAATGTGGATTCCTGTGACTTTGGTCCAAAAAGCTTGTAGCAAGAGTTTTGCTCTATCCTATAAACTGCACCGTCCAAGAGGACCACAACCTTCTTGTGGTTTGGAGGCTTGCGTACCTCAATGACCTGGAGAGCTACACTGGCTGGAGTCAGGGTTTTATGCTTTGGCTCTTGGTAGGGTCATCCATGCCAAACAGATCAAAGGGTAGAGGACAGACTAAGAGTGGTCCACCAGTCCTCCAGGTTGTGTGTGGCGGGGGGGGGGTGCATCTCAAAGCTAACAACCCTGACTGTTAAAACAAAATTTTTATGGAAACAGCAATGAAGAATACTTCTACATCTGTGTGTGATGATATTCCTGAGTCTCTACCCGGGACTTGCATGACTAACAGTAATGAAATACGAGCTACTGATACAATGAAGGAAGCCCTGAGCACCGCCATAGATATAGGACCCTCATTGCTGCCCTAAACACTAGCAGAGTAATGGGCAGTAAGTAAGTATAAAGTGCATATTACTTTTAAAAAGGAGATAATGCTTATTGGTTTTAGATTCCCATGCACACTCTTGCATCACTCTGTACTTCTTTAGTGTTTAATATTGCTCCTGCAGAAAACTTAATTAAAAATTAAAAACAAATATAAAAAGCAATTATGGGTGAGATTGATTAAAAGGATAAAATATTTACATGGAAAAATATCAGTTTACTTAGGGTGAATCAATAATATTAATAGAACTCCAAGTGGAAGGCTTGCCAGTGTACATCAATTAATCTTTTCTGTCTATTCCTCTGTGAGATTTAAAGGGAATGCGTACAGTCTTGTTTGGAGTTGAAGGTTATGAAACAAGACAGGAACACTTTCATATCTGATTATCTGCATACTTGAATGGGTTTGAGCTGTCTATGTATGAAATCCGGAGGGTTATGAGACTAGGGCTGGTTCTTGAGGTAAGGCACTGAAGCAAGTTTAAAACCAAGGTGAATCATTTATCACAAATGATGATCCAAGAGTTTGGACTGAGCTGGGAGTACTGAGGGCATTAATAAGATCAGAGGGTTGTAAGGTATAGGAGCAGTATTAGGCCATTTGGCTTATCAGGACTGCTCTGCTATTCCATTCTGGCAGATCCATTTCCATCTCAGCCCCAGTCTCCCGCCTTCCCTTCCTGCCCAGACTAATCAAGAATCTATCAACCTCTGCCTTAAATATACCCAATGACTTGGCCTCCACAGCCGTTTGTAGCAACAAATTCCACAGCTTCACCACTCTCTGGCCAAAGAAATTCCTTCTCATCTGCATTCTAAAAAAATGAAACGGGGGGGGGGGTAAAACCCAGATGATGGGCAAGAGGTATAGTGAGAGGGACAGAGGGAGAAAAAGGAGAGAGAGAGAAAGAATGTGGGTATATAAATAAATAACGGATAGGGTACGAGGGGTTCTTTCTCTCTCTGTATCTTTATATTGTGTCTCCATCTGAATGTGCAATGTGCAAATTATAGTAATTTGTAATAAATATTATGTACGGTAAGATATACAACAGAACAGTCAATATAGCTTAGAAATATAATTGTATCAGCATGAATGAATCAGTCTGATGGCCTGGTGGAAGAAGCTGTCCCAGTGCCTGTTGGTCCTGGCTTTTATGCTGCAGTACCGTTTTTCAATTGGTAGCAGTTAGAACAGTTTGTGGTTGGGATGATTTGGGTTCCTAATGATCCTTCGGGCCCTTTTTACACACCTGTCACTATAAATGTCCTGAATAGTGGGAAGTTCACATCTACAGATGCACTGGGCTGTCTGCACCACTCTCTGCAGAGTTCTGCAATTGAGGGAAGTACAGTTCCCATACCAGGCAGTGACACAGCCAGTGAGAATACTCTCCGTGTGCCCCTGTAGAAAGCCCTTAGGATTTGAGGACTCATACTGAACTTCTTCATCCATCTGAGGTGAAAGAGGCACTGTTGTGCTTTTTTCACCACACAACCAGTATGTACAGACCACGTGAGATCCTTGGTGATGTGTATGCCAAGGAACTTAAAGCTGTTCACTCTCTCAACCCCAGATCCACTAATGTCAATAGATGTGAGCCTGTCTCCATTCCTCCTGTAGTCCACAACCAGCTCCTTTGTTTTTACAACATTGAGGGAGAGGTTGTTTACTTGATACCACTGTGTCAGGTGATTTACATTCTTAAATATTGGTTAGTCTCCAGTTTTCTGGGATCTCGCCTGTTGCTAAATAGGACACAAAGTTCTCTGTCAAACCCCAAGAAATCTCCTACCTTGAATCCCTCTATCTCAGGATGGATCTGAACAAGCCTTGAGGATATATCCACTCCCATGTTTATTTTTGAGGCACCCAAAATTTCTCCTAAATGTTGACATCTAGAGTATCAGAAAAAACTCTCTGCTCTCATTACCACCCATGTCCTTCTCCTAGGTGAAGTAGAGAACTTATTAAGTACCTCATCCACTTCTACTGGCTCCAGACATAAATCCCCTCCTTTGTCCTTGAGTGGACCCACTTTTTCACTGAAAGTGGATGTCACAGGATTCAAGAACAGCTTGTATCTCATGAAGACATATAGCATGTTAGCAGGTTCCTTGGCCCATCTGGTCCATTCCAACCAAGATTCCACCTAAGCTAGTCTAATTTGCCAGTGTTTCTTAACCATGTACTTGTCCAATTTCATTTTAAATGTTATGAATGTACTTGCTTCAATCACTTCCTCTGGCAGCTCGTCCCAGATGATGACCATTCTCTGGGTGAAAATATTGCCCCTCAGTTTCCTATTAAATCTCTCCTCCCTACTTAAGTCTATGCCCACTACTTCTTTCTTCCCCAAACCTGGGAAACACACTGCACTTATTCACGCATCTATCCCCCTCGTAATTTTATACATCTCTCTCTGATCATCTTTCAGTCTCCTCTGGTCCAATGAAAAAGGTCCTAATGTGTTGAACCTCTGTTCATAACTCAGTCCCTTGAATCCTGAAAATATTTTTGTATTCCACGTTTGCACCCCTTCCTGCTTAATAGCATTTTTCTTAAATCTCATTGTTATACAACTACTGAACAATTCTCCAGTAATATAAGGCGGACTCTCAACCCAACAATATTTCCTGTAATGGACTTACACCTTAATGTCTATCTGTACTGCACCTTCATGTTCACTGTTACACTTCATGTTGTATTCTGTTATTGTTTTAACTTGTCCTACCTCAATACACTGTTGTTATGAGTTGATTTCTATAAATAGTATACAAAACTATTGTATAAGAATTGATGAGGCCTAATTTGGAATGTTGTATGCAGTTTTGGTCACCTACATACAGAAAAAATATAAATATGATTGAAAGAGTGCAGAGAAAATTTACAAAGATGTTGCCAGAAGTTAAGGATCTGAGTTATAGGGAAAGGTTCAGTTAGGACTTTATTCCCTAGAATGTAAAAGATTAAAGGGAGATTTGATAGGGGTATACAAAACTATGAGGGAAATAGATAGAATAAATGTAAGCAGACTTTTTCCACTGAGGTTCGGTGAGACTCGAACTAGAGATGATGGGTTAAAGGTGAAAGGTAAAATGTTTAAGAGAAACATGAGGGGAAAGTTCTTCTCTCAGAAGGATGTGTGAGTATGGAACAAACTTTCAGTGTAAGTGGCAGATATAGGTTGATTTCAACACTTAAGAGAAATTTGTATAGGAACATGGATGGGATGGGTCATGGAGGACTTCGGTCCAGTACAGGATGATGATTTGTTTTTGTGTTGTAGTACTCTATGACTCTAAGACAACCTCTTTGCTGCAGCTCAGTACATGTAACAATAGCAAACCTGAACCCAAACCTACCCTCTTGCTTGTAACGTACTCATCAAATGTCTTATCTCTTTACTCTCACGTCAAGACCATGGCTCTTTATGACCCTCCTAATTCCTTGTTGAAGGCTTTTCCTGCTTTCTTCATATTCCTCATGGTCTTTGGATTTGATTTAATCATTCCAAAAATTTATATATGCCTCAGTTTTTTTTTAACTAAACCTGCAAGATCTCCGTCACCAAGGCTCCTGGAAGGATCCATCCTTATTTTTCATCTGTTGACCTATTGCAGACTGATTTAGGTTAGGCAAATCACTACACAAATCCTAATTAATTGAAACACACACAATTTGCTATCTCTATGCAAATATCCACATAACTTATGTTCACCCCGGGCCAACAACTGAAGTCATGAATTCTGTTGTTCCCTTTGTACCAATACTCACTCAGATTACTTCTGCAATTTAAAACATTGAAATAGAAGATCTCCCATTGACCAAACAATTGACGCTTCCTCTCTCCGCCCCTGGCATATGGGTCTTCCTCGCAGTAAGCAGTCCCCAGAGTTCTCACTGCTTTGCATTTGTAGGCTCTTATTCTCACCCTCTTTCACTATCAGTTCAAACTGTTTTGGGGACTTTTGGCTCTGGTCTAAGGCAACATCACTTCACGAAATTCCATCAGGACAGGAAGAGAGTGGAGCAAGTTCTGTGAAGACAGTTCTAATCTGATCAGTTTAAAAACACATTTAAAGTGGGAGTCAAGTTTTTTTTTGTTATCTGCACAAGTAGATTTATGCAAGGAAAAACGTGCAGTAACCTCACAGGTACAAATCATCAAAAAAGCAGAATTCACAATAAAATGGTGAGGTAGTGTCGACGGGTCCATGATTCTGAGAACACCACCCCACTATTCTATCCGGAATGCTGCTCACTATTTCGCTCTTTTTATGCACTAGTTACTTGTTTTTATATATTTCTTGGAGTAACATATTATCATTTAATGTCTTGCACTGTGCTGCTCCCATAAAACAACACATTTTACAACATATGTTAGAGATAGTAAACCCGATTTTGACTCTGATTCTGAAGCATAAAATAACATAAATTGTGCACAATATTTACAAAAACAAAGACAAGTTGAGTAAAAGAAATCTGTAGAAGTGTAAAGTGGTCATAGTTTTGCAATAATGTCATGGTATTGATCAGAGTTGTGCAGGTTGTTTTACTAACCGAAAAGTCCTTTCACATGGTGCTATTCCGTGCTAGAATTGTTGTTATTGTCTCAGGTGCAATTTATATAGCACCATGCAAAAGTCCTTGGGGTATGTATATGTGTGTATGTATATGTATATATAGATATCTCTAGGGTGCTGAAGACTTTTGCATAGTACTCTATTTGTCAAGGTGGAACAACAAGTTTGCAAAGCTGGAGGGAGCAATGGATGTTGAAAATGGTGAGGATGGAGTGCCATGGGAGGGGTGTGGGATAGGTGGCAAAGAAGGTGTGCCAGGGGTGATGAGTGACTTGGGTATAGACCTACCCAGCCCTGAGACACCAAACAAGGTCATTTGACTCCAAACAACTGGTTTGTTGATCATTGCAGAATGTCTCTGGTGCCTCCCTTTCTCTCTCCTCTCCCTTCCCCTTTTCCCAACCACGATCTCATCTCCCTGCCTCCTTCCCACTCTCAGTCCACAGTAGAGACCCATATCAGAATCAGGTTTATCATCACTCACATACCTCATGAAATTTGCTACTTTTTGCAGCAGCAGTGTAGTGCAATACATAAAATTGCCATAGTACAGTGCAAAAGTCTTTGGCACCCTAGCTATATATACGAGTCTAAGAGCTTACACAGTACTGTAGGCAAGTGCATTTATGCTGTTGTTTCATCTTCTCTGTAATTCCTGACAATTTCAGAGAGCTGTACAAACACAGACAAGTGCTGTGTGTCTCTTGAAGCTATTATGCTGATGCATTAGCTGAAAGCTGAGATAATTTTATTCAGCTGCTTCAAGGATGGAACAAAGAGAGAGGAAGCAAAACGCAAGAATGGAGAATTTAATCAACAGTGCATTTCCATAAAATGCTACCTCCATTATCCGAGAGCTAATTAAATGTAAATATCTCTTTTAAGATTAGCATAGAACATAGAATGTTTAACAGTATAGCACAGGACAGGGCTTTCAGCTTACAAAGTTGTACCAGCTTTTTAATTTGCTCTAAGATCAATCTAAACCTCCATTATTTATTTATTTATTGACAGTGTGGAATAGGCCCTTCCAACCCTTCAGCCACCCCACCCAGCAATCCACTAATTTTAATCCTAGCCTGATCATAGAATAGTTTACAATAACCAATTTAACTACCAACCAATAGATCTTTGTACTGTGGGAGGAAACCGGAGCATCTGGCAGTCACAGGGAGAATGTACAACCCCCTTACAGATAGCGACAGGACTTGAACCTAGGTTGCTGGTGATGTAAAGTATTGTGCTATCCACTATGCTACAGTTCATCCGTGTACCTATCTAAAAGTCCCTTAAATGTTTCCATTGCAAGTGCCTCTGGGATCCAGCACTCTGTGTAAAACAAAACTGACATCCCTGCCCCCCTCCCAATATTCTTCTAAAAATCACCTTAAAATTATGCCATTTATATTAGCAATTTTTACCTGGGAAAAAGCCTCTGGCTGTCCATGCTATCTATGGAAGTGGAGTGAGTGAGCAGCTTCAAGTTCCTGGGTGTCAAGATCTCTGAGGATCTAACCTGTCCCAACTTATTGATGTAGTCATAAAAAAGGCAAGACAGTGGCTATACTTTGTTAGGAGTTTGAAGAGATTTGGCATGTCAACAAATACACTCAAACTTCTATAGTTGTACTGTGGAGAGCATTCTGACAGGCTGCATCACTGTGTGATGTGGAGGGGCTACTGCACAGGACCGAAAAAAGCTGCAGAAGGTTGTAAATCTAGTTAGCTCCATCTTTGGTACAAGCCTACAAAGTATCCAGGACATATTTAGGGAGCGGTGTCTCAGAAAGGCAGCGTCCATTATTAAGGACCTCCAGCACCCAGGGCATGCCCTTTTCACACTGTTACCATCAAGTAGGAGATACAGGAGCCTGAAGGCACACACTCAGTGATTCAGGAACAGCTTCTTTCTCTCTGTCATCAGATTCCTAAATGGAATTTGAAGCTTTGGACACAACCTCACTTTTTTAATATACAGTATTTCTGTTTTTGCACATTTAAAAAACATCTATTTCATATACATAAACAACAGGAATTCTGCAGATGCTGGAAATTCAAGCAACACACATCAAAGTTGCTGGTGAACGCAGCAGGCCAGGCAGCATCTGTAGGAAGAGGTGCAGTCGACGTTTCAGTCCGAGACCCTTTGTCAGGACTAACGGCGACTGCACCTCTTCCTACAGATGCTGCCTGGCCTGCTGCGTTCACCAGCAACTTTGATGTGTGTTGCTTGTTATTTCATATACATAATTGATTTACTTGTTTATTTATTATTGTTTTATTTTATTTATTATTACTATTTTTCTCTCTCTCTGCTAGATTATGTATTGCATTGAACTGCCGCTGGTAAGTTAACAAATTTCACGTCACATGCTGGTGATAATAAACCTGATTCTGATTCTTATGATAAGAATAGATTACTAAAAATTGATTGTATGCTCCAAGTCATTTAATTGAGTTTTATTCAGATTCTTTTTACACAGTTTATGATTTGTTTGTATCTGAAAGTACGAATCTGAAAGCTCTGTTGTACCACGCATTCATTCATGGCAGATCTCACTCTCACTCTCTATTTCGGAGTAATACTATTATTGTTGTCCCACAACTGCCTGCTCAAGCCATCTTATTGAGCTTCCTCCACTAAAAGGTCTTGAGTGAAAGCACAATCTTTGTTATACAATCAGTCTTCATTATCAGTTCCCTGGTTATATTATGCCCTCTGCATTATCATTACCAAAGTATCATACACAGCCTTATCTCTTTATTAAGCTATAATTTATAGCACTAGTAGCTAGAAGCTCATCCCCAATCGGCAACAGTGGCTGTGCTGTGTAACAGAACATAGAACATAGCACAGTACAGGCCCTTTGGCCCACAAAGTTGTGCTGACCATTAAACTATTCCAAGATAACTCTTACCTTTCCCTCCCACATAACCGTCCATTTTTCTTTCATCTCTATCCCTATCTAAGAGTCTTTTGGAAGTTCTTAATGTATCTGGAAGATAGCGAGGTGGAGATATATCTCTACCAAAGGAGATGTAAGGCACTTCTTTCTCCACTAGCCAGATTATCACCCTTTGACAAGGTGTAGCACCTGCTTAGCCCCCATGATCAGGGTCTGGTGGTGGTTGGTCGTATGAGCAGCTGATGCATATCACAAGTTCTGATTATGCTACCACTGACGCCAGGCAGACAAACTCTGAAGAGTATTGATAATTGCTGGGGTCACACAACTTATAAAGATACTGCCCAGAAGAAGACAATGGCAAACCACTTCTGTAGAAAAATTTGCCATGAACAATCATGGTCATGGAAAGACCATGATCGCCCATGTCATATGACATGGCACAAAATGAATAAACAAATGTATTTGTCCCTACTGACATCCCTGGCAGTGTCTTCCATGAGCAAACCACTCTCTTTGTATAATACCTACCTCTGACATCCCCTTGTACTTTTCTTCAGTCACATTAAAATTATACCTCCTTGTAATAGCCTTTTCTGTCCTGTGAAAAAAGTTTCTGTCTATCCATTCTGTCTATGCCTAACATCATCTTAGATACCTCAAAGTTGCTGTGCAAGTTGATAGGGTCGTTAAAAAGGTATATAGGGTATTGGCATTCATTAGCTGAAGGATTGAGTTCAAGAGCTGGAAAATAATATTTGATCTCCATGAGACACTGGTTAGACCACATTTGGAGTAATGTTGCCAGTGCATTGTATGCCACCTCCAGAACTCCTTCCCGGGAAATAATGGAAGTGAAAGTTGAGATAGGCTTCCACACTTTTATGTCGCTTTCACTGACTCCTGGACTCAACCAAATGATGATGGATTTCTGGGAATGAATCCTTACCCATTTCCAGCCACCTGGATCCAATCCTGACTTCTGGTGCTGTCTATGTGAGTTTTCATGTTCTCCCTTTGACTTGTGGATTTCCTAGAGTGGTCTAGGTTCCTTCCACAAACCAGAGATACACTGGTTGTGTGACAAGTGACCTTGATGAGGATGATTAGAACCCAAGGGCTGGAATATCGGAGACTAGGATCGAGACATGATATGAGACTGATGTTAGAACTGAGTACAAAATGAGACGCTAGGTGATAATCCAAGTGAGCTTACAATTGAGTACTGAACCTCAATTCAGGGTGCTCTTTAATTATTAAATCCTGGTGCCAAACCATGGCTGCCAATTAGCGTGGTGCCCTGAATCGTCAAAGAGGCCGCATCAGCTATCCATTTTCTGGTGGGTTAGAGAGTCTAAAGCCCAGAAGCTGACACTGTTAGGTGTGCTTCCTAACAGGGCCTCCTCCTCTACGGCCTAGTCCTGATGGCCCTGGCTGCTCGGAGACACGATGATAGTAGTCATGGATGAGACCTGGATCCAGGATGTCTCCTTCAAAAACTCAGCACTGGTCCTCAGGTCTGAATCCTTCCTAGACCACGAGGAACTGCCAAACACCCTGAAAAGTTTGTGAATCCAAAATTCTTCTCACAGTGAGACCGATTCCTCATCAACACACTTGGATGGTAACAGGACTGATGGTGGTGGGCCTAATGGGCTGGTGTTCACAGGATTTAATTTGGAAATGTTGAAAGTGGAATTAATCTTGAGGGTCTTGGGGAGCTGCAAGGTGTAAGCCACCGGGATTACTTTCTTGAGAACCTTGAACGGTCCAATGAAATTGGGTGCCAACTTCCTAGACTCTACCTAGAGAAGCAAATCCTGTGTCAACAGCTGGACCCATTGCCCAAGCATCAAAACTGTTTCCTGTTTTCTTTTGCAGTTAGCCTTTATTTCAGCCTTCAGGGTAGATGCTAACAAAATCTCCCCTACCCCGTCCATTTCTCCTTGCAGCGTTGGACAAGATCTTTGGCTGCAGGAACCCAACCTCAGCCTCTTGCTCAGGGAAGAGTGGCAGAGTATACCCAAATTGGCATTTGAAAGGGGATATCCCATGCTGAAATGTTTGGGGGACCCTTTCCACATCAAATGGTTGTACCACTCATTTGGTTTTTGTCAGAGGCCAGACATCTTAGTTCCAAATCTTTGATCACCCGCTCTGTCTGGCCATTTGACTGTGGGTAAAACCCAAAGGAAAGACTCACTGTTGCCCAATCAGTTTACAGAATGCCCTCCAAAAACATGACGTGACTTGCGGACTGCGATCCAACACAATGTCCACTGGAAAAGCATGGATCCTGAAGAACTGCTGCGGGACAAATTGGTCCATCTCTCCCGCAGATGGCAGTCTGTCCGAAGGTTAAGAATTGCAGACCTTCGAAAAATGATCCACAATTACCATGATAACAGTTTTCCCTTTGGAATGAAGAAGACCCGGGACAAATTCCATGGAGATATGAGCCCATGATCTGTCTGGATTGGAGCCATTGAGGATGGGTGCGGGGCTCCTTGTTCCAGACGCACACCTCGCATGTCAACATGTATTGTCGGACCTCCATCACCATTTCAGGCCTCTGACGTCTTCTCTTAATGAACTAGAGGTTTCTGGAAATTTTTGATGAGTCGTCATTCTCGATGCATGTCCCCATGAAGTACTCAAGACCAATGGAACCAGGGATGAACAGCCGACCCGGAAAGCCATTCTTAGGAATCTCCCCTTAAGCCTGAGCCTTGCGAACAAGTGTGTCAATCCCCCAATGGGTTGGTGCTATCACCTTGGCTTGGAGTTTATTGAACTGAAGAGACAAGGCATCTGATTTCTGGTTCTTAGATCCTGGTCAATAGGCCTGTCTGGAATTCAATCTCTTGGCCTCCTGAATATAAACCAGATTCTTGTTACGTCTGTATGATAAAAGGGTTCTTGTTCTCCTCAAGCCAGTAACACCATTCCTCCAGAGCCAACTTTCTATTCCCAATGTCGTAATTCAGCTCTGCTGGGGATTGTTGCCAGGAAAAGAACACACACGGGTGCAGTTTATTGTCCAAAGGTGCCTGTTGAGTCAACACTGCACCCACTCCAACATCTGAGGCATCCACCTTCTCGCCAAAGGGAAGGTCCAGGATAGGTGCAGCCAAAATGGGAGCTGTTGTGAACTGCCGTTTGAGTTCTGTAAAAGCACCCTCTTCTTCAATAGTCCAAACAAAAGGGCCCATTGATCTCTTGGTTAGTGCTATCCGCCTAGCCACACTGAGCTGAAGTTTCTGATGAACTTTTGGTAAAAGCTGGCAAATCTCAGGAGTTGCTGGATTCTTTTCACACTGGATAGTTGTGGCCAATCTCTGAATGCCTGTGTCTTACTAGGGTCCATCTTGAGATGATGAAACACAAAAATGAAATGGTGGTTACATGAAGGTCAGACTTCTCCAGCTTGATGTAAAGTCCATGACCAAGAAGCTTCTTTAGGTTATCTCTGACACAGGTGACGTGCTCCTCCATGGATTTCAAGAAAATTAGGACATCATCCAAGAGGACAACAGCAACTTATAACGTGCATGCAGTGGCTCAACTCCTTCAGTTGCATGTTGAGCCGACAAGTGGTCCCTAAGTCCGGGAAATTACCAGCTGCTTCAGAGCCCAAGAAAACAGTCACCTTTAGTCGGTTCTTACACCAGGAGAACCCTGCCCTCAGCATGTCACAAGAAACTGTGGGGTTGGGAGTAGGGGCTACTACAGTCACAGTCCTCCCAACACTGGATGGTCTGAACAGGTCTCCCGACAGCTGCAGATTTGGACTTTCATCCTGCAGGTGACCTGCTTCCCCACAGTTATAGCAGAAACCCCGACTCAGATGCAGGAATCTCTCATCTGCAGAGATGTGCGGCCGATTTGCATTGGTTTGTCAGGATCCTGAGCAGTAGATGGTCTGGTCATTGTCCGAGGTCAGGATGTGGAACTGTGAAGTGCTGAGGCCGCGCTTGGTTTGGCCTACTTTGACCTTCTGAGGTAGTGGCACTCTCACTCTGCCCAGTGATTATCAAGGTGGATGGGCTGCTCAATCAGAGCCTCTAAGTCCTCTGCCAGCTCCCCCAAGGCAAGGACATCCTTTAGTTCTGCTTGGAGTCCGTAACAGTACAGAATAACCAAGCCCTCCCTGTTTCAGCCACTCTTATGGCCCAAAGTCCAAAACTTTACAGCGTAGTTGGCTGCTGAGTGACTGCCCTAATACACCTTTATCAAACTGTTTGAGGTTCAGCTTGCTCCGGTGGGATGAAGGAACACCCTCCTCATGGAGAACAGAACTTCCTCCAAATCCAAGCAAGTCTCTGACCTTCACTCCCAATGAGCAGTGGCCCATACCAGGGCTCTCCCAGTCAGGAGAGAGATCATGAAGGCCACCTTTCTGCACTCTGTCGGGAACTGGGCCGGCTGGAGTTCGAACACCAACGAACATTGAGTAAGGAAGCCGTAGCAAGAGCCTGGGTCACCGCCGAATCTCTCTGGGGTCAGAAGAGGGACTGGCTTCGCAGAGCGACTAACAGTCTCACCTGAGTGACTGGCTTCCCCCCTGCGATATTTGGCACATGCTGACCTGGAGCTTATGTATCTCCAGGCTCTAACTTGAAACTTTCTCGCTGTGGATGGCCACAGCTGAGGAAAGTCTCCGGTACCCCACTGGGTCCATGTTGGCTCAATTATACTGTGATGAGAGACCTTGACAAGTATCGTTAGGATCCAAGTGTTGGGGTATCTGAGACTAGGATTGAGACATGATATGAGACTGATATTAAAACTGAGTACAAAACAAGACAGGCTATAATCTAAGTGCGTTTACGATTGAGCACCAAACCTCAGCTCACATACTCTTTAAATATTAAATTCTGGTACCAAAACTTACCCACCAATTAGCAGGGTGGCCTGAATCTTTAAGGGGGTCACACCTGCTATCTATATTCTGGAGAGTTAGAGCATCCAAACCCCAGAAACTGCCATGGTTGGGTGTGTATCTTAACAGACTGGTAGATTAATTGGACACTCTAAGTAGCCCCTTGCATACTCTAACTAGGTTCTAGAATTAATAAGAATGTGGGGAGGGTAGCTTACAGAGAAAACTAGCGAAGTAATAGGGTAAGTTTCTGAGCTGCAAAATGCCCGATAGTTAGAATAGCCTCTCCTATGCTGTAAAGAAGATTCAAGATTCAAAGTATTTTTTAAAATCAAAGTATGCATGCAGTATACAACTGTGAAATTAGTTTTCCCCACAGGCAGCCATGAAACAAAGAAAGCCCCCAAAAAATGGAAAACATCATCACTCCACCGCCCCCCACATGCAAAAAAAACATATCGGGCAAACGGCAATACAAAAATGAGTGAGAAACACAGAATATAAAACACAAAATCGAAAGAGTCCAGGACTATTCAGTTCAGCTCAGTTCATTAGATGCAGGCCACTCCATTCAAAGCCACCCAAAACATCAACTAAAAAAGGAGAAACCAGAAACACATCATAACGTGAACTACATTGTCCAATCCACAAACCTTGTTGATTAAACTTTGCCCAAAACCCAGAAATCCGGCACCATCCTCCAGCGGCATCGAGGGAGACAGACCATTCGAACACAGAGAACTTCCTTCAGGAGCAACGAGCGAGGGGGAGAGGAGACCATCACATGCAGAGGTATGAAATGTATGAAAAATGTAGTAAAAAAATTAGAATGACAAGAGACTATCTTGTTAGATTAGTTTACTTTGAAACTGAGAGGACTAATTTGAGTGCACACACTTTTAAATCTCCAAGAAACTCTGTACTTAACATATTTATATAAACACTAGAGTATTCGAGTCATACTGCATGAACACAGAACCTTCAGCCCAACTGATCCATCTCAATCAAGATTCCTACCTTGGTTTGTCCCGTTTGTCCATGTTTGACCCATATCCTGCAAACTTTTCCTATCCAACTACTTTTTAAACATTGTTACTGTAACTGCGACAGCCACTCCCTCTGGCTGCACGTTCCATGTATTGAACACCACTTGGGTGAAAAAGTTGCCCTTCAGCTTTCTGGTATGGAGGGGTCACTGCACATGGTCAGTAAAAGATGCAGAAAGCTGTAAGCTCTGCCAGCTCCATTCATGGGCATTAGCCTCCCCAGCAGAGAGGACATCTTCCAGCAGTGATGCCATGAAAAGGCAGCGTCCATCATTAAGGATCCCTATCACCAAGAGATGTCCCCTCTCAAAATGCTGGAGCAACCATGAATACTTTGTTACTATGTGTTTTTTCTCTTTTTGCACTACGTATTTAATTTTATAAAGTATCTATCTATATATATACATTTTCTAAATGTTGTAATTTATAGCTTTTTTATTAATATGTATTGCAATGTACTGCTGCCACAAATCAACTAATTTCACGACATATGTCAGTGATGTAAAATCTATTTCTGATTAATATTCTGATAAATCTTTCCCCCCTCACCTATGATTATGCCATCTATTTCTTGATTCCCGAAACATATATAAGACAATAAGATATAGAAGGAGAATTAGGCCATTTAGCCCATCGAGTCTGCTCCACCATTCCATCATGACTGATCCCGGATCCCACTAAACCCCATAAACCTGCCTTCTCGCCATATCCTTTGATGCCCTGACCAATCAGGAAACGATCAACTTCCACCTTAAATATACCCACAGACTTGGCCTCCGCTGCAGATTCTCACAGATTCACTACTCTCTGGCTAAAATAATTCCTCCTTACCTCTGTTCCAAAACGTCACCCCTCAATTTTGAGGCTTTGCCCGCTAGTTATGGATACACTAACCATAGGAAATATCCTCTCCACTTCGACCTTATCTAGTCCTTTCAACATTCGATAGGTTTCAATGAGATCCCCATGCATTCTTTTAAATTCCAGTGAGTACAGGCCCAAAGCTGTCAAATGCTCCTCATATGTTAACCCCTTCGTATAATGATAGGTATTCTCCCTGTCTATACCCCTCATGATTTAAAACACCCTCAATAAGATCACCCCTCATTTTCCTACAATCCAAGGAAAACAAGTTCAATTTGCTCAAAGTCTTTGACCAAGAGTAGCAGGAACAGTAACCCAACTGAGGAGGTTGGATTGGAGTGGGCACACAGTACACTTTACAGTAATATGTGACACGGTTTGGCAGAGAGACAGAGTTATTGATGCTGTTATTGTTAAGCCCATCACCCTTACTGGGGCATAAGCCACTGACAGCAGCTCGCTAGAATCCTCTGTTCTGGGACTGTCCATCAAGTTGTCCCCATCTTCTCACATGTCTTCCGGGTGAAGTTCCCTCCAGTCCCAGGGATGAGATTGTCGGAGCATCTGTTGGCATTTATGAGCTCTTTTTTTTTAAATGGGTTTGCTAGCCCCATGCCTTACCCTCTTCCTTTTGAAGCCAGGCTTGGGACCGTCCACGGCGAAGTTAGACAGTGTTATTAGCAGAGTGTAAGTTTGAACGCAGGAGATAATAGAATGAAAAAGTATGGCATTTCTTTTCAAAAAGAGTGTTTGAACAAAGTCTACCAGCTTGTAGCATTTTAATGAAGATGAATGTGAGGACCTGCGATGGATTTTGATGTGATTTGTGGACGAATTTCTTTTATTGCCTCTCTGTTTTCAAAAGCCGGAATAAACATTAGTGACAAGTGAAGGAGAAGTCCTTTGTGTTGCTGAGGAGGTCACATTGCATTTTGCTACTGCAGATCTACATTGAAAAGTGGGCAATTAACTTGAAGGAAAATTGATATTCCTGAGTTTCATCAGCATAAAGATTTTGAACTGTTATCACCTAGGTGATAGAATGTAATCTCCATAATATTATCTGCATGTGCGTACACAATTAGATCACTAGGCAGGAACAACATACATCAGCTTGTGAACTCAGTACATTGAGTGAGTATGGAAGAATAAAAGATCACTCATTCTGTCAAACCAGCTTCTCTGTCTTGGTAATAGACAGACCCTAATATTCTCCATTCTACACATCCATCAAAGCCACAAGCCTCCCCCCACCATAGAGGACATCTGCAAAAAGTAGTGCCTCAAGTAGGTGGCATGTTTAAGAACCCTCGCCATTCAGGAAATGCTTTCTTCTCATTGCTGCCATCAGGGAGGAATGCAGGAGCCTGAAGACCCACATTCAGTTGTAACGCCTTTGCCCCCAACTGACTCCCGTTGCCTAGGGTGAATCGTCGTCAACCCCGCCAAACAGTGCAAATGCTTTGGTGCAGATATGGTGTGAGGCGCCCAACGATCAGCCATGACACAAAATATCAAACAATATACCAAGAGCGAGTAAAGAATTATATTTTATAGCAATTTTTTGGTGATGGGTTAATAGCGACAACTAAAAGGAAAGGCGCCACATAAGTAACTTACCAGTCTTGTGCACATAATATTTTAATACGTTGGAGCTCATACCTCCGATTCCATCCACAACGTCCTTCCGAGACTCCAGCCACCATCCAAACCCCCGAGGTCCGGTATCTGCCGCCCTGGAACCGCTGTCCATTCCCCGCACGTTCGTCCTCTCCGCACGCCTCCCGAAAAAGCCTGCGCTCCTCAACTCAGCACACACATACAAGATAGCAGAACAGAACATGACTTCCTTTGGCTAGCAAACGAATATAATTTCCATTATCACTAACTATAACCCAAACATACTGCCACAGAGAACCACTTACTCAGCAGTTAACCGTACGAGAGTCCATTTTAGTTTAACACTTCAGAGAAGCCATTTTGTAATAGGCAATTAACAGGTAACAGTCCAGCTAATATTACTGAGAACCCTACACAATGATTCAGGAACAGCTTCTTCCCCTCCTCCATCAGATTTCTGAATGGTCCGTCAATTCATGAACACTATTTCACTATTCCTCTGTAGTACACATAAAGTACTTGAGGGACTCAACAGGTAAGGCAGCATCGATGGAGAGGAATAAACAATCAGAATTCCTGATGGAGAGTCTTAGTCTGAAATGTCAACTCTCTTAGTGAAGGGTCTTGGCCCAAGCATCTACTGTTTATTCCTCTCCTTAGCCCTGCCAAGTTCCTTCAGCATCTTGTGTGTGTTATTCTGAATTTCCAGAATCACCAGTCTCTTGCACTCACTATTCCTCTTTTGCACTTCTGATTTATTTTTATTTCTTATTGTATGGAGGGGGGGCACCGGGGAGGTGATAGGCAGGTGAACAGAAGAGATAAGAGGCTGGATTGGGAAATTTAAGAAAAGAGAAAGGGGAGGGAAAGAAAAATATCTGAAGTTGGAGAAATTGATGTTTATGCCATCTAGTTGAAGGCTACCTAGATGGAATATAAGGTGTTACTCCTCCAGCCTGAGAAGGGCCTCATCTTTGCAGAAGAGGAAGCCATGGACTGACACATCGGAATGTGAATGAGGATACAGATTAAAATAATTGGCCACTGGGAAATTCTGCTTTTGCGGTTAGAGCGGAGGTGCGCAATATAGGTCTCACAAATTTAGAGGAAGCTACTTTGGAAGCACTGGATACAGTGGACAACACCAACAGATTTGCAGGTGAACTGGACTGAGTGGAGGCGAGGGAGGAGGTGACCCACTGAGATTCTCCAGCAGTTTTTTTTTGCTTTAGATTCCTGCATCTGCATTCTCTGTGTCTCCACCTGTGACATTGGCTCAGGCTATTTTTATTCTCACTTGACTTGTCCACCCTGATCTGGATCTAAATGGTTATTATTACCACCATGATGATTGAAGGATACCTACAGTACATGTACACTGCCAATAAAAAGTATTCATCCCCTCCATTGGGAGTTTTCATATTTTATTGTTTTATAACATTAATCACAGTGGAATGAATTTGACTTTTTTGGCACTGATCAAATGAAAAAGACTCTTTTGAGTCAAAGGGAAAACAGATTTCTACAAAGTGATCTAAATTAATTACAAATACAAAACACAAAATAATTGATTGCAAGAGTATTCACCCCCTTTAATATGACACAGCAAATCATCATTGGTGCAGCCAATTGGTTTTAGAAGTCACATAATTAGTTAAATGGAGATCAACTGGTGTGCAGTCAACGTGTTTCAATTGATTATAGTAAAAATATACCTGTATTGGAAAGGTCCAACTGTTGGAGAGTCAGTATCCTGGCAAAAACCACACCATGAAGACAAAAGAACACTAAGTAACTCCACAAAAAAGTTATTGAAAAGCACAAATCAGTGGATGGATACAAGAAAAATTCCAAGTCACTGAATATCCCTTAGAGTGCAGTTAAGTGAGTCATCAAGAAATGGAAGAAACATGGCAAAGCTGTAAATCTGCCTACAGCAGGCCATCTTCAAAAACTTGCAAGAAGGGAACTAGTGAGGGAGGCCAACAAGAGACTTATGACAACTCTGGAGGAGTTACAAGCTTCAGTGGCTGAGATGGGAGAGACTACGCATACAACAACTGTTGCCTAGGTGCTTCACCTGTCACAGCTTTATGGGAGAGTGGCAAAGAGAAAGCCACTGTTGAAAAAACTCACAATGAAAACTCAGCTAGAGTTTGCCAGGATGCATGTGGGAGACTCTAAAGTCAGCTGGAAGAAGGTTCTATGGTCTGATGAAATCAAAATTGAGCTTTTTGACCACCAGTGTTTGACCCAGTCAGGAAGAGAAATGTGACCTGTGAGAAGAGTTGTTTTTCAGCTAAACAATGATACCAAGCATAAAGCTAAAGCTACACAGGAATAACTTGAAAACAACAAAGTCCTGGAGAGACCAAGCCAGAGTCCAGACCTCAATCCAACTGAGGATTTTTGGCTGAATTTGAAAAGGACTGTTCACTCACGATCCCCATGCAATCTGACAGAGCTTGAGCAGTTTTGTAAAGATCAATGAGGGAAAATTGCAGTGTCCAGATGTACAAAGCTGATAGAGACCTATCCACACAGACTCAAGGTTGTAATTGCTGCAAAGGTGCATCTACTAAATACTGACTTGAAGGGAATGAATACATATGCAATTAATTTTTTGTTTTATATTTGTAATTAATTTAAATCACTTTGTAGAGACTCTGTTTTCACTTTGACATGAAAGAATGTTTTCCTGTTGATCAGTGTCAAAAAAAGCCAAATTAAATCCACTGTGATTCAAAGTTGTAAAAAAAACATGAAAACTTTTGGGGGCAGGGTGAATACTTTTTATGGGCACTGTATTTACTTTACTGGCTGGTTGCTAGATTCCATATAGAGACCACTGGAGTCCAAGTATGCCGTGATTCCCAGTGTTATACAAAATGATCCACCTCTGGTTTCCAATGAAACCCAGATCATTGGAACTGGAATCACTGTTGCTTGGAAATGGATTTCCCAATCAAAAGAATTGGAAGAAAATTTTTTTTTTTAATACTTTAATCTGTACAAATGATTGGCATTGGGTGTTTTGTTTTTTTCTTTTAAAATTATGTTCAGTAACTTTATTTAATTACATGTAGGACATGCACAAATAAATGTTTATTGATTTTATTTATTTAGAGATACAGCACTGTAGCAGGCCCTTTTGTGGTCTAACAAGCCCAGGTACCCATGTGACCAATAAACTTACTAATCTTTGAAACGTGGGAGGAAACTAGAGCAGATGTTGGAAATTCACATTGTCACGAGGAGAAGAGAGAAATTTCTATCAAACAGTGGTGGAATTGAATCTGGGATGCTAGTGTTGTAAAACAAGATGCTGACCACTATACTACCATGCTGCGCCTAAATATCTGTAAATATCAGATATATCACCTTACTTCCAGGATGTTTCAGCTATCTCATCATCTCAAAGTCGATTTTTGTCATACAAGGACAAGATTCAGTGCTAAAATAAACAGTATTATCAGATACAATACCTTTCTCATCAGTGATCTCAGAGAGATAATGATATGAGTGAGAAATTCTTCAACATTACTGGGCAACCCAGTAATGGAGTTCAACCCAGATAAGTGTGAGGTGGTTCATTTTGATAGGTCGAATATGATGGCAGAATATATTATCCAAGACTCTTGGCAGTCTGGAGGATCAAAAGGACTTTGGGGTCCGAGTCCATAGGGCACTCAAAGCTGCTGTGCAGGTTGACACTGTGGTTAAGAAGCTGTGCGGTGCATTGGCCTTCATCAACCATGGGATTGAGTTCAAGAGCCGAGAGGTAATGTTACAGCTATATAGGACACTGGTCCGACCCACTTGGAGTGCTGTGCTCAGTTCTGGTCACCTCACTACAGGAAGGATGTGGAAACTATAGAAAGGGTGAAGAGGAGATCTACAAGGATGTTGCCTGGATTGGGGAGCCTGCCTTATGAGAAAAGGTTGAGTGAACTTGGCCTTTTCCTTGGAGAAACGGAGGATGAGAGGTGACCTGATAAAGGGGTACAAGATGAAGAGGGGCATTGATCGTGTGGATAGTCAGAGGCTTCTTCCCAAGGCTGAAATGGCTAACACGAGAGGGCACAGTTTTAAGCTGCTTAGAAGTAGGTACAGAGGACATGTCAGGGGTACGTTTTTATGCAGGAAATGGTGAGTGTGTGGAATGGTCTGCCGGTGACGGTGGTGGACGCAGATACGTTAGGGTATTTTAAGAGACTCCTGGATAGGTACATGGAGCTTAGAAAAATAGGGGGCTATGGGTAACCCCAGGTAATTTCTAAAGTAAGTACATGTTTGGCCCAGCATTGCGGGCTGAAGAACCTGTATTGTATTGTAGGTTTTCTATGTTTCTATGTTCCTATGATTAATAGGCCAAGTTGATTCACCCACTGCTCATATTTACCCTCCTGACCTCTGTTCACTGGAAACTAATGTCCAGTTTTGGCTAGAGGTGAGATTCTATCTCCAACCTTGCCTAATTCTGTGCCTTAGCCAAAGCCAAACCTAAGGCCTGACCATGATTGTTATTGGCACACTTTCCTACAGAAGTGGTTTGCCATTGCCTCCTTCTGGTCTAGGCAGTGTCTTTACTATTTGGGTGACCCAGCCATTATTAACAGTCTTCGGAGATTGTCTGCCTGTTGTCAGTGGTTTCACTACCAGGGCTTGTGATATGCTCCAAGTGCTCATATGACCATCCACCACCTGGTCCCATGGCTTCATGTAACTCTGATGGAGGTGGGGGGCTAAGCATGGGGTTACACCTTACCTAAGGGAAGGAGTGCCTCGTGTGTGTGTGTGTGTGTGTGTGTGTATATATACATAGTCATGACAACTATAAAATATATACATGTATACATATTTTTAAATAATTATGTAATTATAACTAATATAAAAAATAAACAAATAGTGCAAAAAGGGAGCTGAATAATAAAATAGTGACGTAGAGCTTATGGGGCATCGTGGACAATTCCGAAATCTGATGGTAGAGGAGAAGAAGCTGCTGCTGTACCTCCTCCTTGATGGCCATAATGGGAAGAGGCTATGTCCTGGATGGTAAGGGTCCCTCATAATGAACACTGCCTACTTGAGTCATTGCCTGTTGAAGATGTCCTCAATAGTGTGGAGGCTATTGCCCTTAATGCATCTGGCTGACACCTTCAACCCTCTGCAGCTTTTTCCAATCCTGCGCATGGATGCCGCCATACCAGATGGTGATGCAGCCAGTGAGAATGCTCTCCACGGTACGTGTGTAGGAACTTGCAAGAGTCTTTGGTGATATACCACCTCTCTTCAATGAAATATAGCCTGCCACACCTTGCCCAGCAGGTTACATTGATGGTAAAACACCCAGAGCATCAAAGCATTCACTTCCCCACAACAAAAACCCATTGGAAACGGGTGGGAGCCCATGATTATGGGCAGCTGGCTATATCCAGCTCATTTTTGTCTATTATTTATACTGAACAATTTCCTATTCACATTTCTATCCATTTCGATTCACTGTGACATTTAAATGAATGGGAAAAAACTGTGGCAAACCTTAAGGCCTTCTTAGAATAAGAGACAAACCTTATTATTCATGAAACATAGCTTGTAGTCTGTAGAGGCAGTTAGGGATGTGTAGTGATGAATAAGAATGGCTGCTCCCGGCCAGTTATTGGTACTCTTTGGGATTAATAAGTCATTTAAGTTCTGGCACACTTTGGATCTCTCTTGCCTTTATTAACTGTGCATCTTCTCATCATTTCAGAAAAGGAGGGTGGATTTCACACTCGACAAAGATGAGACAGCTCTTGCCAATTAAAGCAGACACTGGGCCTGTTTCTAATAAGCTCCACGGATTGTGTCTGACCTTGCAGAGTCTATATTAGACTCAAATTCAGATATGATGACATGCCAAAGTAAGAAGCAGCCGATCGTTCACACAACCCTATCAACCCTTTCCAACTCTGACTGCCCTGATTGTGACTGATGCACCTCCACATTTTTCTAACATCAAGTTCAAGTTCATTGTCATTCAATCGTGCACATGTACACAGCTAAACAAATGTAAAAAAAATAAGCTCTCACGTTTCCAGTTTAATGTGGTGCTGGCAAAGCCCAGTGACTACTTATTGGCAACAAATAAAATAAAGAATAATTAAATACTTTATTAATAACACTTTTTCTGGTAAATAATCACTGTAAACAAAGGGGAGGCGAGAAGAGGCATGGCAGAGTTTGGCATCGAGAGTCCAAGTTTCCCGGTGGTGGTTGACGCTGCCGCCTGGGGTGCTGGGGGTAGGTGTCTGGAGCCCCCCAGGGAAGGCACTGTTTCGTGAGACAAGATGCAGGGCATTGCGAGTGTCCCTTCATTCCTTCAGCCTCACTGCGTCGGTGGTGATACGGTGCCAGCCAGTCCCGGCGTAACACAACTACCTTCCACTGCTCAGGCAACCACACCCAGTATACTACAGCGGAGATGAGGCTGTGGGCAGACCTTACCAAACACCTGTGCCTCAAAATTGCACTGCTGGTCACTGTGGAGTTCTCAGGGGCACCGAAATGGCAGAAAAACTGCTCCATGAGTCTCTCAGTGGTGGTGGTAGCAATCTGGTCCAGGACCTTACACGTCATTGGCCACAGCCACGAGAATGTCACAGTTTCCAGCGTCAGTGTGGGGGGAGGGGCTCAGGATGTCCAGCCCATTGGGACCACCACCAGACACTGCTGCAATGGTGGCTCAGCCACTTCTGTGACGTGCAAGCACCGCGGCAGTGCACAAACAGCTTCAGATCCTGCCTGCACCCAGGCCAATAGAAGTACCTTGCCCAATGTTTTTGCAGCCCCAAAATGGCTGGCCCCCACCAGTCCATGCACCAGATGTATCAGCAATGAAGGGGCGTGCCGGATCAGGTTATGCCAGCACCAGGGCTTGGATAATCACAGCTCGGAGCTGATCGAAGGCAGCAGAGCAGGTGTAAGTCCAGACAAAGGCCTCCCCTTCTCGGTGAGCTGATGCAGGGAACTGGCTCTGGTGGCAAAGTCTGGCAGTTGTATAATGCCAGTCCCAGGAAGCTACGAAGCTATGAAGCTCGGAGACATCGCGGGGGCTGGAATGATCCTGGGGATGAAGGGGTTAACACATAAGGAGCATTTGGCAGCTTTGGGCCTGTACTCGCTGGAATTTAGAAGAATGGAGAGGGATCTCATTGAAACCTACCGAATGTTGAAAGGACTAGATAGGGTGGATGTGGAGAGGATGTTTTCTATGGTGGGGGTGTCCAAGGCTAGAGGGCACAGCCTCAAAATTGAGGGGCAACCTTTTAGAATGGAAGTAAGAATTTTTTTAGCCAGGGAGCAGTGAATTTGTGGAATGCTCTGCCACAGACTTTGATGGAGGCCAAGTCCATGGGTATATTTAAGGTGGAGGTTGATGGCTTCCCGTTCAGTAAGGGCATCAAAGGATATGACGAGAAGGCAGGTGTATGGGGTCGAGTGGGATCCAGGATCATTCGTGATGGAATGGCAGGGCAGACTCGATGGGCTGAATGGCCTAATTCTGCTCCTATGTCTTATGCTCTTATGGATGTTGAGATGCTGGTCCAGGAGGTCGTTCAGCCACTGTTGCGGGTCCTGATCCAAGCCCTCACTGCTCCGCTGCCAGACCCTTCACCCTTTGACGGTCTCACTGGAGGATGCCGCAGTTGCTGATGACAGGGGCACGGTGAGCTGTACTGAGGTGACTGGTGGCGGTTGTTGACGTGACTACCTGGTCCGCTTCCTAGAGATGCCCTGGCAGAGAACCATGGCTTCAGTGTCAAAGTGTTGCCCCCAGCTCGTCCACATGGACCCCCAGAAGGTCCAGGAAAATAATGCAGGGATCCCAGATGTTGGTTAGCCCCACTTTGTGCTCTGTTGTGTTTTTTATCCACACTGCGATGTGCAGCCACATCTTCCCTCTCATCGCTGCACACAGGCCCCAGTGTAATTGCAAGCTGCATTGTCATTGTCGTTCACCCAGGTGGACATTCTTATCCAGCCAAGCTTCTCTCACAAATTGAGATACCCTACCTTGTTAAATCGCGTAGTGCAGGAACATCAGAATAATGGATAACCAGGAGTGATTGAATATAAAATAATCTACTGCATAAAACATTTCTATACAAGCTAATAGACACACAGGATTGATTAGTGACAGAGAAATAGTTAGACAAGAGTTGTGAAACAGAGAATAATAAATATTTTTCAACAATTATTTGGCATGATGATTGATACCTGGGGGTGTTAATGCACAGAGTAACAGGAAGTCAATATTGATTGCAGGTACTACTGTGAGTATCCAGGTAGCAATGGAGACAGGAATGATTAAACTCAGAGTAATGGAGAACCTGTAACTAAACATCCTTTGTGAATAAGAATATTTAATCAGGGGAAATTATTGGCAGGTTGACTGTTATGTGAGCAATTATGGTCTTCACTTTCCTCTTAATTCAAAGTTGCTTCATTGAATGTATCTGGAAATTTATCTTAGCACAAAATTCTCCTCTTGATATGTCAAGAGACCTGTAGCTTCCGGCACATTAAAACCATAGTCAGTGCTGTATGCTAGTGACTCTAGACGTATCATAATGGAGGAAAGCCCATCCTCCTGAAGTTATAGTGAATGCCTTCGAAAACCGTGACAAACTTCTGTTGATGCAGATGGAAAGTATACTGACTGGTTGCATTGCGGCTTGATATGGAAACACAAATGCCCAGGGCTGGAAGTTTACCAAAAGTGGTGGATACAGCCCAGACCACGACAGACAAAGACCTCCCCACCACTGAGTACATTCACAAGGAGCGCTGCCACAAGAAAGCAGCATCCATCATCAAGGACCCCTACCATTCAGGCCATGGTCTCTTCTCACCACTACCATTGGGCAGGAGGTACAAGAGCCTTAGCTCCCACACAACTAGGTCAGGAACAGTTATTATCCTACAGCCATGAGGCTTCTGATCTGGCATAGATAACTTCACACACCTCAATGCAAAACTGATTCCCTAACCTACAGACTCACTTTCAAGGACTCTACAACTCATGTTTTCAGTGTTATTTACTTAATATTTACACAATTTATTTGTCAGTGTTTGTTCAGGTATACTTTTCATAAATTCTATTATATTTCTGTATTTTCCTGTAAATGGCTGCAAAAAAAGTAAGAATCTCAAGATAACATATACACACTTAGACAATAATCTTTACTTTGACTTTGATCGGACCACTAATGTTCCAAGTCCCTCAACTGCTTGGCAAAGAGAACCCAAAATGATCACTATAAGGTCATCTGCAGTCTTGCATCGCCTTCATCTATCACCCTGTAGCCTTCATTACTATCTGCATTCCACTCTTCCCTCCTCCATCTTCCTCACTGGATACACCTATTGCTTGCCAGCTCTTTCTCTACCCTTCCTCTTGCCTCTTTTTACTGGCTACCTCCCTTCTACTCTTCCAGCTTAGATCAGGAGCTACCAATATTTTTTATACCATCGACTGCTATCATTAACCGAGAGGTCTGTCAACCCCAGGTTGGGAACCCCTGGTTTAGATGAAGGGCTTCAGCTCAAAACAATGTCCATCCTTTCCTCCAACAGATGTGGTTAAGTTCCTCCAGCACTTTGTGTGTTGCTCTGATTCTGCCACGATAGCACAGTGGTTAGCGCATTGCTATTACGCCTTGGGGCGCCAGAGTTTAGGAGTTCAAATCCAGCGTCCTCTGTAAGAGGGTTTGTACGTTCTTCTCATGTGTGTGTGGGTTTCCTCTGGGTGCTCCAGTTTCCTCCCACAGTCCAAAGATATATGGGTTAGTAGGTTAATTGGTGATTATAAATTGTCCTCTGATTAGGCTATGGTTAAGTCTGGGTGTTGCTGGGCAGCACAGCTCAGTGGGCCAGAAGAGCCTATCATGAAAAAAAAATTCTAGCATCTGCAGTCTCAAGTGTCTCCGGGCAAGGAGCAGACTGACTTATGCAATGGAGTGTGTTTATCTGGTTTCATTTGTAGGAGAAGGTCAGACTGCTGCCTCACATCTCTAAGGATCCAGGTGGAATCTAGGGGAAGCTGATGGGTAGCTGAAAGGAATAAAATGGGATTCAAGGGAAATCCCATTCCGTGAAATCAGGAGAAATCAATAGAATTCTTAGAAACTTAGTTCTCACTGGAAGACTATTAACAAACATATTGAACTGGATGCAGTTTACAAACCTACGTGCCTGAGGGGTCAGGGCCAAGGTGTGAGCCACAGACAGCTGAGGAACCAACGCTCACAACAACCGATAACCAGGGTCACGGGCCAGCGGACTTCACTCAACTGTCCAGTTGGCTGGGACCTAGCGGAGACTTGTGACCAGCTCGATAGCCAACTAATCAAAGCAATAAGTTGGAGCTATACAAATGCAAGTACTCAGCAGAAACAACATTCAATTGCAAACTGATGATGGCACCTCGACTGCTGATGAAACGTTTGTGATCTAACCTCCAGAACAACCCTACAGACAAGCCGCCGATCTGAGCTACCAATCTTCTCTTTGAATAGTATAAGTGGATGGTTGATGGTCTGCATGTTGTTGAGAGCTGAAGGGTTACTTTTCCATGCTGAATGACTCAATGATTTCTTCTGTTAATATTTTCAACCAAACCCCAACATTCATACTTTTCTTCTTACCACATTTCAATCTGTTAATTAATTTAATGTGCAACTTAACTTGAAGTTAGTCTATTTTGGTGGGAAAATACTTTCAAAGTGGATTCTGAAACAACTCTCATGAATTGAAGACTTGCATTTATATAGCAACACCCCCATTTCTTTCAGAACATTCCAGAGCATTTTACTGTGTGGTCCCTTCTTTCAGATAAGAACCAGGATACAACCTGCTCCAGGTAGCACAGTGGCTAGAGTAACACAACTTCTGTGCCAGCGACCTGGTTTCCATTCCACCACTGCCTATAAGAAGGTTGTCTGCTCTCCCTATGTCAGCATGGATTTCCTCCAGTGCTCAATTTTCCTCCTGGATTCCAAAGGCGTATGGGTGAGCAGGTTAATGGGTGTAATTGGGCAGCGCAGGCTCATTGGGCCAGAAGGATCTATTACCATGTGTCTCTCTAAAAAAGTAAATTAAATTTGATAGTGGTCCATTAATCTCTTTGTGCAATCAGTTTTTATGATATTGTTTAAGGATTAAATAACTACGGCGTGATTTAATAGACTTTCTTTGGAGTATCAGAGCCTGAGAAATGACCAGACAGGGGTATTTGTGCCCAAAAGCATGGACCATCAGGTTCATGGACAGCTTTTATCTCAATGTAATCACACACTTCAACGGCCTTGTTTTTACAACAAGATGAACTCTTGAACTCACAATCTGCCTCGTTTTGATCTTGTTCTTTATTGGTTATCTGCCCTGCACTTTCTCTGTAGCTTTTACACTTTATTCTGGATTGTTATTGCTTTACCTTCTACCTTAATGCTTGTTGCATCCATTCCAGGGCAACTCATTCTCCTTTGATCCTCACCAGACACTCAGATCCTAACTGTGGTTCCAAGTAGCTGTTTGAATGCGACAATGGCCACACCCCAGTACACCACTTTGACAGACGTACTAAGCCAGTTGATGGTAGCCAATAGGCCTCATACGCTGGGTGAGATAGGGACATGCCTCTCCCAGCATGCAAATTCTGCTCTGGTAGACTAGGCAGATGAGATTTACAGTGAGATCCAGTGGCCAGGAAGGCAGTATTGCAACGCTCCATGGAGAGTGAAGGGCACGGAAAACATCATGGTCATCCACTACATCCAAGGAAGACCTCCAGTTTGTGATGTTTGTTCATAAGACTGGACCCGGACGTTCAAGGTCAAGAAAATGGAACTGCCCAGGTGCATTAGCTTTTCTACCTTAAGAACTCTCCCACACAGATTTCCTGTCATCGTCGGACATGATGGACATCCACCACCTTAATGCACTGTGTAAGAATTTGATCTGTATTATCAGTACCTCCAGTCAAGCTTCGTTTTTTTTGTGTGTTTTCCCCCTAGCTGTCAGTCTGTGGTTTTGTACTGCCATGTGCTCCTGTCCCTGCTTCTGATCTACTTCGTCCCCTGTATTACTAAGTACTCCGTCTCTCAAGTGTTTCTCACTATTACCTGTATTGCTGCCGCCTGTGTGTCATTGTGCTTCACCTATCATCTGCCTCTCTGTATACCAATAAAATGTTGCTAGGTAGAAATAGTGTAGATAGTCAGAGTCTTTCTCCCAGAATGTAAATCACAAATGCATTATTTCACCTAATTTCAAGTATTGTGTGCTGTTTTGGTCTGGTCACCTACCTACAGGAAAGCTAACAACAAGATTGGATGAATACTGAGAAAATTTACATGGATATTGCCAAGACTTGAGGACCTGAGTTAAATATAGCGGATACCAGAGCTTCACTTCCAGATCAGGTCAATGACCTCTACACTTGCTTTAATCACCAGAACAGGGAGGAACCATCACGCACCCCCATGTCTCTCAGTGATCCTTTAGTCTAAGTATCTGAAGATGGCTTGTTGGCTGCCTTTAAGAGGGTGAATCCAAGGAAAGCATCCAGTCCAGATGGAGTACTTGGCTGACTACTAAAGACTTATGCTCTCCAACTGGCTGGTGCATTCGCGGATATCTTCAAGCTCTCACTGCGGGAGTGTGTGGTACTCACCTGCTTCAAGTAGGCTTCAATCATTTTGGTGCCCAAGAAAAGCATGGTAGCTTGCCCTAGTGACTATCACCAAGTGGCACTTACATCCACAGTGCTGAAGTGTTTTGAGAGGCTGGTGTTGGAATTGATCAGCTCCTGTCTGAGTGGTGACTTGGATTGGCTCCAGCTTGCCTACTAGGACAACAGGTCCACAGCAGATGCCATCTCATTGGCTCTTCAAACAGTCATGGAACACCTGGCAGCAAAGATGCATACATCAGGATACTCTTTATCATAGAAGCATAGAAAACCTACAGCACAATACCGGCCCTTCAGCCCACAGAGTTGTACCGAACATGTCCCTACCTTAGAAATTACTAGGCTTACGTATAGCCCTCTATTTTACTAAGCTCCATGTACCTATTTAAAAGTCTCTTAAAAGGCCATAACGTATCTGCCTACACCACCGTTGCCAGCAGCCTATTCCACGCACTCACCACTCTCTGAGTAAAAAAACTTAACCCTGATATTTCCTCTGTACCTACTCCCCAGCACCTTAAACCTGTGTCCTCTTTTGGCAACCATTTCAGCCCTGGGAAAAAGCCTCTCACTATCCACACGATCAATGCCTCTCATCATCTTATATACCTCTATCAAGTCACCTCTCATCCTCTGTCGCTCCAAGGAGAAAAGGCCGAGTTCACTCAACCTATTCTCATAAGGCATGCTCCCCAATCCAGGCAACATCCTTGTAAATCTCCACTGCATCCTTTCTATGGTTTCCACATCCTTCCTGTAGTGAAGCGACCAGAACTGAGCACAATACTCCAAGTGTGGTCTGACAAGGGTCCTATATAGCTGCAACATTACCGCTCGGCTCCTTAATTCAATTCCACGATTGAAGAAGGCCAGTACACTGCCTTCTTAATCACAGAATCAACCTGCACAGCTGCTTTGAGTGTCCTATGGACTCAGACCCCAAGATCCCTCTGATCTTCCACACCGCCAAGAGCCTTACCATTAATACTATATCTTGCCATCATATTTGACCTACCAAAATGAACTACTTCACACTTATCTGGGTTGAACTCCAGATGCCACTTCTCAGCCCAGTTTTGCATCCTATCGATGTCCTGTTGTAACCTCTGACAGCCCTCTGCAGTATCCACGACACCTCCAACCTTTGCGTCATCAGCAAACTTACTAACCCATCCTTCCACTTCCTCATCCAGGTCATTTATAAAAATCACGAAGAGTAAGGGTCCCAGAACAGATCCCTGAGGCACCCCACTGGTGACCGACCTCCATGAAGAATATGACCCATCTACAACCACTCTTTGCCTTCTGTGGGCAAGCCAGTTCTGGATCCACAAAGCAACATCCCCTTGGATCCCATGCCTCCTTACTTTCTCAATAAACCTCGCATGGGGTACCTTATCAAATGCCTTGCTGAAATCTGTATACTCTACATCTACTGCTCTTCCTTCATCAATGTGTTTAGTCACATCCTCAAAAAATTCAGTCAGGCTCGTAAGGCACAACCTGCCCTTGAGAAAGCCATGTTGTCTACTAATCACATTATACCTCTCCAAATGTTCATAAGTCCTGCCTCTCAGGATCTTCTCCATCAACATACCAACCACTGAGGTAAGACTCACTGGTCTATAATTTCCTGGGCTAACCCTACTCCTTTTCTTGAATAAGGGAACAACATCCGCAAACCTCCAATCCTCTGGAATCTCTCCCATCCTCATTGATGATGCAAAGATCATCGCCAGAGGCTTGATGACAGCTCAGCATTTAACACCATCCCCTCAAAACTAAATAGTAAACTCTTAAGACTTGGGCCTCAATACCCCCTTGTACAGTTGGATTCAGGATCTCCTCACTTCCAGACCCCAGTCATTTCGGATTGGCAAAATCATCTCCTCCAGAATCTCAATCAGTATAGGGATATGTGTTTAGCCTCCTGCTCTACTCACTTTACACCTATGACTGCGTGGCTAAGTACAGCTCCAATACCATGTACAAGTTTGCTGATGTCACTACTGTTGTGGGCTGTATCAAAGGTGGTGATAAAATAGCATACAGGAGGGAGATTGAAAATTTGACTGAGTGGTATAATAACAACAACCTCTCAATCAATGTCAGTAAGACCAAGGAACTGATAGTAGACTTCAGGAGAGGGAAACTAGAGGTCCATGAGCCAGTACTCATTGGAGGATCAGAGGTGGAGAGGGTCAGTAACTTTAAATTTCTGGGGGTCGTTATCTCAGAGGACCTGTCCAGGACCCGTCATATATGGAGGAGGAGAAGATGATGGTGCAATGCAGCTTGCAGTGGTCACTCCGGTGGTGATGTCTGTTATTTGTCAAGTAGGGTGCCGTGCACAATCCTGATTTGATGGCGACGGACGTGAAAGCACGGAGGAACATCTGGTGAAACTTCTGAAATGCCTGTTCCACTGCTGCTGCTACTGTGTGGTCCAGAATCTCCGGAGAAGAAGGGCCCAAGTCCTCGGCTTTGCTTGTTGCTTGGCGGCCAGGGCAGGGTCGAAGCGCTTGGCAGAGGATGGTGCTCGGAGAGGCTGTGTTGGAGCGGCTGGTTGGAGGCTTGGAGTTTTCCGACGGACTCAGGGTCCGCTGCGGTCGGGTACTTCCAATGGTGCTGCATCAGCAAGTTGGCGGCACTTGGAGGTTCATGGCGGGGAGAGTTCCTCCCTTCTGCCGCCTGCGTGAGATGATGAGTCTATCAAGACTTTGAGACTTTTTTTTTTACCGTGCTCATGGTTTGCTCCTTATCAAATTACGGTATTGCTTTGCACTGTTGTAACTATATGTTATAATTATGTGATTTTGTCAGTTTTAGTCTTGGTTTGTCCTGTGTTTTCTTGTGATATCATTCTGGAGGAACGTTGTATCATTTTTCAATGCATGCATTTCTAAGTGACAATAAACGTGGACTGAGTGTTCTCATAACCTAATCTATGTATACTAAATGTAATTGCAAAGAAAGCACAATAGTACCTCTACTTCCTCAGGACTCTGTGGAGATTCGGCATGACATCAACAACCTTGATCAACTTCTATAGACATGTAGTGAAAAGTGTGCTGATTAGCTGTATTACAGTCTGGTATGGGAACACCAATACCTCTGAGTAGAAAATCCTACAAAAGGTAGTGGACACGGCCCAGTACATTATCGGGTAAGGCATATCTAAATGAAGTGCTATCATAGGAAAGCACGATCCGTCATCGAAAATCCTCACCACCCAGATCATGCTCTTTTCTCGCTGCAGCCATCAGGTAGAAGGTAGAAGTGTCTCGGGACTTGTACCACTGGGTTCAAGAATAGTTACTAGCTCTTAAACATCAGACCCTTGAACAAAAGAGGATAACTACACTCATCTATCAAGATGTTCTCACAACCAATGATCTCATTTTAAAGATTTGATAAATATACCCACAGGAAAAAAATCTCCGGGTTGTATGTTGTTGACATGTATATAATCTGATAATATATTTTACTTTGAACTTGTAGGGAAAAGCTGAATAGGTTACGTCTTTACTCTTTGAAGCGAAGGAGAATGAGGATAGATTTGATAGATATATGCAAAATTACGAGCGTTATAGATAGGTAAGTACAAGCAGCTTTTTCCCCCCACTGAGATTAGGTGAGACTAGAAATAGGGGCCATGTGTTAAAGGTTAAAGGTGAAACATTTAAGGGAAACATGAGAGGGGACTTCTTCATGGACAGAGTGGTACGAGTGTGGAATGCACAGCTATAGAAGTGGTTGATGTGGGTTAGATTTCAACATTTAAGAGAAATTTGGATAAGTACATGGATGGGAGGGTTATGGAGGGCTGAGGACCCGGTGCAGGTCAGTGGGACTAGACAGAATAATAGTTTGGCATGTACTAGTCAAGCAAAGAGGTCTGTTTCTGTGCAGTAGTACTCTATGACTCAAATATTAGAGGAGAAGTTTTAAGGTGAGAGGAGAAACATTTAAAGAAGGTATATGAGGCAACATTTTTAGATGGAAGGTGGTAGGTGCCAGGAAACCATTGCAAGGCAAAGTGGTGAAGGCAGATATGACAACAAAAATTAAGACGAATTTAGACAGAAACATGGACATGCAGTGAATGGAGCGGTATGGACCACTTGCAGACAGATGCCATTGGTTTGGATTATCGTTAGGTACCTCCTGTAGCTAATAAAGAGCCCACTCTGTATGTTCATCATCTTCTGCTGTCGTACCCCATCCACTTCAAGACTTGATTTGTTTTGCATTCGGAGATGCTGTTTTTCACACCACTGTTGTAATGCATGTTTATTTGAGTTACTGTCAACTTCCTGTCAGCTTGAACCAGTCTGGCCATTCTCCTCTAACCCCTCTCATTAACAAAAGAGTTTTTGCCCAAGAGAACTGGTACTTGATGTTTTTTTCTTTGTTTCTCACGCCATTCTCTGTAAACTCTAGAGACAGTTCTTCATAAAACTCCCAGGAGATCAGCAGTTTCGGAGATACTCAAACCACCCTGTCCAGTACCAACAATCTTTCCACGGTCAAAGTCACTTAGATCACTTTTCTTCTCCATTCTGATGTTTGGTCTGAGCAAGAACTGAACATCTTGACCAAGTCTGCATGCTTTTATACCTTGAGTTGCTGCCACATGATTCGCTGATTAGATATATACATGAACAAGCAGTTACGCAGATCTATAACATATATAACCATATAACAATTACAGCACGGAAACACGCCATCTCGGCCCTTCTAGTCCACTACCCTATAAAATGGCCACTGAGTGAACGTTTGTGTCTACTGGCTGAAATATCAAGCTTCAAATTTGTGCAAAGAACTTGAAAGAGCAGATAGATTTCGGAGTAACATCCCATCTGCAAGATAAATATCACCTTCATAAACAAGCATCACTCTCTCACCACTGCAACAAGAATATTAGCCTGCTTACTGAACTGGTAAATGAACCCATTACTCTCAGTTCAAAGACAGGAGCATCTGCCATTAAGACACACTGGGCTAATGATGTTACGTTGCTGTGGAATTTGCATTCAGTTAGCGAACTGAAATTAAATGATAGTCATTCATAATGATAGAAATCAGTGATATTTGTTCATTATGTGACGTGATGTATGATGTAGGCGATCATGGTCTTCACTTTATCCATGACGATGACTGTTCTTGGCAAATTTTCCACAGAAGTGGTTTGCCATTGCCTTCTCCTGGACAATGATCTCAGCCATTATTAATGCTCTTCAGAGATTGTCTGTCTGGCATCTGTAGTTGCGTTACCAGAACTTGTGATGTGCATACAGCTGCTCACACGACCATCCAGCACCTGCTCCCATGGCTTCACATGACCCTGATCAGGGGCCTAAGCAGATGCTACACCTTGCCAAAGGGTGACCTGTAGGCTGGCGGAGGGAAGGAGAGTCTTACACCTCATTTGGTGGAGCTGTATCTCCATCCCACACATTCATAGAGATAGTCAGCATGGAAAGAGGATCTCAAATCAACAGAGTCTATGTTAACCATTAAGCACTGTCTTACATGAATCCCATTTCAAAATTCAACATTCAAGATTAGATTTATTCATCACATGTATATCGAAACATGCACTGAAATGTGTCATTTACAGTACTGTGCAGAAGTGTTGGGCACATATATAAAGTAAAGTCATCCGTTAGTCTTGCGAGACCATGGATCTGCGCCCAGAAAGTCTTCACTCTGCAGGGCGCAGGCCTGGGCAAGGTTGTATGGAAGACCAGCAGTTGCCCATGCAGCAAGTCTCCCGTTTCCACGACACCAATGTTGTCCAAGGGAAGGGCATTAGGACCCATACAGCTTGGCACCAGTGTTGTCGCAGAGCAATGTGTGATTAAGTGCCTTGCTCAAGGACACAACACGTTCCCTCGGCTGGTGCTCAAACTCACGACCTTCAGGTCGCTAGTCAAATGCCTTAACCACTTGGCCACGTGCCCACTATATACATACATACATACATATAGCTGGGGTGCCCAAGACTTTTGCACAGTATTGTGTTTGTCAACATGGAGAAGAAAGTGAGTTTGTAAACCTGGTGGGAGCGAAGGATATTGGAAGTGGTGAGGGTGTAGCATGTGACAGGTGGCAGAGGAGTACCAGGGACGGAGGTATTGATGCAGGTGCAGACACTCCCATACCTGAGACACGAGACAAGGCTATTTGATTCCAAACAATTGGTTTATTGATCATTACAGAATATCTTTCTGGTGCTTCCTGCTCCCTCCCCTCTCCCTTTCCCTTTTCCCAACCATGATTCTCCTCTCCCTGCCCCCTTCCCACTCTCAGTTCACAATAGAAACCCATATCAGAATCAGATTTATCATCATTCACATATGTCAAGAAATGCGTGTACTTTGTGGCAGCGGTACCCTGCGATACATAAAATGACTATAGTACTGTGCAAAAATCTTAGACACCCTAGCTATATACGTGTACCTTATACTTTGCACAGTGCTATATGTTGTCAACCGACACATCTGACAATGTGGTGGGGAAAGACCACAAGTGTTGCCACACTTCCAGCATCAACAGTGTATGCCTACAATGTTCAGCAGAACAAAATGCAGCCAGCTTACAACAAGACAGACAGAACAACAGCAAAATGAAACTCTTTCTATCCTTCAGCCCCTCCAGTTTGGGACACCCCGACCTCTGGATCAGGTCTTCTGACCTGCCCACACGGAGCTCCAAGCCCACCCGATGGACCTCCGACCCCAGGGTTTACTGATCTTGAGAGTAAATGGCTGGATGACCACAGCCGCTGATCAAGGGGATCATTGGTTTTCATCCTCAGTTACAACTGACCCAACCCCCGCCCTTGGAGGTCATTGAAGCCCTTTATTCTCCTCACATGTACAGATCTTATCCCTGACCTACACGAGGAGAAAGTTACAGCAGCTAAATTAACCCACTAACCACAAAGACAAGACGGTATGCGTACAACGCTTCTTTGGTCGACATCTTCTGGATAGATCATGAAACCATATATATGCCTTTTACATTTGTTTTTCATCGTGAATGTGACTTTGGAACTGTTGGAGCCTGTGATCTGTAGCTTGGAGATCGTTCAGTTGTTTAAGCACTCTGCAGTCTCCGAGAGGATTGCAGGAGACAGAGGTGGCTTGTGCGAACCTTGCGGCAAGAAGACTAAGCAATGGGGCACAAGCTGATATTCGACTCCATTTCACTGATTTAAGCTTCCATTGTTCGACAATTAGGATGATGAGGGAGAGTGAAATACTGAGCGAAGGCAGCTGCTGGTGGGATCACTCTGCTGCTAGAGAAGGGAAACTGCTTTTTTATCGTTGGAGTAAATGATCGTTGGGGTAAATGGCTCTTCTGCCGGGGGGAGGGGGGGGTGCAGCCTGCTGCTGTGCCCGGAAAATGCTTCTCCATGTTTTCTGCATTTTGTATATTGATTTGGACTACAGACTTTTTTTTCGAATCTTATAGTGTTTTTTGCCCAATCTTTCTCACTTTTTGCATGTGGGGGAGGGGGATTTAGGGGTTGATGTGTCGGTTCCGTTTTTGTTCATTTTTTTGAGCGCAGAGAGGAGAGATTTGGGGGTTGATGGTCCACGCTGCCGTTCTTTTCTTTCTTGGTCTTGTGGCTGTCTGGAAGGGAAGAATTTCAGAGTTGTATGCTTTGATAATAAATGAACCTTTCAAGTCTTGAGGAAAGTGGAGGACCTGGAAAAATACTATGCACGGTTACAAAGAGGACATGCAAACTTAACACAGACAGCACCCGAGACCAGAATCAAACCTGGTCCACTAGTGTTGGAAGTCAGCAGCTCTGTGAGCAATGTAAAATGTACTCCGTGGTGGTGAGATAGAGCTCTTTCCCAATTGATCACATTAACAATGAGTGCTCTCACTAGAAATCAGTATGCATTATCAGGAACCCCCAACATCCAAACCATGCCCTTTTCTCACCACTATCATCAGGCAGGAAGTACAGGGAGCTGGTAGGTGAGACTGGAACTAGGAGATGTAGCTTCAAGATTCGGGGGGAGTAGATTTTGGGCAGAGATGAGGAGGATTGCTTTTCCCAGAGAGTAGTGAATCTGTGGAATTCTCTGCTCAATGAAGCAATGGAGGCTACCTCAGTAAATATAATTAAGACAAAGTTGGATAGATTTGTGCATTGTAGGGGAATTAAGGGTTATGGGGAAAAGGCAGGTAGGTGGAGATGAGTCCATGGCCAGATGAGCCATGATCGTATTGAATGGCTGAGCAGGCTCGGCAGGCCAGATGGCCAACTCCTGCTCCTATTTCTTATGTTCTTATGAGCTTTAGGTCCCACACCACCGGGTCCAGGAACAGTTCTAACCCTCCAACCATCTGGCTCATTACCCGCAACGCTAAACTGATTCCACAGCCTGCAAACTCACTTTCAATGACCGTACAATTCATGTCCTCACGATTTCTTTTTATTTACTCAGTTTATCTTCTCTTGCGTATTTTGTTTGTCAGTTTTTATTCATAAATTTTATTGCTTTTCTCTATTTTCCCGTAAGTGCCCGCAAGAAAATGAATCTCAAGTTACTACATAGTGACATGTACATACTTCGCTAATAAACTTACTTCAACTTTGTAACTGAAAGGGCAAGTGGAAAGTATGTTTAGATCGTATGATCTTGCTCAATATTCACCAGATGACTGATGATGTAACTCGCATTTTTGGTGAAGTTGAATTGAGGTAAATAATACATTTACTTTGACTTTGACTATATTTTGGGTTTATATCCTGAAAGATTAAATAACAGAAAAAAACACAAATATTTAAATTGTTGTTCAATGCTCCAAGCTCTTAGATTCCCTTGACTTAACATCAGATATGAGCGTTGTCAGAAGAAAAAGAATATATATTTGAACCCTTCTGTCATGTAAGGTTTGAAGACTTGTCCTTAAGGAGTAGCTGAGATTTTTATGTCTGAAGTGGAAGACAATTTGATCATCAACCGCTCATTGACCTCCCATCCTTTAGACAAATAATGAAAAAGATTCTGCTGGCTCGCATCCATCTATCTGAACATCTTCTCCGAGGATCATCACCTTTATCATCATGGAGAGGTTTGTGAGTTCCTGAAATCCCGAGAATGATGGCATCTGGAATTGAGCTAATAGGATCACCCATGGTGGTAAGTTTGAGGGAAGGCTTCAGACAATGAGAAATTCTATCAAGACCTCAGCAGTGGACCTGGTGGAAGATGATGGTACATCACAACGGCTGCAGCAATGAAGGGTCCCCAGTTATCTTGCATTCCACTGGAGTCCCACCCTTACCAGTCAAGGGCTGTATGGTGGTCGTCCATGCATCAGCCTCCCCACAATACCATATAAACAATACCATAGAAACCATAGAAAAACTACAGCACAGAAACAGGCCTTTTGGCCCATCTTGGCTGTGCCGAACCATTTTCTGCCTAGTCCCACTGACTTGCACACGGACCATATCCCTCCATACACCTCCCATCCACGTATCTGTCCAATTTATTCTTAAATGTTAAAAAAGAACCTGCATTCACCACCTCGTCTGGCAGCTCATTCCATACTCCCACCACTCTCTGTGTGAAGAAGCCCCCCCTAATGTTCCCTTTAAACTTTTCCCCCCTCACCCTAAACCCATGTCCTCTGTTTTTTTTCTCCCCTTGCCTCAGTGGAAAAAGCCTGCTTGCATTCAGTCTATCTATAACCATCATAATTTTATATACCTCTATCAAATCTCCCCTCATTCTTCTACACTCCAGGGAATAAAGTCCTAACCTATTCAACCTTTCTCTGTAACTGAGTTTCTCAAGTCCCGGCAACATCCTTGTAAACCTTCTCTGTACTCTTTCAACCTTATTTATATCCTTCCTGTAATTTGGTGACCAAAATTGAACACAATACTCCAGATTCGGCCTCACCAATGCCTTATACAACCTCATCATAACATTCCAGCTCTTATACTCAATACTTTGATTAATAAAGGCCAATGTACCAAAAGCTCTCTTTATGACCCTATCTACCTGTGACACCACTTTTAGGGAATTTTGTATCTGTATTCCCAGATCCCTCTGTTCCACTGCACTCCTCAGTGCCTTACCATTAACCCTGTATGTTCTACGTTGGTTTGTCCTTCCAACGTGCAATACCTCACACTTGTCAGTATTAAACTCCATCTACCATTTTTCAGCCCATTTTTCCAGCTGGTCCAAGTCCCTCTGCAGGCTCTGAAAACCTTCCTCACTGTCTACTACACCTCCAATCTTTGTATCATCAGCAAATTTGCTGATCCAATTTACCACATTATCATCCAGATCATTGATATAGGTGACAAATAACAATGGACCCAGCACTGATCCCTGTGGCACACCACTAGTCACAGGCCTCCACTCGGAGAAACAATTGTCTACTACCACTCTTTGGCTTCTTCCATTGAGTCAATGTCTAATCCAATTTACCACCTCTCCATGTATACCTAGCGACTGAATTTTCCTAACTAACCTCCCATACAGGACCTTGTCAAAGACCTTACTGAAGTCCATGTAGACAATATCTACTGCCTTCCCTTCATCCACTTTCCCGGTAACCTCCTCCAAAAACTCCAATAGATTGGTCAAACATGACCTACCACGCACAAAGCCATGTTGACTTTCCCTAATAAGTCCCTCTCTATCCAAATGTTTGTAGATTCTGTCTCTTAGTACTCCCTCCAATAACTTACCTACTACCAACGTTAAACTTACTGGCCTATAATTTCCCGGATTACTTTTCGATCCTTTTTTAAACAACGGAACAACATGAGCCACTCTCTAATCCTCCAGCACCTCAGCTGTAGACGGCGACATTTTAAATATTTCTGCCAGGGCCCCTGCAATTTCAACACTAGTCTCCTTCAAGGTTCGAGGGAACACCCTGTCAGGTCCCGGGGATTTATCCACTTTAATTTTCCTCAAGACAGCAAGCACCTCCTCCTTTTCAATCTGTGCAGTTTCCATGATCTCACTACTTGTTTCCCTTAATTCCATAGACTTCATGCCAGTTTCCTTAGTAAATACAGACGCAAAAAACCTATTTAAGATCTTCCCCATTTCCTTTGGTTCCGCACATAGCCAACCACTCTGATCTTCAAGAGAACCAATTTTATCCCTTACAATCCTTCTGCTCTTAATATACCTGTAAAAGCTCTTTGGATTATCCTTCACTTTGACTGCCAAGGCAACCTCATGTCTTCTTTTAGCCCTCCTGATTTCTTTCTTAAGTATTTTCTTGCTCTTCTTATACTCCTCAAGCACTTTATTTACTTCCTGCTTCCTATACATGTCATACAACTCCCTCTTCTTCTTTATCAGAGTTGTAATATCCCTTGAGAACCAAGGTTCTTTATTCCTGTTCACTTTTCCTTTAATCCTGACAGGAACATACAAATTCTGCACTCTCAAACTTTCTCCTTTGAAGGCTTCCCACCTACGGGTCACATCCTTGCCAGAGAACAACCTGTCCCAATCCACGCTTTTTAGATCCTTTCTCATTTCTTCAAATTTGGCCTTCTTCCAGTTCAGAACCTCAACCCTAGGACCAGATCTATCCTTGTCCATGATCAAATTGAAACTAATGGTGTTATGATCACTGGAACCAAAGTGCTCCCCTACACAGACTTCTGTCACTTGCCCTAATTCGTTTCCTAACAGGAGATACAATATTGCGTCCCCTCTAGTTGGTCCCTCTATATATTGATTTAGAAAACATTCCTGAATGCATTTTACAAACTCTAAACCATCTATACCCCTAACAGCATTGGAGTACCAATCAATATATGGAAAATTAAAGTCCCCTACCACCACAACTTTATGTTTCCTGCAGTTGCCTGCTACCTCTCTGCAGATTTGCTCTTCCAATTCTCGTTGACTATTGGGTGGTCGGTAATACAATCCCACTAATGTGGCCATACCTTTCCTGTTTCTCAGCTCCACCCATAAGGACTCAGTAGACAAGCCCTCTAATCTG
Source organism: Mobula birostris (assembly GCF_030028105.1). NCBI lineage: Eukaryota > Metazoa > Chordata > Chondrichthyes > Myliobatiformes > Myliobatidae > Mobula > Mobula birostris. Next base: position 75,635,232 of record NC_092384.1, on the reverse strand, counting down.
TCCTGCCTGAGCACTGCTGTAATATTTTCCCTAACAAGCAATGCTACTCCCCCACCTTTCATTCCTCTGCCTCGATCACATCTGAAACATTGGAACCCTGGAATATTAAGCTGTCAGTCCTGCCCCTCCTGTAGCCAGTGGTATACAATGGTATTCTCCACCAAGGGAATAGACAACCCCTTTGGAGAACATCATACTATGTCACTCGACTCAAGTAGTCGCGCACACATATGTGAGGGTCATGTTTTTTAACTTCTCCAGTGCGTTCAACACCATTTGCCCTGCTCTGCTGGGGGAGAAGCTGACAGCGATGCAGGTGAATGCTTTCCTGGTGTCATGGATTCTTGATTACCTGACTGGCAGACCACAGTACGTGAGCTTGCAACACTGTGTGTCCGACAGAGCGATCAGCAGCAATGGGGCTCTACAGAGGACTGTCTTGTCTCCCTTTCTCTTCACCATTTACACCTCGGACTTCAACTACTGCACAGAGTCTTGTCATCTTCAGAAGTTTTCTGATGACTCTGCCATAGTTGGATGCATCAGCAAGGGTGATGAGGCTGAGTACAGGACTACGGTAGGAAACTTTGTCACATGGTGTGAGCAGAATTATCTGCAGCTTAATGTGAAAAAGACTAAGGAGCTGGTGGTAGACCTGAGGAGAGCTAAGGCACCGGCGACCCCTGTTTCCATCCAGGGGGTCAGTGTGGACATGATGGAGGATTACAAATACCTGGGGATACGAATTGACAATAAACTGGACTGGTCAAAGAACCCTGAGGCTGCCTACAAGAAGGGTCAGAGCCATCTCCATTTCCTGAGGAGACTGAGGTCCTTTAACATCTGTCGGACGTTGCTGAGGATGTTCTACGAGTCAGTGGTGGCCAGCGCTATCATGTTTGCTGTTGTGTGCTGGGGCAGCAGGTTGAGAGTAGCAGACACCAACAGAATCAACAAACTCATTTGTAAGGCCAGTGATGTTGTGGGGATGGAACTGGACTCTCTGACAGTGGTGTCTGAAAAGAAGATGCTGTCCAAGTTGCATGCCATCTTGGACAATGTCTCCCATCCACTACATAATGTACTGGTTGGGCACAGGAGTACATTCAGCCAGAGACTCATTCCACCGAGATGCAACACAGAGCGTCATAGGAAGTCATTCTTGCCTGTGGCCATCAAACTTTACAACTCCTCCCTTGGAGGGTCAGACAACCTGAGCCAATAGGCTGGTCCTGGACTTATTTCCTGGCATAATTTACATATTACTACTTAATTATTTATGGTGCAACTGTAACAAAAACCACTTTCGCCCGGGATCAGTAAAGTGTGACTATGACTATGACTATGACTATGTATGCATGCAAGTCTTAGACTTGAGTGTGGAACTTATTTGAGTGTTGTCAGGAGCCACTAAGGCATCTCCACTCAAAGTCTGGTCAGACCGAGGCTGGATCTGAATGACCAACAGTTTCATTCAAGGAGATGGCACAGGGGCCTGAAGACAACCAACATTGTAGAAGCAGCTTCTTCCCCTCGGTCTTGAGATTTGTGAATGAACAATGAACCCATGAACACTACCTGAGTATTCTTTTACTTTTTTTGCTCTCTTTTTACTACTTATTAAATGTAACTTTATTTATATATGTGGGCATTCTGTCAGAAATTTCAAAGCAGGAGGTGATGGTAGAACTGAGATTTCCATGGGAAAACTGGACTGAGGAGGTGTTTGAGCATGAGAAAGCCCATGCCAGGAGCTGGTGGAGCAGTGCCAGAGACAGGGGTGGGGGCCACCATGATAGAGGTAGGGTGTAAATGTTCTGCTGGCTGCTCACTGTGCAGAACCTATTCTCCCCTTGGCATTAAATGGGGCTGCAAAGCAAACAGACATCACAGAGGCTGCTGAGTGAGCCTCCAGGTGCCTATGGATCAAGACGTGTGACCCATGAACCAATGCTGCTGTGGCACAAGCCAAGGCCTGATTAAGCCTGGCTGAGCCACCTAGACAAGAGCGTCTGATGCTGAAAAACCCGAAACGCCCAATGACACCAGGTTACATTATTGATGATGTGTCCCAGGACATCCTAGGATGCATCTCAACATCACTGAAATTCATAGCTCCATTATTATGTATTACAATGTACGGCCGCTATGTAACAGCAAATTTCGTGACAAATGAAAATGATATTAAATCTGATTTTCATTCTAATTCATAGAGTTATGTGGAGAGAGTGGCTGTGTATAAAATCACTAGGGAAAGAGAAAAGGTGAATGTGCTCTGCTATTTTCCCAGGGTTGTGGAAATCGAGGACCAGAGCCCATGGGATTAAGATGAGGAGGGAACAATTTAGCAGCAATCTCTTCATCTAGAGGGTGCTCAACGTAAAGAAGGAACTTCCAGAGGAAGTGCTTGAGGCTGTTACGTTAACAACATTTATAATATACTGTACTTTAGTAGTTACTTGGATAGGAAAATCTCATCCAGATCCACCTACCACTCACTAACTCCCCCTGCCCCTCATCCTGCCCCTCACCTCTTTGTGCTGCAAGAGCATTCTGACTGGTTACAACACCACTTGGTATGGAGGCTCCATTGTGCAGGGTCACGAGAGGCTTCAGAGGGCTGTAGATTCATTCAGCTCTATGACTACACAACCCCCTGACCATCAAGGATATCTTCAAGAGGTAGTGCCTCAAGAAGACGACATTCATCAATAAAGACCCTCACCATCCAGGACGTGCCCTCTACTGATTATTACCACTAGGATGTATTAGAGGCCAAAGACAAGTGTCCAACTTTTTAGGAACAGCTTTTTTCCCTCCCCTATCAGATTTCTGAATGGTCCGTGAATCCATGAACACTATCTCATTATTTTTCCCTCTTTTTCCACAATTTATTTAATATATTTTATACTCCTTATTGTAACACAGTATTTTTTAATGTATTGCACTGAACTGCTGCCACAAAACAACACATTCCAAGACGCACGTATGTGAAAATAAACCTGATCCTGATTTTAAATCAAGAACATCAGACAGAGCTAACGATATACCTGAGGGAAAAAAATAGATTGTAAGAAATGTTTCACTCCATACCACTCAAAGACAGTGGTCAGATCATATAGGAATGGTTCCATTCCCCAGAAACACTGCCTGGTGCAATCACACCTTCTTGAGGCTGACTGCAGAGAGCTGGTTTGAATGGCCTTTTGTAATCTTGAGTAAGATCTGAACAGCGGGTCAGAGACACAAGAGATTCTGAAGATGCTGGAAATCTTGAGTAACACAAACTGCAGGAGGAATTAGTGTGTCTGTGTTGGGAGATGGGCACAGAGTCTATAGAAGTGAGGCAAAGCAGCAGTGAGGTCATACTCCATATACAGATTACAGAGGAGGACATATTTGCTGCTTGAGGCAAATTAGACTGGATAATCCACAGGATTTGACAGATTTAGGCTACGTCCACACTTGACCAGATAATTTTGAAAACGCCGGTTTCACGTAAAAACGATAAGCGTCCACACCAGGCGTTTTTGAAAATACCTCCGTCCACATTAAAAAGGATATTTGGGCGAATCTCTCCTACTGGGCATGCGCAGGACACACAGAAAACAAGCAAAGCGGAAACAGTATACTTGATGCATGTTTGGGGGAGGAGAAGATGGCGGTGTGACACAGCACGCGCGACCGCTCCGAAATGATATCGTATGTGTTAACTAGGGGCCGTGCACAATCCTGATTTGATGGAGACAGAAGTGAGAAGCACGGAGGAACACCTGGAGAAACTTCTGAAATGCCTGCTTCGCTGCCGCTGCTACTGTGTGATCGAGAATCTCCGGAGGGGAAGACCCCAAATCCTCGGCTTTGCCTATTGCCTGTTGCCGGGGCTGGGGTCAAAGCGCTCGGCAGAGATGGTGCTCGGTGCTTGGTATCAGAGGGCTGGTCGGAGGCTCTAAGTTTTCAGACGGACTCAAGAGTCGGTTATGGTCGGGTGCTTCCAGGATGCTGCATCGGCAAGTTTGCGGCGCTGGAAGCTCATGGCAGGGGGAGTTATTTTTCTTCCTTCTACCGTCTGCATGAGATGATGGGACTTTCGAGAGACTTTGAGACTTTTTTTTTTACCATGCCCATGGTCTTTTCTTCATCAAATTACGGTATTGCTTTGCACTGTTGTAACTATATGTTATAATTATGTGGTTTTTGTCAGCTTTTCCGTCAGTTTGTCTTGTGTTTCTGTGTTATCATTCTGGAGGAACATTGCATCATTTCTTAATGCATGCATTACTAAATGACAATAAAAGAGGACTGTGTGTCCTCCTAATCTAATCTAATTCAGTTACAGATTAGAAAAACTTAAAAGGAAATTGCCAAATAAAAGACTTGGTGCACATTTGTCCAGAAACGTTTCCTACAGCCATGGTCTCTTCACTGATGAAAGGGACGACAGCTACAACTAAATGCAATAAGGCTTGTTACTGGGCAAAAGTGAAGTTTGCTGTCACCTCATTTGTTTGCCTTTACTTTTGCCATGTCTTTGTGTATTATTTTGCTGTATTTAACATATGCAATAAAATGAGTTACTGGGCAAAAGTGTCAACGCATCTATTGAACGCTTGCACAAGCAATACATTAATACAGCACCTTGTTAAATGTATAAAACACGTCTGCATCAGTGTTGTCTTGTATTTCCATACAATGCTACATCAGGCTGTTACACATCTATTGTCAGATATTGTTGTGGTGTTGGAGGTTGCGTTCAAGAAAACAATGAAATGCCGCGCTGCCACCACCATTTGTTCCGGCACGTCATGACAGCGTTTTTAAAATTAGCCAGTTACCCCGTACACACTACAACGGCCAACCGGCGTTTTCAGAGTTAAACACTCTGGAGAGTGTTTTAGAAAAACTCTGTTTTCGGGGGAGGAAAACGCCGTTCCAGTGTGGACGGAGGGTCAAAACGAAGAGAAAAAGCTTCGGTTATGGATTTATCCGGTCTAGTGTGGACGTAGCCTTAGAGAGGATAGGATACAAAGCAGATTTACCAGGATGTTGCCTGGATTAGAGAACATGTTTTATGAGGATAGGTTGAGTGAGTTAGGGCTTTTCTGTTTGGACTGAAGGAGGATGAAAGAAGATTTGATAGAGGTGTGTAAGATGGTAAAGAGGGATAGGTAGCATGGACAGCCAAAGACTTCTTCCCAGGGTGAAAATGGCTAACATGAAGGGGCATAATGTTAAGGTAGTTGGAGCAAAGTATGGGGGGTGGTGTTGTGAGAAAAACACTTTTTATAGAGAGGGTGTTAGGTGCCTATAATGTACTGCCAGAGGGTTGGCAGAGGCAGATACATTAGAGACATTTAAGAGACTCTTAGATAGGCACATGAATGAAAGAAAAATGTGGGCTACATAGGAGGGAAGGGTTAGATTGATCTTAAAGTAGGTTTAAAGTTCAACACAACATCAAAGGCCGATGGGCCTGTACTATGCTGTTCTATGTTGCATTTTCATATATTATTGCCTGTTATGCCTACTAGCATTTAGGGCAGCAATGAAGGTCCTCCATCTGTCTGACCTTGGCTACTCAGATGTAGAAGGATTCTTCATTGCTGTTTCCATAACAATTTTGTTTTACCAGTCAGGTTTGTTAGCCCTGAGCTGAACCCCCAAACCTGGAGGACCAGTGGAACACTCTTAGTCTGGCCTCTACGCTCTGACCTGTTTGGCATGGGTGACCTTACCAAGAGCCAAAGCATAAAGTCCTGACTCCAGCCAACATAGCTCTCCGGGTCTTTGAGCATGCAAACCTCCAAACCACAACAAGATAGTGGTCCTCTCAGAGGAGACTCATCTATGAACTAGTAACAAATATGTTCACCATAAAATATTCCAGTTGAACATTTCGATATACTTCACTATAACTAACAAATATATCTTAATACGGTTATCTTATAAATCTAATAATTTAACTAGTTCTCTCTCACCAACAGACACTCACCTCAACCAATTCCCTCATTAACTGTGCTCAAAATGTAAAACCTCTGAAAAAAAAATATCTCTGCATTAAATTTGTGGTGTACTCATGGTTATTATCTCTGTAGAAATATCCCACAGGAAAGAAAGAAGGTAATTGGGTGTGCTAGATGTCCGCTTGTTTCCTCTTCCTTGAAATATGTACCTCACTACTCAAAAATAAATTGCTAAGAAATGTAATGATAAAAATTTGCAACAGTTTTTTTTTAAGTGAGCCATTGCTGATGGCACTCTTTAATATTAAAAATTGAAAATATAATTTATCATGTTTATTACTGGCACTAGGGTGCTCGTTAAAGCATTATCAGGACTGAAACCACTACATAAATCAGTCAAAAGAAGGTTCTTCGTCTCCAGGAATACTGCAAGCCTTAATTTCCTCGGGAATCATGGCTGCTTACGATAGCAATTGTGCAATATTGACCAGCTGAAAGAGACCAGAAAGTGATAAATGGAGAACATAATATCAAGTAGGAAGTCAGATTCAACCTATGGAGATTAAACGGGAAGTGATAAGCAATGGGGAATCTACAACATCTCCTGTAGAAATATTGTGTACTATATTGAACACTGAGATCTCACTTCTTAAACAATTCAAAATGAACTTTATTCATAATTATAAAATATTTCCAAGAATAAACCATGCCATTCTCTTTCATTCAAAGTTGATGCTTTCTGTATTCTTCCATTATATCCCTACACATCAACAGCACTGCTACCCATGATGTAGTCTCACGCGGCGGTACACTACTACATTACTTGAGGGACTTCCTCACCCAACCCAGCCACTCCCTCTCCAATAACAGAAGAACCTTATAATGGATTCTAATGTTTTAATCCAACGTTCTTTTGGAACTCAGGAACAAGGTATAAAACTTGTTGCTTCACTATCATTTTACTAAGATTTGATAGAACAAAAGAAAACTGAACAGACAGTGAGAGGGAAAGTTAAGATTAAAGAACATTTTTTAATCAAACAGTTTTTCACCAAACTTCAAGCTTTACAATACAGGCAACCCAGGTTCAATTCCCGCAGTTGCCTGTGAAGAGTTTGTATTTTCTCCCCGTAACCGTGTGAGTTTCCACCGGGTGCTCCTGTCTCCTCCCACATTCCAAACACAGACTGGTTGGTAGGTTAATTGGTCATTGTAAGTTGTCTTGTGATTAGGCTAGAATAAAATCAGGGGATTGTTGGATGGTGCAGCTGGAGGAACCAGAAGGCCTATTCCACACTGTATCTCAAAAACTAAATAAAACTAAGAAGATTAAGAAAAATGAATAACATATGCAGTGAACCCAACAGCTAGAATTATGGAAACAAGGATGAAATCTATATCACAGCTGAACATGCAAGAATATCTAGCACAATAAATACACTCTCCAGGACACATTGGAGTACAAAAGATGATCGACAGGTTCTCCCAGTGATAATGGAATCCAAAGTTCATGGCACAAGCTTGACATGCCAGAAAATGAATCCTGGAGCAGCCCCAAACAAGAAAACCAGTGGAGAAGCTACCACAAATAAGTGCTTCTGCCCCATCTAGTGCGTTCTTACATCGACAAGTGGATTACATTTATTTACCAAAGTGTCAACAATACTTAGATGTACAGGCAAAAGCAGACAAGTTGTCAACATGGGTAGAAGCTATTCCAGCAAGAAAAGCCTCTGCCACATGCACAGCAAAAACTCTGATCTAGGACTATGGTTCGAGTTGGGGATTGCAATGTCATATTGACTCTGACCAAGGAACACATTTTACTGGGAGCGTTTGTCAGGAATTATGTCAATTGATGAACATTGAATGGATGTTGTAATGAATCTGGGTCCACATTACCCAGATTCATTACAACAAGTCAAACAAATGAATGGAACTAGCAAACAACCACTGACTAAGTATCATGAGGAAGGTGTGCCATGGCGTAAAATTTTCCTATGGTCTTGTGTAGCATCAGAACAACCACAAATCAAGAAAACTAAACTATGCCCATTCGAGGTGTTAACAGGGCATCCTATGTCACTGCTGGGAGCCCTAGATCTTAGAGGGGCTGACATATACATTATACAGACAGTTTAGTTAACTGCACTCAATAGCTTTTGGTCACTTGAAAAGACACAGCAGGAGGAGGACACATCCCAGTTCCTGGCCAGTGGGTCCTGATTAAGAAATCATATAAGGAACCTTTGGGAGTTAGATGGGAAGGTTCTTATCAAGTGTTGTTAATTACCAACTCAATAGTTAAAGTAGAAGGGAAAAATAAGTGGATACACGCCTGCCACTAAAAAACGAGCTGAACAGGGACCTGACAAGGACAACAGGTGCTGTGGTCAATGTGCTAGTAACTTCTTGGTCACAGTGCCTACACTGCTGGGCTACCAGCCAGAAGACTTCAAGAAAGTCAACAACTATGGATATTATGAAGTTTATTCTAATACTATTAGTTGTTGTTATATTTTTGCTTATTTTCCCTACTCATAATATGGCAGTTGAGATTAATCATAATGTATACTTGTGAGTATCAAATTAACTTACTGATGCTGTTAACGACTCGAGTGGTTAGGTATGTCAATACATTTTGCACACTTCATAAAGTTCACCAGTGCTAGACATTCCTGCAGATCCAGAACAAACATGAAGATTCTTGCAATGGTGATGTTGACTTTATGCCTAAGATTCTTCATTCTCAAGGGAGCCATAAATGTACGATGATCAAGCCCCCCACATACGGTCTTAAACTGGTTCATTTATGTAAACATAAGCAACATGATTTAGGAAATATCAAACTGATCCTATTCTTGTCTCATCCGATAAATCTTTTCATGTGTTCACTATAAAAGCTACCTTTTGCTTGGTAGAGAAGTTACCATTCCAGTAGGACATAGTTTATGCAAGTACACTCTACGTTGTCCTAAATGGGGTAATGACACTGGAATTTTCATTGATGATCAGGAAAATATTACAATTAAACAAAACTCCTGTCAAGTAATCAGAAATGATATAAATTCAGGGAATAATGCGTACTTTATGATTATGAAGACATGTAGTCCTCTTTTATTGTCATTTATTAATGCATGCATTAAGAAATGATACATTATTTCCTCCGGTGTGACATCACAAAACACAGGACAAACCAAGACTGCAAACACTGACAAAACCACATAACTATAACATATAGTTACAAACAGTGTAACAATAAGGAAAAACTTTTTCACTCAGAGAGTGGTGGATATGTGGAATGCTCTGCCCCAGAAGGCTGTGGAGGCCAAGTCTCTGGATGCTTTCAAGAAAGAGATGGATAGAGCTCTTAAAGATAGTGGAATCAAAGGTTATGGGGATAAGGCAGGAACTGGATACTGATTGTGGATGATCAGCCATGATCACAGTGAATGGCGGTGCTGGCTCGAAGGGCCGGATGGCCTACTCCTGCACTTATTGTCTATTGTAATACCATAACTTGATGAAGAAGTCCATGAGCACAGTAGAGTTCAAAGTTTCTCAAATGTCCCACATCTCACGCAGATGGGAGAAGGAAGAAAAACTCTCCCTGCCATGCCGACCACAATCCAACTCTGAGTCATCCGAAAACTTCGAGCTCTGATCAGCTCTCCGACACCGAGTACTGAGCGCCATCTCTGTCCGAACGATTCGACCTCCTTCTCGGTCGCCAAAAGCAGGCAAGGCCGGGAATTTTGAGGCCTACCCTCTGAAAGATTCCCGACCACATAGTAGCGACAGCAGCGAACGGGCTTCAGAAATTTCTCCAGATGTTCCTCTGTGCTGTCATGTCCGTTCTCCATCAAATCTGAATTGTCCACGGCCCCTATTTAACAGATACGATATCATTTTTCACCGGAGGGCTGCGCACACGCAGGCACGCCGCCATCTTCTCCTCCCACTTTTATGTGTGGAAATGGAGCCTACACCTCTTTTCCACATAATTGTTTAGGATTTGTTTAGGGGTTGGCTTACTATTTAGGGTTTGTTTATTGCTTCATGAGACATACACACACCTTACCTTTGCCTCTCAAGTCCAGAAGTAAACAAGAAGCAGCTTGTTTTGTATCAATTTTACGAGATACTCGTATACCCTTTGATATTTCATAACCTAAGTAGTATGTTGATTATAATCAACAAACTAAAAGAATTACTTTCTGTAGGATGTAGATGCCACAAGTCTTCCTGCCTCTGAATTTTCCGATGTAATGATTACAAACGTGCAATTTAGAATCAAATGGTGGATTGTTTGGATCCAACTGTTTAATTCTTAGATTAGACTGCTTAATTGTGATTTTATTTGCAGTTTAACAATTAATTATTTGTTTGTATTTTATATAATTACTTACATACAAGTAACTGCTTACTATGATTTCCAGTGGCTATAGTATGCAGATAAGAGTTTAAAATGCCTCCCATTGTTATACAAATTACAATTCTGGAAGCTTCTTTGTTCTGCATTAAATGAATAAGTTTTTTCTCATTGATTAATTTGGTACTGTCTAATTAGCCAAGTAATATCTATAGATTTGAATGCAATGTTTCTTATCTCTATAAGTATAAACTAGCTCAACACAAAGTAACACCATCTTAATCTTCTTCAATTAATCTCTCTTCTTCATGTATTAAACCCTATCACTGTTCGTTTCAGCTTCCTTTTCTATCAACTCTTAATAAAATTATTGTGAAGCAACAAGTTTTATGTTTAGTTCATGATTCTTAAAAGAACTTCAGATTTAAACACCAGAATCCATCACGTACAATGTGGTCCACCCCCACCGAGCCCTTGCAGTGGCTGCACCAAGCTTCAATGAGTCCCTCTGTAGGTGCTCCTGCAGCCTGGAATGTGCCCTTCAACAGCATTCCTCCATGGACATCTCGATTGGCTGGAAGACCGAAGATGTCTTTCACTAAGTTGATGATCTTTCAGCAGCACGTGATGTGTGTCCCTGGGAACAGCCCGAAGATCAGAGAGTCCTTTGTCACACCGCTACTCAGGATGAACTGTGACACAGACCCTTGCATCTTTCTGCACACAGAGGTCTCACTTTTTGCATTCCTTTTAAGCATACCTGTTTCTGTTTTCTACACTCGCTTGAAACTCATGAGATTAAGTTTCTTACACTCTGTCCTGGGTGATACAGGACATTCTCTTTCCCCCATTGCCCAGAACATGCCCTCTTCTCATTGCTACCATCAAAGTGGAGGCACAGGAGCCTCACTCATTGTTTCAGGATAGCTTCTCGCCTGGAATCAGATTTCTGAATGAACCATGAACTCATGAACACTACCTCAATATATTTTCTCTCTCTTTTTGCACTACTTAATTAATTTAATTTTCTTTTTTTTAATATACACTTGCTATTTTTTGTGATTTATTTTTTATTGAAGTTCATCATCAAACAAACATTTCCATAAGATGTATTTCAGATACTGTACATATATATCATATAGTCATATTTGTCACAAATCTCCACATAACTGCTGCCACAAAATAACAAATTTAATGACATATGTCAATGATATTAAATCTAATTCTGATTTTTTTATACCTACTGGGATTTTATTTTCATTTGGAAACTAAGAAGGTCATAAAGAAGGAAAAGATGAATTATGAAAGGAAGCTGGCGACTAATATCAAATAAGATACCAAAAGCTTTTTTAAGTATATAAAGAGTAAAGGAGAGTTGAGGGTAGATATAGGACCAATAGAAAATGACGCTGAAGTTATTGTAATAAGAGACACAGAGATGGCAGAGGAACTGAAGGTGTATTTTGCATCAGTCTTCATAGTGGAAGACATCTGCAGCATACCGAACATTCAAGAGTGTAAGGGAAGTGAAGTATATGCAGTGAAAATTACAACTGAGAAAGTGCTCGGGAAGCTTAATAGTCTGAGGGTGGATAAATCTCCTGGACCTAATGGAATGCACCCTTGGGCTCTGAAGGAAGTAGCTGGAGAGATTGCAGAGGTATTAACAATGATCTTTCAAGAGTTGATGGATTCTGGCATTGTACCAGATGACTGAAAAATTGCAAATGTTACTCTGCTATTTAAGAAGGGGTGGGAGGCAGCAGAAAGGAAACTATAAACCTGTTAGCCTGACATCAGTGGTTGGAAAGTTGTTGGAATCAATTGCTAGGGATGAGATTACTGAATACCTGGAGGCACATGACAAGATAGGCCAAAGCCAGCATGGTTCCTGAAAGGAAAACTCTACCTGACTAATCTACTGCAATTTTTTGAGGAAATTGCAAGCAGGGTAGACAAAGGAGAAGCAGTAGTTGTGGTGTACTTGGATTTTCAGAAGGCCTTTGACAAGGTGCCGCACATGAGGCTGCTTAACAAGATAAGAGGCCATGGATTTACAGGGAAGTTACTAGCATTGGCTGATCAGCAGAAAATGGAAAGTGGGAATAAAGGGATCTTATTCTGGTTGGCTGCTCATTACCAGTGGAGTTCCACAGGGGTCGGTGTTGGGACCGCTGCTTCTTACGATGTATGTTAATGATTTGGACTATGGCTATATTTGCCAATGATACAAAGATAGGTGGTGGAGCGAGTAGTGTTGAGGAAACAGAGAGCCTGTAGAGACTTAGGTAGTTGAGAGGAATGGACAAAGAAGTGGCAAATGAAATACAATATTCGAAAGTGTATGGTCATGCACTTTGGTAGAAGATATAAACAGGCAGACTATTATTTAGATGGGGAGAGAATTCAAAATGCAGAGATGCAAAAGGACTTGGGAGTCCTTGTGCAGGATACCCTAAAGGTTAACCTTCAGGTTGAGTCGGTGGTGAAGAAGGCGAATGCCATGCTGGTATTCATTTCCAGAGGTATAGAATATAAGAGTAGGGATGTGATGTTGAGGCTCTATAAGGCACTCGTGAGACCACACTTGGAGTATTGTGTTCAATTTTGGGTTCCTTATTTTAGAAGGATATACTGAGGGTCCAGAGAAGAATCATGAGAGTGATTCCAGGAATGAAAGGTTAACCATATGAGGAACGCCTGGCAGCTCTTGGGCTGTATTCCATGGAGTTCAGGAGAATGAGGGGGGATCTCCTAGAAACATTCTGAATGTTACAAGGCCTGAACAGATTACATAGAACATAGAAAACGTACAGCACAATACAGGCCCTTTGGCCCACAAAGCTGTGCTGAACATGTTCTTACCTTAGAACTACCTAGGCTTACCCCTATCCCTCTATTTTTCTAAGCTCTACGTATCCATCCAGGAGTCTCTTAAAAGACCCTATCGTTTCCGCTTCCACCGCCGCTGCCGGCAGCCCATTCCACGCACTCACCACTCTCTGCGTAACAAACTTACGTCTGACATTAGGTTAGATAAGGCAAAGTTATTTCCCATGGTAGGGGAGTCTAGGACAAGTGGGTACTAGTTCAGGATTGAAGGATGTTCATTTAGAACAGAGATGCAGAGAAATTACTTTAGTCAGAGCATGGTAAATTTGTGGAATTTGTTGCCACAACCGGCTGTGGAGGCCAAGTCACTGGGTGCATTTAAGGCAGAGATAGATAGGTTCTTGATTAGTCAGGGCATCAAAGGGTATGGGGAGAAGGCAGGGGAGTGGGGATGACTGGAAAATTGGATCAGCCCATGATTGAATGGCAGAGCAGACTCAATGGGTTGGATGACCTATTTCTGCTTCTATATCTTATAGTTGTATGGTAATAGATAGGTTTGCCATAAAACACTCCAATTGAATATCTTGATATACTTTTACTTTTTCAGAAGTAACCAACGAATACATTCAGTGCCCACATTATCAGATATATTGCTGAACACCTGCTCGTTAATGCAAATATCTAATTAGCAAATCATGCGGCAGCAATTCAGTTCATAAAAGCACGTAGACATGGTCAGGTTCAAGTCCAATTATTATTCAACGAAACATGAATACATCCTAATGAAAGAGTGTTCCTCTGGGGCCAAGGTGCACAATGCAATACCAACAGTCATACACAGCCCACGGCATATATAACACGTACAAGATAACAGTAAACATACGGTCACAAAAAAAAAACAAACATATAGCTCATGTTGCCGAGTGACAGTTCCTGAAAATTGATGGTGCATGAGTGTTGTCAGCAAGATGCTGCTTGATCTGCTGATTTTCTCTAGCATTTTGTGTGTGTGCTGTAGATTTCCAGCATCTGCAGAATTTCTTGTGACTAAATTCTACACTTCATCCTCATTTGAGATGCATGTAGAATTTTCAGGAATCATATTCCTTTCCTTGCATCTGGCCAGTGGAATTGTAAGTCTTCCCAATGGTAGGGGGGATGGGAAAAGTTTCCTCGGTGAGGGATAATGAGAGAATCAGTCTTCAGAAGGACTGCCAGCTCTGCAGATGCTGTTTGCGTGGAGTCTGCAAGTTCTTCCTGTGACTGTGTGGGTTTCCTCCAGGCACTCTAGTTTCCTTCAACATTCCAGTGGCATGCAGCTTGGAAGGACAATTGTCCACTGTAAATTGCCACTAGGGTGTTAGTGAGGGGTAGAATACTGGGGGCAGTTGATGATAATTTGGGTGAGTAAAATGACTGGGATTAATGGAAATGGGTGCTTGATGGTCTGCCTGGATTCAATGGGTCAAAGAGCCTGTTTCTGTGCTATATGTTTCTTGACTCTTTGTACCTGGAATGCACCACCAGGGGTTGGTGGTAGAGAAAGATACATTCAAATATTCAAGATTGTTCAATGTCATATCCCAATACACAAGTGTAAAGCAGAATGAAACACGTGTTACATTCGCAATAAGATAAAGAACACAATACTTTAAAAAACACAGTAAATATAAATGCATAATTAGCTTGTATACATAGATTGACTGTATGTCCATAAAGTGATTCTAGGCATAGGAATGTCTGTATATAAGGTGACTGACAGAAAATGATAAAGTAGTCGTGGTTGGGGGTTTTGATTAGTGTTACTTGTTGGGCAAAGTAAATGTTTTTGAGTCTGGTGGTCCTGATGTGGATGCTATATAGACTCCTCCCTGATGGGAGTGGGAAAAACAGTTCATGAGCAGGGTGCAAACACAGGGACTCTCCCACCCCCACCGATGACCCCTTCTCCCGTCTTCAACCCTCCTCCTCTTCATGGACACCCCGCTCTGGTCTTCTGCCTGCTCTGGATCTCTTTATTGCTAACTGCCGACGGGACATCAACCATCTCGACTTCACCACACCGTGTTCCTATTCCAACCTCACTCCTTCCGAATGCTCTGCTCTCCACTCCCTCCGCACTAATCCTAACCTTACTATAAAACCCGCCGATAAGTGGGGTGCTGTTGTAGTCTGGCATACTGACCTCTACCATGCCGAGGCACAGCAACAACTCGCGGATATCTCCTCTTATTTACCCCTCGATCGTGACCCCACTAAGGAGCACCAGGCCATTGTCTCCCACACCATCACCGACTTTATCCGCTCAGGGGATCTCCCATCCACCGCTACCAACCTTATAGATCCCAAACCCCGCACTTCCCATTTCTACCTCCTACCCAAGATCCGCAAACCTGCCTGTCCTGGCAGATCTATTGTCTCAGCTTGCTCCTGCCCACCGAATTCATTTCTGTATACCTCGACACGATTTTATTCCCCCTTGTTCAATTCCTTCCTACCTACGTTCGTGACATTTCTCATGCTCTGAAACTTTTCGATGATTTTAAGTTCCCTGGTCCCCACCACTTTATTTTCACCATGGATGTCCAGTCCCTATATACTTCCATCCCCCATCAGGAAGGTCTCAAAGCTCTCCGCTTCTTTTTGGATTCCAGACCTAAACAGTTCCCCTCTACCACCACTCTGCTCCGTCTAGCAGAATTGGTCCTTATTCTTAATAATTTCTCCTTTGGCTCCTCCCACTTCCTCCAGACTAAAGGTGTAGCTATGGGCACCCGTATGGGTCCTAGCTATGCCTGCCTTTTTGTTGGCTTTGTGGAACAATCTATGTTCCAAACCTATTCTGGTATCTGTCCCCCACTTTTCCTTCGTTACATCAACGACTGCATTGGTGCTGCTTCCTGTATGCATGCTGAGCTCATTGACTTCATTAACTTTGCCTCCAATTTTCACCCTGCCCTCAAGTTTACCTGGTCCATTTCCGACATCTCCCTCCCCTTTCTGTCTCTATCGCTGGAGACAACTTATCTACTGATGTCTACTATAAGCTTACTGACTCTCACAGCTATCTGGACTATTCCCCTTCTCACTCTGTCTCTTGCAAAAATGCCATCCCCTTCTCGCAATTCCTCCGTCTCTGCCGCATCTGCTCTCAGGATGAGGCTTTTCATTCCAGGACGAGGGAGATGTCCTCCTTTTTTAAAGAAAGAGGCTTCCCTTCCTCCACCATCAACTCTGCTCTCAAACACATCTCCCCCATTTCACGCTCTCACTCCATCCTCCCACCACCCCACTAGGAATAGGGTTCCCCTTGTCCTCACCTACCATCCCACTAGCCTCCGGGTCTAACATATAATTCTCCGTATCTTCCGCCACCTCCAACGGGATCCCACTACTAAGCACATCTTTCCCTCCCCCTCCTGCTTTCCGCAGGGATCGCCCCCTACGCGACTCCCTTGTCCATTCGTTCCCCCCCCATCCTCCCCCACCAATCTCCCTCCTGGCACTTATCCTTGTAAGCGGAACAAGTGCTACACATGCCCTTACACTTCCTCCCTTACTACCATTCAGGGCCCCAGACAGTCCTTCCAGGTGAGGCGACACTTCACCTGTGAGTCAGCTGGGGTGATATACTGCATCTGGTGCTCCCGATGTGGCTTCTATACATTGGCGAGACCCAATGCAGACTGGGAGATCGTTTCGCTGAACACCTACGCTCTGTCCACCAGAGAAAGCAGGATCTCCCTGTGGCCACACATTTTAATTCCACATCCCATTCCCATTCTGATATGTTTATCCACGGCCTCCTCTACTGTAAAAATGAAACCACACTCAGGTTGGAGGAACAACACCTTATATTCCGTCTGGGTAGCCTCCAAACTGATGGTATGAACATTGACTGCTCTAACTTCTGTTAATGCCCCACCTCCCTCTTGTACCCCATCTGTTTTTTATTTATATACATATATTCTTTTTCTCTCTCTCCTTTTTCTCCCTCTGTTCCTCTCACAATACCCCTTGCCCATCCTCTGGTTTCCCCCCTCCCCCTTTTCTTTCTCCCTAGGCCTCCTGTCCCATGATCCTCTCATACTCCTTTTTGCTAATCACCTGTCCAGCTCTTGGCTCCATCCCTCCCCCTCTTCTCCTATCATTTCGGATCTCCCCCTACCCCTCCCCCTTTCAAATCCCTTACTAGCTCTTCTTTCAGTTAGTCCTGATGAAGGGTCTCGGCCCAAAACATCGACTGTACCTCTTCCTAAAGATGCTGCCTGACCTGCTGTATTCAGCAGCAACTTTTATGTGTGTTTCATGAGAAGGGTAGGTGGGATCCTTCATGACATTGATGCTCATGATTGGGTACATTTCAGTCTCGTAGATAGGCTCATGGATGGAAGAAAAATTGAGGGTGATGGGC
Organism: Mobula birostris; assembly: GCF_030028105.1. Taxonomy (NCBI): domain Eukaryota; kingdom Metazoa; phylum Chordata; class Chondrichthyes; order Myliobatiformes; family Myliobatidae; genus Mobula; species Mobula birostris. The sequence continues at coordinate 75,617,648 of NC_092384.1, read as the reverse complement.
TGTAAAGAAGGGAAGGGTAGGACTGATCATGGAGCAGGTTACATAGGTCTGTATGTTGGCCAAATGGCCCATAGTGTGATGTACATTTTAATGTTCTATGTTCTGTGATTCAAGTCAGACAGCATCTACTTAGGAACAGAAAGTGTCTAGGCTTTAGGTCACAAATCCTTCATCCAAATTGGCTTTTCAAAGGGACGATTGTTAAACAGAAACACTGCTTCTCTCCTGCTTCTCCTTCCACAGATGCTACCTGACCCGCTGAGCATTTTGTCATTTTCTAGTCCTGACTTGCAATATACCAACACACAATCCGATGTCCATTCTGCTAGTTGTTGAGTGCTCATGGCTGTTTGCCCTATTGTCTTGTAAATTGTTGGTTGCTATTGTCTTGTCTCTTATGGTATTGCCCTGTGTTTTATGCTTGGCACTGAACCACAATCAATTCGTTATGTTTCACATATTGGCAATAAACACTAGCATGGTAGTTAGCACAACACTCTGAAGTACCAGCAACCTGCATTCAGTTCCCACCGCTGCCTGTAAGGAGGTTGTACCTTCTCCCTGTGACCACTGTAGGTTTCCTCCAGGTGCTCCGGTTTCCTCCCACAGTCCAAGATATATTGGTTAGGAAGTTACTTAGTTATTGTAGATTGTCTTGTGATTAGGCTAGGGTTAAATTGGGGGATTGCTGGACAGCGTGGCTTAAAGAGCAGAAAAGGCCTGCTCTATGCTTTATATGTCAATAAATAAATTAAGTGATTCAGACGTATGCTGCACCTTTAACAATTAATATGCAGCCTGGCAGCAGACACATAAAAGTATCCCCACAGATATCTCCTTTGTAAACATCTGAAGATTATAGAGAGCCAATCAATGGAACAATTAATGCCACGCTGACTTTAAAAGAAAGATGGGCCTTCGATTTGGCACTACTTCTTCTCCAAGCTATTTAAGCAATTCATCAACGTCCTTGCAGGCAGCAGCAAGCCCGAGAGGTGCAGGCATCTTCGGATCCTACTGGTACCGATCCTTTGTGCGACACCACTCAATTTCCACCTTCTTTGCAGTCCATTGGCAGGTGTGAGATTGCTTGCGTGACTCAGAGTGCCACGGACTCTCTGCTGAGTCCTGCTTTGAAGGCAAAAACAATAAGTGTTGATTTCACACACCATCTGTATTCCTGCACCAGGGTGATTGCATGTTCAGTAGTTAATCAGGAATCCATCTGTGCGACTTGCATTGTTGTGAATGTGAGTTAGATTGAAGGACCCCAGAGCCATAGAAAACAAGATTATGAAAACTGATTGTGAAGTAAAATAAAATTAAACCAAACTTCATTTGAAAATATCATCTCCAGTGAGGGAAAGAATGTTAAGTGAAACAATGGGATGTATATAGATGGCATAGCATCTATATAGAGGCTATATTTCATTAGGAGTTTGACAAGATTTGGTATGTTGCCAAAGACACTTGCAGATTTCTGCAGATGTACCAGGGAGAGCAATCTAACTGGCTGCATCATGATCTGGTTTGGAGCAGCTACTGCACAGAATCAGAAAAAAAAATCTGTGAGAAGGTGTAAACTCAACCAGTTCCATCATAGGCATTGAGTACATCTTCAAATGCTAATGCCTCAAAAAGGTGGCATCCATTATTAAGGAGCCCATCACCCAGGACATGCCTCTACTCGTTGCTACCATCAAGGACATGGAGGTTTTCATGTTTTATTGTTTTACAGCATTGAATCACAATGGATTTAATTTGGCTTTTTTGACACTGATCAACAGAAAAGACTCTTCTGTGTCAAAGTGAAAATGAATTTCTACATATTGGTCTAAATTTCTTACAATTATTAAACACAAAATAATTGATTGCATAATTACTCACTTCCTTCAAGTCAGTATTTAGTAGATGCAGCTTTGGCAAAAAGTCTGTGTGGATAGGTCTGTCAGCTTTGCAAATCTGGACACTGCAAATTTTTCACTTCCTCTTTACAAAACTGCTCAAGCTCTGTCAGATTGCATGGGAACTGTGAGTGAACAGCCCTTTTCAAGTCCAGCCACAAATTCCCAATTGGATTGAGGTTTGGTCTCTAACCTGGTCACTCCAGAACACTAACTTTGCTGTTAAGCCATTCCTGTGTAGATTGGGCTTCATACTTGGGACCATTGTCTTGCTGGGAAACAAGCCTTCTCCAAAGGTCATAGTTCTCTTACAGACTGCATCAGGACTTAACTGTATTTTACTGCATTCATTTTACCCTCTGCCTTCACAAGCCTTCAAGAGCCTGCTGCAGTGAAGCACCCCCACAGAATGATGCAGCCACCACCATGCTTTATGGTAGGGATGGTGAGTTTTTGATAATGTGCAGTGTTTGGCTTAAGCCAAACATAGCATTAAGTGTGATGGCTAAAAAGCTCAATTTTATTTTCATCAGACCATAGAACATTCTTCCAGCTGACTTCAGAGTCTTCCACATTTCTGGCACACTCTAGCTGAGATTTCATGTGAATATTTTTCAGCGGTGCCTTTCTCTTTGCCACTCCCCCATAAAGCTGCAACTGGTAAAGCACCTGGGCAACAGTTGTTGTATGTGCGGTCTCTCCCATCTCAGCCACTGAAGCTTGTAACTCCTCCAGATTTGTCATGGGTCTCTTGGTGGCCTCTCTCACTAGTTCCCTCCTTGCACAATCACTCAGTTTTTGAGGATGACCTGCTCTAGGCAGATGGACAACTGTGATATATTTTTTCCTTTTTTTGATGATTGACTTAACTGCACTCTGAGGGATATTCAGTGACTTGAAATTTTCTTGCATCCATCCCCTGACTTGTGCTTTTCAATAACTTTTTCACAGAGTTGCTTGGAGTGTTCTTTTGTCTTCATAGTGTAGTTTTTGCCAGGATACTGGCTCACCAGCAGTTGAATCTTCCAGATACAGGTGTATTTTCACTATAATCACCTTGACTGTACACTAGTGGTCTCCATTTAACTAATTATGTGACTTCTAAAACCAATTGGTTGCACCAGTGATGATATGATGTGTCATATTAAAGGGGGTGAATACATATGTAATCAATTATTTTGTGTTTTATATTTGTAATTAATTTATATCACTTTGTGGAGACCTGTTTTCAGTTTGACACGAAAGAGTCCTTTTTTTTGTTGATCAGTGTCAATAAAAGCCAGATTAAATCCACAGTGTTTTAATGTTGTAAAACAGTAAAACATGCAAACTTCCAGGGGGTGTGATTACATTTTATAGGCACTATATGTATATTTCTTATTGTAATTTATGGTTTTTTATTATGTAATGCAATGTACTGCTGCTGCAAAACCACAAATTTCATGACATATGCCAGTGATATTAAACCTAATTCTAATTCTAAGATTAAGGTCAAAGATGAAAATTTTCATTGGAGTTCATTTAGAGTACTGTATGTACACTCCGCAGCCACTTTATTAGGTATACCTTGTTAATGCAAATATCTATTCAGCCAACCTCTGTACTTGTTGGAGAGACAAGGATGTGAGGGCACAGCCTCAGAATTAAGAGATGTCCCTTTAAAACAGTGATGAGGTGGACTTTCTTTAGCTAGAAGGTGGTGAATCTGTGGCATTTGTTGCCACAGCCAGCGGCGGATGCCAGATCATTCGGTGGCTTTAAGGCAGAGATGGATATATTCTTTATTGGTAAAGGGGTTAAAGTGATACCGGAAGAGGGCAGGGCACTGGGGTTGAAACGTAACAGCGATAATTGAATTGTGGAGAAGACTTGATGGGCTGAATGGCCTAATTCTGCTCCTATATCTTATGGTCAAATGTAAACAAAAATAAATACAAAAGACGCCAGTGCAATAGGGCAAAAGTAAAGTCTGTGTAGTACTAGGAATTTTCAGGCTAGTTCAAGAATCTGATGAAGGTAGGGAAGAAGCTGTTATTGAACCTTGATTCATAGTCATAGTGCTATAGAGCTCCACACCACAGAAACAGGCCTTTTGATCCATCTGGTTCATGATGGCATGGTCTTCTGCCAAGGCCAGTCTACCTGCAGCAGATTAAACTCCTCCATACCTCTCCCATCCATGTATCTATCCAAACTTCTCTAAAATGTTGAAACTGAACCTGCATCTACCATTTCTGCTGGGAGATCATTCCACACTCACAACATTCTCTGATTAATGCTGTCCCTCATGCTCACCTTAAGTATTTCACCTTTCTCCCTGAATTTATGGCCTGCAGTTCTAGTCTCACCCAACCTGACAGGAAAAAAAGCCTGTATGATTTCCCCCTACATATACATTTCATGATCTCTAAGGGATCTCTCCTCATTCTTGTGCGCTGTAGGAAATAAAGTCTTAACCTGTTTAACCTATCCCTGTCGCTCTGCACCTCAATTCCCAACAATGTTCATTTCAATTTTCTCTTCACTCTTTCAAGCTTTTTCATATCTTTCCTCTAGTTAGGTGACCAGAATCATGCACAGTACTCTAAATTTGGATTCACCAATGTCTTATACATCTTCAACATAACATCCCAACTCTTGTACTCAATGCCCTGATTTGTGAAGGTCAAATGCTCGCTCTACGACTCTACCTGTCTGTGATGTCACTTTTAAGGATTTATAGATTTGTATTCTTTAGCTGTAGAAACATTATATCAGTCCCTGCTATTCTTTACTCAATTCTCTCTCTCTCTTATCACTGCCCTGTGCCTTACCGTTAAAAATAAACTCAATTAGCACTTCACTGTAAACATCTTAGGAATTAACAGCCATGTAATAATAACAACCGCTCTTTATATCACACCTCCAATTAAGCAAAATAGGTTTTCAAAGCATCTTTGACAGCAGGGATTTTAGGGAAGGTGGCCAAAAGCTTGGTCGAGGAGCTGAAGGAATTAGAAGAAAGCTTGCATTTTCAAAAAGTTGGAGAAGAAAGGTAAATTTTAAGGAAGAAAGAGAGCAGTATTGGGACAAAATGGAGATTCAGGAGGAATTCACGGAGATATCCAGATACTGAAAGCCCTTTAAATATACTGAAACAACAGCCCATCTCAATACAGGTTGGTTGATATAAAATGCGTTATTATATTTGGTATTTGTTTCCAATTAGTTTGCCAACAACACTTTACACTTATCCTTGTTCTTTTTAGTATTAGATTCAGATTTATTATCACTTATATGAGGTGAAATTTGCTGTTTTGCAGCAGTGGTAAAATGCAAAGGCATAAAAATTAATATAAATTACAAAAATAACTAAATTATGCAGAAAATGGAATAATGAGGTAGTGTTTCTGAGTCCCAGAACCATTCAGAAATCTGATGATGAAGGGGAGGGAGCTGTTCCTGAATCAGCAAGCGTTGGTCTTCAGGTTCTTGTACCTTCTCTCTAAGGATAGAAATGAGAAGAGGGCATGTCTCAGATGCTGAGACTCTTTAGAGATGGATGCTGCATTATTGAGGACTAACTCTTGAAGATGTCCACGATGATAAGACCATAGACCATAAGACATAGGAGCAGAACTAGGCCACTCAATCATGGCTGATCCTTTTTTCCCTCCTCAACCGTACTCCCGGCCCCCATAACCTTTGATGCCATGTCCAATCAAGAACCTATCAATCTCTGTCTTAAATACACCCAACGATCTGGCTTCCACAGCTGTCCGTGGTAACAAATTCCATAAATTCACCACCCACTGGATAAAGAAATTTCTCCGCATCTCTGTTTTAAATGGATGCCCCTCTAACCTGAGGCTGTGCCCTCTCGTCCTAGACTCCCTCACCATGGGAAACATCCTTTCTACATCCACTCTATCTAAGCCTTTCAACATTCGAAAGGTTTCAATGAGATCCCCTCTCATCCTTCTAAGTTACGGTGATTACAGACCCAAAGCTATCAAACACTCCTCGCATGATAAACCTTTCATTCCCGGAATCCTCCTTGTGAACTTCCTCTGAACCTTCTTGAATGCCAGTATATCTTTTCTTGGATGAGGAGCCAAAAACTGTTCACAATACTCAAGGTGAAACCTTACCAGTGCCTTATAAAGCCTCAGCATCACATCCTAACTCTTATATTCTAGAATTCTTGAAATGAATGCTAACATTGCATTTGCCCTCCTCACCACAGACTGAACCTGCAAGTTAACCTTTAGGGTGTTCTGCACAAGGACTCCCAAGTTCCTTTGTATCTCAGATCTGCAGATTAAAAAATACTCTGCACAGTCATTTCTACTAACAAACTGCATGATCATGCATTTTCCAATATTGTATTTCAATTTCCACTTTCTTGCCCATTCTCCTAATCTGGCTGAATTCTTCTGCAGCCTACCTGTTTCCTCAACACTCCTTGCCCCTCTGCCAATCTTCATATCATCTGCAAACTTGGCAACAAAACCATCTATTCCATCATCTAAATCATTTATATACTGCATAAAAAGAAGTGTTCCTAACACCGGCCCCTGCGGAACACTAGTAGTTGTTGGCAGTCAACCAAAAAAGTATCCTTTATTTCCCAATCTTTGCCTCCTACCAATCAGCCAAAGCTCTAACCCTGCTAGTAACTTTCCTGTAAAACCAGGGGTTCTTAACTTGGTAAGCAGCCTGATATGTGGCATCTTGTCAAAGGTTTTTTGAAAGTCCAAATATACAACATCCACTGCATCCCCTTTATCTATCCTACTTGTAATCTCCTCAAAGAAATCCAACAGGTTTGTCAGACAAGGTTTTCCCTTAAGGAAACCATGACTGATTTTCTCCCCTTTTGTCCTGTGTCACCAAGTACTCCATCATCTCATTCTTAACAATTGACTCCAATATCTTCCCAAGCATTGAGGTCAAGCTAACTGGTCTTTAGTTTCCTCTGTGCTGCTTTCCTACTTTCTTAAAGAATGGAGTGACATATGCAATCTTCCAGTCCTCTGGCACCATGCCAGATGCCAATGATTTTTGAAAGATCATTACTAATTCCTTCACAATCACTACCACTACCTCTTTCAGAATGTTAGGGTGCATGTCATCTGGTCCAGATAACTTATCCTGCTGAAGGGTCTCGACCCAAAACGTCAACTGTACTCTTTTCTGTAGATGCTGCCTGGTCCTGCTGAATTCCTCCTGCATTTTGTGTGTGTTACTCATTTAGTTCCTCTACCAATTCCTTGTCCCCTTTTATTATTTCTCCAGCCTCATTTTCTAGTGGTTTTATCTCCACTCTCATCTGTCTTCTATTTTTTACATACTTGACAAAGCTTACTATCCACTATGATATTGTTTGTGTGCTTGCTTACATATTTCATCTTTTCCTTCCTAATAATTCTTTTCATTGCTATTTGTAGTTTTTAGTAGTTTCCCAATCCTCCATCTTCCCACAAATTTTTGCATTGTGGTATGGCCTTTCTTTTGCTCCTTCATTAGCTTTGAATTCCCTTTTCAGCCATGGTTGTACTATTTTGCCATTTGAGTATTTCTTTGGTTTTGGAATTTATCTATTCTGTACCTTCCTGAGTTTTCCCAGAAACTCACACCATTTGATTGGAAGGTTTGTGTTCATGATGGTGTTGGCTAAGTTACAACCCTCTACAGCCTCTTGAAATCCTATGCACTAGAGCCTCCAAACCAGGCTGTAATACAACCTGTCAGAATGCTTTCTACCATACAACTAGTGATATTTGGAAGAGTCTTTGGTGATATACCATATTTCACACACTCCTAACAAAGATGTGTTGCTGGAGTGCTCTTGATTGTGCCTATGTTTTGGGGCCAGGTTAGATCCTCTGAGATGTTGATGCCCAGGACCTGAAGCTACTCACACTACACCATGTTTGAGTTAAAAAAAGCTAATTATTACTCTTGGAACAAAACATCATTGAGTGTAGTGCCTTGGGATTCTGAGACAAATGAAAGGCACTACAGAAATGTAAAGGCAAACCACAGGACTTCTGCAGATGCTGGAAATTCAAGCAACACACATCAAAGTTGCTGGTGAACGCAGCAGGCCAGGCAGCATCTCTAGGAAGAGGTACAGTCGACGTTTCAGGCCGAGACCCAGGGCCTGAAACGTCGACTGTACCTCTTCCTAGAGATGCTGCCGGGCCTGCTGCGTTCACCAGCAACTTTGATGTGTGTTACAGAAATGTAAAGTCTTTCTTTCTATTTTGACAAGATCTTTGACATGCTGTCTTGATGTGGAAAGGAAGTTAATGAGTTGTTAAATATCTGATGTATATTTCTAAAAAAAAATAATTAAGAGAGATATAAACAGCTGAAAATTTGTTAGTTTGATAAAAGTATGAATTTTGGGTGTGTTATTTCAATCCCCTCTTTATTTGCAATGACTGAATTATAGATCTGTGGAAATATTGGTAGCTTAGCAGTTTGTGCATCACTTTATAGCACCTGCAATCACCAATTCCTACCGCTGCCTGTAAGGAGTTTCTACGGGAGTTCTGGTTTCCTCCCAAATTTTAAAGACATATAGTTTAGGGTTAGTGAGTTGTGGGCATGCTATGTTGGTACCAGAAGCATAGCAACAACTGTGGGGAGCACAATCCTTGCCGATCTCACTCGATGTTTCGATATTCCACTGTACATGTGACAAATAAAGATAATGTCTCCTTAATGTCACTAGGGAGGCTACTTGGTCTGTCATTTCAGGGTGAGCCAAGACAGAACTGTTTGGGATAATCCAACCCCTGTTTAAATACATCGTCACACACTTGTCAGGATTAAGTTCCATCTGCTGATGTTCTGCCCAACTTTCCATTTGACCTCTGTATTGCTAAAGGCTTACACAGACTTCCTCACTGTTCACACTAATTTTTGTTTTATCTGCAAACTTGCTAATCATAACTCCCATTTTCAATGAGAGATGCAGACCTGGATCCACTTAAGGCTTTTTGATCAATTAATGGTTCACAGGAAATTGCAGTTCATTTGGATGAGTGAGGAGCCAGATCTGGAAGGAGAAAAGAATTGGCAGTGATGTTGAATTGATTTGTTAATTAATCATACAAGGACTCTATTTCCATGCTCCAAGTGATTTGTGAAACAGAGCTGTTGGCTCAGGTGGGAATAATGACTTGTACCACGTTCCAAAGCCAGATTATCATGAGGGCTTCAATGAACAACCAAAGGGACATAAGGAATATAAGAGGAGGAACCTATTCGGCTCTTCAAGGCTGTTCTTACTTTTGACAAGACTACAGTTGATCTTTCACCTCAGCACCTTTTATTTGTCCTCTCCATATCTCTTGATGTCTTTAGTATCCAGAAATGTATCGATCTCCACATGGATTGTAATCCATTGGAGAGTGTCCAGAGGAGGTTCATGAGAATTATCCCGGAATAAGACAGTTAATATATGAGCAGTGTTTTATGACCCTCTGCTTATACTCTCTGGTGATTAGAAGAATGAAGGAGGGGGAGAATCTTCTTGAATCCTATTGAATATTGAATGGCCTAGATAAAGTGTATATGAAGAGGATGCTTCCGATAGTGGAGGGGTCAAAGACCAGAGGATGCAGCCTCAGAATACAAGGACATCTCCTTAGAATAGAGATGGGAAGAATTTCTTTAGCTAGAGGGAGGTGAGTCTTTGGAATTCATTGCAATAGATGGCTATGGAGGCTAACCCTTTGGGTATATTTAAAGCAGAGGCTGATAGGTTCTTGAATAGAAAGAATGTCAAAGGTTATGAATAAAAGAAAGGAGAATAGGGTTGAGAGGAATAATAATTCAGCTATAATGGAATGCCATGGCAGTCTCAATGGCCTGAATAGCTTTATTCTGCTCCTATGTCTTAAGGTTTGAGAGGCTATCAGATAAGCCATTCAAAGAGCATCTAGTGATTTCCACGAGGAAGAACATCTTGTATTCTGCCTGGGTAGTCTACAACCCAGTGGCATGATCATTGAGCTTTCTAAATTTTGATAATGCTGCCCTCCAGTGGGATATTCATCCTGGTTTAGCCCACCCCTTCATCTGATTCTCCTCCATCTTTGTCACTTCCCTCATCTGTCATCTTCAGTCCCTTCTCCCTCCTGATTCCATCTACTCAATACACACAAAGATCACCCACATGCTTCCCTCCATCCTTATCTGGTTCTGATTCCATCTTCCGTGCAACTCTCCTCTAGTACTTCCCAATCTCACTTCCTTTACTTATTCCTTTGTTTTCCTGCTTATTTCCTTCCAGTAGCTGTGTCCAGTCATCACAATCAACTTGCTCCCCCCTCCTCACTCCAATTCCCCCTTGCTTATTCTCTTGCTCCCATTTCTCTCTCTTTCTGTCATGGGCCATCTTATCTGGAGTCATTCACCCTTTGTGCTTTCTATTTAACATTGTCAAATTCATTTCGACTGGCATGGGTTTGTCAGAGCACTTTGCTTATTTCTCTCTCCCCCTCTCTCTCCTTCTCTCTCTTTCTCTCTCTCTCTCGTTCTCTCTCTCTCTCTCTCTCTCTCTCTCTCTCTCTCTCTCTCTCTCTCTCCCCTCCCACCCCCCCCCACCCCTTCCATTGGATCACAACTCCATCTTTCCTCCCTTTCTGACCTGGTACAACTCGCCTCTTACCTTTCAATCTTCATCAGTCCACTCATCATCTTGGCCTCCTGAACCACTTCATACTAGCCCACTAGCCATCTCTGGAGATCAGTAAGAAAATTCTGAAAATTCATCTTTGTCTCTGTAAAGACATATCAGTTCCAAAATAATCTATGTGACGACCAGATTTGGAAGGAACATCTGGATGAAACCCATGTGGTAACAGAGAGGGTATGCAAACTCCACATAGACAGTACCAGAAGAAATGAACAAACACAGATCATTTAAGCTGAAAGGCAAAGTCTGTCTCAGCTGTGCCACTGATCATCAGTCACTTCTGTATTAAACCTTTAGACCATTACATATAAGAGCAGAAGTAGGCTATTTGGCTCATCGAGTCTTCTACATCATTTCATCATGGCTGATCCAGTTCCTTTTCAGCCCTAATCTACTACATTCTCCAGTATCCCTTCATGCCCTGATTAATCAAGAATCTATCAACCTCTGCCTTAAATATATCCAATGACTTGACCTCCACAGCCACCTGTGGCAATGAATTCCACAGATTCACAACTCTTTGGCTACATAAATTCTTCCTCATCTCTGTTCTAAATGGATATTGCCCTACTCTGAGGCTGTGTCCTGTAGTTTTAGACTCCCCTACCATAGGAAGTATCCTTTCCACACCCACTCTATCGAGGCCTTTCAACATTTGATAGGTTTCAATGATGGGAGTGGAACAAATATTCCATGAGCAGGGTGGATGGGATCCTCAATATAATGTTGCTGTTTTTTTTTCCAGCACTTTTATGTATACATATATATTTGATGGTGGATAGGCTGGTGCATGTGATGCATTGGGCCAATTTGACTACTTGTTGTAGAGGCTCCCTGTCTGCCACAGTGCAGTTTCTGTACCAAGTAGTTGTGCAGCTTGTTAGGATGTTCTCAACTACACATCTATAGAAGGACACAAGTGTAGATGTGCATGTACCATATTTCAGCCTCCTCAGTAAGTAGCAGCATTGATGAGCTTTCTTGACTGTAAAGGATGTGTTCTGGGACCATGAGAATTTGTGTGAGATGTGCACTTCCAGGAGTTTGAAACTGCTTACAGTTTCCAATGCTTTGCTCCGAAGAAAAGAGGGGTGTGCGTGGTGCAAGTTCTCCTCAAGATGATGATCATCTTCTTTGACATGTTAACATTGAGGAAGAGGTTACTTGCCTAGCACCAGGCCTTGAGCTCTTCCACCTCCTCACTCGGGGCATCAAAGGAGGCAAGTGTGTGGGGATCAGTGGGATCCAAGATCAACCATGATGGAATGGTGGAGCAGACTTGATAGGCTGAATGGCCTAATTCTGCTCCTATGTCTTATGGTCTTAAGGTCTAATTTAAGTCAATATTCAGTGACTCTATGAAATGTAATGCCATAGTTTAATTCTGTCACTTGAACAAAGTGGCTATACAGAGCTTGGTCTGTGAGATGTTGTAGGTTCAGGTCTGTTCCTCATCTCTTTGTGCTTGTTTGTCCTTAAACAACCACAGTTTCAAATCAAATTTATTGAGTCCTGATGAAGATTTGTGGCCTGAAACCTCAACTGTTTACTTCCCTTCATTCTTTTTCCCAGGGCTGAAATGGCTAGCATGAGAGGGCACAGTTTTAAGGTGCTTGGAAGTAGGTACAGAGGAGATATCAGGGGTAAGTTTTTTATGCAGAGATTGGTGAGTGCGTGGAATGGGCTGCCGGCAGCAGCAGTGGAGGCGGATGCGATAGAATCTTTTAAGAGACTCCTGGACTGGTATATGGAGCTCAGAAAAATAGAGGGCTATGGGTAACCCTAAGTAATTTCTCAGGTAAGGACATGTTCAGCATAGCATTATGAGCAAAAGGGCCTGCATTGTGCTGTAGGTTTTCTATGTTTTCTGGAGATGTTGCCTGACCATGACTTCCTGCAGCATTTAGATAGATAGATAGATAGATACACTTTATTAATCCCAAGGGAAATTGGGTTTCGTTACAGCTGCACCAACCAAGAATAGAGCATAAATATAGCAATACAAAAACCACAAACAATCAAAGAGCAATATGCAAACTATGCCAGATGGAAAGAAGTCCAGGACCAGCCAATTGACTCAGGGTGTCTGCCCCTCCATGGGAGGAGCTGCAAAGCTCAATGGCCACAGGCAGGAACAACCTCCCATGACGCCCAGTGTTGTATCTCGGTGGAATACGGCCGGAGTCCAACAGTAAAAAGTACAATATCCGGTCTACAAGCACGTTCCTCCATTGTAACATGACCAGGATTGCACCATCCGTTGTTAACCAGATCAGCAAGCCCCCAACTCCTTTACACTTACCGCTCTCAGTGCACTTCCGGTCAGCCCGAATGGTCTGGAAGCCCTCCATGGAAAAGTTTTGGTCGGGTATGTCCTCGTGCAGCCCCGTTTTAGTAGAACACATAACACTACACTCCCGAAATGTTCTCTGACGCCTGGCTAACGCCGTCAATTCGTCCATTTTATTACCCACCGAACTCCTCTTCTCCATAAATCTCTGTTGTCTCGACCCAGTCCTCTTTCCTTGCCTTTGTGATCCTCCTCTGCATCCTCTGTGTGTTTTCCTCCAAATTTCAGCAGGGGTGTCCGCCGCTCTGTTCGCTAAACCGGCCGACATAAGCGCAATCAGCTGGTCCCTGGAATAAACAATGCAACCATACTGCTGTCCCGCTAATGAGACCTGTCCGAATGTAACTATTTCCAGCGCCAAAAACCCAAATAAAACTCTCTCCAGAGAGGGTGCAGCTTCAACGTGTTATCATGAAAAAAAATACAACAAATAATGTAAGTTAAAAAAGTAAGAAGAAAAAAGTAAGAAAACATAGTTGGAATGGCTGTAACAGGCTGCATGCACGACCGGCGCATGCACACAACAGTATATTATGTATATTAATATACATTATCATCTGCACAAGTATTGTGAGGAAAAAGTGCAGGGAAAAACTTGCTTGTAAGAACACCAAAGGCTCATTGGTTCAGTCAACACAAAGAAAGTGAATTATCCAAGACAAAAAAAAAAGATTGTGCAAAACATGACATCAATACAACTAAGAGCAGAATTAGAGATAAGTCCTTGGTAGTGTTTGTCCTGTTCCACTCTAAGGTAGAGTAGGGTTGCGCAAGGGAAATTCGAGAACCTGATGGTTGGTTGGCAGAACGTACCTGTTCCTCACTCTGGCAGTGTGAGACTTCAGGCTTCTGTACCTCCTGCCTGAAGGTAGCTGTGAGAAGAATCATAGAGTCATAGAAAAGTACAGCACAGAAACAGGCTTTTTGGCCCATCTAGTCCATGCTGAAACCATTTAAACTGCCTGCTCCCATTGATCTGCACTGGGACCATAGACTTTCATATCCCTACCATCCATGTACCTATCCAATCTTTGCTTAAACCTTGAAACCTTGCAACCATGTAACCTTGAAATCCAGCTCACATATATCACATGTATGAATGGTGTGGATTATTGATGATAAGTAGCACTCTCCTGAGACAGTGACTCCTGTAGATACTGTCAATGGCTGTGCCTGTAATGCATTGGGCTGTGTCCACAACTCTCTGTAATGCCTTGCATTTCAGTGATTGCATGTTGTACTAGACTGTGATGCAACTAGTCACAAAACTTTACAAAGAAGATCTGTTTGGAAAGCTGTTTGAATGTATGGTGAGTCATAGAGTCACACAGTATTGAAACAGGCCCTTCCAGTCAAGTCCTATTTGCTAGCATTTTGCCCATATCCTTCTAAACCTTTCGAATCTCCATACCTGTCCAACTGTCTTTTAAAAGTTGTTATTGTACCTGAAAAAAAGGTTAAAGTAAATTTATCACCAGAGTATATATATGTTACCATATACAGCCCTGAGATCCATTTTCTTGCAATCAAACACAGTAAATAAAAGAAACACAATGGAATCAATGAAAGAATGTACCCAACAGAACAGTCAAACAACCAATGTGCAAAACATAACAAGCTGTGCAAATATGGAAAAAGAAAAAAAAAGTGATAATTAAATAAGCCTTAAGTATAGAGAACATGAGATGGAGAGTCCTTGAAAGTGAGTCTGTTGGTTATGGGAACAGTTCCAGTGATGGGACAGGTGAAGATGAGTGAAGTTATCCCATTTGGTTCAAGAACCAGATGTCTGAGGGTTAATAACTGTTCCTGAACCTAGTGATGTGAGTTTTGAGGTTCCGGTACTCCTTCCTGATAACGGTAGCGAGAACAGAGCATGGACATCCTTAACAATGGATGCTGTTTTCCTGTGACAGCATACCATGTAGATGTGCTCAGTGGGCAGGAGGGTTTTATCCATGATGGATTGGTCTGTATCCATTACTTTTTGGAGGCTTTCCCATTCAAGAGCACTGGTGATTCGATACCAGGCTGAGATGCAGCTAGTCAATTTGTTCTCCAGATCATATCTACAGAACTTTGTCAAAGTCTTGGATGTCATGCTGAATATTCACAATCTTCTAAGGAAATAAAGATACTGCCTTCCTTTCCTAATAATGGCACTTATGTGCTGAACCCAGGTCAGATCCTCCAAAAATGATAACACTGAGGATTTTAAAGTTGCCGACCCTCTCCACTGGCAGCTACTTCCTCATAGATACCGCTCTATGTGTAAAAAAAGTTGCTTCCAAATTCTTCTTAAATTTGTTCCCTCTCAGCTTAAAGTATGCCCTCTAGTTCCTGATTCCCCAGCTCTGGGAAAAAGAGTGAATGCATTCACCAGCAGGAGAAAATCTGCAGATGCTGGAAATCTGAGTAAGCCAAAATGCCAACTGTGTTCTTTTCCATAAATGCTGCCAGGCCTGCTGAGTTCCTCCAGTATTTTGTGAATGCGTTCACCCCTGTATATATTTTTTTTATCAATAAAAAAGTAACAAGTTCACCAAAAACATCAAAACATAGAGCAAAATGTGTCATTTGCATCAATGACCAACAGAGTGAGAGGATGTGCAAAGGGTAACCCACAAGTGTTGATGCTTTGGTGTAATTGTGACAAATTGGATGGTGGGGTGGAGATAAGTCTCTACTAAAGGAGGTATAAGGTACTCCTTCCCTCTGTTAGCCTGCAGGTCACCCTTGAACAAGGTGCAGCGCCTGCCAGACCTCTCAGTTTGAGTCACGTCAAGCCCTGGAATCAGGTGGTGGATAGTCGTATTAGTAGCTGGTGCATATCACATGTCCTGGTTATGCGACCACTGACGCTAGGCAGACAATCCCTGAAGAATATCGATTATCGATGGAGACATCCATCTTGTAAAGGCACTGCCCAGAAGGCAATGGTAAAACACTTCTATAGAAAAATTTGCCAAGAGCAACCATGGTAATGGATAGAGAAAAGAACAAGAACAACAGCATAAAGAAGGTTCTCAGATTAAAGACAGATGGAAGACCATGATCGCCCATGTCGTATGGCACTGCACATAACGATGATGCGACAAATAAAACTTTAATCTTTATCTAAATGTTTAATCTTGGGCTTTTAAATCTCCAACACTGTCTGTCAGCAGAGTAAAGGATAGTAAATGTTGATAGCTTGCCTTCAATGACTCGACTAAGGAACTATTAATATGCTTTACATTTGAAATTCTGCTTTCAGTGCTCAGACTTTGCAATTCAGAAGAAGAGATTAAAATTCTGCCATAGTTTTTCCTCCTGACAATTGGGTGGATAAAGATTCTTCTGTCGAGTGGCTGTGATAACAACTCTCAATACTGATATAAAGCCTGAAGATCTGGCTTAAGTGTCAATAACCTGACTGGGCTTGTTGCAATGGAATCTTGAGACTGTTAGATAAAGCCGTTAGAAAATTGCAGGAATATATTTTCCCAGAAATTCATTTTGGGTTTGCAGCATGAAATATGTTCTACAGCAGCAACAGTACCTTTGTCACTACATTTCATCACCAAAGTTCATTCCACACTAAGTTATTTCTCACAAAGGAATGAATTTCATAGGCAGAATACAACATCCTCTCAGCACAATACCAGGTTCCGCAAAACTGATCGAGGAAGAATTTAATACGGTCGAAGCCTATTATGCCCTGACTGAATTCAATCAACACAATTAAATCACGGATGGTTTCAACTCTTTTATCTGATGTGGCTACATATTTGTCACTTCTGTAGCTAACAATTTATGTTTCATAAGGTTAGCTTTATTTGTCACATGTATGTTGAAATATCAAAACATGCATTGAAATGGATTATTTGCGTCAATGAGCAACAAAGTCTGAGGATATGCTGAGGGCAGCCTGCAAGTGTCTCCATGCTTCTGATGCTAACGTAGCATGTCCACAATTTCCTAACACTAATCCCATTGTCTTTGGACTGTGGAAGGAAACCAGATCACCCGGAGGAAATCTCCACAGTCATGGGGAGAACATACATACTTCTTACAGACTGAAACATGAGAAAGTTTTCAGCTGCTGGAAATCCAAAGCAACAGTAACAAAATACTGGAGAAGGGTCTTGCCCCGAGCTGTTAACTGTTTACTCTTGTCCTTCGATGCTGTCTGACCTGAGGTCCACTGGCATTTTGTTTGTTCCTTAAGGACAGCAGTGGGAATTGAACCCTAATCTTATAGCTGGCGCTGTAAAATGTTGTGAAAAATTTGCTTTCCAGTGTTCTCTGAATTCAACAGTCTTTTGAAGGAATAATATGATAAAATGCTATGGATACTCAGCAGGTCATACCTCACTCTGAGAGAGACACACTTCAGGTCAATGAGTGTTCATCAAATGTCAGAGGTCATACAGCACAGAAACATAACAATTAGCCCAACATGCCCTTAGTAAATATAAACCACCCATCTATACTAACCCTATTTTACTCTTGTACTCCCATTCACCTTCACTCCCTCAATTCTCTGTCACTCACCATCACCAAGGTAAGATCTCCCCTTAAGGAAACCATGCTGACTTTGGCCTGTTTTACCATGTGTCTCCAAGGACCCCAAATCCTCACTGTTAACAATGGACTCAAACGTTTTGCTAACGTTTATTATAAGTCAGACTTATAATTTCCTGTCTTTTGCCTTCATCTTTAAGAAGCAGTGATATTTGCAATTTTCCCATCCTCCAGAACCATTCCAAAATCTAGAATTAGATGAGTCAAGTAATTTGTGATTGATTTGATCATTCAAGGATAAATATATTTACAATTAACTGTTTAACATTACAACTCCACTCATCATAATACAGAATAGTTCTTCATCCAAAGCTACATCACTAAAGCTGCTGCCTTTGGATAAGATATTAAATCAAGGATCTGTCTGTTGCTCCAGTGAATGTCAAGTATGCCTTTAAACTCTTGAAGCAGAGAAATTCTCTTGATTTGCTTACCAATTTTTATTCATCTTTCACCACTGTAATATCAAACTAATTGGTGATTTATCTCATTATGGCTTGCATGAGAGCTATCCGCTAAGATCACTTTATAACAGCCATTGCATTTCTTGGCCATGAGATGTTTCACCAACCAGCGATTTGCAGTCAGACTAATTGCTTCTTGAGAAGAGTAGCCATTGCCTTAGGCATAAATGCCTTCACAGTGATGCCATCCTTCACTTTGAGTTTCATGTGTATGGATTCATTTCCACATTGGATTCCATCTCATCACTTACACTGGGAGTGATGGGAAGTTCCGATTCATTGTTGGAAGTGCATTAGTAAGACCAAGGAATTGACAGTGGACTTCAGGAAGGGGAAGTCAGGGGAACGTGCGCCAATTCTCATCAAGGGGTCATGAGTGTCAAGGGAGTGGGGGAGGCACTCAGGGCACAAGCCTGGAGGACACCTGTGTTGAGGGTCAGAGGGGCAGAGGTGAGTGACCCTATCCTTATCAACTGTTGGCGATCCGATAGGAAGTCCAGGATCCAGCTACACAAGCTGGTGTGCAGACTGAGGCCTCTGAGCATCCTGTCAGGTCTGGATGGAATAATGGTGCTGACTGCTGAAATGTAGTCCAGGAACAACATTCTAACGTATGCATCTCTCTTCTCCAGGTGAGTGAGGATGATGTGTAGAGCTGTGGCTATGGTGTCATCGGTAGACCAGTTCTGTCGGTAGGGGGATTGTAGGGGATCCAGTGAGAGTGGTAGCATGTAGTCTTTAACCAGAATTTGTTTATAATTGAGGTGATTGTGACTGGACACCAATCATTCAGGCATGCTACCTTGGGTACAGTTACAATGATAGACAATTTGAAACAGGAGGGCATTATACACCGGGAGAAAGAGAGATTAAAAATGTCTGTGAACACACCAACCAACTGTTCCGCACACACTTTGAGGACCCGCCTTGGGATGCCACCTGTCCCTGCTGCCTTGCGGCTGTTGACATGTTGGAATATTCTATACACCTTAGCCTTGGAGATGACCAAGGTGGCACTCCTCAGGGGTTCAGTCCTATCAACCTCGAATCGAGTGTAAACAATATTTCGTTTGTCCAGGAGTGAGGCAGCAATGTTGACTGTACTGCTGTATTTCCCCTTGAAGGCCGCGATGGTACGCTGTCTTTGTCATACGCTGTGTGTCATTGTCGCAGAATTGTGACTGGATTTTGTTCTATGTAAATCATAACAGCATCTCTTGAGCTCCTGTTGGTCTCCAGGGGCAAAGGATTTATTCCTTGCACTGAGCGCAACATGCACCAAACTATTTATCCAAGGCTTCCAGTTTGGGTAGACCCAGACCAAATTTTGGGGAACAATGTCTTCAATGCACTACCAAATGAAGTTTGTAACCACTTCCATGTACTCGGAGATGTTTTCAGGTCAAAATACCTCCCAGGTGACGCTATCAAAGCAGTCTTTTAATGTTGAGTCTGATTGGTTTTGCCAGCAGTGGATGGTTTTCACTATGGTCGCTTCCTGTTTCACTTTCTGCCTGTGGGAAGGCAGGACGAAGATGGAGGAATGATCAGACTTTCCAAATGGATGGGCAGATAAGTGCTTTGTAGGTGTTGTGGAAGGGAGAGTCGCAGTGGTTCAGTATGCTTCCTCCTCGCGTGCTCACCTCGAAGTGTAAGCTCTGGTCAACGACGCTTGATTAAAGTCTCCAGTGATGATGAAAGCAGCCTCTGGGTGTGTGGTTTCAAGGATATTGATGGTTTTGCATAGGTCATTGCTAACCAGGTTGGTATCGACCTGTGGTGGGATGTACACAACTGTAATGTTAACAGAAGTGAATTCTCCAGACAGCCAGAAAGGTCAGCACGGCAGCATAAGATACTCCAGATCCGGGGAGCTTTGGGGATATGCTATGTTGGCACTGGAATGTGTGGTGACACTTGCAGGGTGCCCCCAGATCATTCCTACTTTGTGTTCGTTGTTAACTCAAAAGATGCATTTCACTGTATGTTTCAATGAACAGGTATGTGTGATAAATAAACATGAATCTGAAATTCTGTCTGCATTTGAACCTCTCCCTGCACCTTTACATAGAGGGTGGTAGGTGTGTGGAATGTACTGCTACGGATGATGGTAGAGGCAAATACATTGCGATTATGAAGAAAGCATAGCAGCACCTCTACTTCATTAAGAGTTCACAAAGATTCGGAATGACATCTAAAACTTTGACACACTTCTATAGATGTGTAGTGGAGAGTATATTGACTGGCTCAATCATAGCCTGGTATGGAAATATCAATGCCCTTGAATGGAAAATCCTACAAAAGTCATGGATATGACCCAGTCCATCATGCGTAAAGCCCTCCTCACCATTGAGAACGTTACATGAAGTATTGTTGCAGGAAAGCAGCATCCATCATCAGGCATCCCCTCCACCCACGTCATGCTCTCTTCTCACTACTGCCATCAGAAAGAAGTCAGAGGAGACACCAGCCTCACACCACCAGGTTCCAGAATAGTAATTACCTCTCAACCACCAGGATCTTGAACTAAAGGGGATAACTTCACTCAACCTCAATTGCCCCAACACACAGCTGCTCCCTTAACTTAGGGACTCACTTTCAAGGACTCTTCATCTCATGTTCTTAATATTTATGCTTATTTATTTATTATTATTATTATTTATTTAATTTCTGTATTTGCAGAGCTTGACTTTTTTTGCACACTGAATGCCCAAGCCAGTGCTGTCTTTCCCTGATTCTATTATGGTCATTATTCTATTATGGATTTATTGAATATATCTGCAAGAAAATGAATCTCGGGTTGTATAAGGAGATATATACGTATGTACTATGATAATTAATTTCCTTTGAACTTTGAAAATAGGCTCTTGATTAGATAGTGCGTCAGAGGTAATGGGAAGAAGGCAGGAGAACATGTTGAGGAAGCAGGAAGTTTGAAGAAGGACAAAGACAGATTGGGAAATGGGAAAGAAGTGGCAGATTGAATATTTTGTAGTGGAGTGTATCGTCATTCACTTTGGTAGAAGGAATAAAGGCATAGATTATTTTCTAAATGGGGAGAAATTTCAAAAATCAGAGTTGCAAAGTGACTTGGGAGTCCTTCTGCAGGATTCCCTACAGGTTATGTCAGTGGTAGGGAAGGCAAATGTAATTTTTGTATTCCTTTCAAGAGGGCTAGAATATAAAAGCAAAGATGTTATGCTGAGGCTTTATTAGGCATCGGTCAGATTAGGCATTGGAGTATTGTGAGCAGATTTTGGCCTGATATCGAAGAAAATGTGTGCTGGTCATTGGAGAGAGTCCAGAGGAGGTTAGCGAGAATTATTCTGGAAATGAAAGGGTTAACATATGAGAAGCATTTGATGGCTCTGGGCCTGTACTCACTGGAGATTAGAAGAATGAGGGGGTTATCATTGAAACCTAATGATTGTTGAAAGGCCTAGATATAGAGTGGGTGTGGAGAGGGTGTTTCCAATACTGGGTAAGCCTAGGACCAGAGGTCACAGCTTCAGAATAAAGAGATGTCTATTTAGAACAGAGATTAGGAGGAATTTCTTAAGCCCGAGGGTAAAGAATCTGTGGAATTCATTGCCACAGATAGCTATGGAGGCCAAGTCTTTGGGTATATCTAAAGCAGAGGTTGATAGGTTATTGATTATTAAGGGCATCAAAGATTACGGAGAAAAGGAAGGAGAACGTGATTGAGAGGGATAATAAATAAGACATGATCAAATGATGGAGCAGACTCAATGGACTGAATAGCCTAATTCTGTTCCTTGGTCTTATAGTCTTAAGACACTTTCTGAAGCCTACATCTTTTTCTTTTCCAATATCTTCTGTGAGACTCAGCATCAACATCTGTCTGATTACCATTCTCTGGACCTACAAAAGAAGATCTTACAATTAATAGCGTGGCTGGTGTTGTCCTCATAACAATAGTCACAGAACAAAATAATTCATTGTCAGGCATTTGTTGCACAGTCATGGGGAGATTGTGAAGACTTCACACAAAGGTCACCAAATATCAGATTTGGACCTGAATCACTGGATTTCTGAGAAGAGCCCATTAAAAAACATAAATTTTAGAACTGAGAAATAGTACATAAAGTGACACACTGTGAAGCACATGCATTTTTTTTTTGTTGTTTCAGAATCTTCACTAGTTGGTGTTGTAAGTAATCTGACTGAGATAAGTTTAGTCTTGTGCAATGTAACATATTCCAGTGTGGCGCTGAGGAACTGTCTCATTGATTTGTCACCTATCCAATGCAAAGCTAAACTGAGATCATTTTTGGTAGATGTAATGAATCTGGTGACATTCTTTCAAAGATAAGCAAGTCAGTCCTCTGAGATCCTGGGCCACTATCTAGCACCAATTATTTGCAGAATCTTGCTGTATAAAAATAGGGTTTTTTTTCCCCATTGAAACACCAAATTACCTCAACAGCTGTAAGGAACTTTGGAACATCATGAATTTGTCAAATGTGATGAACATAAGAATGGTGTGGGTGATGGGGTGGAGATACATGTCTACCAAAGGAGGCATAAGGCATTTCTTCCCTCCGCTAGCCTGCAGGTCACCATTGGGCAAGGTGTAGCAACTGCTTAGCCCCATGATCAGGGTCATGAGAAGCCATGGGAGCAGGTGATGGATGGTCATGTGAGCAGCTGGTGAGCCCCCAAATCCTAAAATTCTTCCGTAGGGGCACAACTGAGAGCATCCTGACTGGCTGCATCACTGTCTGGTATGGAAACTGTACTTCCCTCAATCATAGGACCCTGCAGAGAAAGGTGCGGACAGCCCAGCGCATCTGTAGATGTGAATTTCCCACTATTCAGGACATTTAAAAAGGGCCCAAAGGACCATTGGGGACCCAAGTCACCCTGAACACAAATTGTTTCCACCAATAATAAGTATATCATTTTAGATACTGTTGACGGGGACGTGGCCAAGTGGTTAAGGCATTGGACTAGCAACCTGAAGGCTGTAAGTTTGAGCCCCTGCCAAGGCAATGTGTTGTGTCCTTGAGCAAGGCACCTAATCACACATTGCCCTGCGATGACACTGGTGCCAAGCTGTATGGGTCCTCATGCCCTTCCCTTGGACAACATTGGTGTCATGGAGAGGGGTGACTTGCAGCATGGGCAACTGCTGGTCTTCCATACAACCTTGCCCAGGTCTGCGCCCTGGAGAGTGAAGACTTTCCTGGCGCAGATCCATGTTCTCGCAAGACCAACAGATGCCTTTTTTTTGATGGGAACAAGCTACCAGGGACAAGTTGCAATGGTTGTATCTTTGGCGCTGAGACGGGACCCTCAGCTCAGAAGGGAAGGAAGGAAAGGAGAAGAGCAGTAGTGATAGGGATTCAACAGGAATTCTGCAGATGCTGGAAATTCAAGCAACACACATAAAAGTTGCTGGTGAACGCAGCAGGCCAGGCAGCATCTCTAGGAAGAGGTGCAGTCGACGTTTCAGGCCGAGACCCTTCGTCAGGACTCTTCCTTCAGTTAATCCTGACGAAGGGTCTCGGCCTGAAACGTCGACTGCACCTCTTCCTAGAGATGCTGCCTGGCCTGCTGTGTTCACCAGTAACTTTTATGTGTGGTGTAGGGATTCGATAGTTAGGGGGACAGATAAGAGGTTCTGTGGAAGAGATCGAGAATCCCGGATGGTCTGTTACCTCCCTGGTGCCAAGATCCATGATATCTCAGATCGAGTTCTCAATATTCTCAAGAGGGAGGGTGAGCAGCCGGATGCCGTGGTCCATGTAGGGACCAATGACGTGGGTAGGAAGAGTGAGGAGGTCCTGAAAGGTGAGTTCAGGGAGTTAGGCGCCAAGTTAAAGGACAGGACCTCCAGGATAGCAATCTCAGGATTGCTACCAGTGCCATGTGCAGGTGGGTTTAGAAATAGTAAGATAGTGCAGATCAACATGTGGCTGGAGACTTGGTGCAGGAGGGAGGGCTTCAGATTTATAGATAATTGGGCAGTTTTCCAAGGAAAGTGGGACCTGTT
This sequence comes from Mobula birostris, assembly GCF_030028105.1. Lineage (NCBI taxonomy): Eukaryota > Metazoa > Chordata > Chondrichthyes > Myliobatiformes > Myliobatidae > Mobula > Mobula birostris. Next base: position 75,593,656 of record NC_092384.1, on the reverse strand, counting down.
CTGGCGGGACAGTTTATATCTAAACTGGAGGGGGACGAATATTCTTGCAGGTAGGTTTGCTAGGGAGGCTTCAGTGGATTTAAACTAGATACAAGGGCGGAGAGGAACCAGAGTGTAGGAACAGATGTAGGGGAGAAGGAAGAAAAAGGAGATAGTAAAGTTGTTTGCACCGTTAGTGATAAACAGAGAGTAAGAGGTGGACAATTTCTTAAATGCATTTATTTTAATGCTAGGAGCGTTGTAAGAAAGGTGGATGAGCTAAGAGCATGGATTGATACCTGGAAGTATGATGTAGCTATTGGTGACTGGCAACTAAATATTCCTGGATTTCATTGCTTCAGGTGTGATAGAATCGGAGGGACAAGGGGGGGGAGGTGTTGCATTGCTTGTCAGAGAAAATATTACAGCGGTGCTCTGGCAGGATGTGTGTGGCACATGGCCAAGTGTTTAAGGCATCGAACTAACGATCTGAAGGTCATGAGTTTGAATCCCAGCCGAGGCAACGTGTCGTTTCCTTGAACAAGGCACTTAACCACACACTGCTCCAGTCCACCCAGCTGAAAATGGGTACCAGCAAAATGCGTCCTATCGGTGGGGGGGGGGGGGGGCGTAGTCTTGTACTCTCAGTCACTTCACACCACAGAAACCGGCATAAGCACAGGTCTAATGAGCCTATAAGACTTTAACTTTTTTAACTCTAGCAGGATAGATTAGAGAGCTCGACTAGGGAGGCTATTTGGGTGGAATTGAGGAATGGGAAAGGTGTAGTAACACATAGGTGTGTATTATAGACCACCTAATGGGGAAGAAGAATTAGAGGAACAAATTTGTAAGGAAGTAGCAGATATTTGTAGTAAGCACAAGGTTGTCATTGTGGGAGATTTTAATTTTCCACACATAGACTAGGAAGCCCATACTGTAAAAGGGCTGGATGGTTTGGAGTTTGTAAAATATGTGCAGGATAGTTTTTTTGCAGCAATACATAGAGGTACCGACTAGAGAAGGGGCAGTGTTGGATCTCCTGTTAGGGAATGAGATAGGTCAGGTGACGGAGATATGTGTTGGGGAGCACTTCGGGTCCAGTGATCACGATGCCATTAGTTTCAATATAATTATGGAGAAGGATAGGTCTGGACCCAGGGTTAAGATTTTTGATTGGAGAAAGGCTAACTTTAAGGAGATGCGAAAGGATTTAGAAGGAGTGGATTGGGACAAATTGTTTTATGGGAAGGATGTAATAGAGAAATGGAGGTCACTTAAAGGTGAAATTTTGAGGGTACAGGATCTTTATATTCCTGTTAGGTTGAAAGGAAAGGTTAAAAGTTTGAGGGAGCCATGGTTTTCAAGGGATATTGGAAACTTGGTTCAGAAAAAGAGAAATATCTACAATAATTATAGGCAGCATGGAGTAAATGAGGTGCACAAGGAATATAGAGAATGTAAAAAGAATCTTAAGAAAGAAATTAGAAAAGCTCAAAGAAGATACAAGGTTGCTTTGGCAAGTAAGGTGAAAATAAATCCAAAGGGTTTCTACAGTTATATAAATAGCAAAAGGATAGTGAGGGATAAAATTAGTCCCTTAGAGAATCAGAGTGGGCAGCAATGTGTGGAACCAAAAGTGATGAGAGAGATTTCGAACAATTTCTTTTCTTTGGCATGCACTAAACAGAAGGATATTGAATTATGTAATGTAAGGGAAACAGGTAGGGAAGTTATGGAAACTATGATGATTAAAGAAGAAGAAGTATTGGCGCTTCTAAGGAATATATAAAAGTGGATAAGTCTCCAGGTCCTGACAGGATATTCCCTAGGAACTTGAGAGAAGAAAGTGTAGAAATAGCAGGGGCTCTGACAGAAATATTTCAACTGTCATTAGAAACGAGGATGGTGCCTGAGGATTGGTGTATTGCTCATGTTGTTCCATTGTTTAAAAAGGGTTCTCAGAGTAAACCTAGCAATTATCGGCCTGTAAGTTTGAGGTCAGTGGTGGGTAAATTAATGGAAAGTGTTCTTAGAGATGGTATGTATAATTATCTGGATAGACAGGGGCTGATTAGGAAAAGTCAACATGGATTTATGCACGGAAGGTCATGTTTGACAAATCTTATTAAATTTTTTGAAGAGGTTACTAGGAAAGTTGACGAGGGTAAAGCGGTGGATGTTGTCTATAGGGACTAAAGTAAGGCCTTTGACAAGGTCTCACATGGAAGGTTGGTTAAGAAGGTTCAATCGTTAGGCATTAATACTGAAGTAGTAAAATGGATTCAGCAGTGGCTGGAGGGGAGACACCAGAGAGTAGTGGTGGATAACTGTTTGTCAGGTTGGAGGCCGGTGACTACTGATATGCCTCAGGGATATGTACTGGGTCCAATGTTGATTGTCATATACATTAATGATCTGGATGATGGGGTGGTAAATTGGATTAGTAAGTATGCAGATAATACTAAATTAGGTGGAGTTGTGGATAATGAAGTAGGCTTTCAAAGCTTGCAGAAAGATTTAGGCCAGTTAGAAGAGTGGGCTGAAAGATGGCAAATGGAGTTTAATGCTGATAAGTGTGAGGTGCTACATTTTGGTAGGGCTAATCAAAATAGGACATACATGGTAAATGGTAGGGCATTGAAGAATGCAGTAGAACAGAGGGATCTAGGAATAATGGTGCATAGTTCCCTGAACGTGGAATCTCATGTGGATAGGGTGGTGAAGAAAGCTTTTGGTATGCTGGCCTTTATTAATCAGAGCATTGAGTATAGGAGTTGGGATGTAATGTTAAAATTGTACAAGGCATTGGTAAGGCCAAATTTGGGGTATTGTATACCGTCCTGGTCACCGAATTATAGGAAAGATGTCAACAAAATAGAGAGAGTTCAGAGAAGATTTACTAGAATGTTACTTGAGTTTCAGCACCAGAGTTAGAGAGAATGGTTGAACAAGTTGGGTCTTTATTCTTTGGAGCATAGAAGGTTGAGGGGGACTTGATAGAGGTATTTAAGATTATGAGGGGGATAGATAGAGTTGACATGGATAGGCTTTTCCCATTGAGAGTAGGGGAGATTCAAACAAGAGGACATAAGTTGAGAGTTAGGGGGCAAAAATTTAGGGGTAACATGAAGGGGAACTTCTTTACTCAGAGAGTGTTATCTGTGTAGAACGAAATTCCAGTAGAAGTGGTAGAAGTAGGTTCGATTTTGTCATTTAAAGTAAAATTGGACAGCTATATGGACAGGAAAGCTATATGGAAGGTTATGGGCTGAGTGCAGGTCGGTGGGATTAAGTGAGAGTAAGCATTCAGCACGGACTTGAAGGGCTGAGATGGTCTGTTTCTGTGCTGTAATTGTTATATGGTTATATGGTCTCAGTTGCTACCTTCTGGGAAACCATACCACAGCATAAAATTCAGGACCAACAGGCTCTGGTGCAGCTTCTTCAACCAGGCCATCAGACAGCTTAATTCATGTTGACACAACTGTGTTTCTATGTTATATTGACTATCCTGTTGTACATATTATTTATTATAAATTACTATAAATCACACATTGCACATTTAGACTGAGACATAACGTAAACAACTTTAGAAATAGAAGCAGGAGTAGGCCATCCTGCCCATCGAGCCTGCCCCGCCATTCAATAAGGTCATGACTGATCTGTCCGTAAGTTCAGCACCATCTACCTGCCTTTTCCCCAAAACCTTTAATTCCCCTACTATGTAAAAATCTATCTAACTGTATCTTAAATATATTTAGTGAAGAAGCCTCAACTGCTTCCTTGGGCAGAGAATTCCACAGATTCACCACTCTCTGGGAAAAACAGTTTCTCCTCATCTCTGTCCTAAATCTTCTCCCCTGAATCTTGAGTCAATGTCCCCTAGTTCTAGTCTCACCTACCAATGAAAACAACTTTCCTACTTCTATCTTATCTTTCCCTTTCAAAATTTTGTATGTTTCTATAAGATCCCCTCTCATTCTTCTGAATTCCAGAGAGTATAGTCCCAGGCGACTCAATCTCTCCTTATAGGTTAACCTCTTCATCTCTGGAATCAACCTGGTGAACCTCCTCTGCACTGCCTCCAAAGCCAGAATATCCTTTCTCAAGTATGGAGACCAGAACTGCACACAGTGCTCCAGGTGCAGCCTCACCAGTACCCTGTATAGTTGCAGCATGACCTCCCTGTTCTTGAATTCCATCCCTCTAGCAATGCAGACCAACATTCCATTTGCCTTCTTAATAACCTGTTGTACCTGCAAGCCAACCTTTTGCAATTCGTGCACAAGCACTCCCAAGATCCTCTGCACAGCAACATGCTGCAATCTTTCACCATTTAAATAATAATCTGCTCTTCTATTTTCCTTCCAAAGTGGATGATCTTACCTTTACCACCATTGTATTCCATCTGCCAGACCTTGGCCCACTCACTTAACCCATCTATATTGCTCTGTGGACTCTCCATATCTTCTGTACAATTTGCTTTTCCACTCAGTTTAGTGTCATCAGCAAACTTTGCTACGCTACACTCAGTCCCCTCTTCCAAATCATCAACGTAAATGGTGAACAGCTCCAATGTTGCTCCAATGTGAACGGGCTCAGCACCAACCCCTGCGGCACCCCACCCACCACTGACTGCCAACCGGAGAAACATCCGTTTATTCCAACTCTCTGTCTCCTATTGGTTAACCAATTTACTATCCATGCCAATACACTTCCTCCAAGTTCATGCATACATATCTTATTTATAAGTCTCTTGTGCGGCATGGTATCGAACGCCTTCTGAAAATCCTAGTATACGACATCTACCTGCTCCACTCTATCCACTGCACTCATTGTGTCCTCAACGGATTCCAGTAAGTTTTTCAAACAGGACCTGCCCTTTCTGAATCCATGCTGCGTCTGTCTAATGGAACCATTCCTTTCTAAATGTTTTGCTATTTCTTCCTTAATGACAGCTTCAAGCATTTTCCCTACTACAGATGTTAAGCTAACTGGCCAATAGTTGCCCGTCTTTTGCCTACATCCTTTTTCAAATGTGGTGTGACATTTGCTGTCTTCCAATCCACCGAGACCTGCCCAGAGTCTAGAGAATTTTGGTAAATGATTACTAACGTGTCTACTATAACCTCCGCCAATTCCCTCAGCACTCTGGGATGCATCCCATCAGGACCAGAGGACTTATCTACCTTCAGGCCCTCTAGTTTGCTCATCACTATCTCTTTAGTAACAGTGATTTTATCGAGGTCCTCACCCCCCATTTCGTCCACAACAAAGTAAAGATTTTTATTCCTCATGTATACGAAGGGTATAAGTAATAAAGTAAATTCAATTCAATCATAAGTCCTGGTTATGTGAACTCTGACGCCAGGCAGGCAACCTCTGCAGAGTATGGGTAATGGCTGGGTTCACCCATCTTGTAAAGACACTGCCAAGGAGAAGGCAATGGCAAATAACTTCTAGTGAAAAATTAGCCAAGAACAATCATAGTCATGGAAATACCATGATTGCTGTCTCATATGACATGACACTTAATGATAATGATGATGACAAGGATGGCATTGGTTTACTCCTGGCTAAGTTGACCGAATGGTCAGAATAATTTAACATAGAATGTTAACAAAATGTCATCAAAAATAGTGAACCCAAGAGATTTTGGCAGATGTTGGAAATCCTTAGCAACACACACAAAATGCTGACGGAACTCAGCAGGTCAGGCAGCATCTATGGAGGAGAATAAACAGTCAACATTACAGACCAAGTACCTTCATCAGCACTTGAAAGGAAGGGGAAGAAGCCAGAACCTGGTTATTCATTTCCATAGATGCTGTCTGACCTGCTGATCTCCGTCAGCATTTTGTGTGTGTTGCTCCAAAAATAATGATAAGGTTTTTAAGATTTAATCTGTCCTTTATTGTAAATGTTATTTATTAATATATGAAGTTATTATTAAATTATACACAGTTTAGCAAAGCTGTAATTTTGCAATGATGTGGTTCAGTGGGCAAGGGCACTTTTCAGAGAGTTAACTGCAGGGCTCTGAACTCTTTTCCCTCGATAAAACAATTTAAAGATTAGTTTCTGGCTGAATATTCTTTGATTATTTCTGATGTTCTTTCTGACAGAGTATGTCTGGTTAAGGATAATCTTTGATTACAAGAAAACTGTCCAAAATTCAGCAGGATATGCTAGCAGCTGGTTACTATTGGAAACAAACCCAGCTAGAATGTTACAAAGAGTGTTCATAGAACACACACCACAGAACATAGACATAGAACATAGAACAGCACAGTAGGACCCCATCGGCCCATGATGTTGAGCTGACCAATATAAACCTACTCCATGATCAATCCAACCATCCCCTCGTGCACTTCTATCTTACTGCATCACTTTTCACTTTGTCTAACTGATTCCATAATACCATAAGGTATATGAGCAGAATTAATCCATATCGGCCCACTGAGTCTGCTCTGCCATTTGATCATGACTGATTAATTTTCCCCCCCAATGTTATTCTCCTACCTTCTCCAGTCTTTGCCTCAATAAATTGGAATTGGAATGGAAAACAGAGTGATGGTGCTGAGTATGAGGTAAACAACCAGATGAAGTATGTAGCGAGACTGTGAGGAAGGGTAGGCAAATGATTGGGCAAAATTGGAGTTAGTGGGATGAATCAAAGTGTAAAATCAAAAAGGGTGACAAATAGATCTGATAGTTTTTGAATGCACACTATATACAGAATAAGATAGATGATCTTGTAGTAAAGTTAGAGATTGGCATGTATGAAGTTGCGGGTGTCACTGGATCATTGCCGGAAGATTAGTGTTGGGAGTCTAACATCCAAAGATACACATTGTATCGAAAGGACAGACAGACAGGCAGAGGAGTTTGCATGGGTCTGTTGGTTAAAAAATTAGAAATCCTAAGAAAGAGGTGACATAGGATTGGAAGATGCAGAATCCTTTGGGTAGAGTTAAGAAACTGCAAGGGACCCAGATGGAAGCTATATACAAGCCTCAAAACAGTAGCCAGGATGTGGGCTGCAAATGATAAAATGGAGATAGAAAGCACATGCTAAAAGGGCAATGTTGTGATAGTCATGGGGGATTTCAATATACAGGTAGATTGGGAAATTCAGTGTGGTGTTGCATCACAAGAGAAAGAATTTGTAGAATGCCTATAAGATGGCTATTTTAAAGCAGCTTGTGGTTGAGCCCACTAGGGGAAAGGCTATTCAAGATCGGATTTTGTATAATGAACCAACTTTAACTAGGGAGTTTAAGGTAAAGGTTCCCATAGACCCCAGTGATCGCAATATGATAGATTTCACCCTGTAATTTTAGAGAGAGAAGTTAAGAGCCAATGGTATTACAGAAAATATACTAACGTAGATAAAGCAGTGGCTGATTGGCAGGAACCAAAGAGTGGGAATAAAAGGAGTCTTTTCCAGTTGTCAGGCAGTGACTAGTAATGCTCGATAGGAATCAATGTTGAGACCATTTCTTTTAATGTTACATGTCAATGATTTGGATGATGGTATTGATGATTTTTTGCCAGGTTTGCAGGCAGTATGATGATAAGTGGAGGGGCAGGTAGTGCTGAAGAAGAAAGCAAGCTGCAGAAGGACCTAGACAGATTTGGAGAATGGATACCCAAGTGGAAGAAGGAATACAGTGTCGAGAAGTGTATAGTCAAGCATTTTGGTGGAAGAAACAAGAGTGTAGAGTATTTTCTGAACGGGCAAATAAAATCCATGGTGCAAAGTACGTGGGAGTCATCATGCAGGATTCCCTACAGGTTAATTTGAAGGTTGAGATGATGGTGAGGAAGGCAAACACAATGTTAGCATTCATTGCAGGGACCAGAATATAAAAGAAAATTATAACGCTGAAGCTTTATGAGGCACTGGTGAGGCCTCACTTGAAGTACTGAGAGCAGTTTTGGGCCCACTAATCTTAGAAAGGATATGCTGACTTTGGAGAGGTTTTAGAGGAGATTCACAAGAATGATTCTGGGAATGAAAGTTATCCTTGAGGACTGTTTGTTGGCTCTGGGCCTGTACACTCTGGTTAGAAGAATGAGAAGGGTTCTCATTGAAACCTATCAAAATTTGAAAGGCTCAGATGGAGTGGATGTGGAGAAGATGGTTCCTATAGTGGGGGAGACTAGGACCATATGGAACAGCCGTAGACTAGAGGAATGTTCATTGAGAAATGAGACATGGAGGAATTTCTTTAGCCAGAGGGAAGTTACAGAAGTGTTCTGTACCTAAAGTAAAACAGCCACAGCAGTGGAACCCTGTGTCGTCTTCTGCTGTTGTAGCCCATCCGCTTTAAGGTCCGAATGTTATATGTTCAGAGATGCTCTTCTGCACATCACTGTTGTAATGAGTGGCTATTTGAATTACTGTTGCCTACCCTGTCAGCTTGAACCAGTTTGGCCATTCTTCTCTGACCTCTCTCTTTCTCAAGCCATTTTTTGCATAGAACTGCCATTCACTAGATTTTTTTTTTGCCTTTGCACCATTCTCTGTAAACTCTATTGATTGTGGTGCATGAAAATTCTAGCAAATGAGCAGTTTCTGAGATACTCAAACCACCCTGTTTGGCACCAACAATCATTCCACAGTGAAAGTCACTTAGAACACATTTCTTCTCCATTTCAACGTTTGGTCTGAACAACAACTGAACCTCTTGACCATGGTTACATGCTTTTTATGCACGCAGTTGCTGCCACATGATTGGCTCATTAGTGTCTTAATGAAGTGGCTATAAGACCGTAAGATATAGGAGCAGAACTAGACCATTCAGCCAATTGACTCTGCTCTGCCACTTTATCATGGCTGATCCCGGATCCCATTCAACCCCATACACTTGCCCTTTCACCATATCCCTTGATGCCCCAACCAACCAGGAATCTATCAACTACGGTTCTGAATAAACACACGGACTTGACCTCCAATGCAGTCTGTGGCAGAACATTCCACAGATTCACCACTCTTTGGCTAAAAAAAAATTACTCCTTACTTTTTTTCTAAAAAGTTATCCTGCAATTTTGAGGCTGTGCCTCTAGTTCTGGATACCCCCACCAGAGGGAACATCCCCTCCACATCCATCTTTCAACATTCGGTGGGTTTTAATGAGATTCCTACATATTCTTTTAAATTCCGGTGAGTACACGCCCAAAGCTGCCAAACGCTCCTCATATGTTAGCCCCTTAGTTCCCAGAATCATCCCTGTGAACCTCCTTTGGATTTTCTCCGATAACAACACATCCTTTCTGAGATATGGAGACCAAAACTGTTGACAATACTCCAAGTGCGGTCAGACTAGTGTGTTATAAAGCTTCAGCATTATCTCCTTATTTTCATATTCTATTCCACTTGAAATAAATGCCAACATTGCACTTGTCTTCTTTATCCCAGACTCAACCTGTGAGTTAACCTACTGGGTGTCTCTCGTAATGATTCTAAGTTCCTTTGTACCTCTGATGTTTGCACTTTCTCCCCATTTAGATAATAGTCTGCACTATTGTTCCTTTTACCAAAATGCATTATCATTCATTTCCCAACACTGTATTGCATCTGCCACTCAACCTATCTTCCTATCATCTGCAAACCTTGCCACAAAGCCATCTATTCCATTATCCAAGTCATTGACAAACAGTATGAAAAATACTGGCCCCAACTAGAAAAGGCCCACTTTATTCCCTCTTGCTGCCTCCTGCCCATCAGCTATTCTTCTATCCATGCCTGTGTATTTCTTGTAACACCACAGATTTTATCTTGTTAAGCAGCCTCATGTGAGGCACCTTATCAAGTGCCTTCTGAAAAGCTAATTAACTGAAATCCACTGTCTCTCCTTTGTCCACCCTGCTTGTTACTTCCTTGAAGAATTTTAACAGATTTGTCAGGCAAGATTTCTCTTTTCAGAAATCATGCTGACATCATTAGTCTCCAAGTACCCCGAAACCTCATCCTCCAACACATTCCCAACCACTAAGGTTAGGCTAACTAGCCGAACACACAACACGTTGGAGGAACTCAGCAAACCCTCTCTCAGGCTAACTAGCCTATAATTTCCTTTCTTTTGCCTCCCTCCCTTCTTAAAGGGTAGACTGACATTTATAATTTTCCAGTCCTCTGGAACCATGCCCGAATCTTGTTGAGTCAAAGTCTTAATACTCTGACTCAGATACTCCAATGACGACCGCTCCCATGATGACTGCTCTGCTACGTGGTATCTCTCTTTTATAGAGACTGGGATTTTAAAGCTCTTCACTGGACCTCTGCAGGAATGCTTCCATTGCATCTGTGCAGTACTCTAGTTGAAGACACTACCACTGAGTATAGATGATGATATCAAATACAACACTAAATATTGTGATAAGCACAAAAAGCAGCAGAATGTAGTGCAATCTGATGTAGTCCAAGTGAAATGCTAAAGTGACAACAACAACAGAGGTCGAATTAGGGGTTTGAGAAATTGACAGCACCACCAAGAATGGGATATGAAAGATGTGATTCAGAATTCTGAGTTATAAGAAGGGATGAGAGGGTTATGGATCGAATGTAGAAAAACTGGGGCTAGCAGGGAGGATGCTGTGTTCAGCATGGACCAGTTGGGTTGAAGGGTTTGTTTCTATGTTGTAGGATTCTACGACTTCATGACTCTGCTTGATAGCAGTGGAAAGAAGCTATTCTTGAGTATGGTCTTCCAGGCTTTCAAGCTCCTGTACCTTCCCCCAGATGGTAAAAAAAGAACCACCTTTGTGGAGCTTAAGGTAAAAGAACCCATAGGAGAGTGTGATTATATTATGATAGAATCCACACTGCAGTTTGAGAGGGAGAAGATAAAGTCAATTGTTTCAGTATTACCATGGAGTAAGAGGAGTTACAGAGACATGAAAGAGGAACTGGCCAAAGTTGATTGGAAGGTGGCACTGGCAGGAATGATGGCAGAACACTAATGGCTGGAGTTCCTGGGGGCAATTCAAAAGACACAGGATAGATACATCCAAAGGTGAAGAAGTAATCTAAAGGAAGAATGAGGCAACCGTGTCTGACGAGGGAAGTCAAAAACAGTATAAAAGCAAAAGAGAGGGCACATAATATAGCAAAAATTAGTGGGAAGCTCAAAGATTGGGAAGCTTCTAGAAACCTACTAAAAAAGCCATAAGGAAGGAAAAGATAAAACATGAAGGAAAGCTAGCCAATTACATCAAAGAAGCTAAAAAAAAAACAAGTATTTTCAAATATATAAAGAATAAAAGAGAGGGGAGAGTGGATATTGGTCTACTGGAAAATTACGCTGGAGAGGTTGTAATGGAGGACGAAGAAATGGCAGATGAACTTAATAAGTACTTTGCATCGGTCTTCATTGTGAAAGACATTAGCAGTATGCCAGAAATTCAAGAGTGCCGGGGACAGAAGTAAATGTAGTTGCTATTAAATGAAAACCAAGTCAAAGTACATTTATTATCGAAGTGTGTATACTTTATACAACCTTGAGATTCGTCTCCTTACAGACAGCTGAACAATAAAGAAACCCAATAGATCCCATTAAAACAAAAGAAGACCGCCAAACACAACAATGTGGGAAGAAAAAAAAATTAAAAACCATGCCAACAATAAAAGTAAGCAAATAACATTCAGAACTGAAGTTCATAAAAGTGAGTGCACACTGTGATAGTAGCAGGCCCCAGCCCCGGCCACAGCCACAGCTCAGTGCAGAGAGAGTAAACCTCTCAGTAACGAGTTGAAGTCCAGGCAGAGACAAGTAAACCTCAAGGAGCAGCGAGTTGAACTGGCCCGTGCCTCACACCTGGACCCATCATCCTGTCCTATTCAATCCGGGCCAGTGGTTAAATCTTCCAGACCTTGTTCTTGGACCGGACCCTGCTGCTTTGACATGCCCTGCCACCTCATCTCGGCCCAAACCCAACTTTTCCAATTAGGCTCTGCACCTAAATCAATCAAACCTTGGGTTTTTCCTTGTTCTCGAGCCCAGATTCAGGCCACGCCGCCTCAACTCTGAATCATCTCCGCTTGCCTCACCTCAGTTCTGCCAAATTGAATTGCCTCTAAGTTCACTCTGAGAACAGCCAAACATTGGCTCATTCCCCATTCTCCGACACGAACCCTACCACCATGATTCAGCTTGTACACACCACGCCGCAAATGTCCTGCACCTTCGATACTTCAGTTCCCAGCTCAAAAATGACAGGTCGTACAGGCAGTTCAAAAGCTCAACTCCGTCAGGGAAGTTACAGTCTATTATTTGCAGTGATTGTTAGCAGAAAAGTGTATTAATGAAGTATATAGTTGTTTTCTTTGTTTTATTTGGCACCAGCAAGCAATGGCTGAGCTTCACCAGTGCCATCTTAAACCAGAAGTTAAATGAATAAGGAGAAGGTGCATGGGAAGCCTAAAGATCTGAAGGTAGATAAGTCACCTGGGCCAGATGGATTACACCCCAGGGTTCTGAAAGAGGTAGCTGACGAGATTGTGAAGGCATTAGTAATAATATGTCAAGAATCACAAGACTCTGGTGTGATTCCTAAGGACTAGAAAAATGGAAATATCACTCCACTCTTCAAGAAGGGAGAGAGGCAGAAGAAAAAAAAATGTTAATTAGCTTGACTTCAGTGGTTGGGAAGATGTTGGAGTCCATTATTAAGGATGAGGTTTTGGAGTACTTGGAGATGCATGATAAAGTAGGCTAAAGTCAGCATGGCTTTTTGAAGGGGAAATCTTGCCTGACAATTCTGTTAGAATTCTTGATGAAGGGTCTCAGCCAGAAACGTAGACTGTTTACTCTTTTCCATAAATGCTGCCTGGCCTGCTGAGTTCCTCCAGCATTTTGTGTGTGTTGCTCGGATTTCCAGTATCTGCAGATTGTCTCCTGTTTGTGTTAGAATTCTTTGGGGCAATAACTGGCAGTATAGACAAAGGAGGATGTTGTTTACTTCAATTTTCAGAAGGCCTTCGACAAGTTGCCACACATGAGGCTGTTTAAAAAGATAAAAGCACATGGCATTACAGGAAAGATACTGGAAAGGACAGAAGATTGGCTGATCAACGGGGGAAAGTGGTGGAAACAAAATGGACCTTTTCTATTTGGCTGCAGGCATCTAGTGATGTTCAGCAGGGGTCAATATTGGGACCTCTTTCTTTTCACATTATATTTCAGTGATTTGGATGATGGAATAGATGGTTTTGTGGCCACGGCTGCGGACCAAACAAAGCTAGGTGGAGGGGCAAGTAGTGTTGAGGAAGCAGGGTGTCTTCCGATGGACTTAGACAGTTTGGGAGAATAGACAAAGAGATGACAGATGGAATATAGTGTAGGGAAGTGTATGGTTATGCACTTTGGTAGGAGATACAAAGGCATAAACCATTTTCTAAATGGAGAAACATTTGAAAATCTGAGGTGTGGAAATCATTGTGCAGGATCACTTAAAGGTTCAATTGCAGGATGAGTTGGTGGTAAGGAAGACAAATGTAATGGTAACAGGACTAAAATATATGAAGAAGAATATATTGCTGACGATTCATAAGGCACTGGTGAAGCCTCACTTGGAGTGTTGTGAGCAGTTTTGTGCTTTTTATCAAAGTAAAGATGTGCTGGCATGGGTGAGGATCCGGAAGAAGTTTATGAGAATGATTCGGGGAATGAAAGAGTTAATGTATCAGGAAGGTTTGATCGTTCTGGGCCTGTACTTGCTGGAATTTAGAAGAATGAGGGACAATCTCATTGAAGCCTATTGAATATTGAAAGGGCTAGATAGAGTGGATGTTTCCTATAGTGGGTGAGTCGAGGACCAGAGGGTACAGCGTTAGAATATAGAGACATCCATTTAGAACAGAGATGAGGAGGAATTTCTTTAGCCAGAGAGTAGGGAGTCTGCGGAATTGATTCCAAGTGTTGCTGTAGAGATCAAGTTATTGGGTATATTTAAAGTGAAGTTTGATAGGAGCTTGTTAATAAGGGCATCAAAGGTTATGGGAAGAAGTCAGGAGAATGGGGTTGGGAGAATGGAATTGAGGAGCAAATTCAATGGGCTGAATGGCCTAATTCTGCTTCTATGTCTTATTGTCCAATGGTCTAAGATACAAGGCGGTAAAGGGAATGTACAGGGTAACAGATGCCCTTAATGATACTAATAGCAGCATCTTTGTTACAATAGAGACTCCCCAGTAATGCTAAATAAAACAATATACTGGACCTGCTCAGCAGATCAGGTGGCTGCTGTAGAGAGTAAAATAGTGTCAACTTTTCAGGTTAAGAACCTTTCTTTCAGAGCTCATTAATCTAATACCATAATCTTAGTTCATTCGAACAAAGGTGCTTTCACAGTTTAACTGCTCACACAACACATAAGCATGCAAAACACCATGTTGCTACTGGGAAATGATTGACATTCAGCAACCCGTACACATTTTCGAACAACCCTCTCACCGACTCCGATGCCTTTCATTCTCTCTTCTGTATGCGTGGAGCATTTTCCACAGACTTAATTCTAACTTTGCAAAGCTTTAATTACTTATTCCTTTGTCACATTTCAGACACTTTTGCATTAGGAAGTCACGACTACAGAGACACAAAATTAAAACCTTTAGCTTTCAAATCATTGTGCTTAAACTCGTCACATCAAGGCCACTGACCCCCTTCTCTGAACTGAATATGAACATAGATTTAAGGTACATAAGTGACAATCTTTCTCAAATGGTCTGTTCCGCACTGCAACTCTGAGGTGCCATGAGGAATGCAAATCTTTAAGCTCCAATAGAGGCTTACTCGGGTAAATATATTCATCACTTTGTTTCAGGATCAAACCCATCTGTTCACTTCTCAGTCTTTCCTAAAGCCTGCATGGAATCAGAATCTAAATCAGATTTTATTATCACTGCCATTGATTGTGAAATTTATTGTTTTGCGGCAGCAGTACATTGCAATACATAATAATGCAGCCTATAAGTTACCATAAGGATATAGTAAAGAATTAAATTAAGAAAGTTGCGCAAAAAAAGAGGGGAAAATACCAAGGCAGTGTTGATGGGTAATTGTCCATTCGGAAATCTGATGGTGGAGGGGATGAAGTTGTTCCTAAAACATTGTGTGTGTGTCTTTTCAGTCTCCTGTATTTTCTCCTTGGTGATATCAATGAGAAGAGGGTATACCCCAAGTGATGGGGTCCTCAATAATGGATGCCCCCTTCTTGAGGCGTTGCCTTTTGAAGGTCTGCTGAATGCTGGGGGGGGCTAGTGCCCGTGATAGAGTTGGCCGAGCTTACACGTTTCTGCAGATTTTTTACGATGCTGTGCAATGACCCTCCACACCAGGCAGTGATGCAACCTGTTAGAATGTTCTCCACAGAACACTTGTAGAGGTCTGTGATTGTCTTTGGTGACATATCAATTCTTCTCAGACTCATATTGAAATACAGATGCTGACGTGCCTTCTTAGTAACTGGATCAATATGTTGAGCACAGGATCTATCTTCAGAGATGTTGACACCCAGGAAGTTGAAACTGCTCATCCTTTCCTTGATGCTTGTGAGTCTTAGAACATAGAACAGTACAGCGCAGGAACAGACGGTTCAGCCAACAATGTTGTGCCAAACCAATTAAATTAGTCATCAGATGGTCAGCGAAACTAATCCCCTCTGCCTACACAATGTCAATATCTCGTCATTGTCTTCACATTCATGTGTCTATCCAAACATCTCGTCAAAGTCTCCAATGTATCTTCCTCTACCACCAGCCCAGGCAGCACGGTCCAGGCACCCACCATGCCGTGTAAAAAAAAAAACCCTGTCTCTCACATCTCCCTCAAAATTACTCATGCTCACCTTCAAAGCATGCCCTCTGGTATGAGATATTTCAAGAGTAGTGCTCTTGGGTAAAGCTGTTGGAACCAGTGAGTGAATCAATAAATTCAGGCTCTCTCTGCTCTTTGTAAAAGGTCTATAGACACAGCAGAGATATATATTTTTTCCCTGTGATCAGTAATTAATTTGCACTCTAACTTCAGTTGTGGGATTTGCTATGCACAATATTACTCCATTAGCCTGGCTATAGATTTCCTGGAAGGGATGTGAGCAGCACAGGTTATGCTGGATAACAGCTTCTTTCCCACAGACTGTTAGACTTCTTAACACCCTGCTGCCACCCAGCACACACACACACACACACACACACACACACCCTGTCGAGCTTCTGCTGAGCGAGTTCAGGGAGACATGTACTAAGTTAAAGGGCAGGACCTTCAGGGTTGTGGTCTCAGGACTTCTACCTGTACCACATGCTAGTGAGATCAGAACTAGGGAGATTATACAATTTAATCCAAGAGCAAGGCATAAGATTTTTGGACTATTGGGCTCTGTTCCAGGGAAGGTGAGACCTGTACAAAGGGGATAGTTTGTACCTGAACTGGAGGGGGACTAATATCCAAGTGGGAAGGTTTGTTAATGCTGTACGGTGGGATTTACATTAGAGTTGCGGGGGGTGGGAACCGGAGTGCCAGAACAGTTACTGGAGAGGTTGTGGAGGCAGATGCTGCTAACAATTCAGACAGTTAGGAATCAAAAGGTTGAGCATGGTACGACTAGTGTCCTGAGCTGTGTATATTTCAATGCAAGAAGTATTGGAGAGAAGGTAGATAATATTGCTGAAGATGAGGTAGCTGGTTTACAAACAGAGGCAATATGTAGCAAAGAGAGCCTGTTGATAGGGCAAAATTGCAGTCAACAGGATGAGTTGCAAGGTAAAAGGTGGACAAAATCAAAAAGGGTGAATACAGGACTGAAGCTGATGTATCTGAATGTGCACAGTATACGGAATAAGGTAGTTGAACTTCCAGCACAGTTGCAGATTGACAGATATGATATTGTAGGCATCACGGAATCAAGGATACACATTGTATTGAAAGGACAGCCGGGAAGGCAGAGGGGGCAGCATTGCTCTGTTGGTAAAAAATGAAATCAAATCATTAGAAAGAGGGTCAGAAAGTGTTGAATCATTGTGGATAGAACTAACGAACTGCAAGGGTAAAAAGACCCTCTTGGGAGCAGTATACAGGCTCCCCAAATTGCAAAGGGAGATAGAAAATGCATGCCAAAAGTGCAATGTTACCATAGTCATGGGCGTTTTAAATATGCAGGTAGATTGGGAAAACAAGGTTGCTGCTGAATTACAGGAGGGGGAATTTCTAGATTGCCAATGAGATGGCTTTTTAGAGCAGCTCATGGTTGAGCCCACTAAGGATCAGCTGTTCTGGATGGGGTGTTTTGCAATAAACCAGAATTGATCGGACAGCTTAAGGTAAAATAACTCTTAGGGGATAAGTGATCATAATATGATTGAATTCACCCTGAAATTTAAGAAGGAGAAGCTAAAGTCAGATGTATCAGTATTACAGTGAAGTAAAGGAAATTACAGAGGCATGAGAGAGGAGTTGGCCAGAATTGTTTGGGAAAGAACACCGGCAGAGATAATGGCAAAGCAGTAACGGCTGGAATTTCAGAACACACAGGATATATACACCTCAAAGAGGAAGAAGAGGCTAACTAAAGACATCAAATTCAACATAAAGGCCAAAAAGAGGGCATATAATAGAACAAAAATTATTGGGAAGTTTTTAAAAACCAACAGAAGGCACCAAAAAAAGTTATTAAGAAAGTAAATATGGAATACGAAAATAAGCTGGCCAATAATATTGAAGAGGACCCAAATGTTTCTTCAGATATATAAAGTGTAAAAGAAAGCTGGAAGTGGATATTGGGCTGCTGGAAAAGAATGCTGGAGAGGTAGTAATGGGAGACAATGAAATAATAGATGAGCTGAATAAGTATTTTGCATTAGTCTTCACTGTGGAAGACACTAGCAATATGGTGGAAATTCCAGGTGTCTGAAGTATGCAGTATATGGAATAAGGTAGTTGAACTTGCAGCACAGTGTGTGCAATTACCATAACAAGACAAACGATTCCTGAGAAACTGAAAGGTCTGAAGGTTGACAATTCAGCTGGACTAGATAGTGTACACCCTAGAGTTCTGAAAGAGGTGACTGAAAAGATCATGGAGGCATTAGTAATGATCTTTCAAGAATCACTACATTCTGGAATGGTTCTGGAAAACTGGAAAATTGCAAAGTCATTTCACTCTTCAAGAAGGGAGAGGGGCAGAAGAAAGGAAACTATAGGCCAGTTAGTCTGACCTCAGTGGTTGGAAAAATGTTGGAGTTGATTATTAAGGAAGGGGTCTCAAGGTACTTGGAGGCATATGATAAAATAAGCCATAGTCAGCATGGATTCCTCAAGGGAAAATCTTGCCTGACAAATCTGTTGGAATTCTTTGAGTAAGTAACAAACAGGAAAGATAAAGGAGAATGGGTTGATGTTGTGTACTTAGATTTTCAGAGGGCCTTTGACAAGGTGCCACACATGAGGTTGCTTAACAAGCTATGAGCTTATGGTATTATAGGAAAAAATCTAGCATGGATAAAGCAGTGGCTGATTGGCAGGAGGCAAAGAGTGAGAATAAAGGGAGCCTTTTCTGACTGGCTGCTGGTGACTAGTGGTGTTCTACAGGGCTCTTTGTTGGGACCAATTCTTTTTACGTTATTTGTCAATGATTTCTTTGATGGAATAGATGGATTTGTTGGAAAGTTTGCAGACAATTTGAAGGTAGGTGGGGGGTAGGTAGTTTTGAGGAAGCGGAGAGGCTACAGAAGGGCTTAAACAGATTAGGAGAATGAACAGAGAAATGGCAGATGGAATACAGAGTCAGGAAGTTTATGTCATGCACTCCGGCAGAAGAAATGAAAGGGTTGAATATTTTTAAATGGAGACAAAATATAAAAAAATCTGACATACAAAGGGACTTGGGAGTCCTTGCGCAGGATTCCCTAAAGGTTAATTTGTAGGTTGTATCTGTGGTGAGGAAGGCAAATGCAATGTTAGCAGTCATTTCAAGAGGACTAGAATATAAAAGCAAGTGATGTTGTAATGTTGAAACTTTATAAAGCACTGGTGAGGCCTCACTTGGAATATTGTGAACTGGTTTGGGCCCCTTAGCTTAGAAACGATGAGCTGAAACTGGAGAGGGTTCAAAGGTTGTTCACAGAAATGAATGGCTTATCATATGAAGAATGATGGCTCTGGGCCTGTATTCACTAGAATTTAGAAGAATGAGGGGTGATCTAATTGAAACCTATAGCATGGTGAAAGGCATTAACAGAGTAGCTGTGGAGTAGATGTCTCCTATGATAGGATACTCTGAGGTCAGAAGACACAGCCTCAGAATAGAGGACTGTCCTTTTAGAATGGAGATGAGGAGGAATTTCATTAGCCAGAGAGTGGCAAATTTGTGGAATTCTTTTCTATAAGCAGCTGTGGAGGCCAAATCTTTATATATTTAAGACAGAAGTTGATAGATTCTTGATTGTTCAGGGCATGAAGGGATACGGGGAGAAGTCAGGATACCGGGACTGAGAGGAAAATTGGATCAGCCATGATGGAATGGTGGAGCAGACTCAATGGGCCAAATGGCCTGATTCTGGTCTTATATTTTGTGGTTTTATGAATGCTCTTTTTCTTTTGTTGTAATAGTGTCAGAATCATTACACTGTTTTACATGAACATGCACCTCGCACTTTATGTCAACATGTCAAACTTCATGCCAGGCCACTCAGGGACTTGTGCTAACTTTAATTTCATTTTGTGACTGCATGTTCTGGATGTAACTTATGTGCTGTGTTTGATCATATGTATTCTGTTTCGTACCTTGGCCTCATAGGAATGATGTTTCATTCAGCTGTGTACATGTGTGTGGTTGAACGACAATCGACTTAAGCTTCAACTTGAAGACTTCCTTTGTTAAGCTGAACACTGCTTCAACATGTCTCTAAACCTCACTGACTACTCCTCAACCACTGCAGGGAAAGGACGACTATTTTGTTAATGCCCGGCAAGATTATTTTGCTGAAAATATTACTGCGTGACTTCTAACTTTATTTCAGTCCCCCTTTTCCTGATGGGACATATTCTATTTCCCTGAATATTTCCCTGCAACGTGTGACCCGCAGAAGTGCTCTCAACCAGAAGTGGCACGTTTGTTGTATCACGTGGCTGAACTATGTTCAAAGTTCTAAGTACATTTATTATCAAAGTACGTATATGTTACCATATACTACCCTGAAATTCATCTTCGTGCAGGCACTTACAGGGAAAAATGAAATACAATAACCAAAGTTCAAAGTACATTTATTATCAAGGTACGTATATTATATACCAGCTTGAGATTTATTTCCTTACAGGCAGCCACAAAACAAAGAAATCCAAGAAAACCCATTATAAAAAGAAGACATTATAAAAAAAGAGACCCAATGTGTAGAAAGAAAAACAAACTGTGCAAACAATAAAAAGTAAGCAAATAACATTCAGAACTAAAGTTCACAAAAGCGAGGCCTCAGCCAGTTTATCACTGCAGCCGGTCCAGGAGCCAGTTAGTTCCAGGCTACAGCCTCAGTTCAGCACAGAGCTGTGTAAAACTCACAGAGCAGTGAGCTGAACGCTGGCCTGTCCCTTGCCTCCGGCCCCAACACCCTGACCATTCCAATCTAGCCTGGTGCTTTAATTAGCCAAGCATCAAGCTATTCCTCGCTCCCAGACCCTGGCTCTGCCCCTTTGATATGCTCTCAGGCCCAGGCCCCACTGCCTTGATTCAGCGTGTCCTCTCCTTTCTTCACGGTGGGAGAGGGAAAATGTAAGAATGACTGGATTGTTAGAGTCTCTTGATTATGTAGACGCCTTTCGCGAGGCAGCGGGAATCAATAAAGGGGAATCTGTACATCCCATCCTATCACTGCTAGTTTACCAAAGGATACCAAGAGGCCTGGGGATACTGATATCATTAATAAGATATAGGAGCATATCAAGTGTATGCTCCGACATTTCATCACGGATAATCCATTTCCCTCTACAGTCAGCGAGAGAAGGTGTAAAGTCCGCATGGAAGCACTCAAGTTCTTGATTGGAGTTGTGAGGCAGCAGGCCTGTGCTGGGCTGGAGAACATTATAGAGGTGGGAAAAGGTGAAGTGGTGGATATACTTGAAAACATGAATGAGTAGATTACAAATGGAGGTACTATTAGGTTGGAAGCCAATGGAAGCAGGAGACAATACTGAACAGCCTTTGGTGCATTAGTAAATAGAGCAAACAAAAATGTTTTGGCTCAGACTCCAGTTCATTGCAAGCATGGGATTGGCCAGAAGAGTTCTGGACAACATAAGTGAATTTTACCTTTCCTTGAATTACTGTTCTTCTTTATCCTTCAGTGTTCACTTCCAAGAAATTTCAACCAGGCAATATCATTCAGCTGACAGACACAGACTGTCTTGTGGTGGCAGTAGCCTCATTAGTGAATCACAGTGTGCAATCTGAAAATATCATGTGTTAGGTTGGAATGAAACATTTATTTCTGCAACAGAGTGTTAATGTAAAACCCTGAACAATAAAATGAAGAACTACATGAAGACATATAGTCTTTGTTGCACCATAGAGACCTGGAAAATGTATTTTGTAATTGATTGTATTACATTTGAGTGAATATGCACTTAACCCACAGCAACTGACCAGCATTCCTGGGTGGGATGGGTGTGGATATAGCTCCAACTGAAAATGTTTTTCCTTTTATTTCACTAACTGAAGATTATTGACTGAGAGGGAGCCAGGGGCAGATACCTACATCACAGTTAAAAGCAGACAGTAGTGCATTTGTAGAGTTCTGAACGTCAGGGCCTTGTGGACTACTTCAGAAAAATACTTTAGACAAAGTTTTCAGTTTTTTAAATGTTCATTTAAGGGATAGCGGCTTTTCAGCGGGGAGCCAGCATTTAGTTTCCTCTCTGTAGCTGTCCTTGAGAAGGTGTTATTGAGCTGCATGGGCGGCAAGGCCACATAGCGGTTAGCATCAGCGATCTCTGATGGCGGTTCAATTCCCGCCACTGCCTGTAAAAAGTTTCTGTGTTCACCCAGTGACCGCGTGTTCCAGTTTCCTCACACATTCCAAAGAACCCATGCGTTAGTGAGCTGTGGGCACGTTATGCTGGTGCTGGAGGCGAGGCGACACTTGCGGGCTGCCACCAACACAGCGTCGACTGTTTCGGTCATTGATGTAAACGACACATTTCATTGTGTCATACACATGAGAATGTCTCCAGATACTGGAAATCCAGAGCAACACACACAAAATGCTGGAGGAACTCAGCAGGTCAGGTAGCATCTATGGAAATGAATAAAAGTCCATATTTCAGGACTGAGAAGGAAGGGGGAAGATGCTAGAATTTAAAGGTGGCAAGGAGGACAAGCTCGAAGGCGATAGACGAAGCCAGGTATGTGGGAAAGGTAAATGGCTGGAGAAGAAGGAATCTAATAAGAGAGGAGAGTGAACCATAGTAGAAAGGAAAGGAGGTTATCCAACCTGATGGCATGAATATCAATTTCTCCTTCTGGTTAAAAAATAATCCCCTCCCGCTCCCCTCTTCTTCTATTCCTCGCACTGGTCTCTTACCTCTTGTCACCTGCCAATCCCTTCACCTGAGCCCCTTCCTCCTTCCCTTTCTTCTATGGTCCACTAATCTCTCCTTTCAGATTTCTTCCTCTCCAGACCTTCACCTTTCCTATCCACCTGGCTTAACCTATCACCTTCTAGCTTTCGTCCTTCTCCTACCCCCTCCTTTTTACTCTGGCATCGTCCGCCTTCCTATCCAGTCCTGAAAAAGGATTTTGGCCTGAAACATTGATGTTTCACTGTAAGCTCTGATATGCGTATGACAAATAAAGCTAATCTTTGATATTTAATCTTGCAGTCATTGAGGTGTGGTATACCCATAGTACTGATAGAGATAGAGTTTCCAGGATTCTGACTCAATGAATGCTGAAGGAGTAGTGTTATTGCTTGATTGATTGATTTATCTATGTGTTTATTTATTCATCCATCCATTTATCTATTTATCTATCTATCTATCTATTTATTTGCTTATTCATTTACTTATTTATTTATTTGTTTGTTTGTTGATTTATTTATTTTGCAGTTTACTGTTGAACAGGGCCTTACTGCCCCAGCAACCCACCTATTTAACCCTCGCCTAACCACAGAACAATTTACAATGACCAATTAACCTTTTAACCAGTATGTCTTTGGACTGTGGGAGGGAACCGGAGCAGCCGGAGGTAACCCAAGCATTCACAGGGAGGACATACAGAGTCCTTACAGATGACATCAGAATTGAACTCTGAACTTCGACACCCCAAGCTGCAGTAGAATCGCACTAACTGCCACACTACCAAGGTGCCACAGTATATTTCAAGTTAAGATGGTGTGTGGTTTGGAAGTCATCATCCGGGTGGTGGGTGTACTTCCTGCTTCTATTGCCCTTGTCTAGGGAGGATGCAGCCAGAGGAAGGGGCAAGTAGAATGAGTTGGGCTAGGAACAGAGCCTGTCTGGAAAGTTAAATGGACAGAAATGTTAGGTAGACAAATGAGACTGCCGATGCTGGAAGCTGGCAAGAAGCATTCTGCTGGAGGAATTCAATAGTTTGAGCAGCATCTGTAGGGGCTGAAGAATTTTGGATCAAAACCCTGCCTCAGAAAGTGGACAGTCAAGACAGCCAATATAAAGAGTACATATTGGATGACCTTTTCAGGGCCCAGTACATAGATGCAGTCCTAAGAGGTAACATGTTAATGTTGCGGTTAACGTATCAATTTGCAACACCAGCAACCCAGGTTTAATTCTCACCATTGTAAGGTGTTTGTACACTCTCCCTGTCACCACGTGGGTTTCTTCCAGGTGCTCCTGTTTCCTTCCAAAGACATAAAGATGCAGAAACCAGAGACTTCAGATGTTGGAAATCTGCAGCAACACCAAAAATGCTGGAAGAATTCAATGGGTCAGGCAGCATCTGTGGAAAGAAATCGACAGTCAATGTACCGGTTTGAGACCCTTCATCAGGAACCTACGAATGAGTATTGACAGTTAATTCCTTCCATAGATGCTGCCTAACATGTTGATTTTGTTTAGCATTTTGTGTGTTGCATAAAATGGAACTAATATAGGATTAACACACGTTCAACAGGGGTCCTGCTGAATGGTCTCGGCCTGAAATATTGACTGTACTCTTTTTCATAGATGCTGCCTAACCTGCTGAGTTCCTCCAGCATTCTGTGTGTGTTGCTTGGATTTTCAGCATCTGCAGATTTTCTCATGTTTGCAATTGATTTACAGATTAATATAATGATTCCCTTAATACCAATGACAAGACAATCATTTTATTCCTTTTGTGAGTACCACAGACAATTTCTTAATATACCTTTATGTCAATAAAATCTGTTTGAAATGTAGTCACGATATTCTTGCAATCTTGCAAATCCGCCCTCCCTCTCTCCCTCAGATGATAGCCTTTCTCTGGAGGTCAACAACATCCTTGGTGTGGAGGAAGGGTGCAGCCTACTCAGCCATGGCCCACACATTCTTGAAGGTCATTGTTTACCAGACAAGTTGTAAACCTTTAACATGCAAAGAGCACCAGAAGCTGCTGTCATTTTTGTAGAAAAGAAAAACACTGAGCGATGAATATTAAGAAGACTCGAGAGGTCTCCCTGCTCTGTTCCAAATTAAGGACAATTAGAACCACAGCCTAGATACAGCACATTCAACACCAATGATTTCCCAAAGAACTTGATTAAAGTGATGGCCTAGGTTCTGTAGGAAGGTTGGATTTGAACCCTTAATTCTGTAATGCAAAACCAAGGGGTCAAGGCTAATACATAATAGACAATAATTTAGTGTGCAGATGCAGTAAAAGAGGCACATTACCGCAGGGGCAATATGGTAGTGTAGGATTAGCACAGTGACGTAGTGATTATCATAACACTTTATGCACCAATTATCAGCAGATTGGGTTCAATTCCCATTGTTTTCTTTAAGGAGTCGGTACATTCTCTTTGTGACAGTGTGGGTTTCCTCGGGATGCTTTGGCTTCCTCCCACATTCTGCAAGAACATACGGGTTGGGGTTACTAAGCTGTGGGCATGCTCTGTTGGTGCCAGAAGCGTGGCACACTTGTGGGTGTCCCTAGCACATCACAAAAGATGAGGCAGATGAAGCTATTCACTGTAAGTTTTGAGGTTTTGATGTTTCGATGTTCATGTGACAAGTAAAGCTAATCTTAGGTAAACTAGGAAGGTAAATTAGATACTCCCAGGCAGATGTAGGTGGCTGAAAAAATGATTTATTTTGCTGAACAACTCCACAAGTCTTTATTGGAATGAGAACTGAGTACAGGGATGGGTGGTTGTGCTAAATCATCCCTGTTCTGGGAAACCGGAATGTTGTGTGTGTGTGCTTTCTTTAAAGAGGCAAAATAATTAGACTGAGTCAAGTGCTGAAGAAATTCTGAAAAATTATCAAGCAGATTGGGTGTATACTTTATGGAAAATTTGAAGAATTAGAGGTTGATCAGTTGAACTATTTAAGTATCTAAGGGAGCCTGAGAGGATTAATACTGAGAGAATGTTTCACCTTATCGTGGGATCCAGAATCAGTGACATGGTCCTATAATAAGGAATCAACATTTTATTTCAGAAAGATAAAGTTCCAGAAAGAGAGAGAAAAGAGAAAGAGAGAAAGGAGGGAGAGAGAGAGAGAGAAAGAGAGGGAGAAGAGGGAGAGGGAGGGAGATGGAGATGGAGAGAAATATACAGCAGGCCCGACAGTTCGTAAAGTCAATGTCAATCTCTAACACCTATTTTTATACTAATTCTACCCTAAATCATTAATGTAGCAGTGAGCACAATGTCATTACAGCCCAGGGTATTGGAGTTCTTAGTTTAACTCTGGGGCTACTTTAAGGAGTTTGTACATTGTCCCCAAGACCGTTTCCTCTGAGTGTTCCAGCGTTCTTCCGCCGTCCAAAGATGTACCAATTAGTATGTTAATTGGTCATTATAAATACTCCAGTGTAAACTTGGCTTCACTCTCAGATGAGCTCAAAGCCTCTTATGCTCACTTTGACCATCAAACATGGAGGCACTTTCTCAAACCCCTACAGCCCTCAATAATCCTGTGATTTCAGTCTCTGTGGACAAGGTGAGAGCATCCTCCAGGAAGGTGAAAACATCCAGCCCAGAAGGGGTATCTGGCCAGGTACTATAGACCAGTGTCGATCCACTAGCTGGAGTATTCACCGATATCTTTAATATCTCACTTTAGCAGTCTGGGGTACCCATCTGCTTCAAGTAGACTTCAGTTATACTGGTGCCTAAGAATAACATGGAAAGCTGCCTCAATGACTATCATCCAGTAGCACTTACATCCATTGTGATGAAGTGCTTTGAGCGGTTGGTGATGAAACATATCAGCCCCTCCTTGAGAAGCACCTTAGATCCACCCCATTTTGCCCACCATCACAACAAGTCAACAGCAGATGCAATTTCATTGGCACTTCACTCAATCTTGGAACATCTGGACACCGAAGATACATACATCAAGATATTCTTCATTGACTACAACTTGGCATTCAACACTATCATCCCCTCAAAACAAATCAATAAGCTCCATGTCTTAGGCTTCATTATCTCCTTGTGGAATTCCTTCTTCAGTTTCCTCACTTTCAGAGCGCAGTCATTTCAGATTAGCAACAATAACTCCACAATCTCCCTCAAGGCACGTGCACTACAAGGCTGTGTGCTTAGTCCCTGCTCTACTCCCTTTACACGTATGATTGTGAGGCTAACTACAGCACTGATGCTATATTCAAGTTTGTTGATAACACAACTATTAGTGGCTGAATCAAAGGTGGTGATGAATCAGCACATAGGAGGGATATTGAATGTCTGGCTGAGAGATACTACCGCAATAACTTCTCATACAAAGTCAACAAGACCAAGGAGTTGGTTATTTACTTCAAGAAGAAGAAACCAGAGGTCCATGAGCCAGTCCTCATCAGGGAATCAGAGGTGGAGAGGGTCAACAACTTTAAGTTCCTTGATATTACTTCAGAGAATTTGTGCTGGGTCTAGCATGTAAGTGCCATTATGAACAAAACACAATGGTGTCTCTATAAGATCACAAGACCATAACATATGGGAGCAGAATTAGGCCATTTTGCCCATTGAGTCAGCTTTGCCATTTCATCATGACTGATCCATTTTTCCTTTCAGTCCCAATCTTCTACCTTCTCCCCTATTCCCTTCATGCCTCTACTTTCTTAGAAGTTTATGG
This sequence comes from Mobula birostris, assembly GCF_030028105.1. Lineage (NCBI taxonomy): Eukaryota > Metazoa > Chordata > Chondrichthyes > Myliobatiformes > Myliobatidae > Mobula > Mobula birostris. The sequence goes on along the minus strand of NC_092384.1, from coordinate 75,566,387 downwards.
AGATTTGGCATGTCATCTAAAACTTTGACAAACTTCTACAGATGTGTGGTGGAGAGTATATTGACAGGTAGCACCTCAGCCTGATGTGGAAGCACCACTGCTTTTGTATGGAAAAGCCGACAAAAATTAGTGGACATGGCCCAGTCCATCAAGGGGAATGACCTCCCCACCATTGAGCACACCTACATGGAGTGTTATTAGAAGCATCATAAAGGACAACCACCATTCAGGCCAAGCTCTTTTCTCACTGCTGCCAACTGGAAGAAGGTACAGGAGCTTCGGGACCCACACCTCCAGGTTCAGGAACAGCTAATACCCCTCAACCTTCAGGATCTTGAACCAGAGGGGATAACTTCACTCAATTTCAATTGCTTCATCACTGAGGTGTTCCCACAACTTACAGATTCACTTTCAAAGGCTCATCATCTCAGGTTCAAGATATTTATTGCTTATTTATCTATTACTATTATCATTGTTTCTCTTTCTTTTTTTTATTTGCCCAATTTGTTGTTTTATTTTGCACATTGGTTGTTTGTCCATCCTGTTATGTGTAGTCTTTCATTGATTCTATTGTGTTTCTTTGTATTTAATGTGAATGGCCACAAGAAAATAAATCTCTGGGTTGTATGTGTACTTTTGTAAGAAATTTACTTTTAATTTTGAACTTTGATTAGGCTGAGGTTAAATTGGTAGATTGCTGGGCAGTGTGGCTGGAAGTGCTTGTTCCATGTTGTATCTATAAATAATAACAACAATTAAAAATAAATAACTACCCCTAGATTCTACCACTTGCCTACATACTAGGGACAACTTACGGTAAACAATTTTAACCAACCAATCCACAGATCCTCAGGATATGGGAAGGAAGCTGAGCACCAAGAGGAAATCCCCAGTCACAGTGAAAATGTGCAACAGAATACAGTACTATGCAATAGCCTTAGGCACATATACAGTGCCTATAATAAGTATTCACACCCCTCCCAGAAGTTTTCATACTTTATTGTTTTACAACATTGATTTACAGTGGATTTAATCTGGCTTTTTTGGTACTGATCAACAGAAAAACACTCTTTTTGTGTCAAAGTGAAATCAGATCTCTACAAAATGATTTAAATTAACTACAAATATAAAACACAAAATAATTAATTGCATAAGCATCCCCCCGCCTTTTACATGACACACCAAATCATCACTGGTGCAGCCAATTGGTTTTAGAAGTCACATAATTAGTTATATGGAGATCACCTGTGTGCAGTCAAGGTGCTTCAATTGATTGTAGTAAAATACACCAGGATCTGGAAAGTCCAACTGTTGCTGAGTCAGTATCCTGGCAAAAACTACATCATGAAGACAAAAATAACACTCCATGTGACTCCGTGAAAAGGTTATTGAAAAGCACAAGTCAGGAGATGGATATGTGAAAATTTACAAGTCACTGAATATCCTTTGGAGTACAGTTAAGTCAAGAAATGGAAAGAATATGCCTAGAGCAGACTGTCCTCAAAAACTGAGTGACTGTGCAAGAAGGGGACTAGTGAGGGAGGCCACCAAGAGACCTATAACAACTTTGAAGGAGATACAAGTTTCAGTGGCTGAAATGGAAAAGACTGCACATACAACAACTGCTGCCCAGGTACTTCACCAGTCACAGCTTTATGGAGAGTGAAAAAGAGAAAGACACTGTTGGAAAAAAAAAAGTCACGTGACATCTCAGCTAGAGTTTGTCAGAAGGCATATGGGAGACTGTGAAGTCAGCTAGAAAAAGATTTTATGGTCTGAATGAACTAAAAATGAGCTTTTTGGCCATCAGACTAAATGCTATGTTTGGTATAAGCCAAACAATACACATCATCAAAACAAACCATCACTACTGTGAAGCATGGTGGTGGCTGCATTATGCTGTGGGGATGTTTCACTGCAGTAGGCCCTGGAAGGCTTGTGAAGGTAGAGGGTAAAATGAATGCAGCAAAATACAGGAAATCTTGGAGGAAAACCTGAGGCAGTCTACAAGAGAACTATGAATTGGGAGAAGATTTGTTTTCCAATAAGACTATGATCCCAAGCATAAAGCCAATAGCACACAGGAGTGGCTTAAAAACAACAAAGTTAATATTCTGGAATGGCCAAGTCAGAATCCACACCTCAATCCAATTGAGAATTTGTAGCTGGACTTGAAAAGTGCTGTTCACTCACAATTCCCATGCAATCTGACAGAGCTTGAGTGGTTTTGTAAAAGAGAATGGGGAAAAATTGCCATGTCCAGATGTGCAAAGACTCAAGGTACATCTATTAAATACTGACTCAAAGGGGGTGAATACTTGGGTAATCACTATTTTGTGTTTTATATCTGTAATTAATGTACAGTACTTTGTAGAGATCTGCTTTTACTTTAACATGAAAAGAGTCTTTTTCTGTTGATCAGTGTTAAAAAAAAAAAAGTCAAATTAAATCCAAGGGTGCTGAATACTTTTTATAGGCGCTGTATATTGGTAGGGTGCCTTAGATGTTTGCACAGTATTGTATTTGTCAATGTGGACCAGTAGGAGTTTTTGTAAATCTGACAGGAGCAAGATATTAGGAATGATGGTGGTGGAGTGCAGTGGGAGAGGTGTGGGACAGGTAGCAGAGATAGAGTGCTGGTGTGCAGGGTGGCACAGGAGTAGACACAACCAGCTCTGAGACACTAGGCAAGGTCAATTGATTCCAAACAATTGGTTTACTGATCATACAGAAGTCTCTGTGGTGCTTCCCACTCCCTCCCCTTTCCTTGCCCCCTTCCCACTTTCAGACCACAATAGAGACCCATATCAGAATCAGGTTTATCATCACTCACATACGTCATGATTTTTTTAAAAACTGCAGTACTGTGCCTTGGGTTCCATAGCTAGATATACATGTCAAGGACTTTTCCATGGTACTGTAGCTCCAGGGTCACCTCATAACTATTCTGCCCCAGGAACTTTGGAACTTTCTTCCCAGAGAGCTGTAAATGCAATCCACCTCAATTTTGAAAACTGAGAGAGTGTGAGGTGAAGGAAAGTGGAGTCGAGGCAAGGATCAGACCACTTCCTATCTTGATGAAGAGCAGAGCAGGTTTGGATGACCTGGAGTCAGACACTATGGAGAGTAACAGAACAGAAGCAGGCCCACCTAGTTGATGCTGATCTATTATACTGCCTAGTCCCATCAACTCACATCTGGACCAAAGCCGTTCATACCCCTCCCGACCAAGTACTAACCTTCTCTTAAATGTTGAAATTGAACCTGCATCCACCACTTCCGCTGGAAGATTCATCAACACTCATAGCACCCCCGAGTGAAGAAGTTTTTCTTCATATTTCCCTAAACATTTCACCTTTCACCTTAAACCTTTGACCTCTAGTTCTAGTCTCACCCAACCTCAGAGGGGAAAAAGCCTGCCTGCAGCTACACTACCTATAACTTTAGTACTGAAATGAGGAGGAATTTCTTTAGCCAGAGGGTGGTAACTTGTGGAATTCATTGCCACAGATGGAAATGTATACGTTAAAAGCATTGGTTGATAGATTCTTGCTGGGTAAGGTTATCAAAAGTTACAGGGAAAAGGCAGGAGAATAGGGTTGAGAGGGATAATAAATCAGCCAGGATGGAATGGCAGAGCAAACTCAATGGGCCAAATGGCCTAATTCTGCTCCTATGTCTATGTCTTATACCCCTCATAGATTCATAACTTCTGTCAAATCTTCCCATATTCTCCTGAGCTCCAGGGAATAAACTCCTAACATATTCAACCTTATAACTCAGATCCTCAAGTCCTGGCAAAATCCTTGTACTGTAAGTACTTTCTGTACATTTTCAGTCTTTATTGATGTCTTTCCTGACGATAGGTGACCTACTTTTCCTCCTGTATTTTTTTGTGATGTTATGTTCTTATGGTAATGTTCCTTCCTTCAAACTAACAGAAGGCAAATTAAGCAAAGACTGAACTGAGTCAGTCCCTACTATGTCAGTGCCACATTAGGCAGCCTGCTTCTCATCTGAGCCACCTGCTGAGTCCAAAAACACACCAATTTAATAGAGTTTCATGCTACTTTCTCTGCACAGTTCTTGACATATGCTTAGGGCATATAAGCACAGGAGTTCGTTTGAAGTTCTCATCCCAGCCATTGTCATTGCGAGAGGCAAGGAACATAAATTGGTGGTGGTAAAAATGGAAGGAGGGAAAGATGATTGGTAGCAACTCCCAACTTGTACCTTTGTGTCTAGGTAGTTTTTTTTCAATTATACACACGTTCAGTCATGAATAAGTAAAAAGGTCCTCGCACAGCCGGCTTGCTGTTCACTGGAGTTGACTAGTTGGAGAGGCTGACAAGTGGGGTTGGAGACTGCATTAAGCTGCACTGTTTCAGGCAGAGATGAGTTACAAGTGCTCTCATTTATGCACAAGTGACAGGTGCAAAAATCATCTTTTAGGATCAAGCAAATACCTCGCGGATGGGGGCCACGGTACAGCAGTGGCTAGAGTGATGCTATTACAGCTGGGGGGCGTCAGAATTCAGAGTTCAGTTCTGGCGGACTCTGTAAACAAGTTTGTACATTCCTTCCTGTGTACTCATGGGTTTTCTTCAGGTGCTCTGGCTTCCTCCCACCGTCCAACAACGTAGCAGTTAGTAGAAACATTACAGGCCCTTCAGCCCACAATGGTGTGCTAACCATGTAACCTTCTCGAGAAGCTGCCTGGAATTTCCCTACCGCATAACCTTCTATTTTTCTTAGCTCCTAAGAGTCTCTTAAAAGACTTAATTGGTTAATTGGTAAATAGGTTAAATCGTTGTAAAATGTCCCGTGATGAGTTACATCAGTGGTTTGCTGGGCTGCACAGATTGAAGGGCCAGAATAAAACTTAAAAATAGATGAGAAACTATTGTGTACTTGTTCTTTCAGAAATATGGCACCAGAACAACATTCCATGTACTGTCTCTCTTTGCTGCAGGGGCAACCTCTCTCTCTCTCTCTCTCTCTCTCTCTCCCTCCCCCTCCCTCACTGGAGAGGGAGAGCCTGTCTGAGATACCGAAGTGCTGGATTGTAGACTGGAGTTTGATGGACTCTGGGTCAGTGGACATCTGGTGCTTATGCTGTTGCTTGCATGCGGGGGGTGGGGTGGTGTGGGTTCAGTGCTTCAGCTGGCCTGGGTCGGGGTGGGGTGGTGTTGGTTCAGTGCTTCAGCTGGCCTGGGTCGGGGTGGGGTGGTGTGGGTTCAGTGCTTCAGCTGGCCTGGGTCGGGGTGGGGAAGTGTGGGTCAACTGCTACTTCATACAAAGGGAATGGGGAGTGTGGAGCTTTGGGGCTTCGATGTTACTATCATTCTCAGGACTTCCTTGTTGCGTGGGTGTCTGTGAAGAGGACAAATTTCACGTTATATACTAGATAAATATTTTGATATTAAATGTACTTTGAAACCTTTGAAGCCATGACAGCCAGAAACTTTGACTATATTATTTTGTGACTGTATGTTTTTCTGCTGTTTGTGCTATATACATTTTATGTGCTTTATGTGCTGTGTGGGACTGTATGGACTGCATTTTGCACCTTGGCCCCAGAGAAAAGCTGTTTCATTTGGCTGTATTCATGTGTATGGTTGATTGATAATTAGATCTGAACTTGAACTCAGGTAAGTGGTAGATATCCACTGGTACCTGTGTATTTTCTTGATACATTGAGAAAGTGAAGCATTGCTCATTGTCTGGTTACTCACCGACCAACCTTATTTTAGCGGGAGAGTGCGGGAGGCGATGCAGAATGCAGTTTATTTATACTTAATGTGATTAATCTGTAGCCAGGGTGTGAGGGTTTCTTAAGAGATTAAACCTAATGTCAATTAGTGTCTCCATGCTAATGAGATGTAAATCTCTGTCAGCCCCATAGAAGCTGCTGTTCTCTGCAGCTGTTTAGTAGAGCAAGATGAGAGGTCCTGGAAAACCTTGGAATAAATGTAAACAGAACACGAGCTACGAATTCTGCTGTTGACATTTTGAGCTCCATGTATGGATGAACCCACTATATTGTCTTCTCTTTAATAAGATATGAAAGCACTGAATTAGCTCTCGGTGTGATGCATGCTCATTAGAAAAAAAAAAGTTATAGTTATACAGGAGAGAGGAAGTCTCTTCAGCCCAACTCGTCCATGCTGACCGTGATGTGACATCCATGCTGGACCTGTTTGCTAGCATTTGACCCATAACCTTATAAACCTATCCAATTTATGTACCCATCCAGCTGTTGTTAAAAAGCTGCTGTTATTCCTGCCTTAACCATTTCCTCTGACAGCTCATTCTGCATACACGACTGTGCCAAAGTCTTAGGCACACGTATATAGACTTTTGCACCATCAACATGGAGCTGTCATTGACTTATTCTCTTCTGTTGTCACTGCTGCTTGTGGTGTTCTGCTGAACATTGTTAAGGCATCCATTAGTTTTGCGAGACCATGGATCTGCGCCTGGAAAGTCTTCACTCTCCAGGGCGCAGGCCTGGGCAAAGTTGTATGGAAGACCAGCAGTTGCCCATGCTGCAAGTCTCCCCTCTCCATGACACCAATGTTGGTGGTCAATATTCCCTTGGACAATGTTGTCCAAGGGAAGGGCATTAGGACCCAGCTTGGCACCAGTGACGTCGCAGAGCAATGTGTGATTAAGTGCCTTGCTCAAGGACACAACACGTTGCCTTCAGGTTGCTAGTCCAATGCCTTAACCACTTGGCCACGTGCCCACACGCTGAACACTGTGTGGATGATATATAGGCATCAGAAGGAGTGGCAACATTTGTGAGCTACTCCCAGCACATCCCTGGGTTTGTTGGTTGTTAACACAAATGTTGCATTTCAATGTACACTTGATAAATAAATCTGAATCTGATTCTAAATAGACAATACCTGCTATATCTTGGGAGCCATGTTTTAGTAAAACTGAATGTCAGCAATAAAATCACCCTTGGTACCCTAACAGCATTGAGCACCTGAAGCAAAGGAAGGCTGAAGACTAAAGTATCAAGTCTATCACCAGGCAGGTTCTATTGAGAAACAATGATCTCATTATTTGTTCTTACTCTTTTCAGTAATATCAAAATGGTGGCAGTGATAAACGTATGCAACGGTGACATCTGGCAGACAGTTCACAAACTACTTTTACTTATTCATCTTTCGAATATGATTCTACTACTAAGCTGAGTGCAATTGAAATCTGTGATATTCATTTTGATGGTGTGATTTTGGACTAATTGGGCGATCCGGCACTTCGCTGTCTCTGAGGGAGTTTGGTGTGCAGTCCAGAGGCCTGGAAAGCCATTATTGGCTTCATTGCTTCTCTCTGATTGAAGTATTGAGCAAGGTGGAGGTCAATGTCGACGAGAGTGGAATATGGGCGTGTGTTCGGCACCGTCTGCCTGCTGTCGACTGGCCTTCCTCTCCCTCTCACCAGCTTCTGTCAGATGAAAGTGCATGAGTCTCGGGATCTACGAGGCAAAGATTGTTCAATGAGGCTATGGACTCATTTTGGGGGACTTTGAGGTTCATGTTGCATATAAGTCTGGATTCTGATTTCTCTCTTTTGCTCTTTTTGAGTGGTTTGATTAGGTTGATCAGTGTTGACTGGGACACCTTGGCGAAGGCTGGTTCCGCAATCTGCAGTCAGCTAGCGGTGTGGAACTGAAGTGAACTAAACAGAAAATGACTGGTTCCCAGTTTGCTGTTTGATATTCTACGTGTTCTCTGCTCGTTTTTTGTCATTTGTGCAATTTGTTCTTTTTTTCACATGTTGGGTGTTTAATGTTTCTTCAAACAGGTGCCAGGGTGTTTCTTTGTTTTGTGGCTATCTGCGGAGGATGACTCTGAGATTTGTATCTTGTATGCATACATCAATAATAAATGTTCTTTGAATCTTACAGTAATTTTTGTCTTATACTGTACTATTATTGCAAAACAACAGATTTCATAAGATTTTTTAAGGCATTCGTTAGTCTTGCTCAGGGACACAGCACGCTGCCTCGGCTGGGGCTCGAACTCACGACCTTCAGTTCGCTAGTTGAATGCCTTGACCACGGCCATGTGCCCACTTTTCATAAGATATCTCACTGATAATAAACCTGATTCTGATTCCGACCTCATTGATCAGGTAGAATAAAGACCACAGCTGATCCAATTTTTCCTTCAACCCCAGTCTCCTACCGTCTCCCCATTTCCCTTCATGCCCTGAACAATCAAGAATATATCAACCAATGTGTTAAATATGCTTAAAGAATTGGCCTCCACACTGCTTGTGGTTTTATTAAAAAAAAAGAAATCCATAGATTCACCACACTCTGGCTAAAAAATGTTCCCCTTATCTCTGTTCTAAAAGGACACTCCCTCTATTCTGAGGCTGTGTGCTCTAATCTTATACATTCCCTCCATTTGAAACATCCACTCTAACAAGGCTTTTCGCTGTTTGATAGGTTTCAATGAAGTCACCCCTCATTCTGGAAAATACAAGCCCAGAGCCATCAAAAGCTCTTCAACCCTGGAATCATTTTTGTGAACCTCCTTTCAACCCTCTCCAGTTTCAGCACATCCTTTCTAAACAACAGGAATTCTGCAGATGCTGAAAATTCAAGCAACACACATCAAAGTTGCTGGTGAACGCAGCAGACCAGGCAGCATCTCTGGGAAGAGGTACAGTCGACGTTTCAGGCCGAGACCCTTCGTCGGGACTAACTGAAGGAAGAGTTAGTAAGAGATTTGGAAATGGGAGGGGGAGGGGGGAGATCCAAAATGATAGGAGAAGACAGGAGGGGTAGGGATGGAGCCAAGAACTGGACAGGTGATTGGCAAAGGGAATATGAGAAGATCATGGGACAGGAGGCCCAGGGAGAAAGACAAGGTGGGGGGGGGGGGACCCAGAGGATGGGCAAGGGATATAGTCAGAGGGAGAAAAAGGAAAGTGACAGAAAGAATGTGTGTATAAAAATAAATAACGGATGGGGTACGAGGGGGAGGTGGGCATTAATGGAAGTTAGAGAAGTCATTGTTCATGCCATCAGGTTGGAGGCTACCCAGACGGAATATAAGGTGTTGTTCCTCCAACCTGAGTGTGGCTTCATCTTTACAGTAGAGGAGGCCGTGGATAGACATGTTGGAATGGGATGTGGAATTAAAATGAGTGGCCACTGGGAGATCCTGCTTTCTCTGGTGGACAGAGCGTAGGTGCTCAGCAAAGCGGTCTCCCAGTCTGCGTCGGGTCTCGCCAATATATAGGAGGCCACATCGGGAGCACCGGACGCAGTATATCACCCCAGCCGACTCACAGGTGAAGTGTCACCTCACCTGGAAGGACTGTTTGGGGCCCTGAATGGTGGTAAGGGAGGAAGTGTAAGGGCATGTGTAGCACTTGTTCCGCTTACAAGGATAAGTGTAAGATCCTTTCTAAGATAAGGAGCCCAAACCTGCTCAATACTCCAACTGAAGCCTCACCAGTGTTATATAAAGTCTCAACATTACATATTTGTTTTTATATTCTAGTCCTCTTGAAATGAATACCAACATTGCATTTGCCTTCCTCACCACAGACTCAACCTGCAAATTAACCTTTAGGGAATCCTGCACAAGGACTCCAAAGTCTGTTTGCGTTTCGATTTTTGTATTTTCACACCATTTAGAAAATAGTCAACCCTTTTATTTCTTCTACCAAAGTGCATGACCATACATTTCCCAACAATGTATTCCATCTGCCATTTCTTTACCCATTCTTTTAATCTGTCTAAGTCCTTCTATAGCCTCTCTACTTCCTCAGAACAACCTGCCACTCCAGCTAATTTCATATTGTCTGCAAACTTTACAACAAAGCCGTCAATTCCATCATCCAAATTATTCATATACTATGTAAGAATCGGTCCCAGCACAAACACCTGTGGAACACCATTAGTCACCAGCAGCCAGTCAGAAAAGGCTTCTCTTTGCCTCCTGCCAATCAACCGCTGCTTTATCCATGCTAGAAACTTCCCTGTAATACCATGGGGTCATAGCTTGTTAAGCAGCCTCGTGTGGTACCTTGTTGTAGGCCTCCTGAAGATCCATGTACATATCAACCAATTCCACTTTGTCTATCCTACTTGTTATTACTTCGAAGAAGTCCAACAAATTTGTCAAGCAAAGTTTTCCTTTGAGGAAACCATGCTGACAATGGCCAATTTTATCATATTGCCTCTAAGTACCCTGAGACCTCATCCTTAACAATCAACTCCAACACTTTCCCGGCCACCGAGGTCAGACTAACTGGCCTATAGTTTCCTTTCTTCTGCCCCACTCCCTTCTTGAAGAGTGGACTGATATTTACAATTTTCCAGTCATCCGGAACCATTCCAGAATGTAATGATTCTTAAAAGATCATTACTAACACGTAATGATCTTTTCAATGTGTTACTAACACGGTAACACTTTGAAGCTGCACCCTCTCTAATATGCTGGTGGAGAGAGTTTTACTTGTTTTTTTTAGCGCTGGAAATAGTTACATTCGGACACGTCTCGGTAGCGTGGCAGCAGGATGGCCGCATTGTGTTTTCCAGGGACCAACTGATTGCGCTCATGCCCGCCGGTTTAGCGAACAGAGCAGCGGACATCCCGGCTGAAATCTGGAGGAAAACAGACAGAGGATGCAGAGGGGGATCAAAAAGGTGAGGGAAGAGGACCGGGTCAAGACAACAGAGACTTGTGTTGAAGAGAAGTTATAAGCCATTTCTCCCCCCTCTCATCATGGGAAATATGAGATCGCTGGGGAATAAAATCGACGAACTGACGACGCTTGTCAGGAGTCAGAGAACATTTCGGGAGAGCAATGTCATGTGCTTTACTGAGACGTGGCTGAACGAGGACATACCCGATCAAAGCATTTCCATTGAGAGCTTTGAGCTGACCAGAATTGCACTGAGAGTGGTAAGCGTAAAGGAGGGGGGCTGGCGGTTCTGGTAAACAACAGATGGTGCAATCCTGGGCATATTACGATCAAGGAATGTGTTTGTAGCCCGGATATTGAACTTTTTGCTGTTGGACTCCGGCCTTATTATTTGCCAAGGGAAATCTTGCATTCAGTTGAGGTTGTTGTGTACATCCCTCCCTCTGCCAACCCGACGTCGGCGTGTAACATCATTTGGTTGATATGTACATGGATCTTCAGGAGGCCTACAACAAGGTACCACACGAGGCTGCTTAACAAGCTATGACCCCATGGTATTACAGGGAAGTTTCTAGCATGGATAAAGCAGCGGGTGATTGGCAGGAGACTGTAACGTCATAGCCAGACTACAAACCCAGCACCTGAGTGCCCTCATTACCATCTCGGGTGACTTCAACCATATTATCATGGCTAGAACACTGCCCAACTTCACGCAGTATGTGAGCTGTACAACCAGAGGGGAGAGGGCTCTGGATTTGATGTACGCTAACGTTAAGGATGCATACAGCTCCTCTCCCCTCCCCCCACTGGGAAGGTCAGATCACAACCTGGTGCATCCAAAACCCTGCTACGTGCCTCTGGTGAAGAGTAAACCTGCAACCTTGAGGACAGTGAGAAAATGGTCAGAGGAGGCTTACGAGGCGCTCCAGGGTTGTTTTGAGGTGACAGACTGGCAGGCACTCTGTGAGCCACATGGAGAGGATATTGATGCGCTCACAGAGTGCATCACTGATTACATCAACTTCCGTGTGGACTGCAATGTTCCGACAAGAACTGTCCTTTGTTATTCAAATAACAAGCCATGGGTGACAAAGGACATTAAGGACATCCTGAATGCTAAAAAGAGGACGTTTAGAGATGGAGAGATGGAAATAGGGAGGAGCTGAGGGTAATACAGAGGGACCTGAAAGCCAGGATCAGGGAGGCTAACGACAGGTACAGGAGGAAGCTTGAGTGGAAACTCCAGCAGAACAACATGAGAGAGGTCTGGAGGGGGATGAGGACCATCATTGGGTTCCGTCAAACTAGCAACAGAGGACCTGAAGGCAGTGTGGACAGGGCCAATGGACATAACCTGTTCTTTAACAGATTTGACATTGTGGCCCCTGCCCATCCCCCACATGAGCCATCTGTTGTCGGTCCCCCAACCAACACATATTCCACTCTCCCCTCCTACCCCTCTTCACAGTCCCCCACCCTGCTCTCACGACTATACCCCTTTCCCACACGAAACCACCACGGTGGGCTTCACAGCTGAACAGGTGAGAAGACAGCTAAAATGTCTCAACCCAAGCAAGGCTGCAGGACCGGATGGTGTCAGTACCAGGGTGCTCAAAGCCTGTGCCCCTCAGCTATGTGGAGCACTTCGCCATGTACTCAACCTGAGACTGAGGCTCCGGAGGGTTCCTGTGCTGTGGAAGATATCCTGCCTTGTCCCTGGGCCGAAGACGTCGTGCCCCAGCAGCCTCAATGACAACAGACTGGTGGCATTGACCTCCCACATCATGAAGACCCTGGAGAGACTTGTTCTGGAGCTGCTCCGGCCTATGGTCAGGCCACACTTAGATCCCCTCCAGTTTGCCTACCAGCCCCGACTAGGAGTTGAGGATGCCATCGTCTACCTGCTGAAATGTGTCTACGCCCACCTGGACAAGCCGGCAAGCACTGTGAGGGTCATGTTTTTTGACTTCTGCAGTGCGTTCAACACCATCCACCCTGCTCTGCTGGGGGAGAAGCTGACAGCGATGCAGGTGGATGCTTCCCTAGTGTCATAGATTCTTGATTACCTGACTGGCAGACCACAGTATGTGTGCTTGCAATGCTGTGTGTCTGACAGAGTGATCAGCAGCACTGGGGCTCCACAGGGGACTGTCTTGTCTCCCTTTCTCTTCACCATTTACACATCGGACTTCAACTACTGCACAGAGTCTTGTCATCTTCAGAAGTTTTCAGATGACTCTGCCATAGTTGGATGCATCAGCAAGGGAGATTAGGCTAAGTACAGGGCTACGGTAGGAAATTTTGTCACATGGTGTGAGCAGAATTATCTGCAGCTTAATGTGAAAAAGACTAAGGAGCTGGTGGTAGACCTGAGGAGAGCTAAGGTACCGGTCACCCCTGTTTCTATCCAGGGGGTCAGAGTGGACATGGTGGAGGATTACAAATACCTGGGGATACGAATTGACAATAAACTGGACTGGTCAAAGAACGCTGAGGCTGTCTACAAGAAGGGTCAGAGCCGTGTCTATTTTCTGAGGAGACTGAGGTCGTTTAACATCTGCCGGATGATGCTGAGGATGTTCTACGAGTCTGTGGTGGTCAGTGCTATCATGTTTGCTGTTGTGTGCTGGGGTAGCAGGCTGAGGGTAGCAGACACCAACTGAATCAACAAACTCATTCATAAGGCCAGTGATGTTGTGGGGATGGAACTGGACTCTCTGACGGTGGTGTCTGAAAAGAGGATGCTGTCCAAGTTGCATGCCATCTTGGTCAATGTCTCCCATCCACTACATAATGTACTGGGTGGGGACAGGAGTACATTCAGCCAGGGGCTCATTCCACTGAGATGCAACACAGAGTGTCAGGAAGTCATTCCTGCCTGTGGCCATCAAACTTTACAACTCCTCCCTTGGAGGATCAGACACCCTGAGCCAATAGGCTGGTCCTGGACTTATTTCATAATTTACTGGCATTATTTACATATTACTATTTAACTATTTATGGTTCTATTACTATTTATTATTTATGGTGCAACTGTAACAAAAACCAATTTCCCCCGGGATCAATAAAGTATGACTATGACTAATGCCTTCACGATCACTTCAGCCACTTCTTTTAGAATTCTGGGGTGCACACCATCTGGTCCAGGTTACTTATTGACCTTCAGTTTCCCATAAACCTTCTCTCCAATAGTGCTAACTTCACACACTTCATGCCCCCTGACACCTGGAAGTTCCACCATACTGCTAGAGTCTTCCACAGTGAAGACTCTTTCAAAATACTTATTCAGTTCGTCAACTATTTCATTGTCCCCCATTACTACTTCTGAATGGTCCTCCAGCAATCTGATATCCATACTCTCTTCTATTTTACACCTCGTGTATCTGAAGAATCTTTTGGTATCCTCTTTAGTATTATTGGCTAGCTTACTTTCGTATTCCATCTTTGCCTTCCTAGTAGCTGTTTAGTTGCTTTCTGTTGGTTTTAAAAGCTTCCTAATCCTCTAAACTTTCCACTAATGAAGTATTGCATTGTATCATCATGGTGATCTCAACAAAATCCTCCAATCCATCAATGAAATATTGTAAGTGGACTGTCATCAGCGTCCTCTCTCAGGTCAACTTTCTCATCACTGAGGGCCTAGATTTGCATTGTTTGCTCCAGTCGACAAGTGACCTTGTGTACAGAATCCTGAATTGAATCACCACATTTTCTCTCACTTCAAGAACTCTCTGCTGAGAAGGAAAATTCTCTCCTTCCCAGCAAAGACCAGAAGTTGGAGGAAATTACAGGAAAGTTACTGGCATGGTTAGAGCATTGGCTGATTGGTAGGAGGCAGTGAGTACGAATAAAAGGATTCTTTTCTGGCTGTCTGCCAGTGACTTGTGATGTCTGCAGGGGTCAGATCAGAATCAGGTTTATTATCATCGGCATGTGATGTGAAATTTGTTAACTTAGCAGCAGCAGTTCAATGCAATACATAATCTAACAGCGAGCAGAAAAAAAAAACTAAAATAAAAACGTAATAATAAACAAGTAAATCAATTACGTATATTGAATAGATTATTTAAAAATGTGCAAAAACAGAAACACTGTATATTAAAAAAAGTGAGGTTGTGTCCAAAGCTTCAAAGTCCATTTAGGAATCAGAAGGCGGAGGGGAAGAAGCTGTTCCTGAAACACTGAGTGTGTGCCTTCAGGCTTCTGTATCTCCTACCTGATGGTAAAGGTGAGAATAGGGCATGTTCTGGGCGCTGGAGGTCCTTAATAATGGACATTGCCTTTCTGAGACACTGCTCCCTAAAGATGTCCTGAGTACGTTGTAGGCTAGTGCCCAAGATGGAGCTGACTAGATTTACAACCCTCTGCAGCTTCTTTCGGTCCTGTGCAGTAGCCCCTCCATACCAAACAGTAATGCAGCCTGTCAGAATGCTCTCCACGGTACAAATATAAAGTTTTTGAGTGTATTTGTTGACATGCCAAATCATTTTAAACTCCTAATAAAGTATAGCCGCTGTCTTGCCTTCTTTATGACTACATCAATATATTGGGACCAGGTAAGATCCTCAGAGATCTTGACACCCAGGAACTTGAAGCTGCTCACTCTCTCCACTTCTGATCCCTCTATGAGGATTGGTATTTGTTCCTTTGTCTTACCCTTCCTGAAGTCCATAATCAGCTCTTTCGTTTTACTGACGTTGGAGTGCCAGTTTGTTTCTGTGGCACTATTCTGCTAGTTGGCATGTTAGTGTTTGAACCACTTCTTTTTATGTGTATATCAATGATTTAGATGATGGAATAGATGGCTTTATTGCCAAGTTTGCAGATAATACCAAGATTGATGGAGGGGCAGGTAGTGTTGACGAAACAGGTAGACTGCAGAAGGACTTAGACAGATTAAGAGAATGGGCAAGAAAGTGGCAAATGAAATACAATGTTGGATAGAAGAAATAATTGCAGACTATTTTCTAAATGGGTAGAAAAATCCAAAAATCTTTAATGTTTGCAGACTTGTGCAAAACACCCTAAAGGTTAATTTGCAGGTAGAGTCAGTAATGAGGAAGGCAAATGCAATATTGGCATTCATTTTAAAAGGTCTAGAATACAAGAGCAGGGATGTAATGCTGAGGTTTTATAAGGCACTGGTGAGTTCTCACCTTGAATATTGTGAACAGTTTTGGGCTCCTCATCTAAGAAAAGATACGCTGGCATTGGAGAGGGTCCAGAGACAATTCACAAGGGTGTTTGATAGCTCTGGGTCTGTACTCGATGGAATTTAGAAGGCTGAGTGTGGATCTCATTGAAGCCATTCAAATGTTGAAAGGCTTAGACAGAATAGATGTGGAAAGGATGTTTCCCATGGTGGGGGAGTCTAGGACAAGAGGGCACAGCCTCAGTATAGAGGGGCATCCATTTAAAATAGAGATGTGGAGAAATTTCTTTAGCCAGAGGGTGGTGAATTTGTGGAATTTATTACCACAGGCAGCTGTGGAGGCCAGGTTGTTGGGTGTATTTAAGGCAGAGATTGATAAGTTCTTGATTGGACATGGCATCAAAGGTTACGGTGAGAAGGCCGGGGAGTGGGGCTGAGGGGGGGAAGACAGGATCAGCCATGATTGAATGGCGGAGCAGACTCAATCAGCTAAACGGCCTAATTCTATTCCTATGTCGTATGTCTAAATGTTTTAAATTATCCCCAATGTATCATTTTCATCACCATACAGGAATCACAGGCTCAAACTTGAGAAGGAACATACAGGAAGGGACTTCGTGTCTCCACAATGTAATCGGTCATAGCCCATCTAAGTTGTCCAAACCACCCACACTGTCAATCACCACCTGTCCCAACTGTGGAAGTCTGGGAATCCCAAGTAGGATACTTCACATTTCACAGAATTGGGACAGAAGCAAACCATGTTTAGCTTCAAAAGACTGCCTGGGGAAAAATAAAAGATTGTGGAACACAGCTCAGAGATCATGTCTTGTTCAGAGATGGTGAATGGTTGAAAAACAAAACAAAAAAAAAAATTGATGAAAGTATTTGGGTGTGTAAGGTGATCTCATCACACCACGAATCTCAGAATCTAGACTAAACCTCTATACTGACACCTTGGAGTAGAAGCACATGGTTCCCAGAGAGTGCAGGCACAAATAGACAGGAGAGTGAAGAAGGCTTTTGGCAGGATAGTCTTCATCAGTCAGGGTACTGAATATAAAAGGTGGCAGGTTATGATGTAATTGTACAGGTCACTGGAAAGGCCATGTTTGGAATATAGTTCAGTATTGGTTGCTCTGCTAACGGTAAGATGTTATTAAACTAGACAGCATGCAGAGAAAGGATGCAGCCTGGACTTAAAGGGTTGATTTGAAAGGAGAGGTTGAACAGACTTTATTCCTTGGAGCGCAGGAGACTGAGAAATTATGTTGCAAAGATGTAAATTTTTTTAAGGGTTCTACATTAATAAGGTGAGTGCAGTGAGTCTTTTTCCCTGAGTTGGGAAATCAAGAACAAGAGGTCATAGGGTTAAGGAGAGGGGTGGGATATTCATTAAGAACTCGAGGACAACTTTTTTCTACAAATAAAGAGTGGTATATACAGTACTGTGCAAAAATCTTTGGCAAACACAGGTATATACAGTAGTTAGGATATCTAAGACTTCAGCACAGTACTGCAGTAATTTTGTGTATTGCACTGTATTGCTGACAAAAAAAATGAATTTCATGACATATGTGAGTGATGATAAACCTAATTCTGATATGGGTCTCCATTGTGGACTAAAAGTAGGAAAGAACGGAGTAGGCAGGAGAATCATGTTTGTGAAAAGGAAAAGGAGTGCTGAGAGAGCGGGAAGCATAAGAGACATGCTGTAATGATCAATAAACCAATTGCTTGGAATCAAATAACCTTGCCTGTTGTCTCAGGGTTGGGTATGTCTGCACCTATGCCACCCCCACCCCTAGCTCTCCTCTGCCACTTGTGCTGCACCCCTCCTGAACATTCCCATCATTCTTTGCTCCTGCCAACTTTCCTCAACCACATTCTCTAGCAGCTTGTTCAACATATTCACCATCCTCTGCATACAAAAAAAAAAAAAAAATTCCTCCTTGAAGTTCCTTTTACATCTTTCCACTCCCATGTAAATTTATGCTCCCTAGTTTTGGGCTTCCTACACTGGGGAAAGGATTGTTGCCATCCACCTTACCTATGCCTCTTATAATTGTATACTCTTCTGTAGGATCACACTGCACTCTTCTACATTAAAAGGGATAAAAACTTGGTCTAGACAGCCTCTCCCTGCAGCTTAGGTCTGCTAGTACTGGTAATATTCTTTTAAATCTTCTCTGCACTCTCTCCAATTTCACCCTGTTCTTCTTTAGCTACATTCCAAGGTACAAAGTCTTAGCCTGGCCATCCTGTCCCTGTAGCTTAGGTCCTCTAGTCCTGGCAACATCCACGTAAATCTGTCTTCACTCTCTCCAGTTTAACCGTGTCCTCTTTATAACAGACTGACCAAAGCTGTATACTCCACCGCAAGTACAACCTCTCAAGTGACTTACACAAGTGCAACATGATATAGTTTCTTGTTTTTTGTCAGAGGATGATGAAGAAAACTTTTATAATGCCTTGTTTGTGCAGTGGGACAATTTCAAGGAATTGGCATCACATTGCCACTAGGTATACTGGAATATCTCGCACACAGAGCAATAAAATAATTAGACTAAAGATGAGGAATTTGTTCTTCAGGAACATTGCCTGAAGCAGCATTATTTAAAAGCACCTCCCAAATCTAATCCCATCTATCTGATCCTATCCCGGATGGACTCACTTGTATCTTTCTAGCTGCACCAGCATTTCTCCCTGGTATTGGGTGGGTTGTCTGCCTTCTGAAGTAAAGACAGATTACAGATGCTTTGCTGGGTTAATGGATGGTCCTCCTGTCCTCCCTGCTGAGGAGTTAGGTGGGATGGAGTTCCACTGCAATTTATACTATCAGTCAGAAAGAAATCTTTCACTTTTCAGGGATATACATTCAGCAAAATATAAGAATTGTTATAATGTGGTACTGCTGATTACATAATACTGAAAGCAGGAACTAAAGGAGGCAAGTTATGCATAATAAACTCACTCAAGCAGCAGTGCAACATGGTGAATTTGTTGATTAATGGATATTTATTACCTTCAACGCAGGAAAAATCTTCTACACTTTTCTCTAATTCATCATGAGCTTTGATCATGTCTTCCAGCCAGGATGGAGGTGAGCTACAGTCTCTGTTAAGGTTATGTCTCAGGCTTAGTTATTTTTTCAGTTCCAAGGGATGGTGTTAGGGTTCAAACTGGGGTTAGGTACAGGGATGTGGTGAGTTAGAGGTCAGGCTGGAGCCTGGGTCTATGCTTTACATTCTGCGACATGAACAAAAGACTTCTGTGGATAGATATCTGGCCAGCAAGATCTCTGGATGAAGAGCAGTGAGGTTAAGGGCGGGTTTCTGTGAAACACCCCCAGGTCAGTGAGTCTTTGTGGGATCAGCAGGATTGGAAGTCCATGCTGGCAGGGCATCCAAGGTTCAGTGACTTCTTCGGTACAGGAGTTGGTAAGTCCTGAGTTTAGGGTCTCATCATCAGTGGATCCAGAATTCAAGGCCTGTTGTTTCTGGTCCCATCTTTGGTGAATTCTGGGATTGATACCGAAGATCCAACCTTCGAAGGTCAATCAGAATTCCGGATATCAAGGTTTGATGGCCAAAGCCCTCAGTCTGTGAGTTTGCAAGTCCACTGTTGAAGTCGGAAGCCTGATGTCTATGAGTCAGTGAGTCAAATGGAGGGGGGGCGGGGGGACTGGAGGCTGCCTGTCCTGGTGTTGGAGCACTATGAAAGGATGGGTGAGGGGGTGGATGGGAGGGAGGATATGGAGCTGTTTTCTAGTGCTTTTGCAAGATCAAAGGTGATGTCTTCTCAATGATTCCAAGGCCGACTGTAAAGTCAAGGGTCAACCTGATTGTAAGACCATAAGATTTTGGAGCAGAATTAGGCCATTTGGCCCATCAAATTTTCTCCACCATTTCATCATGACTGATCCATTTCCCTCTCGGACCCATTCTCCTGCCATCTGCCGTATCCTTTTATGTCCTGACTAATCAAGAATCTATCAACATCCACCCTAAATATACCCAATGACTTGGCCTCCACAGCCACATGTGGTAACAAATTCCACAGATTCACCACTATCTGGCTAAAGAAATTTCATCTCACCTCACCTCAGTTCTACATGAACACCCCTCTATTCTGAGGCTGTGCCCTGTGGTCTTAAACTCCTCCACCATAGGAAACATCCTTTCCTCATTCACTCTATCTTGGCCTTTTAACATTTGATAGGTTTTAAGGAGACCCCCCTCATTCTTCTGAATTCCATTGAGTATAGGCCCAGAGCCATCAAACTCTCCTGATATGAGAAGCCTTTCAATTCCAAAATAATTTCCATGAACCTCATTTGAACCTGCTCCCATGTCAACACTTCCTTTCTTAGATAAGAGGCCCAAAACTTTTCACAATACCCAAGTGAGACCTTACCAGTGTCTCATAAAGCCTTAGCATTATATCCTTTCTTATATATTCTTGTCCAGGGGTCCCCAACCTTTTTTGCACTGCGGACTGGTTTAATATTGACAATATTCTTGTGGACCGGCTGACTGGGGGGGGGTGGGGTTGGTAGGGTTGCCAATGGACAAGAGTAGCAGTCAAATATATTGAGCTTACTCTGAGAAAGACTACATTGACCATGAAGCCTTGTGCGGGCACCAGTCCGCATGCGTGTGCATGCCGATTTTTTTTTCTACAAATCATTTTTGGCGATTCTGTTCCCGGGGGCGGCGGGGTGTTAATCACGACCGGAATATAGGTGATAAGTTGCTAATATACTCAATTTCGTTTCTAAAAGGGATTATCTAACGAATTTAATAGTAAACACACAGCGCATATTTTCCTTCCATGAATATAGTGATAAGTCAATTATAAGTCAATAGCATCATAACATTTTAAGTAACATTTGGATATTAAACACACATTGCATATTTTCCTCATATGAACATATAAAATCATTGCAAAACACCAATATTGCTGAATCAGTGGGAGCCCTGGGCTTGTTTTCCTGCAACGAGATGGTCCCATCGAGAGGTGACGGGAGACAGCGATACTCGAAGGGGGTTCCTTATGTCCAGTCTATTCTGCAATTTAGTTTTCATTGCACTCATTGCAGAAAACCCCGCCTCGCAGAGATATGATGTTGGAAATGGAAGCAACGTTTTCAGTGCTTTTGTGGCTATCTCAGGACATTTAGCCTTGACTTTGATCCAGAATGCCAGCAGAGATGTTATGTCAAACATACTTTTCAGCCCGCCGTCATTTGCAAGCTCGAGAAGTTGATCTCCTTCCGGCGCTGACATGGACGACGCGTGTGTAATGACCTTGCGTGCATTCAAGCTCAACAGTGGGTGTGACAGGTAATGAGGAAAGGTGAGGCTGACTCATATCGCCAAAACATATCGTTTCCTCGCGGCCCAGTAGCACGTGCTTTGCAGCCCGGTGGTTGGGGACTGCTGTTCTAGTCCTCTCAAAATGATTGCTAACACTGCATTTGCCTTCCTCACACTGACTCAAACTTCAAATTAACTTTAGGGAATCTTGCACGGGGACTCCCAGGTCCCTTTACATCTTGAAGATTCAAATTTTCTCTCCAATTAGAAGATAGACTATACTTTTATTTCTTCTACCAAAATGCATGACTGTACACTTCCTGACAATTTGGAATGTGGCAGCACCCGGGGGCTGCCCCCAGTATATCCTCAGGTCATGTTGGTTGTTAACACAGATCTCACATTTCACTGTACGTTCTGATGTGCAGGTGATTTAAAAAAAGTGAATCTGACTCTAAATGGGTGGTGCAGTGGTGCATTTTTTGGAGCCTCTGCCTCGATTTTGCTGTTTGATTCAAGGACTGAATGGTTGAAGGGAAGTTGTTGTTCTTTACCTTGGTGTGGAACATCAACCTTCTGTACTTCCTGACCAATGGTAGCTGTGAGAAGATGTCATGGCCTGGATAATGAGGATCTTTGATGAATATTGCCTTCTTGAGGCATTACCTCCTGTAGAATCTATCAATGGTTGGGAGAGAACTGTCCTTGGTCTATTGGGCAGATTTCATTACTTTCTGCAGTTATACTTTTAGGTGAGATCTAAAGCTGATGGATATCAGGTGGATCAAAACAAAATCTCTCATTCATGATATTCAGATTTTTTGCTTGCAAGCTAAAAAAGAGTTCAGAGCATGCTAGACAGAGGATTGATTTAACTGTTGAACATTATAAAATTCAAGGTTAATGGGACAATGAGTCTGAAGCTAGGAGACTTCAACCCACTCACGATTAACAGTTAGGGAATGAGCTCAAAATATCACAACTTAACATAAATATACATCTATTTACTAATTGCAAAAGACAAACGAAATTTGCTGTAAGTACCTGCTGATTATTGTTTCCTTGGTGAGTAATTTCCTTGTAATTAAAACTGGTAGACTTAAGAACTGTTCTAGCCTCATTTCCTATAGCAATTTCACTTTAATAAGTATGTTAAACACTTCCCTCCCATCTCCATTATTCTTGTTATTATGTGATAGTACCAGCAGGCTTTTCAGCACCAGGAGGTATCATAGAAGACCCAGATCTTTGATTGTAGAGAGCAATAATGTAAGGTTATCTCTGCATGTGGTTTTGTTGGCAGAATACCTGACTCTGGATTAGAAAAACCTCCATGGAATTAAGCTCAAATATTTCAACAGCAATCTTAATGGAGTCATGGATTGAGTCAGAGACCATGGTAACAGGCTCTTCAGCTCAGCTTGTCCATGTTGACCAAGAATCACATCTAAGCTAGTTCCTTTTGCACATCTTTGTCTTATGCCCCCCCTAGTGCAGGGGGTCCAAACCATTTTTATGCCATTGACCAATACCATTAAATAAGAGGATCTATGAATCCAGATTGGGAGCAAGGAACTGACTGTAGACTTCAGCAGAGGGAAACCAGAGATCAACTAGCCAGTCCTCATTGGAGGATCAGAAGTAGAAAGGGTTAGCAATTTAAAATTCTTGGGTGTTACTATTTCAGAGTATCAGTCCTGAACCCCGCACGTAAGTGCAATTGCAAAGAAAGTACATCTCTACTTTTCAGGAGTCTGTGGAGTTTCAGCAAGACATCTAAAACTTTGACAAACTTCTATATTGTGTAGTGGAGAGTGTATTGACTGGCTGCATCATGGGCTGGTGTGGAAGTACCAATGCCTTTGAATGGAAAATGGTAGTCGATTTGGCCCAGTACATCATAGGTATAGCAGCTCCCAACCATTGTATAGATCTACATGAAATGCTGTTGTAGGAAAGCAGCATCCATCATCAGAGATCCCCACCACTCTGGCCATGCTCTCTTCTCACTATTGCCATCAGGTAGAAGGTACAAGAGCCCCAGGACTCACACCACTAGGTTCAAGAACAGTAATTACCCCTCCAATGATCAGGCATTTTGAACAAAAATGGATAGCTACACTCACTCCTATCCATTAAAATGTTCCCACAACCAATGATCTCACATTAAGGACTCTTTATCGGGTTATCCCGTGTTCTCATAATTTATTGCTATTTACTTATAATTGCAATTGCAGTATTTGTTGTCTTCTGCACTTGGCTTGATCTTTCATTGATCCTGTTATAGTTACTATTCTAAAGATTTGCTGAGTAAGCCTTCAGGAAAATGAATCTTGGGGTTATACGTATGACATACGTATGTACATTGATAATAAATTTACTTCAAACATTTGAACTTTGAAACTTGGAAACCTCGCTCTGGTGTCTAAACCATTCTTGTGCATGTACCTGTCTGTCTTTTGTTGTTATTACACCTAACTCAACCACTTCCTCTGGCAGCTCATTCTATACACATATCACCTACTGTGTGTATATAAAAAAAAACTCCTCAAATTCTCATTAAATATTTAACTTCTTGCCTTAAAACTATGGGTCCTAGTTGTTGATTCCCCGGCCCTGAAAAACACTTTGTGTGCATTCAAGCTGTTTATGCCCATCATGATTTTGTATACCTCTAGATTATAACCATGTAACCATATAACAATTACAGCACGGAAACAGGCTATCTCAGCCCTTCTAGTCCGTGCCGAACTCTTACCCTATCCTATTCCCACCGACCTGCACTCAGCCCATAACCCTCCATTCCTTTCCTGTCCATATATCTATCCAATGTAACTTTAAATGACAATATAGAACCTGCCTCAACCACTTCTGCTGGAAGCTCATTCCACACAGCTACCACCCTCTGAGTAAAGAAGCTCCCCCTCATGTTACGCCTAAACTTTTGTCCTCTAATTCTCAACCCATACCCTCTTGTTTGAATCTTCCCCACTCTCAATGGAGAAAGTCTAACCACGTCAACTCTATCAATCCCCCTCACAATTTTAAACACCTCTATCAAATCTCCCCTCAACCTTCTATGCTCCAAAGAATAAAGACCTAACTTGTTCAACCTTTCTCTGTAACTTAGGAGATGAAACCCAGGCAACATTTTAGTAAACCACCTCTGTACTCTCTCAATTTTATTGACATCCTTAGATTAACCCTCAGTTTTCTACAGTCCAAGGAATAAAGTCCTAGCCTGCCCTCCCCATCCCTAATACTCAGCCCTTGACGCCTTGACAACATCCTTGTATAAAAAAAAATCAGCACTCTTTCCATTTTACTGCCATCTTTCTGACAGCAGGGTGACCAAAAATGAACACAATAGTCCTACTGATGTAGTTATGTACCACCTCTTCAAAAAGAGAATCATTCTGCCCTGTCCATCCTTCTCGTAAACCTATATGCCTGTATCGCATTGCTTGCTCCAGGGAAAACAAACCACCTCCTTTTCTAGTCTCCCCTTTAAAAGAATTAAATCAATCTCCATTAATCTTCCCAAAAGTGATCTTGCCACTTTATTAAAGACCATAAAAGTTGTCACCTAGTCAATTTTCTAACCCTTCAATAAATAGCTTCTGGGAGATAGCTAGTCAATATGTTATTGCAGTTTGTGGGAGGTTTTGTGGGTTAATTGCTGCCTGTGTTGCTTAGATTATGATAATGAATATATTCCAAAACTGTCTTGGATGTTTCGATTAAATGCCTATTTTCTTATTCTTACCATTGCCCCTCTTTTGTTGCTGTTTAGAAGGTCACAGAGTGCCAGCTTCTTGAACCACAGCAGTTTGTGTGATGAAGGTGTGTGATGATATTGTTGGAGAGATGGCCCCAGGATTTAGAAGCAGTGATGTTAAAGGACCAGGGGTATATTTCCAGGGCTATAGTTGGAGGTGTTCCCTTGTTCTGAATGCTTTTGTCAGCAACGTCAGGCAGCATGGTAGCATAGTGGTTAGCGTAACACTATTACAGGTTCAGCTATAAGATCAGAATTCAATTCTGCCGCAATCTGTACGGAGTTTGAACACTCTCCCTGCGACTGTGTGGATTTCCCCTGGGTTCTCTGGTTTCCTCCTACAGTCTAAAGACATGTGGTTAGGGTTAGTAACTTGTGGGCATTCTATGTTGGGATCGGAAGCATGACAACACTTGCAGGCTGCCCCCAGCACAATCCTCGCTGATTTGATTAAATGCAAACACCACATTTAACTGCATGTTCAAATGACATGTGACAAGTAAAGCTCATCTCACTTCTTGCTGGTTGCAGTTATCGATTTCGAAGGTGCATTGCAGTGTAGGCTTGTAGCGTGGGGTGCGGCTTATTTGCGGTTGAAAGCTGCTTCCATCATGATTGGTCAGTTTAAAAACTGCAGCTGCTCTTCCCATTTGTTGGCTTGTGTGCCTAGGCAATTGTGTCCAGATCAAGTACCTCTGGGGTACAAAAAATAGCACCTGTGAGAGATTCTCTCTCACCCCTTTGTCCCCAAAACCATTGAGAAAGTTTGCTTCATGCACTTTCAACTGAGTATCTGTTGAATATTTAGTTCTGTAGGTTGTGTAACTTGGGGGGACTTAAATGTTTGGTTGAATTTTTTTTTACTGTTTGTAAATGAATGATTAGTACGCCAATTCACAGTCAGTGTTTTCTGTCTCACCCACCAAACTTGTGAATCTGCTTCAATGTTACAAGTCTAGACCAGTAATTTGTCATTGGTTTATTAATGTCACATGCATAGAGATACAGTGAAAAACTTCTATTTTACATGCTGCCCAAGCAGATCATTCCAAATGTAAATACATCAAGGTTGTACAAAGGGAAAAGAAATAACAGTATACCTATCTATTTATTTATTTAGACATACTGTGTGGAATAGGTCCTTCTGATTATTTGAGCTACACTGCCCCACAACACCATACAAACCCAATTTAACCCTAACCAAATCATGGGATAATTTAAAAATACCAATTAACCTACTACCAGGTTAAAAAAACTTGCCCCTGACCTCTCCTCTGTACCTACTTCCAAGCACCTTAAAACTATGCCCTCTCGTGCCAGCCATTTCAGCCCTGGGGAAAGGCCTCTGACTATCCACACGATCAATGCTTCTCATTATCTTGTACACATCGATCATGTCACTTCTCATTCTCCGTCGCTCCAAGGAGACAAGGCCAAGTTCACTCAACCTGTTCTCATAAGGCATGCTCCCCAATCCAGGCAACATCCTTGTAAATCTCCTCTGCACCCTTTCTATGGTTTCCACGTCCTTCCTATAGTGAGGTGACCAGAACTGAGCACAGTACTCTAAGTGGGGTCTGACCAGGGTCCTATATAGTTGCAACATTACCTCTCGGCTCTTAAACTCAATCACACAATTGATGAAGACCAATGCACCGTATGCCTTCTTAACTACAGAGTCAACCTGCGTAGCAGCTTTGAGTGTCCTATGGACTCGGACCCCAGGATCCCTCTGATCCTCCACACTGCCAAGAGTCTTACCGTTAATGCTATATTCTGCCATCATATTTGACCTGCCAAAATGAACCACCTTACACTTATCTGGGTTGAACTCCATCTGCCACTTCTCAGCCCAGTTTTGCATCCTATCAATGTCCCGTTGTAACCTCTGACAGCCCTCCACACTATCCACAACACCCCCAACCTTTGTGTCATCAGCGAATTTACTAACCCATCTGTCCACTTCCTCATCCAGGTCATTTATAAAAATCACAAAGAGTAGTTGTCCCAGAACAGATCCCTGAGGCACACCACTGGTGACCAACCTCCATGCAGAATATGACCCGTCTACAGCCACTCTTTGCCTTCTGTGGGCAAGCCATTTCTGGATCCACAAAGCAATGTCCCCTTGGATCCCATGCCTCCTTACTTTCTCAGTAAGCCTTACATGGGGCTTAATTTAAAGCCAAATGCAGGAAATAGGGCCAGTTCAGATAGACAACTTGGTCAACATAAACAAGTTGGTCTGAAGGACTTGATTGCATGCTGTATAGTGCGATGGTTCTACCGGCATGTAAAGACCATAAGACAAAGGAGCAGAATTAGGCCATTGAGTCTGTTCATCATGGCTGATTCCAGATCCCACTGCCATCTCGCCATATCCTTTGGGACCAATCAGGAAACGAGACCTTTCAACATTTTATATTTTCAATATAAGTAAAGAACTGAGTTGTTCCTTTTAAAGTCCAAGTCAAGCCACAGTGAAGGGAGTGAATGTTCAGGGTGGTAGATGAAGTTCTAACCAAGATTACTTTGTCCTTTATGGCACTGAGACACTATGGCATCACTGGAGTTGCAGTCATCCAGGTTTACTGACTGGTTTGAGCTAAGTATGATCCATAATAATCAGAGTCAGGTTTCAGGGTAGGTTAATTTCCAACTCAGCTATCATGGACTGACAACTTTAGTTAGCTGCATTAGTTGAAATTTCATCTCAAGTAATTTACTTTGAACTTTGAAGTAATTACCTTTCACTGCACAGGTCATCAGTCATGTTAGCCCTGAACTGGAATCCAGCAGTTGGACCTTCCAAATACAGGTTTATTTTTACTACAATCAGTTGAAACACCTTGACTGCACACAGGTGATCCCCATTTAAATAAATATGTGACTTCTAAAACCAATTGATTGCACCAGTGATGATTTGATGTGTCATATTAAAGGGGGTGCATACTTATGCAATCAATTATTTTGTATTTTATACTTGAAATTAATTTAGATCACTTTTTAGAGATCTGTTTTCACATTGACACGAAAGAATCTTTTTCTGTTGATCAGTGTCAAAAATAACAAATTAAATCCACTGTGATTCAATGAAGTAAAACAATAAAACATGAAGAGTTCCAAAGGGAAATGAATACTTATAGGCGCTGTATATAGGTGATTATATTGAACCACAAAAAAGCATAAGTTAAATTGGAAATAACTCAAAAAATGTGTAGTTCGGGTGTTTGATGGTTGAGTTGAGTTGTTTTCTGATCCTAGCGATCCTAGCAATCCATTTGCAAACGTTTCATCACCATACAAGGAGAAGTCATCAGTGTTCTGTCCATTTGTGGTGTGTCCTCAGGATGTTTGGCTTTTATGTACTTATTGATCAGTAGATTGGTTTGCATATGATATGTTACTTGGTGTCCCATTGTTTGGCTCTTTACTGGGGAGTAGTTCTATTCGAGTTTCTAGCTTACGATTGAAGAAGCTGAACAGAGGGGTGATGTCAAATAGTCTCTACCCAAGATCGAGAGGGGCACAAATTCAACTGGGCATCAGTGAAATTCATGGTTTAAACAAACACATGGCATGCAAGAGAATTTCTGGGAGCATGGTTTTCCCCAAATAATTCCATAAGCAGATATGTAGAGCTCAATCCCTTCTATAAGTCATTGCGACTAAAATTCCAGACAACCCACAGAGTTCGCCACGCAATCAATTAGCGATGAGACTCCTCCTTACATCAAAATTGAGTTACCAATCAACTGATAGGGGATTCAATAGTTCGGGGGGCAGATAGGAGGTTCTGTGGGAAAGATTGAGAATCCCGGATGGTCTATTGTCTCCCTAGTGCCAGGGTCTGTGATATCTCGGATCGAGTTAACATATTCTCAAGAGGGAGGGTGAGCAGCCAGATGTTGTGATCCATGTAGGGACCAATGACATGGATAGGAAGAAGGAGGAGGTCCTGCAAAGAAAATTTAGGGAGTTAGGTGCAAAGTTGAAGGACAGGACCTCCAGGGTTGCAATCTCAGGATTGCTACCTGTGCCACATGCTAGTGAGGATAGAAATAGGAAGATAATGCTGCTAAATACTTGTCTAAGGAGTTGCTGCAGGAGGGAGGGCTTCATGTTTCTGGACAATTGGGCCTTGTTCCAGGGAAGGTGGGACCTGCTCTGATGGGCTGCACCTGAACTGGAGGGGGACTAACATCCCTGCGGGAAAGTTTACTAGTGCTGCTCTGGGGGGTTTAAAGTAGATTTGCAGACAGAGGGGAAACAGAGTGTTAGAGCAGATAGTGAGGTGGAGGAGGATAAAGGTCATGAGAGAACTGTAAGTATAGCACATGGAGTAAAGCCAGATCTAACATATAAAGAGGCTTTGAGGAAAGGGTAACAGAATAAAGGGTGTAGAGGTAGTAGGGTAGAATGGCTAAAGTGCGTGTACTTCAATGCAAGAAGCATCAGGAACAAAGGTGATGAACTGAGAGCTTGTATACATAGATGAAATTATGATGTAGTGGCCATTACAGAGACTTGGCTGGCACCAGGGCAGGAATGGATTCTCAATATTCCTGGATTTCAGTGCTTTAAAAGGGATAGAGAGGGGGCAAAAGGGGGAGGAGGGGTGGCATTACTGGTCAGGGATACTATTACAGCTACAGAAAGGGTGGGTAATGTAGTGTTTTAGTCAGAATGGGTAGAAGTCAGGAACAGGAAGGGAGCAGTTACTCTATTCTATAGGCTATAGGAGTATTCTATAGGCTCCTTGGTAGCAGCAAAGTTACCGAGGTGCAGATTGGAAGGCAGATTTTGGAAAGGTGCTAAAATAACAGGGTTGTTATCATGGGTGACTTTAACTTCCCTAATATTGATTGGCACCTGGGCACCTGATTAGTTCCAATAGTTTAGATGGGGCAGAGTTTATTAAGTGTGTCCAGGACAGATTTCTATCACAGTATGTTGACAGGCCAACTAATGTGAATGCCATACTAGATCTAGTATTAGGTAACAAACCGGGTCAGGTCACAGACCTCTCAGTGGGCGAGCATCTGGGAGACAGTGACCACCGCTCCCTGGCCTTTACCATTATCATGGAAAAGGATAGAATCAGAGAGGACAGGAAAATTTTTAATTGGGGATTGGGAAAATTGAGGCTATAAGGCTAGAAATTGTGGGTGTGAATTGGGATGACGTTTTTGCAGGGAAATGTACTATGGACATGTGGTCAATGTTTTGGGATCTCTTGCAAGATGTTAGGGATAAATTTGCCCTGGTGAGGAAGATAAAGAATGGTAGGGTGAAGGAACCATGGGTGACAAGTGAGGTGGAGAATCTAGTCAGATGGAAGAAGGCAGCATACATGAGGTTTAGGAAGCAAGGATCAAATGGGTCTATTGAGGAATATAGGGTAGCAAGAAAGAAGATAAAGATGCGGCTAAGGATAGCAAGAAGAAGGCCTTGGCGAGTGGGGTAAAGGAAAATCCCAAGGCATTCTTCAATTATGTGAAGAACAAAAGGATGACAGGAATGAAGATAGGACTGATTAGAAATAAAGATGGGAAGATGTGCCTGGAGGCTGTGGAAGTGAGCAAGGTCCTCAATGAATACTTCTCTTCGGTATTCACCAATGAGAGGCAACTTGATGATGGTGAGGACAATATGAGTGGGGTTGTTGTTTTGGAGCATGTTGATATTAAGGGAGAAGAGGAGTTGGAGTTGTTAAAATACATTAGGACGGATAAATCCCCGGGATGTTCCCCAGGCTGCTCCACAAGTTGAAGGAAGAGATTTCTGAGCCTCTGGCTAGGATCTTTATGTCCTTGTTGTCCATTGGGATGGTACCAGAGGATTGGAGGGAGGCAAATGTTGTCCCCTTGTTCAAAAAAGGTAGTAGGGATAGTCCAGGTAATTATAGACCAGTGAGCCTTACGTCTGTGGTGGGAAAGCTGTTGGAAAAGATTCTTAGAGATAGGATCTATGGGCATTTAGAGAATCATGGTCTGATCAGGGACAGTCAGTATGGCTTTGAGAAGGGCAGATCCTGTCTAACAAGCCTGTTAGAGTTCTTTGAGGAGGTGACCAGGCAAATAGATGAGGGTAGTGCAGTGGATGTGATCTATATGGATTTTAGTAAGGCATTTGACAAGTTTCCACGTGGTAGGTTTATTCAGAAAGTCAGAAGGCATGGGATCCAGGGAAGTTTGGCCAGGTGGCTTCAGAATTGGCTTGACTGCAGAAAGCAGAGGGTCAAGGTGGAGGGAGTACATTTGGATTGGAGGGTTGTGACTAGTGGTGTCTCATAAGGATCAGTTCTGGGACCTCTACTTTTTGTGATTTCTATTAATGACCTGGATGTGTGGGTAGAAGGGTGGGTTGGCAAGTTTGCAGATGACACAAATGTTGATGGTGTTGTGGATAGTGTAGAGGATTGTTGAAGATTGCAGAGGGACACTGATAAGATGCAGAAGTGGGCTGAGAAGTGGCAGATGGAGTTCAACCTGGAGAAGTGTGAGGTGGTACACTTTGGAAGGACAAACTCCAAGGCAGAGTACAAAGTAAATGGCAGGATACTTGGAAGTGTGGAACAGCAGAGGGATCTTGGGGTACATGTCCACAGATCCCTGAAAGTTGCCTCACAGGTGGATACGGTAGTTAAGAAAACTTTCATAAGTCGAGGGATAGAGTTTAAGAGTCGCGGGGTAATGATGCAGCTCTATAAATCTCTGGTTAGGCCACACTTGGAGTACTGTGTCCAGTTCTGGTCGCCTCACTGTAGGAAGGATGTGGAAGCATTGGAAAGGGTACAGAGGACATTTTCCAGGATGCTGCCTGGTTTAGAGAGTATGCATTATGTTCAGAGATTAAGGGAGCTAGGGCTTTACTCTCTGGAGAGAAGGAGGATGAGAGGAGACATGATAGAGGCATACAAGATATTACGAGGAATAGCCAGAGTGGACAGCCAGCGCCTCTTCCCCAGGGCAACACTGCTCAATACAAGAGGACATGGCTTTAAGGTAAAGTGTGAGAAATTCAAGGGGGATATTAGAGGAAGGTTGTTTACTCAGAGAATGGTCAGTGGAATGCACTGCCTGAGTCAGTGGTGGAGGCAGATACACTAGTGAAATTTAAGAGACGACCAGACAGGTGTATGGAGGAATTTAAGGTGGGGGTTTATATGGGAGGCAGGGTTTAAGGGTCGGCACAACATTGTGGGCTGAAGGGCCTGTGCTGTGCTGTTCTATGTTCTATGATTGATACTTCTATAAAAGCCAAGCCTTCAGAAGACACACCACAAGTGAACAGTGCACAGAAGGTGTCTCCTCATATGATGATGAAACATTTTCAACTGGATTGCCAAGATCAGTGCAAAACTCAAACCAACCATAAGCTAAGTTATAAGAAAAACAGCAATTCTACTGACCAATCCAACATAGGAAGCAAACAACTGACGGGATTATATACTTGAATTTTCAGAATGAGAAGCATAATCCAAGGCATTCTCAGATTTATTTGTTTATCACGAGTACATCAAATCACACAAGTGAAACAACTAGCACAATCTGTCATGAGAGGCTAAATAAACTTGGGTTGTTTTCTCTGGAGCATCGGAGGCTGAGGGAGATATGACAGATAATTACAAGATTGTGAGAGACATAGATAGAGTGGACAGAGAGTATCGGTTTCCCAGGGTTAAAATGTCTAATACCAGAGGACACGCATTGAAGGTGAGAGGGCATAGGTTCAAGGGGAATGTGATGAATAAGATCTTTATTCAGAGTGTTGTGGATGCCTGGGATATGCTGGCTGGTACGGTGGTAGAGGCAAATACATTCGAGGCCCTTCAGAGACATTTTGCTAGGTACTTGGATGTGAGGAAGATGGAGGTATAGGGATATGGTATAGGTAGGAGGGATTAGTAATTGGGCTGTTTTTGATTTGCTTTTCAGCTGGATCAACAAAACATTGTGGGCTGAATGGCCTGTTCCTGTACTGTTCTATGTTAACCCAATGAAGTGCTGAGGGCAGCCCGCAAGTTTAGCCACTCATTCTGGCGCCAACATAGCATAGCCACAATGTCCAGCAGAACAAAACAGAACACAACGAAGGAGGACACAACCAGCAGCAAAGCAGCAAGCCCCTTTCCTGTCACTCACAATCACACACCCACACACACAGTCCTCTATCTCAACCACAGGCTTCAGCCATCGGACTTCAGCTTCCTGACTGTTGACTGTCTTTCAGGCAGTGATCTTTGGACTAGCCTATGACAGAACCTCGAACTGCAGTCCTCAAACTCCAGGCCAAGCGACTCACTGGTCCCTGTGCTTCCTGCACTTTGAGTCTTTGAGAGAATTGAAAGTCTAAAGAAATAACCTACTCACTATGCAGTACATATACATACCTTTCAATTAGCTTGAACCTATTGACCTTCTAAGTTCACCTATGTTTACTGATCTATGGCTTGGCTCACTGTTGCTGATGGAATGTGTTGCATCCACTGATATATTAAATCAGATACCGCTTCTTTAATTTGTCGGAGGGGTGTTACTTCACCCCTCTGCTCACTGGCCCCTGGAGAGGCCAGAGTTTGACAAATTGCTGGAGGTCTTCCATTGTCAGAAATAATGAATGAACGACAGGGACAGTAAGCGAGAAATAGGACTCATTAAGAAACAATATTTCATCTTCAATTTGAGTCCTTGCAATGTAAAAAAAAAAAATCTGTAAAGACAAGTGTTAATTTGCCAAATACCATGATCTGCTAATTATCTGTGATTTCGGGCCAAGTGCCACAGGCCGTGCATAATTATATGCACAGTGACTTCAAGAGGTGGGTTCCCATTAAAAAAAGGAATATTCACAGAGTTTAGAAAAGTATCCAGCATCTGTTGTGAGACAGAAAGATAAAAGAACATGCTAAATTGAGGCACAGAGCCTCTAGGAAAGGGAAAAAAAAGGTTCAGAAAGAGGTCTACAGCAAGAGCATAATAATTCAGGGTGATGTTTCCAGGAGAGCACTGAAATAGTT
Source organism: Mobula birostris (assembly GCF_030028105.1). Lineage (NCBI taxonomy): Eukaryota > Metazoa > Chordata > Chondrichthyes > Myliobatiformes > Myliobatidae > Mobula > Mobula birostris. Next base: position 75,532,437 of record NC_092384.1, on the reverse strand, counting down.
CAAAGTTCAAAATAAATTTATTATCAGAGTGCAGATATATCACAATGTACTAGCTTGAGATTCATTTTCTTGCAGACATTTACAGGAAAATAAATCGGCTTCCATCATTAGAGACCCCCGTCACCCAGGTCATGCCTTGTTCTCATTACTACCATCAGGAAGGAGGCACAGAAGCCTGAGGGGACACACTCAGTGATTCAGGAACAGCTCTTTCCCCTCCACCATCCATTTTCAAAATGATATTGAATCCATGAACATGACTTCACTACTTCGTATTTCTATTTTTGCATTACTTCTGTTTTTTTCCTATTTTTATGTATTGCATTGCACTGCTGCCACAAAAACACCACATTTCCCGATATATACTGGTGATATTAAAGCTGATTCTGATTTATGAAACACTATAAAGACTGACAATCAAATAAAGAGCAAAAGAAGACAAATTGTGCAAATAATAATAAATAATAAATTTAATAAATAATACTGAATTGTATAGTCCTTGAAAGTGAATCTATAGGTTGTGAAGATAAATCTCAAGGTTGTATATGATATATATTTTGATAGTAAATTTCCTTTGAGCTTTGGGTCAGTTCAGCAGTGAGGTGACACCGCAAGCTGTACTGGTGAACCTGATGCGCACGAGATGATGCAAAGACCCATTGCACAGTACTGTATTTGTCAACGTCAATGTGGAGTGGAGAGTGAGTTTGTAAATCTGGCAGCAAAGGATTTTGGAAATGGTATGTTCTGCAGTGCCGTGGGAGAGATGTGGGATAGGTGGCAGAGAAGGAGAGCCAGAGGCGGTGGGTGACACGGGTGCAGAAACACCCAGCCTTGAGAGACCAGGCAAGGTCATTGAATATCAAACTATTGATCATTACAGAATGTCTCTCTGGTGCTTCCCACTCCCTCTCCTCTCCCTTCACTTTTTTTCAACCATGATTCCCCTCTCCCTGGTTCCTTTCCCACTCTCAGTCCACAGTAGAGACCAAGTTGTAAAGTCTCTCTGCAACTGGATTCTAGACTTCCTGACTGGGAGACCTCAGTCAGTCCGAATTGGAAGCAGCATCTCCAACACTGTCACACTGAGCATGGGCGCCCCCCAGGACTATGTGCTCAGTCCACTGCTGTTCACTGTGCTGGCCCACGACTGTGCTGCAACACACAGCTCGAACAACATCATCAAGTTTTCCGATGACACGACCGTGGTGGGTCTCATCAGCAAGAATGATGAGTCAGCATACAGAGAGGAGGTGCAGCGGCTAACGGACTGGTGCAGAGCCAACAGCCTGTCTCTGAATGTGAACAAAACAAAAGAGATGGTTATTGACTTGAGGAGGACACGGAGCGACCACCCTCCGCTGAACATTGACGACTCCTCCGTAGAGATCGTCAAGAGCACCAAATTTCTTGGTGTTCACCTGGCGGAGAATCTCACCTGGTCCCTCAACACCAGCTCCATAGCAAAGAAAGCCCAGCAGCATCTTTACTTTCTGCTAAGGCTGAGAAAAGTCCATCTCCCACCCCCCGCCCCCCATCCTCACCACATTCTACAGAGGTTGTATTGAGAGCATCCTGAGCAGCTGCACCATGGCCTGATTCGGAAATTGTAACATCTCAGATTGCAAGACCCTGCAGCGGATATTGAGGTCAGCTGAGAAGATCACTGGGGTCTCTCTTCCTGACATTACAGACATTTACATCACACGCTGCATCCACAAAGCAAACAGCATTATGAAGGACCCCACGCACACCTCATATAAACTCTTCTCCCTCCTGCCATCTGGAAAAAGGCACCGAAGCATTTGGGCTCTCATGACCAGACTATGTAACAGTTTCTTCCCCCAAGCCATCAGACTCCTCAATACACAGAGCCTGGCTTAACACCAACCTCCTATACCCTCTACTGTGTCTACTGTCTTGTTTATTATTTATTATTATTTATTGTCATGCCTGCACTGTTTTATGCACTTTATGCCGTCCTGGATAGGTCTGTAGTCTAGTGTAGTTCTTGTGTTTTTTTTTCTTACATAGTTCAGAGTAGTTTTTGTATTGTTTCATGTAGCACCATGGTCCTGGAAAATGTTGTCTCATTTTTACTATGTTCTGTACCGTGACTTGACTTGACAATATCAGAATCAGATTTATCATCATTCACTTATGTCGTAATTTTTTTTTTATTGTAGCAGCAGTCCAGAGCAATACATAAAATTATTACAGTACTGTAGAAGAGTCTTGGGCATCCTAGCTATATATACATATTCCTAAGACTTTTGCACAGTACTGTGGAAACAAACATTCCCTCAAACCTATTTTTGCCAGAGGTGAACTGAATTTGTCCACAGCTCAGCGTTCCTCCTTGTCCCATCTAAACCTTGAATCGCCAACACTCCAAAACTATGCTGAATATATACTCAATGATCTCTTTGTACACCTCGTTAATACAAATACCTAACCAACTGGCAGCAACTCAATGGACAAAAGCATGCAGACATAGTCAAGAGGTTCAGTTGTTTTGACCAAGCATCAGAATGGGGAAGAAATTTAATCTAAGTGACTTTGACGATGGAAATGTGTGGCACATGGCCAAGTGGTTAGGGCGTTGGACTAGCGATCTGAAGGTCGTGGGCTCGAGCCTCGGCTGAGGCAGCTTGTGTAAGGCACTTAACCACACAATGCTCCAAATGCTCCAGTCTACTTAGCTGAGAATGGGTACCGGAAAAAATGCTGGGGTTTAACCTGACAATAGACTGGCATCCTATTCGGGGGGGGGTGGGGGGGAAGTCTCGTACTCTCAGTCACTTCACGCCACGGAAACTGGCATAAAACCTGATTGGCCACAAGGCTCGTGACAGACTTTTCCTTTTCTTTTTCAATATTTTTATTGATATTATATAAATTGCATGAATACAAATACAAAATTCAAAAGGATACAAGTAAATAATACAAATTACATTACATTTAAATCGCAGTAATATGATCATAGTAACCCATATTCCAAATCAGTCATGTAAAAAAAAAAGATTGAATTATGAAATGAAATAAAATAGAATAATTGTATTTTATTTAAAAAATCTACCCCCACTACCAAAATGAGCTGGTTGATAAAAAAAAAGAGAAGAATAAAGAGAAATACCTTACTATATGATATTATGATAATAATGGCTCAGATCCATACTTTAATAACAGTTCAAAGATTATGAAAATAATTCAGAAAGCGCCCCATAACATTAGAAAATCATGCTTAGAATCAGAAATCGAACAACGAATCTTCTCTAGATCAAGGCACAACATGACATCAGATAACCATTGAACGTGAGTTGGGTGGGGGGGGGGGCGGCGGCTGCCTTCTTCCATTTGAGCAAGATAGCCCTTCTGGCCATCGAGACATAAAGGCCAATACCCGCACATTAGATGGCTCCAATTTTGAAGCACTATCCTCAACAATATCAAACAATGCAGTCAAAGGATTGGGCTTAAAACTGACGTTGAAAAGTACAGAAAAAGTTTGAAATACAACTTTCCAAAATTGTTCAAGGCTCGGACATATCCAAAATATATGAATTAGTAGGGCCACTCCATTATTACATCTATCACAGTAATGGAAATATCTGCGTAGAAATGAGAGAGCTTGTCTTTAGACATATGAACTCTGTGTACCACTTTGAATTGTAGTAAAGAATGACGAGCTCATAATGATGAAGAATTAATCAATTTTAAAATAATCTTCCAGCTCTCTACAGACTTTAATCTTTAATCTTGACCATGGAATGATGGTAGGCAGAGTGTTTTGAAAATTTCAGAAACTGCTGATCTCCTGGGATTTTTCTGCATAACAGTCTCTAGTTTGCAGAAAATGCAGCAAAATAAAAGCCCAGAAAAAAAAACAAAAGAAAAAATCCAGCAGGTGGCAGTTATGTTGGCAAAAATACCTTGTAAATGAAAGGAGTCAAAAAAGATTGGTCAGACTGGTTCAAATGCCAGGAATGTGACAATAATTCAAATAACCACATGTTACAACTGTGGTGTGCAGAAGAGCACCTCTGAGCACAAAACAGATCAAATCTTGAAGTGGATGGGCTACAGCGGCTGGAGACCATGAACATAGACTCAGTAGCCAATTTATTAACTACAGGAGGTAACTAATTAACTGGTTATTGAGTGTACAATCCTTTGTAGGATGATTTTCCAAAGATTCCTAAGGAGCAGAGAAGGAATTTCTTCTCCTCTCAGTCAGAATCAGATTAATTATCGCAGCCTTATATGAAGTGAAATGTGTTAGTTTGCATCAGTTCAAAGACAGAGAATTGCTGTAAGTGATAAGATACGGATACAATGCAAATACAAAGGAATAACAGAAATTCAGAAATTAAAAGGCAGAGAGGAAGATGTTTCTGAATCATTGAGCATTGGTCTTCAGGCTCCTGCAGCTCCTCTCTGATAGGAGTATCATGAGGGCTTGTCCCAGGTCATGAGAGTCCCTCGTGATGGATGATGCCTTCCTCAGGCACCACTTCTTTAAAATGTCCTTGACAATGGGGACAGTTGTGTCTTTAGTGGAGCTGCCTGACTCTGTAACACTCTGCAGCCTCTTGCAATCTTGATCATGGAACTTTCATCATCTAAGACATGAACTTTGTTTATTACCACCATTAGGGAAGAGGTACAGGAGCCTAAATGCAACCAGTTAGATGCTCTCTCCTGTATATTGGTAGAATTTTGTAAGTGTCTTCAGTGACATACCAAATCTCCTCAAAGTTCTAATGAAATAGAGCTCCTGGCATGCTTCAAGATTGCATCAATGTGCTGGGCCCAGGATCGATCTTCTGAGATGGTGACACTGAGGAACATGAAGTTGCTCACCTTTTTCACCACTGATCCCTCAACGAGGACTGGTGTATGTTCTCACTACTTCTCCTTCCTAAAGTGAGATCTAGTGAGTCTGGTCTTCTCAAGTTGCTGTGAGAACTTTCAGCGTCCAATCCCACAGAGTGTACAGGAACACACTTAGCTGAATTCCGTTTGGTAGAACAGATGACTGCACCTGCTGGAAACTGAGCAACACACAAAGTGGTGGAAAATCTTAACAGGTCAGGCAGTGTTTGTGGAAGGCATTACTGGAGCGGAGAGATGCGAAGATGGCGCTAAATGGCAACTCCTTTGCTTGCATCTTTGGAAACAGCTCTATTTCCATCTTTACTATCTCTATTTAGCCCTTTCAGGGTTCTTTTGAAGACCCTGACCTGGAGTTACACACTGACTACAGTTCTTTGCGGAAATGTGACCCGCTCTCGGGTTTTCATGACTGGCTGTTGTTCGGCATGCCAAGGGATCGGTCTAAGAGTATGGCATGGCTTTGGAAGCCTAGGATCTTGGGGCTCTGGAGATGGGTGGTGTCCCGGATGGGTGTGTTGTGTGAGCTAGAACACCTTTGACTGTGTGCCCAGAGACCTGAGATCTTTGGGCGCAGACCTTGATAAAAGCGATGCAACGGGCTTTTAACATCGTAAACCAGCAAGTTGTTTGTTACGTCTCCTCTCTCGCTGTGAAACAGAGACATATCTTTCTCCCCTATTAGGGAGAGCAAACCTGTGGTTTGTCGATTACCAGGTGAATGCACAGTCTTTGGAGTACTGCAAGTCTGTGTCTTTACTGTTCCTTTTGCTGCACGCTTGAGTGCTCGGTGACGGGTGCCAATGTTTTTGTTTTGCTGATGGGGGGAGGGGAGATCATGCTTGCTGTCAGTTACGAGTGGGAGGGAGGAGAGCTGGGGGGTGGGGTTTGGGGTTCTAACATTTAACTGTCACCCATTCTTTGGGGCACTCCTCTGTCTTCGTGGATGGTTGCGAAGAAAAAACATTTCAGGATGTATATTGTATACATTTCTCTGACATTAAATGTATCTTTCAAACCTGGGAAATTGGTAGTCAGCATGCCATGTTGAGACCCTTAAATTTGACATCATTTTAAATCATTAACTTGTGTTCCATTGGAGATGGTGGGATGTCATAAATATAGGAGGGGAGAGACCAGACCAGGTTAGGGATGATGGAGTCAAGATACAAGGACATGTATTCAGTAGGGCAGGAGCAGGCAGAAGCAAATGAGTTTGTGAATCATGGGTAAAAAGTAGAAAGGAGCAGGATGGGGTTGGGAAACAATAAGGTGGATGAAGATTAGAGGAGATTGCTTGAGGCAAGGAGGTCATTGATGATATGCAAGAGAGTGGTTTGATGATCTTTGGTGTGACTCTTGTTAGAAGTCGAAAAGAGAAGGAGCCCCAGAGCTAGCCTCTGGCCTCTGCAATGAAAAGGTCAGTCCACTAGAATACAATAGGACCAGTCTAGTCTGCAAGCTTGATGGTGATGTTGGAATTGGTGTGGAGAGGGTGGAGGGCAGTGAGAGCTGAAAAAGGCTTTCAAGAGAGTAAACGAGGACTGAGTGTCCTCATAATCTAATCTAATCTAATCCAATCCAAAACTTTGAATGCCATTTTCCTCCATTGATTCTGCCTGATGTATATGTGCAGGAGCTGTGTGTCTATTTTCTGTCTGTCTGTATTGTGTTGCATGTTTTCATTATGGATTATGGAAATTTATCACATGGGTTGGGGCATGATAGAAGCAAATGAGTATAGTCGCATACTCATCCTTTGTCCTCGTTAGTTTGGTTTACTAGATAAGGGGTGAGCCGAGGAATGAATATATTTTGTTGTGTCATTTCACTTACTTACGATCTTCATTTATTTAGCTTTTTTCAAAAATTCCACTAGTTTCGGTAATATCACTATATTAGATCGTTCGTCTTTGCCACTGTCGTGATAAAGGATCAAATGTACTTTTTCGACTTTGAACTCAGTTGTTTAGAAGGGGGTCCCACAGTGTTAATTCACTCTCTCAGTGTCTCACTGATTTTGATTTGTCTTTCAAGAAACTGCTACAGTGAGCTCCTCCTGAATTCCGGAGAATATTTATCATTTAATGATTGAATCCGGATGAGCTGATTGCCACTACGTGGGCAGCATTGCGGCGTAGCAGCTAGCGTCATGCTTCACACTGCTAACAACCAGTGTTTAGTGTTCAGTTCCCAGTGTGGTCTCTAAGGTATTTCTATGTTCTTCCCCATGACTGCATGGGCTTTCTCCAGGTGCTGTAGTTTTAGAAACATAGAAAACCTACAGCTCAATACAGGCCCTTCAGCCCGCAATGCTATGCTGAACATGCATTTACTTTACAGATTACCTCTGGTTACCCATAGCCCTCTATTTTTCTAAGCTCCATGTATCTATCTAGGAGTCTCTTAAAAGACTCTATTGTATACACCTCCACTACTGTCACCATCAGCCCATTTCAAGCACTCATCACTTTCTGCATAAAAAACTTACCCCTGACATCTCCTCTGTACCTACTTCCAATCACCTTAAAACTGTGCCCTCTCATGTTAGCCATTTCAGCCCTGAGAAAAAGCCTCTGACTATCCATATAATCAATGCTCCTCATCTTTTTTATACACCTCTATCAGGTCACCTCTCATGCTCCGCCGCTCCAAAGAGAAAAGGCCTAGTTCATTCAACCTATTCTCATAAGACATGCTCTCCAATCCAGGCAACATCTTTGTAAATCTTATCTACACCCTTTCTATGATTTCCACATCCTTCCTGTAGAACCATAGAACCATAGAAACTACAGCACAGAAACAGGCCTTTTGGCCCTTCTTGGCTGTGCCGAACCATTTTCTGCCTAGTCCCACTGACCTGCACACGGACCATATCCCTCCATACACCTCCCATCCATGTATCTGTCCAATTTATTCTTAAATGTTAAAAAAGAACCCGCATTTACCACCTCGTCTGGCAGCTCATTCCATACTCCCACCACTCTCTGTGTGAAGAAGCCCCCTCTAATGTTCCCTTTAAACTTTTCCCCCCTCACCCTAAACCCATGTCCTCTGGTTTTTTTCTCCCCTTGCCTCAGTGGAAAAAGCCTGCTTGCATTCACTCTATCTATACCCATCATAATTTTATATACCTCTATCAAATCTCCCCTCATTCTTCTACGCTCCAGGGAATAAAGTCCTAACCTATTCAACCTTTCTCTGTAACTGAGTTTCTCAAGTCCCGGCAACATCCTTGTAAACCTTCTCTGTACTCTTTCAACCTTATTTATATCCTTCCTGTAACTTGGTGACCAAAACTGAACACAATACTCCAGATTCGGCCTCACCAATGCCTTATACAACCTCATTATAACATTCCAGCTCTTATACTCAATACTTCGATTAATGAAGGCCAATGTACCAAAAGCTCTCTTTACGACCCTATCTACCTGTGACAACACTTTTAGGGAATTTTGTATCTGTAGTCCCAGATCCCTCTGTTCCACTGCACTCCTCAGTGCCTTACCATTAACCCTGTATGTTCTACGTTGGTTTGTCCTTCCAACGTGCAATACCTCACACTTGTCAGTATTAAACTCCATCTACCATTTTTCAACCCATTTTTCCAGCTGGTCCAAGTCCCTCTGCAGGCCCTGAAAACCTTCCTCACTGTCTACTACACCTCCAATCTTTGTATCATCAGCAAACTTGCTGATCCAATTTACCACATTAACATCCAGATCATTGATATAGATGACAAATAACAATGGACCCAACACTGATCCCTGTGACACACCACTAGTCACAGGCCTCCACTCAGAGAAGCAATTCTCTACCACCACTCTCTGGCTTCTTCCATCGAGCCAATGTCTAATCCAATTTACCAGCTCTCCATGTATAGCTAGCGGCTGAATTTTCCTAACTAACCTCCCGTGCGGGACCTTGTCAAAGGCCTTACTGAAGTCCATGTAGACAATATCCACTGCCTTTCCTTTATCCACTTTCCTGGTAACATCCTCGAAAAACTCCAACAGATTGGTCAAACATGATCTACCACGCACAAAGCCATGTTGACTCTCCCTAATAAGCCCCTGTCTATCCAAATGCTTGTAGATTCTGTCTCTTAGTACTCCCTCCAATAACTTACCTATTACTGACGTTAAACTCACCTGCCTATAATTTCCCGGATTACTTTTCGATCCTTTTTTAAACAACGGAACAACATGAGCCACTCTCTAATCCTCCAGCACCTCACCTGTAGACAGCGACATTTTAAATATTTCTACCAGGGCCCCTGCAATTTCAACACTAGTCTCCGTCAAGGTCTGAGGGAACACCCTGTCAGGTCCCGGGGATTTATCCACTTTAATTTTCCTCAAGACAGCAAGCACCTCCTCCTTTTCGATCTGTGCATTTTCCATGATCTCACTACTTGTTTCCCTTAATTTCATAGACTTCATGCCAGTTTCCTTAGTAAATACAGACACAAAAAACTTATTTAAGATCTTCCCCATTTCCTTTGGTTCCGCACATAGCCAACCACTCTGATCTTCAAGAGGACCAATTTTAACCCTTACAATCCTTTTGCTCTTAATATACCTGTAAAAGCTCTTTGGATTATCCTTCACTTTGACTGCCAAGGCAACCTCATGTCTTCTTTTAGCCCTCCTGATTTCTTTCTTAAGTATTTTCTTGCACTTCTTATACTCCTCAAGCACCTGATTTACCCCCTGTTTCCTATACATTTCATACAACTCCCTCTTCTTCTTTATCAGAGTTGCAATATCCCTTGAGAACCAAGGTTCCTTATTCCTATTCAATTTGCCTTTAATCCTGACAGGAACATACAAACTCTGCACTCTCAAAATTTCCCCTTTGAAGGCTTCCCATCTACCAATCACATCTTTGCCAGAGAACAACCTGTCCCACCTGTAGTGAGGCGACCAGAATTGAGCACAGTACTCCGAGTGGGATCTAACGAGGGTTCTATATAGCTGTAACATTACCTCTCGGCTCTTAAACTCAGTCCCATGATTGATGAAGGCCAATGCACCATATGCTTTCTTAACCACAGAGTCAACCTACACAGCAGCTTTGAGTGTCCTGTGGACTCGGACCCCAAGATGCCTCTGATCCTCCATGCTGCCAAGCATCTTACCATTAATACTAAACTCTGCTATCATATTTGATCTACCAAAATGAACCACCTCACAATTTTCTGGGTTCTTCCACAGTCTAAAGATGTACAGCTGGGGTTGGAGATGGTAAGTTGTGTTAAGATATTTCAATGTCTATGTGACAAATAAAGCTCATTTTTATCTTTCTTTATCTTGGAAGGAGAAAATTCCCAACTGTGTCAGAACTTTGACACCACAGTAATTAGACGCAGAACACAATGTTATAAAGGAAACACACTGCACCTAAACAGAACACTTTATTTCCTCTTATCTGTGTCATTCCTGTTTCAGTATATTTTAAAATTTCCCAATGGACATGTCTCTCTGCTTTAAGAAGAATTTCTCCATCAGTGTTTCTTTTCAGGAAGGTTCTCTCAGCTTAAAGTTTTTGGCATATTGCCTATGAGATAGGCAATGAATATTGCCAGATAGTATGCTGCCAATGTCAGGCTGTTTTGGAAAAGGCCAACAGCATTCTAAAAGGGGAGGTTAAACAGCTATAAATCACAGTATCAACAGCATAGGTAGGAAAAGGGAGGAGGTCCTGAAGAGAGAATATTGGGAGCTTGGCAGAAAACTGAAAAACCGGACCTGCTGGTTGGTAATCTCTGGATTACTGCCTGTACCACATGCCATTTAGGGTAAGAATTGGATGAGTTGGCAGATGATTGTGTGGCTGAAGAATTGGTGCAGGCTACAGGGTTTCTGATTTCTGGATCACTAGGATCTCTTCTGCAGAAGGTATGACCTGTAGAAAAAAGATGGATTACACCTGAACCTGAGGAGGAACAATATCATTAAGGGCAGGTTTGCTTGAGCTGTTAGAGAGGGTCTAAATTAATTTGGTGTGTGGTTGGGAGCCAGAGTGATAGGACTGAGGGTGTGGCCCTTGTTATACAACTAGATGCAGTGTGTAGTTAGATTGTCAGAAAGAATGGATAGGAAAAAATTGCAGTCAGTGGGATGAGTTGCAGTGTAACATAAGGACAAAATCAGAAAGGGTGATAATGTTATATTTGAATGCACACAGTTTTCAGAATAAGATAGATGATCTTGTAGCACTGTTAAAGACTTGCAGGTATGATGTTGTGGACATTGCATTATTAGATTAGATTATGAGGACACACAGTCCTCTTTTATTGTCATTTAGTAATGCATGCATTAAGAATGTTTTTCCAGAATGATATCACAGAAACACAAGACAAACCGATTTAAAAACTAACAAAAACCACATAATTATAACATACATTTACAACAGTACCGTAATTTGATAAGAACAGACCATGGCACGGTAATAGTCTCAAAGTCTCTCGAAAGTCCCATCATCTCACGCAGACGGTGAACTTCCAGTGCCGCCAACTTGCCAATGCAGCATACTGACAGCATCCGACCACAGTCCGACTCCGAGTCCCTCCGAAAACTCCGAGCCTCCGACCACCCCTCCGACACCGAGCACCGAGCACCACCCCTGCCCAGCGTTCCGACCCCAGCCCCGGCAACAGGCAATAGGCAAAGCCAAGGATTTGGTGCCTTTGTCTCCGGAGATTCTCGATCGCACAGTAGCAGCGGCAGTGAAGCAGGCATTTCAGAAGTTACTCCAGGTGTTTCTCCGTGCTTCTCACGGCTGTCTCCATCAAATCCGGATTGTGCAGGGCCCCTAGTTACATATAATCGATACCATTTGGAACAGCCACGCGCGCGCTGCGTCGTGCCACCATCTTCTCCTCCCTCAAAATTGCTGACATTGCTGACTTGAGGCTGAAAGAAGATCATAGTTGAGAGCATAACATCCAAGGGAAGGACAGGTAACTAGGTTTGGAGTGGCTCGGTTGGTAAAAAATGAAATCAAATCCTTATATAAAGGTGACATACTGCAGGATTGGAAGATGTAGAATACTTGTGGGTAGATTTAAAATACTGCGAGGGTAAAAAGACTATGATAGGAGTTATATACAGGGTCTGAACGGAAGCCTGGATGTGGGTTACAAATTACAAATGGAGGTAGAAAAGGCATGCAAATAACGCAGTGTTGTGATGGTCATAGGAGATTTCAATGTGCAGGTAGATTGGGAAAATTAGATTGGTGCTGAATGTGAATCCTAAGAGGGGGAATTTGTAGAATGTCAATGAGGTAGATTTTTAAAGCAACTTGTGATTGAGCCCACTAAGGGAATCGCAATTCCAGATTTGTTTTACTTAATAAATAAAATTTGATTAGGGAGCTTAAGGTAAACCTGTAGGAGGTAGTGATCATAATATGATAGAATTCACCTTGCAGTTTGAAAGAAGCTAGAGTCAAATGTATCAGTATTACAGTGGAGAAAAAAGGAATTACAGAGGCTTGGGAGAGGAAGGAGCTGGCAAAAGTTGACTGGAAGGGAACACTAGCAGGAATGAAAACGGAACAGCAAATTGCTGTAATTTCTGGGAGCAGTTCAGAAGGTGCAGGAAAGATACATCCAAAAGATGAAAGGGAGGATGAGGCAACCATGGCTGTCAAGGGAAGACAAAGAAAGCATCAAAGCAAAAGAGAACATATATAATATGGCAAAGGTAGACCGGAAAGCTTTTAAAAAAACAACAGAAGGCAACTAAAAAGTCAAAAAGAGAGAAAAGATGAAATATGAAGATAAATTAGCCAATAATATAGACAATACAGAAAGTTTTTTGACATATGCAAAGAGTAAAGAGATGAGAGTAGATATCGGATCACTGGAAAATGACATTGGAAAGGTAGTAATGGGAGACAAAGAAATGGTGGATGGACTTAATAAATATTTTGTGTCAAGTCTTCACCTTGGAGGACACCTGCAGAATGACAGAAATGAGAGTGTCAGGGCGTAGAAGTGAGGCAAGGAAAGCATTGGTCAGACTGCACTTAGAGTTTTGTGAGCAGTTTTCAGCCCATTATTTAAAAAAAAAGTTGTGCTGGCATTGGAGAGGTTCCAGTGGAATGTCACAAGAATGATCCCAGGAATGAAAAGGTTAACATATAAGGAGATTTTGATGGTTCTGGACTTTCAGTCGCTGGAGTTTAGAAGAACGGGGGAATCGCATTGAAAACTATTGAATATTGAAGTAGAGAGGATTAGATTAGATTAGATTCAACTTTTTTGTCATTGTACCGAGTACAGATACAAAGCCAATGAATTGCAATTAGCATCTGATCAGAAGTGCCAAAGAATAGTATTATTTACAAAATAACTGTGAATAAAAAGTAAGTGCTATAGCACACAAATAAAAAAGTACTGAGACAGTCCAATATGGATGCAGTACTGCTTAGCGTTGTGATGTGAGGTTCAGCAGGGTCACAGCCTCAGGGAAGAAGCTCTTCCTGAGCCTGCTGGTGTGGGAGCGGAGGCTTCTGTAGTGCCTACCAGATGGGAGGAGATTAAAAGGTATTTCCTATAGTGGGCTTTCTAACACTAGAGGGCACAACCTCAGAACAAAGGGATATTTGTTTAAAACAGAGATGAGAAAATGTTTTGTAACCAGAGGATAGTGAATCTGTGGAATTCATTGCCACATACAAGCATTGGAATTAAGCATTGGAAAGGGTACAGAGGAGATTTACCAGGATGCTGCCTGGTTTAGAGAGTATGCATTATGATCGGAGATTAAGGGAGTTGGGGCATTACTCTTTGGAAAGAAGGAGGATGAGAGGAGACATGATAGAGGTATACAAGATATTAAGAGGAATAGATAGAATGGATAGCCAGCGCCTCTTCCCCAGGGCACCACTGCTCAGTACAAGAGGACATGGCTTTAAGGTAAGGGGTGGAAAGTTCAAGGGGGATATTCGAGGAAGGTTGGAAGGTTTTTTACTCAGAGAGTGGTTGGTGTGTGGAATGCACTGCCTGAATCAGTGGTGGAGGCAGATACACTAGTGAAATTTAAGAGACTACTAGATAAGTATATGGAGGAATTTAAGGTGGGGGGGGGGTTATATGGGAGGCAGGGTTTGAGGGTCGGCACAACAAAGGGCCTGTACTGTGCTGTACTGTTCTATTCTATTCTATTCATACAGCTGTGCAAGCCAAGTCATTGGATATACAAAGTATTTTAGGTTTAGGTTGATAGTTTCTTGATTAATCAAGGTGTCAAAAGTTATAGGGAGAAGGCAGGAGAATTGGGTATACAGTATTTAAAGTGGAGATTGATGGTTTCTGATTAGTAAGGATGTAGAGGAAGGCAGGAGAATGGGATTGAGAGGGATACTAAATCAGCAATGATTGAATGGAAGAGCAGACTTGATGGGCCAAATTTCCTAATTTTGTTCCTATATCTTATGGTCTTACGGTCTTATGGAGATCGACAGAGATAACATTTCCTGGATACCTTTTAAATAATGCACTATGCATGGAACAGCATCAGAACAGGCCCTTCAGCCCATAATGCCTGGACTGACCACCGTTACAAGAATCTACCCTAATAATGACGAATTATGCAGAGAACCTCACTCTCCATGAATAGTCAAAGAATTGAAAATGTAATAGCAGTGAAAGGAGTTTATGCTACCCATGTATTCTTAGTGGTCCCACTCCGATCACCACATGTCCATGGGGAACTCCACATTCACGATGGTGGGTCTCTGGAGAGAGTTATCACTACTTTCACATTCAAAGCATCTCTGTTTATATTAATTCCATATCAGTCAAATGTTGCATTTCAGTGTTATTGTTTATGGGTCATCTGATTGTCTTTTAACACCTTCTTATTGGCTCTATTCAAGCTAGCATCCATTTATTGCCCTTTCTGCACAAATGACAACTGGTAATTTAAGGCTCGGTGTTCTTTTTGACTCTGGTTCAAACCAGTCAAACTCAAAATAATGAGATTACTTCTGCAAACCTGCCAGTGTACATAGTACATTGCTTTTTGGAGAATGATCCCAGATTTAACAGGTCAATAGCAGAAACTACTTGCATTCACATTCATTTGCTCTGATGAGATTATCTCAGAGCAAGAATCAGTTCTCAAACAGTTCAGAAGATGGAGGTTACAGAGTTGCTTCACAAAATGGCAGTCTCCATCTCCTTCAAGCTCATGGCAAGAACAGAGACAGTTGGTTTGCCTACTTCCACTGTCCTTGATTCATTCAAACTCACTGATTTGTAGATTGTAGTTTCTTAGGGCCAACATCATGCTGCTAACCTGGTTGCATCTGCCTTTTCATGATTTTAATTCCTCCATTCTCTGCCTGTCCATGCATCTATCTAAATGCCTTTTAAATGCTGCTTTCATATCTGCTTCCATCACCTCCCCTGGCAGCACATTCCAGGCACATTCTACTCTGTATAAAACATTTTGCCTTGTGACACTCTATCCCTATTAAGGCAGTAGGAAGATGTGGTGAGGGCGGATGTTCAGGAAATGCAGGATATTCATGTGAGGGCAGCATCAATGGTGGAGCAGAGCAAACCTCATTCTTTGAAGAAGGAGGACATTTCTGATTTGCTGGAAAGGAAAGACTCAATCTGGAAGCAGAAGTGGTGGAGATGAAGGAACTCAGGAAAATGAATGGAATTTTTACAGGAGACAGGGTAGAAAGAGGTGTAGTTAAAATAACCATCGGAGTGAGTGGGTTTATAAAAAATATAGGTAGATTGTTTATGTCCAGAGATGGAAACAGAAATATTTAGAAAGGGAAACGAAGCATCAGAAATAGATCATAAATTGAAGGGCAGGGTGAAAGCTAGAGGCAAAGCTGATGAAATGATGAACTCAGCATGGGTGAATGAAGCAGAACCAATGCAGTCATCGATGCAGCAGAGAAAGAGTTGGGCGAAAGTTATCAGAGAAGGCTTGGATCATGGACTGTTACATGCAGCCAGTGAAAATGCAGTTTAGCTGCGGCCCATGCATGTGGCCATGGCTGCACCTTGAGTTTGGAGAAAGTGGGAGGAGCTAAAATACAAAATTATTGAGTGTGAGGACCAGACAGAGGAGAGTAGGGGTGGAGAGGAATTGGTTGGGTCTGTTGACTAGAAAAAAAAAACAGAGAGCTTTAAGACCTTCCTGATGTGACCCTTACTCTTCATGATTTTTACAAATGACCTGGATGAAGAAGTGGAGGGATGGGTTAGTAAATTTGCTGATTGTAAAGGTGGAAGATGTTGTGGATATTGTGGAGGGCTGTCAGAAGTTCCTGATGGGTGTAGGTGTATAGGAACTGGATATCCATGGTGAAAATGAGGGATTCAGGGCCAGGGAATAAAACTGATTAGTTGATTTGCCATAATTTTTTTATGCTTCTGTGCAAGTTCCTTAGGAATTTGGCAAATCGGGTAGCATCTATGAAGGGAGATAAACAGTTGACACTTCAGGACAAGTCCCTTCATCAGAATTGGACAGGGAGGGGACAGAAGCCAGAATAGGAAGGTGGGGGCAAGGAAACACATAAAAGCTGTCAGTTGATAAGAGAAACCAGACAAGGGGGAAGGTGAGTGGGTGGGGAGGGGGGTGATGTGAGAAGCTGGGAAGGGATAACTGCAGAGATTCCTGAAGGAAACCCACCTGGTCTCAGGGAGAGCATACAAGCTCCTTACAGACAGTAGTGGAAATTGTACCCAGATCTCTGGCTCTGTAAAGGACTATGCTAATCACTACACTAATGTGCCACCCATTCACACTCGCACGCCACACACTATGCTACTGTATCTCCACGTATAGCCACACTTAGAGGACTAATAGGCTGAACAGTAATCCCCAGAGCATCCAGACATGAGAGGTGCAAATTAAAATTTCCTTATTAATAGAAGCTGAATTCTGAATCTCCACTGCCAGCAATATTCAAATTTTATTTGGCTCAAATTCTGAATTTCTTTGATTATATACAGTAGGTGCTTCTTTGGGAATAGATCATCCCATTTCTGCCTCTTTGTTGCTTTAATTACAATTTCACTTCAAATAGGGAACTAAGCATTCATTCCCTGGTAATATCATCCAGTTGAGTTATCATTACCACCAATAAGTAATTAATCAGTGATCTTGTAGTCCTTGATTCATTGGCCCTTTCTTCCCGCTGCTAAGAACATTGGCTCATTAATATTCAGTCACTTTCACTGGTGCCAAGTATCTAAATTGTTTGTGCAAAGCAGGATTCACACTTAACAAGAGCTGCATTATCTCTGTTCCTAACCCAAGTTTGTTTTTCATTTATTTATTCAGTTGACACAAGGTTGTCAAGTTCTTACCCATGTCATGAACTGGAAGGCAGACAGCATGATCCAGAACCCCTCTCACCCACGACATACTCTCTTCTCCCTCCTCCCATTTGGCAGAAGATACACAATTCTGAAACTATGTACCACCAGGCTCAAGAACAGCTTGTATCCTACTGCTATAAGACAATTAACAGAACCACTTGTATGGTAAGATGGACTCTTGATTTCATGATCTACCTGGTTATGATTGTGCATCTTATTGTCTGCCTGTGCTACACTTTCTTTGCAACTGCACCTTTTCCTGCATTCTATTATTATTTTCCCTCAAACCAATTTGATGTACAGATGGAGTCCTACTGTAGTGTGCATCAGTAGAGAAATAGATCCTTCAGCCCATCTAGTCCATGCTGCCCTGGCCTTCTGCATAGTTCCATACTCACACCCAGTGCCTAGCCCTCTATATTCTTCTCATCCATGTACCAAGCTTCACTTAAATGTCACAATTGAGCTCTTATCCAACACTTCTGTTGACGGTTCATTCTACACTCAGACCCTTCTCTGAGTGAAATGCTTCCCCTTGGGTTCCTCTTAAATATTTCACCTTTCACCCTAAAAGTATGACGGTTATTTTTATTTTCAGCCACCCTGAGGGGAAGAAGCTTGCATGTGGTCACCATACTAATACCCCTCATAATTTTCTATACAAGTAAAACACGGGTTCCCAGCCTTTCTCATACCATGGACCTCTGCCATTAACCAAGGGCTCCGTGGTCCCCTAGTTGGCAACCTCTGCACAAAAATATCTTCCTTCATTCTCCTGCACTCCAGGGATACAATGTGATGAATGATCTGTATGGGTGCCATACAAAACAAATTTTTTCACTGTACCTCAGTACATGTGACAATAATACGGTCACCAGATCTGCAAACAATAGTCCAAGTGCATACTCTGCCATGTCTGTTCATGGTACTACTACTATGATGAGGCTACACTTAGCTTGGAGGAGCAGCATCTCATATTTCATTTGGGTAGTTTCCAACCTGATGGCATGAAAATCGATTTCTCCAACTTCTGGTCATTTCTCCCCCTACCCTCTTCTCACTTTTTCCATTCCCCATTTCAGCTCCCCTCTTACCCCTTCTCTTCTCCTCACCTGCCTCTGGTCCATCACCTCCCTCTGCCTCCCCTTTCTTTGTTTTACTGTGAATGCCTGCGGAAAACTGAACAGCAAGATAGTATGTGGTGAAATACAATATATATACACATAATAAATTTACTTGGAAGTTTGAACTTTTAACTTTCTTCCATGTTCCAATTGTCCTCTTCTATTAGATTATTTCTTCTTCTACCCCTTACTACTTTGACTTATCACCTTCCAATCCTCTCATTTCATCTCCCCACCCCCATCCACCTACTTGCTCCCTCACGTCATCTTGCCTATCACCTTCCAGCTTTCATTCCTTTCCCTTCCCCCCCCCCCCACTTTCTTACCCCATCCTCTCTGGTCCTGATGGCCTGAAATGTCGACTGTTTATGACCTTCCATAGATGATGCCCGACCTATCACGTTCCTCCAGCATTTTGTGTGTTGCTTGAGATTTCCAGCATCCATTATGTATTTACTTAGCAATACGGAGTGGAGTAGGCCCTTCCGGCCCTTCAAGCCATGCCATTCTTACAACTCCCGAGTCCCAACTAAACCTGATTTAGCCCTAATCAAATCACAGGACAATTTACAATGACCAGTTAGCTTACCCGGAACATCTTTGGAGTGTGGGAGGAAAGTCGATGACCCAGAGAAAGCCCTGACATTCCTCCAGGATAATGTACAGAGAATCCTAACAGAATGGCACCGGAAGTGAACTCCAAACTCCGGGACACTGGGAGCTGTAATACTGTTGTGCTAAACTTTACACTACTGTGGCGCTCTCTGTAGAAATGCATATATTTGTGACTCTGTTAGCAATTCCTAATCACTAATAATGGAGTGTTGCTGTGTACTTGGACACAAAAAACCAATGTGGCACATAGGGAATAAATCACTCCATCTATCATAGATAATGCCTTAAACCAACTAAAACATCATTAACATATCTCTGTGGTATTACACAAGAATGGTAACATTATGATTATGATGATACGCAGTCCCCTTTTTATGGTCATTTAGTAATGCATGCATTAAGAAATGATACAATGTCTTCCCAGAATGATATCACGAAAACACATGACAAACCGACTTAAAAACTAACAAAAGCCACATAATTATAACATATAGTTACAACAGTGCAAAGCAATACCATAATTTGATAAGAACAGAACATGGCACAGTAAAAGTCTCAAAGTCTCTCGAAAGTCCCATCATCTCACGCAGACGGTGAACCTCCAGCGCCGCCAACTTGCCGATGCAGCATCCCGGAAGCATCCGACCACAGTCCGACTCCGAGTCCGTCCGAAAACTCCGAGCCTCCGACCACCTCTTTGACACCTAGCACCAAGCACCATCTCTGCCGAGCGCTTCGACCCCAGCCCAGGCAACAGGAGATAAACCAAGCCGAGTATTTGGGGCCTTCATCTCCGGAGATTCTCAATCGCACAGTAGCAGCGGCAGCGAAGCAGGCACTTCAGAAGTTACTCCAGATGTTCCTCTGCGCTTCTCACGGCTGTCTCCATCAAATCCGGATTGTGCATGGCCCCCTAGTTACACATAATCGATATTCATTTGGAATGGTCGCACGCACTGCGTCGTGCCACCATCTTCTCCCTCCCTCCGCTGGCTCCATAGTTGTTGCAAAACAGGACTCTGATGCAAAGTTACCTCATAAAAGAGAAAGATGATCAGAAGCAGCCAACCAAAATATCAAAAGATCTCAAAAATTAAGTCAGTAGCATAGTAGATTATACGGAGCTTTACAATACAGATGACCTGCGTTCAATTCCCACCACTGCCTGTAAGGAGTTTGTACGTTCTCCCCATGAATGCATGGGTTTCTGCTGGGCGTCCTGGTTTCCTCCCAGAGTCAAAAACCGTACCAGCTGGTAGGTTATTTAGTTACTGTAAATTGTACTATGATTCGTCTAGGGTTAAATCCGAGGTTGTTGGGCGGTGCGGCTCGAAAGGCCGGAAGACCCTGCACCATGTTGTATTTCAATAAATAATATAGATAAGCACTTTGTGACTGGCTGCTTTGCAGCAACAGTGAGGAATTATTGTAATTTGTTCAAAGTTCAAAATACATTTACTATCAAAGTGTGTGCACATGATACTACCCTTGAGATTAGTCTCCTTACAGGCAAAGAAATCTCGAAAGAACCCACCAATAAAAAACACAGTCAAACACCCAATGCACAAAGAGAGAGAAAAAATCACATCGTGCAAACAAGTAGTTTTACGAAAGATACAAAGTGAAGTATCACTGCAGCTGCCTCAGGCAGCAGCTACAGTCCATTCCAAAGCCAAGTAAACTTTATGAGACCATAGCCATGAAGTTGGCCATAAAACCATTTACTTTGAGTACTGTGTCCAGTTCTGATCGCCTCACTATCAGAAGGATGTGGAAGCATTGGAAAGGGTACAGAGGAGATTTACCAGGATGCTGCCTGGTTTAGAGAGTATGCATTAAGATCAGAGATTAAGGGAGCTAGGGCTTTACTCTTTGGAGAGAGGGAGGATGAGAGGAGACATGATAGGTGTGTACAAGATAATAAGAGGAATAGATAGAGTGGACAGCCAGCGCCTCTTCCCCAGGGCACCACTGCTCAATACAAGAGGACATAGCTTTAAGGTAAGGGGTGGGGAGTGCAATGGGGATATTAGAGGAAGGTTTTTTACTCAGAGAGTGGCTGGTGCGTGGAATGCACTGCCAGAGTCAGTGGTGGAGCCAGAAACACTTGTGTAATTTAAGAGACTACTAGACAGGTATATGGAGGAAATTAAGGTGGGGAGTTATATGAGAGGCAGGGTTTAGGGGTCCGCACAACATTGTGGGCTGAAGGGCCTGTACTGTGCTGTACTATTCTATGTTCTAAGCCAGGCATCACTGCAGCTGGCAAGGCATCCAGCGTAGAGCTGAGCAAACATCACGGAGCATCAAGAAGAACTGTCCCATCCCTTGCCTCCAGTCCTGACACCATGACCTTTTCAATCTGGCCTAGTGTTTAAATCATCCAAACATTGGGCCGTTCCTTGCTCTTGGTCCACTCTGGGCCTGGAGCCCACCTCCACAATTTGGCCCGTACCCACCTTTCCAATTCAACCTGGCGTTTAAGTCAATCAGACACTGGGATTTTCTTCACTCTCGGGGATGCCATCACTCTGCTTTGACTTTGTTTCAGTCACATCTTCGCTTGCCACAACAAGGCCTCAACTGTGCTTCCGCCTCCAAAGACGAATTTGGATTTCTGTCTGATTATTCATAAATGAACAAAAGATTCTTGCACTCTTTGTTGCTGCTCCCTACTAGACATTTCCTCTTTAGATTTAATATATCTATTTAATCCAGAGACATGCTCAGCCACCGAGGACTGTGCCTGACTGTATCAACTTGCAATGTGACAGGCCTAATTCAATTTTCAACTCTTCCATAAAATCTTAAGACAGGGGAGAAGAATTTGGCCATTTGACCCATTAAGCCTGCTCTGTCAATTGAACGTGACTGATTTATTTTACCCTCTCAACCTTCTCCAGGTAAACTTTAACTCCCTTACTAATCAAAATTCTGAAATTAAAGATAAAGATTAGCTTTATTTGTCACATGCACATCAAAACTGTTTTTTAGGGTAATTTTTCATTGAGCCTACACTGAATTGGGTGTTATGTAATGAACCAGAGGCGATTAGGGACCTAAAGGTAAAAGAGCAGGTGATCACAATATAATTGAGTTCAATTTGAAATTTGATAGGGAGAAAGTAAAGTCTGATATAGCAGTATTTCAGTGGAGTAAAGGAAATTACAATGCTATGACAGAGGATTTGGCCAAAGTAAATTGGAAGAAGCTGCTGGCAGGGATGACAGCAGAGCAGCAATGGTGTGAGTTTCTGGGAAAAATGAGGAAGGTGCAGGATAGATGTATTCCAAAAATGAAGAAATACTTAATTGGCAAAATAGTACAACTGTGGCTGACAAGGGAAGTCAAAGCTAATCTGAAAACAAAAGAGGGCATACAACAAATCAAAAACTAGCAGGAAGATAAAGGATTGGAAAACTTTTAAAAACCTACAGAGGGCAAATAAAAGAATCATTAGAAGGAACAAGATGAAATATGAAAGCAAGCTAGCAAACATTATCAAAGTGGATTGTAAAAGCTTTTTCAAGTATGTAAACAAGAAAAGAGAGATAAGAGTGGATATAGAATCTCTAGAAAATGAGGCTGAAGAAATAATAATGGGGGACAAGAGGATGGCAGATGAACCAAATGAGTATTTTGCATCAGTCTTCACTGTGGAAGACACCAGCAGTGTGCCAGAAGTTGTAGTGTGTGAGGGAAGAGAAGTGTGTGCAGTTACTGTTACAAGGGAGAAGGTGCTCAAAATGCTCAAAGACCTAAGGGTACATAAGTCACCCAGGATAGATGAACTGCACCCTAGGGTTCTGAAAGAGGCAGCTTCAGAAACTGTGGAGGCATTAGCCATGATCTTTTAAAAATCGTTGGACTCTGACTTGGTGCCAGAGGACTGGAAAATTGTAAATGCACTATTTAAGAAAGGAAGGAGGCAGCAGACAGGAAATTGTGGAACAGTTAGCCTGAGCTCAGTGGTTGGGAAGATGTTGGAGTCAATTGTTAAGGATGAGGTTATGGAGTACTTGGTGACACAGGACAAGATAGGATAAAGTTAGCATGGTTTCCTAAAGGAAAGTCTTGTCTGATGAACCCTTTGGAATTCCCTGAGGAGATTGCAAGTAGGATAGATAAAGGGGATGTAATAGATGTTGTATATTTGGTCTTTCAAAAGGCCTTTGACAAGGTGCCACACATGAGGTTGCTTACCAGGTTTTGAGCCCATGGTATTACAGCAAAGTTACTAACATGGGCTGATTGGTAGAAGGCAGCAAATGGGAATAAAAGGACCCTTTTCTGGTTTGCTCCCAGTGACAAATGATGTTCCATAGGGGTCGGTGTTGGGACCACCTCTTTTTATGCTGTACATAAATGACTTAGATGATGGAATAGATGGCTTTGTTTCCAAGTTTGCAAATGATGTGAAGATTGGTGTAGGGGCAGCTGGTGTTGAGGAAATAGGTAGGATATAGAAGGACATAGACAGATTAGGTGAATGGGCAAGGAAGTGGCAAATGAAATATAATGTTGGAAATGGATTGTCATGCAATTTGGTAGTAGAAATAAATGTGCATATTATTTTCTAAATGGGGAAAATAATCCAAAAATCTGAGACTCAAGGGCCTTGGGAGTCCTTGTGCAGAATATTCTGAAGGTTAATTTGCACATTGAGTCAGTGGCGTGGAAGGCAAATGCAATGTTAATATTCATTTCAAGAGGTCAAGAATACAAGAGCAGGGATGTGATGCTGAGGCTTATAAGGCACTGGTGAGACCTCACCTTGAGTATTGTGAACAGTTTTGGGCTCCTCATCCAAGAAAAGGTGTGCTGGCATTGGAGAGGGTTCAGAGTAGGTTCACAAGGATGATTCCGGGAATGAAAGGATTATCATACAAGGAACGTTTGATGGCTCTGGGTCTGTATTCACTGTAACTTAGAAGGATAAGGGGGGATCTCAATGAAACCTTTTGAATGTTAAATGTCTTAGATAGAGTAGATGTGGAAAGACTGTTTCCCATGGTGGGGAAGTCTAAGACAAGAGGACACAGCCCCAGGATAGAATGGCGTCCATTTAAAACTGAGATGTGGAGAAATTTCTTTAGCTAGAGGGTGGTGAATTAGTGGAATTTGTTACCACAGGCAGCTGTGGAGGCCAGGTCATTGGGTGTATTTAAGACAGAGATTAATAGGTTCTTGATTGGACACGACATGAAAGGTTATGGGGAGAAGGCCAGGGAGTGGGGCTGAGGAGGGGATAAAAAGATCAGCCATGATTGAATGGTGGAACAGACTTAATAGGCCAAATGGTCCGATATCTTATGGTCTTATGAAAATGAATATTGAGATGCTCCATTTTATATCCATGACTAACACAGCTTGAGGATATGCTGGGGGCAGCCCGCAAGTATTGCCACACTTCCAGTGCCAACATAGCATGCCCACGACTCACTAATCCTAACCCATATGTCTTTGGAATAAAGAAGCAAGCTCATGGAATCACAGGGAGAACATACTAATTTCTTATACACAGTAGTAAGAATTAAATGCCTATCATCGATTGTTGGCCTGTATATTGTTTTGCCTAACACTATGCTACCATGTAGCCCATGTGATTTATCTTGGATCTTGAGTGGTAAATTTAAAGCAACTAAGTGGCCAATTTTGGGGAGGGGATGCTAAGATTTACCTATGCAGGAGTCAGATTTGTGTCTGGACTGAGAAAAGCAGATAATCTTCAAAAGTTGTATAATGTTATTTTGTGCACACAAGTGTAAGGAGCAAAATTAATTGTTACTTCAGATCTGATGCAGCACAAAAAAACACAAATGTATAATAATATTAATAACAATAATAAATCAATCTAAATACATAAGGTAGATTATATACATAGATTGACTGTATGTCTATAAACTGACTCTAAGCTATACATGAGGTGACTGACGGGAAATAATAAAGTTGTGGTGGAGTTAGTGGGTGGAGGTGTTGATCATTCTTACTGCTTGAGGAAAGTAACTGCTTTTGAGTCTGGTTGTCCTATTGTGGATGCTACATAGCCTCCTCCCTGATGGGAATGGGACAAGCAGTTAATGAGCAGGATGTGTGGGAACCTAAACTACCTTACTGACCCTTTTCCGGCATCTTTCCCTACATATGTCCTTGATGGTGAGTAGGCTGATGCTGGTGATGCATTGGGCAGTTTTACTACTCATTATAGAGCCTTCTTGTCCATCACAGTGCAGGTTCTGTACCCTGCAGTGACGCACCTTGTTAGAATGCTCTCTCCTGCACATCTGTTCAATGATGTGGATGTGTAAAGCCCAGCTCTCCTTAGGCTCCTTAGAAAGTAGAGGCGTTCCTGCAGAAAGGTTTCGGCCTGAAACACCGACTGTACTTTTTTCCATGGATGCTGCCTGGCCTCCTGAGTTCCTCCAGCATTTTGTGTGTGTTGCTCAATTTCTGATTTCAGATTTAGTTAATTAACTTGGATTTCTGGCATCTGCAGATTTTCTCTTGTTTGTGTGTTGATGAACTTTCCTGACTGTGTAGGATGGGTTCTGAAAGCACGAGAGGTGGTGTGTGATGTGCACTCTCGAGAGTTTGAAACTGCTCATAGTTTCCATTGATGTGCTGCCATTATAAAGAGGCATGTGAGTGGTGTAAGTTCTCCAGAAGTCAATAACCATCTCCTTTGCCTTATTGACATTGCGGAAGAGATTATATTCCTGGCACCCAGCCTCGAGCTCTTCCACCTTATCTCTGTAGGTCACCTCATTGTTGATGATGAGCCCTACCACTGTCGTGTCATCAGCAAACTAGATAATGTGATTACTCGGGTGTCTGGCAGTGCAGTCATGTGTGAGCAGACTGTACAGCAATGGGTTCAGCACATGGTCCTGGGGTGGGGTGGCACCCATATTGAGGACGGAGAGGTTGTGCATCCTGACTGTCTGAGGTCCAGCACCCTGTTGCACAGTGGTGTATTTGAAATCAGGAGTAGGAGTTGTTCCCTGTCTGTGGAACAGAAGGGTTGAATGCCGATTTGAAATCCAGAAACAGCATTCTGACATATGTGTCTTTACCAGCATTTTCCCCAAAGAGCTGTGAGAACTCTTGCCTCTGAGCTAGAAGATTCTGGCCTCCATCTCCCAAAAAATACTGCAAAATTCCGGTAATTACTGTGCTATTCTAGCCAGGATGGTGAAAGTAGTCCCTCAGTAGGAACTAAGGTTATGATAGCATAGAAGATCACCAATCCAGTCATGTGACCTGATAACCCAATGAACTGAGAAATGATATCTGAGAAATTTAAAGTAAGTTAATTAACTAAATTTGAAATCAGAAATCAAGCAAGACACACAAAATGCTGGAGGAACCTAGCAGGCCACGCAACATCTAGGAAACTAGTACAGTCAATGTTTCGGGCCAAAACCCTTCGGCAGGACTCAGAAATGGAAGCTTCAGTAATGGACTCTAAGCAATTAGGTTGAAATATGCAGTCCTTGCTGTGTTTCTTCCTGCTACTAAGGGAAATAATCTGCAAAATGTTGTTGTCTCCACCTATGACCTCCCAGACACTTTCAATACCACCACCCTTGAGGAACTAAATGATCTATTCCTGTTCTCAATTTCTCTGGTTGTATATTGAATTTATACAGTGCTGTGCAAAAGCCTTAGGCACAGATATATACAGTAGATAGGGTGCCTAAGATTTTTGCACTACCGTATTTGCAAATGTGGAGTGGAGAGCGAGTTTGCAAATCCGGTGAGAGCAAAGGATGTTGGGAATAGTGAGGTGGAACACCATGGGAGGGTTGTGGGACAGATGCCAGAGAAGGAGTACCAGGGTGGGGATGGGTGGCATGGGTGCAGACACACCCAGCCCTGAGACAATGGGCAAGATCATTTGATTCCAAATAATTAGTTTATTGATCAGAAAAGAATGTCTTCCTGGTGCTTCCCGATCCCCCCCCCTCTCCCTGCCCCTGTCCCACTCTCAGTCCACTATAGGGACCATATCAGAGTCAGGTTTATCATCCTCACACATGTCATGAAATTTGCTTTTTTTTTTCCAGCAGTACAGTGCAATGCATAAAATTACTGCAGTACTGTGCAAAAGTCTTAGGTATAGTTTTGGTTGCCTTCCTATAGGAGCAATACCACTGAGGTGGCAGGTGGTGGGTGGTGGGGTGGAGATACCTCTCTACTAAAGGAGGGGTAAGGCACTTCTTCTCTCTGCTAGCCTGCAGGTCACCACCCTTGGACAAGGTGTAGCACCTGCTTACAGCACCCCCCCCACCCCGATCAGGGCCGCGTGAAGTCATGGGAGCAGATGGTGGATTGTCGTATGAGCAGTTGGTGCATATCATAAGTCCTGGTTATGCGTCCACTGACGCCAGGCAGGCCGTCTCTGAAGAGGACTGCCCATTTTGTAAAGACACCGCCCAGAAGAAGGCAATGGGAAACTACCTCTGTATAAAAATTTGCCAAGAACAATCACGATTATGAGATCATGATCACCCCACCTCATGCGACACGGAACATAATGATGATGATGAATAAATCAGCCATGATGGAATTATGGAGCAGACTCGATGGACCGAATGGCTGAATTCTGCTCTAATGTTTTATGATCAAATGGCATTGACATACACTCTAAACGTCCATAGGTCAGTAAATCCAGCCCTGCAGTCCCTCTAGCCTTCCAAACAGCTTCTGATTGAGCTTATCAAACAGCTGATGCGTGGGAGTGTGTGGAGGGTTAAATTACTCCATTCAGTGTCCTGTAGGCAATGAGATTGAGAATACCTCTCAAGAGCTGTCAGCACTCTTAAACGAAGCCAATGTGACATCAAATTACTTTCCTCCCACTTCTGAAGCGCAGATGGAAATTCTGTTCACAAATCCTATCTGCAAGAAGCTTCCACTTATGAACTGTGTCTTGAGGTGCCTTTTACACTGGATTTAGCATAAGATGTTTACCCTTGTAATATTTTTACAATGACATGTAAATTGATGTAATTTACTGAATGCCTTGGTACGTCAGTATCTGCAGCCCTAATCTGTGCTGTTCTGCAGTGGTAGCACAGTCACATTGTTACTGACTCCTAATCCTGATGCCAGTCCAAACAAAGCGTTTAAGTCCACTAGCAGCAGAAATTCAATTAATAATCTAAGATTTTTATGTATGTAAATAGAATGTTTGCTTTGTGGTCTCCATGATCAATGGTTTTATCATCATCTGATGTTGCTGGGGTTGGTTGCTTTGTGTTACAGCAGTGGACCAGTAGCATTGTGGTTAGCAGAAAGACTTACTGTACCTGGGTTCAGTTCCCACTGCTGTCTGTAGGGAGATTGTATCTTCTCCCCATGACAGCGTGGGTTTCCTCCAGGTGCTCCGGTTTTCTCCCACAGTCCAAAGACATACCGGTCTGTATGTTAATTGGTCATTGAGTATTGTCCTCTGATTAGGCTAGGATTAAATAGGCGGTTGTAAGCACAAAATAACAAAAAATAATCTGCAGACGCTGGGGTCTAAGCAACACTCACAACACGCTGGAGGAACTCAGCAGGTCGGGCAGCATCCGTGGAAAAGATCGGTTGACGTTTCGGGCCGGAACCATAAAGCCCGAAACGTCGACCCATCTTTTCCACGGATGCTGCCCGACCTGCTGAGTTCCTCCAGCGTGATGTGAGTGTTAAATTGGGGGTTGACAGGATGGTGTGGCTCGAAGGGCTGGAAAGGCCTGTATCTCAATAAGTAAAATAAATCAAAGACTGGAGTGAAGGAGCTGAGCACTGGGTTTATAAACCCACAGGGATATGGATTAGTGAAGGAGCTGAGCACTGGGTTTATAAACCTACAGGGATATAGATTAGTGAAGGAGCTGAGCACTGGGTTTGTAAACCCACAGGGATATAGATTAGTGAAGGAGCTGAGAACAGGGTTTATAAACCCACAGGGGTTATAGATTAGTGAAGGAGGTTGGCACAGGGTTTATAAATGCACAGGGGTTATAGATTAGTGAAGGAGGTGAGCACAGGGTTTATAAACCCACAGGGATTATTGAACCTACAGGGATATAGATTAGTGAAGGAGCTGAGCACTGGGTTTGTAAACCCACAGGGATATAGATTAGTGAAGGAGCTGAGAACAGGGTTTGTAAACCCACAGGGGTTATAGATTAGTGAAGGAGGTCGGCACAGGGTTAATAAATCCACAGGGGCTATAGATTAGTGAAGGAGGTGAGCACAAGGTTAATAAATCCACAGAGGCTATAGGTTAGTGAAGGAGGTGAGCACAAGGTTTATAAAATGACAGGAGATATGGATGAGATGGTCACACTCTTTATCCCAGGGTCTGAATCTAGAGGGAACAGTTGAATGTGAGACTATAATGATTTAAAAGGGTCTTGGGGGATATCTAGGTCATTCAGAGGACAGTGGGCATTTGAAACAAGTTGCCAGATGAAATAGTTGAGATAGGACCTAGCTACAACGTTAATGGACAGTGTACATAGAGAAGAAACCTTAGATTGATATAGAGTCATGGATTACTACAGCACAGAAAAAAAAGCTGCTCGTCACATCTAATCCATGCCGAACTGGTTTTTGGCCTAGACCCATCTTCTAGCACCACAACTCTCCACACTGTGATCATCAGGAATTCTGCAGATGCTGAAAATTCAAGCAACACACATCAAAGTTGCTGGTGAACGCAGCAGGCCAGGCAGCATCTCTAGGAAGAGGTACAGTCGACGTTTCAGGCCAAGACCCTTCGTCAGGACTAACTACACTGCTATCATCTATGTTTCTATTCAAATTTCTCATAAATGTTACAATTGAGCCTGCCTCCACTATCTGCGCTGACAACTCATTCCACACTCTCACCACTGTCTAAGTGAAGTACAGTACTTTCTCCTTGTGTTCCCTTTGAACATTTCAACTTTTACCTTTAATCCATGACCTCTAGTTCTAGTCTCTCCTAACGTCAGTGGAAAAAGCCTGCTTTCATTCAGCTTATCTATACCCCTCACAATTTTGTATATCTCATATAAGATCCCCCTAATTATCTTACGCTCCAGGGAATAAAGTCCAATCTATCTAATCTTTCACTGTAACTCAAGTCCTGGCTATATCCTTGTCTCTTTTCTTTGTACTCTTTCAAACTTATTTACATCTTTACTGTAGGTAGGTGACCAGAACTGCACACAGTATTCCAAATTAGGCCTCACAAAAGTCTTATACTATTTCAACATAGCATCTTAATTCCCGTACTCAGTGCACTGACTTATGAAGTCCAATGTGCCAAAAGCTGTCTTTTAGACCCAATCTACCTGTGATGCCACTTTCAAGGAATTATGGATCAGTATTTCCAGATTTCTCTATTCTTCCACGTTCATTAGTGCCCTACCATTTATTGCGTAAGTCCTACTCTGGTTAGTCCACCCAAAGTGCAAAACCCAGTGCTTTTCAGTGTTAAATTCCATCTGCCATCTTTCAGACCATTTTTCCAGTTGTTTCAGATCCCACTGCATTGATTGATTTTATTACAATTTTGCATATGCACATTTTGACAAATACTATTACATTAAGATCATACTACATAGCAGAATTAGGCTATATGGCTCGTTGAATCTGCTTCACCATTCTGTTAAAGCTGACTTATTATCCCTCTTTACCCCATTCTCCTTGCTTCTCCCCACAACCTTTGACCCATTGATGCTCTGACTAATGAAGAACCTATCAACCTCCCTTTTAAATATACCTAATGATTTGACCTCCGCAGCTGTACGTTGCAATGAATTCCTCAGATTCGCCACCCTCTGGCTAAAGAAATTCCTCCTCATCTCTGTTCCAAAGGGACTTCCTTGCATTCTGAAATAGCACTGCATGATCTCCAATCTAATGGCGTGAATATCAATTTCTCCTTTTGGTATGCTTTTTCCCTCCTACTTTTCTTCTTCACTCTGGCCTCTTATCTTTTCTCCTCACCTGCCTACACCTCCTCTTGGTGCCTTTCCTTCTTTCCTTTCTCCCATGGTCCACTCTCCTCTCTTGTCAGATTCCTTCTTCTTCACCCCTTTATGTTTCCTGCCCACCTAGCTTCTCTTAACACCTTCTAGCTAATCCTCTCTTCCCTCCCTGACCTTTGTTTTATTCTGGTGTCTTCCACCTTCCTTTCCAGTCCTGAAAAAGGGTCTCAGCCTGAAACATCGACAGTTTATTCATTTCCTGACCTGTTGAGTTCCTCCAGCATTTTGTGTGTGCTGCTCCCCATAACATACTGTTCCCCATCAGGTGCTGGGTATGTGGTTTCAGTATCCATTTGGGTCCAATGACAATGAGGGACCGAGGGTTTAAATAAAGGATCTCTCTGCTCCCCTGCAGCTTCCTCGTATCTTATAGTAATAGAGCTTTCAGAGCTGGAGTGAGCTGTAGAGAAGGAAATGAGGAGTTGCATTCCATTGACTTTTATACATCTGTCATAAATTAATGATCTTTTTTTTATTTCAAACAGCGAGTGTGCATCACTTCTTCTGTCACTCAGTGTTGATTCCTTGACAGTCGTGGAGAGTTCTTAACCAAATCCCGTTTATCATACTCCAAGTACCTTCCAGCACGATTGTCAACGAATCACAGAGACGTATGGTGAAAGCACTTAAACAACAGAGATGTCCTGCCATTTTACTAACATGCACATTGAGTAGGATTTCTCGAGCTCAACAATGAAACCACTGGCAGGTGTTGCAGGCAGCAGATTGAGACTGCTTTTTTTGTTGCTGTTGTGCTGTTTCAGATGACAGATTAGAGATCCACCTTCTGTAACCCAAGCTGACCCAATGTCGAGAATCAAATTCATTCCCGTCAGGTGTCCCACAGTACAGATGCCACAGTGGCGTAGAGAGTAGAGCTGCTGCCTCTCTGCACCAGAGACACAGGTTCAGTTCTGACCGCTTCCACAGTCCGTGCAGAGTTTGGTATTGATTTATTATTGACACGTGTACCAAGAGGTTGGAATGGTAGCATAGTGGTTAGCACAACGCTTTACAGTACAGTTGACCCAGGTTCAGCTCCCGTCGCTACCTGAAAGGAGTTTGTATGTTCTCCCCGTGAACGTGGTGCTCTGGTTTCCTCTCAGAGTCCAAAGACATAGGTTAGTTAGTCATCATCAATTGTCCTATGATTAAGCTCAGAATAAATTGGAGGTTTTCTGGGCGGCGCAGCTCAAAGGCCCGGAAGGGCCTATTCCATGTTGTACCTCAATAAGTAAATAAATAAATGGTGGTATCCGTTAGTCTCGCGAGACCACAGATCTGCGCCTGGAAAGTCTTGCTTCAGTCTGTGTTAGAGCAGCGTCTGCTGTGACTGTAGAGGCCCACACGGGAGCGACAGTCTCAGCTGCATCGACTACACTTGAAGGCGCTGTCCTCCAGTGTTGTCCTGGTGTTGTTTTTCCGACGAGTGTGCTTTTCTTCAGCAGCAAGCCTCAGCTTCTCTTCTTTTTTTAGACCTCTGTGTAGTTCCAGCCTCCAGTGAGAGCGATCACTTGCGATGTCCTCCCACCTCTCAATGTTCATTTTCAGATACTTCATGTCTCTCTTGCAAATGTCTTTGAAACAAAGATGGGGCCGCCCCTGTGCTCTCTTGATGGAGGCCAGTTCCCCGCACAGCAGGTCTTTCGGGATCCTCCCATCTGATATGCAGTGTACGTGGCCCAGCCAGCAGAGATGGTGTTGTTGGAGCAGGGTGAAGAGGCTGGGTATCTGGGCGCGGGCCAGGACCTCATTATTGGTGACTCGGTCAGTCCACGTGATGTCCAGGATGCGTCTCAGGCTGCGAAGGTGGAAGGCGTTGAGACGTCGCTCTTGTCTGGAGTAGAGGCTCCAGGTCTCGCTGCCGTAAAGCAGTGTGCTGAGGACGCAAGCCCTGTAGACTGCAACTTTGGTGTGCATCGTCAGCTTTCTGTTCTCCCAGACTCTCTTTGTCAGCCCGGCGAATGTTGAGGCTGCTCGTCTGATCTGTCCGTTGATCTCGGGGTCTGGGGAGAGGCTGTCCGTGATGGTGGAGCCAAGGTATGTAAACTCGTGAACTACCTACAGCTCGTAGTTGTTGATGGTAATGGCAGGGGGGGTGCTCAACGCCTTGGCCCAACACGTTGGTTTTCTTCAGGCTGATGGTCAAGCTGAAGTCCTGGCAGGCTCTTGAGAAGTTGTCCATGAGGCGTTGCAGTTGCTCTTCAGAGTGTGTTGCCCGTGCCACGTCGTCTGCAAACAACATGTCCCTGATGAGTACTTCACGAACCTTGGTTTTCGCCCTCAGCTGGGACAGACTGAACAGCCTCCCGTCTGATCTGGTGTGGAGGTGGACACCATCAGCTGATGTTCCAAAGGCGTGCTTCAGCATGACTGCGAAGAAGATGCCGAACAGGGTGGGGGCAAGCACACAGCCCTGCTTCACACCGCTGCGGATGTTGAAGGCCTCCGAAGAAGAGCCGTCGAACTGAACGACGCCCTTCATGTCTGTGTGGAATGTCTGAACTATCCTGAGGAGCCCCGTGGGACAACCAATCCTGGAGAGGATTTTGAACAGGCTGTCTCTGCTCACAAGGTCGAAGGCCTTCGAGAGGTCAGTGAAACCGACGTAGAGTGGTCGTCTTTGCTCCCTGCATTTCTTTTGTAGCTGTCGAAGGGAGAAGATCATGTCGATTGTGGAGTGTTCTGACATGAAACCGTACTGAGACTCGGGATATACCCTTTTGGCTATTTTCTGCAGTCTGTTCAGGACCACATGGACGAAGACCTTTCCAACGATGCTCAGCAAGGGGATTCCCCTGTAGTTGTTACAGTCGCTTCTGTCCCCTTTGTTCTTGTATATGATGATAATGTTGCAGTCTCTCATGTCTTGTGGCACTGCTCCCTCTGTCCAGCACTGGCACAGTAGTTCATGCAGGTGGTTTAGCAGGACGTCCTTTGTGCATTTGATGGCCTCTGGTGGAATTCCATCCAATCCTGGTGCCTTCCCAGTGGGCAGGCTGTCGATGGCTTTACTCAGCTCTTCGGCAGTCGGCAATGCATCCAGTTCCTCCATGACAGGCAGGCGTTCCATGGCGTCTAGTGCACTGTCCGAGATGCTGTTTTCTCTGGAGAAGAGTTCAGAGTAACGCACCACTCATCTCTCCATCTGCTTGCCTTTGTCATTGATGGTCTCGCCTGTTATGGTTTTCAATGGTGCTCTCTTGCTCTGGGTTGGCCCGATGGCTTTCTTGATCCCCTCATACACTCCATGGATGTTGCCTGTGTCAAATGATGACTGAATGCTTTCGCATAGTTGTAGCCAGTAGTTATTTGCACCGCGTCTGGCTGTTTCCTGGGCCTTTCTTGCTGTCCTTAGCGCTTGCTGTGTTGCCTGGGTGGGGTGGCGTTTGTGCTCTAGTAGTGCAACACGCTTCACCTCAATGACAGCGGTGAGCTTACTTGAGCTCACTTCAAACCAGTCCTGTGTCTTGTCCGGTTTCTTCCCAAAGGCCTTGAGTGCAGTGCTGTGGATAGTGTCCCTGAGAGAGTCCCATCTCTGCTGAGCATCTCCTTCTGGTGGGTCTGCAAGGGGAGCATCCTCCAGTGACTTGATGAACTCTGCAGCTTTGTCTGGGTGTTGTGTCTTACTGGCATCGATGCGCTGCTTGCCTGGAGGCTTGGTGTAGTGCATCTTCTTCGGCCGAAGTCTGACCTTGCAGCAAACCAGAGAGTGATCCGTGTCGTGGTCGGCACTCTGAAAGGAGCGAGTCATGAGCACAAATAAATAAATATAGAGTAATAAACTAATCTTGCCATTCACTTTACCTCTTCATGTCTTTTATTCAGAGGGTGACACAGGAGCATGTTGTGTAGTGCATACACTTTACAGCACCAGTAATCACTGACTGGGGTTCAATTCCCACTGCTGACTGTAAGGAGTTGGTACATTCTCCCCGTGACTGCATAAGTTTCCTCTGGGTGCTTGCATTTCCTCCCATATTCCAAAAATGTACAGGTTAGGGTTAGTGAGTTGTGAGCATGCTATGTTGGTGACTGGAAACACAGAAACACTTGCATTGTGTTTGTATTCCGTCTTTCAGGGCATTGAGAATTGTGTTTTTTATATATACAGCCTATGAAACTGCTGCTGCAATGCTCAGAACCCCAGTCAATAATTCATCTCCCACAGAACCGTGCAACTTGGATCCCATGGTCACAGGCAGACAGAGAGGTGAAGGGTCATACAACACCAAATTGGCCAAATTGGTCCATTCTGACTAAGATACCCATCTAAGCTAGTCATATTAGCTGCATTTGGCCTATATTTCTCTGAACATTTCCTATCCCTGTCTCAATCTTTCCTTTGGACTCAGGCCCTCTAGTCCTTGCAGATGCTGAGAATCAGAATCAGGTTTAATATCTGAATATGTCGTGCAGCAGTATTACAATGCAATACATAATAATAGTAAAAAAACTGAATTACAGCAAGTACATGCATGTTAAATTAAATAAGTAGTGCAAATATAGAAATGAAATAGTAGTGAGGTAATCTTCATGGGTTCAATGTCCATTCAGAAATCGGATGTCAGAGGGGAAGAAGCTGTTCCTGAATCATTGAGTGTGTGCCTTCAGGCTGCTGCCCCTCCTCCCTGATGGTATCAATAAGAACAAGGCATGACCTGGGTGATGGGGGTCCTTAATAATGGATGCAGTCTTTTTGAGGTATTGCTCCTTGAAAATGTCCTGGATTCATACATCTCTGCATTTTTCAAGTTTAGTGACATCTTTCTTATAACATGGTGAAAAAAGCTGTACACAATACTTTCAGGCAGTCTCACCTAAGTCATTGAGTCAAAGAATCATAGAACACTAAACACAGAAATTAGCCCTTCAGGTCCATGTTGACTTGGTCTTCTGACTAGTCTCATCTGCCTGCACCTGGACTATACCTCTCCATACCTGTCTTATCCATGTAGCTATCCAAACATTTTAAATGTTACCATTGAACTTGCTTCAATACTTCTGCTGGCATCTCCTTCCACTCTTGTACCACCCCCTGAGTGAAGATGTTTC
Source organism: Mobula birostris (assembly GCF_030028105.1). NCBI lineage: Eukaryota > Metazoa > Chordata > Chondrichthyes > Myliobatiformes > Myliobatidae > Mobula > Mobula birostris. Next base: position 75,496,357 of record NC_092384.1, on the reverse strand, counting down.
CCTTCGTTCTCATGAGCTTCTGTCACCTGTCTTGTACAACTGCAAGATAATGTCTCAGCCCCTTAATTTGATGCCTTGACTGATGTGTCAGTGTGTAAAATGCCTTCTTCCCCACTGTGTCCATCTTTGATCAATGGATTGAAGTTGAACAGTTCTATGGGAGATGCAGTTGCTGTTTGAGGCTCCTTCACCTCAATATAATTTGGCAGGACATCTCCTGTGTCAGAGTCTTGAAGAGCTGTAGCATAATAACAGGTCCATTGGTCTACTAATTCCTTTTTGACTATCAAACATCCTTTTTGGTTCCAAGTTAACCCTTTTTATTCTCCACTCATTCCCTTCAACTCTCCCATTTTCAACTGCTCTCCTACACATTTGGGTCAATCAATCTAACAGCACGCATTTTTCAGATGGGTGGAAAACCAGAGGTAACCCCCATGGTCACCAGGAGGATATGAGGACTCCACATGGAAGGTCAGGATTGAACACTGCTCACTGGAGATCCGAGGCAGTGGTCCTACTAGTAACATGCCACCCCATGTTATGACCAATACATGTCCGTCCCCATCAATATTGGTATAGGTTTATTATTGTAACATTACTGAGATACAGTGAAATGACACCCAGGCAGATCATGCCATACATAATTACACTGAGTTACTAAGACAAACAGAATATACAGTTGAAGTCAGAAGTTTACATACATCTTAGCCAAATACATTTAAACTCAGTTTTTCACAATTCCTGACATTTAATCTGTGAAAACATTCCCTGTCTTAGGTCAGTTAGGATTACTACTTAATTTTAAGAATGTGAAATGTCAGAATAATAGTAGAGAGAATGATTTATTTCAGCTTTTATTTCTTTCATCACTTTCCCAGTGGGTCAGAAGTTTACATACACTTTGTTAGTGTTCGGTAGCATTGCCCTTAAATTGTTTAACTTGGGTCAAATATGTTGGGTAGCCTTCCTCAAGTTTTTAACAGTAAGTTGCTGGAATTTTGTTCCATTCCTCCAGACAGAACTGGTGTAAGTGAGTCAGGTTTGTAGTCTTCCTTGCTCACACACGCTTTTTCAATTCTGCCCACGAACTTATCAATCACCCCTGCTGTGGACCACTTCTGGAGGTCCAAGACGTCGACCCCTACAAAGAAGGGATCCGTATGCTTCACGACCGCTGGACTAAATGTGTAAATATAGGAAAAATAGGTGTGCTAGGTTTTCTAAAATTGACTCCTTCTACCTTAGACCACGAACTTATCAATCTCCCTTCGTATAGTGACATATACATATTTCGACATTAAATTTACTTTGAACTTTTATTTTGACCACTCTGAACTACAATGAACATTTTTCTGATCTAATATGTTCTTCCTTGTAAAAATTGTGTATAATTTATGTTTCTGTTGTCAGGTAATGGATTGATGCAATGTGCCTGTGAGGCTGCTGCAGGCAAGTTTTTCATTGCACCTGTGCAATGTGACAATAAACTTGACTTTGACTTTTATGACATTATTTACAGGATTCCTTAACATGAACAACACTGAAAATGCCACTCAGTACAACAGGCCACAGTCTATAGTTTAGTTCCACTTGAGTCTCGTTACAGCCCTAAAATGGCATTCTATTTTATTCCATCTCAGCATTTAGTCAGCTTCTTCTTAAATCACTTTTTTTGTAAATTTTAGCTTTATCTCCTCTTTGAGGTGACAAGATCCCGAATGTGCACATAACCTGTGGACAAAGACGTATTTTTCTACTTGGTGAACCAGCAGACACATAGAGAATAGTGACGATAGTTCAGTTCCTGAGTCTTGTTGCATTAAATTTGATATGGGGTGATTAAAGTGACCTGACATATTTTCAGAACCATGTGCGGGGAACACCAGTTAGCAAAGTAGAATGGAAAATCTCAGCTGGCCTGTAAAGTCATAGAATTATAGAGAGGTGCAGCAGAGTAACAGGACTTTGGCCCGTCAAATCATTATTGACCCATTTAAACTAATCCTATACAGAACATAGAATAGTACAACACAGTACAGCCCAAATTGTTGTGCTACTCTAAGATCATTCTAACTGTTCCATCCCAATTGAGAAGACGAATCTCAGGATTGTATACTGCATACAGACTTTGATAAATAATGTACTTTACTTAATTTTACTTCAGCTCTCCATTTTCTTTCATCCATGTAAGAGAATCACATTTTCAACAATCACATTTTTATTCTCCCAGCACATCTTTTTTATTCTCCCAACATCTTCTTTAGCTTCCACCCCCCCCGCCCCCAGACTATACCAATAACCTACACACTAAGGGGAGTTTACAGTAGTTAATTATCCCACTTTGGGATATGGGTGGAAACTGAAGTTACCAGAAGAAAGTCATGCAGGAGTACATGCGAACTCCACACAGACAGTGCCAAAGTCAGGATTGAAACTTGTTCACTGGAGTTACAAGACAGCAACTGTAATTACTCTGCCACTGTGCCAATCATCTAGTGGGCTATGGCAAACATTTGTACGGGTCTGCAGCAGGGGTTCCCAACCTGGGACCCACAGACCCCTTGCTTAATGATAAGGGTCCATGGCATAAGTATTGTTGGGAGCCCCTGCTCTAGAGCAATGGAAATGATTTACAATATTCAGAGTGGTTATGTTGGTTGAGTCAGATGGACTATTGGAAGAAAACAAAACAGTGGAGAAACTCAGTGAGTCAGTCAACATCTGTGGAGGGAAATTGACATTCAGTTTTGAGTTCAGAATCAGGTTTATTATCACTGACATATGTTATGAAATTTGTTGTTTTGTGGTAGTAGTACACAAAAATTACTATGCTTCAATAAGAATATATATATATATATATATATATATATATATATATAAAAATAAATAAAGAGAGAGCAAAACAAGAATATATATATAGAGAGAGAGAGAGAGAGAGAGAGAGAGAGAACAAAACAAATCTTAGGGTAGTATATGGTGATATAGTTCCTATAAAAAGTTTGCATTCCCCTTGAAAGTTATCATGTTTATTGTTTTACATCATTGAATCGCAGTTGATTTAGTTTGATTTTTTTGACTCCGATCAACAGAAAAAGAATTTTCTGTCAAGAAGAAAACAGATCTCTGCAAAGTGATCTAAGTTAATTACAAATATAAAACACAAAATAATTGATTGCATAAGTATTCACTCCCTTTAATATGACACACCAAATCATCACTGGTGCAGCCTATTAGATCTAGAAGTCACATAAGTAGTTAAATGGAGATCACTAGTGTACAGTTGAAGTGTCTCAATTGACTGTAGTAAAAATACACCTGTATCTGGAAGGTATATCCGCTGTTGAGTCAGTATCCTGGCAAAAACTACACCATGAAAACAAAAGGACACTCAAAGCAACTCTGCCAAAAGGTTATTGAATAGCACAATTCAGAAGATGGATACAAGAAAATTTCCAAGTCACTACCATCTCTTGGAGTACAGTTAAGTCAATCATCACGAAATGGAAAGAATATAGCATAGCTGTAAATCTACCTAGAGCAGGCTGTCCTCAAAAACTGAGCGCAATATGTGAGAAAGGTCACCAAGAGACCTATGACAACTCTGGAGGGGTTACAAGCTTCAGTGGTTGAGATGGGAAAGACTGTACATACAACAACTGTTGCTCAGGTGATTCACCAGTCACAGATTTATGGGAGAGTGGAAAAGAGAAAGCCACTGTTGGAAAATACTCACATGAAATCTCAGCTAGAGTTTGCCAGAAGACATATAGGAGACTCTGAAGTCAGCTGGAAGAAGGTTCCATAGCCTGATGAAACCAAAATTGAGCTTTTTGCCACCAGACTAAATGCTATGATTGGCATAAGCCAAACACCACACATTATCAAAAACACACCATTCCTACTATGAAGCATGTTGGTGGCTGTATCATGCTGTGCAGATGCTTCACTGCAGCAGGCTCTGGAAGGGTTGTGAAGGGAGAGGGTAAAATAAATGTAGCAAAATACAAGGGCTTCCTGGAGGAAAGCCTGATAGTGTCTGCAAGAGATTTGTGACTTGAGAGAAGATTTGATTTCCAGCAAGAAAATGACCCCAACCATAAAGCCAAAGCTGAAAGGTAATGGTTCAAAACCAACAAAGTCCTGGAGTGGACAAGTCAAAATCCAGTCCTCAATCCAATTGAGAATTTGTGGCTGGATTTAAACAGCTGTTCACTCATGATCCCTGTGCAATATAACAGTGCTTGAGCAGTTTTGTAAAGAAGAATGGGGAAGAATTGTCGTGTCCAGATGTAAAAAGCTGATAGAGACATATCCACACACTCAAGCCTGTAATTGCTGCCAAAGGTGCATCTACTAAATATTGACTTGAAAGAGTTGAGTAATTATGCAATCAATTATTTTGTGCTTAATAATTGTAATAAATTTAGACCAATTTGTAGAAACTTGTTTTCACTTTGACACAGCTGATTCTTTTCTGTTGATCAGTGTCAAAAAAGCCAAATTAAATCCACTGTTATTCAATGTTGTAAAACAGTAATACATGAAAACCTCCAGGGGGATTGGGGAGGGTGGTGAAATACTTTTTATAGATACTGTAAATACATACTTCAAAAACAAATTTACTTTAAACTTTGACTGCACCCTTTCCTTCTGAGCCAGTCACTGTGCCAGAGACCTGACGAATGCTGACTGCTCCTGAAAGAACAGCCCCCTCAACAGTACCTGATAGTGAGGGGAAGGACAGAGGAGAACTCTGCACTTACTGCTTACTCTTCTTCTTCTGCTGGACATTCAGCTGTCTGAAGCCGGTACCTTGGCTGTGCCCTCCACAGTAAAAGTCTCATCTACCAGCTTTTAGCCTCACAGATGTTCTTGCGTGCATCCAACTCCAGTAGTTCCTCCATCAGTTTGTTTCCTGCTCCATAATCTGACATTTGTGGTCTCCTGTCCACAGGATTATCACCAATGTAATCGCACTGAAGCATGTCAACACATTGTCTAACAATAACATGATAAACCCATTCAGATGTGCTGGAGTATTGTTCTGGGCAGTGCACATTAATTGAAATAGGAAGTGTATGTGGGCAGCGGAAACTGGAACAGTGAGGTTTGACAAATCTAGCCAGGAAACATTAGTATATGTTCATCTCTTGGCAGGTTTCCCAGATTCCTTTCAATCTTCTTTCAGTCTGTTCCACATTCTATTCTGCTATGATTCCATGTTCATCACGTCAGTGGTTTATGATTTTTGTGGGAAGGCTGAATCGAGTGGATCTGCTTAGAGGAAATTTCTAGGCAAGTATTTGCCTTGGGAGCCCACCGTCTCCCCTGAGAAACAGGGTGACCCTGGCTTGAGGGATAGGGAGAACAGAGTGCTGAGCTCATGAGAGAATGACACTTCCAACAAAAACACTGAAAAATGTGACATCAGCCAAACTTCTCGAGGAAATCAGCAATCCAATATTTAAAAGGGAAGAATGGAGAGAGAAAGTAGATGAGCAAGGGTCTGGAAGAATGAATGAGTAAAGGGGGGGGGGGGAAGAGAGCAATAGGGTGTGAAAGCCAAACAGGAAGAGAGAAAGATGAGATAAACAGAAAAGAAAAAAATGTGAAAGAGAGAGTGAGAGAAAATTGAAAGAGAAAAGGAAAGAAGTAATGAATGTGGGAGGGAAGGAAGTGTTGCAGCTTTGGCCAAATCCTGCATTGGATAGGGGAAAACCTGAGAAAAGGCACAGAAGAGTTGCACTGAACTAAGTGTGCGACAGGAGCACCACCTTGAGGATTAAGAGGGAATTTGAAATACCTGTGTGTGTGTCTCTCTCTTGCTTTCTCTCTTCTGTCTCTATCTCTGACGTGTGCTCTTTCTTGTTCAGTCTCACACTTCTGCCTCTCTTATTCTATTAGCCTCCATTTTCTCTCCTACTTTCAGCAATTCTTTCCTTCCCTCTGTTTCAATTTCTTTCTCACTCTGTCTTTCACTGTTTTCCTCTTTTCTTTTTACCCCATCTTCTTCTCTTCACGCTTGGCTTTCATGCCCATTTTCTCTTTTTTCCTGAACTCCATATTTTTCCTCTCTCTCTCTCCTTTCTTCAATCTTTCTTTTACACCCTTGCTCTTCTCTTTTTTCTTTCCCTTCTTCCTTTTTTAAGTTTTAATTTTTCTTGTTCTTTCACTATATTCTCTACTGTCTTTTCCTTGCACTCTTTCTGTCCTCTTCCTCTGTTTCTCTCTCTCCTTTTCTGTTCATTCTCTCGAATAGTTTGTTTTGTTTTTAAAATTGTGTAGTGATGTAAGCCAGGAGCTGCCTCTTTCACATCCCTCAACTATCATTTCAGTCGGCTGGAATTTGATTTTGTGCAATAATTTAATCGTGCAAATGAAAAGGGGAGTAACGTAAAGTAGGCTGTCAGCTTTCTGCCACCCTTTTTACATTATCTCCCAAATTGAAATTCTACAAACCTTGTCCCTTGTCACTTTTGATTTACGGCAGGCATGTTTGTTAATTGATTATTTGCTGTGTTATTTCTTCTTGTCTCCTCGCTTTCTAATCAAATCTTTGCGAATTGTCGGTATTAGTGCGTGGGTCTTTGCAATGCTTCAAGGTAGACATCCGGCACACACTGGGCAGAAAGGATCTGATTCACTCCTGTCTGCTGCTGTCTCTGTGCCCACTCTTATATTTAATAAACTACGCAGAGGAATGAAGATTTTCACTCATACATTTCAGAATCAGAGAAAGGTTTGTTATTGCTGTTTTTATGAACGTGAAAGTTGTTGTTCTGTGGCAGCAGTAAGTGCAAAGACTAAAATTACCATAAATTACAGAATAAATAAACAGTGAAAAATAAAAGCATTAATGAGTAGTGTTCATGGGTTTGTGGATCATTCAGAAATTTGATAGCAGATTGGAAGAAGCTGTTCCTGAATCATTGAGTGTGGATCTTCAGGCTCTTCTATTTACATTGTCCAGTTATAGAGCATAGAACGTCAAACAGTACAGAACAGTACAAGCCCTTCTGCCCACAACATTGTGCCAACCCTTTAATTTACTCCAAGATCAATCTAATCCATCCCTTCCACATAGACCTTCATTTTTCTTTCATCTATGCATCCGAGTCTCTTAAATATCCCTATGGTATCTGCATCTACCACCACCCCTGGCAATTGCCTTATGAACTTGCCACTCTCTGTATGAAAAGCCTTCCTCTAAAATCTTCTCTATACTTTTTGACATTTCTACAATCACATTAAAATTAGCCTGACTCATATTAGCCACTACCACCTTGGGGAAAAGTCTCTGGCTGTTCACTCTATCTATGCCTCTTATCATCTTGTATACCTTTGTTTAGTCACCTCTTCTCCTCCTTCACTCCAAAGAGAAAAGCCCTATCTTGATCAACCTTTCCTCATAAAACATACTCTCTATTCCAGGCAATGTCCTGGTAAATCTCCTCTGCACCCTCTCTAAAACTTCTACATGCTTCCTATAATGAAGTGACCAGAACTGAACAGAGCTCTCTAAGTGCGATCTAACTAGAATTTTATAGAGCTGCAATATTACCTCATGGCTCCTGAACTCAATTCCCTGTGGAGCCCAGGTTAGGAACCCCTACACTAGATGGGTCCATTTCTTTGCTGTAGTCACTGACTCTATGACCATGTGACAGTAATAAACTAATATCAATAAAATTGTGGGGGATATAGACAGAGTGAAGGCACAGAACTCCCCTCCCCTCGGGAAGAAGGAGTCAAAACTAGAGGGCAGCTGTAAAATAAACAGAGGTGAGCTGTGAAAGATTTAAAAGCAACCTGAGTGCCAACTACTTCCTGCAGATGTTGGTACATATATGGAATGAGTTGTTAGAGAAAGTAGTTGTGGCAGATACAAATACAATATTTAACCCAGGCAACCTGTTCATATTCTATACCTTCACAGTATGGTCCGGGTCAATTTTGACATTTTGTGTCACTTTAGGAAAAGTCATCAAATTTTGGCTAAAAAAATGGCATTTAGGGTGTTTTTACTGCTGTCAAATGTCAAAACCGGTCAAATTTGACCCGAACAGTATGTAAGGGTTAAGTACATGGATGGGAATAGGGCAAAATTCAGACAAAATTCTGGCATGGATGAGTTGGGCCGAAGGGCCTGTTTCCTTAATGTATTCCTCTGACTCCAGGACATCACCCACTTAGTTCATTGTCAATCTCTATAGTTCTTTCATTCTCTGTGCTTGCTTCTGTTTAGCACTTTTTTTTCAGTGGGCAAAAAGCTACTCTTACATTTCTGTAATGCCTTCCAGAGCTTTATAATGATACCCAAAGAGATTTCCATGAGTGATCTACACTTGATATGTAGTCACAGTGGTAATTCTAGACTTTGGCGGTGGCCAGTTTTCACACTACAAATTCTCACAGACAGCAGAGTGAATATGAGCAGATCATTAGCTTTAATTTCAGATCTGGTTATAATTAATGACCATAAATAATGAGTCCTGATGAAGGGTCTCAGCCCTAAATGCCAGCTCTTTATTCCTTTCCATAAGAGGTGCCTGACCTGCTGAGTTCCTCCAGCATTTTTATATGTTACTTTGAACAAAATATTGGACTGTACTGGTATGAGTTTATTATTGTCATGTGTACTGAGATACAGTGAAAAGCTTGTTTTTCATGCTGTTCCTACAGATCAAATCACACAGTGCATTGAGGTAGAACAAGGTGAAGCTTTAACAGAATACAGAAAAAATGCAACAGCTACTGGGAAAGTGCAGTGCAGGTAAACAATAAGATGCAAAATCCCCCACCACCCAGTACATGGTCTCTTCTCACTGCTGCCAACAGGAATAAGGTACAGGAGACTCACGACTCACGCCTTAGGTTCAAGATCGGTTACTACCCCTCAACCATCAGGCTCTTGAACCAGAAGGGATAAGTTCACTCAACTTCACTTGGCCCATCATTAAAATGTCACCACAACCAATGGACTCACTTTCAAGGACCCATCATGTCATATTCTTGATATTTATTGCTTATTTATTTATTATTATTATTATTTCTTTCTTTTTGTATTTGCACAGTTTGTTGTCTTCTGCACTCTGGCTGAATGCTCAAGTTAGGTGGTCTTTTGTTGATTCTGTTATGGTTATTATCCTATAGATTTAGTGAGAATGCTCACAAGAAAATGAATCTCAGGGTTGTATGGGATGACATATATGTACTTTAACCTTCAATGAAGTAGATTGTGAGGCTTACCATACAAGAGGTCCAAGTGTTTGATAACAGCGGGAGAGAAGTGCTCCTTGAACCTGCTGGTACATGCTCTCAGGCTTTTGAATCTTCCTGATGGAAGAGGGGGAAAAGAGAGAATATCCTGGATGGGTGGGGTTTTGATATGCGGATGTTCTTACTGTTGTAGTGAGAAGCAAAGGCAGATACATGGAAGCTATCCTTGAGCCTGGTGATATGCATTTCCAGGCTTTTGTATCATCTGCCCAATGGTGGGGGGGGGGGGGGGGGAGAAGAGAAAATGTCCAGGATGGGTGGAGTCTTTGATTATTCAGGCTCATTATTGAGGCAGTGAGAAGATTTTGGTCAAACATTTGGCCAACTCAGGGAATGAGCTTCAGGATAAGGGGATGGAGAGAGGACAGGAATCCTTAACAGAGGAAATATCCCTGAAAGGTCCACAGCACAATCACAAAGAGCCAACTGGTGTCATAGATTCTATCAAATTACTGCAAATGCATGGTATAGAGCATCCTGGCTGGCTGTATTACCAACTGGTAAAGAGGCACCAATGCACAGGATCGAAAGTGACTGTAAAGGTTTGTAGAATCAGCCAGCTCCATGATGGCACACATTGGGGCAAGTGTAGCTCCTTCCCCCCCATCATCTGAATTGAATTTTATAGGAGCACCATTGAGAGAGTCCTGACATGTTGTATCTCCATCTAGTAGGAAAGTAGCCAAACATCAGACTGGAAGTCCCTACAAAGGACGTGAGAATGATTGTGAGGATCATAGGAGTCTCCTTCCCACCTACTGGAGACATTCATCAGGAGAGCTGCATACGTGGGTCCCTTAGTATTATTAAGGATCCCATCCATCCATCCAGCATCCTTTTTGACGTTCTGCTGTCGGACAGGAAACTCTGATGCATTAAAAACAAGAACAGTTCCGATAGGAAACAGTTTCTTTCCTCAGATGATCAGGCTTCTGAACTCCCTGCCACATCACATTTGGAGTGTCACTATTTAATCTGTTCTGTACCTGACGATATTTAATTTATGCACTTTACTTTGTTTATTCATGCATAATTCATCTGTAGATTTCATCTTTACTTCCTTAAGAGGACTGTTGACTGTGCCTCTTCCTAGAGATGCTGCCTGGCCTGCTGCGTTCACCAGCATATTTTTGTGTGTGCTGCTTGAAATTCCAGCATCTGCAGATTTCCTCGTGTTTGCGTTTTTAAATTGACTACTATGAAGCTTCTTCCAGTGATGCCTACACTGAAGAAGTTTAAATCTTCTCTTCGAAGGGAGTTTAGTGAAACCATCTTTCATTGCTTCCCATCTATAATTTCTCTTAGCTCCATCCCTTCTCCTCCTGTCTTCTCCTATCAATTCGGATCTCCCCCTCCCCCTCCCACTTTCAAATCTCTTACTATCTCTTCTTTCAGTTAGTCCTGACGAAGGATCTCGGCCCGAAGCTTCGACTGTGCCTCTTCCTATAGATGCTGCCTGGCCTGCTGCATTCACCAGCATTTTTTGTGTGTGTGGCCTATAGTTTCCTTTTTTACTTGTCTCCCGCCCTTCTTGAAGTGTCGAGTGACACTTATAATTTCTCAGTCCTCTTGAACCATGCCTGAATCTAGTGATATATTTTATGTACAATGAAACAAGCCCTTCAGCCCAATTGTGGGCATACCGTATTGTTGCCAGAATGTGTAGCAATACCTATGGGTTGCCCCCAGCACATTTATTGTGTGTTGGTTGTTCAGCCAATTTAAGCATTCATTGTATGTTTTGATGTACATGAGGTAAATAATTCTGAATATGAATCTGAAGCTGTTGGCTACGACATCTTCACTGGTAGTTGTCCTTCCTAATAATGAATAAAGTCATAAACTTTTCATTTGTCCTGGTGCTCAACTGTTTTAATTCTGATCCCCATTCCTGTCCATGGGCTCCTCTTCTACCATGATGAGGCCACTCTTAGGCTGGAGGAAAAACACCTCAATCCATCTAGGTAGCCTCCAACCTGATAGCATGAACATCAATTTCCACTTCTTATAATTTTGTTTCTCCTCCTACTTTCATCTTTTACTTTTCCTCACTCTGACCTCTTACCTCTTCTCCTCATCTGCCTATCATCTTCCCTGGTGCCCCTCCTTCCCGTTCTCCCTAAATCTATTCTGCTCCCTATCAGATTCCTTCTTCTCTGGCCCTTTATCTTTTCCTCCTATCACCTCCTAGATTATTTTTATCATCCCCTCTCCCCCACCCACCAGGCTTCACCTATCATCATCTTGCTTGTCACCCTCCCCTCACCTTTTTATCTCTGAATCCTCCTCCTTAATTTCCAGTCCAGATGAAGGGTCTAGACCCAAAATGTTGACTACAATAATAATTTCCATTGATGTGTTACTCTCGATTTCTAACATTTGCAGAATCTCTTGTGTTTATCCTCACATTCCCATCGCTGCAGAAATCCAAAGCTTCACTACCCTTGGAATAAAGAAAAAATTTATATTTCCATCCTGATTCCCTGACTCCATATTTTGAGACTGTGATCCAGGTTCTAGACACTCAAATATCCTTATTTGATGAAGGATCTCAGCCCAAAATATTGACTGTTTAATTCATTGCCATAGACTGCTGCCTGACCTGTTGAGCTCCTCCAGCAGTTTTCAGTGTGTTACTTTATCACTTATTTACTGTTCTCATGTAACAATGAACTCTGTTCCTGTGAATCAATGCAGCAAAGAGTGCAGAGATCTCAAACCATTTCCGTCAAAGTATACCGTAGCAGAGATCTATCCGTCACAAGCAGGACTTCCCCGCTGGCCAGACACTTTAATACTGATTCCCTTTCTCAATCTGACGTGTCAATCCATGGCCTCCTCTTGTGTCAAGATGAGGTCACCTTCAGGGTAGAGGAGAATAAGGCTATTCTGTCTGGGTAGCCTCCCACCTGATGGTATATCGATTTCCCCTACGGGTAAAAAAAAAATCCCTTTCCCTCCTCCTCCTCCTCCCGTCTTCCTCTATTCCCCACTCAGCTTTTATTTTTTTTTCATCTGCCTATCACTTCCCCCTGGGCTCTCTCCCTCTTTCCTTTCCTTTCTCCTATGGTTCACCCTCCGTCTCCTCTCCTAAAAGATTCATTCTTCTCCAGCCCTTTCCCTTTCCCACCCTCTTGGCTTCTAGCTAGCCTCTTTCCCCTTGCCCAACCCTTTTATTCTGGTGTCTTCCCCCATCCTTCTCAGTCCTGAAAGAAGGTCTCAGCCCAATACATCAACTGTTTATTAATTTCCATAGATGCTGCTTGACCTGCTGAGTTAACTCGGATATGGTTTAAAACACAGTGTAACACAGGTAACTAAACAAACAGTTCAAACATGTCCTGCAATAAAGAACAGCTATGTGATTTTTCAGTTAAACTTTATTATTGTTCAACACTGGGTGAGGACATTTTAGACTTGCAAATATAAAAAAGACTGCCACAAGTCCATAAAACCATAAGATATAGGAGAAGAATTTGGCCACTTGGCCTATCGAGTCTGCTGGGTCATTTCATCATGCTGATCAATTTTTTAGATTAGATTAGATTATATTATGAGGACACACAGTCCTCTTTTATTGTCACTTAGTAATGCATGCATTAAGAAATGATCCAATGTTCCTCCAGAATGATATCACAGAAACACAAGACAAACCAAGACTAAAAATATTGACAAAAAAACACATAATTTTTAAGTTGTTAGTTTTGCCCAAGTCTTTTAGTTTAGTTGACCAATTTTGTTTTTCTTTGGGGATGGGGTTTTTTTTTGTTTTGTTTTTTTTTCTTTTTCATGTTTTTTTTCCAGTTTTTTTTTGCTTTGTATTATCCGTGGTTAGTTCTACACGCTTGGGAGCTTTGTTAATTTCCATTACTTGGTTTTGCAATTACTTTTTTTAAGTGTAACAATATATCTCCTACTATTTGTATTATTGCTATGTTTTGTTTCTGTATTTTGAAATTAATAAAAAGATTGAAAAAGAAAGAAAAAACCACATAATTATAACAAAGTTACAACAGTGCAAAGCAATACTGCAATTTGATAAGAACAGACCATGGGCACGGTAAAAAAAAAGTCTCAAAGTCTCTCGAAAGTCCCATCATCTCACGCGGATGGTAGAAGGGCGAAACTCTCCCTGCCATGAGCTTCCAGTTTTTCCAACTTGCCGATGCAGCATCCTGGAAGCACCCGACCACAGCCGACTCTTGAGTCCATCCGAAAACTTCGAGCTTCCGACCAGCCCTCCGACACCGAGCACCCAGCACCATCTCTGCCGAGCGCTTCGACCCCGGCCCCGGCAACAGGCAATAGGCAAAGCCAAGGATTCGGGGCCTTCCCCTCCAGAGATTCTCGATCACACAGTAGCAGCGGCAGCGAAGCAGGCATTTCAGAAGTTTCTCCAGATGTTCCTCTGTGCTTCTCACATCTATCTCCATCAAATCAGGATTGTGCACGGCCCCTATTTAACAAATATGATATCATTTCGGAGCAGCCACGTGCGCTGCGTCGTGCCGCCATCTTCTCCTCCTTCTCAGCCCCAAACTCCTGCCTTCTCCCTGTATCGTTTATGTCCAGACCAATCAAGAACCTACCTTAAATAAACCCAATGACCTGGCTTCCACAGCTACCTGTGGCAATAAGTTCCGCAGATTTACCACATCTTATTTGGAGAGCAGATGGGTGAATACCAGAAGAGCTAAGGGGTTAAAAAGTCAGTGTGACATTCCCCATTACCCTCAGTAACAAGTATATCCATTTGGGTACTGCTGGGAGTGTGACCCATCAGATTAAGGCAGCAGCTGCCAGGCTGGTAGCACTATGACCGACTCAACATGAAAGGGTAAGATCAAGTAGTGCGGCCCTGTCATTCAGAAGGGTGGGAAACTGAAGAGGATAGCAGCAGTAATTGGAGATTCTATAGTTAGGAGGACAGATAGGTGATTCTGTGGACATGAGAAAGAAACATGGATGGTAATTTCCCTCCCAGGTGCCAGGGTCCGCGATGTTTCTGAACGCGTCCACAATATCCTGAAAAGACAGAGTGAGCAGACAGAAGTCGTGTTACATATTTGTACCAACGTCAAAGGTAGAGAAAAAGGAAGGAGGTCCTGAAAACAGAATACAGGAAGTTAGGAAGGAAATTAAGAAGCAGGACTTTAAGAGACGTAACCTCAGGATTGCCACCTGTGCCAAACGACAATGAGGATAGGAATAGAATGAAGGTGACAGATAAATGCTGAAGAATTGGAGTGGGGGCAGGGATTCAGATTTCTGGATCATCGAGACCAGTTCTGGGGCAGGTGTGACCTGTACAAAAGAAATGGGTTGCATTTGAATCCGACAGGGACCAATATCATTGTAGGCAGGTGTTCTAGAGCTGTTGGGAGTGGTTTAAACTATATAGTAGGGGAATGGGAACCTGTATGATAGAGCTGAGGATGAGCCAAGAGGTTTACAAGTAGATGATGTAGTCTGAATGTAAGGAAGGACAAGCCAATCATTGGGTACAAATGCAGACAGTGCAAGGAGTTAAATTGTACCCCAGAGGTAACATTCAAAAGGGTGTAGAATACGGGACTGAAATTGCTGTATTTAAATGCACGTAATAAGGTGCATGAACTTGTGCCGCAATTAGAGATTGGTCGGTATGACGTTTTTGGGCATCACTGAGTCATGGCTGAAAGAAGGTCATAGCTGAGAATTTAATATCAAAAAATCAGGCAGGAAGGCATAGGTGATGCTGTGGCTCTATTGGTAAGAGATGGAATTATATCTTTAGAAAGAGGTGACAAGGGATCAGAGAATGTCAAATTGTTGTGGCTGGAATTAAGCCGCTGCAAAGTAAATAAAGCATTATGAGAATTGTATATAGAACCTCAAATAGTAGCCAAGATGTGGGGCTAAGAATGCAAACAGAACTGGAAAGGGCATGTATTAAGGGTAATGCCACACTTGCAATGAGGGACTTCAATATTCAAGGAGATTGGGAAAATCAGGTTGGTTTAAGTTCGTAAGAGAAGGAAATTGTTGAAAGCCTACGTGATGGCTTTTTAGAGAAGCTTCTGCTTGAGCCTACTCTGGAAAAGGCTAATTTAGCTTGGATGTTGTGTAGTAACACAGATCTTATTAGTGAGATTAACATAAAGGAACCCTTTGGAGACAGTGATCATAATATGATTGAATTCATACTACAATTTGGGATGGAGAAGCACAACTCACACTTACCTGTATCACAATGGAATAAAGGGATGAGGCATGAGAGAGGAGCTTGCCCATGTGGATTGAAGGGGGATACTGGCAGGGATGACGGCAAAGCAGAAGTGGTTGGGTTTTCTGGGAACAGTTTACAAGGTGCAGGATTGATATGGCCCGCAGAGGAAGTTGTTCTCAAATGGCAGGGGCAGGCAACCATGGCTGACAAGGGAAGTTAAGGACTCCAAAAGAGCCAAGGAAAGGACAGGTAAAGTAACAAAAATGAGTGGGAAGTTGGATGATTGGGAAGTTTTTAAAATCCATCAACAGGCAGTTTAAAAAGCCATAAGGGAAAGATTAAATATGAGAGCAAACTAGCCAATAATATAAATCATGATACTAAAAGATTTTTTTTCAGTTATATGAAGAGTAAAAGGGGAGGTGAGAGTTTCTATTGGACCACTGGAAAATGATGCTGGTAAGGTAGTAATTGAGGACAAAGAAACTCAGTCTTCACTGTGGAAGACAACAGCAGTGTGCCAGAGGTCCCTGAGTGTCTGGGAGCAGGAGTGAGTGCTATTGCTACTAAAAAGGACCAAGTTCTAGGCAAACTCAAAGGTCTTATGCTGGATAAGTCACCTGGACGAGACTGACCCAGAGCTCTAAAAGAGGTTGTTGAAGAGATTTCAGATGGATTGTTTATGATCTTTTAAGAATCACATGATTCTAGCATTCTTCTGGAGGATTGAAAAATTGCAAGTATAAATCCACACTTTACGAGGGGAGGAAGGCAAAAGAAGGGAAATTATAGGCCAGTTAGTCTAAACTCAGTGGCTGGGAAAGTCTTGGAGTCCATTATAAAGGATGAGGTTTTGGGTACTTGGAGACTAGACCTTAAGACATAGGAACAGAATTAGGCCATTTGTCCCACAAGTCTGTTCTGCCATTCAATCATTGCTAAAGCCTTTTATCCTTTCCTTAGCCCCACTCCCTGGCCTTCTCCCCATAACCTTTAATGATGTGTCTAATCAAGAACCTATCAATCTCTGCCTTAAGTACACTCAATGATCTGGCCTCCACAGATGCCAGTGGTAACAAATTCTATAAATTTACCTGCCTCTGGCTAAAAAAAATTCTCTGCATCTCTGTTTTAAATGGATGCCCTTTTATGCTAAGACTGTGCTCTCTTGTCCTAGACTCCCCACCAAGGGAAACATCCTTTCCACATCTACTGTGTCTAGGCCTTTCAACATTCGAAAGATTTCAATGAGATCACCCCACGTCCTTCTAAATTCCTGGGAGTATAGACCCAGAACCATCAAAGTTCCTTGTATGATAAGCCTTACATTACTGGAATCATCCTTGTGAACCTCCTCTGAACCCTTTCCAATGCCAGCATATCTTTTCTTAGATGAGGATCCCAAAACTGCTCAAAATACTTATAAAGCCTCAGTATCACATCTCCTCCCTTGTATTCTAGATGTCTTGAAATGAACGCTGACAGTGCATCTTTCCTTCCTCACCAGCAACTCAACCTGCAAATTTGTTAGAGTTCTTCGAGAAAGTAACAAGCAGAGTGGACAAAGGAGAGGCAGTTGATGTCATTTACTTGGACTTTCAGATAGCATTTGATAAAGTGTCTTGCATGAGGCTGCTTAACAAGAGCCTCTTAGGTACATAGAGCTTAGAGAAATAGAGGGCTATGCTCTAGGGAAATTCTAGGCAGTTTCTATAGTAGGTTACACAGTCAGCACAACATTGTGGGCCAAAGGGCCTGTAATGTGCTGTAAATTTCTATATTCTATCTTCAAATGTAATACCTTTTATACAATCCGTGGCCACTTTATTAGGTACACCTGTGCACCCCATTATTGCAAATATCTAATAGCCAAACATCTGGCAGCAGCTCAATGCATGAAAACATACAGGCACGGTCAAGAGGTTTATTTGTTGTTCAGACAAAACAGTTTTAAGTTCCTCGGCATCCACATCACCGAGGACCTCACATGGTTGGTACACATCACCTGTGTGGTGAAAAAGGCACAACAGCACCTCTTTCACCTCAGACGGTTGAAGAAGTTTGGTCTAGTCCCCCAAATCCTAAGAACTTTCCACAGGGGCCACAATTGAGAGCATCCTGACTGGCTGCATCACTGCCTGGTATGGAAACTGTACCTTCCTAATCACAAGACTCTGCAGAGTGTGGTGTGGACAACCCAGCACATCTGTAGTTGTGAACTTCCCATGATTCAGGACGTTTACAAGGACAGGTGTGTAAAAAGGGCCCGTAGGATCATTGGGGACCCAAATCAGCCCAACCACAATCTATTCCAGCTGCTACCATCCGGGAAATGGTACCACAGCAAAAAACCCAGGACCAACAGGCTCCAGGACAGCTTCTTCCACTAGGCCATCAGACTGATTAACTCACTCTGATTTGAGTGTACTCTATATTACATTGACTGTTCTATTTATTCTAAATTATTATAAATTACTATGACAGCACATTGCATATTTAGATGGAGATATAACGTAAAGATTTTTACTCAAGTATGTGAAGGATGTAAGAAATAAGATCAATTCAATTCAATTTGAGTGGGGAAGAAATGTGATCTAAGTGACTTTCACCATGGAATGATTGTTGGTGCATACGGGATGGTTTAGGTATCTCAGAAACTGCTCATCACACACAACAGTCACATACAAGAGTCTCCAGAATTTGCAGAGCGTGGTGCCTATAATAGAAACATCCAGTGCGTGGCCGTTCTGTGGGCAAAAATGCCTTGTTAAAGAGTGGTCAGAGAATGGTCTGACTGGTTCAAGCTGAGTGTGGAAGGAGACAGTAACTCAGATAACCATGTATTACAACAGTGGTGTACAGAAAAGCATCTCTGAATGCACAACACATCAAACTCTGACGTGGAAAGGCAACAGAAGAGCTCACCGGTTTCCACCCATATGGCCACATTTAGATACACTCTTGTACCTAATAAACTGCCCACTGAATGTTATAGTAGTGTGTCAATCCCAGGGGCCATGGGTTTGCATCTCTGGTGGACTGTGTCCTCTCCAGGGAGCAGACCTGGACAGGAAAATTTGAAGAACCAGCTGTTGCCCATGCAGCGGGTTCCTCCTCTCCACGTCACTGAAGTAGTCCAAGGGAAGGGCAAGCGCCGATACAGCTTGGCACCAGTATCGTTGCAGAGGCTGCCAGAGTGAAGTTGTAAACAACGTCAAGCTGCTTTATGGACCCTAGCTCCGGATTTCTTCCTCGGAGTTTACTCCCGAAGCCTTTCCCGGGTTGGGTATGGCTGGAAGGCAACAGAGGTTTAAAATCAGAAGTTTCCTTCTCCACTGAATGTAAAATGTCCCATGATACATTAAACTGGCACCATTTTCTGTAAACTGCTGTGCATAAATATCCCAGGACAACAGCAAGTTTTGAGATAGTCAAACCATCCTGTCAAGCACCAATAAACATTCCACAGTCAAAGTCACTTAGATCACATTTCTTTACCATTCTGATTCTTGGTCTGAACAATAACTGAACGTCTTAACCGTGTCTGTACGCCTTTATGATTGGTGTCGCTGCCACATGATTGGCAGATTAGATATTTGGATTAATGAGCAGCTGTACAGGTGTACCTAATAAAGTGGCCACAGTGTTTTTCTTCTTGTTGAAGCACAGAATGGGATCTCAGGAATACATTGTATAAAATGAGTTACTTTGAAGTGTAATCAGTGTCATTACCGAGATGAATACATCAGCAATTTTATGCACAGCGGGGTTCTGCAAACAGCGATATGATAAATGATCAATTGCTTTTCTTTCGCTGCAGGGAAGACTGTAGGTTCAGAAACCCTTCAGAATTTCCTGCACTGCTCAAATCAGGTCTTTAACACAAGTACAAAGTCTGGCAAAGTCTGCAAATGTGAAAATGAAAGCAAGATATAATGGGAGTACTCAACAGGTCTGCTGGCACCTACGGATTGAAAAGCCAAGAGTTAACTCCAGAGTTTAGTGAAATTTCCTTAGAAGGTTCGAATGTCCTTGGTGAACTGCATATGTAGCAAAATGCTTTTAAGGTTATCAAAGTTCAAAGTAAATTTATTATCAAAGTATGTATATATGTTATCATATACTGCAGTACCCTTACATTCATTGTCTTGTGGACATTCATAGTAGAACAAAGAAATACAATAGAACACAATAGAAATACAATAAAACCACACACAAAGACTGACAAGCAACCAATGTGCAAAAGACAAAATGTGCAAATACAAAATTTAATAATAGAAATACCAACCTGATGGCATGAACATCGACTTCTCTAACTTCCACTAATGCCCCACCTCCCCCTCGTACCCCATCTGTTACTTATTTTTATACACACGTTCTTTCTCTCACTCTCCTTTTTCTCCCTCTGTCCCTCTGAATATACCCCTTGCCCATCCTCTGGGTTCCCCCCCCCCCCCCGTCTTTCTCCCCGGACCTCCTGTCCCATGATCCTCTCATATCCCTTTTGCCAATCACCTGTCCAGCTCTTGGCTCCATCTCTCCCCCTCCTGTCTTCTCCTATCATTTTGGATCTCCCCCTCCCCCTCCCCCTCCCACTTTCAAATCTCTTACTAACTCTTCCTTCAGTTAGTCCTGATGAAGGGTCTCGGCCTGAAACGTCGACTGTACCTCCTCCTAGAGATGCTGCCTGGCCTGTTGCGTTCACCAGCAACTTTGATGTGTGTTGCTTGAATTTCCAGCATCTGCAGAATTCCTGTTGTTTGAAAATTAATACTAAGAGTATTCAAAAGTTCAAAGTAAATTTATTATCTAATAACATATATGCCACCATACATGAGTTGTGGAGTCCTTGATGGTGAGCCCATAGGTTGCGGAACCAGTTCAATATTGAGGCAAGTTAATTCATCTGATCAAGCAGTCTTGCAGTATTGTGTGAAACAAAACAGTCACAGCAAGAGCTGGAGGCAGCAAAGTGTTAGCATCCTGTTGTCATGAAAAAAATCTCAGAAATTCTTCAATTTGCACTCAGAAGGGTCCCATAAGTGCAGAGGAATAAAAATAATGGGCTGGGTATTGGGAGTAACTCTCCTGTTCATCAATAAAATATTGTCTGAAAATATCTTGTATTTCCATATGAGAGCAAATAGGATTTTGGTTCACAATGGCATCCATATTGAATGGTGATTGCAGTAAAAATGCAAATAGGTTTATTTGCAGTTGTACATCATCATAATTATATGCCATGCGTATGATATGGTTTGCCATTGTCACCTTCTGGACAGTGTCTTTACAAGATGGGTGACTCCAGCCAATATCAAGACTGTTCAGAGATTGTCTACATGGTGTCAGTGGTCACATAACAGGACTTATGATATGTACCAACTTCTCATACGACCATCTATCACCTGCTCCTGTGGCTTCAGATGATCCTGACTGGGGGCAAGCAGGTGGTAAACCTTGCTCAAGGATGACCTGCAGGCTAGCGGATGGAAGGACTGTATGGATGCCTTACAACTCCTTTGGTAGAGACTTTTCTCCACCCCACCACCCAGAGGTTTTACAATGCTTTTAGATTTCCCAGTCTTTCCCTTAAGTCTTTCCCAGAATCTCAGATGCTCAATTAAATCTAATCTTATTGCCCTAAATCTAATGGAAAAAGGAAATTCTTTCACAATCTCTCTTTATACGAGAACTCCAATTTGGTTCATCTTGTCTATGCTTGCTTTCAGAACAATTACCTAAATCCCATTCTCTTTCTGACCGTCGTGTGACCTGATCATCTTTTCATCAAATTATGCTCAACAGCAGCCAATTAGTCCACTAATCTTTGCATTGTATGGATATGGGAGGAAACCAGAGTGCCTGGAGTAACCTACACAGTCATTGAGGTAATGTGGAAACTCCACACACAATGTGCTAGAGGTCAGGATTGAAAACATGGCCACTGAATCTGTAGGCAGCTACTCTACTCTTGAAACCATTTGGAAAGCTAGAGGATGGTGAAGCTTTAAAAAAAAATCAGCAGAAGGTAACTGGAAAAAAAAGCAGTGAGAAAAAGTCATACTTTCTTTTGCATATACATACTGTGTCTTTATAATATATACACATACACACACAGTAAAAGAAGGGCAAGAGTAGACATCAGAACACTGGAAAATGACAATGTAGTGGTAGTAATGGTGGATGAAATGATTAAGTATTTTGTATCAGTCTTCACTGTGAAATATTGCCAGCAGAATGCCAGAAGTGCAAGAGTGTCAGGGCAGAAGAGATTGTAGTCACTCTGCCTGGCTATCCATCCCATAGGATGATGATGGTTCCTTTCAGTCAGTTAGTGGGGTTTATATTCCACTCCTCAAAGGAACAGCGTGTGCGTGAGTGGATTTTAGGTGAGTAGAGGGTTACACAGGTCCAGACCCACCCTCTCGACATCCCCTCCCGGATCCAGCGGCGTGGTGGGGTCCAAGACGACTGGGGGAAGTTCTGTTGCAGTGATTGGCCAGACCAAGCTTCGATGCAAGGGATGCCCTTTCCGTGCTTCATGGCACGTGTTTGGTAGATGGTCGTTGACCCTACGAGAGGGTTCATCCGCCCTTTGACAGGTCTTGTTTTTCATCCTGCACGGTGTCTTGCAACCCTCCTCACTGGGTAAGCCTGGTGGGGGAGCCGGTTCAGTCGCCGACCACCCGGCCATGCGACAGGTAGTACTGGGTTACATGGTACCAGTAGCACTCAGAGGAGTCACTACTACTATGGGGAAGATGTTTGGAAAGCTGAAACCTAGACCATATGGACTACATCACAAGGTTCTGAAGGACATAGCTGAAGAGGTGTGGAAGCATGAGTAATGATCTTTCAAGTATCACTAAATTCTGGATACATCTTGAAAAATGAAATATTGCATGACACTCTACCCCTATAGAATAGATGGAGACAGGGGAAAGGAAGTTACAGGCTAGTTAGTGTGACTTCAGTGATTGAGAAGATGTTATTATTTATAATGTTTCAGGGTTCCTGGAGGCACATGAAAAAGTAGGCCAAAGTCTGTATGGTTTCCTTAACAGAAATTCTTGCATGACAAGTCTTTTGGAATTCTTTGGAATATAACTGGCAGGATAGACAAAGGAGAGTCTGCAAATGTTGTCCACTGCATTTGCAAAAGGCCTTTGAAGGTGCCACCCATGAGGCTGCCTAATGAGCCCATGGTATTAGAGGAAAGTTTCTAGCATGGATAAAGCAGTGGCTGATTGGTAGGAGGCAAATAGTGGGAATAAAGAGAAGTCTTTTCTGACTGGCTGCAGGTGACTAGTGGTGTTCCACAGGGGTCTGTGCTGGGACTAATTCTTTTTATGTTGTATATGAATGATTTGGATGATGGAATTGATAGCTTTGTTGCAAAGTTTGCAAATAATATGTAGATAGCTGGAGGGGCAGGTTGTTCCGAGGAAGTAGAGAGGCTACAGTTGGATTTAGACAGATTAGGAGAATGGGCAAACAAATGGCAGATGAAATACAGAGCGGGAAGTTTATGTCATGCACTTTGGTAGAAGAAATAAAAGGGTTGTCTATTTCCTAAATGGAGAGAAAATACAAAAAACTGAGACGCAAATGGACTTGGAAGTCCTTGTACAGAATTCCCTAAAGGTTAACTTGCAGGTTGAGTCTGTGGTGATGAGGTAAATGCAATGTTAACATTCATTTCAATAGGACTAGAATATGAAAACAAGGATATAATGTTGAGACTTTATAAAGCACTGTTGAGACCTCAGTTGGAGTATTGTGAGAAGGTTTGGGCTCCCTATCTTAGAAAGATTGTGTTGAAAGTGGAGAGGGTTGAAAGGTGGTCCATGAAAATGATTCCAGGATTGAATGACTCATCATATGAAGAGTGTCTGAAGTGACTTCATAACATTATAGAAAAGAACCAGCATGGACAGAAGATTGGCTGACTAGAAAGAGGTAAAGAGATATGAATAAAGGGTATCTTTTCCAGTTGGCTGCCGGTGACGCGTGGTGTTGTGCTGAAGTCAGTCTTGGAGCCACTTACCTCATATGCCAGTGATTTGGATGACAGAATTGATGGCTATGTGGCCAAGTTGGTGAATGATATAAAGTTAAATGAAGGGCAGGTAGTGTTGAGGAAGCAGGGAGCATGCAGAAAGACTTAGACAGATTAGGAGAATGGACAAGGAAGTGACAGATGGAATAAAGTGTAGGAAACTCTATGGTCATGCATTATGGTGGAAGGAATAAGGGCATGGGCAATTTTCTAAATGGGGAGAAAACTCAAAAGTCAGTGATGTAAAAGGACTTGGGATTCCTAATGCAGGAATCCCTAAAGTTTCACTTGCGGGTTGAGTCAATAGGCAGGAAAGCAAGTTCAATGTTGGCATTCATTTTGAGTGGACTAGAATAATAAAGGAAGGATGTAATGCTGAGCCATTGGTCAGACTGCATTTGGAGTACCGTGAGTAGTTTTGAGCTTCATGTTAGCATTGGAGAGGTTTACAATAATGATCCCAGGAATGAAAGGGTTAACATATGGGGAGTGTTTGATGACTCTGGGCCTGTACATGCAGGAGTTTAAAAGAATGAGGAGGGATCTCATTGTAACCTACCCAATATTGCAACGCCTAGATAGAGTGGACATGCAGAAGATGTTTCAAATGGTTGAGAGTCTAGGACCAGAGGGCACAGCTCACAATAGAAGGATGTCCTTTTAGAACAGATGAGGAAGAAATTATTTTGCAGACATCGTGAATCTGTGGTATTCAAGGCCTCTGATGGTTGTGGGGCGGGGGGGCAAGTAATTGTGTATATTTAAAGCAGAGTTGATAGGTTCTTGATTAGTCAGGGCGTAAAAGGTTATAGGAAGAAGGCAGGAGAATGGTGTTGAAAGGGAAAATAAATCAGCCATGATTGAATAGTAGAGCAGATTCAATGTGCCAAATGACCTAATTTTGCTCCAACGTCTTATGGCCTTACATTAGAGCTGAAATTGGAATTGGGCCTGTAACATTGCCAGCCAATAAAGAGGGAGACATAGATATGTTCAGCATGAATGGTCACAGAGTCAAAGACATCTCATGAAAATTAATTTAAAAATACCACAGATGCAATTTCAGCTTTACGTAATTGCTCTTAAAATGGAAAGGAAATTAATCTGTGGGTTGGAAACAATTGTAGCTTCACTTTATATTTGAAGTAAGCTTATCACAATGAACATTGGCCATGAATTAGAGATGTGTGACCTTGAATATTGCTGCCTTTGAGTATCACCTATTCCCAAAACTACACTTAAATAGCATTGAGACAGACACTTCAATAGGCAAAGCATAGAAGGAGACAGTCCGAATGAGTGTAGATCATTGAACATAGAACAGCACAGCACGGGCCTTTTGGCCCACAATGTTGTGCCACACTTTTAACCTACTCCACAATCAATCTAACCATTTCCTCCTACACAGCCCATAACCTTTCATTTTTTGTTCAGTTATGAGCCTATATGAGAGTCACTTAAACGTTTCTAATGTACTGCTCAATAACCACCCACCCACTGCAAGTGCATTCCACTCATTTACACTCTCTGCAAAAAGCTTATCCATGACATCTCTCCTAAACATTCCTCTAATTCCTATAGAAGTATGCCCTTCTGTATTAGCTATTGCAGTCCTGGGACAGCACCCTCTCTCTATGCCTCTTATCATCTTGTGCAGTTTCTATCAAGTCATCTCTCACAGAACATAGAAGAGTGTAGCACAGGAACAAGCCCTTCAGCCCACAATGTTATGCCAAATGTAATCAAGTGGCCAATTAAACTGATCCCCTCTGCCTACACAGCACAACAAAGAAAATCTTTCATGTAAACCTTTTCTAGTTGTGTCCAATTCTAGCTGCATGGCAACAAAGGCTATGTGCGCGGCAACATTTCAGTTACTGCGCAGCCGCACACCTGCAAAGATTAAAGGGATATTTCAACTCTGGGAAAGAGACACTCCATATCTACTCTATCTATGTCTGTCAATTGTATTAACCTCTATAAGATCTTCCTTCAGTCTCTACCTCTCCAGAAGAAACAACCCAAGTCTGTCCAATCTCTTATTATAGCAAATGCTTCTAATCCAGGCAGCATTCTGGTAAATCTCTATTGCACCCTCTCCAGTTCCTCGACATCCTTCTCACAAAGGGGCAACCAGAATTGTATGCAATAATTCAGATGCAGCCAACTAGAGTTTTATAAAGCTGCAAAATAACTTCTTGACTTTTGAACTAAAGGCCTTGATGAATAAAGGCAAACCATAGGCCTTCTTAATCACCCTATCAAGCTGTGTAGCTACTTTCATGAGCTATGAACTTGGACCCCAAGATTCCTCTGCTCATCAACACTGTTTAGGGTCTTGCCATTAACAGTATCATGTTTTTTATATTTGATCTACATCTCATCTGGATGATCCTTCCATGAGGGACCTTGTCAAACACCTGACTAAAATTTCCCGTAAACAATGTCCACAGCTCTCATTTCACCATTCATCATCATCACCTCATCAAAAAACACTATCAAGTTTGTAAGATAAGACTTTCCCCACACAAAGCCACACTGGCTCTCCCCAATTAGGCCATGGTTTTCCAAATGCTCATAAATCTTAACCATAAGAATTATCTCCAGTAACTTCCCAATCACTAATGTGAGACCTACTAGTCTATAGTTTCCAGAATTATCCATGGTTCCCTTCTTGAATAATGGAAAATCTTTAGTTACTCACCAGTTGCTCCAAGAGAGGACAGAAAGATATTGGTCAAGGCCCTAGCAATCTCTACTGTTGCCTCACTTAGTAAGCTGGGGTATATCCCATCAGGCCCTGGGACTTATCCACCTCAATGTTCTTTAAGGGACCCAATACTACCTCCTCCTTTACTTCAAAGTGCCCTAGCATATTAATACACTTGGTACTGATCTCCCTGTCCTCCACTTCCTTCTCCTTGGTAAATACCTATCCTCCACTTCCTTCTCCTTGATATAAGGACCTCACCCCCACCCTTGACCTCTCCCTCAATGTTGAAAAAAATGAAGAAGTTGATCATGGATTACAGGAGGAATGGAGACAAGCTATCCCCTATTGACATCAATGGGACTGTAGTTGAGAGGGTGAGTAGTTTTGAGTTCCTCGGTATACACATCACCAAGGATCTCACCTGGCTATGTAGTAAAAAAGATCTGATTGCATATCTGACTGTACATACATGTATAGAAAACAATTATGTATACAATCTTAGTGTTTGGGCAATATCCTCCCATATTTCCCCTTTTTATTGCTTACAAATTGTGACCGAGATGCAACATAAAGGTTTATACTCCCTTGGATGTAAGTAGTAAGATAACTACAAATACAATCAAATGTTCTCCCCTTTACCATTGGGTGGTCTCAGTCTTTCCCAAGTTATGTAGTTTGTGTAGAATGCCCTGAGATTCTCTATAATCCTACTTGCCAAGGACTTTTCATGGCCCTCTTGGCTTTCCTAATTCGCTTCTTGAGTTCTTTTCTACCTTCTTTTTAATCCTCAAGGGGTCTGTATGATTCTAATTTCCTAACTTTTTCCTCTTAGATTAAATTTATCACCTCTCTCAACATTGATAGTTTTCTTACCTTGCTGTCCTGTCTGTTCCTGACTGGAACATACCAGCCCTCTACTCTATGCAGATAGTCTTTAAACGCAATCCACATGTCAGAAGTGGATTTGACCAAAAACAGCTGTTCCTAATTAACATTGCCTCATTCCTCTTGTAATTTACCTTGCTCCAATCTAACACTGTCCCACAAGGTCCACACTTATCCTTATCCATAGTTATTTTAAAACTTAAGAAGTTGTAGTCACTGTTCCCTAACTGCTCACACACTGTGAAGTCGGTCACCTGGTCAGGCTCATTACCCATCACGTGGTCCAGTACAGTTCCTCCTCTTGTTGGGCCATCTGCGTATTGATTTAATAACCCCTACTGGGTGCAGCTAACAAATTCAGCCCCATTTAAAACTCTTGCACTAAGAAGGTCCTAGTTTTTATGAGGGAAGTAAAGTTCTCCATGACAACAACTCTATTGTTTTGACACATTTCCTTAATCTGCCTTCATATTTGTTCCTCAGTGTCCCAGTGGCTATTGGGTGAGGAGTCTGTAGTTCAATCCCATCAGAGTGATTGCACCCTTTCTATTTCTGAGTTCTACCCATAAAGACTTAATGGATGAAACCTCCATTATGTACCCTCTGCGTGTAGCTGTGATATTGTCCCTGATTAGTAGTGCAAATTTCGCCATCTCTTTTACCTCCCTCTCTATCTTTTCTACAACATTAAAATGCTGAGACACTAAATACCCAATCCTGTCCTCTCTTAACCAGGTCTCCACAATAGCCAAAATATAGTTCCATGTACTAATCCATGCTCTAAATTCATCATCTTTGCCCATAATACTCCTAGCATTAAAATACACACAGTTCAAAACTATATGTCCTATCATACCTCTTACTCTGTTTTTTTTTCTACTTTCCTCATCTTTTGTTGCTCCAAAGAGAAAAGCTCTAAAATGCTCACTTGACCCTCCCTCATAATTAGATATTCTCTAATTATGTTAATTGTCTAATTAACTGATTTATTAAATTGAATCTCGTCTGAAAATGTCGGCATGGATGTGATGGGTTTCTGTATTGTATGACTCTCTGACTCCATGAGTGAGATAAGCAAATAAATCAGTGATTGGCTGAAGCGGGTTCTGGTACATATCATTCCAGAAACTCTTAAGACAATAAATAATTAATGTCTTGCAGGACAATAATTCAATGACCTGCAGGGCATTAAATATTTCACAGCATCAGTGTCAGGATGTGAGGAGCTATTATGCTGGAAGACCTGAGCACATGCAATAGGCAAATTCTGAGAACTTTCACTGTGCTATTTTACCACACACCCAGAGGAGGAATTAAACCATGAGACAATAAGATTCAGCAGCAGAATTAGGCCATTTGGCCCATCAAGTCACATCCTCCATTTCATCTTGGCTGACTTATTATCTATCTCAACCCCATTCTCCTGCGTTCTACCCATAATCTTTGATACCCTTACTAGTCAAGAACTTACCAAATTCTGCTTTAAATATACCCAATAGCATGGCATCCGCAGCCATCTGTAGCAATCAATTCCAGAGATCCATCATACTCTGGTTAAAGAAATTCCTCCTAATCTCTGCTCGAAAGAAATGTCCATCTGTCCTGAGACCATGCCCTCTAGTTCTAGACTCTCCAGACATAGGAAATATCCTCCCCACTTCCTCTCTATCTAAGCCTTTCAATATACATAAGAGCATTAGATACAGGAGCAGAATTTGGCCACTTGGCCCATCGAGTTTACTCCTCCATTTCATCATAGTTAATTTATTTTCCCTCTTCACCCCAATCACCTGCTTTCTGCCTGTATCCTTTCCTGCTCTGACCAACCAAGAATCTATCAACCGCTGCCTTAAATATACCCAGTGATTTGGCCTCCACAGCGCCCTGTGGCAACGAATTTCACAGACTCACCACTTTAAGCTAAAGAAATTATTTCTCATCTCTGTTCTAAAAAGACACCCCATAACCTGATGATGAGTCCTCTGGTATTAGACTCCCCCAACTTTACGAAACATCTTCTCTTACATCCACTCGATCAAGACCTTTCAATATTCAATGTGTTTCAATGAGGTCAACCCTGATTCTTCTGAATTCCAGTGAGCAGATGCCCAGAGCCATCAAACGCTCCTGAAATGACAAGCCACATATTTCTGCCTTTTTAATCTTCAGTGCAGACCTGACGAAAATGGTAGCTCTCTTCTTATACTCCCACTCAGCAATTGGTCGCAATCCAGCTCCGAGAAACTGACACAAAGTTCTGCCTTTTTAATCTTGAGTGCAGACCTGATTTGAAAGGTAACTCTCTTCTTGTACTGCCGCTCAGTGATCAGTAGCAGTCTAACCTATATTCAATTGGTTCGAATGAGATTCCACCTCATTCTTCAGCGAGTACGGGCTCAGAGTGATCAAATGCTCTTCATATGTTAACCCTTTCACTCCTGGGTTCATTTTTGTGAACCTAATTGGGGGATGTCTGAGATCAGCGGCACTAAAATCTATCATTAGTACTAAGCTGAAGTCCCATTCTTTGGCTTTTGAGATTAATTAATATAATTACACTGGATTTTATTTATATCTTTCATGAGAACTAGCTCGTGATGTGCCGAAACTGATCACCAATTACTCCTGAAGATGTCTAGGCATTTTTATTGCCCGTATACCCCTGGTACTTCAGAGGGAGCAGTGGTGTACTAATCTCCACAAGTCGCAGGCCTTGTGGCTGTCTAACTCTCTTCTTCACTCTCAGTTCTGATCAAAGCTCAAAGATTTTTATTAAACTTTCTGTATGTTCCCATATACTACCTTGTGATTTATTTTCTTGCAGATGTTTACAGGAAAAATAAAGAAAATAATGAAAACCTATACATGAGCAAAAACTGACAAGCAATGTGCAAAATATTCAAACTGTGAAAATAATACCGAGGATGTGAATTGCAAAAGAGCTTTAGACAGTGACTGTAAGAATCAGTTCAGAGAGGTGGTTCTTTAAGATATCCAGGCCTGATAGTCATGGGATATTAAATCTTCCTGAACCTGCTGGTGTGTGACCTAAGGTTTCTGTATCTCCTGCCTAATGCAACACAGAGAAGAGAGCATGACCTGAATGATGGGAGTCCTTGATAATGGATGTTGCTCTCCTGTGGCACCATCATCATCATAATTACATGCCATGTCGTATGACCTGGCTGATCATGTCCTTCCATCTGTTTTTAATCTGCTTCCTCTTTTCTCTATCCATGTACATGATTGTTCTCGGCAAATATTTCTATGGAAGTGGTTTGCCATTGCCTTCTTCTGGGCAGTGTCTTTGCAAGATGGGTGAGCCCAGCCATTATCAACAGTCATCAGCGATTGTCTGCCTGGTGTCAAGGGTTGCATAACCAGGACTTGTGGTATGGACCAGCTGCCCATACAACCATCCTCCACCTGCCCCCATGGCTTCAGGTGGCCCTAACTGGGGACTAAGTTGATGCTACACCTTGTTTAAGGGTGATCTGCAGGCTAGCGGAGGGAAGGAGCACATTATACCTCCTTTTATAGAGATGCATCTCCACCCCACCACCTATAATGCTGCATAAAGCATGGTTTTCTTGTGAATGGTGCTTATCTGATGCTATGTGCCTGCGATGATACTGCAAGCACATTTTCATAGTATAAATGTACTTTTGCATTTGGCAAT
The DNA here is from genome assembly GCF_030028105.1 of Mobula birostris. Lineage (NCBI taxonomy): Eukaryota > Metazoa > Chordata > Chondrichthyes > Myliobatiformes > Myliobatidae > Mobula > Mobula birostris. The sequence continues at coordinate 75,465,531 of NC_092384.1, read as the reverse complement.
AAATTGGACTTGGCTAACTTGGACTTTGAATTCCATAGCTGTTTTGTTGAGTTTTGATTCTTTGCCTCTGGATCATTAGTTCAAACAACTGAATCCAAGAACTAACCCCTGTCCTGCTGTATCCAAACATACAAGTTTAAGCAATACACACAAAATGCTTTTCTCTGTATCTTAGTGCACCTGACAATAATAAACCAATTACCAATTACTCATTACCAATAGTCTAAATTCAGTTAACATGTTTGTCAACAACACTAAAGTTTTTAAACGCAAACAACAGGAATTCTGCAGATGCTGGAAATTCAAGCAACACACATCAAAGTTGCTGGTGAACGCAGCAGGCCAGGCAGCATCTGTAGGAAGAGGTGCAGTCGACGTTTCAGGCCGAGACCCTTCGTCAGGACTAACTAAAAGGGTCTCGGCCTGAAACATCGACTGCACCTCTTCCTACAGATGCTGCCTGGCCTGCTGCGTTCACCAGCAACTTTGATGTGTGTAACACTAAAGTTTTAGTTGTTTTCTCTGTTCATTGCCTCTCTCACTTACCTTTCTGAGCAGAATTACATCTGTGCATCTCTTCCTCCAGTTCTGAAGAAAAGTCATTGAACTGAAATGTCAACTTGGCTCCTGTCTGCAGAAAAGTTTCCAGAATTTCACACAAAATGCTGGAGGAACTTAGGAAGTCCAGCAGTATCAATGGAGGGGAATAAATAATTGAAATGTTCTGACTTCACGCCCTCCTACCCCTGCCCCCAACTAATCTTCCCTCTACTTGGTTTCAGCTATTACCTGCTAGCTTATACTCCTTCCCGACTCCCTCCCACCTTCTTATTCTGATTCCTTCCCCTTTCCTTTCCAGACCCAATGAAGGGTCTTGGCCTAAAACATTGACTGTTCATTCCCCTCTATGAATGCTATCTGACTTGCAGACATCTGGACAGGATGCTCTCTATGATGCATTTGAAAAGATTGGTGAGGGTTGTTAGTATTCCAGCTCTGCAGAGTGAGATACCCAACTGATATACTGGTGAAAAATCATGCATCTTTCTGATCATGTTGATTGAAAGATGTTCATCTGTAGTGAGCCAGTTACAGGGCAGAATCCTGAATGATTGATACCTGATCTAAACCATTATTTTCGCTTGGCAAATTAAACTTCTGTTTCTAACAGCAATCAGCTTTATGTGCTAGTGACAAATTAGGTCTGCATTTTACTTCAATCTACAGTGCTGTGTTATTTCTTCCAGGATGTTTCTTCTCAACTGTGAGAATTTTCACACTCCAGTGAACACAAGTGGAAGCCCAATTTATCATTGCATAATTCTCAGCACATCAAGGAACTCTCAACCTTGTTCGTCTTTTCCTCCCGGTGTGTACAACAGCCGAGGAAACTTGCAAAGGTGACTGACAATGCCAAAAAGATAATGCTGACACCTCAGTAGCAAACCTCCAGATAGGCTTTTACTGTGCCAAAGGGACAAAGGAGATCTACTTTGTACCAGCTACCTTGCGTGTCACTTTCAGAATACAGTAGGTGCTTTATAGACAAAGAAATATACAATGGTTCCAATTCAATGCTTCAGTTTAATATCTGAGAATGTATACATTATAGAGCCTGAAATACTTACTCTTTGCAGACATCCACAAAACAGAAAACAAACCCGAAGAATGAATGACAGAAAACATTGGCACCCCAAAGCTCCCCATCCCCTTTCTATCCACAAGCATCAGCAAAAGCATCAACCCTCCTCCACTTGCTCCAGCAAGATCATCAGTTCCCACCATCTACCATGCAAGTAGTAGCAAAGTCCCCAGAGACCCTGATCTAGAGTCCACAAAAAACTACTGCCCATCCCAACAACACTTCGACATCTCAGACAGGCTCGTTCTGAGAGATATCGCTCCTGGCACAACGGGAGGGGAGAACAACAGCTTGCTGTTCTGATGTTACCATCTGCCGCATCGCTTATCCAAGTCCCCTGACTTGAAGACCGACGGACTCTCACTCACCATCGAGGGAGAAAGAGTGCAGGGGGCCTCTGACATCTGCACACATCGTCCTCTGTTTCGATGTTTCAATCTCCTATGACACTTCAGTCGATGACATCAGCTAGGACTTGGGTCATTGGCAGGGCTGCACTGAGGTATCAGAACACCAGAGAGTGCTAGAAATACTTTTCAGATCAGTCGGAAACTGTGGAAAGCAGCATGGAGTCCGAGAGCAATATAGCACGGATGCAGGCTCTTTGGCCCAGCCAGACCATGCTAACTTCGGTGCCCACTCAGCTTGTCCCAGTTTTCTGCATTCAGCCCATACCCCTCCAAGCCCTTCCCTTTCATGTACTTATCCAAGTTCCCTTCCCCTTTCCCCTTGGAAAGATCCGCCTTCTCAGGTGAAAGACAATTTATGTGCTGGAGATTAAGTGGGCTTGCATTTATGAAGAAGGGCTGAACAACACAGGTGGTTGTGTAAAGGGGCCACTGCACAGGATTGGGAAAAAGCTGTAGATGATTGTAAGCTCACCCAGCTCCATTATCGGCATGACCTCCCTACAATCAATGACATCTTCAAACGGTGAGGCCTTAGGAAGAGAGCATCCATTTTTTAACAACCCTTACCATCCCTCTTCTCATTACTACTACCAGGGAAGAGAAACAGGAATCTGAAGGCACAAGTTCAACATTTTAGGAACACCTTCTTCCCCTCCCCTACCAGATTTCTGAATGGTCCACAAAACTTGAAAACCACCTCACTATATTGCCATCATTCTGCATATTTTTTAATATCTGTTATTTTAACTTAATGTCACGCTGTGCCCTCAGAGGACTGTACCCAGGATCGGAGGAACAACAGGCTTTCTCTGACATGAGGGTTGCTGGCTCTGACTCATCCCAGGAACTGCAGATGGCAGGTTCATGACTTGACCCAGGAATGGAAGAATGTCAACTTGACCAGATTAAACCCAAAGCACAAAAGCTTAATGGCTGTAGTTAAGATAATGATGAGTAAAGACAGGTGCTCAAGAACCCTAGAAGTTCAACGTTGTATGGCAAGTTGCACTCATCATGTTAAGTCACCTGATGAGCCTTTGGTCTCAATATCTGAAGATGATGTGCAGGCTGGCTTCAAGACAGTGAATCCAAGGCAAGCATTCAGTCCGGGCAGAGTACCTGGCCACGTACTGAAGACCTATGCTGACAACTGTCTGGTGTATGCATGGATATCTTCTACCTCTCGCTTCGGCAGTGTTTGGTATCCACCTGCTTCAAGCAGGCTTCAGTCATGCTGGAGCCCATGAAGAGCTTGGCAACATGTCTAAACGAACTATCACCCAGTGGCACTTACATCCACAGTGATGAAGGTTTTTGAGAGGCGAGTGTTGAAGCCTATCAGCTCCTGTCTGAGTGGTGACTTGGACCACTCCAATTCACCTACCAAAGCAACAGGTCTACAGCAGATGCCACCTCATGGGCTCTTCACAACCTGGAACATCTGGACAGCAAAGATGCATACTTCAGGATCCTCCTTATCGATTACAGCTCAGCATTTAGTACCACCATTCCCTCAAAACTAATCAGTGTACTCCAAGACCTGGGCCTCAATACTCCCTTGTGCAGTTGGATCCTGGATTTCCTTACTTGCAGACCCCAGTCAGTTTGGATTGGCAAAAAACATCGCCTCCACAATTTCCATCAGCACAGGAGCACTTCAGGGAAGTGTACTTAGTTCCCTGCTCTACTCGCTTTACACCTATGACTGTGTGGCTATGTACAGCTCCAATGCCATATGCAAGTTTGTTGATGTCACCACTGGTGTAGGCTGTATCAGTGGTGATGATGAATCAGCATACAGGAGGGAGATTGAAAACCTGGCTGAGTGGTGTAATAACGACAGCTCAATGTCAATAAGACCAAGGAACTGATTGTAGACTTCAGGAGATGGAAACCACAGGTCTATGAGCCAGTAATTATCAGCGGATCAGAGGTGGAGAGGGTCAGTATCTTTAAATTCCTGGGTGTCACTATCTCAGAGGACCTGTCCTGGACCCATCATATGAATATGATTGCGAAGAAAGTGCAACAGCACCTCTATTTCCTCAGGAGTCTGCAGAGATTCAGCACGTCATCAAAAACCTTGGCAAACTTCTATAGATATGTGGTGGGAAGTGTGCTGACTGGCTGCATTATGGCCTGATAGGGAACGCCAATGCTTTTGAGCAGAAAATCCTACAAAAGGTAGTGGATTCAACACAGTACATCATGAGTAAAACCCTTCCAAGCATTGAGCACATCTACATGAAATATTACCATAGAAAACCAGCATCCATCACCAACGATCCTCACCATCCAGGCCATGCCTTTTTCTCGCTGCTGCCTCAGGACTCACACCACCAGTTTCAAGAATAGTTACTATTCCTCAACTATCAGGCTCGTGAACAAAAGGGGATAACTACACCCATTTAAGGACTCCTTTCTCTTGTTATTTCATGCTCGTTATTTATTGCTACTTATTTATTATCTGCATTTGCATAGTTTACAGTTTCTGATGCATACAGTTTTCAGATCCTGTTTACAGTTACTGTTGTATAAATTTGCTAAGTATGCCTGCAGAAAAAGAATCTCAGGGTGTATGTGGTGACATGTGTACTCTGATAATAACTTTTACTCTGAACTTGGAACTTTGACGTCAAGTTTATTGTCATTTAACTCCATACTTGCATACTCTCAAATGAGACAATGTTTCTACAGACCAGAGTGAAAAGCACAGAAGTAGACATAATACACATATGATAACAATAACTTAGAAAAGTAAGGATAAAATCTACAGATGAATTATGCATAAATAAACAAAGTAAAGCGCATATATTAAATATTACAAGGTACAGGACAGATTAACTGGTGACCCTTTGTATGCAATGCAGCAAGGAGTTCAGAAGCCTAATGGCCAAAGAGAAGAAATTGTTTTCCGTCCTAACCATTCTTGTTTTTATGCATCGGAGTCTGCTGCCTGATGGTAGAAAGTCAAAGAGGATACTTATAGTATTTTTTTACAGTATTGTACTTTACTGCTACCATAAAACAGTAGATTTTACAACTTATGGCAGTGACAATAAACTTAACGCTAATTCTGAGAATGTGAACTCACAACTTTAGACCGGCCCATATTGATGTGTTATTACTGAGCTTCCGAGCGCCAGACTTCAGTCTATTCTGAATCTTGTCACGGATGGGATAATGAGAGTGATATAATTAAACCATTAATTGAGTGTGTCATCATTGTCAGTGTAATCAAGCAACATAAAGGCCAATGATATCAGTGTAAAACACTGGAATTTTTATTGCTTATTAAATGCATGTGCAATTACCAGAAAATATGGAGATGAAATAACTGATGGGGGGGGGGGGAATTCATGACATTGCAGGTTTGCAGATGGGGTTATTGCTTCACTTTCAGACAAATTGGGGTAAGGCATTGTCTCAGGAGAAATGATCAAGCAGATTTATCCAGTAACTTTCACAATCAGAGATTGGGAGAGCTGGATGACACATCATGTTAATGTATGCAAAACGGAAACAGGCCATTCAGCCCATTGAGCCCTTAAGCACCATTCTAGAGCAATTTTGTTTTATTCACTCCATATTCCTCAAAGTGCAAAGTTCTAAGTAAATTTATTATCCAGGTATGTATGTGTCACCATATACTAGCCTGAGATTAATTTTCTTGCAGGCATTCAAGGAAAAAAGAAATACAACAGGATCAACATGTGAAAAATTACTCATGAAGACTGACAAACAACCAATATGCAAAAGAACATTAACTGTGCAAAGACAATAATAGATGAATATATAGATAATTAATTAATACTGAGAACATGAGTTGTAAATTCCTTAAAAGTGAGTTCATAGTTTATGGAATCATTTCAGGGCAGAGGTGAGTGAAGTTATCCACACTTGTTCAGGAATCTGAAGGTTGAAGACCATAAGACATAAGAGCAGAATTAGGCCACTTAGCCCATCGTTTCTGCTCTGCCATTCAATCACGGCTGATCCTTTTCTTCCCCACCCTCCGGCCTTCTCCCCGTAACCTTTGAGGCCATGTCCAATCAAGAAGCTATCAATCTCTGCCTTAAATACATCTGAAGATCTGGCCTCCACAGCTGCCTGTGGTATCAAATTCCATAAATTCACCGACCTCTGGTGAAATTACTTCGCATCTCTGTTTTAAATGGACGCCCCTCTACTCTGAGGCTGTACCCTCTTGCCCTAGACTCCCCCACCATGGGAAACATTCTTTTCACATCTACACTGTCTTGGCCTTTTAATATTTGGAAGGTTTCAATGGGATCCCCCCTCATCCTTCCAAATTCCTGAGGGTACAGACCCAGAGCTATCATACGTTCCTCACATGATAAACCTCTCATTCCCAGAATCATCCTTCTGAACCACTTCTGGACAATGCCAATACATCTTTTTTTAGATGAGGAGCCAAAAACTGTTTAGAATACTCAAGGTGAGGCCTCAACAGTGTCTTATAAAGCCTCAACATCACATTCCTGCTCTTGTATCCAAGACTTCTTGAAATGAATTCTAAAATTGTATTTGCCTTCCTCACCATCAATTCAACCTAAAAGTTAACCTTAACGGTGTTCTGCACAAGGATTCCTAAGTCCCTTTGCATCACAGAGTTTTGGATTTTCTCCCTGTTTGGAAAATGGTCTGCACATTTATTTCTACTACCAAAGTGCGTGACAATGCATTTTACAACTTCATATTTAATTTGCCATTTTCTTGCCCATTCTCCTAATCTGTTTTAGTCTTTTTGCAGCTTAACCATTTCCTCAACACTACCTGCCCCTCTAATAATCTTCGTATCATCTACAAACTTGGCAACAAAGACACCTATTCCATCATCGAATCATCCCACTCACTGCCTCCTGCCAATCAGCCTATGTTCTAACCGTGTTAGTAACTTTCCTGTAATACCATGGGCTCTTAACTTGGTAAGCAGCCTCATGTGTGGCACCTTGTCAAAGGCCTTCTGAAAGTCCAAATATACATCATCCACTGCATGCCCTTTACCTATCCAATTTGTAATCTTCTCAAAGAATTCCAACAGGTTCGGAAGGCAAGATTTTCCCTTAATGAAACCTTGCTGACTTTGTCCTATCTTGTCCTGTGTCACCAGGTACTCCATCACCTCATCCTTAACAATTGACTCTAACATCTTCCCAACCACTGAGGTCAGGCTAACTGGTCTATAATTTCCCCTCTGCTGCCTTCGTCTTTTCTTAAAGAGTGGAGTGACATTTGCAATTTTCCAGTGCTCTGGCAGCATACCAGAGTCCAAAGACATTTGAAAATTTATCACTAATGCCTCCATAATCTCTAACACTACCTCTTTCAGAACCCTAGGGTGCTGTTCATCTTGTCTGGGTGACTTATGTACCCTTAGGTCTTTCAACATTCTGAGCACCTGCTGCTCAATAACTGTTCCTGAACCTGATGGTGTGTGTCCTGAGGCTTCTGCACCTCCTGCTCAAAGGAGAAGATTCATGGAACCTCAAGCTCCCCTCCAGTCCATCACAATATAGAAATACATCATTGATCTTTTATCGTCAGCATGTAATCAATTCGTCCAAGTTCAATCACTCACCCACACACTGGGTGAAGTTACAGTGGCCTATTAACCTACCAACTTGCTTTTGTTTTTGGGATGTGGGATGAAACCAGAGAACCCAGAGGAGAATGCACAAACTTCACGCAAACAACACCCAAGGTCGGGATTGAGCCTGGGTCACTGGAAATGTGAGGCAGAAATTTTACTAATTAGCTGACTTGGCCACACTCATTCAAAAAAATATGACCGTTCGAAGCTTGTGAGGATGCTTTCTCTGTGAAGTGGATCAAAGCCCACCTGGGCGCCCAGTCATTGAGTTATACATCACGGATGCAAGCCATTCAGCCCAACTCACCCATGCCATTTAAGTTGTCTCTCTGAGCTAGTGCCACTTGCCTGTATTTGACAGATGTTTCTCTAAATCAGGGGTTCCCAACCTGGAGTCCGCAGATCCCTTGCTTAATAGTATTGATCCATGGCATAAATAAGATTGGGAACCCTGCTGTAAATTGTTCATATCCTTGTAATTGTCCAAATACTCTTTAAATTTCATAATTGTGCCTGCCTCTACCAGCTGTGTCTGAAATACTTGCCCTCTTTTAAATCTTTCTCAACTCACTTTATAACCCCTAGTATTAAACATCATTGCCCTGGGAAATATATAGACAGTTACTACTTGAGTAATAAAATTAAACATCAAGGAAACAGCACCTTTGGGCAAAGTCATCAAATTTCCCTTCTAAACTAATCCCATTTCAAGATTCAAGATGTAAAATTGCTTAATGTTATTTCCTCTACTCAAGTGTAACGAGAATGAAATAATTGTTACTCCAGATCCCATACAGAAAAAAATGATAAACAATGCAATCAGAATTTTAAACATACAATAATTATAAATAAATCAGATAGCTTGTAAACAAAGATTGATTGTTTGTCCATAAAGTGAAGCTAGACTCTACATAAAGTGACTGACGGGAAATAATAAAGTCATGGTGGAGTTAGTGGGTGGAGGTGTTGATCAGCCTTACTGCTTGGGGAAAGTAACTGTTGTTGAATCTGGTGGTCCTGGTGTGGATGCTACGCAGCCTCCTCCCTGATGAGATTGCAACAAACTCTGACTAATGAAGGCTAACACGCCATACATCTTCATAACCACCCTATCAATTATTGAATAGTCAACAAATAGGAGTATGTGAGGCAAATCCTGAGACAATGGAAGTGTAGCCAAGTTGGTAGAGGGGTCATAAGTATTATAGTGAGCCACTGAAAAAGGTATCCTGTGCTTTGGGAAAGGTGAGTTTCATATGGATCTTAAAATCATTTCTCTAATCTTATATAGTATACAGATTGGGTGAATGCTCACAGTCTTTATTCAAAGGTTGGTAAATAACAACTAGAAGACATTTAGTTTTAAGGTGAGAGGGGACACGTTTAATAGGAGCATCAGAAGTGATTTTTTTCCATGCAGAATGTCTGCATTTATAGAACTAGCTACCAGAATAAATGATTGTGATAGATACATTAACAGCATTTATTAATTTAATTTTCTTTTTATTTGCTTGTTTGTTTTTTTATTATTTAGAGATGCAATGCAAAATAGGACCTTCTGGCCCAATGAGTCTCACTGCCAGGCAACCCACCTATTTAACCCTATCCTCATCACAGGACAATGTACAATGACCAATGAACTTTCTAACCTGTATGTCTTTAGACTGTGGGAGGAAACCGGAGAACCTAAAGGAAACTCACATGCTCATGGGAAGAATGTACAAACGTCTTACAGACGACATGGGAAATGAACTATGAACTCTAATGTCCCGAGCTGTAATAGCATAAGCTATAACATGTCCAGAGAGGTATTGGTTAGGAGGTTAATTGCCCTGTGATTAGGCTAGGGTTAAATAGGTGGACTGCTGAGTGGTGTGGCTCATTGGGCGGAAGGGCCTGTATCTCTAAATAAACAAAATAAAATGCCCTCGTTAATTTAGATGATTGACAACCTGAAAGACAGTCACACCTCCCACTTGTGACTCGTTGCTTTTTGTTGCCATTTCTCTGTTGCTCCAGCGAGCCTTTGATGTTGTGCCATCTCTGCTGTTGTCCCTCTAACCAAGCTCTCACTTCTGCGCTGCTTAATATTCATTGGAGCGCTTGAGTGGTGCTGGGCCCACTCCAGCCTCAGGCATTCGGGCCCAGAGAGCCACATTGCCACTTCTGCCCTTGCTCTGTGTAAATCACCATTTACGCATCTTTTTAAAATTCCTTATTTGACCTGCACAGGTATGCTGGGGAATCTTCCCCAGCCCCATCCAGGTGTGGATGAGCAGTTCTGAAGCTTAACGATATGCAAGCCAGGGTCTGATTAAATGCAGCAGTGATAAAAAATGACACTGCATAATAAATGAGAATGTAAAAAATGAATTTGCAATCATAAATCATTTAATAAAATCAGCGTGACACTTCTTCAGAGATATGGGTAGATGAAGCAGGCAGAGGAAGAGAGTGAAGAGGAATTGCAGCAGCACTCCTTCCCCCTCAAGTTAATATCAGTATTTATTCGATGTGAGCTTTACTGGGACGGAGATAATAGCCAAGAGTCTATGTCCCTGCCGTGCCAACCTCCAGCTTCGTCACAAGGACGCCTTGGGTTCCAAGGGAGGGGATTTTCAAAGCTTCCTTCTGCTCTGTCCCGCCTGTGGGCATGGGATGGAGCGTCAGACGCTAGGGGTTGAGCAGAGGGATGTAAACCAGCGGACGGCACAGCCAGAAAACAAACAAACAAAAATAATTAAACTGCAGGAAGTGGAAGGCGTGCAGGAAAATAAAATTAACTTGCAAAATAACTACCGCTGTACCACAGAGTTCAGAGCCACTAAATAATTGATGGATGTAATGGTACGACAAAATGCAATGCAGTTAATCACCCAAGTTACAACAGTACCACTTCCCAAGACAGCATCCTTTGCCACGAAGAGCAATATTAAAAAGTTCAAAATTCATCGTAAGTTTATTACTACCTTGAGATTCATTTTCTCGCAGACATTCCCAGTGGAATAAAGAAAGACAATAGTCAATGAAAATCTGCGCACAAACAAAGACTAACAACCAAACATAGAACATAGAATAGTACAGCACAGTACAGGCCCTTCGGCCCACATTGTTGTGCCAACCCTCAAACCCTGCCTCCCATATAACCCGCCCCCCTCCATTAAATTCCTTCATATACCTGTCTAGTAGTCTCTTAAATTTCACTAGTGTGTCTGACTCCACTACTGACTCAGGCAGTGTATTCCACGCACCAACCACTCTCTGAGTAAAAAACCTTGCTCTAATATCCCCCTTGAACTTCCCACCCCTTACCTTAAAGCCATTCCCCTTGTATTAAGCGGTGGTGCCCTGGGGAAGAGGTGCTGGCTATCCGCTCTTTCTATTCCTGTTAATATCTTGTATACCTCTATCATTTCTCCTCTCATCCTCCTTCTCTCCAAAGAGTACTGCCCTAGCTCCCTTAATGTCTGATCCATACTCTCTAAACCAGGCAGCATCCTAGTAAATCTCCTCTGTACCCCTTCCAATGCTTCCACATCCTTCCACATAGTGAGGCGACCAGAACTGGACACAGTACTCCAAGTGTGGCCTAACCAGAGTTTTATAGAGCTGCATCATTACCTCACGACTCTTAAACTCTATCCCTTGACTTATGAAAGCTAACACCCCATAAGCTTTCTTAACTACCCCATCCACTTGTGAGGCAACTTTCAGGGATCTGTGGACATGTACCCCCAGATCCCTCTGCTGTTCCACACTTCCAAGTATCCTGCCATTTACTTTGTGCTCTGCCTTGGAGTTTGTCCTTCCAAAGTGTACCACCTCACACTTCTCCAGGTTGAACTCCATCTGCCACTTCTCAGCCCACTTCTGCATCCTATCAATATCTCTCTGCAATCTTCGACAATCCTCTACACTATCTACAACACCACCAACCTTTGTGTCATCTGCAAACTTGCCAACCCACCCTTCTACTCCCACATCTAGGTCGTTAATAAAAATCACGAAAAGTAGAGGTCCCAGAACAGATCCTTGTGGGACACCACTAGTCACAATCCTCCAATCTGAATGTACTCCCTCCACCACGACCCTCTGCCTTCTGCAGGCAAGCCAATTCTGAAGCCACCTGGTCAAACTTCCCTGGATCCCATGCCTTCTGACTTTCTGAATAAGCCTACCATGTGGAATCTTGTCAAATGCCTTACTAAAATCCATATAGATCACATCCACTGCACTACCCTCATCTATATGCCTGGTCACCTCCCCAAAGAACACTATCAGGTTTGTTAGACACGATCTGTCCTTCACAAAGCCATGCTGACTGTCCCTGATCAGACAATGATTCTCTAAATGCCCAGAGATTCTATCTCTAAGAATCTTTTCCAACAGCTTTCCCACCACAGACGCAAGGCTCACTGGTCTATAATTACCCGGACTATCCCTACTACCTTTTTTGAACAAGGGGACACAATTCGCCTCCCTCCAATCCTCCAGTACAATCCCTATAGACAACGAGGACGTAAAGATCCCAAACAGAGGGTCAGCAATCTCTTCCTTCGCCTCGTGGAGCAGCCTGGGGAATATTCCGTCAGGCCCCGGGGACTTATCCGTCCTAATGTGTTTTAATAACTCCAACACCTCCTCTGCCTTAATATCAACATGCTCCAGAACATCAACCTCCCTCATGTTGTCCTCACCGTCATCAAGTTCCCTCTCATTGGTGAATACCGAAGAGAAGTATTCATTGAAGACCTCGCTCTCTTCCACAGCCTCCAGGCACATCTTCCCACCTTTATCTCTAATTAGTCCTACCTTCACTCCTATCATCCTTTTGTTCTTCACATAATTGAAGAATGCCTTGGGGTTTTCCTTTACCCTACTCGCCAAGGCCTTCTCGTGCCCCCTTCTTGTTCTTCTCAACCCCTTCTTTAGCTCCTTTCTTGCTTCCCTATATTTTGCAATAGACCCATCTGATCCTTGCTTCCTAAACCTCATGTATGCTGCCTTCTTCCACCTGACTAGATTTTCCACCTCACTTGTCACCCATGGTTCCTTCACCCTACCATTCTTTATCTCCCTCACTGGGACAAATTTATCCCTAACATCTTGCAAGAACTCTCTAAACATCGACCACATGTCCATAGTACATTTCCCTGCAAAAACATCATCCCAATTCACACCCACAAGTTCTAGCCTTATAGCCTCATAATTTCCCCAATTAAAAATGTTCCTGTCCTCTCTGATTCTATCCTTTTCCATGATAATACTGAAGCCCAGGGAGCAGTGGTCACTTTCCCCCAGATGCTCACCCACTGAGAAATCTGTGACCTGACCCGGTTTGTTACCTAATACTAGATCTAGTATGGCATTCCCCCTAGTCAGCCTGTCAACATACTGTGACAGGAATCCATCCTGGACACACTTAACAAACTCTGCCCCATCCAAACCCTTATGTAAGGACTTTGTTTCATTAGTTTTTCTATTGGAAGAGTCTAACTTTGGTTGTAATTGTAAATTTAAGTCTCCCCCACATACCAAGAGGCCTTCTGTTTCTGTTACCATAATATTCGTAATTTTCTGGACAAAACTAATATCACTTCCTGGGGGTGTGTATATATTCAATAAAGTAACTGGATTTCCATCTATATTCCCCCTTACCAGAATATATCTGCCCTCCTTATCACCCATTTCGAATAGTTTTTCAAAATGTAGGTTACTTGAGATGAGAATAGCAACTCCTCTTCTGTGTCCTGCTTTATATGAGTGGTAAGATAGGCAAGTCCATTACTGTTTTCCAAGTGTTTCCCCTCAATATCCCATTCTGCATTCTGTTGAATGAGATGACCTATTATGGGAACCTTCAGCAGCCGGGTCTCTGGTACTGAGTATGGTGCCATGGCTCAGAAGGGAAGGGGCGAGAAGAGGACTGCAGTAGTGATGGCAAATTCTATAATCAGCGGAGTAGACAAGAGATTCTACAGGCGTGATAGAGACACCCAGATGGCATGTTGGCTCTCAGAGACCAGGCTCAGGGACATCTCAGATCAGGTCCACAACATTCTAAAAGAGAAGCATGAGCAGCCAGAAGTCTTGGTGCATACTAGCACAACTGGTATAGGTAGGAAAAGTGAGGAGGTCCTAAAGAGAGAATTTAAGGGTCTAGGTAGAAAGCTGAAAAGCAGGATGTCCAGGGTCATAATCTCTGAATTTCTGATTGTGCCATGTACCTGTGAAGGTAAGAATAGGATGGTTTGGCAGATGAATGCATAGCTCAGGAACTGGTGCAGGGGGCAATGTTTCTGCTTTCTGGATCATTAAGATCTATTCTGGGGAAGGTGTGAAATGTTCAAAAAGGATGGGTCAAGGGTCTCCAAGAGTAGTGGGAACTGGAAGTTTGGGAAAACTTTAAAAAGCAGCTAAGTACCACTAAGTGAGCAATAAAGGAAGGGAAGTTAGGTTATGAAAATAAACAAGTACAAAATATAAAAATGGATAGTATAAGTTTTTATAATTATATAAAGTGGAAAAGGGTGGCTAAAGTGAATGTAGATCCCTTGGTGGACAAGAAGGGGGAATTGATATTGGGTAATGAGGAAATGATCGAGACTTTGAATTACTATTTTGTGTTGGTCTTCACGATGGAGGTAACATCTAAGATGCCAAAGACAGATGTTATGAATGCGATGGGAGGTGAGGACCTCGATACAATAGCTATCACTAAAGGGGTACTTCTGAGCAAACTTGTGAGCCTGAAGATAGATGAGTCCCTTGTTCCTGATGGAATGCATCCCACGGTACTTAAGTAAATGGCAGAAGTTAGAGTAGAGGCTTTCGTGATGACTTACCAAAATTCTCTGGACTTTGGGCAGGTCTCAGTGGATTGGAACATGCTACTGTTCAAAAAAGGATGTAGGCAAAAGGCAGGTACATAGAGGACAGATACTTTAACATCTGTAGTTGGGAAAATGCTTGAAGGTATCATTAAAGAAGAAATAGCGAGGCATCTGGAAAGAAATGGATCCATCAGGCAGACGCAGCATGGATTCAGCAAAGGCAGGTCCAGTTTAGCAAACTTACTGGAGTTCTTTGAGGAGATAAAGAGTTCAGCGGATAAAGAGGGAACAGATGGACTTTATTTACTTGGATTTCCAGAAGGCATTCGATAAAGTGCCACATAAAAGTCTTATCCATAAGATAAGGATGCATAGAGTTGGGGGTGATGTATTAGCTGGATAGAGGATTGGTTAACCAATAGAAAGCAGAGAGTTGGGATACATGGGTGTTACTTTGGTTGGCAATCAGTCATGAGTGGTGTGCCGCAGGGGTCTGTGCAGGGCTCATAACTGTTCATGATGTATATTAACGATCTGGAAGTGGAGACGAAGTATAGTGTATCTAAGTTTGCTGATGATACTAAATTGAGAGGAAAAGCAAATTGTGCAGAAGATACGGAGAGTCTGCAGAGAGGTATAGGTAGATTAAGTGAATGGGCAAGGGTCTGGCAGATGGAGTACAATGTTGGTAAATGCGAGGTCATCCATTTGGAAGGAAAAATGAAAGAGCAGATCATCATTTAAATGGTAAAAAAAATTGCAGCTTGTTGCTGTGCAGAGGGACTTGGGAGTGCTTGTGTATGAATCACAAAAGGTTGGTTTACAGGTACAGCAGGCTATCAAGAAGGCAAATGGAATGTTGTCCTTCATTGCTAGAGGGTTTGAATTTAAGAGCAGAGAGGTAATGCTGCAACTCTACAGGGTACTGGTGAGGCCGCACCTGGAGTACTGTGTGCAGTTCTGGTATCCTTACTTGAAGAAAGATATACTGGCTTTGGAGGCAGTGCAGTGGAGGTTGATTTCAGAGATGGTAGGGTTAGCCTGTGAGAAGAGATTGAGTCACCCGGGATATCATATAAACTTGTAAAATTATGAAAGGGATAGATAAGATAGAAGCAGGAAAGTTGTTTCCACTGGTAGGTGAAATGAGAACTAAGGGACATAGCCTCAAGATTTGGGGGAGTAGATTTAGGACTGAGATGAGGAGGAACTGCTTTTCCCAGAGAGTGATTAATCTGTGGAATTTTCTGCCCAATAAAGCAGTGGAGGCTACATCAGTAAATATATTTAAGACAAGGTTGGATAAATGTTTGTATAGTAGGGGGATTAAGGGTTATGGGGAAATGGCAGGTAGGTGGAAATCAGCCATGGTCCTATTGAATGGCAGAGCAGGCTTGAAGGGCCAGATGGCCTACTCTTGCTCCTGCCTCTTATATTCTTATGTTCTTATATTACACCTGAAACTAAGGGTGACCAATATTCTTGTGGACAGGTTTGCTGAAGCTGTTGGGGAGGGTTTTAATTCATAGTGCAGGGAGATTGGAACCAATATGTCAGAACTGAGGAGAGGCTGTTGGTTTACAAGCAGAGGCAGTGTGTAGTGAGACCATGAGAAAGGACAGGCAGATGATAAGGCAAAATTGCAGTCAGTCAGTCAGTGGACAGAGTTGCAATGTAAAAGGGGGACAAAATAGAAAATGGCAATGAATATTTGATTGAAAACAGATTATGGAATAAAGCAGATGATCTTGCAGCACTGTTAGAGATCAGTAAGTATGATGTGAGTATCACTGAGCTGCGGAAGAAAGATTGTGGTTGGGAGCTTAACATCCAAGGAAACACATTGTATCAAAAGGACAGGCAGGTAGGCAGAGGATGGTGGGGTGGCTGTGTTGGTAAAAATTGAAATTAAATCCTTAGAAAGAGCTGACATACTGAAGGGTCAGAAGATATGGCATACTTGGGGGTAGAGTTAAGAAACTGCAAGGGTAAAAAGACCCTGATGGCAGTTATATACAGGCCTCCAAGCAGTGGACTGAATATGGGCTACAGATTACAATAGGAGGTAGAAAAGGCATGTAAATTGGGCAATGGTGCGATAGTGTTGGGGGATTTCAATATGCAGGTAGATTGTGAAGACTAAATTGGTGCTCGATTCCAGGAGGAGAATCTCCAGAGTGCCTACGAGTTGGCTTTTTAGAGCAGTTTGTGGTTGGGTCCACTAGGGGAAAGGCAATTCTGGATTGAGTGTTGTGTAATGAACCAGATTTGATTAGAAATCTTCAGGTAAAGGAACACTTAGGAGACAGCGATCATAATATGACAGAATTTACCCTGCAATTTGAGATGGAAAAGCTAAAGTTAGATGTATCAGTATTACAGTGGAGTAAAGGGAATTACAGAAGCACGAGAAAGGAGCTGGCCAAAATTAATTGGGAGGAGATACAACAGGCATTGTGGTAGAACTGCAATGGCTAGAGTTTCTGGGAGCAATTTGGAAGGCACAGGATAGATACATCCCAAAGAAGATGTATTCTAAAGGCAGGGTGACAAAATCATGGCTGACAAGGGAAGTCAAACCCAACACAAAAGTAAAAAAGAGGGCATATAATAGAGCGAAAATTAGTAGGAAGTTAGAGAATTGGAAAACTTTCAAACACCAATTGAAGGCAACTTAAAAAAAAAACACTGGGGGAAAACATGAAATATAAAGGTAAGTTAGCCAATAATATCAAAGAGGATACAAAAGTTTTTTTTTAATGTATAAATGTAATGCCCTGTTTAAGACTTTTACTGCTATGCTGTGAGGTATTTTTATTTTACCAGTTTTCTGCAAAAGCAGTGTGTCCTGCTCTTAAGAGTGTTTTGGCTTTGGCTAAAGATAAGGAGCCATGTTGTCCAATTTAGGAATGTTATGCCAAGCAGTCAGGGTTGTCTTGGTACATGTGGTAGCTTTCTGCCCAGCGGGATGCCATGGAACACTCAAGAGGGCTGTGTCTTCTGGTTTGGGGTCTTTTGGGTGGCAGTTGCAGAGAGGGCGTGAGGGATAATTCCTGCCCTAATGTCTTCAAAGGAGAGACCACATTGTAAGAAGTGCTTTGTGCAGATGAATTTTTGCAAGGAGGAAGTGCAATACTCCTGAGCTGGGCAGTTTGTTTGAAATGGTCTTTGTGGGAGGTTCTAACTGTGACTGGTGTTGTTCACACAGAATATGGGTCAGCGCGTGAGTAAAGTGATACACCTGACTACTCCAGAAATGAGCTCCAACATTTATGTGCACGTTGGGCTGGTTTAACTGCAATGGGTCATTTTATTTATTTATGTTCCTGTTAACTGCTTGACAAAGTTGAGAAATTGGTAAATATACTGTTTTTATAACTTTATGCCAGCATGCGATGTATCATTTCCTGGTGAATGGTAACTGTGTATGGGGCAGTATTTACACAGCTTTCACTACAATCAATGTTTCTCAATCAGAACATTCTAACTTTCCTGTTAGGTGGAACCTAAATCATACTGACCCTAGAGGTATTTTGCTTAAGAAAAGTGGCTTTCTCACAGCTGAGTCAAGTGGCTAACAGTAGAGTTAGATAAGGAGCTGAGTTTGTATATGAACTCCAATGAAAAGGTTGCATAAAGAGTAAAAGAGAGGCAAGAGTAGATATTGATCCAGTGGAAAATGACATTGGAGAGGAAGTAAAGGGGGCAAGAAATTGGTAACAAACTGAATAAGTATTTTGTATCAGTCTTCACCGTAGAAGACACAAGCAGCATGATGGAATTTCAAGAGTGTCAGGGGGCAGAAGTGAGTGCAGTTGCTATTATTAGGGAGAAGGTGCTTGGGAAACTGAGAAGTCTGAAGGTAGATAAGTCACCTGGACCAGGTGGACTACACTCTAGGGTCCTGAAAGAGGTAGCTGAATAGATTGTGGAGACATTAGAAATGATCTTTGAAGAATTAATAGCTTCTGGCATGGTTCCAGAGGACTGGAAAATAACACTCCACTCTTTAAGAAGGGAGGCAGGTGGAAGAAAGGAAATTATAGGCCAGTTAGCCTGACCTCAGTGGGTGGGAAAATGTTGGAGTTGCTTGTTAAGAATGTGTTTTCAGGATACTTGGAGGCACATGATGAAATAGACCAAAGTATGGTTTCCTTCATGGAAAATCTTGCCTGACAAATCTATTGGAATTCTTTAAAGAAATGAAGGGGAATCAGTGGAGTTGCGTACTTGGGTTTTCAGGAAAGCTTTTGATAAGGTGCCACACATGAGGTGACTTAACAAGTTAAGAGCCCACGGTATTACAAGAAAGATGCTAACATTGCTGCTTGGCAGGAGGCAAAGTATAGGAATAAAAGCAGCCTTTGCTGATTGGCTGCCAGTGACTAGTGGTGTTCCACAGGGTTCGGTGTTGGGGCTGCTTCTTTTTACATTGTATGTCAATGATTTGTATGAAGGAAGTAATAGCTTGTGGCCAAGTTTGTGAGTGATACAAAGTTAGATAGAGGGGAAGGTAATGTTGACAAAACAGGGAGGCTGCAGAAGGACTTAAGCAAACTAAGAGAACAGGTAAAGAAGTGGAAGGTGGGAATACAGAGTCAGGAAATTTATGGTGATGCACTTTGGTGGAAGGAATAAAAGCATAGACTATTTTCTACACAGGAGTAAATTCAATATTCCAAGGTGCAAAGGGAATTGGGAATCCTCACACAGGATTCCCTAAAAGTTGAGTTGGTAGTGAGAAAAGAAAATGCAATGCTAGCATTAATTTTGAAAGGACTAGAGAATAAAAACAAAGATGTAATGCTGAGAGAGGCTTTCTAAGGGACTGGTGAGCCCTCACTTGGAGTACTGTGAGCAGTTTCAGGCTCCTTATTTAAAAAAAAGGATGTGCTGACATTTGAGATGTTTCAGAGGAGGTTCACAAGAATGATTCCAGGAATGAAAGGCTTATCATATGAGGAGTGATTGATGGCTCTGGGCCTGTACTTGCTGGAATTTAGAAGAATGATGGGGGTAGGGGTGATCTCATTGAAATCTATCGAATGTTGAAAGGCCTAGACAGAGTGAATGTGGAGAGGGTGTTTCCCATGGTAGGGAAGACTAGGACCAGAGGGCACAGCCTCTGAAACTAGGGTCATCCATTCAGAATGGAGATGAGGAGGAATTTCCTTAGCCAGAGGCTGGTAAATCTCTGGATCGCAATGCCACAGGTGGCTACTTCATGCGGTGTTTAATGGGTTCTTCATTAGTCAGGGCATGAAGGGTTACTGGGAGAAGGCAGGGGTTTGGGACTGAGAGGAAAATGGATCAGGCATGATGAAATGGCTGAGCAGAGTCAATGGACTGAATGGCCTAATTCTGCTCCTATGTCTTATGGTCTTATTATCTTACTTGTATGAATTTATTACTGATCAAATTTAACATACATCACATAACTATCTTTTGGCATTCAAATCTTTAATCAGAACTTCAATAAAAGTTAAAAATGTGGACTCTACAGTTATGACAATGAGATTTAATATATTGGGTGGACTGAAAATTAGTTCAATGGATATGAAAGGAAGTTATTTTTATCCTTAAGTTGGAGTCCAGAGTATGTCATTTATACTGTACTAATGGGAATTCGATTTCTACACATTCCCCTTGTTAGATTATAATATGTTTTGTAGTTGTAAGGATTCAATTCTTCATTTCATTTCAATGGAGATACAGTAGTTCCTCTAACTGGATTATTAACAGTGGATAGAATTGATTTATTCTGTTCTGTCTTCTGAATCTCAGCTATGAGAATCCAACCTGACTGAATGCAGGGCTGAGGAGATGCTACAAAGCTGGTATTGCTTTGTTTCAGCTGTGACCCTCATCTTTGAGCTTGCATCCTCCTTTGGTAAATGTAAAATATTTAAAGATTAAAGATATTCATAGATTAGCTTTATTCATCACAAGCACATTGAAAAATACAGTAAAACACACCGTTTGCATCAACGACCAACATAGACCATGAATTGTACCAGGGGCAGCCACAAGCACCAATGTAGCATGCCCACATCTTACAAACCTTAACTTGTACATCTTTGGAATGTGGGAGGAAATTGGAACACCCAAAGGAAACCCATGTTGTCGTGGTAAGAATGTAAGCTTCTGGACCCACTGCTTGATGGTATTGGTCCATGGCATAAAACAGAATGGGAACTCATGCTGGAAAACATTACACTACCCTCTCTGTTACTGTGTCCCCTTCAGAACAATACAGTACAGGACCAAGCTATTCAGTCCGTGATGTCAAAACATATTAATCCCATCTGCCTACACACAATCCATATCTGCTGCTCCCTGATTATTCAGATGCCTTTCTAAAAGCCACTGTCAAATATTACAGAGGCATTGACAAATGTTTAATTTCTTCTAATGTCTATAAAGAGTTTCAACGTTCTTCATGTAATCGCATGTGTTTCCTTCAGATGCTCCAATTTCCTCACACATTCTAAGGATGTGCAAGTTAGTAGGTTAAATGGTCAAATGTGTGTGATTAAGCAGCATCAGCTCTCTGGGCCAGAAGGGCCTGTTACCGTGCCGTATCTCTGAATAAAATTTATACTTCCACTATCACCTCTGGCAGTGTTTTTCAGGCATCCACCACTCTCTTGTCATTGGGTATATTTAAAGCCAAGATGGCTCGGTTCTTAATAAGTTAGGTTGTCAAAGGTTGCAGGGTGAATGCAGGAGAATGGAGTTGAGGAGATAATAAATCAGCTGTTGTAGAATGGTGGAGCAGACCTGATGAACCAAAAGGTCTAATTCAACCCCTATGTCTTATGGTCCATAGCAGGGGTTCCCATCCTGGGGTCAACTGACCTCTCGGTTAATGGTTAGGCTCCATTGCATAAAAGAGGTTGCGAACCCCTGGACTATTGTCTCTGTGTAAAAACCTTGCCCTGCACATTTAAATTTTCCCCCTTTCATCTCTAGTATTGTGCATTGTTGCTCAGGGGGAAAAAAAAAAATTCTGACTGTTTACCATATCTATGCTTCTGATAATTTTATGAACTCCAAAATGTTCTCCTTTGACAGCAGCGATAAAGTACGATACTCAGAAAACATAATGGAATGAGCCTCCAGCAGGTCACATCTCTGAGTTTTTATGAAATGCTATCTTAATATGTGATAAAATTACAGGTGACAACTTGATTCATCTCAGATAGTTATTTCCTTTTGTAACACACACAATGCTGGAGGAGCTCAGTAGATCAGGTAGCATTCATGGAGAGGAATAAACTCTCATCACTTTGGGCTGAAGGGTCCTAATGAAGTGTCTCAGCCAAAACATGAATGTTTATTCTTTTCTGTAGATGCTGTCTGACCTGCTGAGTTCCTCTGGCATTTTGTTTGTGTTGATTTGGATTTCCAGCATCTGCGGAATCTTATGTATTTGTGTTTGCTGAGCGACAGATTTCTCAATTGAATTTCCTATCCTCTCTCTCACCCCAAAACCCATGTCTGCAGACAGATACCAATATCCATGTCTACTGAATTGGAATTGCTTTGTTATTGTTACATATACCAAGATTCAGTGAAAAGCTTGTCTTGCATACTGTTCATACAGATCAAATCATTATGCAGTGCACAGGTAAAACAATAACAAAACAAGAATAAAATGTAATGTCTACAGAGAAAGTGCAGGACAGGTAATCTGCAGGTTCAAGTTCATAATGAGGTATATTGTAAGGTCAGGAGTTCTCTATATGGTAGTAGGGAACCATTTAACAGTCTTATAACAGTGGGGTAGAAGCTGTTCTTGAGTCTGACAGTACGTGCTTTCAGGGTTTTATCCTCACCTGGTCAGTTATCAAGGTGTGAATAATCAATAATGATCTAGTCTGAACCTGAGAATGCTGTGATTTCAAAATGTGTTTAATTTTTATTTAAAAAGGGAGCTTCAAGAGTGTTTGTCCATTGTGCGTGGCCTATCAGCGGCATCAACAGAGCTTAACCAAGAGGGATTTCTCGTAGGTCGGCAGCAGTTATTTAAAAAGCGAGCTTTGAGAGCATTTGTCCATTGTATGTGGCCTATCAGCAGCTATAACTGGAGCTCCAGCCGTGAGATAAATAGTAGGGAAGGTTCAGGATAAAAGGGAGACACAGCCTAGCAGAGCAGTCATCAAAGGAGCGGTCATCGACGGAGTGATTTGAGGGAGAGGGGTAGGGCTTTGGCTCATTCAGGCTTCGGCGATAGCGAGTCTAGGCGAGGTAAGTTACCTGCGAGGATTAGAAGCAGGAAGTATGTCTGTGAGGCCGGTGTTCTGTACTGGGTGCCAGATGTGGGAAGTCTGGGAGACTCCCAGCCTTCTGGATGGCCACATGTGCACCAGGTGCGTCGAGCTGCATCTCCTTAGGGACAGAGTTAGGGAACTGGAGATGCAGCTCAATGACCTTCATCTGGTCAGGGAGAGTGAGGAGGTGATAGAGAGGAGCTATAGGCAGGTAGTGACACCAGGGCCTGGGGAGACAGATAAGTGGGTAACAGTTAGGAGAGGGAAGGGCAAGAGTCAGATACTAGAGAGTACCCCTGTGGTTGTCCCCCTTAACAGTAAGTACTTGTGTTTGAGTACTGCTGGGGGGGGGGGGGGGGGCGGGCAGCCTCCCTGGGAGAAGCAACAGTGGCCACACTTCTGGCACAGAGTCTGGCTCTGTGGCTCAGAAGGGGAGGGAAAGGAAGAAGGCAGCAGTAATAGGGACTCCATAGTTAGGGAGTCAGACAGGAAAGAAATGCAGATGGTAGTTTGCCTCTCAGGTGCCAGGGTCTGGGATGTTTCTGATCACATCCATGATATCCTAAGGTGGGAAGGTGAACGGTCAGAGGTCATGATACATATTGGTACCAACGACATAGGTAGGAAAAGGGAGGAGGTCCTGAAAGCAGACTACAGGGAGTTAGGAAAGAAGTTGAGAAGCAAGACCTCAAAGGTAGTAATCTTGGAATTACTGCATGCGCCACATGACAGTGAGTATAGGAATAGAGTGAGGTGGCGGATAAATGTGCGGCTGAGGGATTGGAGCAGGGGTCAGGGATTCAGATCTTTGGATCATTGGGACCTCTTTTGGGACAGGAGTGACCTGTTGGTTCACATATAGAGAAAGCTTGGAAGTGAGAGAGAGAAGGTAGGCAGGTGATAGAGAAGGGATATGCTCAGACCGATGGATTGAGATGCATCTATTTTAATTCATCACAAACAATGCGGATAAGCTTGAGCGTGGATCAGTGCTTGGAGCCATGATGTTGTGGCCATTACAGAGACTTGGATGTTTCAGGGGCAGGAATGGTTACTCAGAGTGCCAGGCTTTAGATGTTTCAGAAAGAATAGGGAGGGAGCCAAAAGAGGTGGGGGTGTGGCACTGCTGATTAGGGAAGGAGGAAGTCATGGAGGAATTATCTACTGAATCTCAGTGGGTGGAAGTTAGGAAGAGGAAGGGGTCAATAACTATACTGGGTGTTGTTTTTTTTTAATAGAGCACCCAATAGTAACAGGGACATTGAAGCACAGATAAGGAGGAAGATCCTGAAAAGGTGTAATAATAACAGAGCTGTCATGGTGGGAGAATTGAATTTCCCAAATATTGACTGGCATCTCCCTAGAACAAGGGGTTTGATGGAGTAGAGCTCATTAGGTATGTTCAGGAAGGTCTCGTACCACAATATGTAGATAAGCCTACACAAAGAGAGGCTGTACTTGATCTGGTATTGGGAAATGAACCTGGTCAGGTCTCAGGTCTCTCAGTGGGAGAGCATTTGAGATAGTGATCACAATTCTATCTCCTTTACCATAGCATTGGAGAGGGATAGGAACAGACAAGTTAGGAAAGTGTTTAATTGGAGTAAGGGGAAATATGAGGCTATCAGGCAGGAACTTGGAAGCATAAATTGGGAACAGATGTTCTCAGGGAAATGTACGGAAGAAATGTGGCAAATGTTCAGGGGATATTTGCATAGAGTTCTTCATAGGTACATTCCAATGAGACAGGGAAAGGATGGTAGGGTACAGGAACCATGGTGTACAAAGACTGTGGAATATCTAGTCAAGAAGAAAAGAAAAGCTTATGAAAGTTTCAAAAGATTAGGTAATGATAGAGATCTAGAAGATTATAAGACTAGCAGGAAAGAGCTCAAGAATGAAATTAGGAGAGCCAGAAGTGGTCATGAGAAGGTCTTGGCATGCAGAATTAAAGAAAACCCCAAGGCATTCTACAAGTATGTGACGAGCAAGAGGATAAGACGTCAGAGAATAGAACCAATCAAGTGTGACAGTGGAAAGGTATCTATGGAACCGAAGAGATAGCTGAGGTACATAATGAATACATTGCTTCAGTATTCATTACAGAAAAGGATCTTGGTGATTGTAGGGATGACTTATAGCGGATTGAAAAGCTTGGGCATATAGACATTAAGAAAGAGGATGTGCTGGAGCTTTTGGAAAGCATCAAGCTGGATAAGTTTCTGGGACTGGACGAGATGTAACCCAGGCTACTGTGGGAGGTGAGGGAGGAGATTGCTGAACCTCTGCTAATGATCTTTCCATCATTAATGGGGACGGGGGAGGTTCCAGAGGATTGAAGGGTTACAGATGTTGTTCCCTTATTCAAGAAATGAAGTAGAGATAGCCCAGGAAATTATAGACCAGTGAGTCTTACGTCAGTGGTTGGTAAATTGCTGGAAAGGATCCTGAGAAGCAGGATTTTTGAACATTTGGAGAAATGTAATATGATTAGGAATAGTCAGCATGGCTTTGTCAAAAGCAGGTCAGGCCTTATGAGCCTGATTGAATTTTTTGAGGATGTGACTAAACACATTGATAAAGGTAGAGCAGTAGATGTAGTGTATATGTGCAAGCCTTTTGATAAGGTACCCCATGCAAGACTTATTAAGGAGGCATGGGATCCAAGGCGACCTTTCTTTGTGGATCCAGAATTGGCTTGCTCACAGAAGGCAAAGAGGGAATGTAGATGGGTCATATTCTGCATGGAGGTCGATGAGCAGTGAAGTGTCTCAGGGATCTGTTCTGGGACCCCTTCTCTTCGTGATTTTTATAAATGACCTGAATGGGGAAGTGGAGGGATGGGTCAGTAAATTTGCTGATGACACAAAGGTTGGGGGGGGGGGGTGGATAGTGTGGAAGGCTGTCAGAGGTTACAGCGGGACATCAATAGAATGCAAAACTGGGCTGAGAAGTGGCAGATGGAGTTCAACCCAGATAAGTGTGAGGTGGTTCAGTTTGGTAGGTCAAATATGATGAGATAATATAGTATTAATGGTAAGATACTTGGCAGTGTAGAGGATCAGAGGGATCTTGGGGTCTGAGTCCATAAGACACTCAAAGCTGCTGCGCAGGTTGACTGTGGTTAAGAAGGCATACAGTGCATTGGCCTTCATCAACTGTGGGATTGATTTTAAGAGCTGAGAGGTAATGTTACAGCTATATAGGACTCTGGTCAGACCCCACTTGGAGTACTGTGCTCAGTTCTAGTCACCTCACTACAGGAAACTGACAAACCTATTACAATTTTGAGGAAATTACCAGTAGGCTAGACAAGGGCGATGCAGTGGATGTTGTATATTTGGATTTTCAGAGGCCTTTGACAAGGTGCCACACATGAGGCTGCTTAATAAGATAAGAGCCCATGGAATTATGGGAAAGTTACATACGTGGATAGAGCGTTGGCTGATTGGCAGGAAACAGACAGTGGGAATAAAGGGATCCTATTCTGATTGGCTGCCGGTTACCAGTGGTGTTCCACAGGGATCAGTGTTGGGGCCACTTCTTTTTACATTGTACATCAACGATTTGCATTATGGAATAGATGGCTTTGTGGCTAAGTTTGCTGATGATACGAAGATAGGTGGAGGGGCCGGTAGTGCTGAGGAAACAGAGAGTCTGCAGAGAGACTTGGATAGATGGGAAGAATGGGCAAAGAAGTGGCAAATGAAGTACAATGTTGGAAAGTGTATGGTTATGCACTTTGGCAGAAAAAATAAATGGGTAGACTATTATTTAAATGGGGAAAGAATTCAAAGTTCTGAGATGCAACGGGACTTGGAAGTCCTCGTACAGGATACCCTTAAAGTTAACCTCCAGGTTGAGTCAGTAGTGAAGAAGGCAAATGCAATGTTGGCATTCATTTCTAGAGGAATAGAGTATAGGAGCAGGGATGTGATGTTGAGGCTCTATAAGGCGCTGGTGAGACCTCACTTGGAGTACTGTGGGCAGTTTTGGTCTCCTTATTTAAGAAAGGATGTGCTGACGTTGGAGAGGGTACAGAGAAGGTTCACTAGAATGATTCCGGGAATGAGAGGGTTAACATATGAGGAACGTTTGTCCACTCTTGGACTGTATTCCTTGGAGTTTAGAAGAATGAGGGGAGACCTCAGAAACATTTCGAATGTTAAAAGGCATGGACAGAGTGGATGTGGCAAAGTTGTTTCCCATGATGGGGGAGTCCAGTACGAGAGGGCATGACTTAAGGATTGAAGGGCGCCCATTCAAAACAGAAATGCGAAGAAATTTTTTTTAGTCAGAGGGTGGTGAATCTATGGAATTTGTTGCCACGGGCAGCAGTGGAGGCCAAGTCATTGGGTGTATTTAAGGCGGAGATTGATAGGTATCTGAGTAGCCAGAGCATCAAAGGTTATGGTGAGAAGGCGGGGGAGTGGGTCCAAATAGGAGAATGGATCAGCTCATGATAAAATGGTGGAGCAGACTCAATGGGCCGAATGGCCTACTTCTACTCCTTTGTCTTATGGTCTTATGGTCTAAGAAGGATGTGGAAACTATAGAAAGGGTGCAGAGGAGATTTACAAGGATGTTGCCTGGAATGAGGAGCATGCCTTGAGAGAATAGGTTGAGTGAACTTGGTCTTTTCTCCTTGGAGCGACAGAGGATGAGAGGTGACTTGATAGAGATGTATAAGATGATGAGGGGCATTGATCATGTGGATCGTCAGAGGCTTTTTCCCAAGGTTGAAATGGCTATTATGAGAGGGCACAGTTTTAAGGTGCTTGGAAATAAGTAAGGAGGAGATATCGGGGTAAGTTTTTTTTAATGCAGAGAGTTGTGAGTGCATGGAATGGGCTGCTGGCAATGATGGTGGAGGTGGATACAATAGTGTGCTTTAAGAGACTCCTGGATAGGTACACGGAGCTTAGAAAAAATAAAGGGCTATGTGTAACCTTGGTAATTTCTAAAGTACATGTTCAGCACAACATTGTGGGCTGAAGGGCCTGTATTGTACTGTAATTTTTCTATGTCTCTATGTTTCTAACCACTTGCCACTTAAATTGACTGCCAGATGCAAGTGATGTTTCAAGATTTGAGCACAACAAGTGGTCATGCAGAATGCCAAGACAACAGGATAGAAAATTGTTGCCATAGTCACATATCTCATTATACACATCATTTACAGATACAATTTAGTAACAAGTCGTTCCAATCCAAAGAGACAACACATCCCATTTAGACCAATGTGACCAATTACCTACTAGCCCTTACACCTTTGGAATATGAGAGAATCAGAATCAGGTTTAATATCATTGGCGTATATCGTCAAATTTGTTGTCTTTGCTGCAGTGGAATAATGCAATATATAATAATTTTTAAAATTTGTGGCTGTGAAGTGCATATATAAAATAGTTAAATTAAATAAGTAGTGCAAAAATAGAAATGAAAAGAAAAAGTAGAGAGGTAGAGTTCATGGGTTCAATGTCCACTTAGAAATCGGATGATAGAGGTGAAGAAGCAGTTCCTGAATTGTTGAGTGTTTGCCTTCGGGCTTCTGTTCCTCCAGAACACCAGAGCACCCAGAGAGAACCATGCAGTCATGGGAAAAACACACAATGTCCTTACAGACAGCGGTGGAGCTGAGCCTGAATTGCCGGCACTGTAAGTCGCCACACTATCCGCTGCACTACCGTAATCCCCAAATCTGCCTCTGTTGGCTTCAGTGGAAAGGAAGTAGTTCGGAGTAAGTTTCTCTTCTACGTGTGAGTTCAGTGTAAATAATTGAAGATGCATTTCTAACATCGCAGAGGCTGTTTTTTAAATCTCACACAAAGAATCGTTACCATAGCAGTGATAAGCTGTTGCTCGGCTGTTGTGACGCTGGTTTTTCTTTGCTCTATTCTTTTAGAACTGTGGTCTTCCTTCTTTAGACTAAAAAAATCATTGAATATTAACTATCCACAACAATGTTCTTTTTGATTCATAATGTTGGTGCAATACAATGGTTCATTTCTTACTTTTAATATGCTTAGACATGCACTCAGTGGCCGCATTATTTGATCCAGATGACACTGAGTGTATATTTGTGGTCTTCTGCTGCTGTAGCCCATCTACTTCAAGGTTCAACGTGTTTCGCATTCGGAGATGCTCTTCTGCACACTGTTGTAACACATAGTTATTTGAGTTACTGTCACCCTCCTGTCAGCTTGAACTAGTCTGGCCATTCTCCTCTGAGCTCTCTCATCAACAAGGTGTTTTCGCGCACAGAACTGCCGCTCACCGGATGTCTTATTGTTTTTTTTAAATCTTCATTTCGCTACAAACTCTGGAAACTGTTGTGCATGGAAGTCCCAAGAGCTCAGCCATTTCAGAGAAACTCAAACCACCCTTTCTGTCAACAATCATTCTATAGTCAAAGTCACTTAAATTATATTTCTTCCCAATTCTGAAGTTTGGTGTGAAAAACATCTGAATCTCTCAACCCCATATCTGCATGAGTTATAGAGTCATAGAAAAGTAGAGTACAGACAGAGGTCCTTTGGCCCATCTAATCTGTGCTGAACTATAATCTCCCTATTCCCATTGGTCTGCACTCAGTCTATAGCTTCCATACCCGTCCCATACATGTGCCTATCCAAATTGTTCTTAAAGGTTGAAATCGAAGCCGCACCTACCACTTGCACTGACAGCTCGTTCCACTCTCACCACCACCTGAGTGAAGATGTTTCTCCTCATGCCTCTCTTAAACATTTCACCTTACACCCTTAACCCATGACCTCCCATTCTAGTCTCATGCAATCTCAGTGGAAAAAGCTTGCTCGTATTTGCCCAATCTATGCCCCGCGTAACTTTGTATACCTCTATTAAATTTCCCATGAATCTCCTACACTCCAGGAAACAGACTTTTCCCTATACCTCAGGTCCTCAAAGCATCTTTGTAAATTTTCACTGCACTTTTTCAATCTCATTAGCATCTTTCTTGTAGGTCAGTGACCAGGATGCTTTAATGCATTGAGCTTCTGCTGCATGATTGGTGGAATAGATATTTTCATTAACAAATGGATGCACAGTTTACCTAATAAAGTGGCTACAGATTGCAGAACACAGACCATTACAGTACAGTACAGGTCTTTGGCCCATGATGACATGCTAAATTTTTAACCTACTCAAAGATCAATCTAAACTTTCCCTTCTGTATAGCCCTCCATTTTTCTTCTATCCATCTGCCTGTCTAAGGGTTTCTTAAATGGCCCTAGAGCCTCTGATTCTCCCACCACCCTGGCAATATTTCTGTACTGATTCAGGCTGGAGGTGGTGAAGCCCGCACCCAGTGTTCACTTGGTAGAAGACAAGCCATGTTGTGGTCAACCACAGATTTTTGCAGCATTCATGCAGTCAGGATCTGGACTAGGTTTGTGTGTGTGGCTGTATTTTACCGATATCTTACACTCGCTTGCTATCAGGCATCTCCAGCTATGTGTGCTTTGTGCCGGTTATGACTGCTGGTACCGTGTCTTGCATCTTGGTCCTGGAGTAATGCTGTCTCCTTTGTCTGTATTCATTGGTATTGATGTCTGGTTGAATGATAATTAAACTTGAATTGAATTGAAGTGTTTCATGCCTTTTGATAGATACAGTAAGCAAGATTGTTTAATGTTCCTTAAAGAAAATTCCCCTCCAAATATGTTTAGTTGATTCAACTTCTATTTCAGGAGACTTTCCCCAAAGCTACCACCAAGTGACTCGTTTTGCCCCGTGAATGGTTTGATGATTGTTTAGTATTTGCAGGTGATGATCTATACTGAACTTTAATTCACTGCTTTCCGGAAATCGTGGAGCAATTAAAATGGTTCCATATGAAGTGTGGTAGAAATCCAGAATCCTCACTGTCCCAAAGGCTGCAAGAAGTTAACTGGAGCAGTGAGGGCTGGGCTGAATAACGTTTGTTGGCTCAGGGTGTTGGGAGATAGGGACACTAAATGGGTGATGACCCGACTGAGTACAGAATGTGTAATGTATGGATTTATTTCTTTAGAGCAATGATCCCCCTTAGCACTATGTATGAATTGTTGTCTACACATACATATTAACCTGTGTCTATGCACACCCTCTGATCTTGACTGCACATGTACATTGTGATGTGCATGCTCTTTCTCTCTCGCTGCAGTGTGAATACACCAGTTAAAGCCATCTCCAGCATGTGTGCTTTTATTTAATATATATGTAGTTGTGCACAGACGCAACAAATTGGTGATGAGTATGAACCTGAATGTTAGAAAATACCAAGAACTGCACCGACAGTTACAAAACAAAACAGTGAGTTAAACATCATGAGAAAGCCATCACAGACACTAACAAATGCGTGAGTACAGTGAAAGACTTGCTGAATTTAAAGTGAAAGTAATGTGGCGATGGCTTCAGTCGGGAAAGTTGACGAATTTGTTAGTGCTAAGCTGAGTGTTGTATATTGAGAGGGTGGAACTGTATTATAATGTGAATATGGAGGAGCAAAAGGAAGCCCATACGCTTCTTCGATTAATGGGCCCAATAACATACAGTCTCTTGCACAACTTAGTAACCCCTGAAAAGCCAGCAAGCTGTCTGATGACATTGTTACAATTTTTTGAAATCACTTGAGTCCTAAACCACCGGTAATAGCTGAGAGATTAAGATTTTACAAAAGGAACCAGTCAAGAGATGAAAGCATTTCTGAATACATTGCAGAACAGCACAACCTTTCCCAGTACTGTGACTTTAGAGATTGGCTTTCAGATGCATTAAGGGGCAGGCTTGTACGTGGCATGAATAGTCAAAATACTCAAAAGAGGCTACTGTCAGAAAAAGACCCAACCTTACAACAAGCATTGACATTGCAATATTTTTACAGTCTGCAGCAAAGGATGTAGCCGAATTACAGAAAAGGTGGTTAGTATGTGAAATGCACAAAATGTCCCCAAATGGTGCAAAAAGCTAAAAAAACATTATTGATATGGCAAATCCACCCATAATGCAAATGACTGTTGGTTCAAAGAGAAAGTCTGCAGAAAATGTCACAGATAAGGTCACAGAGTTAGTGTGCAAGGTGGACAAAAAGTACAACTGAGTGAAAAGTCTCAAACACAAAACTAAACAAATGCTTAAAGTTACTAAATGTAAAACAGAATCTGACAGCATGAAGTTTGATAAAGTTTCTTGTCATGCCCAGAAGTGCATAGTATAACTGAAGCAGATCATAAAATCATCTGGATCACAATTGATGTATCCAGTGTAAAACTGAAAATGGAGCTGGCTACAGGGTCAGCTTTGTCCATAATTCCAGAGCTGACTACAACAGACTTTTCTGAGATACTATGGGAGAAGACCTCAGTGATGCTAAAAACCTACACAGGGGAAGAAGTGTTTCCCCAAAGACAAACTGAAAGTAAATGTAAATTATGGAGGCCAAACACAATAGTTAGAGCTTTATGTGTTGAAAAGGGGAGGACCAGCACTTTTCAGACTTGCATGATTGAGAAAAATCCAACTAGATTGGCACTCAGTCAAAATACTTAGTGTGGCATCAAAAGGCAACAGCTGACCAAATCATAGCAGTAACCAGAAAGTGACAGAGCTGATTAATGCTAATGAGAAGGCATTTGAAAAGGGGATTGGTAAACTCAAAGGCATGAAGGCCAGAAATAAACTGGATAAAACAGCAACATCAAGATTCTATAAAGGGCATCCATTGCTTTATGCACTTCGTACTAAAGTGGTTGCCGAACTGCAGAGCTTGAAGGTGTCTGGAATTCTCTCCAAGGTTAAGTGAAGCATTTGGGCCATGCCTGTTGCCTGGTGATCAAGAAAGGGAAGGTCAGAGCTGTTTGTATTTGTATTACAAGATGAGCATCAGGCCAGTGCTGCATACTGTGCAGTATCCTCTGCTATGAATAGAAGACATTTTTGCATCTTTGGCAGGCTGGGAGAGGTTTTCAAGGGTTGACTTGTCACAAGCCTATCTGAAGATGGAGAATGAGGAGTCAAGCAGGAAGTTCCTCACAATCAACACTCCAAGGGTCTGTTCCAGTATAATCATCTCATACTCAGAGTTGCATCAGCTCCAGAAATTTGGCAAAGAGCAATGGGCCAAGTGCTCTAAGATATCGCAGGAACACAATGTTACCCCGGTGACATCATCATGATTGGCAAAAATGATGGAGCACCTGCAGAACATTGGTAAAGTGCTGACCAGACTGAGTGAGTATGGTCTGCATGCAAAGCAAGAGAAAGTTGAGATTTTCAAGAATGAAATCTCATATTGTGGACATGTCATTTACAAACGTGGCTTACGTTAGTCACAAGAGAAGAATGAAACAGGTACCCAACCCAGAAGATGTGTCACACCTCAGGTCAGCCTTGTGCATTCCTACTACCGGTTTCTCCCAAGCATTGCTACCAAGTGGGAATGGTCAGAAAGATGTGAAAAAACAGTCAAGGGAACAACGACTAATAACACCTGATCAACTGCTCATCTATTATGGCCCATCCCTGCCCATCAGACTGCCATGTGATGCATCCCCTTATGGCATTAAAACTGTTTTGTCACATATTATGAAAGAAGATGGATCTGAACGTTCGATTGCATCAAGATCACTGACAAATGCGGAACACAACTATGCACAGATCAACCGAGATGCTTTTAGTCTAGTAAGAGGAATAAAGAAGTTCCGCCACTACATCTACGGAAAAAAGTTTACACCACTGAAAGATCATCAGTCCCTTATGTCTTTTTTCAATCCCAGGAAGGGATTTCCAGTGATGACTGCTACCCGGTTACAACGTTGGGCGCTATTCCTAGGAGCTCATTCTTATGACAGAGTTCAAGGTTACCAAACAAGACAGCGATGCCAATGGATTGTTATGTCTTCCACTAATGACAATTGAAGAAAATTCTTCATACTGTGACCCAACAGAAGTGTTCCACACCACACTGGTGGACCAGTTGCCAATAATAAACACTGAAATACAAAGGGAAACAAGGAATAATACAGCATTGTTAAAAGACTATGATATCACCATGGAAGGATGGCCAGCTCATGGTAACCCAATATTTCCAGAGATTTTAGTGAGACAAAACCAACTGGCTGCATGTCAAAGAGCACTAATAAGTGGATCTTGTGTTATGGTTCCCTCTAAACTGTGCACCAGAATGTTAGAAAATCTGTATGAAGGACACACGTGTACAGTCAAGATGAAGAGTCTCACCCAGAACTATGTGTGGTGGCAGGGAACAGATCAAAGACTTGGCCAAAGGCTGTTTGGGAGGCCAAAAATTTCAAAATGCACCCCCACAGGCACCGTTACGCCCCATGGGAGTGGCCATCATCACCATGGCAAAGAGTACATATTGACTTTGCTGAGCTGCTCATGGACTCCATGTTTCGGATTGCAGTGGATGCTCATTCAAAATGGCTAGAAGTTATACCAATGAAATCAACCAACTCAGCAAAGACTCTCTCCGCTCTAAGGACTACCTTTGCCAGAAATGGTTTACCAGGGCAAATTGTGAGTGACAACGGACCACAATACCTGTCATAAGAGTTCAGACTATTCACGAAGAAAAATGGCATCAGACATTTCAAGTCAGCTCCTCACCACCACAGAACAACAAATGGGTAAGCTGAAAGGTTTATCCAAACATTCAATACATGCATTAAAGTGATGGACAAGGAAGACATTTCACTGCAGCACAAAGTGGACAACTTTCCTTTTTGTGTATTGGAAGTCTGTTCATGTGATGACAAATCAAACCCCTGCAATGCTGCTCATGAGCAGGAATCTGAGAAATTGCATAGACCACCTGAAGCCAGATCTATTGGGGGGTGTGGGGAGGAGTACAAAGTGAACAGTTCAGCCACTTACCAAGTGAAGCAGCAAGGAGCTTTGAGATTGGACAGGAAATCCTAGCACATGATTATCAAGAAGACAAGTGGGCACCTGGTAGAATAGTTACAAGAAATAGACCATTGATGTAGACTGTGGAATTTGGACATCAGACAAGGAGACAGTATGAAGACCAGATACTAGATGCTCAACTGAAGAACACACTCGAGTTGTTCGCATCCAAAAAGGCGGACACATTACAGTCACCAGACTTACCTCTCGGAGATGATGCCACAGAGCAACGTGACACTGGACACAAAGGACGTTGTCGTTGACATCTATCAAACCTGATGTCACTCCACAGGTCCTGAGGTCCAACAAGAACATTGTCATTGAAAAGACATCTTCCAAACCCGATGCTGCTCCACAGCTCCAGAGGTACTATCCTGTAAGAAACAGAGTGCCACCCTAAAGATTGAATCTTTAGAACTGTTTTGTTAATTATGGACTGTTATTGTGAAAGCATGTTTATTTGGAATAAAGGTTTATGGAAGGGAAATTGTTGCATTAATTTAATGGGGAAGTGTAATGTATTTCTTTAAGGGGAATGACTTCCCTTAGCACTGCGTATGGAATGTTGTCTATGCATGAATACTTATCTGTTCTGCGCAGGCACTGTTTTCTACACATGCACTTTATTCTCTGTCGCTGCAATGTAAATACACTAGTCAAAGCCATCTCCCGCATGCACACTTTTATTTAATTGATATGTAGTTGTGCACAGACACAACAGAATGGATTTATCAGATTGAGTGATTCATTTTTGTTCCATGTTCCTAGCACCTTTAAGGTATAAAATAGAAAATATTGCAGGCACAAATGCTTCTGGCCATCAGCATCTCAGAAGATATATCCTGGGCTCAGCACACTGATGCAATCATGAGGAGGACATGCCAATGGCCGTACTTTATTAGGTGTTGGAGGAAATTTGGTATGTTGTCAAAGGCTGTTATAAATTTCCATAAATGTATGGTGGAGAGTATTCCAACTGAAGTTGTGTCAACCTTTAACCTACTCCACAATCAATCTAATCCTTTCTTCTTACAACATCCATAAGCCACTGTCTTTCTATCATCTTTGTTTCTGTCTAAGAATCTCTTAATTATCCTATTGTATCAGCCTCTACCACCACCCCCATCAGTCCATTCCAGGCACCCACAACTCTATGTAAAGAAAAACTGTAGCTGGCATCTCTCCTAAGCTTTCCTCACTCACCTTAAATGCCTGTCAGAGTCAGAGAAGGACAGAACATAAACGGGCCATTCGGCCCATCTAGTCCATGCCAAACCATTTAACTGCCTACTCCCATCGACCTGCAGCAGGACTGCAGCCCTCCATACCCTGACCACCCATGCACCTATCCAAACTTCTCTTAAATGTTGAAGTCAAGCTTGCATGCACCTCTTATCATGGCAGCTCGTTCCATACTCTCATGACCCTCTGAGTGAAAATGTTTCTCCTCATGTTCCCCTTAAGGTTCTCATATTTTACCCTTAATCCATGACCTCTGGTTGTAGTCTCACCCAACCTCAGTGGAAAAGCCTACCTGAACTTATCCTGTCTTTAGCCCTCTTAATTTTGTATACCTCTATCAATTCTCCTCTCAATCTTCAATGTTCCAAGAGATGAAGTCCTAACCAATTTAGCTTTTTCTTATAACTAAGTCCTCCAGACATGACAACATCCGTGTAAATTTTTTTCTGTACTCTTTCAAACTTATTTGTATCTTTCCTCTAGTACTGGCCATGGTCGCCTTGGAATACTAAGTTCTAATTGGTACTTGGTTCATTATTGTCACATGTTGAGACACAGTGAAAAGTTTCTGTTCGCAAGCCCTCCAGGCACGTTATTTCATATGAAAGCACATCAAGATAGTACAAAAGGAAAAAAAACAGAAAGCAGAACATAGTTGCTGTGTAAGTGCAGGTAGACAAATATATTGCAAGGGTCAACACAAAGTAGATTGAGAAATCAAGAGTTCATTGTTAGCATAAATAATAGTTAAAGAGTTTGTTAACAGTGGAATAGAAGCCATCCTTCAGCAGTGTGACGTGTTCTCAAGATTTTGAATCTTCTGCGGCAACTCACTTGACAAGACATCTTGGAATCTTCGTGGTTCAATAAAATCATCTCCCCTTCTTCTGAATGGGTTTGACCTACATAATGTTCCCTCAAGAGACAGTTCCTATATTATGAGCATTAACCTAAAAATCTTTTCACAGCAACCTTCAATGCAAGCATTTCCTCTTTAAATAAGGAAACCACAACTGCACAGATCACCAAGACTTGTATAATTTCTTTCCAACCTTTGGTTATAATATTATATATTCATTTAATAATATGAGGCACTCATTGAAATTTTTAAGTTAAAGTTTCAAGTACATCCTTGTGAAGGAATATTGCA
This sequence comes from Mobula birostris, assembly GCF_030028105.1. Taxonomy (NCBI): domain Eukaryota; kingdom Metazoa; phylum Chordata; class Chondrichthyes; order Myliobatiformes; family Myliobatidae; genus Mobula; species Mobula birostris. The sequence continues at coordinate 75,428,439 of NC_092384.1, read as the reverse complement.
AAGGATCACCGTGGCCAGACAGGAATCTGTCTTTGCCATGGTAACAAAGCATTGCCTGAAATTTATGAATCAGAGAGAACCTTAAGCTTTTTTTTATATATCAAATCAGTTTGGTACACCATCGTGTGTCACTACATCTGACTTGCAGTGAAAAAATTTCTTCAAGCAGTTCATTCCCACTGCAAATGTCTGATACCAATGGTTTATCTTTTCATTAACAAGATGTTCACATAGATTTTATGTAGTTGAATTTCATTCCTACCTCAAAAACTCAGCTCGTACATTTCTACAAACTCATGGCACAGTAGGAGATGATGCCCATGTCAAGCAACAAAAAGCTTTTAAACTCATCCTTCTGTGAAATCTCCATGTGCTGGTAGACTGCTCGTCTTGAAGTGATCGTTAACTGCATTCACTATTTCTACCACAGAAGCCTTAATAAAATTGAAGGGTCTCGACCCAAAACCTTAACTCTATATTCCTCTCCATAGATGCTGCCTGGCTTGCTGAGTTCCTCCATTATTTTGTGTGTTGCTCATTCATACAATGTTTCAGACCCACCAATTAAATGGATATAAGAACCAATACCATTCCCCACTTCTCATCCTTGAATCAATTACCTTAGACCTTCTTCCCCTTTAGTACTGACTTTTGAGTGATGGAGCCATACAGAATAGAAACAGACCTTTCTGCCCATTCAATCCCTGCACCACCAGCACTAATTCTACTCTTATTATCTTTTGCATCAGAAACCCGTCACAATGAAGCCACTCTCACGGTGGAGGAGCAGTCCTTTTTGTTCTGTCTGTGTAGCCTCCAACCTGATGGCATGAATATTGATTTCTCCTTCTGGTAAAAGTTAATTTCCCTCTCCTTCCCTTCTTCTATTTCCATTTCTGGCCTCTTACCTCTACTCATCTACCTATTACCTCCTCATTGGTTCACTCTTCCTTTTTTTTTCCCCCTTGTGGTTCACTCTCCTCTTCGATCAGATTCATTCTTCTGCAGCCCTTTACCTTTCCTGCCCACCTGGCCTTTATCTCCTTCTAGCTCTCTTCCTTCCACCAACTTTTTATTCTGGTGTCTTCCCCCTTCCTTTCCAGTCCTGATAAAGGGTCTCAGCCCAAAATGTCAACTGCTTATTCGTTTTCATAGATGCTGCTTGACCTGTTGAGTTGTTCCAGCATTTTGTGCGTTGCTTTAGAATTCCAGCATCAGCAGAATTTCTTGTGCTTATTCTGGTTCTGTGCTTCTGGTTCCCCCTCATCACTCGTCACCCAGTTATATTCCCTCCCCCGCACACCAATTTCCATCTGCACATTGTCTTTCCCATGGGCACGTGGCCAAGTGGTTAAGGCATTCGAATAGCGACCTGAAGTAGCATGTTATGTCCTTGATCAAGGCACTTAACCACACATTGCTTTGCGACGACACCGGTGCCAAGCTGTATCGGCCCTCGCCCTTCCCTTGGACAACATCGGTGTCATTGAGCAAAGAGACTTGCAGCATGGGCAAATGCCGGTCTTCCATACAACCTTGCCTAGACCTTTGCCCTGGAGAGAGGAGGTGGCAGAAGTTATGGAGAATAATATGTTGGACCTGGAGGCTGTTGGAGTGGTAGGTGAGGACAAGGGGAACCCTATACCTAGTGGGGTGGCGGGAGGATGGGGTGAGAGCAGAGTTTGTGTGAAATGGGGAAACTTCTGCTACCTCCAACGAGATCCCACCACTAAGCACATCTTTCCCTACCCTCCCCCCCCACTTTCCACAGGGATCGCTCCCTACGAGACTCCCTTGTCCATTCGTCCCCCCCATCCCTCCCCACCGACCTCCCTCCTGGCACTTATCCTTGCAAGCAGAACAAGTGCTACACATGCCCTTACACTTCCTCTCTCACCACCATTCAGGGCCCCAGGCAGTCCTTCCAGGTGAGGTGACACTTCCTGTGGTTTCTATATATTGGCAAGACCCAACGCAGACTGAGATATCGCTTCGCTGAACTCCTATGCTCTGTCCGCCAGAGAAAGCAGGATCTCCCAGTGGCCACACATTTTAATTCCACATTCCATTCCCATTCTGATGTGTCTATCCACGGCCTCCTCTACTGTCAAGATGAAGCCACACTCAAGTTGGAGGAACAACAACTTATATTCCATCTGGGTAGCCTCCAACCTGATTGCATGAACACTGACCTCTCAAACTTCTGCTAATGCCCCACCTCCCCCTCTTACCCAATCCGTTATTTATATACACACACATTCTTTTTCTGTTTTCTCCCTCTGTCCCTCTCACTATACCCCTTGCCCATCCTCTGGGCTTTTTCCCCCCTCCCTCTTTCTCCCTGGGCCTCCTATCCCATGATCCTCTCATATCCCTTTTGCCAATCAACTTTCCAGCTCTTAGCTTCATTCCTCCCCCTCCTGTCATCTCCTATCATTTCAGATCTCCCCCTCTCAAATCTCTGACTAGCTCTTCCTTCAGTTAGTCGTGATGAAGGGTCTCATCCCGAAACGTCGACTGTACCTCTTCCTAGAGATGCTGCCTGGCCTGCTGCATTCACCAGCTACTTTTGTGTGTGTTGCTTGAAATTCCAGAATCTGCAGATTACCTCGTGTTTGTGTTAGACAAGGCTATGTTTTCTTCCCTGATTTGTTTAATGTGCACAGCAAAACAATATTACAAAAAATAAGACATCTTGGGAATCAAAGTTGGCAGTGAAAACATCAATAATTTCAGATATGCAGATGACACTGTTAATTGCAAGTATGGAGGAAGAACTACAAAACTTAATTGATATAATTGTTGAAGAAAGTGCAAAAATGCATCTATCTATCAATTGCAAAAAGACAATGTATGGTGATATCAAAAAAGGAGGATCCTATCTGCAGGCTGAGAATAAATGGGGAAGACATAAAACAAGTACAGAACTTTTGCTACTTAGGAAGCTGGGTGACATCAGATGGCAGGTGTGACATGGACATCAAAAGAATAGGGATAGCAAAAGACACCTTTATGAGAATGAAGAGTATACTGACCAATACTAAACTAGGCATGACAGCCTCAAGAGTACTGAAATGTTACATTTATCCAGTTATGTTATATGGCTCAGAATGTTGGACAATATCTTGTAACATGAGGAAACGAATTGTAGCAGCAGAGATGTGGTTTTTGAGAATAATGCAAAGAATATCATGGACGAACTGTGTATCTAATGAGGACATCATGAACAGAGTAACCACAAAAAGAGAAATAATGTATGAGATCATGAAAAGGCAACGTAACTTCATTGGACATGTGGTTAGGAAAAAGGAAAAAGAAAAAAGAAAAAGGAAAAAATGCATGGAAATTATGGGAAAGATTGAAGGGAAGAAAGCAAGAGGAAGACAAAATGATGATGGAGACAGCAGCCAAAGAACTGGAAATGAATATCAATGAATTGATCCACTTGACCCAAAACAGGAGTGTGGACCATGGCAGTCAAAGCTCAGACTGGGCACGGCACCTGATGATGATGATGGTCTGAATGCTGGTCAATGGTACGAGGCAGAATATTAGTTCAGTATGGACAAGATCGGCCAAAGGGTCTATTTCTGTGCTGTAGCATTCTATGACTCTATGATCATGTGTGCTAGGGATAGCCTGCAAATCTCAATGCCCATGTAGCATGTCCAAAATTCTCAGCAGAACAGCAGCAATGCAACAACTACATGCGACAAGAGTAACTCAACTGAATTTGATTTAATTCAATTGGAATATGAACAGTAGAAATGTTTTTTTTGTGTGGTCAATGTAGATCCAATGAGATGAAGGGTCTTTTTTCCGTTTGCCTCTAAGAGGACCACAATCTTATCAAGGTTTGGAGGCTTGTGTGCCTCCATGACCCAGAGAGCTACATTGGCCGAGTCAGGACATTATGCTTTGGCCCTTGGTAGGATCACCCATGCCAACCAGATCAAAAGCTAGAGGCCAGACTGAGTGGTCCACCGGTCCTCTGTGTTTGGGGGTTTAGCTCAGGGCTATCAACGCTGACTGGTCAAACAAAACTGTTATAAAACAGCAATGATGAATCCTTCCACATCTGTGAGACCCTGAACCACACCTGCGGCACAACAGAGAAGATGGCAAGGACAGATAGAGATAGAGAACCTTCATTTCTACCCTAAACGTCAGCAGCATAATGAGCAGAAAGTATGCAAATACTTTTGACTTTGTCACAATAGGGTCATTGGGAATGGACAGAAATGCAAGACACTGAAGTATTAGGAACAGGACTTCACTAGAGTAGGGACATGACAGGATACAGACAAGGATCAGGGACAAGAACGCAGACTTGGGCTAGGACATGGACTAGACACAGCAAATCCAGACAAGGAACTATGAACTAGGAGCCTGGGCTTGGACTCTGAGCCAGACACTGGACAAGGACCCAGGATCTAGGTCTTGCCTTGGGCTCAGACCCCAGAACTAGGCAAGGACATGACATGGCTACAGAACAGGACGTGGCTGGGGTCTTGGCTCTTGAGGCTTGAGGCTGGGGGCTGGAGCTCAGAGGCTGACTTAGAACTGTACATCAACATAGAGCCGGGACTTATCCTTTGAAAAGCCAGGATTCATCCTTGACACGACACTAACACAAGACTGGACAGTACATAGACATAGAGCCAGGACTTATACTTGGACAAGCCAGGACTCAACTTTATCTCCCCACCAAGGTGGGACAGGACTATCCATCTGGTAATGGCAGAATGGTCAGACTTGCCCAACAGAGGCAAGGACAAGACAAGTCAAGACAGGTCCCCCCACAGGGCAACAGCAGAACAGCCTGACTTACCCCACAGAGGCAAGGACAACAAGAGACAAATACCAAAGAACAACAGACAGTTCCATCTCTGCATCAGGGTAGCTCCCAGTAGCAGTTACAGCCAGCAACCTCAGCTGGCTACAGAAACAGCCAGATCCCTACCTAGCTCAGAGTGGCTGACAGCCACTCAGCTGGCCCAGGAAACAGCCAAATCCATACCACAAAGACAGCTCCAACTACCAACAGCAAGGCTCCAATGAGAGGATGGTTCCCAACACAGCCTAAAGATGGCAAGTGGCCACTCTAGCCTTCTACCAGCAGATTGCTCCCAGGGGATCTTGACAAGACAAACCAACAGCCCACACTCAACCCCAAGGCTACTTATATTCCAAGCTACAAGATGGGAATCAGGTGCCTATGATTAACTCAACCAAAACAAGGGACAGCTGGAAAACCCGGAGTCCTGAGTCCACGGACTGGACCATGAACTGGAATGCGGACTTTACGGACTGAACCACGACAGACTTCCCTGCATTGGGAAAACTAGTCCAGATTATACATTGCTGACTCAGGAAAATGGGAATTGCATCCACATCATTTGGTTCAGAAGTTCAAAATTAAAAGAAAATTTAATATCAAAGTACATGTTTGTCACCATAAACAATCTAGAGATTCATTTTTGCAGGCATACACAGTAAATCCAAGAAACACAATAAAATAAATAAAAGACCACACCCAACAGGATGGACAAACAACCAATGTGCAAAAGACAATAAAGTGTGCATTGTGCAAGTACAAAAGAAAAGAAGTAATAATAATAAATAAATAAACAATAAATATCCAGAACATGAAATGAAGAGTCCTTGAAAGTGAGTTCATAGGTTGTGGGAACAGTTCAGTGATGGAGTGAGTGAAGTTGAGTTAAGTTATGCCCTCTGGTTCGAGAGCCTGATGGTTGAGGGATAAGAACTGTTCCTGAATTTGGTGGTATGGGTCCAGAAACCCTTTTATCTTATTCCTGATGCAGCAGTGCAGAGAAAGCAGGGCCTGTGTGGTGGGGACTCTTGATACTGGATGCTGCTTTCCTGTAACAGCGCGCCATATATATGTGCTTGATGTGAGGGAGGGCTCTATGCACTGGACTGCATCCATTACCACTTATGGGATTTTCCATTCAAGGGCATGAGAGTTCCCATACCAGGGGCTCTGATGCCACTAGTTAATATACATGTGCATACATATACAAATCTTGAGGAGACTGAGGTCCTTTATCAACTGCTGGACAATGCCGAGGATGTTCTACGAGTCTGTGGTGGCCAGTGCGATCATGTTTGCTGTTGTGTGCTGGGGCAGTGGGCTGAGGGTAGCAGACACCAACAGAATCAACAAACTCATTCGTAAGGCCAGTGATATTGTGGGGATGGAACTGGACTCTCTGACGGTGGTGATTGAAAAGAGGATGCTGTCTAAGTTGCATGCCATCTTGGTCAATGTCTCCCATCCACTACATAATGTACTGGTTGGTCACAGGAGTACATTCAGCCAGAGACTCATTCCACCGAGATGCAGCACTGAGCGTCATAGGAAGTCATTCCTGCCTGTGGCCATCAAACTTTACAACTCCTCCCTAGGAGGGTCAGATACCCTGAGCCAATAGGCTGGTCCTGGACTTATTTCATAATTTACTGGCATAATTTACATATTATTATTTAATTATTTATGGTTTTATATTGCTATATTTATACTCTATTCTTGGTTGGTGCAACTGTAAGGAAACTCAATTTCCCTCGGGATCAATAAAGTATGTCTATCTATCTATCTAGCTAAACAGGAGTCTAAAACTCCAATCTCCTGTTACAAGAAAGTGTCTCATCTTACAAAGTAAAACAATTCCAGTTTTGGAGCAAATCTTTTGCAAGGGACTGAAGTTAAACCTGACACAAACTACACTCTGTGGCCATTTTATTTGTATACCTGCACACCTGCTCATTAATGCAAATATACTGTATAATCAGCCAATCATATGGCAGAAACACATACAAAGCATGCAAACATGTTCAAGAGTTTCAGTTGTTGTTCAGACCAAACACCAGAATGGGGAAGGAATGTGATCTCAGTGATTTAACCATGGAGTGATTGCTGGTGCCAGACGGGGTGGTTTGAGTATCTGAGAAACTGTTGACCTCCTGGGATTTTCACGCACAACAGTCTTTAGAGTTTACAGAGAATGGTGCAAAAAAGAAAATGCAGTGAACAGCAGTTCTGTGAGCAAAAACAGCTTATTAATGAGAGAAGTCAGAGGAGAATTGCCATACTGGTTCAAGCTGACAGGAAGGTGACAGTATCTACAAAAGTAGTGTGCAGAGGAGCATCTCGGAGCGCACAGCATGTCAAAGCTTGAAGCGGCTGGGCTACAGCAGCAGTAGACGATGTACGTACACTCAGCGGCTACTTTATTACAGGAGGCACCTAATAAAGTTGCCACAGGATTGTCTATCATTTTAAACGAGCTGTTTAGTTATCATCTCTTCCAAAAAGATAAGATTGTTGGACTTAAAAGAGGAACTTCTGAGGCAATGAACTATCCTTTTCCACAGCCCGTAGAGCAATGACACCTTCAAAAGATCTCCTTGCCTGTCATGTGAAACCTTTCTTAGAATCTTAGGCCTCACCCCCTGGGGAGTCTTAATAGATTAGCTTAGCATGACACAAAAGTAATACGCTCCATAATGGCAAACTCCATAGATATCGAGTTAGAATTGATTGACAGTCTCAAATAGACACCCGGAGATGAAATGATCCTCAATAACTGTCACTCTTTGATCACAAGATTGAAATGCTGAAAGAAAGAAAGTGCATTTCATGTGTTTGTTCCTGCGCAAAGCTTTTGGACTGAAAATACCAAGCTAAATGCTATACGCCTTAATTGACAGTACTTGCAGGAGGAAGCAGCTGATTAGAAAGTCACCCTTTTGCTTGTGGATTCTGCGTTTAATTCTAGGAAGATAAGAGGCTTTGATCTTGAAATAAGCAGCTGTATGTGACAAAAAAGATGAGAAGGAGCATTTTCTTCGAGTTGTCTGAATGTGGAAAATACCAGTGGTGATCGGGTGATTGGTGTTAAATCTGTGGCAAAACTGAGAAAGGTTTCCAGTGTTAGAGAAAGAATAATGGGTCCTGGGAGAAAGTGAGGAAATGGTTGAGCTGGGGGTGGGGGAGTTTAAAGGAGATGTGTTGGGTAAGTTTTATACATGAAGAGTTAAATCAGTGTAAGTACAGAAACCTGGAGATCCACACTCAGTGATTCAGAAACAGCTTCTTCCCCTATTTCATCAGTTTTTTGAATGGTTCATGAAGCCATGAATTATTGCTACTGGCTGCCCATTACACTGCTGGCATTTCGGGCAGCAATGAAGATCCTCCGTCTCTGTCTGTCCGTACTATCACAAACAAATATAGAAGCATTCTTCATTGCTGCTTTGTAATATTTTGTTTTGACCAGCCTGGTTTGTTAGCTTGGAACTGAACCCCTGAACCTGGAGGACCGGTGGACTACTCTTAATCTGTCCTCTACCCTTTGACCTGTTTGACATGGGTAATCCTACCAAAGCCAAAGCACAAGGCCCTGACTCCAGCCTACATAGCTCTCTGGGTCACTGAGGCGGACAAGCCTTCAAACCTTGTGACAAAGGTTTGGTCTCCTTGGAGGAACCCATTAATACTACCTCACTATTCCTCTTCGGCACGACTTATTCATATTTTTTGTAAATTATTCTAATATTTATGTCTTGCACTGTACCGCTGCATAAAACAATGAATGTCGCAGCATTGTGGATGGAACGAGAACGTAGCAGTTAGTTTAATGCCATTGCATTATCTTGCACCCAGGTTCAATTCTGAGTTTGTACGTGCTCCCCATGACCACGTGGGATTTCTCCTGAAAATCTGGTTTCCCCCCACATTACAACAACGTATAGGTTAGTAGATTAATTGGTAGGTCACATGCATGTAAATTGGGCTGTGTGGTCTCATTGGGTCGGAATGGCCTGTTAGCATGCTAAATCTGTAAATAAATAAATAAGGTAAGCAATCACATCAGTGATAATAGACCTGATTCTGTGTTTGATTGTGAGATATATAGTAGAGGTTATTTCATTGTCTTAATCCATTGTAACAAGCGCATCTTTACATTGACTGACTATATCTTCATTATATACTCAGTGTATCACTTTCCCATTTCCAAGCATTCTGTAGGCACATAAGTATGTCACAGAGACTGCCATGGACAGACTCTTGACCCTAAACTTTATCCATAGATCCTTAGAATTGTCTCTACTAAGCTTCAGTGCATCCTTCAGCATGTATTCCTGCATCTTGGAATGTCCCAGTCAGCAGCATTCGGATGCAAACATCTCCGTGCATTGGAAGTCCAGAAGGTTAAGGTAGGCATGTCGTAAACACAAGAGATTTTGCAGTTGCTGTATATCTTAAGCAACACACACACACAAAGTGCTGAAGGAACTCAGCAAGTCAAACGGCATCAATGCAGAGGAATAAACAACAGATGTTTTGGGCCAAGACCGCCAATCAAGACTGGAAAATCAGGACTGGACAGAATCAGAATCAAGTTTATTATCAATGGCATGTGTTATGAAACTTGTTAACTTAGCAGCAACAATTCAATACAATATATAATATAAAAGAATAAATAAGTAAATCAATTACAGTATACGTATGTTGAACAGATTAAAAATTGTGCAAAATCAGAAATAGTATATATTAAAAACCTAAGGTAGTATCCAAAGATTCAATGTCCATTTAGGAATTGGATGGCAGAGGGGAAGAAGCTGATCCTGAATCGCTGAGTGTGTGCCTTCAGGCTTCTGTACCTCCTACATGATGGTAACAGTGAGAAAAGGGCATGCCCTGGGTGCTGAGGGCCCTTACTAATGGATGCTGCCTTTCTGAGACAATGTATTGTTCAGGCAGGTCAAATTCTGTATGTCTTTCTATGACCTAATGACTTTCCATCCAGTGCTTCCCTAGGAAGAGCCTGCAGAGCACAAGGAACCATGTGGGACAGATGCTCAGGATGGACCTCGACAAGGGAAGCTTCATCCATTTCCTGTGGTACCCAGCAAACACACACCCTTAGGAGATCTCACCCCTGTCCCCCCAACACAGTCACATCTAGGGGCAGTGTGTAATGAGCTTACGAATCTGATTGTGTAGGAATGATTCAGTGGGGGGAACCCTTCTAAAGTTTTGAAGTTTAGCTTTATTTACTATAAGTGCATTGAAACATGATGAAACCTGTCACTTAGCAGTCTGAATATAGTGCTTGGGTAAACCCACAGGTATTGCCATATTTTTAGGTGCCAAAATAGCATGCCCACGATTTCCTAACCATAACGCATACACCTTCTCACCACCAACCAAGCCACATCCTTGTACTTGATGGAAGTTTTTGAAGAATCATTCTGACAAATGACTTTTAAAGTTTGAACATCACAGCACAGTGCAGGCCCTTTGGGCCAACCTTTCAACTTACTCTAAGATTAATCTAACACTTTCTTCTTACTTTTTATCCATGTGCCTATCTAAAAGTCTCTTAAATGTTCCCAATGTGCTGTCTCTACCACCAACCCTAGAAGGGAATTCCATGCACTCTCTGTGTAAAGATCTCTGACACCCCCTCCCCAATACTTTTGTCCAATCACCTTAAAGTTATTCCCTCTTGTAATAGCCATTTTCACCCAAGCAAAAAGTCTCTCGTTAGACGCTCCATTTGTGCCTCTAATGTGCAGAGGGAACCACCTGATAGGATCAACTGCCTCTTCCATCTGTTGGGTCTTGTGAATATCCTGGGCTGACTACTGTCAGGTTGTGATCAAAAGCACTTGCATCTCTCCTTGATCAAGCTTTTGGTCATCTGCTCCATCGTCCTTTCATGCAGCTGATTGTTCACACTCCATCATCAAAGGCCTTTGCTATCCAGACCATGCTCTCTTCTTGCTGCTACCACCAGGAAGGAGGTAGAGGAGACTGAGGTCCCACACCACCAGTTTCAGGAACAGTTATTACACTTAAACCATCAGGCCCCTGAATCAGAGGGACATCTTCACTCACTGCAACATTGAACTGATTGTTGAACATAACCTTTGGATTCACTTTCAAGAACTCTACAACTCATGTTCACAGTATCTATCTATCTATCTATCTAATTTATTTATTTATTATTGCTTGTTTCTTTTTGTATTTGCACAATTTTTTCAGCTTTACCTTGTACACCATTTTTCATTGCTTCTATTGTACTTATTTGATCTTCTGTAAATGCCCGCTAGAAAATGAATCTCAGAGTAGAATCTTGTGAGAAAAAAACACTTGGAATATAAATTTACATTGAACTTGGAACTTCTAGTGAGGTGACCTTTAACATTGAATCTGCCAGGTAGCAGTAACTTCCTTCCTGATGCTGGGACAAGTTTAACAGCAGGCAATGTTGCAACGGACCATGATAAATAAGTAAGGTTGGGGATGCCACAAAATGATGCACTTTGGAAAGTCAAACCAAGCCAACACTTGTACTGTCAACGATCGGGTGAGAGGGAAGTATTTAAAAGGGACTTCAGAGGCAACCTTTTTTTTAACCCAAAGGGTGCTGAATAGATGGAACAATCTGACTGAGGATATGTTGGAGGCAGGTATAATAGTATAATTTAACAGGTACTCGAATAAGTTTTGTTGCAAAGAATGACTGTTCATCTACACTCAGCGGCCACATTATTAGTACACCTGCTGCCATCTGATTGGCTGATTAGATATTTGCATTGTCGCGCAAGTTTACTCATTAATGCAAATCGTGTGGCAGCAACTCAGTGCATAAACTAAACATGCAGACATGGTCAAAAAGTTCAGTTGTTCAGACCGAACATCAGAATGGGGGGAGAATGTGATCTAATTGACTGACCCATTGAATGATTGTTGGTTCCAGAAGGGGAGGTTTGAGTATCTCAGAAACTGCTGACCTCATGCACAACAGTCTCTAGAGTTTACAGCGAATAGATCAAAAAACTAGAAACATCCAGTGAGTGGCAGTTCTTTGGCTGAAAATGTCTTGGCAATGAGAAAGGTCAGATGAATATGGCCTTACTAGTTCAAGCTGACAGGAAGGTGACAGAAACTCAAATATAACAGTGGTGTGCAGAAGAGCATTTCTGAATGCAGAGCACAACAAATCTTGAAGTGGATGAGCATAGGACAACAATCCTACAGTCGGAGGCCAATTTATTAGGCACAGGAGGTATCTAATAATGTGACCAATGAGTGTATACTGCTTTGATAGATGAGTGTGAGATCATTGAGGGGGTGAGGTTTGGAGCGATATTGGCCGAATGCAGGAAATTGGAATTAGGTGGGTGAGCACTATGGTTAGAATGGTCTGGTTAGGCCAAAGGGCCTGTACCTGTTGTTGGATTGCTCTGTAACTCTGTGACTAGGAGCAGAATTCTGAAGCCAAAGCTGTGCAATGCATTCTCCAGATTCTCAAAATTCAGGATTCAAGATTAATGAGGCCCAACGTAACTTGGGAACTGCTTCGTCTTGCACCTCCGTTCCATCCACCACAAGCAGGGCTTCCCAGTGGCCAGACATTTTAATTCTGATTCTTATTCCCATTCCGAAGTATCAGTCCATCTCTTCCTCTTGTGCCAAGATGAGCCTACCCTCATGGTGGATAAACAACACCTTATATTCTGTCTGGGTACCCTCCAACCTGATGGAGTGAATATGAATTTACCCTTCTGGTAAACAAATCTCAACCACCACCTCCTTCCTCTATTGCGCACTCTGACCTTTCACTTCTTACCTGCTTATGACTTCCCCTTGGGTTCCTTCATCCTCCCTTTCTTCTATGGTCCACTCTCCTTTTCTATCAGATTCTTTTCTTTCCAGACCTTAACCTTTCCCACCCACCTGGCTTCACCTATCACTTTCCAGCTAGCCTCTTTCCGCCACCTTTTATTCTGTTTCCTCACCTTTCATTCTGTCATCTCACCCCTTCCTTCTCAGTCCTCGGGAAGGGTCTTAGCCTGAAATGTCAACTCTTCATTCATTTCCATAGATGCTGTCTAACCTTCTGAGTTCCTTCAGTGTTTTGTGTATGTTGTTCAATATTCCAGGTTGTTTATTGTCACTCTTCAGTATGCAATTGTAAAGGAGAATGAAATGATTGCTACCCTGGATCTGATGCAGCATTTAAAAAAACACATTATAAAGAACCAAAAAAAATCACAATGAAGAGGCGAAGCTTTCTCGTTATTATCTGAAATTCTGCCAACAGTAGTATTGTCATTGACTAAATGATTGATGGCATTTCAGCTGTGCCTAGACACTGCTATAGGTGTAGAGAGAGTAGAGCGGTGGGCTAAGCATTTATCCTTGAGGTGCGCCAGTGTTGATTTATCAGCAAGGAGGAGAAGTTTCCGATTCACCCTGAATGCAGTCTTCCAGTGAGAAAGTCAAGGATCCGGTTACAGAGGGAAATACAGAAGCCCAGGAGCTGGTGCTTGTTGATTGATCTATGATCAGAGTAGGTGGGATGCTTCATTACCTTGCTGGCCTACAGAATAGCCACATTTTCCAAAGAAATCTATTCTAATTTTTATCCATGTTGCATTCATTAACAGGAAAGAAAAAAATGCACAGATAAATCTAACAGCGATATCTCAATTAGCACATTGCAATAAAGAAACATCAGCACCAGGCAAATGGAGACAGTGGGGAAGAGTAACAGACCTGGTGAGTTCATCAATTAAACACACTAGGAAGGTACTTTCAAACAAATTGTGTCACAATTAGTAATTAACGTCTTTTAACTGAGTAGCTTGTGCTTCCTCTACTTACAAGCACCTTTTTTTTCTCATTTCAGCATTGATCTTCCTATTGAATTATAAAACCCTTGTCTTTAACCTCCTGTCTCTTGATCTTATCCATCTTTCTCTTGTCTTCTCCAACTAAGCCACTTTCCCATTATACTGGACAACAAAGACTTTCGTTCCTGAATACTTTTGGGTGCACCTTATGGATTTTGGGTTGCTGGCCATGAAAATCACCATGAAATTTCTTTATCACACACCTTTTTTTTGAAGTTCCCTATACTTGTTATTTCAAGTCAGAATAACTGATAATAGGAGTAAGGAGCACATTCTGTTAGTCCACACTTCAAACAGATCATTAATAACAGGCAATTCGAAGAACTTCTAGTGGGACCAGAGAAAATCACATAGAAGGCATTCAAGGATGTGTTGAAAATTTTATTGGCAGCTACAGAGCACCAAACTACCTGCAGCTGGTTGACAGACAACATGCTTCAAGCATTAAAAACCATGAAGCGCAACATGTCAGTAAAGATTCATTTGCTGCATTCTCATTTAGACTTCTTTCCTGCCAAGCTTGGTGCTGTCAGTGATGAGCATAGTGAAAGATTTCACTAGGGCATTGCGGTCATGGAGAAATGGTATCAGGGCAACTGGAATCCATCAATGCTGGCTGATTACCGTTGGACACTTAAGAGTACAAAGAAAAATCATCAAAGAAACATTTTTAACTTAGTTGTACCATTGCAAAGTGTCAGCATGGTTATGCCATTGAGCACATTATATTTAATAAAAGTTAATTTCTTGTTTCTCCATATTCCTACGTGATACAAGTGGTCTGAAATTATATTTGTAATCAGCTTCATTCAAGCAGTCTATCATAAACAAAAGAAAAGAAATTCTGAAGAAGCAACACTTTTAAAATAAAAACTCAAACACGAGGAATTCTGCAGATGCGTACTATAAAGATGAGGCCGCACTCAAGTTGGAGGAACAACACCTTATATTCCGCCTGGGTAGCCTCCAACCTGATGGCATGAACATTGACTTCTCAAACTTCCACTGATGCCCCACCTCCCCCTCGTACCCCATCCGTTATTTATTTATATGCACACGTTCTTTCTCTCTCTCTCCTTTTTCTCCTTCTGTCCCTCTCACTATACCCCTTGCCCATCCTCTGGGTTTTTCCCCCCTCCCCCTTTTCTTTCTCCCTGGGCCTCCTGTCCCATGATCCTCTCATATCCCTTTTGCCAATCAACTGTCCAGCGCTTGGCTCCATTCCTCCCCTCACCCATCTTCTCCTATCATTTCGGATCTCCCCCTCCCCCTCCCACTTTCAAATCTCTTCCTAGCCCTTCTTTCAGTTAGTCCTGACGAAGGGTCTCGGCCCAAAATGTCGACTGTACCTCGTCCTAGAGATGCTGCCTGGCCTGCTGCGTTCACCAGCAACTTTGATGTGTGTTACTTTAAAAATAAAATTGTTGTCCAGTGTTATCTTTGAATTCTGTGCTGAGGATGGAACGTTTCAATGTCTTTCTGGATGGTTCTGTTGGCAGAGGGTAGTGGGGAATAAATGGAGTTAAGGTGAATATCAGTTGTGGATTCTTGCACGGACCTCTTGTATGGTAAAGACAAACTCTCAATCTCCCAATCTTCCTTGTTGTGTCCCTTGCACTTTATTGTCTACCTGCACTGCACTTTCTCTGTAATTGTAACACTTTGTTCTATATTCTGTTATTGCTTTTCCCTTTGTACTACCTGAAAGTTTGGAATGCTGTCTCTGCGTAGCACACAAGTAAAAGCTTCTCACTGTATCTAGGTACAGGTGGCAACAATAAGCCAACTACCAACTAAGGAACAGATTCAAGGTTATGAATGTCCTCCTCTGTTCCTGTTTTCCTGTCCTGTTCACCAACGTCTGTTAACCATAGGTGCCAGTCCTTATATTTCACTCAGTCCAGTGTAGCCAGTCATTCTCTATCACAAACGTTAACTCCATCTTCCTAAACCTAAGTATGGCTTCACCTGGTGGCAACTTCATTATTCAAAGTCAAAAAGTCAAAGTAAAATTTATTATCAGATTACAGCCCACAACCCTGAGATTCCTTTTCCTGCGGGCATGCTCTGCAACTCTATAGAATAGTAACTATAAACAGGATCAGTAAACAAAAAACATACAAATGCAAATATAAATAAATAGCAATAAATAATGAGAGCTTGAAGTATCAAGATAAAGAGTCCTTAAAGTGAAATCATCAATTTTTGGGAACACCAGAAATAGTATGAGTGTAATTATCCTCTTTTGTTCAAGGGTCTGATCATTGAGCGGTGGTAACGACGCTTGAACCTGTTAATGCAAGTCTTAAGGTACGTTCTATTTGATGGCATCAATGAGGAAAGAGCATAGCCTGAGTGGTGAGGATCTTTGATGATGGATGTTGCTTTGCTACGGCAATGTTTCACTTAGATTCACTCAGTGGTTGGAAAAGGATTTACCCATGATGTATTAGACTGAGTCCACTACCTTTTATAGTATTTTCTGCTCAAAGACATTGAGGCATGCTCCAGGAGAAGTTGGAGATGAAGACGAGGCTGGAGCAAGCAGAGTGGATAAAATGTTGAAGCGGAGTTGTCTCGGAGCTCATCCACCTAAACCTGGAGCGAGGTTTGATTCATCTGATCATCACGCCAATTAGAAAAGGACAGAAGAGGAGCAGAGTGTATTGCTGCGATGTGGCCCAGGCCCAAGTATGGATGGAGGGTGATCCGGTGTTGGACACTTCAAATGCTGGGCCAGATGGACTGAAAAGGCAGGGTGTCTGGACTGAAGGCAAGGGTGCAGCCGATTCTGCTCTGCGACATTTTACTCCGCTCTCCTTGGCTGAGGCTGTGTCATACTCTGGCTGCTGCAGGCTTAGTGACTGCGTGCTTCTGCCTCTGCGTGATGGAGTAAGACTCAGACTATGGGCCGACTCCTGCTGCTCTGAGCTTCAGGTTTATGGACTCAATTTCATTCTGAGTGCTGATGTTTGTTTCATTGTTTGCATGATTTGTCTTGATTTTTTTCTCTTTGCACATTGTTGTTCTTTTTCTTAAATTACATTCCTTTGAATTTCTTCTTTTTGACCGCCTGTAAGCAGACAAATCTCAAGGTTGTGTAATTTTTAGATACTTTGAGAATGTACTTTGAACTATGAGACTGTCGATGCTGGAAATAAAAGATACAAGGTTGTTTAATGTCATTTCCAGTACACAAATGTAAAAAAGAACAAAATAATTGTTACTCTAAATCAAGTCGCTTCTATTGTCATTTCAACTATAACTGCTGGTACAGTACACAGTAAAAACAAAACAACGAACCTCCAGAACCCTGGCGCTACCTGAAACAACACAAAACTACACTAGACTACCTGAAAAAACACAAAACTACACTAGTCTACCTGAAACAACACAAAACTACACTAGACTACGTGAAACAACACAAAACTACATTAGACTTCAGGCCTACACAGACTACATAAAGTGCACAAAACAGTGCAAGACAGTACAATAATTAATAAACAAGACAATAGGCACAGTAAAGGACAAATTACAATATAATAAATGATATAAATGTAAATGTAAATGTAAACAATGTTTTAGTGGGAATTAAGAAAGAAATGAGCAAAAATTGCAAAGGGAGTGGAGCGGTGTTCAGTTGAGTGTGTGTGTGTGTGTGTGTGTGTGTGTGTGTGTGTAGGTTGGTGTCAGACTAGACTCTGGGAATTGAGGAGTCTAATGGCCTGGGGGAAGAAACTGTTACACAGTCGGGTCACGAGAGCCCGAATACTTTGGTACCTTTTTCCAGATGGCAGGAGGGAGAAGGGTTTGTATGAGGGGTGCGTGGGGTCCTTCACCATGCTGTTAGCTTTACGGATGCAGTGTGTGGTGTAAATTTCTGTAATGGTGGAAAGAGAGACCCTGATGATTCCTTCTGCTGACCTCACTATCTGCTGCAGGGTCTTGCAATCCGAGACAGTGCAATTCCCGAACCAGGCAGTGATGCAGCCGTTCAGAATACTCTCAATACAATCTCTGTAGAATGTGGTGAGGGTTGGGGGGGTGGAAGATGGACTTTTTTCAGCCTTCGCAGAAAGTAGAGATGCTGCTGGGCTTTCTTGGCTATGGAGCTGGTGTTGAGGGACCAGGTGAGATTCTCCGTCAGGTGCACTCTGGATCCAGTGCAGCACAAAAAAAAACAAGACAGTAAGATAAAGAACATGATAATGAAAAACACAATAAATATGAATACATAAGTTAGCTTATATACATAGATTAACTACATGTACATAAAATGATGCTCGAAATAGGATTGTCTGTACATAAGATGAATGTCAGGAAATGATAAAGTAGTGGTTGAGGGTGTGGAAGGGTGGGTTAGTAGATGGGGGTGTTTTATCAATCTTAATGCTTGGGGAAATCAACTACTTTTGAGTCTTGTGGTCCTGCCCTGAATGTTATGTAGCCTCCTCACTGATTGGAGCAGGACACAGTCCATGAACGGGATGGGTGTGATCCTACACAATGTTACTGGCCTTTCCCTGGCACCTTTTTGTATATATGTCCTTGAAGGTGGATAGGATGGTGTCAGTGATGCGTTGAGGTCATATTGACTACCTGTTTGACACAGTGCAGTTTCCGTAACGTGCAGTGGAGAAGAAACAAAAAGATAGAGGAACTCAACAGGTCAGGTAGCATCTGTAACGGGAAATGAAAAGTTCACCATTCCTGATGAAGGAGCTCAACCTGAAGTGATGATTGTCTATTTCCCTCCACAGATGCTGCTCGACCTCCTGAGTTCCTCCAGCTTTTTGTGTTGCTCCAGCTTCCTCATGATTTTGTTGCCTCCAGACTCAATGGGCACGAGTTCTAACCTCTGTACCAATTATTTGAAATTTGTGCATAGTAACTGTGTTGTATGCTAGGAAACTGAGTGGAAAATAAATTTCTGTGGTTCTTCTGATGGATCCTGTTCTCACACCCCATTCCCCAGCCAAGGAGAAAAAGCCTGATTAGCTCATTATTTTTGAGTGCTCTTTGAGCCTCTGAGCTATTTAATGAGGTCTCTTTGAAAAAGGAAGACAGTTTTGACCTTACAAAATTCTTCAATCTCAGGATATTTAAAAATCCATCTTAACCAAGGAATAATATTGCAAAGCATATTATTAGAAATTCCTTAGCCAGTTAGTTGAAGACGACAAAGAGATCATTTGTTTTAAGAAATACAGTAAATTTTGACGAGTGTTGTAAGGAAAATAGTTCTGTCCTTTACAAAATTCCTTGACATCACTTACACCTGCCTGGGAATGCAGGCAACCCACTGGAGCCTTAAGTTCCACACCACCAGGTTCAGGAACAACTACGACCCTTCAACCATTAGGCTTCTGAACCAGTCTGGATAACTTCACTCACTTCGACACTGAACTGATTCCACAACCTATGGACTCACTTTCAAGGACTCTACAAGTCATGTCCTCAATATTGTTTATTATTATTATTTGTTTTGTGTTTGAATTTTCACAGTTCGTCTTCTTTTACACATTGGTTGTTTGTCCACCTTTGTTTGTGTGTAGTTTCTCATTGATACCATTGTATGTACGGTGAATGCCAACACAAGACAATGCTTCTCAGGACAGCATATGACAGCATGCATTGTCTGTGCTTTGATAATCAAGTTGAACTTTGATTTAACACCTCATAGCAACTCTTATGATTCCTCATACCTCAGTGCTGTAGCTGGAATTCTTTACTTCCTTACACATGACCATCACTCCATGGTGGCCGAAACACCAGTATTACAGTCTCAAAGAAGGCACCTGGTATGCTCACTGAGTATAAAGGTCAAGCTGCAGCTGTATAACACTTTGGTTAGGCTATGTTTAGAGTATTGAGTGCAGCTCCGGTTATCCCATTATGGGCTGGATGTAGGGACTTAGATAAGGGTGCAGAAGAAATTTGTCAGGATGCTCCTAGCAATCTATGGGAGGAACTCAGCAGGTTGAGCAGCATTTGTGGCACACTTTAAAAAAATTTCCCCTGTGCCCTGATGCATATATATATATAGACCATTTAATATATTTGGTGTCTGTGGGCACAAACTAACTATAAGACCATAAGAGTATAAGATGTAGGAGCAGAATTAGGCCATTTGGCCCATCGAGTCTGCTCAGCCATTTCATCATGACTGATCCAATTTTCCTCCCATTCGCAACGTCGACATTAATGTTTATAATCTTGGTTCCATTTTTAAAAATGTATCATTGGATGCCTAGTATGTTTGGATTCCTTGGCTGTTGTCTTTCATAAATTCTGCAGTGTTTCTTGTAGTTACTGTGAATGCCCACAAGAAAATGAATCTTGGAGTTGCATAGGGTGACACACATGTACTTTGATAATAAACTTACTTTGAACTTTGAATGACTTGGCCTCTTCAGCTATCTGTGGCATAAAATTCCACAAATTCACCACCCACTGGCTAAAAAAGTTCCTTCTCATCCCTGTTCTAAAGGGATTTCCTTCTATTCTATGCTGTGCCCACTGGTCCCAGACTTTCCCAAAATAGGAAAGATCTTCCCCATGTCCACTCTATCTAAGTCTTTTAATATTCAATGTTTCATTGATATTTCACCTCATTCTTCTGAACTCCAGTGAGTACAGAGCCAGAACCATCAAGTGCTTCTCTTACTTTGCATACATATTGCTCTTTCTTCCATTTATTCCATTCCTTAGGGTTGAAAATCAGAGACCAACAAACCATGCAGCAATACCTGTCAAAGATCTCAGCTGATCAGAGAGCAGTGCCCAAGCTGTTCTTTCAGTAATGTTCTAGTGACCTGCAGAAGCCTTTAGAAACAGCAGACAGACATTGATTGGCAGCTTTCTCTCAAGATATATGCCAGATTTCTATCAAACTTGTTGCTTTGGCCTTTCAAGTTTAGGCCAAGTATTTTTGCCTCAGAGTAAACTTTTTAATGTCCAAGCAACCAGTCTTTGTTAAGCAAAGACTCAAAGGCTCTCTTTCCCTTTCCATCTCACTCAGGGACTTGAGCTATATATTTTTGTGACTATATGTTTTTTTCTGGTATTGTAATTATATGTACTAATTATGTCTTGTGTTGTGTGTAACTACTGGTTCTGGGTTTTACACCTTTTCCGCCGAGGAACACTGTTTCATTTGGCTGTATTCCTGAGGGGTATATTGGGTGTCCAGGGAGGAGTAGCATTTCTGGTGAAGGGGCTTATCATGTCTATTCTGGGGAACCTTGTTCACCTTTGGTCCCAAATAGATAGCTCTCTAGCTTCAAGTGGCTGTTTGTATGTGACACCTGCCACACCGGGTACATCATTTCGACAGGCAGGCTAAGCCAGTTTCAGGGTAGCTGGCGGCCTCATACCCAAGTGAGTTAAGGACGTGCCTATTCCAGTGTAACGTTCCGTTATTTTGGCTGGTGTATGTCTAAGGGAAATCCCGCCCAGCACCTGCTTCAGCAGTCCCCTCAGGGTCAATCGTCACCCTAATCAATCACAAACATCAATCATTAGCCAGCACACCCAGTAAATTTTAACACATACACTTTATAGATATTACTAATTCTAGGGCATTAATATACATTTGATACAGAGAGGAAAGTAATGAAAAAAAAGGCGCCAACACTTATCAAAGTCCAAGTTCTTCGCGCGCTACCGTCGGAGCTCAATTCGACATCAGACGACCACCCGAATTCCGTCGACCCACGGCTCGGGACCACCCGAAGTGATCCACCGGAGCCTCTCCGCACGTCCGCCGTCCTCCTCGTCTCTCCGCCAAAACTCAGTCCACAGTCATATCATACAGCATGGCATCCGAAAACAAAACGATACATAACCACCCATTGGCTAATAGCACCCTCTTATCACCCTCTAAACCACAATAAACTGCTAGCGCAAACTCTCTGCAGCGTTAAAACACAACAAAGCCGCATTCCACAGATTAACATAACAAAAATCGCCATTTTAAATGTAACAAAAGAAAGACCCCGTACACTCTCCCCCCACCTAAAAAAGTCATGCCCTCATGACGTTAACAGAATTCACTAGTACTCCTTGTAAAACACAAAACCCAACCCAGGTGCATAACGTAGTGACATAACTTTGCAGGGCAGTAGAGATCACACCCTGCTCTCCCGGCGCTATATAAGTGAGTCTTTCCGGGGGATGCCTACTCCTCTGAGGCCTCTGGACTTCCTCTGCCGTCTCTCCCTGTTCAGACACCCCAGTTGACCCCTCGAGCCTATCTGACGGACCTTCCCCTTCACCGGGATCCCTCTGACCCGGTGAGCCCTCTGGCTCGGGCTCTGCCTCCACCCTCTCCTCCCCCAATGACGGCTGTAATACAGGCAGCTCTGCAACACGCTCCCTCGGTTCCCCTGACTCAGTGATGGAAGGGCCAAGAGTCTCTTCTCCTGGCACCGGGGAATCAGCAAAAGCCAACACTGGGGCCTGTGTCAGCGCCCTTTTTAGAGATTTGAACGCCTCCTCACATTGAGCATCCCACCTCACTCCAAAAGGCTCCCCCGGGTTCAAGTATCCTCCTACCTCCGACCCTCGGTCTCCCTTCCTCCTCCTCCCCACAGGTGGATAGCCACACAGCAGCTGGTTCAATGGATGACTCATTTTCGCATATCCTTTCACGAATCGCCGGTAATATCTGCAAAACCCCAAAAACGAGCGTAAGGCGCTCACCTTCTGAGGTCTCGGCCAGGTGGTGACTGGATCGGTGGCCACTCCATTTCGCGAGATTATGTGCCCGACATAGCTGACCGACGTCTTACAGAACTGGCATTTATCCAGGGAAAGTTTTAACCCTTCCTCTTTCAGCCGACTCAGCACCTTCAGCAGCCGCTCCTCATGTTCCTCCAACGTAGATCCAAACACTATCAGGTCGTCCAGGTACACCAATACCTCCAGCAGGTTCATGTCCCCCACTGTCCGCTCCATGAGCCGCTGAAAGGTGGCTGGGGCCCCCGAGATACCTTGGGGCATTCGTTCGAACTGGAAAAACCCCAGGGGACAGATAAAGGCTGTCTTCTCCTTATCAGTCTCGCTCATCGGAATCTGGTAATACCCACTCCGCAAATCCAATACACTGAACCACTGTGCACCACTCAGACAGGCCAATGCATCTTCCACCCTCGGGACCGTATATTGGTCGGGAACAGTGCGGCGGTTCAGGGTCCTATAGTCCACGCACATGCGTACCTTCCCATTTTTCTTCCTTGCCACCACTATAGGGGACGCATATGGGCTTCGGGACTCCGCAATAATCCCTGCATCTTTCAACTGCCGCAAGTGCTGCCGCACATCCTCCACATCTGCTGGGGCCAACCGCCGCGACCTCTCCCTAAACAGGGTGTCATTTGTCACCCGAGTAGTGTGCCGAGTGCTCTTGGAAAACCCTACATCAAACTCGCCCTGAGAAAAGACATCGCCTAACTTCAGCATCTTCTCCACCAGCCTGCTCTTATACGCCGGCGGTACAGGGGAGTTTTCAAAATTAAAGGCCTCCTCGGTCAGCCGCCCCCCGTTTCCCAATAGTTCTCCTCCAGTGGGCTTCACGGGGGCGCTGGACATCACCGTCACCGGGAACAAGTGCACGAGGGGCATCCCGCGCTTAAAGGTGATCTCCCTCTCCGTTATGTTCCTTACCATCACCCCCATCCGCCGTGCCTGTACAGCTGAGGGCCTCTGCAATTCACGTCTCACCAGCGCCCCAGCCGGGAACCAGGACTCCCTTTCCAGGTCGTCGGGGGCGTCTACTAGCAGGGCCTCTCCCGGCGGCAATCCGGGGAATCTGGGGGTTCCCATCACTAATGCCGCCTCCCCTGGCTGTATCACCTTAGGCCTCGCCTGAGTGCACCACACCGTCCCTCGTTTGCACTCCGGGTCCAGCCCCTGGGGGTCACTCACTCCTTCGTACACTCCTCGGAACACGGGGTGTACCGAGAGGGTCTCCAAAAAGTTCTCCCCCCCCCCCTTCTTCTTACAGGCTCCCAAGAGCCGTCGCACCAGAGGGGAGTTAGTCCCCACCAACAGGGCAGCACCACCGGTCTCCACCGAGTCCGGACAAACCAACACCAGCGTCTCAAAGGCTTCCGATACTCCCACATCTCCCTCTGAAAATTCCAATCTCACTGACAAGTATCCATCGTACGGGTAATCACCATCACTTATGCCCCAAATCTCCAATGCGTTAAACGGAGTTACTGCCAAATGCTTCAGATATTTGTGGTAGAACGACCGGTACAGTAAGGTAACCTGCGACCCGGTGTCAAGGATGGCTTTCGCAAAGATGCCCTCTATCCGTAGGGACACGCTGGAACGGGGCCCCACCAGTCCATCAGGAATTTGGGCTTGTTCGTTCCGGGGTTCCATAGAGATTTTCTGGGAACGTGTTCCTCCCGAGACTCCAGTCCGTTCCCTCACTGAGCCTCTCTTAAGTTTCCCGACACCTCTCCCTTCTTGGTGGCCTGGGGGCCCTCCCCCCTCGGCGCATCTCGTCTCTCACAATCCTTCCGTAAGTGGCCAGCTTCCCCACAGTGGTAGCACGCCCCCGGCCACTCACATTCCCGGCGGAAATGCCCCTCTCTCCCACAGTTATAGCACCCACTACTCGCCGCCTCTCTCCTCCCGATACGGGCCCCCGAGGACGCCTTGGATTTCTCTGGTCTCATCCCGGCTACCACCTCCTGAACCGCTGAAGACCGTCCCTGAGGGTCCGAGCCCCCTGGTCGGCCCAAAGCACACTCCTCGGCCCGTACCTCTCGGATCAGCCGTCCGAATGATGGAGGGGAGCTCTGCTTAAATGACTGCCGTACACTCCAAGCCACCCTGTCATCCTCCCGGGAACCGCTACATATCTGGCTCATCCTTAACTCCGCCACATTGTCCTCCCTCACTATACCTCGTCGCAGCAACCCCGTAAGCTTTCCTTCCAGCCTGAAAGCATAGTCGGAGAGCTTTTCCCCTCTTCTCTGCCCCATCCGTTGAAACTCTGCTAAATGCCGCCAGGGATCCCCTGACAGTCCAAACACTTCCTCCAAAGCGTCCAAACACTCCGATAGGGAAGCCAAGGGGCGTGCCACTCTCAGATCGCGGACCACCCGGGCTGCCCCGCCCCTTAAGCTTTCCACCAATCGCTGTCTCTTTTCCTCATCCGAAACTGGCCACACCTCTAACAATTGGGATGTATCTTCAACCCAGGTCTCATAGTCATCCTCCCCTTCCGGGGTGGGCTTGGCTCCCGAGAAAATTCTCAGCTTCGGGCGGTGCACCTCAACCCTTCTCGCCAGGGAGGTAATGGCAGCCGTTAACTCGGCAGTCTCCTCAAGCCCATGGGGGCGAGGCCTGGCCAAACCTTCCCACTCCGCACCTCTACCTCTTGCTACGGGCACCCGGCCGGGGGCCTCATCTAGCTCCTCCTCCTCCGACACCTCCTCACTTGCGTCCTCGGGGAGAGTGTGGAGACCCCACGGCCCCGCCTCCCCCTGGACGTGGACTGTCGCTGGTAGTTCTAAAGCCATGACGTCGGCACTCGTCCGCACCAACATCCAGCTAGCCTCCAGTTCTTTCCCACCCCTTCTAGCTACAAGTTCTACCTGCCCGATACCTTTAATCAAACTCAACCCTCGCACCAGTACCTCTGCCGGAATGCGATAATCGACCCCGCTTACCACACACGCATGATTCACCGGTACCTCCTCCACTTCACACCAACTTACAATCTTATCTCGCTCCATCTTCACACCACTTACCGCAACCACAAGTACAACTTTCCCGAAAAAAAAATCCAAATCCCTGACGGTAGCCCCCACTTGTAACGTTCCGTTATTTTGGCTCGTGTATGTCTAGGGGAAATCCCGCCCAGCACCTGCTTCAGCAGTCCCCTCAGGGTCAATCGTCGCCCTAATCAATCACAAACACCAATCATCAGCCAGCACACCCAGTAAATTTTAACACATACACTTTATAGATATTACTAATTCTAGGGCATTAATATACATTTGATACAGAGAGGAAAGTAATGAAAAAAAAGGCGCCAACACTTATCAAAGTCCAAGTTCTTCGCGCGCTACTGTTGGAGCTCAAGTTCGACGTCAGACGACCACCCGAATTCCGTCGACCCACGGCTCGGGACCACCCGAAGTGATCGACCGGAGCCTCTTCGCACGTCCGCCGTCCGCCGTCCTCCTCGTCTCTCCTCCCGACTCCCCGCCAAAACTCAGTCCACAGTCATATTACACAGCATGGCATCCGAAAACAAAACGATACATAACCACCCATTGGCTAATAGCACCCTCTTATCACCCGCTAAACCACAATAAGCTGCTAGCGCAAACTCTCTGCAGCGTTAAAACACAACAAAGCCGCATTCCCCAGATTAACATAACAAAAATCGCCATTTTAAATGTAACAAAAGAAAGACCCCGTACACTTGAATGGCAAGTCAGCTCCGACACACTGCGCAGATGAGACCTACAGTGCGATCCAATGGATAGGAAGGCAGTACTACAATTCTCCATGGAGAGTGAAGGGCATGACAAGACATAGGAGACATAGAAGTACTTTTCCCATAACACTTTGGCCATGGTGGATGCCCTCTGATCCTTTGTAGGGAAGGCTTGAGCATATCTTGTGTGGTGATCAGTAATAACCAAGACACTCACCGTGCTGTTGGAATCAGGCTCTATGGAGAGGGAATCCATGCACACCAGATCAAGTGGCCCTGTGCTCTGCAAATGGGATAAAGAAGCGACCCTCGTTGACATTGTCTTCCTCCGAATACTTCAAATGCATGACTGACAGTACTGTTTGACCTCAGGCTTCATTCGGGGCCAGTAGAACTGATCTCTGAACAAACCTGAAACAGCATGAAGTGACTACAACACAATGCTCTTCAGGAAAAAAACAATTGGGAACACCGAGGCCTGACTAGAGGAAACGTGACCAGGTATAGAACCTGGTTCCTCAACTCCAGTTTGTTCAATTCTCTCAGCAGTAGGGATATAGCAGGGTGTTTCATCCTTTCAGCTTGGGCCACATCACCTTTCTCAACAGCTGACCAAATGGTAGCTATGCACGAGTTATCTCGCTGAGTGACGGCAGCTTCCTCAGGACTCAACACAGGCAACTGCTTTGTATTCAGAACAGTCAGGTTGCAGTAAGCTTGTGGAATGGGACATCCAGATGCTCCCAAATGATCCACTGCTCTATCCTCCCTAGCCTTGCCTCCGATTTCCCCGTGACAGAAAACTGGCACATCACATTAACTCTAGAAGCAGGAACTCTCTCCCACTCTCCATCCATTTCCAACCCTTCATGTGCACGTTGGAACAATGCGTCCATATCAATGTTCCGGCTCCCTGGCTGATACTTCAGCCTGAAATCGTTGGCAGACAATGCCGCTAACCAACAGCGTCCTGTGGCATCCATCTTCACCAAGGTCAGGATATAAGTTAATAGATTGTTTTCTGGCGCAAACATGAGGAAATCTGCAGATGCTGGAATTTCAAGCAACACACATAAAAGTTGCTGGTGAACGCAGCGGCCAGGCAGCATCTCTAGGAAGAGGTACAGTTGACGTTTCGGGCCAAGACTCTCTTCCTGAAGAAGGTTCCCGACCCAAAACATTGACTGTACCTATTCCTAGAGATGCTGCCTGGCCTGCTGCGTTCACCAGCAACTAGATTGTTTTCTGGCCTCACTTCGAACTTGGCACCATATGGATAATCACATAACTTATCCATCGCAGCCCACTTCAATGCCAGAAACTTCAATTTGTGCGTGGGGTAGTTCCACTCAGAGGGAGACAGACTCCAGCTGGCAAAAGCGACAGTGACAGCCCTCTAAGCCTTCTCACCTGGTGTCTGTATGCAATACATATGGCAATTGGGGGTATGTAAAAGCCAACACAGATACTTTCGTCAGCAGCTCCATCAGCAACAGAAAGGCCTCTCACATTTTGCATCCCATCTTGCTCCAAAAGGCTCCGAAGGGCTAAGATAAACTTTACCATCTTCTCCATTTGTCCTCCTCCCATTTTTCCCCAAGGGAGGGTGCCCACACAGAAGATGATTCAAAGGGTGACTCACTGTACAGTAGTCCTTCACGAACCTCCAACAACACTCACAGATTCCAAGGAACAAGTGTAGGGCATTCATGTCCTTGGGCCTTGGCCATATGGTCATTGTCTCTACCTTTGATGGATTTTTAACTACTCTATCCCATGAGACTATGTGCACAACTTAGTTGACAGACATCTTGCAGAACTGGTACGTCTCCAGATTAAACCGTTCAGCTTTCAGGCAGCCTAACACCTTCAGTAGCCTCATCTCGTGATCTTCCAGGGTGGACCTGAACACTATGACATCATCCAGGTACATCAATACCTCAAGCGTTCATATCCCCAACAGTTTTCTCCATGACACGCTGAAATGTAGCCGAGGTTCCTGATATGCCCTTGGTATCCTTTCAAACCCAAAAAATTTGAGTGGACATATGAATATTGTTTTCTCCTTGTCAACCTCACTCATGGATATCTGATAATACCCACTCCTCAAGTCCAACACACTGAGACACTTCACTCCACTCAGTCAGGCCAGTGCTCCCTCAGTCCTCGGAACAGTATACTGGTCAGGAACTGTACGTTGGTTCAGTGTCCGATAGTTAACGCTCAATTGTACTTTCCCATTCTTCTTCCTCACCGCCCCCCCCCCCACTACTGGCGACACATAGGGACTCCAGGACTCAGTGATAATCCCAGCTTCCTTCAGCTTCTGCAGATGCTGTTGAACATCCTTTATCTCTGCAGGTGCCAGTAGCCAAGACCTTTCTCTGAAAGGGGTGTCTTCTGTCACTTGGATAGTGTGGCAAGTACTCTTGGAACAACCCACATTAAACTCATCTGTAGAATAGACATCTCCAAACTTCAATGTCTTCTCTATGCATCTCCTTTTCTGACCTCCAGGTACCAGGGAGTCACCAAAGTTGAATGACTTGGCCGTCAACTTTCCCTTTCCAAGAGAGGGTTTATCTCCTGCTTGTCCCACAGGAAAATGAGACGTTACAGTCACCAGAAAAAAGGAGTGCTATTGGCATTCCCCACCTGAAGGTGACCGCCCTCTTCGAGGTGTTCCTGACAATCACTGTCATCCTGTTTACCTGTATAACCAACAGCTTCTGCAGTTCAGGCCTCATCAGTACCCTAGCAGATAAGCATGACTCCTCTTTGTGGTCTTTCAGAGTATCCACTAGGAGGGCCTTGGCATCGGGCATTTCGGGAAATTTGGGGTTTCCCATCACTCTAGTTGCTTCCCCATGCTGTAACACAACTGGTTTTGGACTGGGTGTACCACACAGTCCCTCGTTTATGCTCATCGCCCAGCCTAGTACAGCCGTGCAGTTCCTCCAAAGCAAACCTAAACACAGGGTGAACAGACAAGGTTTTCAGAAAGCTCTCTCCAACTCTCTCCTTGCAGGCTCCCACTAGCCTCCTCATAATAGGAGTATTTGTTCCCATAAGAATTGAAGCTTCACCCTTCTATACCTGGTCCAGACAAACCAACACTAGCGTACCAAGGACCTCAGCTGTTCCTGCATCTGCCTTCGAAAACTCCAGCTTCAATGACAAGTAACTATCATATGGGTAGTCATCAGTACTAAGGTCCCAGAGGTCTAGGGCACTGAGTGGCATCAATGGTAAATGCATCAAATACCGGTTGTAGAAGGATCTGTACCACAAAGTAACCTAAGAGCCTGTGTCAAGTATGGCTCTCACATAAATATCCTTGACCCGTAGGTATACACTGGAGTTTGACCCCACTAAGCCTTCAGGAATAGGGGTTTTTACCTTGGTGTTTTCCTTGATACATTGATTGGAATGTGTTTCCCTGAGACAACAGGCCATTTCCTCACTGGGTCTCTCCAAAGTTTCCCGAATTCCCCTTCTATTTAAGTAACTGTGCACTCACTTTCTGAAGGTTTTCTCATCATTCTCACTTCCTCCTGAAGTGTCCCCCCTCACCACAGTTGTAACAGACAATACCAGCCACTCCACTTTCCAAGGGACCCCATTCAGTAGCAGCCCTCTGCCTAGATCGTCCCATCAGTGGGTCCAGCTCCCTCTCGGCTTTGTCATGCTTGATGACAGCACCCGTCGATATCAGCTGAGATACCCCACTCTAAAATTTTTCACAAACCCCGTAACACCCGCTACTATGGGGTGCTTCAGCACAGGGCTACTGCCAAGGACTGTACCTGGCTGATGGAAGCCTACAGCTCCTCCATCACGTTTTCCTCCTCTCTTACGTCTCTGATCAGCTCAACAAACTAAGGAGGAGGGTGCATCTTATTCAGAGGCTTAAAACAATCATGTCCTGTGACTGTGAGCCCTTCGGCACTTGGTCAATCCTTAATTGATTCACCTTAGCCAGTTGAATGGCTCCTTTATGCCATAAGCAGCTGTCTCTTTCTAGCCAAAAAATGTAGGCAGAAGGTTTCTCCCCTTTCTTCTGAAACATGCTCCTGAACCCCATCACAAGCTCCATTGGGATTCCCAGCATGCCAAAAATGCTTTTTAATGCTTGCATGTAGCTAAGGAGTTCTCTGCCTTTAAGAACCTCATTACTTCAGCAGCTGGGCTTTTTAAACTCCCTACCAGTCGCTCTCTTTTCACATTATCAGAGTACTGCCTCTCATCCAGCATCTGAAGAGGTCTGCTCTGCCCAAGTCTCATATTTCTCCTCCTTATCAAGGGTAGGCTAGGAACTTAATTTGACTTTTATGGCGGAGGATTGGATGCAGATTCTGAAGCTGGTTAACTCTTCTTCGATCCTTGCTAGTCATTCACTGATTCAATTTAAAATTGTACATCATTACCATTTGACAAAGGAGAGATTGTCTAAAATATTCCCTAATGTTGATATTTATTGTGATAGATGTAAACCTGAGACAGCTACACTGGCACACATGTTTTGGTCTTGTTCTATACTGGAACAGTTCTGGAAGTCAGATTTTTCGACAATTTCTAAAGCATTTAAAATTAATTTACAACCTAACAAATTAACTGTGTTTTTTGGAATAATTCCTGAAAATATTCGTGGTATCTCTTTGTCTGACCAACATGTTATTGCATTTGTTACATTGATAGCTAGGAGGGCCATTTTTGTTGAAGTGGAAGGATACATCGGCTCCCACTTTCTCACAATGGTTCTCTCAAGTGATGCTGTGTCTTAGTTTGGAGAAAATTAGAAGTTGATTCTTTGAACCTATGTTTGATTTTGAGAAAAGGTGGGGTTCATTTGCTCGTTATTATCATTTTGAGTTAATTGATAGATTTCCTCCACAATCTAATTGTAAATTTCTGGTACATATTTTTTTCTTGCTGGCAGTTTGATGTTTATCTTTAGAAGCTTTTTGTATGATGCATGGCTGTGGGATTGAGCACCTAACGGTTTTTTTTCTCACTTTTCTTGCTTAGTAGGGTTTTCTTTTGCTTTTTTTAATCACCAAATTTTTTTCAATCTTTAAAATATTTTTTTTTTCTTGAGACACTGTAAGTGTTGCTTACTTTGATGTACTTTTGTTAATTTTGGATAATAATAATAATAAAAAGATTTGAGAAGAAAGAAAGAAAGGATAGGCTTCCCTCCTGAGAACATTCTCAGCCTGCGATAACTTTGACTCACTGCCAGTGCGCTTTGCCATTTATCTTCCAGGGATGTAAGAGCCAATACCAACTCAGAATTTTCTCCCTTTGCTGGAGGACTCATTAGACCTTCCACATCAGACCATTCCTTACCTTCATTCTGCAAAAAGGAGAGCAACTTGTCTTTAAAGTCTCCTCCCAATATGGCTTCCAATTCAGCACGCTCAAAAGTATGGCAACTTTATTCACTAGCTTCCATTTAACTAAACCAAGGGTTTACAAAAAGGTGCAAAGTACCCCTTAAAGAGATAAGATCCAAAGAATAAATAGTTGTTGTGGAAAATAATTGTCTGAATAACCTTTTTCAATTATTACCTATGCATTAAAAACAATCCTACATTTCTATTGGACCTTTCATGTCCCCATCAGAACATCCATTTACAGGCAATCATTGAGTGCATGAGAGACACACAACAGCCAAAATATTCCACAGACTATGAGCAAAGCTGATAGAACTGTGGCTTGTTAGGCTAGCAGAGCCCAAAGACATATGGGTTAGTTGGTTCATTTGTCACAGGGGTGTAATTTGGCAGCATGGGTTTTTTGGACTAGAATGATCTGTTGTCCTGAAGAATCTTTTAAAAAAAAGTAAAAAAAAATTAAAAATAGGACTATTTCGAATGGAGCATGTTTGGAATTTTAAAGGAAGAAAGAAATGTGCCAATGTATTGTGCAACGCACATAAATTTCTAGAAGGACTGAGCAGATCAGGCAGCATCTATGGAGCAAAAGAAACATTTGACAATTTTGACTGAGATCATTCATTGGGACTGGAAAGGAAGGGGGCAGAAGTCAGAATAAGACCTGCCTTCTCACCTATTCTCACCACTCATCTGCCAGTTTATACTCTTCCTCCCTGCTCTCTACCCCTTTTGACTTAGGCTTATGGCCACTTCTTTTCAGTCCTGATGAAGTGTCTCAGCCCAACATGTTAACTGTTTATTCCTTTCCATAGATGCTGCCTGACCTGCTGAGTTGCTGGAGGAACTCTGGTGTTACTCTAGATTTCCAGCATCCGCAGATACGCTTGTGAGCCCACGTATTACATTGACTCACAAGGCACCGTCTTCACGAGCAGGAGTCAGTATAAAATTAGAATGAGAAATAATGATGATCTTTGTGGGCTCTTGCTGTGTGTACTTTTGCTGCTGTATGTCGCTCATTCATAATATTTGCCTGTAACTGGATGTTACAATGGGGACATGAAAGGTGCATGAGAAATGTAATATTTTTGTTGCATATGTAATAATTTAAAAGGACGTAAGGAACTCTATTTTCCACAGTAACCAAGAAGCTATTTATATTTCTGAATCTTATCTCTTTAATAGGTGTCTAACATTGGTTCATTTAAATAGAAGCTGGTGAATAAAGTTGTCATACTTCTGAGGAACACAAATGTATACAGGTTACAGAGATCTTCAGTACCATCTGCTTAGTGACTAGGTAATTCTCAAGGGAAGTGGAACGAGCCCCGAGGCAATCTGTAAAGCACCAGTGAACTAGAAAGAGATTCCTTTATTGGGCCTCTGAGCAAGTAGAATCAGTAATATGAATCCCTGGTCCGTGAAGGAAGTGCCTCATGTCTCATTCAGGATCTTTGCATATTGCTGAGAGAGATGTGTAAGAAGAACAGCTGGAAGGAAGAGGAACCATTTCCATAGCATCCTTCACAATCTCATGATATTCAGAATCAGAATCAGGATTCCTATCACTGATATATATCATAAAATCTGTTGTTTGGTGTGGAGCAATACATTGTAATCATTATCTTCATCATGCCACTGCACTGCTGTCACAAAACATCATTATGTGCCGTACTGTATGACATAGACCACTGTGGTCTTATGACCATAAAAGTTTTTGTCAAATTTTTCTGCAGAAGTTGTTTGTCGTTGCCTTCTTCTAGGCAGTGTCTTTATTACATAGGTGACTCCAACCATTATCAACGTTCTTCAGAGGTTGTCTGCCTGGTGTCTGTTGTCACATAAGCAGGACTTGTGATGTGCACCAGCTGCTCATACGACCATCCATCACCTGACCTCATGGTTTCATGCGACTCTGATCAGGGGGCTAAGCAGGAGCCACACCTTGCCCAAGGGTGATCTGCAGACTAGCAGAGGGAAGGAACAATTCATACCTCCTTTGATAGAGACATACCTCCAACCCACCAACCAAGGTGATTCTCCTGCCCTCCTCACCACTCCACCACCCAAGAACAGTGTAATATGTAAAAAAAAGAAAAAAATTATACTGAGATATGCACTTAGATGTGTCACTTTATTATCTGCCTCCTGTATCTAATAAAGTGTCCACTGAGTGTATGTTCATGATTTTCTGCTGCTGTAACCCATCCACTTCAACGTTTGATGTGTTGTGCACTCGAGGCAGTCTTGAGGAGGACTTCATAGAATGCATCTGTGTTGGCTTTCTTGAACAGTATGTTACTAAACCAACAAGGGAATGTGCTATCTTAGATCTTGTCCTGTGCAATGAGACAGGTAAAATTACTGATCTTGTAGTTAGGGATCCTCTTGGAAAGAATGAACACAGCATGATTGAATTTCTCATACAAATGGAGGGTGCAATAGTTCACCTTAAAACCAATGCATTATGCTTAAACAATGGAAACTACAATGGCATGAGGGAAGAGTTGGGTAGGGTAGACTGGGAACACAGGTTATATGGTGGGACAGTTGAGGAACAGTGGAAGACTTTCAAAGAGATGTTTCACAGTGCTTAACAAAAGTATATTCCAGTTAAAAGCAAGGAC
Organism: Mobula birostris; assembly: GCF_030028105.1. Taxonomy (NCBI): domain Eukaryota; kingdom Metazoa; phylum Chordata; class Chondrichthyes; order Myliobatiformes; family Myliobatidae; genus Mobula; species Mobula birostris. The sequence continues at coordinate 75,394,213 of NC_092384.1, read as the reverse complement.
AGTAAGGATGGGGAGAGCCAGTCTTGGATAGCTAAAGAAATAAAAGAAGGCATCAAACAAAAAGCTTGTGCATACAAAGTCGCCAAGAGTAGTGGGAAACTGGAAGATTGAGAACATTTTAAAAAGCAACAAAGTACCACTAAGCAAGCAATAAAGAAAGGGAAGGTAGATTATGAAAAAAACTAACATAAAATATAAAAACAGATAGTAAAAGTTTTATAATTATATGAAGTGGAAAAGGGTGGCTAAAGTGAATATAGGTCCTTTGGAGGACGAGAAGGGGGAATTGATATTGGGTAATGAGGAAATGGCCGAGGCTTTGAATGACTGTGCTGTGTTGGTCTTCACGGTGGAGAATGCATCTAAGATGTCAAAGAGCAGTGTTATGGATGTGATGGGAGGTGAGAGCCTCGATACAATAGCTATCAATAAAGAGGTAAGTGCTGAGCAAACTTGTGGGACTGAAGAAAGGTCAGTCCCCTGGTCCTGACAGAATGTATCCCAGGGTTGAAAGAAATGGCAGAAGTTATAGTAGAGGCTTTGGTGATGACTTACCAAATTTCTCTGGACTCTGGGCAGGTTCCAGCGGATTGGAAGATGGCAAATTTCATGCCACTGTACAGAAAAGGACGTAGGCAAAAGGCAGGTAACTATATGCCAATTAGTTTAACATCTGTTGTATGGGAAAATGCTTGAAGCTATCATAATAGATGAAATAGCGAGGCATCTGGAAAAAATGGATCCATCAGGCAGACACAGTATGGATTCAGCAAAGGCACGTCCTGCTTGACAAATTACAGGAGTTCTTTGAGGATATAATGAGTACAGTGGATAGTGGGAACAGATGGATGTTACGTACCTGGGTTTCCAGAAGGCATTCGATAAGGTGCCACATAAAAGACTTATCCATAAGATAAGGATGCATAGAGTTAAGGGTGATGTATTATCTGGATAGAGGATTGGTTAACTAATAGAAAGCAGAGAGTTGGGATACATGGGTGTTACTCTGGTTGGCAATCAGTGGTGAGCCGTGTGCCATGGGGGTCAGTGCTGGGCCTGCATCTGTTCACAATATACATTAATGATCTGGAAGAGGGGACCGAGTGTAGTGTATTGAAGTTTGCTGATGATACTAAATTGTGCAGAAGATATGGAGAGCCTGCAGAGAGATATAGATAGGTTAAATGAGTGGGTAAGGGTCTGCAGATGGAGTACGATGTTGGTAAATGCAAGGTCATCCATTTGGAAGGAAAAATGAGAGAGCAGATTATCATTTAAATGGTAAAAAAAAAAATTGCAGCATGCTGCTGTGCAGAGGGATTGGGAGTGCTTATGCATGAATCACAAAAGGTTGGTATGCAGGTGCAGCAAGCTATCAAGAAGCCAAATGGAATGTTGGCCTTCATTGCTACAGGGATTGAATTTAAGAGCAGGGAAGTAATGCTGCAACTATACAGGGTACTGGTGAGGCCGCATCTGGAGTACTGTGTGCAGTTCTGGTATCCATACTTGAAGAATAATATTTTGGCTTTAGAGGTGATGCAGAGGAGGTTCACCAGGCTGATTTCAGTAATGAGGGGGTTAGACCATGAGCAGAGATTGAGTCGCCTGAGACTGTACTCACTGCAATTCAGAAGAACGAGAGGGGATCTTATAGAAACATATAAAATTATGAAAGGGATAGATAAGATAGAGGCAGGAAAGTTGTTTCCACTGATAGGTGAGATTAGAACTGGGGGAGATAGCCTCAAGATTCAGGGGAGTAGATTTAGGATGGAGATGAGGAGGAACTGCTTTGCCCAGAGAGTGATGAATCTGTGGAATTCTCTGCCCAATGAAGCAGTGGAGGCTACCTCAGTAAATATATTTAAGACAAGGTTGAATATATTTTTGCATAGTAAGGGAATTAAGGGTTATGGGGAAAAGGCAGGTAGGTGGAGATAAGTCCATGGCCAGATCAGCCATGATCTTATTGAATGGCAGAGCAGGCTCGATAGGCCGGATGGCCAACTCCTGCTCCTATTTCTTATGTTCTGCACATCATTGTTGTAAAGTGTGGCATTTGAGTTACTGTTGCCTTCCTATCAGCTTGAACCAGTCTGGGCATTCTCCTCTAAGCTCTCTCATTAAAGAGGCTTTTTTGCCCACAGAACTGTCCCTCACTGAATGTTGTTTGTTTTTCCCACCATTCTCTATTAACTCTAGAGTCTGGTGTGGATGAAAATCCCGTGAGATCAACAGTTTCTGAAAGGCCCAGACCACACCATCTGGCACCAACAATTATTCCACAGTCAAAGTCACTTAGATCACAATCCTTGCCCATCTGATGCATTGCCTGAATAACAACTGAACCTCTTGATCATTCTGCATGTTTTTATGCATTGACTTGCTGCCGTATGATTGGCTGATTAGATAGTTGCTTTAATGATCAGATGGATAGGTGTATCTAATAAAGTAGCCTCCGAGTGTATAAAATATAAATAAATAATGCAGAATGAAAGCAAAATAGTGAGATAGTGTTTGCGGACCAATGGCAGAGGGGGAAGGAGCTGTTCCTAAAGTGTGAAGTGTGTATTTCCAGGCTCCTCCCTTTTGGTAGCAATGAGAAAAGGGCATGTATGGGGCAGTGAGAGTCTTTATTAATGGTTGTGGCCTTCTTAGTGCACCGTGTTTGAAAGATATCCTTGAGTGTAGTAACTATTGAGGTGTAGCAAGCTGTCTGCACATCGCTTACTATACCGCAATGGACTCTCCTCCTCGGACCCACAGACTCAGTAAAGCAGCCAGCATAACCAAAGACCTTGCCCACCACAGATAGTCTCCCTTTTGTCTCTCCCATTGGGCAGAAGATACAAAATCATGAAAGAACCTATCTCCAAGCCAATGACAATGTCTTTCACAATGTTGTAAGACTATTGAACATTGCCCTGATATGATAAGATGGAGTTTTGATCCCCTAATCTACCTCGGTATGACCTTGCAACTTTACAGTCTACCTGTGCCACACTTTCTCTGCAGTTGTTACACCTTATTCTGCATTCTGTTATTATTTTACCTTCTCCTGCCTCAAAGCACTGTGTAATGATTTGATCTCAAATAAATACTATGCAAGGCAATCTTTTCACCATATGTCAGCACACCTGAAAATAAAAAAAAACAATTCCAATTCCAATACCAATTCCAATGCCAAAAATAATAAGAAAATAACAGTGTAATCCATAGTAGTGGTGTGGATGTAATGATAGCAGAACTCAGAATGATTTCAAAGGGAGCTGAGAAGCAAGGTGTACAGAGAGTGCTGGTAATGTGGAACAAACTTTCAAAAGAAGTGATAGAGGTGTGCTCAATTTCAATGTTTGAAAGACATTTGGACAGGTATAGGAATAGGAAAGGTCATACAGGGGTTACTAACCTGGTGTCCACGGACCCCTTGTTTAATGGTATTGGTCCATGGCATAAAAAAGCTGGGACCCCTAGAATAGAGTGATATTTATTTATTTATTGTTTGTTTATTTATTTATTGCAATACAACATGGGATAGGCCCCTCTGGTCCTTCCAGCCACGCCACATATCAATCAATGGGACAGTGGGAGGAAACCGGAGCACCTGGAGGTAACTCATGAGGTCATGGGGAGAACGTACAAACTCCTTACAGGCAGCATTGGGAATTGAACCTGGATGTAAAGCGTTGTGTTAACCATTACGTTACCGTGCCACCACTACTGGGGGTAAATGGAACTAGCTCAGGCAGGAGTATTGGTTGGCATGGACAAGTTTGGCTGAAGGACCAGTACCTGTGATGTATGATTCCATAACCCTATGGAATAGAGTAATGTAATTGAATCTGATATTGGAGGCTGGATCACAAGCTGAAGTCTCATCAGAAGGAGCTTATCTCTGATGGTACAGCTGATCTTTCGTACTGCAGACAGAGGGCGAGCAACTTACCTGAAAGTGGACAACTCAGTGTCCTTGTCCTCGGGTTGTAGCTGGCACAGGTGGAATATGAGGTGCTGTTCCTCTTGCTTGCATTTCAAGTTCAAGTCTAAATTTAATTGTCACTCAACGAAACATGAATACAGCCAAATGTAATAGCTTTTCTCTGGGGTCAAGTTGCAAAATACCACACAGCACTTAGCACATATTGTCACGATGGTAGAAAAAACAGTCACAAAAAGAATCATATCACCCGAGTTCTTGATTGGCGTGACCTGTAGACTGATAGTGTGTGGGATGTTGTCCTGGTCTAGTTTGCTTTCCACTAAGCAAATGCTGGAAAACAGCTCCGAGTAAACACTGAACAGCAACTCTAATAGAAGACCCAGTACAGATTCCAGCTCACTGAAAGACACCTCTGCTCTCTCCCACACAGCCTCAGTGTCTCCTCTCCTGGATCTTGGACAGCTGCAACAGGAGACACCATGGCCTGGTCCACACAATGCAGCTCCCCTGTCATCAGTCTCACCAATGAACCCGATTTGCAGTATTCTACATTACCAATGTCCAATAGAGTATTGCGATCACAATAAAAGTGTCCAAGAAAATCATTTGGACTATCTGTTGGATGACTCACTGCATCCGCAAAACAGTTAGTCCAGGTGACAACATGGTGCACAACAATTTCAGCTCCATCAATATTGAGCAACCGGCTGGTGGGGCAGACCTACAGCATTTGAAGTTCCTAAAACCCAGCAGTGTCTTGAGATTGTGAAAACGATGAACAATCTTGGGCCAGAATGGTGAGAGAGCTACATTGCAGAATGGCCACTACAACCATGCCCCTGGCAATCTTATCATTTCCCCTTGCACCCTGCCTCACTCTGGCAGTGGAGTAGGGCAATGACACATGTGATGGGGATTAAAATGGCTTGAGACCAAGAGCTTCAGACAACCTCAGGGGACAGATACTCAGCAAAGGGGGTCACCTAGTCTGTGCCTGGTCTCACCAATGTAGAAGAGGCCACATCAGTATGTCACGTACTCCATGACAGGAATAAAGAACCAGCAGAAATGGAAAACACTTTGGAGTCCGGTATTGCTATTAACTAATGGTATTTATTAGTAACTACGCAATACAGTAATATAAAATCAGATATATAAAACAGGTTAGCAATGATTTGTAAGTAAGTGTGGAAATAAATGAAAACCAAGCTTCTTCGAGTCTAGGGTAAAGAGATAGCCTTATGATGATGAGTAAAGTTCGTGGTATTGAGTTGAGTAGTGATGGAGAAAGAGAGAGGGAGAGATTTGAGTCTTCAGGTGAGCTGACGCCGTCGATCTTCCCATTGTCCTCCGAAATCCTTTAGAAGTCACCGGCTGTGACCACAACAAAGGGGACCGTTCTTCTGTGGAGGAATTGTCAACCCAGGCGAGGGTTGACACACAAATAATTCCCCACCGGTCACCACCCTATTCACACTGCGAGACCACTGATCGATCAGCCTGATTGATCCTCCAAAACTTTCTTATTTCCTTTTCTTCAGCCCTTCAATTCTTCACCTGTCATCTCTCATGTTTTATTCCATCTCCCCTTCCCAAACCCACGTATCTTCTCCCTCACCTACTCTAACCCACCAGCTGCCTCTCCCTCTCACCCACTTCTTCTTATTCTGGCTTCTGCTTCCTTTATTTCCAGTCCTGACGATGAATCTCAGCTTGAAACTTTCACTGTTCATTGTCCTCCATCGGTGCTGCCTAACCTGCTGAGTTCCTGAAGCACTTTGTACAGATTTATTTATTGCAACCATTTTCCTCTGCAGAGCTCCTCCATCCTCGAACAACCTGGCCTAATAACAAGTTATGGAGTAGTAACATTCAGGCTATGACATTTGGAATTATCGTTTGTTTTTATTTATTTAAAGATACAGCATGGTAACAGGCACTTCCAGCCCAATGAGCCCATGCCACCAAAATAAATCCAATTATTGTCACATGTTCCAAAGTACAGTGAAAAACTTCAGCTAGATTCATTCCATATGTACTTATGTATTTAAAGGATTAACTAACAAAACGGTTGTGTAGTACTAATTTCCACCAACCCCATGTGCAAAACAAGAACAAATCACACAAATGACAACAAGAACATCAACCACTCTTGAGCAAAGAAAAAATTGTGTAAACGGCAACAAGAGCATCAAGCTTAGTATTTTATTTTTATTTGAAAGATACAGTGCGGTAAAAGCCCCTTCCAGATCAAGGACCTCTCACCACCCGATTGCATGTGATTAACTTATTAACTTGAATCTCTTTGAAAGGTGGGAGGAAACAGGAACACCAGGAGGAAACCCATATGGTCACAGGGAGAACATGCAGACTCTCTCTGCAGACAGTGGAGGAAAATTAACCTGAGTCGCAGCTGTTGCAATAGCATTATGTTAACCGATACGTTAACTATACAGTTCTCCTGCAAATGTAGCAATGCCTACTGGACTGCACTATCAGGGAGTGGACATCTTTTGAGGCCTTCCAGGCATGTAACACCTGGAGTTCAACCTTTGGAAAATAATCTCTAAAGTGTGGCACCTGATGAGCAAAGCCTTTAAGTCTTACATGGTAGCACAAAAACTTATAGCACCAATGACATGGAATCAATTCTTCTGCTGTCCATAAGGGGTTTGTACATTCTGCCTGTGACAGCGTGGGATTCCTCTTGATCCTCCGGTTTCCTTCCATATTTCTAAGATGTACAACTTACTATGTTGTGGGCATGCTATGTTGGCACTACAAGCAAGGCAAAATTTGTGGGCTACCTCCAGCACATCCTCAGACTGTGTTGGTCTTTGATGCAAACAGCACATTTCTCTATATGTTTTGAGGTTTTGATATACAGTACATGTGATAAATAAGGTTAATTTCTATCTACCCTTCTACCTTCACCTCCATCTCCATCCCCATCAAATATTCATCTACATCTCCATACCATCTCCATCAACACCTTCACCTACATCTCCATCTGCATCTACATCTCCATCTCCATCAACACCTGCAACTGCATCAACATTTCCATCTATGTCTCTACCTTCATCTCCATCTCCATCTCGATCTAAATCTTGATCCCTGTCTCAATCTCTATCTGTATTTCTATCGCTATGCTTTGAGTTTGAGTACTGGGATCTGAATTCTGGGGTGTGATATCTGAAGTGCACTGTCTGTTGTGAGATATCAGAAGTATGATATGTGCCGGCTTGTATGAGACAGCCTTTCACTCAGCGTGGAAGATTGTACATTTTAATGTAATGCAGAAGTATGTCCTCTTTACATAAATTTCATAAGGACTGTTATGTAGAAACTCTCCCTAGATCACAATAATACCATAAAAAATAAACCTTTGCCATAAGATAAATAAAACATTGATAGCAACTACTGTACAACACACGGCACAGATTTTTCACTGTGGTATTATCACATAAAGACACGATGCCTTCCATCAAATTCCTCTGGCTACATTTTAATAGAAGTATAAACCAGTTTATTTTAAATGGATTCTTTATTTTCTTGTAAAAATATCAGGGAAAGCAATCTTATCTGAATGCATTAAGGATTCACATAACATCATATGGTTTCATTTTGATGCCTAGAATGTTTTATCCATTCATAAATTATTAGTAAATTCTGTGCAATTGAAATCACACTGTGTTGTATTAATGGGAAATGTACTAACATACTCATCTGAAACTTCATTCTCCCATAGGAATATAACCGAGCTAATTTATTTTAGTTAAGATAACAGATAAAGTAACTCTGCATGAAACTTTTGAGATATTTTGTGACTAATATTATCACAGTTAGGTTTAAACAACAGAATTTATTTCACAATTACAGACTGGGAGTTGGGACTTCTTTTCCCATTAGAATAAAGGTTTGAACAGAAAGTATTTTATTTCTGAAGTGCCTTTCACAGCCTCAGGGGATACCTGACTAGTTCACAATGAAGAGTTTCTAAAGTGCAGTCACTATTGTAATGCAGGAAAGCTCAAGGTCCATGTGAAGTTCAACATAATTAGTACCTTGTGAAGAGATTCTTGGGTTTCTCTGTCAGAAAGCACTGAAACTCATTTGACAAGAATTACCAGGAGATCCAGGATTAATTATTCGTAGATGCAAAATCTGCCTGGACTAGAAGTGTCATCATGGTCCACAGAAGAATAGAATAAAAAAGAATTTGGTGAACTGCTGGAGAGAAAAAAATACTGTACAGCCAGGATGTAACAAAATTCTTCTGCCTGAAAAGACAGTTTATGGATGGACAGATACTTTAAAGCAAGGGCATAGAGGCTCAAACATATTGCCAATAACTATAATTTCTGTACAAATTTCAACACTGTTAAAGACATCTACACTCAGTGGCCACTTTATTAGGTATATCTGTTCATTAATGCAGATATCTAATCAGCCAATCACTTAGCAACAACTCAATGCATAAAAACATGCAGACAAGGTCAGCAGTTCAATTGTTGCTCAGACCCATACAGCAGAAAAGGGAATATATGTGATCTAAGCAACTTTGACCATGGAATGATTGTTGGTGCCAGATGGGCAAGTTTGAGTATGTCATATACTACCAATCTCCTGGAACTTTCATGCACACATCTCCAGTGTTTACAGGGAATGGTATCAACAACACAACTTTCAGAGAATGGCACTTCTGTGGATGAAAACCCCCTGTTAATGAGAGAAGTCAGAAGAGAATGGCTCAGTTGGTTCAAACTGACAGGAAGGTGACAGTAACTCAAATAATCATACATTACAATAGTGGTATGCAGAGGAACATCTCTGACCACAGAACATATTGAATCTTGAAGTGCATGGGCTACAGTAACAGAAGACTATGAACATACACTCAGTGGTCACATTATTAGGTACATGGGTTTATAGTCGGAATACTAAGGAGGTCTTTCCACTCAGGGCCTAAAAGAGGGCAAGCATGTATCTAAAACAAAAGGGACAGGAGAGTCTGCAGGTACTGAAATCTGGAGCCATGAGTAATCTGCTGGAATAACTCAGAAGGTCAATCGGTATTTGTGGGAGGAAAACAAATGTCAATGTTTTGGGTGGAAATGGTGCATCAGTTTCCTTCCCTCAGTTACCTCTTCCCCATCATATATTCCCTCCCCCTCCTGGTTCCAAACACCCACTTGCACACATATTTCAGCCATAGGCTTCCCTATTCCCAATCTGGTTTTGGTTCCAATGGCCATACATCTTTCCCCTAATTGTACCCATTCTCACCTTCCTTAGCTAATGAAATCCAGTTCCTGTAGCCCTCGGTGTTCCCGCTTATCTTCCTCTGGCAGCTGTCTCCAGTATTAACACTCCCTTCTTCCCACCTTGTTCCATCTCGCTCCCATTTTTTCTGCCTCCATCTATCAAAATTAGGTTTATTATCACTGACATATGTCTTGAAATTTGTTGTTTTGGACAGCAGTACAGTGCAAGACATAAAAAAAATTATGTTGCAATAAGAAATGTATAAAATTAAATGAATAATACAAAGTGGGAGCAAAGCAGCCCTTCATAGATGCTGTCTACACTTCAGGCAGTCTTGGTGAACAGCCAATGTAATCAAAGACCACATCCACCATGAGCATTCTCTACGCCTCTCCTATCAAGCAAAAGAAAAAACACAAGAGATTCTGACTTTGCTGGAAATCCAGAGCAACACACACAAAATGCTTGGGCTTGACCTGTTGAATTTCTCCAGAATTTTGTGTGTGTTGCAGAAGATAAAAAGCATATAATCGCCACATTTTTCATCATCATTATGTGCCGTATCATATGATGTAGGTAATCATGGTCTAGATGACCATGATTATGCTAGGCAAATTTTTCTACAGAAATGGTTTGCCATTGCCTTCTTCTGGGCAGTGTCCTTGCCTGCAGTGAAACTAAACATCAGAGTTGCACACAGTGAAATAAATCAATCTCAGAAAACAATTTGACACCGAGTGTTCCTGCACCTTGTGACCTAGCTCTTCAATTCTAATCTAATGGCAACCTATTGAAAAGTGACAGCTATATAACAAAACAAAAGTATGTTCAAAGTGAACTATTACTCAGTGTCTACAAAAAGGTTGTTGTTAAAAAAAAACATGCACCACCAGGCTCCAGGACAGCTTCCCTTCTGTTGAGGTAAGATTATTGCATGGTCTCCTAGATAAGATAGACTCTTGACATCGAAATCTACCTTGTTATGACCTTAGACTCTATTGTCTACATGCAATACACTTTCACTTTAACTTTATCTCCTTGTCCTGCACTGTTATGTTACCTACTACTACCTCAATGCTCTGTTGTAATGAACTGATCTATATGAATATTATACAAGAGAAGTTTTTTTTCCACTGTACGTCAGTACATCTGATAATAATAAACCAATTCACCAACTGATCAGGTGTAAGATTGGTTATATATGGGTACCTGATGGTTACCACAGACGTGGTGGACTGAAAAGCATGCATCATCAACATAATGTGCTGCAAGCTAACCATTCACGATTCGTGTACAAGAACTCCCAAGTCTTTCTGCACAATAGCAAGTTGCAATCTTTCACCATTTAAATAATAATCTGATGTTCTAGTTTTCTTTCCTCCAAGAGGACCACAACCCTGTTGTGGTTTGGAGTCTGTGTGCCTCAATGACCTGTAGAGCTATGCGGGCTGGAGTCAAGGCTTTATACTTTAGTTTTTGGTTGGCTCACCCATGCCAAACAGGTTAAAGTATAGAGATCAGATTGAGAATGGTCCACCAGTCCTCTAGGTTCAATGGTTCAACTGAGGGATAATATCCCTGACTGATAAAACAGAATTGTTATGGAAACAGCAATGAAGAATCCTTCTACATCTGAGTGTGACGGTATTCCTGAGTCTCCACCCAGAACTTGCATGACTGACGGTAGTGAGTGAAAACAGAGCAACTGATACAATGATGGAAGCCAGCCCTGAACACAACCTGAGATGAAAGACCTTCATTACTGCCCTAAACACCAGCAGCACAATGGGCAGTAAGTAAGTAGTTTTCTTTCCAAATTACTCTTAGCTCTTGAGCTAATGTAAATTGTTGCAACCAGATTGTTTGAGTTCATTTTCTCTCACAGGGCATGGATTAGGTTGCTCGTTCAGTGAAATAATTGACAAGGCTGCCACACCCACATTGGTAAAAGGTCACCATATTTTTCATCATCATTATGTGCCATACCAGATGATGTAGGTAATCATGGTCTAGATGACCATGATTATTCTAAGCAATTTTTTCTACAGAAATGGTTTGCCATTGCCTTCTACTGGGCAGTGTCCTTGCCTACAGTGAAACTAAACATCAGAGTTGCACACAGTGAGATAAATCAATCTCAGAAAACAATTTGACACCGAGTGTTCCTGCACCTTGTGACCTAGCTCTTCAATTCTAATCTAATGACAATCTATTGAAAAGTGACAGCTATATAACAAAACAAAAGTATGTTCAAAGTGAACTATTACTCAGTGTCTACAAAAAGAATAAAACTAGCCTCATATTTATCTTGCCCGTGACTGCACTGTCCCATTAACCCACTTGTAGTATTGACACTACTGGATGAAAAGGTTCACTAAGAAAATGGCATTTATATCACCATGACCTGGGAAGAAACCAGCTCACCTTGTGCCCAATAAGCTTCTGGTGAAATGGAGTTAGGGTTGTAGCTCAGTGCATTTAAGGCAGAGACTGATAGCTTCTTGATTGGTAAAATGGTTAAGTGTAACAGGAGAGTGGGGCTGAGCAAAAAAATCATTGAACGGTGGAGCAGACTGAATGGAATAAATGGTCTAATTCTACTTCTATATCTTATGGGAAAAAAAATGAAATAGCTAGCACTTAGAGAATTCCACATTCTCCTATATGATGATGGCCGGATCATCTGCTTTACACTTTCTTAAGATTATTATTTGTCGAGACTCTTCTGTTCTTTCTCGAGGCATTTTCATAGGATCTTTTACACCCGCTCTTCCTAAAAATCATGTCACATTTTTGCCTAGAGTTAAGTCTTATTTTAAGTCTTACTTTATTTTTAACTCAATGAGACATAATGCAGAATAGGGCCTTCTGGCCCTTCAAGCTATGCTACCCAGAACCCGGCTTGCCTGTAGTGTCTTTAACTGAAAGCATCATTTCTAGCAGTACTGCATGCTGTCAAAATGATTAGCCTGGCTGTTATGTCTAAGAATCTTGAAGCAGCAGTCCTGTTATACAGGAGTAAGTGTGATCCCAGATGAGTTGTGCTAAATCCATCGCAAAGGATGGCCAATTTCACATTGGATCGTCATGCGCCATCTCCACAGGAGTCTTACTCAACTAAAACTGTCCACTTCAGGATTCCTTATAAGCTGAGTTGTAAAAGACCTGAAGCTCAGACAGCAGACAGGAGTAGAATAGAGGAGCATTTTACTGCAGATAAAAAATGCACAATTGTGTCCTGTTCTCTGACATAAAACACTGTGCTCAGATCGTTTCTGATTATTTCTTTTTCACTCCTCTTGCTTGTTCAATTACATGAAACAGTTGCAAAAACTACTGGCCGGTATGAAGGACCTCGGGCTGGAACACTGACTGTTTATTCCTTTCCACAGATGCTGCCTGATCTGCTGAGCTCCTTCAGCATTTTGTGTGCATTGTTCTGGATCTCCTGGTGTTTCTCTGGTTGGCAGTCTATGGAGCGGACTGCCACAACTTTGGTTCTGGGCCTGGTACTGTTCAGAGCACACATCACAGGTTCAGAAGTGGGGCTTGAATGTAGAGAAGTTTGCTGATGACATTAAACTGAGTGGAAAAGCAAATTGTGCAGAGACCAAGGGGAGTCTGCTGAGAGATATAGATAGGTTAAGTGAGTGGGCAAGGGTGTGGCAGATAGACTACAGCATGAGTAAATGCAAGATCCTTCATTTTCAGAGGAAAAATAGATCATATTACTTAAATAGTGAAAGATTGCAGTATGCTGTTGTGCAGACGAATGTGTGAATGGTTGTGCATCAATCGGAAAGATTGGTTTGCAGTGCAATAGGTTATCAAGAAGCAAATAGAATGGTGGCTTTCACTGGCAGAGAGACTGAATGTAAGAGCAGGGAGGTTATGCTGCATTTTACTGGATACTGGTGCATGTAGTTCTGGTCTTGGGGAAAGACATACTAGTTTTGGAGGTAGTGCAGAAGAGTTTCACCAGGTTGATGCGGGAGATCATTTCCAATGGGGAGAGATTGAATGTCTTGTGCTAAACTCACTGGAATTCACAAGAATGAGAGGTAATTTTATAGAAACATATGAAAGGGTTAGATAGCCTAGAGGCAGGGAAGTTATTTCTAGTATTAAGTGAGACTATATCCTCAAGATTATGGAGAATAGATTTAGGATGGAGATGAAGAGAAACTCTTTTTTACCAGAAGGTGGTGATTCTGTGGAAATTTCTGCTCAGGGAAGCAGTGGAGGCTATCTCATTAATTACACTTAAGATGCAGTCAAATTTATTTCTTGAATAGAAGGGTGAATTAAGGGTTGTGACAAAAAGGCAGGTAGGTGGAACTGAGTTCACGGCAAGATCTGCCATGATCAAACTGAATGGAAAGGAAAATTCGATGGGCCAGGTTGCCGACTCCTGCTCCTTTTTCTTAAGCTTTCCAGATTTATATAGTTTCCTGGATTTAGATTGTCATCTGTTGCAAAGGGGTTTGAATAGATAGGAATATAATGATAATGTAGCCAGCAGTTGTGAGAGTAATTTACAAAAATGCTGTCCGATGTGGAACAATGTCAAGCACTCAGCAGGACATCAATGGACTTTGTTCATGTATTCCCAGTCTCCCTGGAGTCAGAAAAGAAAATATGATCTGCTCATTCTAATCCTTAATGCTGTTTATTGAGCCTTAGTGATTAGAAGCCAGATTTAGATGTGATTAAAAGAACGGATTGCATTTTTGTGGCAATTTTATAACCTCAGGCATCCATAAGTACTTTACAGACATTGCAGTAGCGAGTGTAATGTGAGAAATAGATAAAATAAATTGTGCACAGCAAGATTCCACAAGGAGTAAAAGATAACAACTGGACAACAGAACGTGGAACGTGGAACAGTACAGCACAGTACAGGCCCTTCGGCCCTCAATGTTGTGCCAACCTTTTACTCCACGATCAATCTCACCCATCCATCTCACACAGCCCTCAAGTTTTCTATCATCCATGCATCTTTCTAAGAGTCTCTGAGATGTCCCTAATGTGTCTACCCTTACCACCACCCCTGGCAGGGCAGTCCAATCTATGTGTTAAAAAAGGATACCTCTGAAATCCCACATGTACTTACCTCCAATCACTTCAGAGTACAGTATATTCTCTTCTTTTAACTACTTCCAACTGGGAAAATGTCGCCGGCTGTCCACTTTATCCATACTTCTTATTCCCGACACTGCCTTTAAGGAGTTTGTACGTTCTTCCCATGACCACGTGGGTTTTCTCCAGGAGCTCTGGTTTCTTCCATATTCTAAAGCTATGTCAGTAGGTAGGTTAATTGGTCATTGTAAGTTGTCCCGTGATTAGGCTAGGATTAAATTGGTGGATCACTGGGCAGCATGGCTCAAAGAGCCAGAAGGGCCTACTCTGCACTCTACGTCAATAAATTATTCATCTGATACACGCCTATCAAGTCTCCTCTCATCTTCCACATCCTCAAAGAAAAAAAAACCCTAAAGCATGTTCTCAGATCTAGGAGGCCTCCTGGTAAACCTTTTCTACACCGTCTCCATATGATATCTTTCCAAAGACTTCACTGTAATTATTGGCCAGGATGGTGGGATAACTCCTTGAATATTTCCCCAGCCATCTAATCTGAAACTGAGTCAGTGGTTTTCAATCTCAACAGTTATACCAGCTGGAAGGACAAGGACAGCAAAAGCATAAGGAACATCACACCTTAACTTTGCCCTCCAAGCCACACAAATAAGATTGGTTAGACATGACCTACCACACACGATTCAAAGGGATACTCCAGAAAGGTAATGGTGATTAATTTATAATTAATATGTTATTGTCACATTCTTATTTACTTAGAGGCACACCACAATAACAGGCCCTTCCAGCCCAACAAACCCACATTGCCCAATTACACCAATGTGACCAATGAACCTTCCAACCCATACGTCTTTAGAAAGTGGGAGAAAACTGGAGCACCCAGAGCAAACCCAAGCAGTCACAGGAAGAACATGCAAACTCCTCACTGACAGTGGCGATAGTTGAACCCGGGTCACTGATGCTGTAACAGTGTCACGCTAATCACTACATCACCATGCCACAGACTCAGAAACACCATGAGGTTTCTGAATGGTCCATGAACACTGTCTCACTATTCCTCTTTTGCACTTTTTTATTGTAACTGATAGCAATTTGTATACATATTGTGCACTACAAGACCTTAGGATGAAAAGATATATGAGCAGAATTAGGCCATTCAGCCCATCGAGTTATCTCCACCATACCATCATGGCTGATTTATTATCCCTCTCAACCCCATTCTCCTGCCTTCTCCCTGTAACCTTTGACGCCCCTGCTAATCA
This sequence comes from Mobula birostris, assembly GCF_030028105.1. Classification (NCBI taxonomy): domain Eukaryota; kingdom Metazoa; phylum Chordata; class Chondrichthyes; order Myliobatiformes; family Myliobatidae; genus Mobula; species Mobula birostris. The sequence goes on along the minus strand of NC_092384.1, from coordinate 75,378,646 downwards.
AGAACCTATCAACCTCTGCTTTAAATAGACCCACTGACTTGGCCTCCGTCTGTGGCAATGAATTTCACAGATTCACCACCCTCTGGTTAAAGAAATTTTCCTTCATCTCTGTTCTAAATGATCATCTCCCTCTTCTGAGGCTACGCCCACTGGTCCAAGGCTCCAGGAGTCAAGAACTAGAGGGCACACATGTCACGAAAATAAGTCTGATTCTGATTCTGACGCTATTCGCTGTGACCCTGCGTCACCCTGGAGTCACGCTCTAAAGCTGACTCCTCAGTAGATGCTGAGTTGTGTGGAGAGAGAAGGCATGGATGATTCAACCACAGCTCTGTCCCTAGGCTTGTAGAGACTGTCTTTGTTGTCGAAGTCCGGTTTCATTGCCTTGTAATGTCTCTAATGATGAGATCTGTTTAGTAGCAATAGTTCACTGGCCCTGTAGTGCTTAGTTCCTGCTGCTTGTTCTGTCTTTCAGTGCACAGGGGCAAAGGTCTTGAGTTTTCTGCCTCCTTTACTACAGTTGTCTGTGGAAATTCCAGTCCATCTTGTTTTGTAGTGAAACAAACAATCTATTAGAGGAACTCAGTGGATCGAGCAACATTTCTAGGAGGAAAGGAACTGTCAGCACTTCAGATCGAGCCCTGCATCGGAAGTGTATAAAATCATGAGTATGATTATTCAAGAACTAATGGGTTTCTTAAGGGTGTTAGGCCCATGGGAAGGGTGTTGTAATAGGTAGTAGGGATAAGCTCCAACTACTTATTAAATGCTCCCAATGGCATGCATCTCAAATAGCCTCTGACAATCCATTCCAACTCCTGGTTTCATGTGTGGATTAGCTTCTAAGCCTAGCGGAACCATTTCTACTGACAGGAGAAGGAGCAAAGGTGGATTACTGGCACCGTAAAACCAGTCACTTTGGGTAGACGGAGCTTGTTAGCCATAATTGGTAGCTCATTTAGAAGAATAAAACCTCTGACCTCAAACTTTTGCTGCCTTGGGCTACAACATTTATGAGGAAAGCTTTGGGAATAAACACCAAAGAAAATAGGAAATATGGTCTTATGAAATGAAGACCATCAGATCATAAGACATAAGAGCAGAATTAGGTCATTCAGCCTATCGAATCTGCTCCGGCATTCCATCATGGCTGATCCCAAATCCCACTCAACCCCATACACCTGCCATCTCACCACATCCCTTGATGCCCTGATCAATCAGAAAACAATTAACATCCACCTTAAATATACACACAGACTTTGGCCTCCTCCGCAATCTGTGACAGAACGTTCCACAGGTTTACTACTCTGTGGCTAAAAAAAATTCCTCCTTACCTCTGATCTAAAGGGTCGCCCCTGAATTTTGAGGATGTGCCCTCCATCTAGTTCTGGATACCCACCCCATAGGAAACATCCTCTCCACAGCCACCCTATCTAGTCCTTTCAACATTCAATAGGTTTCAATGAGATCCCCCTGCATTCCTCTAGATTCCAGCGAGTACAGGCCCAAGCTGCCAAATGCTCCTCATATGTTAACCCCTTCATTGCCGGAATCATCCTTGTGAACCTCCTCTGAGCTCTCTTCAATGACATTTTTTCTGAGATATGGTGCCCAAAACTGTTGACAATACTACAAATGTGGCCTGACTAGTGTCTTATAAAGCCTCAGCATTATCTCCTTGCTTTTATATTCTATTCCTTTTGAAATAAATTCAACATTGCATTTTCCTTCTTTACCACAGACTCAACCTGTAAATTAATCTTCTGGCAGTCTTGCACAAGGACTCCTGAGTTCCTTTGCACCACTGATTGAATCTTCTCCCCATTTAGACAACAGTCTACACTATTGTTCCTTTTACCAAATGCATTATCATACATCTCCCATGTTTTTGCCCATTCTTCTAATTTGTCTAAATCCTGCTGCAGTTGCATTGCTTCCTCAGTACTACCTACCCCTCCAACTATATTTGCATCATCTGCAAACTTTGCCACAATGCCATCAACGACAAGCAATGTGAAAAGTAATGGTTCTAATACTGACCCCTGAGGAACACCACTGGCATCCAACCACAAAAGGCCCCCTTTATTCCCACTTGCTGCCTCCTGCCTACCTGTCAGCCATTCCTCAATCCATGCCAGTATCTTTCCTGTAACGCCATAGGATTTTATCTTGCCAAGCAGCCTCATGTGTGGCATCTTATCAAATGCCTTCTGAAAATCCAAGTATGTGACCTCCACTGCCTTTCCTTTGTCCACCCTGCTTGTTAATTCCTCGAAGAACTCTAACAGATTTGTCAGGCAAGATTTTCCTTCACAGAAATCATGCTGACTTTGACTTATTTTATCATTAGCCTTCAAGTACCTTGAAACCTCATCCTTAATAGTTGACTCCTTCCCAACCACTGAGGCTAGGCTATCTAGCCTATAATTTCCTTTATTTTGCCTTTGTCCCTTCTTAAAGAGTGGAGTGACATTTGCAATCTTCTAGTCGTCTGGGACCATGCCAGAATCAAGAGATTCTTGAAAGATCATGAGCCATGCATCCATTATCTCTTCAGCAACCTCTCTCAGGACTCGGGGAAATAGTCCATCCAGGTGACTTATCCAAAGTAAGAGCTTTGAATTTGCCGAGCACCTTTTCATTTGTATTGATAATAGAATTCACACATTTCTGGCATACTGCTAGCATCTTCCACAGTGAAGGTAGATGCAAAATACCTATCAAGTTCATTTGCCATTTCTTTGTGCCCCATTACTACCTCATCAGTATCATCCAGTGGTCCAATATCAACACTCACTTCCCTTTTGCTTTTTATATAAATGAATAAAACTTTTAGTAAAACACACAAAATGCTGGAGGAACTCAGCAGGCCAAGCAGCATCTGTGGAAAAAAGTACAGTCGACATTTCGGGTCAAAACCCTTCGGCACGACCCGCTAGCCTGCTGAGTTCCTCCAGCGCTTTGTGTGTGTTGCTCGGATTTCCGGTATCTGCAGATTTTCTCTTGTTTGTGATCTTAAAACTTTTAGTATCCAGCTTTACATTATTGGGTAGTATGCCCTCATATTTCATCTTTTCCCTTCTTATAGCTTTTTCAGTTACCTTTTGTTGGATTTTAAAAGTTTCCCAATCATCCAACTTTCCCTTTACTTTTGCTACCTTATATGCTCTTTCCTTGGCTTTTATGCAGTCCTTAACTTCCTTTGTCAGCCACTGTTGCCTACCCCTGCCGTTTGAGTACTTCTTCCTCTGGGACATATCTATCTACACCTTGAGAACTTTTCCCAGAAACTTCAGCCATCTCTGCTCTTCCGTCATCCCTGCTAGTATCCTCCTCCAAACCACCTGGGAAAGTTCCTCTCTCATGCCTCTGTAATTCCCTTTATTCCATTGCAGTACTGATACATATGAGTTATGTTTCTACCTCTCAAATTGCAGCATGAATTTAAGCATATTATAATCACTGTCTCCTAAGGCTCCCTTATATTAAACTCCCTAGTAAGGTCTGGGTTATTACACAACACCCAAGCTAAGACAGCCTTTCCCCGGGTAGGCTCAAGCACAAGCTATTCTAAATAGCCATCCTGTAGGCAATCAACAAATTCCCTCTCTTGCAATTCGGCACCAACCTGATTTTCCCAATCCCCTTGGCTATTGAAGTCCCCCGTTACAATTATGTCATTACCCTCACTACATGCCTTTTCCTTTTCCATCTCCCTTTGCAATCTCAACCACACATCTTGGCTACTATTTGGAGGCCTATATATGACTCTCATAGTTGTTTTCTTACTCTTGTAATTTCTTAACCCCACTGACAAATATTCAACATTCTCTGACCCTATGTCACCTCTTTCTAAGGATGTAATTTCCAGTTAGCCACGGTATCATCCAGATCATTGATATACATGACAAACATCAAAGGACCCAGCACACTACAGGTCACAGACCTCCAGTCAGAACTACTCTCTGGCTTTCCCCACAAAGCCAACTTCCAATCCAATTTACTACTTCATCCTAAGCGCCGAGTAACTGAACCTTCTTGACCAGCCTCCCATGCAGGACCTTGTCAAGTGCCTTACTAATGTCCATGTAGACAACATCCACTGCCTTTTCCTTCATACACTTTCCTGTTAACTTCATCAGTCCATGTCAATCCAAATAGCCATAGTCATAGTCATAGTCATAGTCATACTTTATTGATCCTGGGGGAAATTGGTTTTCGTTACAGTTGCACCATAAATAATAAATAGTAATAAAACCATAAATAGTTAAATAGTAATATGTAAATTATGCCAGTAAATTATGAAATAAGTCCAGGACCAGCCATTGGCTCAGAGTGTCTGACCCTCCAAGGGAGGAGTTGTAAAGTTTGATGGCCACAGGCAGGAATGACTTCCTATGATGCTCTGTGTTGCATCTCGGTGGAAGGAGTCTCTGGCTGAATGTACTCCTGTGCCCAACCAGTACATTATGTAGTGGATGGGGGACATTGTCCAAGATGGCATGCAACTTGGACAGCATCCTCTTTTCAGACATCACCGTCAGAGAGTCCAGTTCCATCCCCACAATATCACTGGCCTTACGAATGAGTTTGTTGATTCTGTTGGTGTCTGCTACCCTCAGCCTGCTGCCCCAGCACACAACATCAAACATGATTGCACTGGCTACCACAGACTCGTAGAACATCCTCAGCATCGTCCAGCAGATGTTAAAGGACCTCAGTCTCCTCAGGAAATAGAGATGGCTCTGACCTTTCTTGTAGACAGCTTCAGTGTTCTTTGACCAGTCCAGTTTATTGTCAACTCGTATCCCCAGGTACTTGTAATCTGCCACCATGTCCACACTGACCCCCTGGATGGAAACACTGGTACCTTAGCTCTCCTCAGGTCTACCACCAGCTCCTTAATCTTTTTCACATTAAGCTGCAGATAGTTCTGCTCACACCTTGTGACAAAGTTTCCTACCACAGCCCCGTACTCAGCCTGATCTCCCTTGCTGATGCATCCAACTATGACAGAGTCATCAGAAAACTTCTGAAGATGACAAGACTCTGTGCAGTAATTGAAGTCCGAGGTGTAAATGGTGAAGAGAAAGGGAGACAAGACAGTCCCCTGTGGAGCTCCAGTGCTGTTGATCACTCTGTCGGACACACAGTGTTGCAAGCACACGTACTGTGGTCTGCCAGTCAGGTAATCAAGAATCCATGACACCAGGGAAGCATCCACCTGCATCGCTGTCAGCTTCTCCCCCAGCAGGGTAGGGCGGATGGTGTTGAACGCACCAGAGAAGTCAAAAAACATGACCCTCACAATGCTCGCTGGCTTGTCCAGGTGGGCGTAGACACGGTTCAGCAGGTAGACGATGGCATCCTCAACTCCTAGTCGGGGCTGGTGGCAAACTGGAGGGGATCTAAGTGTGGCCTGACCATCGGCCGGAGCAGCTCCAGAACAAGTCTCTCCAGGGTCTTCATGATGTGGGAGGTCAATGCCACCGGTCTGTAGTCATTGAGGCCACTGGGGCGTGGCGTCTTTGGCACAGGGACGAGGCAGGACATCTTCCACAGTACAGGAACCCTCCGGAGCCTCAGGCTCAGGTTGAAGACATGGTGAAGTACTCCACATAGCTGAGGGGCACAGGCTTTGAGCACCCTGGTACTAACACCATCCAGTCCTGCAGCCTTGCTTGGGTTGAGATGTTTCAGCTGTCTTCTCACCTGTTCAGCTGTGAAGCCCACCGTGGTGGTTTCGTGCGGGAAAGGGGTATAGTCATGAGAGCAGGGTGGGGGACTGTGAGGAGGGGTAGGAGGGGAGAGTGGAATATGTGTTGGTTGGGGGCCGACAACAGATGGTTCATGTGGGGGATGGGCAGGGGCCACGATGTCAAATCTGTTAAAGAACAGGTTAAGTTCATTGGCCCTGCCCACCCTGCCTTCAGCTGCCAAATGCTTACATATCTGGTCCCTTAGAATACCTTCCAAAATAGGCGGGAGGAGGAGAAGATGGCGGTGTGACGCAGCTCGCAGTGGCCACTCCGGTGGTCATGTCTGTTATTTGTCAAATAGGGTACTGTGCATGATCCTCATTTGATGGAGACGGATGTGAGATTACGGAGGAACATCTGGTGAAACTTCTGAAATGCCTGCTTCATTGCTGCTGCTACTGTGTGGTCCGGAATCTCCAGAGGAGAAGGCCCTGAGTCCTCGGTTTTGCTTGTTGCTCGGCGGCCGGGGCGGGGTTGAAGCTTTCGGCAGAGTAGGTGCTCGGAGAGGCTGTGTCGGAGGGGCTAGTCGGAGGCTTGAAGTTTTCGGACGGACTCAGTGTCTGCTGTGGTCAGGTGCTTCCAATGGTGCTGTATCGGCAAGTTGGTGGCACTTGGAGGTTCATGGCAGGGAGAGTTCCTCCCTTCTGCCGCCTGCGTGAGATGATGAGTCTATCGGGACTTTTAAGACATTTTTTTTACCGTGTCCATGGTCTGCTCTTTATCAAATTATGGTATTGCTTTGCACTGTTGTAACTATGCGTTATAATTATGTGGTTTTGTCAGTTTTAGTCTTGGATTGTCCTGTGTTTTCTTGTCATATCATTCTGGAGGAACGTTGTATCATTTTTTAATGCATGTATTTCTAAATGACAATAAACGAGGACTGAGTGTCCTCATAATCTAAAAAAAAACTGATTATATATTACTCACACATCAGTTGCAAATCAGAAAATGTCCTTTGACCTGCTTGATGTAAGATTGTTCATCTTTTCTAGCCAGTGCAGTGAGTATAAGAAGACCTCAATGACAGAACTGATTGTTCCTGAATACTGTAATAGTGTAATGGTGTAACAGTCCTGGTTAAGATTTCTATTGTTATGCGGTAGGTATTTCATTTTAGCAATTTTCTGTAAAAGCAGTGTGTTCTACTGGTACAATGTTCTGGTTTTGGCTAAAAATAAGGAGATATGTTGTTCAACTTATGAATGTTGTGTCAACAAATTAGGATAGTGGGATCAGGAGAAGATTCTAGAGAGAGCTGGGCGGAGAGAGATTTGTGACGGACAGTGGTCGGGTTTGTGGTTATTTGGTTGGGGAAGCGGAGAGGAGAGAATCCGGGAGGACACCTGGAGGATCCAGTGTGAAGTGGCGACCCTAAGGCAAAGAGTGCTTCATGAGATGATGGAGGCTGTAAAGAGAAGTTCTTCCTGTGATTGGCGGTGAGAATTTAGCACCGTGAGTAAAGCAGTGCAGTTAACCATTACAGACACGATAAGAACTCCAAAGTTGTGTGCACATTTAGACTAGTTTAATTGTAACGGGCTCTTCTACTTTTTTTCTTTTCTTTTTCTGATTAACTTTTGATAAAGCTGAAATTGATAAATACACTTTTGTTATAATTTTATACAGTGCACAATCTGTTATTTTTTGTCAATTGATAATGTTTATGGGCAGTATTTACGCAGCATTTGTTCAAATTGAGGTTCCTTAAATCAGGATTCCCAATGTTCCAGCTTGGTTGAAACCCCAGTCATACCGACCTAAAATGCATATTATTTATGAAATGTGGCTTATCAGCACTGAGTCATGTGGCTGTTAGCAGAGTTAACTAACAAGCTGAGTTTGTATACGAGCCAAGGTGAAAGAGTTACAATAGCAAGAGAGAGAAAGAGAGGGAAAGGGAGGGATACAGAGAGAAATAGAGAGAGAGAGGGGGAGAGGGGACAGAGTGAGAAAGGGAGGCAGAAAGAGAGTGAGAAAGAGAAAGATTGACAGAGACAGGCAAAGAAAGAGAGCAAGAGAGAGAGAGAGAGAGAGATAGATCGAGAGAGAAAGAACAATGGAGTAGGGGAACCAGGGGATGGTTGAAGAAGAACAGACTTAATTGCAATTCCAAAAACAGTAAAGAAAGTAAGTAATTCTATGATCAAATAGGAGGACTTGGAGAGTGTGAAGATATATAGCTTTGAGGAATTGGACGGGACTGGTGGACTTAGCTTGGAACATCTTGCTCCTCAAGGGATTTACGTTCATGCAATCTGTCACACTGATCCAATAATGTACTGCACAGAATTTGTGCTGTGAGGTTCTACTCACACCCGCAACTTAACAGCAATGTATCAGAGCATGTAAAAGGCGGAATGTATTTGTGTGTGTGTGTGTGTGTGTCTGTGTGTGTGTGTGTGTGTGTGTGTGTGTGTGTGTGTGTGTGTGTGTGTATGTAAATGTGTGTCTGTGTGTGCGTCTGTTTGAATGAGTGAGTGATTAAATGTATGTGTGTGTTATTGTGTCTATATTTGTTGGTTGCATGTGTGTGTGAGTGAGTGTGTATGTGTGTGTGTGTGTGTGTGTGTGTGTGTGCGTGTGTGTGTGTGTGTGTGCCTACGTAAGTGTATGTGTTTGTGAGTGTGAGTATGTGCTTGAGTGAATGTGTGTGTGTGGTGTATCTGTGTGTGTGTGTGTGTGTGTGTGCGTGTATGTTTGTATCTCCTTTGCCCTCCCTAGTTACTAGTTTATTTTGCTTCACATCATATTCTTGTCTGTTCCAGCATTACTTCTTCATTACTGTATAGCCTTTACAATCTTTAAGTCAGTAGCTGTGCAACAGTGTGCTGATAGATTAACAAAAGTTTAAATTATTCTCCTCCCCTTTATTAATCAACCATCCTGCACCCCCGAGTTTATTCTGCGTTGTATAGCAATAAGTAAGTGAAAGTGTAAACAGGCCCTTCCAGCCCACTAAGCCATGGTGACCAGCCACCCAGCAATTTAACCTAGCACAATCACAGGACAATTTTACATTGAACAATTGTAACCAGTACTAACAATACTAACCAGTATGTCTTTGGACTGTGGTAGGACACTGGAGCACCTGGAGAAAATCCACACACTCATGGCAAGAAAGTACAAACTTTCTAGTACGGTATGCTACCGTGCTGCCCCAGTAAGTGTTTGATTCTGGAATCCAAAGTTAGTTTTACTGTTAACGGTTTCTGTAGGATGGCACATTCAGAGAAATGCAACAATGAAAACTGATGAAGGGTCTCAGCTTGTAACATCGACTGTTCATTTTCCACCAGAGATGCTGCCTGACCTGCTGAGTTCCTCAAGCATTTTTTGTGTATTTCACAAGATTTCCAGCATCTGTAGAATCTCTTGTGTCTTTACATCTAAGACTTAATTAATTACAGTAGTTTTCTGTCTAATCACATGTGCAGAGAGGTGTATAAGGCTGTTCCAAAATTGATTTTGGTTAGATCAGCTTTGTCTGATGTCCTGGTGTGCACCAGTTCCAATAAATCACACATTGTTCAGACAGCAACTTTGTTTTGCCTTTCTCGTTCATTTCTACAAACTACCAGAGTATGACTTGGTGCCCCCCCCCACCCCCCACCCCATGAAGATCACAGCAACCCATTCACTACCATAAGTAATACCTGAGAAATTCAAGTATTTTCAGGTACAATGTACAAAGAATGTATGATAATCTCTCTTTTTGCACTCCACAGAATCCTTTGGTGAATTATCTTTGACAGGACAAGGATACAATGAACCTGAGAAATTATGGTCTGCAAGATCAAGGGAAAGGCTTCGTATTCTGATGAAACCATTAAAACAACATCACTTTGAAGCATAGCTTGAGATATTGGTCAATCAGTGAACCAAAATAAAATGATTAACTAGTTCTTGTCACATTGCCATTTGAGAGAATTTACTGTGCAATAATCAGCTATTCCATATCCTACAGCACAATGATAGGCAGTGAGAAGAGATCCTCGACCTCATCAGGCAAATACTGTTACAGTGAGCAAGAGAATCAGAAAGGGAAACAGTATGGAGACTGGTCCTTCAACTCAATCAGTCCACGATAAACAGCAACCGCCAAATTACTCTAATGCTGTATTATCCCATTTTTAATTTACAGTCAATAAAAGACAATAGCATAGATATGGCCATTGGTTTATTAGTATAGAGGAGTCAATACAGGTACACCAGATATACTAGATTGGCTGTAAATTATTCTAGGATCAAATCCTGACAAACACTACCAATATCCACATATGCTCTTTATTTATTTTTTTCCATCCTTCCTACTTTCTTTCCTTTCTTCCTTTGTTTCCTCATTCCATCCTCCCTTTTTCTCTTCCTTCCTTCTTTCTGTCCTTCTTTCGAAAGAAGAATCTATATTTCTTTAACCATGTTCCTCAGTAAGACATCTTAAGATGTCAACAAACTTTGCCACCAAACTACAAGTTCTTTTCGACCAGTGACCAGAAGCCTCTAGTCCCCTTTAACTCTTTCCCCACTCCCCTTAACCCTCTGCCTTTCAGCCTTCAAGCTGATGGCTTGAACATTGATTTCTCTAATTTCAGGTAATCCCCTCCATGCCCCTCCTTCATCATTTCTCATCCCCTTTTCCCTCCCTCACCTTATCTCCTTGCCTGCCCATCGCCTCCCTCTGGTGCTCTTCTCCCCTTTTCTTTTTTCCATGGCCTTCTGTCTCTTTTGCCAATCAACTTCCCAGCTCTTTACTTCATCCTTCCCCTCTAGGTTTCACCTAACACCTTGTATTTCTCTCTCCCCTCCCCACAGCTTTTAAATCTCTATCCTCTGCTTTTTTTCTCCAGTCTTGCTGAAGGGTTTCTGCCTGAAACGTCAGCTGTACTCTTTTCGATAGCTGGTGCTTGGCCTGCGGATTTCCTGCAGCATTTTGTGTGTGTTGCTCAGATTTCAAGCACCTACATATTATCTCTTGTTTTCTTTCTATCTGGATGACTAACTCTGGATTCTATATCTATGGTGCATTAATAAGTATTGGTAAGGTCTGACAGGGACCTGTCAAAGTTTAGCCTACTGTTCATCACCTTTCTTGACTGTGGCATCTACATGGTTGGACTGGAACAGGCTTTTGGTGAAGTTCACTCCTGGGAACTTGAAGTTTTCAACCCTCTTGACCATTCATGGAGAAAGCATGTGAACCACCTCCCTTTCCTGAATCAATGATCAAATTTTACTTAAAAGGTTGAAAAAGTATAGAGACAATTTACAAGGGTGTTGCGACAACTGGGGGACCTGAGTATATTGAATATATTAGGACTTCATTCCTTGGAACATAGAAGATTGAGGGGAGGTTAGATAGAGATATACAAAATTATGAGAGGTAGAGATAGTATAAATGCAAGCTGGATTTTTCCACAGAGGTTGGGTGGAACTACAACTAGAGGTTATGGGTTAAGGGTGAAAGGTGAAAAGTTTAGGGGGAACATGAGAAATTTCTCTCTCAGTGGCTCGTGAGAGTGTGGAACAAGCAGGCAGTGGAAGTGGTGCTTGTGAGCTCAATTTCAATGTTTAAGAGAAGTTTAGATAGGTATATGGATAGTTGGAGTATGGATAGCTATGGTCCGGGTACAGGTCGATGGGACTAGATGGTTTAAAAAGTTCAGCATGGACTAGATGGGCTGAAAGGCCTGTTTCTGTCCTGTACTTTTCTATGACTTTATTACTTTAAAGCTGAATTTACAGAGGTGGGCTGCTTGAGGAAGGAGGACAAGAGATTTAGTCACTGCCTGTTCAACTTGAGTTATTTCTTTGTTTTCCTGTGAGCGTCTGCAGAAGATGAATCTCAAGATTGTATATGGTATACACACTCTGATAATGACTTTACTTTGAACTTTGAACTACTGGAACTATTAAAGGACAATTATGGAGCTGGTTCAAGCTTTCAACCCCCGGCCCAATGCAAACTCACCGAACAAAGTGACCACACTGTCAAGAATAGAGTATAATTAAGCCACAGTGCCCTCCGTGTCTGTGAGGCTGTCGAAGATACCAATCATCAACAGGGCTATGTACGGAAGCACCTAATGGATTCAATAAAATCGTTCCAAATTATAAATGTTTTAACAGCAAGCTGAATCGTTTTTCTTAATTCATTCTGGATGCAGCTAAGTGGTGCAAATGTCTCCATTTTGCCCTTGGCAATGTAAAAATCTATTCCACTAGACGAACACCATTAATACTTCCTGATTCTCATAAACCACATTCTTATATTGATTTGCAAAAAAAAAAGGTATCTTCCCCAGTACTCTGTTAATTCTGTTCTCCAATGGCTTGTATTATGTGTTTGTGGGCCAAATGAAAGGGGAAGGAGAGAGAACAAGTGAGAGATAGAGAACCAGTGAGAAAGAGAAAAGAGAGAGAGAGAATGCCAACATTCTTTTACAGTCACCACAAGCCTTATCAGGGGTGGTATTGTCTGTAACTGAATCTGTTATTTCTTGTACGATCAGCTGCCTGCTGCTTGTTGTCTCCTATCACAATACGAATGAGAGATCTTATCATAAAATATAACAGAGGTTAAGAAAAAATCTTCCGACTTTGAATGCCTGGACTACAAGACAGATGGTATTAAATGGCAATAACACGGGTCTACTGTTTGCCTCTGGAAGCACCCATTATTTAGACAGCAGGATTATCTCTGAACATGTAACATGCCTTTTTTTTAGGAAGTTATGTTGCAGCTTTATAAAATTATAGTTAGGCTGCAACTGAAGCATTGCATACAGTTCTGGTGCCTCATTATAGGAAGGCTTTGGAGAGGGTGCAGAAGAGGTTTAACAGGATGCTTCCTGGATTAGAGGGCATGTGTTGTAATGAGAGGTTTGACAAATTTTTGTTGTTTTCCTGAAGCAGTGAAGGCTGAGGGGAGATCTAATAGGGATTTACAAGACTATGAGGGGCATAGATAGAGTAGACAGACAGTATATTTTCCCCAGGCTTGAAATGTCTAATACAGTAGAGCATGTAATTAAGGTGAGAGGAGATATGAGGGGCAAATATTTTACACAGAGAGTGATGGATGTCAGGAATGCACTGCCTGAGGTGGTGGTAGAGGCAGATACATTAGGGACTCTTAAGACTTGTTTGGATAGTAGTATTTAATATTTCTGTAATATATGAGTAATATTGTAAACACAGTATATTGTTTGATTAAGCATTCTTTGTTTAAATAATTCATTGTAGGTTACATGTAAAAGTACGTGAATGCATACGTTATCATGCCACATCTTATCTGTGTATCTCACTAATGTAAAAATGGATTAAGGATAGACCTTTATCCCTAGGTTCTCATGTTTTATTTTTAATTAGTTTCACATTTTGGGACTGCAGAATGAACAGTAGTGATGAACAAGTTTTAAAATTAACTTGAGATGACTACCTAGCTGTCAAAGCACAGCAAGTCTTTCAAGTTAAAAGACACACAGCACATTTTTTTTTCACAGGGGGAGAGAAAGACAGTCAAGTTGAAAAAGAGGCAGAAAATGGACAAAATTCACAGGATCATAAGCAATGAGTATTAGGTGATAATAATAATAATTTTATAAAAAGAGCAGAAATGGTGGGCTATATCGGAAAGATAGATGCATTAGATTGCACAAAGGATAACAGGTTCATGTCTTCTCAGCAAATTGAGTAGCATTTTGAAGCAAATTAAATAGCCAATGAGAAACGAATGCCAGTTTTACTTAGTGCAATTTTTGGAACAACATACAGTTTGCTTAGAAGTTTGACTGCTCCAATAAAGTAGCCAAGATGGGCTTAGCTAATATCATGAAAGTAATGCAGGAACATTTAGAACCAAAACCATTGCTAATTGTAAAACACTTTAGCTTTCTTAAGTAGAATCCCATGGAAGGAGAGTCCATTTCAGCTTACGTGGCTGAATTGAAGAGACTGTCTGGGCATTGTCAGATTAGTGATGCACTGAGAGATCATTGTTTGTGGAAACTTATAAGGAAGCATTCAGAAATGGCTCCTAACTAAAGCACAACTCAAAAGAGCAGATGATATTGCTGCTTCAATGGAAACAGCAGACAGAGATGCAATATAGTTGCAGTCAGGAATGAAAGTGAGCATGAAACAAAATTGCAATACCTAAACAGAAACCTGCCTGCTAAACAAATTGTGTTACCATTGTGTTAGGGGCTCATGTACACCAGAACAATGCAGGTTTAAGGTTGAAATTTTCAGAAAATGTAACAAAGTATAACACGTGCAAAGAGCATGTCAGGCAGACAAAAATAAATGGACTACACAGAGAAGAGAAAAAGACTAAAAAGTCAAGTTGCAGTTTCAAAATGAACACTGTTCTGCACGCTGTTGATGAAAAATCTGATAATGATGAGAATGGCACATGACTAGGTAGCCTTAAGAATTACAACGTGAAAACTAACAGGAGACAAGCAATGCATCAGAAATGAACAGCAGATTAATTAACATGGAATTGGACACTGGCTCAGTTGTTTCAGTCATTCCAAAAATCAGTTTGGATGACATTTCAAAGATAGTGAACTGAAGCCTGCAGATATCCAACTGAGAACCTATACTGGAGAAAAGATAACTCATGTGCGAAAGACATTTGTATTGTATCAATGAAATATAACAAACAATAAGCTATACCAGGCTTATATGTGGTAAGAACAGGAGAGCCAGCATTGTGAGGCTGACTGAGACAACTTGCAACTTGATTGGAGATCCATCCACCATTTACCTGTCACATCCCCTGCAACAGATTCAACTGAAAGCAAGTTAAGAAAGATAGTATCCATGACAGTGTTCAAGGATGGCATTAGAAAACTCCAACATATCAAAGGTAAAGTAGGCTTAAATTAACGCCACACCCAAGTTTTACAAAGGCCATCCAGTTCCGTATACCATCTGTGATAAAGTAGCCAGTGAGCTTGTTTTCATGGAGGCTGAAGGTGTCATGGTCCGGATCGGGGTCCCTTTAAATTTACCTTGTTTATGTTACGATCCGGACCATTGATTCCCTGTTTTCCTGTGTCCCTCGACTTTGGTGATTAGAGGCAATTAACTTTCGGCTGAACCGGTAGTTTATAGTCTCCAGCTTTCAGCTTTTCGGCGCGGGAGCGTCTGCAAAGTCATCAAAGGTACGGTATGCCAATGTCATCTGGCCAGAGCAAGCCTAGTGTCTGCCGAAGCGAGTGCCGGTAATTCGTCCTTCCTCACCGGAGCAACCCAATCCAATTACCTCGCCAAAGCGAGCCTGCAAAGTTTCCTCATCAAGGTGGATCCATCAGTTAACCCACCGGATGGAATCAAGAACCGCAGTCTACCATTCCCGGGTTGAGTTGAGAGCTCGCCACTACTCAAAGGCTCCAAGTCAAGTCCTGGCTCCGGGGACATTCAAGCACCAAGTCAAGTCCTGTCCCTGGTGGCATTCAAGCACCGTCAAGTCCTGGCCCTGGCGGCTTCCTAGTTCCGAGTCAAGTCCTGGCCCTGGCGGTCTGTGATTCCTGTCCTACCCCCTTGTCTGAATCCCTTCTCTGCCCCTCTCGCCTCTAGCCCTCGTCTGCATCCCCCGCCTGCACTTTGGTCTAGTTCCATCACCGGAGCTAGATAGTTACTGTCTGGTGTTCATTCGTGTTGGTCTTGTCTTGTCTGGTCCTCGCCTCCGTGGGGGTAAGTCTGGCCGTCTTGCCGTTGCCCCATGGGGAGTCATGTCTTGTCTTGTCTTGTCCTCGCCTCCATGGGGTAGGTCAGGCTGTCTTGCTGTTGCCCCGCGGGGGGGTCATGTTCTGTCTTGTCTCGTCCTCGCCTCCATGGGGTAGGTCAGGCCATCTTGCCGTTGCCCCGTGGAGGGTCATGAGTCCCGGCCCTATGTCCTGTACCCAAGGAGGGGTCCCGACTCTGTGTTCTGTGTATGTGTCCATGGCTCCATGTACCTGCTCTCCCGAGACCGAGGCTCTGTGTTCCCATGTTCCTCCTCTGCCTAGCCCATGTCATGTCCTTGCCTGGTTCTGGGGTCCAAGCCCGAGGCAAGACCCAGGTACTGGGTCCTTGCCCAGTCTCTGGCTTGGAGACCATACCCCAGCCTCTTCATGTCTCCTCTAGTTCTGGGAGCTGATTCTGAGTCCTAGCCCAGACCCTTGGCCCCAGATTAAACATAGTCCTCAGTCCTTGTCCAGTTCACTACTCCTGCTCCTGCCTAGTTCTCCTGATATCGAACAATAAACTAAATTTAATTAACCTCACAAGATGTGTCTTGCATTTGGGTCCACCTTGCTCCCAATGCCCCCGCCATTGTGACAGAAGGCATTCTTTCCAAGATTGAGTGGAGCCTATGGGCAACACTGTTGGTCCCAGCAGCCAAGAAGAATGGGTCTGTCAGGATCTTTGGTGATCTAAGGTCACCATAGTCATAGTCATAATCATAGTCATACTTTATTGATTCGTTACAGTTGCACCATAAATAATGAATAGTAATAAAACCATAAATAATTAAATAGTAATATGTAAATTATGCCAGTAAATTATGAAATAAGTCCAGGACCAGCCTATTGGCTCAGGGTGTCTGACCCTCCAAGGGAGGAGTTGTAAAGTTTGATAGCCACAGGCAGGAATGACTTCCTATGACGCTCTGTGCTGCATCTCGGTGGAATGAGTCTCTGGCTGAATGTGCTCCTGTGCTCATCCAGTACATTATGTAGTGGATGGGAGACATTGACCAAGATGGCATGCAACTTGGACAGCATCCTCTTTTCAGACACCACCATCAGAGAGACCAGTTCCATCCCCACAACATCACTGGCCTTACAAATGAGTTTGTTGATTCTGTTGGTGTCTGCTACCCTCAGCCTGCTGCCCCAGCACACAACAGCAAACATGTTAGCACTGGCCACCACAGAGTTGTAGAACCACCCTCAGCATCATCCGGCAGATGTTAAAGGACCTCAGTCTCCTCAGGAAATAGAGACGGCTCTGACCCTTCTTGTAGACAGCCTCAGTGTCCTTTGACCAGTCCAGTTTATTGTCAATTCGTATCCCCAGGTATTTGTAATCCTCCACCATGTCCACACCGACCCCCTGGATGGAAACAGGGGTCATCGGTACCTTAGGTCTACCACCAACTCCTTAGTCTTTTTCACATTAAGCTGCAGATAATGTGACAAAGTTTCCTACCATAGCCCTGTACTCAGCCTCATCTCCCTTGCTGATGCATCCAACTATGGCAGAGTCACCTGAAAACTTCTGAAGATGACAAGACCATCAACCCAGTACTGAAAGTAGATTGATATCCACTGCCCAGGATAGAAGATATCTTTGCAAACCTTTCTGGAGGAAAACACTTCAGCAAAGTACACTTAGCTGAGGCCTACTTTCAGATGTAAAGACTCATAAAGTGTTATACCAATATAAAAGGCTAGTTTTCGGAGAGGCATCTGAACTTGCACTCAGGAAGAATGCTATGGACCAGATGCTGCAAGGTTTCCCAGGCTCTCATTGTTACCTGCATGACATTATTGCTGCTGGTTAGGATTACAAGGAACATCTCCAAAATATCAAGACAGTGTTAAAAAGATTAGAAGACAATAGGCTCAGAGCATGATGCAATGACTGTGAATTCTTTAAACCAAACATCACTTACTGTGGTTACATCATTAATGTACAAAGTTTCACACAAGTGTGCTGAGAAAATTCAAGTAGTGGTGGATGTCCCAAGGTCAAAGGATGTGTCACAGCTGTGGTTCTTTTTAGGAATTGTCACTTACTATAACAGGCTCTTGCCAAACCTGGTTACTGAGCTCCACCCCTTGAACTCATTACTACAGACATGGAATAAATAGCAATAGACAAAGCAGTTTGAGATGGCTTTCAAAAGGTAAAGGAAATGGTGACATCAAACATTGTACTCACATATCTTGATCCACATCATCCTGTGAAGCTTTCCTGTGATGCCTCACCTCATGTCACATGCTGTGAGTGATGGAAATGAGCACTCCATAGCCTTTACATCATGTTCCCTTACCACTGCAGAGAAACATTAAACGCAGATTGACAGAGAAGCCTTGAGTCTCATTTCAACCAGTACTTGTATGGGAGAGAGTTCATCCTCATTACTGATCATCAACCACTGGTGTCCATTTTCAGTCCACAGACGGGTGTTCCACTAATAGCAGCAGCATAAAGGCAGAGATAGGCTCAGTTTCATGGAGGGCACAATTGCAAGATCAAATTCAAAAGGATGGTTGATCATGGAAATGCTGATGGATTGTTCCATTTATCCTTGGAAATAGAAATACCTGAAGAGTTTACAAAAGTAGACTCTCCTCGTAATGTTTTCTGTCTACTGTTAATTGAATGTCTCTCTGTTATGGCAGAGATTGATACAAAAGGAAACCATAAAAAAAAAACACAATGCCTCAGGTCTGCATGGCCACCCAAAATACCTGAAATGTGCAGCAGAAGTTGCAGTTTCCCCATTTTTATCAGCACCGGGATGAACTTCCGCTTGACAGGTGTTGCCTTTTGTGGGGATTGAGAGCTGTTGTACCATCCTGTCTGAGAGCTAAGTTGTTGGAGGAGCTACACGCTGGTCATCCTGGCATGAACAAAATGAAAGCGTTGGCTCAACGCTTTGTCTGGTGGTCAGGGATAGTTCAGCAGATCAAGTAGATAGCTATGCACTGTTTGGGATACCAAAAAGTCCAGAAGATGCCAAGTGCAGCACCTCTCCGTCCCTGCGAATGGCCTGCATTGTCCTGGCAGAGGATTCTAGTGAATTTTTCTGGACCATTCATAGGTAAAAAATACCTTGGCAGCAGTGAATGCAGCTATCGAGTGGCCAGAAGTGATCTCTGTAGACTCCACTACAACCACGCACACTGTTGATGAGTTGTGAAGCCTCTCCTCAAGAACCAGTGTTCTGAAACACTTAGTAGTGACAATGGACCACAGTTTGTTGTAGGACAGTTTCAGTTATTCCTGAAAATGAATGGAATAAGATATATTATGTCTGCACCATACCACCCAGCTACAAGTGGATTCGCAGAAAGCTTTGTCCAGAATTTAAAAAATGCACTGCTAGCAATGTCAGCAGAAGTACTTTACTGACACTGAATCAGAAGATTGCCAATTTCCTCCTTGCATATTGCAATGCAGCACACTCCACAACCAACAACTGACCAGCTAAGTTGTTCCACGGTCCTTTGTGCTCATGTTTGGACCTTGAATCTCCTCAAACTCAATGTCAGAAGGAGTATGCAGGATAAACAGCTGAAGCAAATTGAGGCCTCATTAAACAAGGAAGTTTGATGTTTCCCTTCTGGACAACCAGTCTTGGTGAGGGACTACAGAGGTGATCAAATGTGGGCACCTGGAAAGATTAAGGACAGAACAGGACCATAATCCTACACAGTGAAGTTTGCGTCTGATGCCATCTGGAGACAAAACATTGATCAGTTGAGGTGAACAGAGTCAATGGTTAGAGAAAAAAAGGTGTGCAGAGCTGTCAGAACCACTTCCTGCAGTCCCAGAGTCAACTCCTACAATCACTATGGAAGAGGCCCAGAAACTGAGATGTCTCGCCAAGTTTCACCTACCCAGCAGAGTGACTGCCCCTTGTCAGGAAATATGTCATCCCGCAAGAATAAGAAATCCTTCACAGCAATTAAATCTTTAGGCTTGAGTAGGACAATTTAAAAATTGCAATGCTGTGGATGTCTATAAAGTATTATATAGTATATTCTGGCTGTGTGTGTGTATATATACTGTATAAGTTAAAATGCATTCTGTGTTGAGTTGGAGTTTACAGCTTAGCAGGGATGTGTGTTGTGTATTTAATACTTCAGTAATATTTGAGTAGTATTGTATACATATTGTTTAATTATTGACAATAGAAGGAGGAAACCAGAGGTTCATGAGCCAGTCCTCATCGGGGCATCAAAGGAGGAGAGGGTCAGCAACTTTAAATTTCTCGGTGTTATCATTTCAGAGGGCTGTTCTGGGTGTAGCATGTAACTGCAATTATGAAGAAGGCATGGCAGCATGTCAACTTCCTTCGAAATTGGTGAAGATTCAGCATGACATCTAATACATTCTTCTATAGATGAGTGATTGGGAGTACATTGACTGAATGCATCACAGCCTGGTATAGGAAAAACAATGCCCTTGAATGGAAAATCCTACAAAAAGTAATGGATACGGCCCAGTCCCTTATGGGCAAAGTCCACCCCACCACTGAGCACCTCGACACAAGCATTGTTGCAGGAAAGCAGCATCCATCATCAGGTATGCCCACCCCCTGCTGCCATCAGGAAGAAGGTACAGGAGCCTCAGGACTCACGCCACCAGATCCAGGAACGGTTATTTCCCCTCAACAATCTGGCTCTTAAACCAAAGGGGAAAACTTCACTCAACTGCACTCACCCCATCCTGAACTGTTTCCACAAACTAAGGGCTCACTTTCAAAGACTCTTCATCTCATGTTCTCGATATTTATTGTTTATTTATTTATTTATTTATTTACATACTTACTTTTCTTTCGTTTTTTCACAGTTTGTTGTCTTTAGCACGTTAGTTGCTTGCCCATCCTGTTGGGGGCAGTCCTTTATTGATTCTATTATGTTTCTTGGATTCAGTATAGATAGATAGATAGATAGATAGATATACTTTATTGATCCCGAGGGAAATTGGGTTTCGTTACAGCCGCACCAACCGAGAATAGAGCATAAATATAGCAATACAAAAACCACAAACAATCAAACAACAATATGCAAACTATGCCAGATGGAAAATTGTCCAGGACAAGTCTATTGGCTCAGGGTGTCTGACCCTCCACGGGAGGAGCTGCAAGTTCGATGGCCACAGGCAGGAACCACCTCCCGTACCGCCCAGTGTTGGATCTCGGTGGAATGCGGCCGAAGTCCAACAGTAAAAAGTTCAATATCTGGTCTACAAACACATTCCTCGATCATAATATGACCCAGATTGCACCATCTGTTGTTAACCAGAACAGTAAGCACCCAACTCCTTTATGCTTACCGCTCTCAGTGCACTTCTGGTCAGCCGGAATGGTCTGGAAGCCGTCCATGGAGAAGTTTTGATCGTGTATGTCCTCGTGCAGCCCCATTCCAGTGAAACACATAACACCGCACTCCGGAAATGTTCTCTGATGCCTGGCTAGCACCATGAACACGGCGCTATATTATGGTTTATATGTAAAAGTACGTGAAAAGCATATGTATTATGTCACTACATCATATGTGCACTCCTCACTAAAGTAAAAAACAAACTAAGGATTCGTATTTTCCTGGGTCCCCATGATTTTCTTTCGATTAGTATTAACTTTTGAAGTTACAAAGCATAATAGATAGGCATGTGAAAATGAGGAAAATGAAGGGTATGAGCATTGCATTAGCAGAACAGACCAGCTTAGTTGGCCATGCGATTGCTAATTTAATCGGCTTGGCACAACTTTGTAGGCTGAAGGGCCTGTTCCTTTGCTGTACAGTTCTATGTCCTACCTTCTTTTTCTGTTTATTATTCTGTCTTTTTTTTTTTATTTGCAACGCTGTGGACCTGTTGCATGCAGGACTTGGCAAATGCTTGATTAATCATAGTTGTCTATACTGTAATTTAGCTTTGAAGCGTAAACTGCAAACTTACTGTTTAATTTTATCTTTACCTTTTACAGTCCTATCTATAGTTTTTGCTGAACTTGCATTTCTGATAAGGCTTATAAATTGTAATGTGAAATAGTTTTCTTCGCCTTGATGGCTTCTACCTGTGGAGCATCACTGAATGTCATCAGATTGCTTTTGCGGCCTCGCTCTATCTCCCACACTCCTGCAAGCTTATTTAGCTATCAGTCACATACAGAGACACCTTTTTGGCTGGAATTTAGATAATGGATTAACTTCCCTCATTGCATATACTTCCATCTATCTTCTACTCTTTGCATTGTAGTGAAGAAAGATGGGTTTTCACTCATGAAATCAGAGGTAGGTGGCAGGGGTGTATCTATGGAAAATAGTGCCTATGGCAAGCACTGAAATTGCGCCCCTGTCCAAATCTGACACCCATCCTATAGATAACTTTACCATAATATCAGCTCAAAAATACAAGTCAAGCTCCTTAATATTTTAATTGACAAATTATGGCACTACATGAAAATTATAACTGCACCTTCCTTGCTTTCACTGATGCAAATTGGTCTATGATGTGATTAAAGTCAGTTTTTTCTGTTTCTTCTCTTTCTACACTCAGCAGAGCAAGATCACAGAGTCTGCCTTGAGCCATGGAGGCTCTCAAATATGAAAGTATTAGTTTTAACTTGCTGAATGATCTCTCACAGCTGGCGATGGAAACTGTGATGGTTAGCATTATCTGAATAGCAATGCAAAGAGAGGGGAGGACACTCTCATCTCTATACTGAACAACAAGTTCAAGAAGCTCTTCGGGTCTTGATATTTTTATGTTGACTTGTCTTGATAGCAACATTCTGCAATCCAAAATTTCTTCATATAGCTGCTGTCCATCAACATCAGAGCTGTACAATTCGCCCAAATTTTCGCACTTCTTCGCCACTACTGTCGGCGCCGTAACACAGTCCCTCAACATCGAGAAGGATCCCAAACTTGGCGTCAGTGTAGTGCAAATGAGCGAACCTTTCTTCCATTTCTCTGTGAAGACGGTCGAATGTACCCTTCATGACTCTTTCCATTTTCTCCTTAGCTGTTAACCCAGAGTCTCTCGAGCTCTCATCAGCCATTTGTTTCTTTCGTATCTAACATTTTTCAACTTCAATATTCCATTCTTGACAGAGATCGACTCCTTCTTCGAGTGACTCACTGACCAACACTTCTCTTTCATCATAGAAATTATCTCAGCGGGCTTTCAAATCCAGGGCAGCATCGTGGAAGTTCATGCTCGGATCCTGCAGCCGCTATTGAATACGGTCAATGCGAATGAGTACTTTGTTCCAAAATCCTAGCAAAATCAGAAAATCATAACTCAACATGCAGTTGTACAGCTGCCTTGCATCACTTCTTGTTTCACTAGTCTCGTTTTCATTGTCTATCATATCCTGGAGAACTTGAAGTATCTCCTCAAGGTACTTGTTGACGGGCTTCACTGCTTCTGTCCTTGCACTCCACCTGGTTTCAGACTCTGACTTAACAACCACAGGGATGGCGTTTTTGAGTTTTTCCCAGCGCTATGTTGAATGAGAGAAAAACACGTCGAGAGCTTCAATGTTTCCAAAAAACGTGACCGTCATTGTTTCCTGCTTGGTTGCATGTACACCCAACAATTTGAGTGAGTGATTGTCGCAATTCACAAACACTGCCAGCTTGCTTTTCTCACATTCTTTGATGAACACCACTTCTGTGTCCAGCCATCACAGCAGCGTTGTTATAGCACTGTGACCGACAATCTTGTAGCTCCATTTCGTCCTTCTCCAGCTGTTTCAATATGTCTTCAACCAAGCTCTCAGCATCTTTCTGACTTATCTGGATAAAACCAAGGAAGGACTCTCTAACACGGACTTTTTTCCTCTCAAAATCAACTTCCACATCGGCGGTCACTACTTCTGACATCTGCTCAGGAGCCGAGTCAAACATGAGACCATAGTACTTGGCTTTACGAATGCTTCTCAGTAAACTCTGGCGAACAGTGGATGCCATCATGTGGATGAATTCGTTCTGAACACCCGGTGAAAGATAAGACGTGGATCCAGGATGACTTTCCAAATGAGTGAGGTGTTCTTTTATGACAGGGTCAAAGATGGTCAGTAGTTTCAGTAAGCCAAGGAAATTTCCCACATTGGAGTCATCGTCTAGCTGAAGTGACTCCCTGTGTCCTTGCAAGGCCAAGTTCTGAGTCGCCAGGAATTTTATGCAGTGAAGGATTCTCTTCAAGATGTCATGCCATTTCTGCTTTTCCTTCTCAATCTGTGACTGAAATACTGCGTCAATAACTCCTCTGTTTCCAGCTAAATTTCTTTCCACTTCTTTCCACTGTGTGAAACATTCCTGATGATTCCTAGCACTTTTATGAACACTAATCTTTTCAGGTGCTTTCCACTGGTTGAATCCACTCTCCTGCTCCAATGAGGATTGATGGTCTGACCAGGAATAGAGAAGACAACAGATACAAAATGCAGACTTTTTAGAAGGGGAATAGACCAGCCATGAGCGAGTCACCTCCTCACCATGACCATTTCCCAATTTCCTCTTGGACCAAGTTTTGTTCATTGAGCAGTTATTTGTTGGTAGGAAAGGCTCCTCACTGTTCTGGAAATACTTCGAACCCAGCTTTACTATTTCTGTTCTCAACGTGTCAGGCAGAATTGCTTTTCCAGGATCCTTGTTGAACTTCAGAAGTCCAGTGTCATGCTGTTCAATCACTTCTGGTATGACAGTTCGAGGCCCTTTAACACCATCCAGTTCACTAGGTTCAGTGTCGTCAGTTTCAAACTCGTGAGGTAAAATCCCGTCAATAAACTTGACATCACCACCACCACCACCGTCTTCCCCTTCTGTCATGTCCACGTTCTCTGTGGCAGCCTCACTCTTAATCTCGTTATACTCGGATTTATCTGACTTGACTTCCTCCTCGGCTTGTGACGCATTTGTACTTGATCCACCTTCAGGTTCTAACAAACTTGTAGCAGATGCAGGCGTCTCCATGGAACGTGTCAATCTACTTGTTCCAGGCTTTTCAAAGAAGGGCATGAAGAACTTGCTTGACTTCTTGGCTTCCTCTGCCTCCAACTTTTGTCTCTTCTGTCCTTCAGCTCCCCTTTCCTTCTTCTTCGTGAAGAAACATTTCATGGTCTTCTTACAAAATGCACTCAAATAAGGCCATCCTAGTGCTTCTCACCCATGATAATCAAAGACAGATCATACATCTGAAGAAAACTCTTTTCTCACTATCCGAGGATGACTTGTCCGACTTTAATAGAAACTGCTCAGTGGCGCCTCACTTCAAGTGGCGCCCAGGGCATGTGCCATACCTATCATACTTTAGATACGCCACTGGCAGGTGGGTCTAAAACTTCAACACGGTCTGACAAATAATTGTTAATATTCACTTTTTAATTTTGTTTCAACTAATTCATGTTGTAATAACATTATTAGCAAGGGTTGTATGCTAGGTTAGCAATTAGTGTAATGCTGTACAGAACCAGCAACACAAATTCAATTTGCTCTGCCTCCAGTGCCAACTTATGAACCCTAACCTTTAAGTCTTCGGAATGTGGGAGGAATCCAGACCACATGGAGGGAACTCACATGGTCACGGGAAAAACGTACAAACTCCTTGCGGACTCCGGCAGGAATTGAACTCAACTGGTAATTGCTGAGACCGAAAAGCGTTGTGTTACTTGTAACTCTACCATGCCAACCTTGGTCATGTGGAGGATGCGCTGGCATCGGAGAGGATCCAAAGGAAGTTTATGAGGTTGATCCCAGGGATGAAAGGATTTATGTTTGAGGAGTGTTTCATGGCTCTGGGACTGTATTTGCTGGAGTTTAGAAAATGAGAGGAAAATCATTGATACCTGTCGAATGTTGAAAGGATTAGAGTGATCATGTAGAGGATGTTTCATGGGGGAGCCTAGGACTAGATGGCACAGCCTCAAAATAAAGCAACATTACTTTAGAACAGAGGTGAGGAAGAATTTCTTTAGCAAGAGGGTGGTGAATCTATGGAATTTATTGCCACAGATGGCTGTGGAAGTCAATCACTGGGGCAGCACAGTAGCACAGAGGTTAGCATAATGCTTTACAGCGGCAGCTGTAACATTGGGGTACAATTCCCTTCGCTGTCTGTAAGGAGTTTGTATGTTCTCCATGTGACCATGTGGGTTTTCTCCAGGTGTCTCAGTTCTCCTCCCATATTGCATGGATTTACAAGTTAAGGTTAGTAAATTGTGGGGGTGCTTTGTGTTGGTGCTGGAGGTGTGGCAAAACTTGTGGGCTGACCCCAATCATATCTTGGACTTTGTCAGTCATTCGTGCAAAACAATGCATTTTACTGTATGTTTTGAGGTGCATGTGGCAAATAAAGCTAATCTTTAATATTTAAAGCAGAGATTGATTAGGAAGGGTGTCAGAGAAAATAGGGACAAGGCAGGAGAATAGAATTGGGAGGGAAAAAAAATCAGTCTGCAGAACAGACTTGATGCACAAATGGATTAGTTCTTCTTGTATGTCTATGTATTATGGTCGGTACAAGTTAAAGGGAAAAAAGGAGGGGAGGAGTTGGGAGTTGGTAAGGATCTGATAGGTTGAATTCTATTGAAAATAGATTGAGAGAGGCAAACAATTAGTTGGAGGAACTCAGAAAGTTGAACTGAATCTGCAATAAGAAAGGAATTGTTGACATTTTGGTTTTAAATCTCTGTAGCAGGATCATGATGAAAGGTTTTGACCCAAGTGTTCTGACATTGGAGAGGGTTCAAAGGAGATTCATGAGAAATGATTCCATGAGGGGAATCTGAGCCTCTACTCAATGGAATTCAGAAGAATGGGGGGGGGGGGAGGTAGTCTCACTGAAACCTATCGAACGTTGAAAGGCTTTGATAGAGCAGATGTGGTGAGGATGGAGGGGGGATCTAAGTCCTAAGGACACAGCCTCAGAGGAAAGGGAAGTCCATTTAGAATGGAGATGAGGAGGAATTTCATTAACCAGAGGAATTGGTGAATCTGTGGAATTCATTCCCACAAGCTGTTGTGCAGGCCATTTCACTGAGTATATTTAAAGTAGAGGTTAATAGGTTCTTGATTAGTCAGGGGATGAAGGGATATGGGGAAAAGGCAGGGAAATGGGGCTGAGAGTGAAATGAATCGGCCATGATGAAATGGCGGAGCAGCCAAATGGCATAACTCTGCTCCTATTTCTTATTGTTTTGGAATGCTGACTTTTCCTATCCTCCATCAGATGCTGCTCAACTCGTTGGCTTCCTCTAAATGATTGCTTGTTACTCAAAGATTACAGCATCTGCAGTCTCTTGTATCTCAGGATAGAGAGGAAACAGTCCACCGAGAGCAGCAGGTCAGCTGAAGAAGTGATTACCGATGGTCAATGCATCTCCAGCAGTAGCTTCCTTTCTATACAAGATGATTGGCAAGACTGGTGTCATCCCACTGAAAACAGTGAGGAGGGGTGATGGAGGAAGATGTTGTGGCTGACCTGTTGAAAGAAATGTCACCATCACAGAGATGAGGTTGGGTAGAATCAGTTCAACTCTGTGGAATGAGAGAAATCTGACTGGTGAGATTCAGACAGATACTGTGAGAAAGAAGGGGAAGCGACTGAGTATGAATGGAGAAGAGGGTGGCTAACTAAAGTAGTTATGAGGGCTGGTGTTCTAAAAGTGGCGAATGGGGAAAGGGAAGGGTGCAAAAACAATGAAGGAATGAGGATAGGATCCATAGAGAAAAAAGAAACGAAGAGGGAGAGGCAGAAATCATGGATACAAGAAATTCCAGACTGACAGGGAAAGTGAAGGCCATGCATGTTGGGGCCAGCATAACACTGTTTATCAACAGCACAGCCTGAGCTGAGTTAATTTCAGAACTGTCAATTGCTCCCTTTCAAGTTCACACTGAAATATTCTATTCTTCGTTTACTAATTACCTAATTTTATTTATTTATCCACTTCTCTTTCTTTGCTTTTTTCTCTACTTCACTCTTTCACTCTCTCCTTTACTTTGATTTTCTTTTTATATTTGTTCTTTCTTTTCTCTTTTTCTTTCACTCTTTCCTTTTCTTCACACTTTATATTTCTCAGCCCTTCTCTATTTTCATTCCTTTCTATTTCTCCTTTCAGTCACTCTTATTTTTCTCATTTCCATCTCTCTTTCTCACCTTTTCATTTACGTTCCTTTCTTCTTTCTACTCATCTATTCTTTCCTTCTCCCTTTCGTTGCTCTGTCTGCGTCCTTCATATGACCTTTCACACTCTGCCATCCTTCCGTTCTCTCTTTCTGCTTTATTGTTTTGCTCCCCTTCTTTGTCACTTTTTCATGTCACTTTGTCTCTCTCCCCTTTGCTGTCAGCCCATTCTGCCTCTCCTCGCTCTGTTCTCTTTGTCCTTCCCCCCGCTGTTTCCCTTATTCATGCATCGTTTTCTCACTATAGGCTGATTAGTAAGTGCAGGAGGGAGCACATTGCTGATTCCATTTGGAATTTTATGCCCAGATGAATCTAATTCATACATTTATTTATTTTTCTTATTTTAAATTAACAGCTCAGAAATGCTTTCTCAAAGTTTGCTCTCCGCTGACAGGCAACATGGTAGCAAGCCCTTGGAGAATGGTATTAAAGTACAAGTAACATTCACTGGGTCAGAATTAATGGAAATTACCTAGCTGAAATAAATGGGATTCTGATTATGGGTGAAGTCAATTTTCCATGAACGAAGCTTACTTTAGATCAAGACAAATCACTGGGAACCTTATTCCTGCAAACTGATGGAGTCTTGCACTGAAACCCATAGGTAGCACTACACAGGAGGAAGATAGCTTGCTTACTTCACTGTGCTTTACCTAATATTTAATTTGACAAGTGCATCACAGCGATTTTCTTGTAAGATTGAACATCATTACAGATGTTTAGCTATCAGTCTGCTCACATTTCTGTCCATTTTTGCCTCTTCTGTCATGAATGTTCTGGTTTCGAAGAAGCCTACAGTGCAGATGTTGGACATTTGCTTTTTCCTGATGAAGGGTTTCAACCGAAAACGTCTGCTCTTTATTTCTCTCCGTAGATGCTGCCCGACTTGCTGAGTTCCTCCGGCATTTTGTATGCGTTTCTCTGGATTTCCAGCATCTGCAGAATTGCTTGAATGCATGCATTCGCTCCATCTATACATAGAGTCATAGCAACGTACAGGAGAGAAGCAGGACCTTCAGCCCATCTAGTCAATACCAAACAATTTAAACTGCCTACTCTCATCGACCTGCACCAGGACCATAGCCCTCCAGACACTTAGCATCCATGTACTTATCCAAACTTCTCTTAAACTTTGAAATCGAGGTCACATGCAACACTTGTGCTGGCAGCTCATTCCACACTCTCACAACCCTCTGAGTGAAGAAATTCCCCCTTAGGTTCACCTTAAACTTTTCACCTTTCACTCTTAACCCATTAACTCTGGTTGTAGTCCCACTCAACCTCAGTGGAAAAAGCCTGCTTGTATTTACCCCATCTATACTCTTCCTAATTTTGTATTACACCATAGAATCTTCCCTCATTCTCCAGGGAATAAATTCCTTATCTATTCAACCTTTCCCTATACCTCAGGTGCTCAAGTTTTGGCAACAGCTTGTAAATTTTCTTTGTATTCTTTCAAACTTATTGATATCTTTCCTGCAAGTAGGTGACTAGAAGATCACACAATACTCCAAATTTAGCCTCCCCAAAGTCTTATACAACTTTAACATAACATCCCAACTCCTTTTCTCAGATGTCCTCTTTCTTTAAGGGTTGTGGTTTCCCTTCTACCGTCATCAATGATACCCTCACCCACATCTCCTCCATTTCCCGCACTTCGGCCCTCACCCCATCCTCCCGCAACCACAACAGAGACAGAGTTCCCCTTGTCCCCTTGTCCTCACCTACCACCCCACCAGCCTCCGGATCCAGCACATTATCCTCTGCAACTTCCGCCACCTTCAACAGGACCCCACCACTAAGCACATCTTTCCCTCTCCACCCCTCTCCGCTTTCCACAGGGATCGGTCCCTCCGCAACTCCCTTATCTGCACGTCCATCCCCACGGATCTCCCACCCGGCACTTATCCCTGTAAGCACAAGTGCTACACCTGTCCCTACACCTCCTCTCTTGCCACCATTCAGGGCCCCAAACAGTCCTTCCAGGTGAGGCAACACTTCACTTGTGAGTCTGTTGGGGTCATCTATTGCATCCGGTGTTCCCGGTGCGGCCTCCTCTACAGCGGTGAAACCCGACGCAGATTGGGGGACCGCTTCGTCGAGCACCTCCACTACATCTGCCACAACAGACAGGATCTCCCAGTAGCCACCCCCTTCAACTCTGCTTCCCATTCCCATTCAGATATGTCCATACATGGCCTCCTCTACTGCCATGATGAGGCTAAACTCAAGTTGGAGGAGCAATACCTCATATACCATCTAGGTAGTCTCCAGCCCCTTGATATGAACATAGAATTCTCCAACTTCCGGTAATTCCCTCCCCCTCCCTTCCTCTATTCCTGTTTCCCCTCCCCCAGTTGCCTATCACCTCCCTCATGGTTCCACCTCCTTCTTCTCCTACCCATTATTTTCCTGCCTACGACGTCCCTGCTTCTCCTCCCCCACCCCTTTGTCTTTCAAATTACTGGTCTTTCAACTGAACCTACAAGCATTCTTCAAATCCTTCCCCCTCCTTCTTTCTTCAGTCCTGACAAAGGGTTCCGGCCCGAAACGTCGACTCATCGTTTTCACTGTTGCTGCCCAACCTGCTGCGTTCCTCCAGCGTGCTGTGAGTGTGGCACTAAGCTATAGAACCTGGGCCTCTGTACCTCCCTTTGCAATTGGGTCCTTGACTTCCTAAACAGAAGACCACAAGCTGTGCAGGTTGGTGATAAACTCTTCTCCTCATTGATGATCAACACTGGTGCACCTCAGTGGTGTGTGCTTAACCCACTAATCTACTCCCTCTATAACCATGACTATGTAGCTAGGTGTAGTTCAAATACCATCTATAAATTTGGTGCTGTTGTAACTATTGCTGGCAGAATCTCAGATGAAGATGAGAGGGCGTACAGGAGTGAGATATACCAGCTAGTGGAGTGGTGTCACAGCAACAACCTTGCACTCAGTGTCAGTAAGAGGAGAGAGCTGATTGTAGATTTTAGGAAGAGTAATACAAGGGAACAAGAACCAATCCTCAGAGGGATCAGAGTAGAGAGAGTGAGTAATTTCAAGTTCCTATCTCTGAGGATCTAACTTAGTCCCAACATATCAATGCAGCTACAAAGAAAGCAAGACAGCAGCTGTATTTCATAAGGAATTTGAAGAGTTTTGGTTTGTCACCTAAAACACTTAAAAACTTCCATAGATGTGCCATGGAGAGCATTCTGACAGACTGCATCATTATCTGAGTATGGAGTAGAGAAAGGTGGTGCTACTGCACAGGACCAAAAGAAGCTACAGAAAGTTGTAAGATTAGTTAGCTCTATCTTGGGTGCTAGCCTCCATAGTATGCTAGACTTTTTCAAGGAGCGGTGCCTCAGAAGGTCGACATTTATTATTAAGGACCCCCATCACTCAGGGTGTGCCCTCTTCTCATTGTTGCCATCAGGAAGGAGGCACAGAAGCCTTAAGACACACACTCAGTGATTCAGGAACAGATTCTTACACTGTGCCGTATGATTCCTAAGTGGACATTGAACCCTTGAGCACTACCTCTCTTCTTTTAGTCACTGCCTGATATGGGAACTGTACCTTCCTTAATCGCAGGACTCTGCAGAGAGTGGCGCGGACAGCCCAACGCATCTGCAGTTGTGAACTTCCCATGATTTAGGACATTTACAAGGACAGGTGTGTAAAAAGGGCCCGCAGAATCATTGGGGACTTAAGCTATCCCGACCACAATCTATTCCAGCTGCTACCATTGGGGAAGCAGTACTGCAGCATAAAAGCCAGGACCAATAGGGTCCGGGACAGTTTCTTCCACCAGGCCATCAGACTGATGAACTCATGCTGACTTGAGTGTCCTCTATATTACATCGACAGTTCTATTTATTATAAATTATTATTAATTACTATGATTGCATATTTAGATGGAGATGTAACGTAAACATTTTTACTCCTCATGTATGTGAAGGATATAAGAAATAAAGTTAATTCAATTCAATTATATTTCTGTTTTGCACTATTTTTTATCTATTCAATATACATATATATATATATATACTTACTGTAAATAACTTACTTTTCCTTCTTTCTCTATTATCATGTATTGCATTGAACTGCTGCTGCTAAGCTAACAAATTTCACGTGCCAGTGATAATAAACCTGATTCCGATTGTGATTCAATATTTCAAGACAAAGTGTTTTCGATTCTCTGCCTCCCTCCATTCACTCAGTATCCAGACGTCTATCAACCTTGGCCCCCATGACTGGCTACAGACAGCTGCCACTGAGATTCATAGATCAATGCAGCACAGAAGCAGATGTTTTAACCAATTTATATTGAGATTCACGTATTTATCATGTGTACATCAAAACACGCAGTGAAATGAAGTATTTTCATTAGCAACCAATCCGAATCAGGTTTAATATCATTGATATACTATATGTTGTGAAATTTGTTGCTCTGCAACAGCAACACAGTGCGATACGTAAACTATAAAGTACATTTATTATCAAAGTATGTATACTTAATACAGCCTTGAATTTCGTCTCCTTACAGGCAACCCAATAGTACCCACTAAAAAAAGACTATCAAATACCAAAAATGCAGAAAAAACAAATCCTGCAAATAATAAAAATAAACAAATAATATTCAGAATTAAAATTTACAAAGGTGAATACACAGCTATAAAGCAAGTCATCACTGCTGCCAATTCAGGAACCCAATAGTTGCAGGCAACAGCCTCTGTTCAGCTCAGAGATGAATAATCCTTGCAGAGCAATGAGCTGAACTTCGCTTCCGATCCCAACACCTGAACTTTTCAATTTAGCCCAGCACTTAAATCATCCAAACCTCGCGCTGTTCCTCATTCTTGGAACCAGGCTCTGCTGCATTGATACACCCTTGGGCCTGGCTCCACTGCTTTGATTCAGCCTGTATCCACCCTTTCCAATTTAGTCCAGAATAACAGCAACAAAACAACAGTAAAACAGGCTACTTTCCTTTCTCCCACCTACTCAGCCAACCACTCACACACACAGACAGACCTCCAGTCGCAGGTTAGGCCGCCTCCGGCCTCCGGCCTCTAGTGGGCACACTGACTGGCTGACATTGGGCTCTGACTTCACTGATGAGCATGCAGATCCAGGGTACCTGACAATCGACCCTCATGCTTCGGTCTTTGGTATCGGCCATGTATTATCTAAACCAATAATTATGAACTCTTGATCTCTGTCTACCTCATTGAGGATATTGGACTGTACTTAACTAAGCTGTGCTGCACTTTCTCTGTAAATATAACACTTTATTTTGCGAACAATGTGTACTTGATGTACTTATGTACAAACCATGGGTGTGTGGTAAAGTTAGTGTAAATGTTATTGCAGATCGGGGCATTCCACAGTTTGGTGTTCGCTTCTGGTGCAGTTCTGTAAGAAGTCTCTGTATGTCTTCCCTGAGTGCTCTGGTTTCTTCCCACAGTCCAAAGATGTCCCAGGTAGATTCATTGGTCATTGTAAATTGTCCCTTGCTTAGGTTAGGGTTAAATCAGGATTGTGAGATTGCTGGGATAGCGTGGCTCACAGGACCATAAGCGTATCATGAAATGAAACAGAAAAAAAACAGAAGCATTTCACTGTATCTTGGTACATGTGACAACAATAAACCACACACCACAGACCAATATAACCAAACTCTTTTTATCATAAATTCAGGAGAAATGATGACAATCATTTCCTATTCTCGCTATATTTTGCTGTTGATTGTATTTGGCATCTCTCTCCCATTGGGTGTAACTGTAGAGCAGCAGCAATAATCTTACAATAGTATGTCAAAGCCAGATAACTACATCAGTGGAGCTTGTGACTGTGATACTTCCTTCCTGAATTTCACTGTGAGTTGTCATGTAAACCATAGTCTGTTCCTCTTCGCCACACAAACAGAAGTTTCTGTGACAAAGTCATAGAATCATTGAACATTATACCGTAGAAACAGGGTCATCAATGTATCCACCTGAATTTCTCTTAGGTGCTGGATGTGAAACCCAAGTC
This sequence comes from Mobula birostris, assembly GCF_030028105.1. NCBI lineage: Eukaryota > Metazoa > Chordata > Chondrichthyes > Myliobatiformes > Myliobatidae > Mobula > Mobula birostris. Next base: position 75,344,933 of record NC_092384.1, on the reverse strand, counting down.
CACCACTGCTGTGGGCAGCTTATTCCAAACTGGCTGCCAGCAGTAGCTCTCCAGAGACCTCTGTCCTGGCCCAGTCTTTTGCATTGTCTCCAGATGTAGCCCATCTTCTTGGTGTATCCTCTGTCTCTCAGGAATGAGGTCCTTGGAACTTCTGTTGGTGTTTCTGTAGCACTGGGTTTTTGTGGGATGGAGGTGCTAGCCAATCACCTTTTGCAGCTGGGCTTTGGGACCATCCATGCAGAGTTATTAGATAGCTCCTAGTATGATAAGATGGACTCCCGACCTCACAGCCTCGATTCTAAACCCTGCCTTCCCCACAACCAAATAATATCAAACACACACTAGGAGTAATTCCCAATGGCCAATTAACCCACTATCACAAATTTTGGGATATGGCAGGAAACCAGAGAACCTGGAGGAAACCCACACAGTCGCAGGGAGAGTGTGCAAACTCCACACAGATGGTGCCCAAAGTGAAGACTGAACCTGCTTCTCTAGAGCTGTGAGACATCAGCTCAACCAGCTGTAAAGCTGTGTACATCAATTTTCTCTCCAGGTACTTCAACTACAATTAATATCTGTCAAGTCAATTTGAGACTCAGTAATGTGTTCCCTATTTTTTTCAAGGAGTAGTGATAATTGTTAAATAACCTTTGAGTCTACTAGTATTTCTTTACCCCTGTTAATTGCTGAGAATTTATTTGAAATTCTGTTGAAAGTTTCCTGCTGGGTTCCATCTGCTTCCAATTTGCTTCCTTCACAGGATGGCACCCGACTCCAGAATGGTACTCCTTACTTTACCATTTACGTTAAATAACACCAGTAGTCTAAATAGAAACCTAAGTCAATGAGCACGAGGGATAAGCAGTGTTATCTGTGGCTCAATCGTTCTTAAGTTTGTTATAGTGGGGGTGGTAATGGGGATAAATCCCACTACCTATAAAAAGCTGCTGATAGCGTGCGTCTCAAATAGCCTCTGACAACCAAGTCCAGCTCCTGATCTTCATATGTGGCTTAGCTACTACGCCTCGTGGAACCAGTTCTCCTGACAGGAGAAGGGTGAGGATGGGTTACTTGCTCCTTAAGACCAGTCACTGCAGGCAGATGGGGCTCGTCAGCTGTGGTTGGCTGCTCATCCAAGAGAAGGAAAACTTAAGGCAGTCCTATGTTGAATTTAATGCTGACTGGCATCTCCTGCAACATCGCTGGTGCCAAACTGTATCAGTCTCTGCCATCCCTTTGGATTCATCAGCTGCATGGAGAGGGATAGCCTGCTACATGGGCAACAGCTTGTTCTCCATATCGTACTGTGCTGGCTTGCATATCATGTAGACATCTGGGATGCAACATCCACGGTTTACCCCAACCAATGAAGGGCCTCTGAGTCAGTAGCACTGAACTCCAACCTGACTTTCGCCAACAGGCAGAAATCCTACTCTTCAACTCATTTGCAAATGAACATACTCCTGTCCTCAGACTGGGATTCAGATCGAAAGACTACAAAGAGTTGCTGGTGAGCCAGGGCCTGATCAACCCAGGCTGGGTCGCCTGGGCAAGGGTGTCTTGCATGAAGAACCCGAAACAGCCGATAACTCTAGGTTGCATCACTAGGATGTGTCCCAGTACACCCTCATATATCAGCATCTGTACTCAGATGCAGATTCAGATAGACTGACCACGGACAATTGCTGCTGAGACTCATAGTGCATTCCAGCACAGAAACTGGCCCTTTAGTCCAATTCAGATCAGAACCAGGTTTAATATCACTGGCATATGTCTTGAAATTTGTTAATTTTATGGCAGCAGTACAATGAAATACATGCTAAATAAATATAGAGAAAAAACTGAATTACAGTAAGTAAATACTGTATATAACTATTAAATAGTTCAGTTTAAATAGGTGGTGCTAAAAAAACGGAAATAAAAAAAGTAGTGAGGTAGTGTTCATGGGTTCAATATGCATTTAGAAATCGGATGACACAGAAGAAGAAGCTGCTCTTGAATTTCTAAATGTGTGCCTTCAGGTGTCTGTGCTTCCTTCCTGATGGTGAGGTCCTTAATGGTCGACGCTGCTTTTCTAAGGCACTGCTCCTTGAAAATGTCCTGGATACTAAGTAGGCTGGTCCTCATGTTGGAGCTGACTAATTTTACAACTTTCTGCAGATTACTTTGATCCCGTACAAATTCACTTACTTATCCCATGTATGCTGAAACATGCAGAGAAATGTGTTGTTTGTATTATCAACCAACATAATCAAAGGATGTGCAGAGGGCAGCCAACAAGTGTCATCATATATTCCCTTGCTGACAAAGTATGCCTACAATGTTCAGCAGAACAACTCAAACAACAGCAGCAACAAAACAAAGCAACAGATTGGGTGCCACAGTAGCGTGGCAATTAGAGTGACACTGTTACAGCTCAAGGTGTTCCACAGTTCAGAGTTCAATTTATTCATTTATTTATTTATTCAGATACAGATGGAACAGGCCCTTCTGGCCCTTCAAGTCACACCACCCAACAATCCTCAGTTTAACTCTAGCCTAATCATGGGATAACTTACAATAACCAATTACCCTACCAACCGGTATGTCTTTGGATTGAGAGAGGAAATCCATGCGGTCACAGGGAGAACGTATAAACTCCTTACAGATAATGACAGGAATTGAACCCAGGTCACTGGTACTGTAAAGTGTCATACTAACCACTACACTACCAGGCCTGTAAGCAGTCTCTGAACATGTGTCAAAAATAGTCCAATTTCTTTACCAATATCCCTGAAATGGGTGTTTCTTTTTCTGGGTGCTTCATTTTTTTTTTCCCTCAATCCAAAGATGTGCTGGTTAGTAGGTTAATTGGGCACTGTAAATTGTTGCATGATTAGGTTAGTGTTAATCAGATTTGGAAAGACTGGAAGGGCCTAATCTGCACTCTATCACTAAATGATCAATAGAAATAAAATAACAAACACCCTTATGCCCCGTTCTTCCCACTCACTCATGAAGATAGGCTGCCTTCCAGCCTTCATCCTCCAGTAGACTTGTGGACGTGCAGACTTCTGGCCTTTCTTATATTTATTTATTTATTTATTTATTTGGTGATAGTGATTGTCCGCCGTGTCCAACAATGACGGGAAACCTGTGAGGGAGACTTTTTAAAGTGGAAAAGCTGTTGCACTGGGGCAGTTCCACTCTCTCAATCTCCCTCAAACTTCAGGTCCAGTGGTACCAACAACTGTCTCGGACTGGGGTCTTCCTTGGTTGCAGTGGATGTTTTTTTGACCCTTATCATGCCCTTTGCTCTCTACAAAGTATTGCAGAACCACCCTTCTGGCCATCTGATCTCACTGTGGATCTCATCTGCCCAGTTCACCAGAGCTGAATTTATATGATAGGACAGGCATGTCCCTGTCTCACTTGGTTTTGCCCACCTGTTGAAGTGGTGTACTGGGTGTGGCCACTGTCGAATGCAAACAGCTACTTAGAGCCACAAGTGAGAGCTGAGCATCTGGTGGGGACCCAAGGTGAGTGAGCTGCCCCAGGATGGTCCTTCACCAGAAGTGCTACCTCTCCCTGGACACCCCATACTTCTCATTTTATTTATTTATTTAGTGATTAAGAGAAAGAGTACAGAGAAAATTTACAAGAATATTCTGGGTCTGGGGTTCCGGTGACATCATCGACCAGAATGGCAGCTTAAATCAATAGCTCCTCTGGAAAAACGCATATATTGCCCCGTTAATCCATCAAATATAAGATCTTTCAAAAGTAACTGGATTGATAAGGGGGGCAAGAATGGGGAAAAGGAATGGCCCATCTCTGTACAGCCTATGGACGAGAGAGGTGCAACGCGCGGCTCTCCTACCCAAACGCGTGCTAGCGAGGCTGATGATGGGCCTTGTTCAGGCAAAGCGGTAAATGTGATAAAAATTCTGGAAGAGATACGGGGATTCCAAAAAGATATAAAACAGCAACTCAATGATATCAAGTCAGAGCTCGCCAACATCAATCAAAAAAATAGTGGTGGCAGAGACTCGAATTGAGAAGGTGGAAGATCGCATGCAAAATGTGGAATGGATACTAAGTAAGACGATAAAAATATTAAATCAACAAGAATGTAAACTGATTGATTAAGAGGGAAGATCACTTTGGGAAAATATCAGGATATGTAATGTTCTCGAAGGAGCGGAGGGTTTGTCTATGATGGAGTTTGTAGGAAAGTTGCTGCGGGATGCGTTAGCAATTCCCTCCACTATGGAGCTTGAAATTGAGAGGGCGCATCGTGTGCTCGTCCCGAGGCCCACTGGAGACAGAGAAGATAAGCCACGCTCAATAGTAATTAGATTCCTTCGAAACAATACCAAGGCAGAAATCCTACAATGGGCCTGGGGCAAGAAGAGGGAGTTTTTGGATGGGAAATTAATATATTTCGATCAAGATTACCCCCCGGCGGTCCTGCAGAAGCATAAAGAATACTCTGCAGTAAAGCGAGTATTAAAGCAAGGAAAGATTAGATTCCAAACTCCATACCCTGCTAAACTGCGGGTGTTTTATGAAGATGGTATGCAACTGTATCAGACAGTGGAAGAGGCGACTACAGACATGAGGAACAGAGGGCTGCCCATCAGTGTGAGCAAACCGAGGGAAAGCCTGGCTGAGCAGTTATCCCGATCAGCTTGGGAAATAGTAAGAGAATTGAGAAAGCAGGGGTTGGGAGGAGGGTAAGGAATATTAGGAAGAGACTGTGAGTTTTCTGAAGACAGCCCTCACCCCCTCCAGAAGAGCCATAAGGTTTGGCTAACTTTAAAAGTGTTGATAAGATAAATGGAAGCAAAAATAGATGGTGGTATACCTATTTCAGGAAATACTTATTATAATGTGGATTTTATATTACTCATTTTTAAAATTCATTCATTCATTCCTTTTTCCTCTCCTAAATGAGAATATATATATGGGAGGAATACACAGGGAAATCTTTTCTGTTTAATGGATATAGACTTGTTCACTTACTTTTATGGGTACTGTAATGGGGCCCCCCAACTCACAAGGAGGAGGGGCTATCCCCTACGGCTAGGTGTTTCCTCTAGCTCAACCCAGGGTCATCTACTAGAGACCTCAGACTTGAAATCACACCTTTGTTGCCTTTTTTTTATTATTCGCGTTTCTTGATTCTTATTTGTTCAGGGAGTAGATCGATTAAGTTTTATTCTGCTAATTTCAATGATATATTGACAGATAAATACACATGGCTAAGGACAAAGTAAAATTCATTTCTTTTAATGTCAATGAGCTGTTAAATCCAATCAAACGCAGTAAAATTCTATCCAAAATGAAAAGAGAACAAGCCCATGTAGTATATTTACAGGAAACTCACCTAAGTGATAATGAGCATGGAAAACTAAAGAGAATGGGCTTCACTAATTTGTTTTTCTCCTCATATAAATCAGGACATAGGAGAGGAGTTGCTATTCTTATCTCAAGCAAGCTAAGTTTTGAAAAAGTATTCGAAATGGGAGACAAGGAGGGCAGATATATTCTGGTAAGGGGGAATATAGATGGAAATTCAGTTACTCTATTGAATATATATGCACCCCCAGGAAGTGATATTAGCTTCTTTCAGAAAATTACTAATATTATGGTAACGGAAACAAAAGATCTCCTGATATGTGGGGGAGACTTAAATTTACAATTACAACCAAAGTTAGACTCTTCCAATAGAAAAACCTATGAAACATAATCTTGACATAAGAGAGTCAATACACCCTTTTTGAGGATGTTGGTTTAATTGATATATGGTGGGACCTTTTCCCCGATAAAAGGGATTACACTCATTATTCTGCCCCCCCCCCATTCCATATATACAAGAATAGATTATTTCATAAAATTTGGAAAAGACAAAGACAAAATAAACGCCTGTGGAATTGGGACAATAGATGTAAGTGACCATGCACCTATATATTTATCTATTGATTTTGATCTGCAACCAAAGAATACTATTTGGAAACTAAATTCAAGTCTATTCAATGATCCCTACTTTAAGGAACAAATTTAAAAAGAAATTGCTTTTTACTTAGAATTCAATGATAATGGAGAGGTTTCACCTCTCAATCTATGGGATACTCTGAAGGCTGTCTTAAGAGGGAAAATTATAGCGATATCTTCATATAAGAAAAAAATAAGGAATAAAACATTAAAGGAATTACAAAATAGGCTGAAGGAACTAGGAAAAAAACACAAATTGAATTTGCACAGGATACATTAGAGGAAATTTTTTAAAAAAGGAATGAAATTAATAGTTTGGCTACGCAAGAAATCAGGAAAAATTTAATGTTCTGAAACAGAGACATTATGAAAGTGGATGTAAGCCTATGAAAATGCTGGCGTGGAAACTGAAGAAAATATAGCAAAAAATACAATTCATAGAATTAGGAATCCAAGAACAAAAATGATTTTAAAAAATCAGCGAAGAGAAATTCAAGAAGCTTTTGAAGTGTTTTACAAAACTCTATATTCCAAAGTTCCAGGGGTAAGCATATCCCAAATTGACACTTTCCTGAATTCTCTAGAGTTACCCACTTTAAGCAAAGAACAAAATAGAACGATGACTGCTGACATAACTAAAGTTGAACTAAAAGCTGCAATTAGTAGGCTTAAGTTAAGCAAGTCACCAGGTTCAGATGGGTATACGGCAGAGTGGTACAAAGAATTTAAAAATGAGTTAATTCCTGTCTTACTCCCCACACTGAACTGGGCTCTAAAAAAGGCACAAATGCCACCCAGCTAGAAGGAAGCGATAATCTCAGCTATACCGAAAGAAGGCAAAGATAAAATGGAATGGTCATTTAGACCAACATCCGTTCTTGAAGTAGATTATAGATTATTTACCTCTATCATGGCCAAACGATTAGAGGAGTTTCTACCCATACTGATGCATAAGGATCAGACAGATTTTATACAACAATGCCAAACACAAGGCAATATACAAAGGATGCTTCACGTTATAGATCATATACAAAAAATTAAAATCAAAGCAATAGTGACAAGCGTGGATGCTGAAAAGGCATTTGATTCAGTTAATTGGAATTTTCTTTAAAGAGTTTTACATAGATTTGGTTTCTATGACACAATCATTAAAACAATACAGGCTCTATATGACAACCCTACTGCTAGGGTTATTTGGATATTTATCAAATAGTTTTACCCTAGAAAAGGGCATGAGACAGGGTTGTGCATGGTTGTGCAAGGGCATGAGACAGGGTTGTGCAGGGGAATTACTATTAAAGGGACAGAGCATAAATTGGTCAGTTACGTGGATGACATTTTGATCTATCTAGGGCAACCAACATACTATTTACCTAAATTGATGCAATCCTTTGGACAATATGGTCAATTATCAGCATACAAGATCAACATAGATAAAACCCAATTACTTTCATATAACTATAGCCCACCAAGAGAAATTGAGAGTAGATATCCCTGGGCATGGCAAGCAGAGTCTCTCAGATATTTAGGCATCATTATGCCAAAAGATTTGTCAAAATGATCAGAATGCAATAATCAGCCTATACATAACAAAATTTAGGAAGATATAACAAGATGGAACTTAATTCCTTTTTTTTAGTCTCAGTTCAAGGATTGAATCTATTAAAATGACTATATTGCCCAGACTATTATATCTCTTTCAGACCCTTCCAATAAAGTTTAATCAGAATCAATTCAATGAACGGAACAAAATGTTATCAAGATATATATGACAAGGTAAAAGGCCTAGAGTTCATCTCAAAACTTTGCAATTAGCCAATGAAAAGGGGGGATGAGGCCTAACCTTTTCTTAGAGATTATTATTTTGCAGCACAGTTGCAAGCTGTGATATGTTGGTGCAACCCATCATGTGATGCTTAATGGAAAAACATTGAGGAGGGGATACTTCCCATCCCCATACAGGCAATTTTGGCTGATAACAATCTACAAAGGTACATAAATACTATTGATAATCCATGGGTGAAATGGACTCTTAAAATATGGAAAACTATTATAAAAGAATATAAACTGGAGGGAGATATTGCAATTTTTAAATGGTGTGCATATGACTCTGATTTTACACCGAATAAACTGGATGCTAGATTTAAGGACTGGATAGCTAAAGGAATAGCAGTTCTTTGCAATAAAATGAAAGAAGGAACACTGTTCAGTTTTAAAATGCTTAAAGAGAAATACTTATTAGAAAAACAAGATTTTTATTGGTATTTACAGATGTGACAGTATGTTAATAGGAGGGTTAAAAATGTAACCAAGGCAAGTACATGTTTGATAAAGCTATTTAGAAAAGCATATAATTCAGATAATGGCATTTCAAGCGTGTATAAGGGTTTGTCAAATCTTAAAACACATTTGACTTCATACATTAAAACAAAATGGGAGAAGGAAGGAGGGATAATAATATCTGAGGAAGAATGGACAATAATATGGAGGTATCAATGGAAGTGTACCAGTTCACAGAAATGGAGGGAGTTTGGATGGAATAACTTGATAAGATATTTTATTACACCTTCTCAGAAATCCCATTATGATAGTAACCTCCCTGTTTGCTGGAGGAATTGTGGAAATCAAAATGAGAACCAGTATCATATTTTCTGGGATTGCCCCATTATCAAAGACTATCGGAGTAGGATACACAATGCCCTACAAGATATTTTTAAATGTGAAATACCCTTAAAAAGTAAGACCATATATTTTGGGTATGTACCTTAAGAATGGTTGAAAAGAGATAAATATTTAATGAATATACTACTGGTGGCGTTGGCAGTTTGGCGATATGAAATGATATGATTCAGCTGCACCTTTCCTCATTCCCTGTCACGCGCTGTTGAGCTTGAATGCACGCGAGGTTATTACCCGCGCATCATCCATGTCAGCGCGGGAAGAAGATCAACTCCTCCAGCTTGCAAATGACGGCGGGCTGAAAAGTATGTTTGACATAACATCTCTGTCAGCATTCTGAATCAAAGTCAAGGCTGAATATCCTGAGATAACCACGAAAGCACTGAAAACGTTGCTTCCATTTCCAACATATCTCTGCGATGAATGCAACAAAAACTAAATTGCGGAATAGACTGGACATAAGGAACCCCCTTCGAGTATCGCTGTCTGCCATCACCCCTCAATAGGACAGTCTTGTTGCAGGGAAACAAGCCCAGGGCTCCCACTGATTCAGCGATATTGGTGTGCTGCAATTATTTTATATGTTCATATGGGGAAAATATGTGCTGTGTGTTTAATATCCCCAAACGTTACTTAAAATGTTATAATGCTATTGACTTATAAGTGACTTATATAACCATATAACAATTACAGCACGGAAACAGGCCATCTCTGCCCCTCTAGTCCGTGCCGAACGCTACTCTCACCTCGTCCCACCGACCTGCACTCAGCCCATAACCCTCCATTCCTTTCCTGTCCGTATACCTATCCAATTTTTCTTTAAATGATAATATCGAACCTGCCTCTACCACTTCTACTGGAAGTTCATTCAACACTTACTTCAAGCTCCCCTGTCCTCCCCTGATAATTGACTTATCACTATATTCATGCGAGGAAAATATGCGCTGTGTGTTTAATATTAAATTAGTTAGATAAACCCTTTTAGAAATGAAATTGAGTGTATTAGCCACTTATCACCTGTATTCCAGTCATGATTAACACCCTCCCCCCATCGAACAGAATCGCCAAAAACGGTTTGTAGAAAAAAATCGGCATGTACACGCCTGCGCAAGGCACGCATGCGCACACAGGTGCCAGCGCAAGGCTTCATGGTCATGGTAGTCTTTCGGGGTAAACACAACGTATTTGACTGCTACACTTGTCTGTTGGCAACCCTAGCTCCCACCCCACCCCCGGTCGGGCGGTCCAAAAGAATATTGTCAATATCCGACTGGTCTCCAGGGCAAAAAAGGTTGAGGACCCCTGTCGTATATCACTAAATGTGAAAATAATAAGCCGATAGGCATGATGGTAGCATAGAGGTTAGCACAACACTTTACAGCCCAGTGATCAGGGATCAAGTTGTTTTGCCATCTGTAAGGAGTCTGGACATTCTCCCTGTGATCACATGGGTTTCTTCCAGGTACTCCAGTTTGCTCCCATGTTTCAAAGACATGTGGGTTAGGGTTAGTGAGCTGTAGGCATATTGGTGCCCGAAACGTGGTGACACTTGCGGGTTGCCTCCAGCACATCCTCAGACTGTGATGTTTTGATTATTTGATGTCTATGAGACCAATACAACTAACCTCGATCTTTTAACTCTATCACAAATTACTAATTAGTGTCTCCTCTGAAAGCTAGTACTTTCACAGTAGAGGTCCCCAACCTTTTTTGCAGTGTGGACCGGTTTCATGTTGACAATATTCTTGCAGACCGGGGTGGTGGGGGGGGGGGGGGATTGTTGCCAACGGACAGGAGTAGCAGTCAAATACGTTGCGTTTACCCAGAGAAAGACTACAATGACCATGAAGACTTGCACGGGCACCAGTGCGCATGCGTGCTCCTGCCAATCATTTTTCTGCAAATCGTTTTTGGCGATTCTGTTCAGAGGGGGGTGTTAATCACGACCGGAATATCGGTGATAAATGGCTAATATACTCAATTTCGTTTCTAAAAGGCTTTATCTAACAAATGTAATATTAAACACACAGCGCATTTTCCTCGCATGAATATAGCGATAAGTCAATTATCAGGGGAGGACAGGAGAGCTTGAAGTAAGTGTTGAACGAACTTCCAGTAGAAGTGGTAGAGGCAGGTTCGATATTATCATTTAAAGAAAAATTGAATAGGTATATGGACAGGAAAGGAATGGAGGGTTATGGGCTGAGTGCAGGTTGGTGGGACGAGGTGAGAGTAGCGTTCGGCACGGACTAGAAGGGCAGAGATGGCCTGTTTCTGTGGTCTAATTCTTATATGGTTATATAAGTCAATAGCATCATAACATTTTAAGTAACGTTTGGATATTAAACACAGCGCATATTTTCCCCGTATGAACTTATAAAATCATTGCAACACACCAATATCGCTGAATCAGTGGGAGCCCTGGGCTTGCTTTCCTGCAAAAAGACGGTCCTATCGAGTGGTGATGGGGGACAGCGATACTCAAATGGGGTTCCTTATGTCCAGTCTAATCCGCAATTTAGTTTTTGTTACATTCATTGCAGAGATATGTTGGAAATGGAAGCAACGTTTTCGGTGCTTTCGTGGCTATCTCAGGATATTGAGCCTTAACTTTGATCCAGAATGCCAGCAGAGATGTTATGTCAAACAGACTTTTCAGCCCGCCATCATTTGCAAGCTCGAGGAGTTGATCTCCTTCCCGCGCTAACATGGACGACGCACGGGTAATGGCTCAACGTGACAGGGAATGAGGAAAGGTGCAGCTGACTCATATCGCCAAATCATATCATTTCCTCGCGGCCCAGCAGTTGGGGACCACTGCAGTAGAGCACCACATCAAAGTTACACTGTTACATTGGGCTGTATTTTGTTTTTTCTGTCAGGGTCAGAGATGGAATATAACTGATGATGGAATGAATGACTGTATCTATCATCAACTCTACTTCAACAGCATAAACTTGCCTGTTGAGAGAAATTGATATAGATTTACAAGCCATTACGTTTCTTTAATAGCTTCATAAGTTCTTGAAATAAACCATAAAAGTCACCAAGCTTTAAACTGATGTGGAATGCACAATAACAGTAGCTGTGTAACAGGACGAGAATGTCAGGCATTGGGATTAAAAAGTGATTGAGCCAAAGAGTACTACAGAAGAGAAGCAGGCTCTTTGGCCCATCTAGTCCATGATAAACTGTTATTCTGCCTAGTTGCATTGACTCATACCTGAATCATAGCCTTCCATACCCCCTCCATCCACGTACTTATACAAACTTCTCCTCAATGTTGCAATCGAGCCCAGATCCACCAGTTGTGCTGGTAGTTCGTTCCACCCTCTGAGTGAAGATGTTGCCCTTAAATATTTCACTTTTCACCCTTAACCTTCTGACCTCTAGTTCTAGTCTCACCCAGCCTCAGTGGAAAAAGCCTATTTGCATTATCCTTACCTATACCTTTTATAATTTTGCATACATCAACCAAATCTCCCTAAGTTCTCCTGTGATCCAGGGAATTAAGTCGTAACCTAGCCAACCCTTCCCTATAATCAGGTCCTCAAGTTCTAGAAAAATCCTTGTAAATTTCCTTTGTATTCTTTCAATCTTATTGATTGATTTCCTTTTGGTGGATGACCAGAACTGCACACAATACCCCAAAATTTGCCTTACAGACATCTTAGATATCTTCTACATCACATCACAATTCCTAAACTCATTGCATTGATTTATGAAGGTCAAAAGCTTTCCTTGCAACCCTATCTACTTGTGATGGCACTTTCAAAGATTATGTATCTGTATTCCCAGATCCCTCTGTTCTACCACATTCGTCAGTGCCCTAACAATCATCATGTAAGTCCTATCCTGGTTTGTTATCCAAAAGTGTAACAGCTCACTTGACTGCATTCAATTCTATCAGCACTTTTCAGCCGTTTTTCCAGTTACTAAATCCCACTGTAATCTTTGATGGCCTTCCTCGCTATCCATTATGCCTCCAATCTTGGTGTCATCCACAAATTTGCTGATCCTGTTTACAATATTATCATTCAGACCATTGATATACAGTATTTGACAAACAAGAACAGGTCCACCATTGATCCCTGCAGCACACCATTAGTCACAAACCTCCAGTCAGAGAGGCAATAATCTGCTACCAATCCGTGGTTGCTCCACTAGACCAATGTTGAATCCAATGTATTACCTCATCCTGAATGGCAAGTGACAGAACTTTTTTGACCAGCCTCCCATTTGAGACTTTAGCAAATGCTTTGCTAAAGTCCTTGGAGATTCCATCCACTGAATCAATTCAGTGAATATTCAATAAATTCAATCAATTCATTGAAAAACAATTGGCTAGGCACAACCTGCCATGCACAAAGCCACCTTGACTATCCTTAATCAGATTTGGTCTTTCCAAAGACTTGTACATCCAGTCTATTAGAATATCTTCCAATAACCTACCTAGTACTAACATTAGGCTCACCAACCTATAATTTCCCAGCTATTCTTAGTGCCTCTCTTGAACAATGAAACTTCATCAACAAGGATTCCAGAAACTGAAAGGAATAGCTCAGAAAATAATGGAGATTATTTTACAGAAAATAAACTTTGCTACCACAGAAAATTGAAGTGATCTGAAAGTAGAGATGTGCCAAGAGAAAAGATAAGTATTTGTGATACTTCTGAAGTGATGTCATTGGCTTAGAAAGTTAAGGAGTTCACCTTGGATGAAGTTGCAGAGCAGTGAAGTGTGTGTTGCATGATGGAGATGCTGGCTTTCAAAGAAAGCATTGTAACCTTCCTTTCTACCACATAGACAGTCAATATCCCAAATGCAGGCTATCAATTTGTTGTTGGGGGGAACCTCAGGAGTCTTCATCTGGTTGCTGTTCATTGCAAAATCAACCTGTCTTCAGGACCACTTTGCTGACTGCAATGTGTTCAACCAGGCTGTGAAGAGAGAGAAGAATAAAATGTTAACCCCCTTACAAGTAGTTTCCAAATCTTGATCTTCCCATTTTTAGCCATGCTCAGATGGAGAGATGACCTAGTGGTTTAGGAAACTTTGGTCAGCTGCTCCCTTTGAAGGTACGAACAGTCCTAGGAAAGGTAAGCTGAGCTTGGAGCCTGGGTTTGGCAGTGCACAGGATTCATAGAATGACAGCAGAAGTATGGATGCTAGAGACCTATTAAACAGCAAGTGTTTAAAGAGGGAACAAGGTCAAAATATTCCAGATCTTTGATTAGAACGAGAATATGTTATAGTTCCAATTGGACTATTAAATTTAAACAATTTCTCTCAAAAAAATAATTGGCAGTTCAGCTTTTTTGAACTACGCTCCTAAACTGTGGAATTCAATATCTAAAATTATAAGAACAGCAGACTCAGTAGGCATTTTTAAACACCAATTCAAAATCTATTTATTTCACCTGCATTTAACTAACACCTTTTTGTAAGCAACACACAGAAAATGCTGGAGGAAATTAATTTTCATGTTTGTAATTTTATCCCATTGTAAAGCATGTGGAATTACATCTGTATGAAAAGTGCTCTATCAGTAAATTTATTATTATGATTAATTATTAAACATTATTAATCACATTCTAGTGGCATGGTAGTAGAGCGGTTAGCGCAACTCTTTACAGTGCCACTGTAAGACTGGAGTTCAATTCCCAACACTGTATGTAGGGAGTTTGTGCATTCTTCCTGTGACTGTGTTGGTTTCCTCCAGGTGCTCATGTTTCCTCCCACATTCCAAAGACGCACACATTAGGGTTGTTGATTTTTATGAGCATGCTATGTTGCCACCAGATGACATTTGGGGGCTGACCCCAGCGCACATTTGGATCTGTTGGTCATTGACACAAATGGCGCATTTCACTGTATGTTTCAATGTTTTCATGTACATGTGACAAAGGTAATCTTTAATCTTTAACATTTAATCCTATGTGGATCCAGGGTGAGGGGCAGGATACAAAGTAATGGTTTTGCAATACTTTCGAAGACAGGAGAGATGCCAGGAAAAATGAAACAATGGTGCATGGTGCTCACTGAATGGTGGAGCTAATGTAGGTAAGAGTTGTGGAGAAGGGGATTTATGTCGAGATTACTGTGGTTTGAGGAAGGTCCAGCACATACCATATTCTGTTTCTTGAACTTCACAACCTGCAACTTTCACAGAGCCCAGATTGAGTAATCACCTCTGGGATTACTTGGCTGTGCCGGTTTGCGTTTGCAGGTTATTTTTGATGTGGTTCTTCAAATAAAGCAGATTGTTCACCTTATTGGTCTCATTCACCCCTTCCTAACTAGCCCAAACTTGCCACTGGCATTGATGCAATCACAAGCGAGCATACCAGCAGCTGTACTTCATTAGAAGTTTGACTAGATTTTCAAGTCGTCAAGTTATTGTCATTCAACTACATACGTGTATTCTGTATAATGTATAGGTAGAACAGTCAGCAGAGTACAGGCTCTTTGGCCTTCAACCTTCTCCACAACCAATCTAACCCTTTCTTCCAGCTATGTGATGATCCAAGATTCAATTAAATATCTCTAATGCATCTCCCTCCAGCACCATCCATGACAGGGTGTTTGAATCATGCTCTGTATTAAATAAAAACTGCCTCTGACATCCCTAATAAATTGGCTACTGAGAGTTCAAGTAAGTTCAACATCATGTGTATTGTCATTCAACTGTATACATGTATATCACCAAACAAAACAACATTCCTCTGGACCAAGATGCACGACACCGTACATATAACCCACACGTGACACATAAAGTAATATTGCCACAAATAAATTAACATATGTTAGAATATATTCCAGAAGACTGACACAACATAAGATGCATTCATGACTAAGGTTAAAAAGTAAACAGTGTAACGCTACTGGTGTTTCATCCATGAAGAGACTTGGGTGGTGGCAGGGAGTTCAGTGGTTTCATGGCCTGGGGGGAAGCTGTTTCACATCCTAACAGTCCTGTCCTGATGCTCTGGACCTCCTGCCTGATGGTAGAGGTCAAAGAGACTGTGGGATTGATGGGAGGCATCCTTGACAATGCTAAGGGTCCTGCGTACTCAGAGATCTTGATAAATATCTTGGATGGGTGGATGGTCCTCTCAGCAGTCCTTGCAATCCTTTGGAGGGTCTTGCCATCAGATGCCTTGCAATTCCCACACCAGACAGTGATGCTGCTGGTCGGGACACTCTCCATGGTGTTCCTGTAAAAATTGGCTAGATTGGGGGAGGCAGATTTCTCATCTGCATCAGTTTCCTCAGGAAATAGAGATGCTAGTGTGCTTTCTTGACTGAAGAGATGTTGCTGAGGGACCATTGTGTGCATTCCCAGAAACTTGTTGCTCCTAACTCTCTCCATGGAGAACCATGTATGAGCATTGAGGCGTGGTCAACTTTCATCTTCCTAAAGTCCACAATCATCTCTTCAGTCTTGACTACGTTGAGACATCAATTATTGGGCATGCACTATTTTACAAGCCACACTCTGCATGCAATCACAATGTCATTATTGTTGAGGCCTTGTTGTGTCATCAATGAATTTGATTAATTGGTTTGTACTGGACAGCAACACGAACAGTCCAGTAATGCTGAGGTTGCTCCTTCCGGCCAGGTCTTTAACTCCCTTTGAATTGGTTTGACTTGTTTAATCAGTGGTCTGTATACAAGAATTAGCAAAAAATGGTAAGTGGTCAGAGTATCCAAGGTAAGGGCGGGACACAGCCCCGTGTGCACCCAAGGGTATTGGTGTAAACCAGGTCTGATGTGTTCTCACCTCCATATCAAAGTCAATAACAAAGGTAACATGCTGATACAATTTAAGCAGGACTGCTTTTAAGTTAGCATGGTTGACATTGCCAGCAACAACAAAGAAACTGTTGGGGTACGTGTCAAGCAGAAGAAAATCTGCAGATGCTGGAAATCCAAGTGACACACATAAAATGCTGGAGAAATTCAGCAGGCCAACCCAGGCAGACCATCCTGCTGGAGGGTCTCAGCCCGAAATGTCGACTGTACTGTTTTCTGTAGACACTCCCTGGTTTGCTGAGTTCCTCCAGCATTTTGTGGGGTGTGTGACATGCAGGTCTCTGAGGCAGCAGAGCTCATGCAGCACCTTTCCAACATTACTACGGCGGTGGGGGGGGGGCGGGGGGGGAGGAAGCACGGGGAGTAACAGCCACAGTCACAATGGCAGTAAACTGCTTCGTGAATAGAAGGGCCATTAAAAACTATGTCAGTGGTGAACAATGGGTTGTCATAGCCGGTGATGACATGGTACCCAATAATCCTACGCTGCACAGCTCCTTTGCTGCTGCTTGCTGGTGAGACAGACTTGCTGTACTTGTGTTCTTCATATTCAGCAGTGCCTTGCGCTCATAAGAAACATATGAAGAACAAACAATTACTCCATTAGTTGGAGTCAGAGTTGCTGCTATGACTGGACGTGGCGCCATCTTGAAGAGCCGTTAACCGACAGGGACAGACAAACATCCAATAAGCAAGAGAAGACAAACTATGCAAATAAAATGACCAGGAATATGAGTTGTAAAGAGTTCTTGAAAGCATGTCTGTAGGTTGTGGAGTCTGTCCAAAGTTGGTTTAGGTTGTGGAGAGTGAATACTGTTCATCAGCCTGACTATTAATGGGTAATAACTGTTTCTGAACCCAGTGGTGTGGGACCTAGGTTTTTTTCCCTCTCCTGCCTGGTGGTAGCAGTGAGAAGAGGGCATGGCCTGGTTGATGGGGGTCTTTGATAATGGATGCTGCTTTCTTACCAACACTTTGACATCCCTTCCTCCCCCTAGTGTGCACCGCCTCTGTGGTGAGAAAATGCCCTTTCTTTAACCCTTATGGATTTATGGATTGTACAAATTCTCTCCTCCTACACAAAATTGTTCTGTGCCTTGGAGCGATGCACCTCAACTTAACAAGATAGAAATTCAAATTCTTTTATTATCTTGAGTTTTCTCTTAAATAACTTAATGCAAGTTCAAGTTCAATTTCAAATCCAAGTTCAGTTGATTCTTATTCAACTGTAAAAATATATAGCATCAAATTATGCAACATTCCTCTGGATCAAGGAGCATAACGGTACATATAATACACACAGAACACACAAAGTGATATTACCACAAAAAAAAACAAATGATAAGGTGTATATGTGATACAAGTTAAAAAGTCAAACAGTATAATGTAACTGGAACTTCATGTATGCTGAGACTGGGTGGAAGCAGGGAGTTCAGTAATCTCACAGCCGGGCGGATGAAGCTGTGTCCCATCCTACCAGTTTTTATCCTAATGCTACAGTACCTCCTGTCTGAAGGAATTAGAGGAACAAAGAAATGGGTGGACAGATGGACGAGTTCACTGACATGCTGCAGTATTATTTGCGATGGGCACACAGTCACTTCCTAACCCAGTAAACTAAAAGACTTTGCTTATACACTCAGTGGGCACTTTACACTGGTGCATTGGTACATTTTTACACCTGCACGTTAATGCAAATATCTAACTAGCAGCAACTTAGCACATGAAAGCATGCAGATATAGTCAAGAAGTTCAGTTATTGCTCAGACCAAACACTAGAATGGGGAAGAAATGTGATCTACATGACTTCGACCATGGAATGATTGTTTGTGCCATACATGATGGTTTGAGTATCACAGAAACTGATGACCTCCTGCGATTTTCCTGCACAACAGTCTCTAGAGTTTACAGAGAATGGTGTGAATAAAAAAAAACATCCAATGAGTGGCAGTTCCGTGCGTGAAAATGCCTTGTTAATTAGAGAGGTCAGAGGAGAGTGGCCAGACTAGTTCAAGCTGACAGTAAGGCAACAGTAGATCAAATAAGCATGCAGTGGTTTGCAGAAGATTATCTCTGACAGCACAAAACATCAAACCTTGAAGTGGACAGTCTAAGGCAGCAGAAGACCACAAACATACACTCAGTAACATACACAAAATGCTGGAGGAACTCAGCATTTGGTGAAGGGTCTTGGTCCAAAACATCGACTGTTTACCCTTTTCCATCGATGCTACCTAGCCTACTGAGTTCCTCCAGCATTTTGTGTGTGTTACTTGGATGTCCAGCATCTACAGATTTTCTCATCTTTGACAGACACTCAGTGGCCACCTTATTATATACAGAAGATACCTAATACAGTGGGAACTGCATGTATTTAATAAAATCAATAGAGTAGATACATAAAGGAGCATTCATATATAAGATGCTTAAGTGGTAATGAGCAACAAACTTGAATTCAACACATGTTCATTTTTGTTGTTATTCTCTAGGGTCTCTTCTACAATTAATATATTTCTCTCGACGTTCTGTTGCATCCTGGGCAGGTCCAGTCTAGCAGAGCCTACTGTGATATCCAGCATGTTTTAATTAATAACAGATTAAGTTCACCCCGGCAGTTTCTCGATTAAATTATGCTGGCGCTTCTGAGCCTGAATGAAAAGCACAAAGGCTGATACGTTTTGTCAAAGGCAGAGCAGGACTGTTATAGTGCTTCTGCTTAAGGAACTGTGTGGTGCATAAGGTTGGTCACTAACCCATTAATATTGGGAATTGAGTTTCAAAGCCAGACTGCACCTCTGCCTTCGAGCGTGCTGTGCAGTTCTAGCATACATTTTAAAGAGAATGAGGAGGCATTGCAGGAGGTGTGATAAAGTCTATAGGAACCACAGCTGAACTGCAGGCACCACTGTAGCATAGCAGTTAGCACGATGTTAATATAGCTCAGGGCATCAGATTTCAGAGTTCAATTCCAGCATCCTAGTAAGCAAGTTTGTACATTCTTTCTCGTGCGCATGTGGGTTTCCTCTGTTTGCTCCAGTTTCCTCTCACAATCCAAAGACTGTATAGTAGGTTAATTGGTCATTGTAAATTGTCTTGTGATTAGGCTAGGGTTACATTGGTGGGTTGCTGAGCGGCGTGGCTCAAAGGGTCAGAAGGGCCTGTTCCATGTTGTACCTCTAAATAAAATAAGTAGAATTCTCACCAATGCCAAAAAAAAAGACTGTGACACTTCCTTCCACACATGCACACTTAGGACTAAGAATGGACCATCCATTGACTCTGTGTGGGAGATCCCATCTCATGAATGTGATTGAGTTCTTCAAAGAAGTAACCGAGGAGGTTGAATCAAGCAGGACAGTGGCTGTATTTTGTATGGATCAGTAAGGCCTTACAGCAACTGACTCTCTGGCTCTCTGACAGTGGTGTCTGAAAAGAGGATGCTGTCCAAGTTGCATGCCATCTTGGTCAATGTCTCCCATCCACTACATAATGTACTGGGTGGGCACAGGAGCACATTCAGCCAGAGACTCATTCCACCGAGATGCAACACAGAGCGTCATAGGAAGTCATTCCTGCCTGTGGCCATCAAACTTTACAACTCCTCCCTTGGAGGGTCAGACACCTTGAGCCAATAGGCTGGTTCTGGACTTATTTCCTGGCATAATTTACATATTACTATTTAACTATTTATGGTTTTATTACTATTTAATTATTTATGGTGCAACTGTAACAAAAAACAATTTCCCCCGGGATCAATAAAGTATGACTATGACTATTACTATGACTAAGATTCATTTGAGCTGAAATGGCAGAGCAGGTATATTAAAGACATATAGACAGATGCATGAATTAGGAAGGTTTGAAGGCATATGGGCCAAATTAGGGTAAAAGGCACTTGTTCAGATGGGGAATCTTGGTCAGGACGGACCCGTTGGGCTGCAGAGCCTGTTTCCATGTTGTATGACTCTATAATGAAAGACCGCTCCTACCAGGGCCATTCTTCCTTCTTCCATTTCCTGACACCCAGAAGATACAAAAGCATGGAAGTACGTACCACCAGACTCAAAGATAGCTACTATCCTGCTGTT
This sequence comes from Mobula birostris, assembly GCF_030028105.1. Taxonomy (NCBI): domain Eukaryota; kingdom Metazoa; phylum Chordata; class Chondrichthyes; order Myliobatiformes; family Myliobatidae; genus Mobula; species Mobula birostris. The sequence goes on along the minus strand of NC_092384.1, from coordinate 75,324,368 downwards.
GTTAGAATCTTAAACCCTTAAAACCATTAATACCCTGAAATTCATACCCTTAAGGTGAACTCTTGATCTCCCAGTCTACCTGGACATGGTCCTTGTATCATATTTGTCCCCCTGACACTGTAACTGTGCAATCCCTGACATTCAGATGCTAGAGAAGGGAGTCAGCGTTGTAGTCCACTGGGGAAGCTATAACCCAACGTGGGTGAATCTGTGAGCCCACTGGAGGCTGAGGCTGTAGGGTCAAGACGGTCTGCAGTAGGGCTGGAGAACTGCGCATGTTTATAGGAGGGAGGGAGGAATGGGACTTGTTTTCCTGTTATGTTTTGCTGTTCTGCGTTGCTCTGCTGAGCATAGTCGCCATGCTATGTTGGTGTTGGCATGTGTAGTGACACTTGTGGGCTGACCCAGTACATCCTTTGATTGTGTTGGTTGTTCACACATATGACTCCTGTCGCTGAATGTTTTGGTGTACCATACTCTGCAAAAGTCTTAGGCACGTATGATATATGTACACACATACACATACATATATACAGTAACTAGGGTGCCAAGGACTTGTGTATAGTACTGTATTTGTCAAGTTGGATTGAGAGCAAGCTTGTAAATCAGGCAGGGGCAAAGGATGCTGGGAATGGCGAGTGTGGAGTGGAGGGGTGGTAGTGCAGGTGCAGATACACCCAGCCCAGAAAAACCAGGCAAGAGCATTTCATTCCAAACAATTGGTTTATTGATCTTAATAGAATGTTTCTCAGGTGCTTCCCACTCCCTCCCTCTCCTTTCCCCTTTTCCCAACCATGATTTCCCTCTCCCTGCCCCCTTCCCACTCTCAGTCCCAAATAGAGATCCATATCAGAATTAGGTTTATCATCACTCACATAGGTCTTAATTTTTCTTTGTGCCAACAGTACAGTGTTATACATAAAATTGCTACAGTACCGTGTTAAGGCCTTAAGCACTCTAACAATATATATGTGCCTAAGACTTTTGCACAGTACTGTACCTGTGACAAATAAAAACAAGTTGAAACTGAATCTGAGTAAGTGATGGTTCACAATAAACGTTGGTTTTGCCAGCAGTGCCAGCTCCTGAGAATAAATGATAATGAACTGCAATTAAATTGCCGTGAAGTTTTATCTGAAGACTTCTATTTTGGCAACACAAGGGCTCCAAACAAAGCCAAGCTTACAATGATGGAGCAAGTGACTGGTTTTAAAACAACAATCTGTTGAATTGAGCAGAATGTATCGGGGGATGGAATTGTCGATATTGCAGATTAAAAGCTTTCATCAGGTTTCAACCCAGAACATCAGCAATTATTTTCCCCCTACAGATACTGCTCAACCTGCTGAGTTCCTCCAGCAAAATGTTTGCTCCTAATGAAGGGTCTTACCCCAAAACATTGACTGTTTACCCCTATCCATAGAAGCTGCCCAACCTTCTGAGTTCCTCCAGCATCTTTGTTTCTCCAGAGATACAGAGCAGAATGGGCCCTTCCGCCCTCTGTGCCATGCTACCAGGCAACCCAACACAACCCAAATTTAATGCTAACCTAATCATGGGACAATTTTCAATGATTGGTTAACCTGCCCTGAATGACTTTGAACTCTGGAACGATACTGGAGCACCCGGAGAAAACCCATTCATTTCACAGGGAGGGCATACAGAGACTCTTTTCAGAGGATGCCAGGATTGAACTCTGAACCCCAATATCCTGAGTACATAACTGCTACATTAAATAGCCATCCATTTTAATTCTATTTCCCAATCCCATTCCAATATGTCAATCCATGGCCTCCTGCACTGTCCGAATGAGGCCACACTCAGATTGCGGGCAAAACACTTTATATTCTGTCTGTGTAGCCTCCAACCTGATGGCATGAACAATGATTTCTTGAACTTCCAGTAATGGCACCCCTCCCCCTTCACCATTCTCCATCCCTTTTTCTCTCTTTCATCTTATCTCCTTACCTGCCCATCGCCTCCCTCTGGTGCTCCTCCCCCCTTCTCTTTCTTCTATGGTCTTCTGTCTTCTCTTGTCAGACTCCTTCTTCTCCAGCCCTGCATCTCTTTCACCAATCAACTTCTCATCAATCACCATGTGTTTCTCTTTCCCCTCTTCCACCTTTTAAATCTGCTGCTCATCATTTTTTTTTCCCCAGTCCTGCTGAAGGTTCTCTGCCTGAAACGTTTTCTGTACCTTTTTCCATAGATGCTGGCCTGTTGAGTTCCTTCAGCATTTTGTGTGTGTTGCTCTGGGTTTCCAGCATCTGCAGAATCTCTTGTACTTACGTTTTTACTCTTGATTCCTTAACTGATCTATCTATCTGATGCACCATCAATAACTCCAAAAGACTGGAAGTAGAGTGAATACTGAAAGGCTTTTATTCGCAGTAAAATGTGACCTCCAGCATGCTGAGTGTCTGCCCCTGGACTGAGAGGAGGAGCCAAGGCCCAATTGCCTTCATTCAGGGGTATATATATAGATACTGTACTTAGGAGTTCTTACTTCACAACTTTGAGGTTACATACCAAAGTATCAGTACTGTTGAGGTTTATAAGATTATGAGAGGCATAGGCAGAGCAGACAGACAGTATCTGTTTCCCATGGCTGAAATGGCTATACCAAAGGGCATACATTTATGGTGACAGGGGTTAATTTCAACGGAGATGTGAGGATCAGGTTCTTTACACAAAGAGTGGTGGGTGCCTGGAATGTTCTGCCTGGGGTGTTGGTAGAAGCAGATACTGCACATTAGAGAACTTTTAAGAGATGTCTGGATTGGTAAGCTAATGTGAGGAAAATGGAAGGGCATGGACATTGTGAAGGCAGAGGGGATAGGTTTAGATGACAATTTGATTACTAATTTAATTGGTTCAGCACAACATTGTGGGCCAAAGGATCAGTTCCTGTGTTCTATGTTCTGCACGTTCTATGACCCTTTAAGGGAAGAAATTCTTTTTGACTTTAGAAGTGATTGTGACTACTATCACAGCATTTAAATGACATTTGGATGGGTAAATGAATAGAAAATTCTTAGAGCAGTGTTTCCCATCTGGGGTCCACAGACCACTCGATATAAACAAGGTTAGTAACCACTGGATGTAGGCAAACGCAGGCAACTGGTATAAGCTCTGGTAAACATTTGGGTTGGAATATACACATGGCGCTGAAGATAAATTGGTTAACTAGTTTATTATTGTGGTTAACTAGTTTATTATTGTCGCAGCTGGAATATTGTGTGCAGTTATGGTCACCTATCCATAGGAAAGATGTAAATAAAGTTAAAAGAGTACAGAGAAAATTTACAAGGATGTTGCCGGGACTAGTGGACCTGAGTTATATGGAAAGATTGAATAGATTAAGACTTTATTCCTTGGAATGTAGAAGATTGAGGCTGAGATTTGATAGAGGTATACAAAATTATGAGGAGTATAGACAGGGTAAATGCAGACAGGCTTTTTCTACTGAACTTGGGTGGGGCTACAAGAGGTCATAGGTTAATGCTGAAAGATGAAAAGTTTTTGGGGAACATGAGGTGAAGCTTCTTCATTCAGAAGGTCATGACAGTGTGAAATGAGCTGCCAGCACAAATGTTGCATGCGATCTTGATTTCAAGGTTTAAGAGAAATTTGGATAGATACATGTAGAGTAGGGGTATGGATGACCATGGTTCCGATGCAGGTCGATGGGAGTAGGCCATTTAAATATTTCGACATGGACTAGATGGGCCGAAGGGCTTGTGACTGTGCTGTGCATTTCTAAGACTCTATGACTTTCTACTGACGTATGGTGAAAAGCAATGTCATTCAGATCAATTCATTACAACAGTGCAAGGTTTAAAACAACAACCTAATGCAGAAGAAAGTAAAAGCACAGTGCAGGTGGACAATGAGGTCCAAGGATCATGATGAGGTAGACTATAGGGTCAGAAGTCCATCTCATCATGCATGGGAACCCTTCAGTAGTCTGATAACAGCAAGATAAAACCTAACCTTGAACCTGGTAGTATGTATGTACTTTCAGGCCTCTTCCTGATGAAGGAGGGAAGAAGAGAGAAAGTTTGTGGTGAGTGTGATCTTTGATTATATTGGCTGCTTACCCAAGGTAGCAAGAAGTATGGGGAACCAAAGGTTGGTTTCTGTAATGCACTAAGCTGTGTCCACAACTCTCTGCAGTTTCTTGCAGTCATGGGTAAAACAGTTGCCTTACCAAGCCATTGTGTATCAGGATAGTGTTGAGATATGCACCCAACTGTACCATCTTCTACAGTTTTAATGCTCTAACTCTCCAGAATATGGATATCTGGTGTGGCCCTTTAAGGATTCAGGACCATCTTGCTAATTGGCAGCCACATTTTGGCACCAAGATTCAACATTTATGAAGCACCTGAATGGAGATTCAGTGCTCAATCATCATTTCTACTTGGATTATCATCTAGTATCTAGTTTAGTATTCTGTTCTCATTTCAGTCTTGCACATTGTCTCAATTCCAGCCTTGGATACTCCAACAGTTGGATCAAACCATCCTTTCCTCGGTCTCTCATCACAGATAGAATGCTTTCTATTGGGCATCGAAAAAATTAGTGAGACTGAAAGGAGATATGCTAAATTTCTTTAGCTTCCTGAAAAAGTTAAGGCTCTGATGATCTTTCTTGTCTATGGCATCTATAAGGTTGGATCAGGACAGTCCATTCCTAGGAAATTCAAATTTTCAACCCTCTTGACCTCAACATCGTTAATAAAGACAAGATCATGTTCACCACCATCAACCCACTCCATCCTGAAGACGATAACTAGCTCTGTTGTAGGGCCTGGTTTTGTGTGGTATAACTCTATGTCCCTTAATTGGGAGTTCCCTTATTCTGTGAATGTGCTGTCTAGTCCTAAGCTCATCATGATGGGATTCATCCAACCACCAATTAACCTGCCAAGCACCTAGGAACATTATCCTTTATTAAGTTCATGCCTTCTTCTTCTAAATTAGGTACACATAAAACCTATTCAATATTTCCTTGTTTTACAATCCCTATGTAACTGGTATTATCCTGGTGAAGTTTGTATAATCTATCTCCATTGGAAAAGACCTTAAATAAAGAAAATAAAACTGTAACATATTCTGCTGAATGGTTTCTGTAGCATACCACTGTTGAATAAGAATTGAGTCACAAATGAAGATTTCAGCCTCTGTGCACTAGTCTGAATCTAAATCCATACTTATAAAAAGATGAAGCAGCTTACAATATTTTTCTTAGCAAAAAAAATTGTTTAAAACATTATACAAAACAGCAAATGGAAGCCAAACTTAAAAAAAAATGTTCAAGGCTTCAGGGCTCAATCATCAGATAAAATGTGCCACAAATTTCAGTGGGTTGCCGGAAAACAGTGGGGGAATGGGATAGCTTGGGGAGCCAGTATAGACTTGATGGGCTGAAGAGCTTGCTACTCGGTCATAAAAGTGTGAGAAATGATTGAAGATTTTTTGGAGATTGGGTCTGTTTTCACTGAGTGTATGACAACTTGTCTTGAAGTCAGTGAAGTTTCTACTTTCTGAGGAGACCGAAGAGAGCTGGATTTTGCACATCTATGCTCACATCATTCTACAGATGTGCAGTAGAGAGCATCCTAACCAGGTGCGTCACTGCGTGGTATGGAAACTGCACTGCAGCAGACAGGAAGGTTCTGACAACGGTTAATCAAAACTAACACACATAAAATGCTGGAGAAACTCAGCAGGCCAGGCAGCACCTATGGAAAAGAATACAGTTGACGTTTTAGGCTGAGACCCTTCGGCAAGTCTGGAGAGAAAAAGCTGAGGAGTAGATTTAAAAGGTGGGCGGAGGGGAGAGAGAAACACAAGGTGGTAGGTAGACCCTGAAGAGGGAGGGATGAAGTACTCAAAACTGTTCAGTGCATCACTGGTACCAGCCAACCCACTATCAAGGACTTATAGACTAGAAAATGGCCAGTAACATCGTGAAGGATCCCACCCACTCTGCACATGGACTGTCTGTATCACTCCCATCAGGCAGAAGGCTATGTAGCATCCACCAGACTCAAAAACAGTTACTTTCTCTGAACAACACACACAAAAAATGCTGGTGAACACAGCAGGCCAGGCAGCATCTATAGGAAGAGGTACAGTCGACGTTTCGGGCCAGGACCCTTTGTCAGGACTAACTGAAAGAAGAGATAGTCAGAAGTTTGAAAGGCGAGACCCAACACAGGCTGGGAACCGTTTTGCTGAACACCTATGCTCTGTCTGCCAGAGAAAGCAAGATCTCCCACTGGCCACATTTTAATTCCACATCCCATTCCCATTCTGATATGTCTATCCACGGCCTCTTCTACTGTCAAAATGAAGCCATACTCAGGTTGAAGGAACAATACCTTATATTCCGTCTGGGTAGCCTCCAACCTGGTGACATGAATATTGACTTCTCTAACTTCCCTTAATGCCCCTCATCCCTTATTTATTTATTTAATATATTTTAAAATATATTTTTAATTTTTTCCCCCTTTTTTTTCTCTCTGTCTTTTTTCTCCCTCTGCCCCTCTCACTATAACTCCTTGCCTGCTCTCCACCCTCTGGGCTCCCCTCCCCCTTCTCTTTCTGCCAGGCCTCCCATCCCATGATCCTCTCCCTGCTCCAGCCTGGTATCCCTTTTGCCAATCACCTGTCCAGCTCTTGTCTCCATCCCTCCCCCTCCTGTCTTCTCCTATCACTTCGGATCTCCCCCTCCCCCTCCCACTTTCAAAATCTCTTACTATCTCTCCTTTCAGTTAGTCCTGATGAAGGATCCCGGCCCGAAACATCAACTGTACCTCCTCCTATAGATGCTGCCTGGCCTGCTGCGTTCACCAACATGTTTTGTGTGTGTTGCTTAAATTTCCGGCATCTTCAGATTTCCTCATGTCTACTTTCTCTGAATCCTGTTTTCATTGATGAAAGTATATCCTTTCTAGTTTTCTAACTTACTAGCTTTCCTTGGCATTTTCACAGTTTATCTTCTGTTGCCCATTAGTTGATTGATAGTCTTGTGTAGCTTTTCAAAGATTCTGTTGCATTACTTTCTACCACCGTGAATGCCTGCAAGAAAATTAATCTCAGGGTACAATATGGTGACATACAGTATATGTACTTTGATAATAAATTTACATTGACCTTTGATTTTTTGTTCTCAACTCTGGGTCTAGAAATGTCCTTGTCATCTTATTGCTACCATTAGGTAAGAGGTACAGGAGCCTACGGACACACACTTAACATTTTAGGAACAGATTTAACCTCTCCACCATCACATTTCGGAATGATCGATTAACTTAAGAACTCTACCTTGTTACTCCTTTTTGCATTATTGATATACTTTTGCAATTGAATGTAAATTTGATGTCTTTGTACTGTTCTGCTGCCACAACAAACTTCACATCACTACCTCACTATTTCACTTTCTTTTCCACTATTTATTTCTTTTTTAATATATTTCTTATTGTAATTTATCATTTTTTGTGTATTGCACTGTACTGCTGTGGCATAACAACAAATTTCATGACATATGTCAGTGAGAATAAACTTCTTTCAGTTAGGTAGGATCATACAATCCAAACAATAAGGACCCAGAATTCAAGTATTTTTTACTCCATATTTTAAAATGAATATTATCTTTATTTAATAGTAAGCCAAGATTTCAGTAGAAACAAACTATTGGCTTTGCTCAGAGGAATTCAGTTCTGTAATTATGCTTCTTTCAACAGATACTGCTGCCTTGTGTTGTCAATATTGGTTATCCACAGTCATTTACAGTAGAGATAAAACTAAAATAATGAATTGTGTTTAGAATGTGCAGAAATGCTCAGGTGCAAGCACAGTATCCAATTTGTAGGTTGCTCGATCCTCAACAAGTAATGAACAGTTAAATATGTTTTAGTAATGTCGGTTGAGAGATAAATATTGCCCTGGTCATTTGCTGAACTCTTCGGTTCTTCTTCAAAGTAGTGCCATGGGAGCTTTATACCTGCCTAAGTGGTCCTTGGTTTAATTACTGTCATATTCTAGAGTGAGTGAGTAGAGTTTTAATGTACTGGAAATTGAAAGAGGCAACAAGAGAGGAAACAGTCTCTTACTTCATCCTTAAACCAAAAACACCAATTACAAATGTGTGGCAAGGAATTCATATGGAAGGAATAATCAGTCAATTCTTTCTGAAGGAGTTAGAAAGACAGAGAGTGTGAATGTGAGAAGCATTCCCTGATTTAATCCGAACCTAATTACGGGACAATTTACAATGACCAATTAACCCACCAACCAGTACATCTTTGGATTGTGGGAGAAATTCGGAGCACCCTGAGGAAACCCATATAATCATGGGGAGAATGAACAAACTCCTTTCAGACTTATTGTTATGTAGCCGTTTTCATGCACAATAGTCTCTAGAGTTTACAGAGAATAGTGTGAAAAGCTAAAAACATACAGTGATTGGCGGTTCTGTTGGTGAAAATGCCTTGATTATGAAAGAGGTTAAGGGAAACGGCTAGACTGGTTCAAGCTGACAGGAAGGTGACAGTAACTGAAATAATCAGATATTACAACAGTGGCATGCAGAAGAGCATCGATGAATGCACGACACATCGAACATTGAATGATCTGATATATCTATCATGTCATTCAGAAAGAGACTGAAAGACAGAGAGTGTGATTGTGAGAAGTTGAGTGAGAGATAAATAGAAATAATGAAAGAGGCTGAGGAGGAGACAGAGAATAAACAGGAAACATTTAGTATTGGAAGATAAAGAGACAACGTGAAGATTAATAACTCAAGTAAGGAAGAGAGGAACAATGCATTAAACAGAAGGAGAGAGTCAGAGAAAAGGGGTAGAAGGAAAATGGAGAAAGCAAAATGAAAAGAAGCACACTTGCACAGCAAAGTGATGCTTAGAGGGACGGACAATCAGGCAGATAGGCAGGAAGTACAGTCGGTCCAATGTATCCGTGGGTTCCACATCCACGGATTTAACCAACTGTGGATTGAAAATATTCGAATAAAAAATTCCAGGAAGTTCCAAAAAGCAAAACTTGAATTTGCTGCGCGCCGAGCACTACGCTTAATCCGCGCGAATGATGTGATGTAGGCACACCCTGCTGTAGCCTGCCGCCATTTCACAGATCCTCAGTCTCTCTCCGGCACTCGTTGTTTGAGCGTTGTTCGCCTCGCGTCTCATTCGTTCGCTACTTGTGCTGGGTGCACCCTTTGTTTCTGTGAAAAAATGGCTCCTGAAAAGCAATTAAGTGGTCAAGGCAATTCCTCAAAGGCTATGAGCGAGCATAAAGTGCTATCGCTCGCCGAGAAAATAAAAGTCTTAGATCTTTTGAAAAGTGGCGTGTTGTTTGCCAAAGTGGGCCGTAAGGTCGGTAAGAACGAATTGAGCATTCGCACAATAAAGCAGAAAGAAGCTGAAATTTGTGGAAGTGTTAGTACTACTCCTACAATGGCAAAAATAGTCTCTCTGGTTCGTGGTAAAGTGCTTGTAAAGACTGAGAAAGCATTAAGTGTGTAGCTAGACGACATGTCACAGAAGCATATCCTTGTTGATGGCAAAATTATGTGTGAAAAAGCACTGAGCCTCTATGAGCACTGCTGTGAGGGGTTGAGGAAAGTGAAAGGAAGGAGTTTAAGGTTAGTAAGGGATAGCTGACTAGATATGTAAAGCACTAAAGCCTCAAGAACTTAAAGATCACGGGAGAATCGGCATTGGCCAATGCTGAGGCAGCATCAGTGAGCCCAGAGGAGCTCAAGAAACTCATAGAAGAGAAAGGCGACCTTCCAGAGCAAGTCTTCAATTGTGATAAAACGGACTTGTTCTGGAAGAAAATGCCCAATCGTACCTACATCCATAAGAGTACCAAGCAGGCCCCGGGGTTCAAGGCCTGGAAAGATTGCATAGAAGAGCATAGAGAAACCCTTACCAACGAGGAACTCGCAGACCTGCTCGCATCCTCTACAGAAGATGATGATGATGCAGAGATTTAGAGGAGGCAGAGCCATCAATTTGGACACTTGAAAAATTTGCAGCAGTTTTAACAGCAGTGTTAAAGGATATGATCCTCGAGTATGATCCTTCAATGGAACGAAGCCTCCGTGTCACCCGAAGGATAACAACATGCCTACAACCACTGCAAGATTTATCTGATGGTGCAAAGAAAAAGAAGAAACAGCTCCCTATAACAAGGTTTCTAACTAAAGCACCTGCAATTGTACAGCATGAACCTTCAACGCTTAAAGATCATCAGCCCTCAACCTCCACAGAGCCTGACATTAGTATTATTGAGCCTCCTTCAAACCATCATTATTCCCTAAACAATACAGTACAACAACTATTTACATAGCATTTACATTGTATTAGATATTATAAGTAATCTAGAGATGATTTAAAGTATACGGGAGGATGTGTGTAGGTTATATGCAAATACTATGCCATTTTATATAAGGCACCTGAGCAGCCGCAGATTTTGGTATCCATGGGGGTTCCTGGAACCAATTCTCCGCAGATACCGAGGGAGGACTATAAAGACAATACACAAGAGACTGCAGATGCTGAAATCTGGAGCATAAAGCAGAATGCTGGAGGAACAGTGGGTCAAGCAGTGTCTGTGGGGGGAAATGTATATCAATCTTTCAGACTGAGACCATTGACTTGGACACAAATGAAATGTTGACTCTCTATTTCCATCTACAGGAAGAAAAGAGGATTCAGTGTGGGAATCAGACTTAGCTGGGAGTTAAGTCTAACAACTTCAATGGGGATTTTATTAAATTTTACAAAAACAAAAATCCAATTCCAACTGTTCTTCCTTTGTTTGCATGAAGTGTTCATTATTGGCACTGTACCATTGTTTATTTTCTCTCCCAACAGAATAGAGCTAAGCCAAACACATTGCTCTGGGTCACCTAGAATAGAACAGTTATTCTTCCTTAGAAATGTGATTCACCATGGAATAATTGTTGGCGCCAGATAGGGTGGTTTGAGTACCTCAGAAACTACTGATCTCCTGGGATTTTCATGCACAGTCATCTCTAGAATGTATAGAGAATGGTGTGATAAACAAAGAAATGTGATTGATCTAGAATAGGCTTTTAAATGGTCACCTTAATGATGCCAAGCTTTTAAATCTCAGACCGAGTCATTGATTCATACAACACAGAACAGGCCCTTCCGCCTAACTGTCCCATACTGATGTATGTAAGTCCCATTTGGCACGTATCCTTCTAAAACTTTCCTATCCATACACTGTACCTGTCCAACTATCTTAAAGAAGTTGATATTGTATCTGCCTCAATCACTTCCTCTGACAACTCATTCCACATCGATTTGTGTAAAAGCATTGCTCCTCAATACTCTACTAAACCTTTGCCCTCTCACGTTAAATATACACATTCTTGATTCTGATTGCTCAATCTCTGGAAAAAAAGACTCATGACATTTGCCCTATCAATGCCTCTCATGATTTCCTACATGTCTATATAGTTACCCCTTGGTCTCCAAGGAAAAGTAATCTTAGCCTGTTTAACTTCACCCTTTAACTTTGCCTTTTGAATCCTGGCAACATTGTTGTAAATAATTTCTGTACTCTTTAGTTCAATAATACCTTACTTACAGCTAATATTTTAAAATTACTTTTACTTAAATATCTCATTTTCTGGACACCAGTTCCCCTGCATCCCCACTCTGCCTTGTCTGGCAGAACTTGTCCTCGCTCTTAATAAGTTCTCCTTCCACTCCTCTCACTTCCTTCAAACAAAAGCTGTAGCCGTGGGGACTCGCGTCGGCCCCGGATATACCTGCCTGTTTGTCGGCTACGTGGAACAGTCTATGTTGCAAGCCTACACAGAATCACTCCCCAGCTTTTCCTTACTACATCAATGACTGTATTGGTGCTGCTTCCTTTACCCGTGCAGAGCTCGTCGACTTCATCAACTTTGCCGCCAACTTCCACCCTGCCTTCTAATTTACCTGATCCATTTTTGACACCTTCCTCCCCTTTCTCTGTCTGTATCTCTGGAGACAGCTTATCTACTGTTATCTATTATAAACCTCACAGCTACTGCAGCTGGTGTTTCAGGTGTGGCCTTCAGGTGAGGCCTGAAGCAGATTGGGAGACCGCTTCACCTACACTCTGTCTGCCAGAAGAAGCAAGGTCTCCCAGTGGCCAGTCATTTTAATTTGACCTCCCCTTTCCATTTGAACATGTCAGTCCATTACCTCCTCTACCTTAGTGATGAGGCCACACTCAGGTTGGAGGAGCAGCACCTTATATTCTGTCTGGGTAGCCTCCAACCTGATGACATGAACATTGATTTCTTAAACCTCCCATCATGCCCCCTCTCCTTCATCATTCCCCATTCCCATTTCCCTCTCTCATCTTATGTCCTTACCTGCCCATCACCACCGCTCAAGTGATCCTCCCTCCTCTTCTTTCTTCCATGGCCTTCTGCCCTCTCGCATCAGACTTCTCCTTCTCCAGCCCTGTATCTCTTTCACCAATCAACTTCCCAGCACCCTCCCAGTTTCACCTGTCACCTTGTGGATCTTCCTCCACTCCCCTACTTTCTTACTCTACTCCTCATCTTTTTTTCCAGTCTCAGCCCCAAACATCAGCTGAACTCTTTTCCATAGATTTTGCCTGGCCTGCTGAGTTCCTCCAGCATTTTGTGTGTGTTGCTTGGATTTCCAGCATCTTCATATTTTCTCCTGTTTGTGATCCCATATTCTTTATTGGGATGTGAACTTGTACCTCCAAAAACAAATCTCTTAGTCCATTTGTGTAATTTGTGCAGACCATTGATGGCAAATGAGAGTGTGGTAGAAAGTTAGGAAAGATGAAGATCAAAGGGACTGAAATTCACTGTTGCTAGGGAAGTTACACAATGAAGTGAGATCCCAGGATGCAATGGGGGTTACTAGTCAGAATCAGGTTTATTATTAGACTTATATAATGTGATTTTTTTTGTTTTGTTGCAGCAATACAGAGTAAAGACATCAAATTTACATTCAATTATAAATATAAATAAATAGTTCAAAAAGGAAAGGGATAACATGGGTTTGTAGACCATTCAGAAATCTGATGGTGGAGAAGAAGAAGCTGTTTCTGAATCATTGAGTGTGCATCTTCAGGCTCCTGTACCTCCTGGCATTATTAAGAAGAGGTCATGTCCAGGATGATGAGGGTCCTTAGAAACAGATAGTCTATTGCACGTGACGGAGCTGGCTGAGCCTACAACCCTGTGCAGCCTCCTGCGATCCTGTGCATTAGAAGTCTCCATACTAGGCTGTGATACATACTTTATACTTTATTGTCACCAAACAATTGGTACTAGAACGTACAATCATCACAGCAACATTTGATTCTGCGCTTCGCACTCCCTGGATTACAAATATTAAATATTAAAAATAGTAAAAATTAGTAGATATTAAAACTTAAATTATAAATCATAAATAGAAAATAGAAAAATGGAAAGTAAGATAGTGCAAAAAAACCAAGAGGCAGGTCCAGATATTTGGAGGGTACGGCCCAGATCCAGGTCAGGATCCGTTCAGCAGTCTTATCACAGTTGGAAGGAAGCTGTTCCCAAATCTGGCCGTACGAGTCTTCAAGCTCCTGAGCCTTCTTCCGGAGGGAAGAGGGATGAAAATTGTGTTGGCTGGGTGGGTCGTGTCCTTGATTATCCTGGCAACACTGCTCTGACAGCGTGCGGCGTAAATTTAGTCCATGGACAGAAGATTGGTTTGTGTGATGTGCTGTGCTGTGTTCATGATCTTCTACAGCTTCTTTCGGTCTTGGACAGGACAACTTCCATACCAGGTTGTGATGCACTCTAGAAGAATGCTTTTGTCAAAAACATCTTGTCAAAATGCTGTTTGCCAAAGATCTAAGAAACTTGTAATGACCTTCAGCAACATAACAATTCCCTTCTGAATCTGAACAGTTTCTAAGGAAGCCAGACTTCAGTTATGCCCAGAACATTTTTTTCAATGATCAAGGTAACGTCTGTGGATGGAGAAACAGAGATTACATTTCAGCCTGTTGTTGCCTGAACTGAGGATCTTCCAGCATTTTCTCACCTTTTAAAACTAATTTTCAGTGTTTAAGGCCATAAGACCATAAAGCATAGGAGCAGAATTAGGCCAATTGGCCCATTAGTCCACTCAACCATTCCATCATGGCTGACTTATTATCCCACTCAACCCCACTTTCCAGCCTTCTCTCTGTAACCATTAACACCCTTACAAAGCAAGAACTTATCAACTTCAGCTTTAAATACACCCAATGAAATTGCCTCCACAGCCATCTGTGTCAATGGATTCCTCAAATTCATCATCCTCTGGCTAAAGAAATTATTCCTCATCTCCGTTCTAAATGGACATTCCTTGATTCCGAGGCTATGCCCGCTAGTCCTAGAGTCCACCATTACAGGAAAAATCCTCTCCATGTCCACTCTATCTAGGGCTTTTAATATTTTATAGGTTTCATTGAGACCCCACCCCCATCATTCTTCTCAAGTCCAGAGAGTACAAACTCGTCAAATACTCCTCATGCATTAACCCTTACATTCCTGGAATTATTTTCATGAACCTCCTTAGGACTCTCTCCAATACCGTCATGAATTTTCTTAGGTTAGGGGCCCAAAATTGCTCACAATACTCATTGATATAGTCTGACCAATGCTTTATAAAGTCTCAGCATTACATTCTTGCTTGTATATTCTAGTTTTCTCAAAGGAATGCTAACATTCTATTTACCTTCCTTACCGCCGACTCAACCTGCAAGTAATCCGTTGTGGAATCCTGTTCAAGGACCAAGTCCTCTTCCACCTCTGAATGTGAATTTTCTTGCCATTTAAAAATTAGTCTATGCCTTTATTCCTAAAGTGCATGACCATGCACTTGCCTACACTACATTCCATCTGTTATTCTTTGCCTATTCTTCTAATTTGTCTAAATCCTTCGGCAGACTCCCTGTTTCCTCAAAACTACCTGCCCTTCCACTTATTTCTGTATTGTTTGCAAACAAAATCATCAATATTGTCATCCAAATTACTTACATATAATGTAAAAGATGCAGTCCCAACACCAACTCCTGCGGAACGCCAGTAGTCACCAGCTGCTAACCAGGAAAAGCTCCCTTTATTTCCACTCTTTGCCCCCTGTCAGGTAGCTAATCTTCTCTCTTTCAATCTTTTCTATTTTCACTTTGGATTTCAAGCATCTGCAGATCTTTTTATAGCTTTTCAAACTTTCATCTCTCTTCCTTTTTAAATTAGAAATGGAACACTGAAAATGAAATCCTTTTCCAGTTGCAATAACTCATCAAACATGTGGTGACATGTTTTGTGAATCTTCTCCAAATAAGTGCAGAAAAAGGGAAATTGAGATATTACAAAAACCGGTAATTAGTTCTGTACAGCTACATCCTCTCCCAAAGCCCTGTCACTAAATAAGTATTTAGTATTCATAGCATCGTGGGTTATTATATTGCACTACTGGGACAAGGACTCTCCATTTGGTTCAAAGGCATTTTCTGCTGTTTATAAAATATTAATTGAACAGTTCATGATTTGCATTTTTTTTGTTGAATGCTCACTTTAATTATCTGCTCTCTCACATCCAGTGCAGCACAATTTGGCTGACACACTTGCAAAATGGATTGGTGAGCAGAATTTATTCTGTTTCATTTGATTCTGATGTTGAAGGGGACACTCTCACAATCTTTCAAGATAAACCTGCCTGAGTGGTGGGACAAGACCCAGCTTTAATCTTGAACAATCATCTAAGTAGCCTGCACTGTCACTGAGTAGTAATCTATAGAATATACAGAAGAGTACAGCGCAGTACAGAACCTTTGGCCCACTATGTTGTGCTGCCTTTTAACCAACTCCAAGATCAACCTAACTCTTCCCTGCTTCATAATCCTTCATTTTTCTTTCATCCATGTGCCTATCGAAGAGTTCCATCTTCTTCTGACAGCAGTTCACCAGAGTCCATGTCGTGGGCTGATAGAAGGTTGATAGAAGGTGGCTTCTGCTTTCACCACATGACTTCTTACATCTTCTAGGTGAAGACTTTTCCTCTCCAAGGGATGAGACCTTTGGTATTTCTGTCGTACTGGGGTTTTACGGAATGGGGCTGTTTGCCCCATGCCAAATCCCTCTCCTTTTGCAGCTGGGCTTGGGTCGATCATGTTGAAGTTAAGAGTTTCGTGAATGTCTCTGATGTACCTGTCTCTACAGCTACCCCTGACAGTGTGTTCCAAGGATTTATCAATGTCGCAAAAACAAAGGAGCTGGTTGTGGATTACAGGAGGAATGGAGATGGACTAACCCCTATTGACATCAATGGACCTGGAGTTAAGAGAGTAAACAGCTTTAGGTTCCTCAGCATCCACATAACCGAGGACCTCACATGATCTGTACACACCAGCTGTGTGGTGAAAAAGTCACAACAGCCTCTTTCACCTCAGACGGTTGAGGAATTTTGGTATAGGCCCCCAGATCCTAAGAAATTTCTACAGGGGCACAATTGAGAGCATCCTGACTAGCTGCATCACTGCCTGGTATGGGAACTGTCCATCTCTTAATCACAGGGTTCTGCAGAGAGTGGTGCAGACAGCCCAGCGCATCTGTAGTTGTGAAGACATGTGTGAAAAAAGGGCCCGAAGGATCATTGGAGACCCAAATCACCCCAACCATAATCTATTCCAGCTGTTACCATCTGGAAAACGATACCACAGAATAAAAGCCAAGACCAACAGTCTCCGGGACAGTTTCTTCCACCAGGCCATCAGAGTGATTAATTCACACTGATTTGAGTGTATTTTTATGTTACGTTGACTGTTCTATTTATTATAAATTACCATGATTGCACATTACACATTTAGACAGAGATGGAATATAAAGATTTTTACTCCTCATATATCTGATGGATGTAAGAAATGAAGTCAATTCAATTCAATTCATCCAGGGGTTTATAAACAGCAACGTTAGATTAGATTATGAGGACACACAGTCCTCTTTTATTGTCATTTAGTAATGCATGCATTAAGAAATGATACAACATTTTTCCAGAATGATATCACAGAAACACATGACAAACCAAGACTGAAAAACTGACAAAAAACACATAATTATAACATATAGTTACAACAGTGCAAAGCAATACCGTAACTTGATAAGAACAGACCATGGGCACAGTCTCAAAGTCTCTCGAAAGTCCCATCATCTCACACAGACGGCAAACCTCCAGCGCCGCAAACATGCCGATGCAGCATCTCGGAAGCATCGACCACAGTCCGACTCTGAGTCCGTCTGAAAATACCGAGCCTCCGACCAGCTCCCCGACACCGATGCACCGAGCACCGAGCGCCATCTTCACCGAGCACTTCGACCTTGGCACCGGCAACAGGCAGCAGGCAAGTCCGAGGATTTTGGGCCCCCCCTCCGGAGATTCTCGATCGCACAATAGCAGCGGCAGCGAAGTGAGCATTTCAGAAGTTTCTCTAGATGTTCCTCTGTGCTTTTTCACGTCTGTCTCTATCAAATCAGGATTGTACATGGCATCCTACTTCACAGATACGATATCAATTTGGAATGGCAGCGCGCTCCCTTCCTCCATTACCTTGCAGTTCTTGAAATCATTCCCCTGAGTAACCCCAAAAACACA
The DNA here is from genome assembly GCF_030028105.1 of Mobula birostris. NCBI lineage: Eukaryota > Metazoa > Chordata > Chondrichthyes > Myliobatiformes > Myliobatidae > Mobula > Mobula birostris. Next base: position 75,306,661 of record NC_092384.1, on the reverse strand, counting down.
GAATACACTCACCACCCAAGGGTCTGCCACACATAGAGGGGAAAAATGTGAATTTTTAAAAATTGCATTTACATAGAGCCTTACTATGTTGTTCTCAGTGCGTTTTGCAACCAATAGAGAGTTGTTTGTGCTGTAACATAGGGAACTCCTCAGCTTAGTTCCAAAACTACCAGCCAAACATTTTCTTTCTGATTCCTATTCCTGTTCTGAGATCTTGTGCCAAGATGAGGCCAGCCTCAGAGTGGAGGAGTAACACTTCATATTCTGTCTGGATAGCCTTCAACCTGATGATGTGAATCTTGATTTCTCCTTCCAGTAAAAAAATCCCTGCCACTGTCATCTTCTTCCATTCTCCACTCTAGCCCCTTACCTCTTCTCACCTACCTATCACCTCGCCTGGGTCCCTTCTCTCTTCCTTTTCTCCTCTGATCCACTCTCCTCTCCTATCAGATTTCTTCCTCTCCAGTCCTTTGCCATTTCTATCCACCTGTCTTCACCTATCAACCTCTCACTATAGTCCTTCCCCTCTCCCAACCTTTTTATTCTGGCATCTTCCCCCTTCCTTTCCAGTCTTGAAGCAGGATCTTAGCTCGATACATCAACTCTTTACTTCCATGGATGATGCCTGAGCATCCTCCAGCATTTTATTTATGTCGCAATACCTTCTAGTTGTAATCTAATCAGAGAAAATGTTTAAGAGTTCAACTTAATGGAATACACAGAGAAGAGGAATAAGAGGTAACCATACAAAAGTCAATACATTGTGCAGCACTCATCAGTACTGTTCCCACCATCCTAAAGCTGGATTGGGAGAGCAGGGGTTGACCCGGGGGTGGAGGAGAAAGGAGAGGAGACTTTTGTAGATCTTGCTGAAGGTTATACTTGCTGTAAAGCAACAAAGTCATTCTTAATAGATGGCAGCAAGTAAATGGAGTTTTGGTTCACAGACAGCAGCCCAGATGTAACATTTTCTTTAATAAAATAAATATGGCAGCAAAAGGCAGCATGGAGATTCAGAGAACTCTTCAGAAGCAAGAAGGATGGTTACCACACCAATATCTATAAGAACAAAAGAACAAAAGAAATAGGAGCAGGAGTAGGTCATCCGGCCCATTGAGCCTGCCCTGCCATTCAATAAGATCATTGCTGATCTGTCTGTAAACTCAGCTCCACCTACTTGCTTTTTTCCCATAACTCTTAATTCCCTTATTATGTCAAAACCTATCTAACTGTATCTTAAATATATTTAGTGAAGAAGCCTCAACTGCTTCCTTGGCAGAGAATTCCACAGAATCACCACTCTCTGGGAAAAACAGTTTCTCCTCATCTCCGTCCTAAATCTTCTCTCTGAAACTTGAGTCAATGTCCCCTAGTTCTAGTCTCACCAACCAATGGAAACAACTTTCCTACTTCTATCTTATCTATCCCTTTCAAAATGTTGTATGTTTCTATAAGATCCCCTCTCATTCTTCTGAATTCCAGAGAGTATAGTCCCAGGTGACTCAATCTCTCCCCATAGGTTAACCCCTTCATCCCTGGAACAAACCTGGTGAACCTCCTCTGCACTACCTCCAAAGCCAGAATATCCTTCCTCAAGTATGGAAACCAGAACTGCACACAGTACTCCAGGTGCAGCCTCACCAGTACCCTGTATAGTTGCAGCATGACCTCCCTGCTCTTGAATTCAACCCCTCTAGCAATGAAGGCCAACCTTCCACTTGCCTTCTTAAAAACCTGTTGTACCTGCAAGCCAACTTTTTGCGATTCATGAACAAGCACTCCCAAGTCCCTCTGCACAACAGCATGCTACAATCTTTCACCATTTAAATAATAATCTGCTCTTCTATTATTCCTTCCAAGGTGGATGATCTCGCAATTACCGAAGTTGTATTCCATCTGCCAGACCTTGGCCCCCTCACTTAACCTATTATATCCCTCTGCAGACTCTCCATATCCTCTGAGCAATTTGTTTTTCCACTCAGTTTAGTGTCATCAGCAATTTTTATTAAGCTACACTCAATCCCCTCTTCCAAATCATCAATGTAAATGGTAAACAGCAGCGGGCCCAGCACCGACCCCTGCAGCACCCGACTCACCACTGACTTCCAACTAGAGAAACACCCATTTATACCAACTCTCTGCCAATCCACTATCCATGCCAATACAGTTCCTCCGACTCCATACATCCGTATCTTCTTTATAAGTCTCTTGTGCGGTACCTTATCAAACGCCTTCTGGAAATCCAAGTATAGAACATCGACCTGTTTCCCTCTATCCACTGCACTCATTATGTCCTCAAAGAACTCCAGTAATTTTGTCAAACAGGACCTGCTCTTTCTGAATCCATGCTGTGTCTATCTAATGGAACCACCTGGAGTGCCTGGAGTCAAAACATACAAAGCCATAAACTTTAGCCACCTACACAAAATGCTGAAGGAACTCATCAGGTCAGGCATCATCTCTGGCAATGAATAAGCAGTCAACATTTTGGGCTGAGACCCTTCTTCAGGCCTGGAAAGGAATGGGGATGGTGCTAGAATATGTCTTGCAGTGTACTGTTGTCACAAAACAACAAATTTCATGGTATATGTTAATGATAATAATCTTGATTCCGATTCTGATTCATAGGCACCAATGTAATACTCATTCCTAATAAACATATTCAAATAATGAAATTTGCAGACTAAATGGGGAGATCTAAATGACAGTGTTAGCTGTGAGGAGGATGCTAAGAGGATGCAGGGTGACTTGGATAGGTTGGGTGAGTGGGCAAATTCATGGCGGATGCAATTTAATGTGGATAAATGTGAAGTTATCCACTTTGGTGGCAAAAATAGGAAAACAGATTATTATCTGAATGGTGGCCGATTAGGAAAAGGGGAGGTGCAACGTGACCTGGGTGTCATTATACACCAGTCATTGAAAGTGGGCATGCAGGTACAGCAGGCGGTGAAAAAGGCAAATGGTATGCTGGCATTTATAGCGAGAGGATTTGAGTACAGGAGCAGGGAGGTACTACTGCAGTTGTACAAGGCCTTGGTGAGACCGCACCTGGAGTATTGTGTGCAGTTTTGGTCCCCTAATCTGAGGAAAGACATCCTTGCCATAGAGGGAGTACAGAGAAGGTTCACCAGATTGATTTCTGGGATGGCAGGACTTTCATATGAAGAAAGAATGGATGAATTGGGCTTGTACTCGTTGGAATTTAGAAGATTGAGGGGGGATCTGATTGAAACGTATAAGATCCTAAAGGGATTGGACAGGCTAGATGCAGGAAGATTGTTCCCGATATTGGGGAAGTCCAGAACGAGGGGTCACAGTTTGAGGATAGAGGGGAAGCCTTTTAGGACCGAGATTAGGAAAAACTTCTTCACACAGAGAGTGGTGAATCTGTGGAATTCTCTGCCACAGGAAACAGTTGAGGCCAGTTCATTGGCTATATTTAAGAGGGAGTTAGATATGGCCCTTGTGGCTACGGGGGTCAGGGGGTATGGAGGGAAGGCTGGGGCGGTGTTCTGAGTTGGATGATCAGCCATGATCATAATAAATGGCGGTGCAGGCTCGAAGGGCCGAATGGCCTACTCCTGCACCTATTTTCTATGTTTCTATGTTTCTATCTGTCATTCAGTAGATAGGAATCTTTTATATCCAGCTGAAGGAACAGGCAAGAGGTCAGTTTAATGTCTTTTCTGAAAGGTGACAACTTCAGCAATCCAGCATCCACTAGGAGCTGCACTGGCGTTTTGGCTGAACTTGTTATCATAGCCGCGGGGGCTGGATTTAAACCACATCTTTCTGACGCAGAAGTGGAAGTGCTTTGTTCATAACCTAGGTCATGCCGAGGCACACTTTGAGCTTGAGACCCTTGGCTGCCTGCACCCATAGGTGTGTTCCTCACATATCCTTACGGAGTCAGACACAAGGGATGTCCTTGCCGGTCCTTAAGTTGTATCTGAAGGTCTCAGTGGCTGCTGAACTGTGCGTGACGGAGGCACGGCCCAGAGAAGTTATAGGATATGGAAACATTGACCTAGGAGCACAGCTTCACATGTCAAAGCTATTAAACATTTTAACACTTAGTACAAAACACAGAACGATATAAAATTGTATCAGGCAGAATATCTGCACCCATCTGTCTGCACGTGGTGTGGAGGTAGGTACATTAGGCACATAGATGAAAGAAAAATGGAGAGTTATGTAGGACGCAAGGGTTAGATTGATCTTAGAGTAAGTTAAAAAGTTGGCGAAACGTTGTGGGCGAATGGGCTGTACTGTGCTGTTGTGTTCTATGTTCTATTTTCTATTTCCCTCCATTCCCTGTTTGGTCATATGTCTGTCCACCTATCCTTTAAATATTGTTATCATATCTGATTCTACCATTTCCCCTGGCAGTGTGATCCAGACTCCTACTTCACTCTGAGTGACAAAGCATACCTTACAAATATTCTTTAAAAGCTCACCCTCTCACCTTGAAAGTATGCCCTTTAGTATTTGAAACTTGTACCCTGGGAGAAGTCCCTGGGTGTCAGAGACCGTTACAAAAATATTATAATTGAAAAAGCAATAAAAAATCATTACCATCTTCATTACGTGGGCGATCGTGGTCTCATGACCATAATAGTTCATGGCAAAATTTTTTACAGAAGTGCTTTGACATTGCCTTCTTCTGGGCAGCATCTTTACAAGACAGGTGATCCCAGACATTATCAGTACTCCTCTGAGATTGTCTGCCTGGTGTCAGTGGGGGGTGTTGGGGGGGGGCATCGCATAACCAGGACGTTATATGCACCAGCTGCTCATACAACCATCCACCACCTGCTCCTATGGCTTTATTGACCGGCATCTTGCCCAAGAGTGACATGCAGGTCAATGGAGGGAAGGAGCGACTTACACTTCCTTTGGTAGAGACAGATCTCCGTCCCATCACGCCACCACCCCAACTAAAAATAGTCAATTAAAGCACTTATACATTGAGAAGTAACTTACAAAATAATAAACCAAAGTAGAATACATTTATTAAATAAAAATTTATCCAGGAAAATTTCTTGGGCTTCTAACATACATGCACCAACGAAATCAGTGATATTTTTAGCTACACGCACAAAGAGCTAGGGGAAAAGATGAGCTTTATTTGTCGCATGGTCATTGAAACATAGAGTGAAATGCGTCATTTGCATCAAATCAGATCAGCGAGGATTGTACTGGGGCAGGCTGAAAATATGGCCATGCTTCCAGCACCAGCATAGCATGCCCACGAAAAAGATAAAGATCTTTATAGATTAAGTCTTTTGTCACATGTTCTGTAAAAAGTGCTGCCACACTCCCGGCACCAACATGTCATTCCCATAACTCCCTGGAATGTGAAATGTGGGAGAAAACCGAAGCACCTGGAGGAAACCCACCAGGTCACGGGGAGAACATACAAACTCCTTACAGGCAGCAGTGGGAATTGAACCCCACATGGTGATCACTGGTACTGTTATAGTATTACAACAACTGCTATGCTACTATGCCTCTTGGTTCTAATGGAGGGTCCTGGTTCGAAACGCTGACTGCTCATTTCACTCCATAGCTGCTGTCTGACCTGCTGAGGTCCTCCATCATTTTGTTTGTGTTGCTCAAGGTTTGCAGAATCTATAGAATCTCCTGTGTTGATAGACGTTTTTAGCTATTTGCTCAGGCCAACATTTTTTGACCATGTCTCATTTCCTACCTAATAAGTGCCACTGGGTGGGTCTGCAGTTACTTAAAGTACCATCACAGTTCCTTAGGAGCAACAATCAACTGTAGATTCCATACTTTCAAGCCAGGCAGCGCGCTGACTTAAAATACTTACCCCTTTCGTTCTTTGTTGTGGGTTGAGATCTTGGAGATCCTCATTCAAAAGCACAGTATATCAGTAGCAGAAGAACTGCAGGGGCTTAGGAAGGCAGTTTGCTGCCACCTTCCCAAGGACAATGAATGCTAGCCTTGCATATCATGAGAATAAATACAAAGGAAAGCTTTAAAAGTGACAGGATATCTATTCTCAAGTAAAAACATCAATTGGCGTTTGACCAATATATCCTGTGCACAAATCCAGGCCAACATACCTTGCTGTCAAATTTATACCCACCTAGAAGACTGGCAGGGCTGAACAGCACTTTTAAATAATGCTGACAATTTGGGTTTTTTATTGCTTTAACAGGTAATAATGAATTATTGTATTGGGTTTGTAATGTAAACCCAGCAATCCTTCAAATATATTGGAAAGAATATTTTCAAAATATAAAAATCCTGAATGGAAATTGGAGAAACCAAACCAGAATGTTCTCCAGTTCAAGTTCGAGTTCAAGTTCAATTGTCATTCAACCATACATGAACATCCATGAATACAGCCAAATGGAAGAGTGTTACTCTGGGGAAAAGGAGCAAAACATAGTACCAACAGTCATACACAGCACAAGGTACATGTGTCAGATATAATACAGCAAGCACATAAAAGATATCAGTAAAATGTAGTCACGCAAGAATTTATATTCCAAGACCCTGAGTCCATGAATGTTGCAGCAGTCTACAGATGAACACAATACAGCTTCTCTTCTGCCAATCGAGCACTGTGGAGCAGCACCAACTCCAGCCTGGATGCTGTGGCATACCACCTCCTGCACTCTGATGGAGCAACCAGATCTGAAGCTCTGAAGCTCTGAAGCCTGCCCCTGGCTCTCTGCAAACAGGCAACACCACAGCCTGAGGCCGAGTCCTTGCTATTACAAGATCTTGTAGCTCCCCTGCCATTCGCCTATAAACTAGCAAATTGGATTTGCAATATTCCATACCACTAATGTCCAACAGGGCCTTGCGGTCACAAAAGAAGAAACTAACACTTGCTGTTTGACTGTACACCTCCTTCATGTCTCAACATCGCTCTGTCCAGGCAGCATCACAGTCCACACCTGTCGAGATCCTTCAGTTCATCCACCAGTGAATAGCTCAGTGATGGGGTAGATCAGTGGTACATTAAGGTCTTAATGTTTAGCAAGGTCTTGCTATGATAAAAATGCATTAAAAAAATCAATAGAACCTTTGATTGACCCTATAGAACCTGTGGCATCTGAGCACGCCACTATCTTATTGGAAGTTCATTTCATTTTTTGCTTTGATGTCAGTACATTTTAGGTAATTTTATGATCACAGTATTTATATCTGAACTTGAAAGTGAAAAGATATTTGGACTTGAAACAGATGAACCAAATTTTCATTTATTTCCAAAGGCATCTCAGTCTCTCCCTGTAAGACTAGCCAGCCTTCCCTATCTAAGTTCTTCCAGCAGTTTGTGTGTTGTTCCAGATCCTGCATCTTCAGTCCCTTGTGTCTCCTGGTAAGTAACCTACTTTCTCCTTTTTCCCAAACACTAACTTCCCATTTCTTGATTCATAGTCTACCTGGACATCCCAAGAACCTTTTTTGATTTTATTTTCTCTGCCATTCCCCATCATTCTTCCCATTACTCTCATCTGCCTCCCTACTTCCCTCACACCAGTACTAATTCTCATTCTAACTATTATTATTATTTAAATATACAGTGCAGAACATATCCTACTGGCTCAATAGACTGCACTGCCTAGCAACTTAGCACAATCACAGAACAATTTACAACAACCAGTTAACCTACTAATCCATATATCTTTGCACTGTGGGAAGGAAACTGGAGTACCCAAAGGAAACCCATGTGCTCACGGGGGGGAGCATACAATTTCAGATGGTGTTGGAATTGAATTTAGCACTCAGGAATGCCCTGAGCTGTTGCAGCATTGCACTGACCTGCTATGATACCCTATGATACATCCAAATTGCAGATCGGCTTTGTAAGGATAAATCTTTCAAAAGATAAAGCCATATATCTAGCGAATCAAAATCACCTGTTATTCAAACCTGATCAGAAGGCAAACAATATTATCCAGGAGATGCCTATGATTAGAATAGAATAAGAATTCAAATCAGGTTTATTTTTGCTGACATACTGCATGTTGTGAAACTTATTGTTTTGTAGCACCAGTACAGTGCAAGTCATAAAAAAATCAGTATCAATTGAAATAAATAAATACATTAAATAATGCTCTCTATGGTACATCAGTGGAAATTTGCGAGTCTTTGATGACATAGCAAATCTCCTCAAAATGCTAATGAACTATAGCCACTGATATGTCTTCTCTGTGATTACATCAATTATGTCGGACCGAAGATAGATCCTCTGAGATGCTGATGCCCAAAACCTCAAGTTGCTCACCCTTCTCACCGCTGACGCCTCAAAGAAGACAGGGGTGTTTTCCCCTGACTTCCTCTTCCTGAAGTCCTCAATCAATCCCTTGGGCTTTCGGACGTTGAGTGCAAGGCTGTAGTTATGACACCACTCAACCAGATGATCTACCTCACATCAGTACAGCTCTCATCCTCATCTGAGATTCAAAGATAAGAGAAGATAAGCTCGGTTTGAAATGTTGAAATGGTTATTTCCCTCCACAGATACTGAATGATTTGCTGAGATCCTCCAGCATATTGTGTGAGATACATTAGCAATATTTAAAAGAGGATAGAGATTTAAAAGATACCGAAGAGTTAACTTCTTTACACAGTATGTAGTGAGTACCTGGGACAAGCTGCTAGAGGAAGTGGTTGAGGCGGGTATCCTTGAAACATTTAAGAAATATTCGGTAACATTTGGATAGGTATGTGGAGGGGATGGGCTTGAAGGATAATGGGCGGAACATAGGCAAATTGTACTAACGGGGAGGATACTGTGGCCAAAGTGAACCTGCTGAAGGGCCTCTTTCATACTGTTCAACTCTATGACTCTGAAAGACATTGTGACAGATACATGGATCAAAAAGGTTTAAGGGATACAGGTCAAGCATAGACAAATGGGACTTAGACGAGAGAATCTGAAAATGCTGGAAATCCAAGCAACAACACGCAAAACACTGAGGAACTCAGCAAGCCAGACAACATCAATGGAAAAGAGGAAAGTCGATGTTTTGGGCCGAGTTTCTTCGTCAGGAGTCCTGATGAAGGATCTCAGCCCAAAGTGTTGACTGTTTACTCTTTACATAGCTGCTGCCTGGCCTGCTGAGTTCCTCCAATGCTTCTTTGTGCGTGTTGACAAATGTGACTTGCTTAGATGGGAATCTTTGTCTGCATGGACCAGTTGGGTTGAAAAATCTGCTTCTGTGCTCAATGACTCTGTGGGTTGAAATACTCAATTTTGCTCTGCAATTCAACAAGATCATGAACCATTTGTAACTTTGCAACATATTATCAGGGGCCATATTATTAGGTTCACCTTTACACCTGCTCATTAATGTAAATATCTAATCAGCCAATCTCATAGCAACAACTCAATGCATAGAAACATGCAGACATGGTCAAGATGTTCATTTGTTCTTCAGAACAAACTTCAAAGTGGGGAGGAAATGTAACCTAACTGACTTTGTCCATGGAAGGATTGTTGGTGCCAAATGGATGGTTTGAGTATCAGAAACTGCTGATCTCCTGGGATTTTCACGCACAACAGTCTGTAGGGGTTAAAGAGAACGGTGCAAAAAAAAATTGAGAAAAAAATCCTTTGAGCCGCAGTTCTGTGGGTGAAAATGCCTTGTCAATGAGAGAGGTTAGAGGAGAATGGCCAGACTGGTTCAAGCTGACAGGAAGGCATCAATATCTCTAATAACCTCATATTGCAACAGTGGTGTGCAGAAGAGCATCTATGAGCATACAACACATTGAACATTGAAGTGGATTGACCACAGCAGCAAAAGATCGTGAACATACACTCAGTGGTCATTTTATTAGGTAGAGCAGGTACCCAAGAAAGTGGCCATAGAGTTTAGGTAGAGGTCTTTGCAAAGTAACTCCTAGCATAATAACACCCATCTCTCCAGTCACTCCTCCATTATCTTTTTTTTTGGTGTGTGCCTGCGTGCGTGCGCGTCTGTGCGTGTGTCTGTGATGATGTCTTTTTCATGGCTTCTTACAAGGCGCGGAGAGAGAGAGAGAGAGACTGTGTGGCGCGCCACTCGTCACACAGACACTTTCGCTGTATTTTCCTTTTACTTTACGAGGTCGAGTTGCGATCTCGACACTCAACCCGGCATGGATGGAAAGTGTACTCGACTAGTTTCGAACCTGGGGACCTCCACTCCCGGGTCCCACGCCCATGTCGTTGTGCCACCAGCCAGCCCTCTCCTCCATTATCAATGTACAGACTTGACTCAAAGATCCACTTGATTATATATTTGTAATAACTATATTTTGATACACCTAAAATGCTGAATGAACTCTGCCCAGTGGCCAAACATTTTAATTCTGATTCCCATTCCCATTCTGATAAAATTAGAGGGAATTTGTGCTATCCTCAGGGTGGAGGAGCAACACCTTATATCCACCTAAGTAGCCTCCAACCTGATGGCATGAATATCGATTGCTCCTTCCAGTAAAAATATTTTACCCTCACCCCCTTGTTCTCTATTCCCCACTCTTGATTTTTACCTCTTCTCACCTGCTTATCACTTCCCCCGAATCCCCTCCTCCTTCCCTTTCTCCCACAGTCCACTCTTCAATCCGATCAGATTCCTTCTTTTCCAGACCTTTACCTTTTTCCACTCAGCTGGCTTCATCTATTAACCATCCAAATAGTCTCTGTCCTCTCTCCACACCTTTTTATTCTGGCATCTTCCCCCTTCCTATCCAGTGCTGAGAAGGGTCTAGGCCCGAAACATCTACTGTTTGTGCATTTCCATAGATGCTGACTGACCTGCTGAGTCCTTTAGGATTTTGTGTGTGTTGCTGTGGATTTTCAGCATCTGCAGACTTTCTTGTGTTTTATATTTTGACAATTTGATCAAATTGAACTCCTAATGAAGTATAGCCACTGTCTTGCTACATCGATACGTTAGGACTATGTTAGATCCTCAGAGATCTTGACAGCCAGGAACTTGAAACTACTCACTCTCTGTACTTCTGATCTTTCTATGAGGATTGGTATGTGTTCCTTTGTCTTACCCATACGAAAGTCCACAATCAGCTCTTTCGTCTCATTGATGTTGAATGCCAGGTGGTTGTTGTGACACCAGTCCACTAGTTGGCATATCTCACTGCTGTACCTCTCATCACCGCCTGAGATTTTACCAACCATGGTAGAATCATCATCATCATTATTATATGCCGTATTGTATGACGTGGGTGATCATGCTCTTTGACCATGATTGTTCTTGGCAAAGTTTTCTGCAGAAGTGCTTTGCCATTGCTTTCTTCTGGGCAGTGTCCTCACAAGACGGGTGACCTTAGCCATTATCAATACTTTAAAGATGAGCTGTCTGGCCTCAGTGGTCGCATAACCACACCTGTGATATGCACCAGCCGTCATATGACCTACTCCCATGACTTCACAGGACCCTGATCAGGAGGGCTAAACAGGTGCTATACCTTGCCCAAGGGTGACCTGCAGGCTACTGGAGGGAAGGAGCGCTTTTCACCTCCTTTGGTAGAGACATATCTCCACCCTGCCACCCTGATCTATATACCTATATTTTGACAATTTGTTCAAGCTACCAATGTGATAGAGCCAATCTCATGGACCATTTGACCAAATATAACACAATCAGACTTAAGCTTTTCTTCCACAATTAGGGGTGTTAATTCTAACCTTAGCCAAATCTCCTCCACCAGTTTGACTTATTTTCTTTTCCCACAATAATATCCCCCCTCCCAGTCTTTATGAATTAGGACACTTCAGATAATTAAATTCAACCACCAGCATTTTTCAAAATTATAATTATGCCTTTTTGCATATTAGAAACAGTGGGGTGGAAATTGTTTTTTGATCATTAATACTAAATAGCCTCTGGAGAACTGACCACCCTCTGAATTATCTTCCCATTTTCATTTACATTAAATCAAATTTCAGGAGGGAGCACAATGGATGACTGATGCTTTAGTGATCAGTCATCTCCATCGACAAAATATAAAATTCTATATCTGTACATGTGAATCTTCCCAGGTTGTGCAAATTTTTGTCAAGGCAACACAGTCTTGAACCTGAAACTGATATAACCACACTAACTGTAAAGTTTATTAAAGAGACAACTAATTGCAGTCTTTAGAAACTGTATTCTTAAGAGGACACAATGGAATGTTTGAATTCATTTGGGTGTTACACAAGGGAGGCATTAGTCTTACTATTTATCCTGCATAATATATTTAGTCAGGGATTAATGAAGAATAGAGAGATGTTGTACTCCATGTTCATCTTTCAACAAACACTGTAATTACACAATGTTTTGTGACTTATTATAACTGCTAGTTATATCTGGTGGCACACAAGAGGCTTATCGGGTTTCCCTACCAGACAAGACTGGGGAATTATGTCATTGACTTCGGGATGTTCTCTGGATATGAAAGTCGATATGAAAATATAATTTTCTTCTTTCTTAAGGCACAAAGGAGGAAACATTACAGCAGGAACTACACTTTGAAGGAACTTAATTAGCTGTAATATGCTTTGGAACGTTTTGAAAGGAACAATTCAGGTCCATTCACTTTCTTTAAAGAGCTACAGTGATGCACTAATGGTATAATGATATGTTGCATAAGTATAAATTCCGCACTTTGCTGCTGATGTTAAGATAACCTTATTTGAAAGGAAGTGTTTTATTTTGATCCTAACATTGAACTTGTATATACCTGTGCGCAAGTGGCTGTTCTAATTCATTTACCGAATATGAATGTCACCGGCTCATCTGCATTTAATTTCTGTTTTAACTGAGCCCTGAACTGAGAGCAGTTATGAGTTTGATTGACCTCGGCAATGATGGTAGATATTGTCCTTTGGAGGGCAGGTATGAATCATAAGATCAAAAGTTAAAGTAGAACATCCCCCTCCACTGGTTCAAATCCTGTCACTCTGTAAAGAGTTTGTATATTCTCCCTGTGACCAGTGGGGTTTGATATTTTCTTGTTGGTGTTTCTTCAAATGGATGATCTGTAAGTTTTTGTGAGTGAGAAAGAGGGCTGGGGGCATGATGTCTTGTTGCTGTCTTTTTTCTGTGTGGGTGATATGTTGGTTTTTGTGTGAGGGAGGGAGTTGAGGGTTTGAGGTTTGCACGTTTTGTTTCTTTTCCTATTTTGTGCGGGGAGTAGTTGATGTTTTTTCTTTCATCAAAGTCCATTTTTTTGTTTTGTGGCTATTTGAAGAAGACGAATTTCAGATATGTATTTTGCATACATACTTTCATAATAAAATGAATCTTTGAAACTTTGGTAATGTGAGTTTTCTTTGGGTACACTTGTTTTCTGCCACATACCAAAGATGCATGAGTTGGTAGATTAATTGGTCACTTGGGTGTAATTGAATGGGAAGGGCTCACTGGGCCAGAAGGGCCTATTACTGTGTAGTATCTCTAAGTAAAATATGGGATTAGGCCATTTGGTCCATCGAATGTGCTCCACCATGCATGATTAATTATTTTTCAACCCTGTTTCCCTGCCTTCTCCCTGTAACCCTTAAACCCCTCAATAATCAAGAACCTATCAATCTCCACCTTAAATACATAGAACATAGAAGAGTACAACACAGGAACAGGCTATTCAGCCTACAATATTTTCCCAACCTGCTAAAAGGCAAATCAAAAACACCCCAACACTAATCCCTCCTACCTACACCTTGTCCCTATCCCTCCATCTTCTTTACGTCCATGTGTCTAACCAAATGTCTCTTAAGAGCCTCTAATGTATTTGGCTCCACCACCATACCAGACAGCGCATTCCAGGCATCCACAGACATTGCAGGTATCCAATACATGCAAAGACTTGGTTTCCGCAGCTCTCCATGGCAACAAGTTCCACAGATTCAACACACTCTGGCCGAATAACATTCCTTCTTTCATCCATTTTAAGGGACTTTCCTTTATTCTGAATCTGTGCTCTTTGATCAAAGGCTTACCTACCTTTGGAAGCATCTTCTCCACCTCTACTCTATTCAGGCCTCTAGTAGATTTTAATGAGATACCACTTCAAACTTCTGTGAGATTATGAGAGTCTAAGATAGGGTGATAGTCAGAGTAAGAGAGTTTAAAATTAGAAGGCAGCAGTTTAAGGTGAGAGAATCAGAACATGAACGTAATTCAGGTTTATTATCACTGACATACTTGACTCTCAATGTGGACAAGACCACAGAGGTGATTGTGGACTTTAGGAAGGTGCAGGCTGACCACCCCGCCCATGGAGCGAGTTAGGAGAACCAAGTTTCTGTGTATGCACATAATGGATGATCTCACCTGGTGCCTCAACACCACCTCTTTAGTCAAGAAAGCACAATCTGAGGGATTTGAAGTGAATGAGACTCCCTCTCTCCCACTCTAATCAATATCTACAGGAGCACCATCGAGGCCTGACCAGCTGCAACACCATCTGATGTGGAAATTGCAAGGCATCTGACTGCAAGTCCCTACAAAGGATTGTGAGGACCGCTGAGAAGATCACCAAGGACTTTCTTCCACCCATCAGAGATATTTATCAACTGCACAGCATATGAAGGGCCCTAAGCGTTGTTGATGATCCCTCCCATCCATCCAACAATCTCTTTGGTCCCCTACCATCAGGCAGGAGGTACCATAGCATTAGGACAAGAACTGTTAGGATGGGAAACAGTTTCTTCAACCAGGACATAAGACTACTGAACTCCCTGGCATCAACCAGATCTCATCACGTATGAAGCACCAGTAGCATAATATTTTTTATTTCTTAACCTGTGTTGTAAATTTCCTTATTATTTGTTAATTTATTTACAATAATATTACTTAATGTGTTGTGCACAAATTATATGTACTGTGTTGAGTGCTTTGGTCTGGAGGAACATAGTTTCATTTGGCAGTATAGATACTTACAGCTGAATGGTAGTAAACTGCACTTGAACTTGAACTAAAGATAAAGATTAGTTTTATTTGTCATATCTACATCAAAATGTACAGTGAAATACGTTGCTTTGTGTCAAATCAAATCAAATAAGTGGGGCTGGGCTGGCCAGCTCGCAAGTGTTGCTATGCTTCCAGCATCGACTTGGCATGCCGCGACTTACTAACATGTGGAACATGTGTCAAAGTATACAAGCCATAACTGATTACAAATTCACCCTGCACGTCAATGACTGTGATAGCTCCCTTCCTGATAGGCTACTTGCCTTCCATGAATGATTTGATGCATTGAATGATGTGGCATCGAGGAAAAAGCCCATCAGCCCCTGAAGAACAGGCACACTCTCTGGCTGCAGCTGAGGTGAGGAAGATCCTGTGGGGTAGGACATTGTACCTAGTCAGATGCTGAAGGTTTGTATGGCCCAGCTAACAGAGGTCTCAATAGACATCCTTAACAGTTGAAACAGTCCACTGTCCCTTCAGGCTCCAAGGCAAACACCATAATTCTGGTGCCCAAGACAGCGATGGTAACCAACCTAAATGATTACCAGGCAATGGCACTAACTTCACAGTCACAAAGTGCTTTGAGTGGCTGGAAATGGTTGTATGAAATCCCACCTACCAGCTACATTGGATCCTTCCCAACTTGCCCACCACTCAAACCAGTTCACTGATGATGCCATAACCTCAGCACTCCACTCCTCCTGTCCCACCAAGCCTGTTGCTGTTCACACTGCTGACTCACAATTGTACTGCTTTCTTTTCAAATCTTTTTAGTATTATTATTATCCAAAATTAACACGGGTACATCAAAGTAGCAACATTTAGAATGTCTCAAGAAAAAAAAAACATTATTTTAAAGATTGAAAACATTCTAATGATAAAAAAAACCCTAAGCAAGAAAAAGTGGGAAAAAAACACCAGCGCCATGCGTCATACAAAAAGCATCTAAAGATAAACATCAATCCGCCAGCAAGAAAAAAAAATCAAAAATTTACAATTAGATCATGGAGGAAATCTACCAATTAACTCAAATGATAATAACGAGCAAATGAGCCCCATCTTTTCTTAAAATCAAAAGTTCGACTTCTAATTTTCTTCAAACTAAGACATAGCATCACTTGAGAGAGACATTGTGACAAAGTGGGAACCAATGTATCCTTCCACTTCAACAAAATGGCCCTCCTAGCTATCAGTGTAATAAATGCAATAACATGTTGGTCAGACACAGAGATACCACAGATATTTTGAGGAATTATTCCAAAAAGCACAGTTAATTTGTTAGGTTGTAAATTAATTTTAAGTGCTTTAGAAATTGTCGAAAAATCTGACTTCCAGAATTGTTCCAGTATAGAACAGGACCAAAACATATGTGTCAGTGTAGCTGTCTTAGTTTTACATCTATCACAATAACTATCAACATTAGGGAATATTTTAGACAATCTCTCCTTCATCAAATTGAATCAATGAATGACTAGCACAGATCGAAGAAGAATTAACCAGCTTCAGAATCCGCGTCCAATCCTCCATCATAAAAGTCAAATTGTGTTCCTTTTCTCAATCTTGTTTAATCTTAAATAAAGGACACTTATCCCATTGTAATAGTAAATTATAAATTCTTCCAATGGAACCCTTCATCAAAGGGTTCATACTC
Source organism: Mobula birostris (assembly GCF_030028105.1). NCBI lineage: Eukaryota > Metazoa > Chordata > Chondrichthyes > Myliobatiformes > Myliobatidae > Mobula > Mobula birostris. Next base: position 75,290,062 of record NC_092384.1, on the reverse strand, counting down.
ATAATAGTATCCAACAGGTCAGCATCCAATATGTAAGGAAAATTACTTAAATATTTTTGTAAGAAATGTCTAACTTGAAGGTATTGTAAAATGTGTGAGTATGAAAGAGAATATTTATCAACTAATTGTTCAAAAGACATCAGTCTATATTCTTTAAATAAATCCAAAAAAGAATTAATACCTTTATTTTTCCAAAGTAAAAAATTGGATCACTCAAAGAAGGCTTAAAAAAGTAATTTCGATAAATTAAACTACAAAGTTTAAATTTTTTAAGATTAAAAAAATTGCAGAACTGGAGCCAGGTTTGTAAGGAATGCTTAATCCCAGGGCATAAATTTAAATTATCAATTTTAGCTAATTGTATAGGTGAAGCAGCTCCCAATAACGAAGTTAAATAAAACTGTTTCACAGCTTTCAATTCCAAGTCTACCCAAATTGGCCGATCGTTCTTATCAACCTAATATAAACAGAAGGACATGTATCGCACATTAACAGCTCATTAGTACATTCTTAAATTAGGCATAGTGAGACCTCCCTCCTTTTTCAACTTTTGTAACTGACATTTACTAATTCTTGGTCTTTTATTATTCCAAATAAAAGATAAAATAATAGAATCAATCTGATCAAAAAAACTTATTGGTCAAATAAACAGGGATATTCTGAAATAAATATAAAAATGTTGGTAAAATCATCATTTTAACTATATGGATGTGACCAACAAGTGAAAAGGTAAGTGGACTCCATCTATTAAATAAATACTTCATAGAGTCTATCAAGGGAAAAAAATTGGCTTTATAAAGATCCTTATATTTTTTAGTGATTATAACACCTAAATATCTAAAAGAATTTGTGACTTTGAAAGGAGTATTATCATATACTGTATAGAAACAGATTCATTTAAAGGAAGCAAACTACTTTTACTAAAATTTATTTTACATCCTGAAAAATCTCCAAATTCATTAAATAATTTTAGCAAGGCAGAAATAGATTCCTCGGAATTAGATACATAAACCAATAAATCGTCAGCGTAAAGAGAAATCTCATTCACAAAAATCCCATAAATATTTTTAGCTTCACAGAGCAATAGCAAGGGGTTCTAATATTAAATTAAATAATGGACTTAATGGACAACCTTGTCTTGTCTCCTGTGAAAGCTTAAAAAAGGAGACATACAATTATTAGTAATGACAGTAACAATAGGAGTTTTATATACCATTCTAATCCAATTATTAAAATTAACACCAAAACCAAGTTTCTCTAAAACGTTAAATAAATATTTTCATTCGATTTAATCGAACACTTTTTCAGCATCCAAAGAGAAGACACATTGTGGAGTTTTAGAAGAGGATGAATATATAATGTTAAATAATCTCTGAACATTTGAGAAAGAATAATGACCCTTTATAAAGCCTGTTTGATCTTTAAAAATAATTTTACCCAAAATATTCTCCAACCAGTTGGTTATTATCTTTGACAGAATCTTAGCATCGACATTCAATAATGAAGTAGATCTATATGAGGCATAATCAGTAGGATCTTTATCCTTTTTAATAATTAAAGAAATAGAAGCCTCATAGAAAGTAGAAGGGAAATCACCTTTCACAAAAGAATCCTTAAACATTTCCAACATATACAGAGAGAGCAATTTTCCAAATTTTTCATAAAATTCTACAGGATAGCCATGATGTCCAAGGGCTTTACTAGATTGCATTGAAACAATAGCTTTATGAATTTCGGCTTCAGTAATTTGGGCATTAAGAGTTTTTTGATCCTCAACATAAATTTTAAGAAAAGCAATCTTTTTAGAAAGCATTCATTTTAAAAGAATCTACTGGACATTGAGATTTATAAAGTTTGGTATAAAAATCTTGAAAACTCTTATTAATTTCTTCATATTCCCAAGCCAGGGTACCATTTTTTCTACAAATTTTCAAAATTTGCCTTTTGGCTCTAGCCGTTTTTAATTAAGATGCAAGCAGTTTATTACTTTTATCTCCAAACATATAAAATTGGCTCTTTAACTTAAGCAAATAGCCTTCAATAGGATGAGTTAATAATAGGTTATATTGTGATTGAAGTTCCACCATTTGTTTGAATAAATCAATATTAGGGGAAATTGCATAAATATTACCTAAGTCTTTAATTTGTTTTGAAATCTTATCTAATTCCACTTTAGTCTGTTTTAGAAGCTTAGCTGAATAAGAAATGATCTGACCACGTAAAAATGCTTTAAATGTATCCCATATGATTAATTTGGATGCACCCCCTATATCATTAAAAAGAAAAAAATATTTTATCTGGATTTCAATGAAACTGACAGTCAGAGTTTTGCAATAATGACATTTTCAAATTCAAAAGAAAAACTCAGAGGCGCATGATCGGATATAGCAATAGCATCATACAATTTTTAACACTAGGCAAGAAGCAAAGATGGATTGTAATATAATTGATTATAATATAATCGATCCTCGAATATTTTTTATAAACGTGAGATGAAAGAATATTCTCTGTTATCAGGGTGCAGATACCTCCATAATTCAATCAATCCAAAATCGGTCAAAAAGAAATTAATAAGTGACACGGAGCAAGTTGGAAGTCACTGATTGGTTGAGCTCTTGCCAATCAAAGGATTTAAACAACAGTCAAAATCCCCACCCATTATCAATATATATTCATTTAAATCAGGCAGTAAAGCAAATATCTTTTTTTTAAAAAGAAGGATCATCTAAATTAGATTAGATTAGATTAGATTATGAGGTCACGCAGTCCTCTTTTACTGTCATTTAGTAATGCATGCATTAAGAAATGATACAATATTCCTCCGGTGTGATATCACAGAAAAACAGGACAGACCAAGACCGAAAAACTGACAAAAAACACATAATTATAACATATAGCTACAACAGTGCAAGCAATAGCGTAACTTGATGAAGAACAGGCCATGGCACAGTAAAAAAAGTTCAAAGTCTCTTGAAAATCCCACATCTCACGCAGACAGGAGAAGGAAGAAAACTCTCCCTGCCATGCTCGACCACAGTCTGACTCTGAGTTGTACGAAAACTTCGAGCCTGCGACCAGCACTCCGACACCGAGCACTGAGCACCATCTCTGCCGAGCGCTTTGACCCCAGCCCCGGCCACCAGCAGCGGGCAAACCCAAGGATTTGGGGCCTTCCCTCCAGAGATTCTCGATCGCACAGTAGCAGCGGTAGCGAACCGGGCATTTCAGAAGTTTCTCCAGATGTTCCTCCATACTTCTCACAGCTGTCTCCATCAGATCAGAATTGTGCACAGTACCCTATTTAACAAATACGATATCATTTCACCGGCGAGGCTACGCGCACTGCATCACTCCGCCATCTTCTCCTCCCGCTTTTGTAGGACCGTACAAATTGACCAAAACAACTTTTCTATTAGAGATCACTCCTTTAACAATTAAAAATCTACCATTAAAATCTGACTCAATATCCTCTTGAGTAAATACATTGGATTTAATAAAGATGGATACCCCTTTAGTTTTACTCTGAGAAGTGAAGTGAAACTGCTAACTCCTCCACCATCCTAAAAATCTATTTTGATCTCCCGCCCAGATATGTGTCTCTTGGGCAAAAATTATGTCAGGTTGGAATTGGTTAATAATTTTAAAAGTCTTTTTTCATTTGATAGGATGATTCCAACCACGTACATTCCAACTTTTTACATTAATCCATTCAAATACCATGCTATAACTTTATTCTACTTTACCCATGCACAAAGCTCATACCAATATGGGATAATCAAAAATGGCAGCGATGAAGAATACAACCACATAGAAAACACGCATGCTCCGGAACCACCCAATGGGAAAAAACTCTTAACTCTAACCCCACACTCCTCCTCCCATAGCCTAAAAAAAGGCAAGCACCCTATGATAGAATACGAAGCCAGGGACCGCTCCGTCTGTACAAAAAAAAATAAAAAGATTCTTTTTCCCTCCCCCAATTAAAAAAAACAACTGACCTCGTAAGAGGAATGATAAAGTCACAACAAAGGAAAGTGTTTACATTCCCGCATCTACAAGCTCTCCCAGATTTATATTTAATCTTTTTTTAAACAAGAAAGAATCAGAATAATGTTATCTCTTAAAAAGAAAAAACAGCGCCACTTTTAAATTTAACATTAAATCCCTAAAAAAAACTTTAAATTCGGTTATAAGACACTATAATAAAACAGAAAAAAAAGTTACTAGCATATTTAACCTAACTAGATTTTCAAAAATACCAATTAATAATATCATAAGTAATTGAACCCTCCCCTAAATATATATATAAAAAGAAGCCCCATTAGTAGGAAAAACTACCAATTAATTAATAAAGAAAGAAACAAAAAAAGAAATCAAACCAGATATTAGGTTAAAGGAACAAATCCTTTTATCTTCTTTTTCTCACTCGAATGTCCAAGTAACCACTTAAACAGTCATACTTGAACAGTAGATATTCTTTCCAAAAAAAATATGCAATCATTAACAAATCTCCTCATCTTCTTTTATTAGTCTCTCAATGAAATAGCCAAGTAACCTTCATAAATCTTCTTTCCGAAATGCCAATAATATAGAGATAACTAAACAACCTTCCAGATAGTTCATTCGGTAGCGGCAGCAGGTATAGCTTGAACGAAGTCCAGTGCAGGTTTTGGATTAAAAAATGTATGAGGAGGAGAGTTAGGAGGAAAAACTTTAATTCTTGTTAGGTAATGCAGGGAAGGAAACAGTTTCTTATCATATGCCTATTTCATTACCAGAGCAAATCTTGATCTTTGTTCCATTACCTCCTTCAGATAATCCTCATAAAAACGGAGCCCAGATTTCTTAAATCTAAAATCTATCTGTTTTCTTGCCTGTCGCATTATTTGATCTTTAATTTTAAAGTGATGAAAACAAACCAAAACAGACCTTGGTTTCTTTGGATCTTTAGATTTGGTAGTAAAAGCTCTGTGTGCTCTTTCTATAGTCGGCGGCTGTGATAATATGGTAGGAAATGAGGTATGAAAAAGCTTACCAAAGTAAGCAGTTAAATCTCCATCTTCAGCTCCTTCTTGCAGCCCAACAATTCGTATATTCCTTCGGCGAGACCTAGTTTCCAGATCTATAATCTTATTTTGATATCTTTCCAAACAAGTTGTAGCTTCAAACAATTTTTGCTTAGTTATCTTCAATTCCTCTTCGTGTGTAATAACTTGTGCAATAATAGTTTCCAAGTCTTTAAGTTTTCCCAGAAATCACTTCATTGCATTACTATTTTTTTCCAATTGGTCTTTAATTTACCCATTCGGATCTTTCATTGAATTCAGTGTCCGAACTATATCTTCAGCCCATGGTGGCATTTCAGCAGATCTTTCCTTTCCCATTACCTTTGTCACTAGGTCCAAATTCTTCCCACTCCTCGTAGACATAGACATATTGCTCCCCCTCAAGAATCAGCAAATAAAAATTTTAAATTCGAAGTTTAGACCAGAGGGAAAGGAGCAAAACTAAGAGTAGCAGAGAATTGCTGCTCCTCCATTTACAGACAATCTCCCCGTACTGCTAGATCCAGCTCAAACCACTTTATCAAGTTCACTGATGGCATGACAGTGGTTGGCCTCATTAGCAACAATGATGAATCAGCATACAGAGAGGAGGTAGAGAGGCTTGTCAAATGGTGTGAGAACAACAATCTGAGTTTCAACGTGGTCAAGATAAAAGAGGTGATTGTGGACTTCAGAAAGGTACCGGTCACCCACTGTCCATTGCACATCAATGGCTCTGCTGTGGAGAGAATGAAGAATAAAAGTTTCTTGGTGTATACATAAAGGAGAATCTAACCTGGACCCACACACCTCTTAATTAGTCAAAAAGGCACACAGTGTCTATACTTTCTGAGGAGATTGAAGCAGGCATGGTTCCCAGCCCCTCATTCTAACTACTTTCCACAGGACCACCATCGAGTGTCCTGTCTGGCTGCATCATTGTCTGTTAAGGAGATAACCATGCAAAGGTCAGTAGAATCCACCGAGAGTATCACTGGGGGTTTTCCTCCCTTCTTTCTGAGACATTTATCAGCAGCATTATACACAATGGACCAGAAGCATTGTTGAGGATCCCTACCACCCATTGCACAATCTCTTTGACCCACTACCATCAGGGAGGAGGCAAAAGTGTATTAGGACAAAGATCACCAGTCTGGGCAGCAGCTTCTTCCCTCAGGTAGAGGGACTGAAAAGCAATGATCAGAAAATTAATTTTGCTTATGTTCCATAAGCTTAGTCAGTGTAGATTCACACTAACAGTGTACCTCTGTAAGTGTTGAGAGAGTGAGAGAGCCAAACAAATTAAAGTGAGAGAGTAAAGAGGGTACACATGCACACTCGTTCTTATGGACAGAAGAACAGATTGCAATTTTATGCAGCACCTCTTACAGTTTCACATGCAATGTATTATATTGAAAGGAAACAACAGAATCATCCCCCAGAGATCAGTCAGTGAGATATGTTATTATGTAAGCAAAGAATACTGTCCTGACGGTTCTCAGCATCCAGAGGTAAGAAAGATTACAATGGAACTTCAAGTGGTCTGCCCCACTGGTTACCAGCATCCACCTCAAACCTTAGTCAATGGTGGTCTCCTTCTCAGAAACTGAATCTATTGTCAGGCCCACACAGGCAGGTACTCCCAGTCTCCACCCAGCTAACAGGATTCACCTGCTACTCTTTTCCAATTTATAATCCGGCAGCCTATTGAAACCCACGACTCATCCCACAACCTCTTTGTTTCACCCATTGTACCAGCCAGCCTCAACAAATTGCTGCTGGTCTTCAGTTACCTCGTTGCCTTTTGTGAACTATTGTCAGTACCTCCAGTTGAACTCTGTCTTTTTGTGTGTTTCACCCTAGCTGTCAGTCTGTAGTTTTGTATCGGCATGTGCTCCTGTCCCCATTCCTGCTCTACTCTGGCCCATGTATTACAGAGTACGCCGTCTCTCTTCTGCTTCTCATTATTACCTGTTTTGCTGCCACCTGTGTCTCATTGTGCTCCATCTATCATCTGCCTCTCTGTTTATTGCTCAGTGTATTTCAGTCCTGTGTTTTCAGCTGTTTGTTTCCAGATTGTGCCAGTGAATTTTCCTGAGCCTTTCCAGCATTTGTATCTGTACTCTGTCCATCTGAATATCGACTCTGCCTGTTTCCTGATTCTGGTTTTTGGATTTCTCTGGATGTTTTGATCTCTGCCTGAACTTTGATGCAGACTTTGTTTGCATCTCGGGATTTGTTACTCAATTGATATCACTGTGTGCACAGTACTGGATCTGCGACTGGATCCCTGCTCCAGCGCCCTGACAACTACCTGTTCTCCCGTGTTTTGCGGCTCCTTATTTTGCAGTTCATTATTAAAGTAATCGCTTTCCGCCACATCATCTCCATTGCTCGGCAATCGGGTCAAGCTTCCTCTCTGTTTCCTGACTTCTACTGTACCTCATTACTTGTACGATAAAGCAGTCTCTTGATCTCACAATCTACCTTGTTATGACCTTGAAGACTAGAGATTCTGCAGATACTTGAAATCCAGAGTAACACACACACAAAATGGTAGAGGAATTCAGCAGGTTAGGTAGCACCTATGTAGAAGAACGATCAAGCTAAGGTTTTGCACTTTATTGTGTATGTACACTGTCTTTTTTACAAGGTACACTACTTGTTAATTTTACACTTTATTCTGCATTGTTAGTGTTTTATCTTCTTTACTTCAATGCACTGTGCTGTGCAATAATTTCATCTGTATGAATAGTATGTAAGTCAAGCTTTTCTCTGCATCTCAGTACATGTTAGATTAGTAAACCAATGACAATACCAATAAAATAAACACAAGAGATCCTGTGGATGCTGAAAACCCAGAGCAACACACGAAATTACTGGAGGAACCCAGGGGGTCAGGCAGCATCTATGAAAGTGAATTAACAGTCAATGTTTCTGTCTGAGACCCTTCTTCAGGTTGGGCAGAAATTTTGCCTGTTATTCTCTTCCATAGATGCCTCTTGACCTCCTGAGTTCCTACAGCATTGTGTTGCTTTAATAAAATTAGAACAAAATGGGTCCCACAAGCATGCCCTGCCTTTGAATATGGTCATGTTTAATCTGCCCATGGTCTCAGGTCCTCCTTTATGCCAGATCCCCATCTCCCGCCATTCCTTGATTTCAAAGAGCCATCTAACTCCAGTTCAAATATTTCCGTTGACCTAGCCTCCACTTCACTTTTAGATAAAGAATTCCAGGGGTTCAAGTTCAAGATCCATGTTCCAAGGCTTGATGGAGAGGCTGACAACTCGTTTTGAGGGGTGCTGGGGTTCATGTTGCATTTGTTCCTGGATTCTAGCTCCTCTTTTTTTGCTGCTTTTTAGTGGTTTGGTCGAAGTGATAAATTTGGTCTGGTACGCTTCAGTGAAGACTGCTTTGATACAGCTGTTTTCTCTGCCAGCTCAAAATGTTTATTAAATAATCAAAAAGCTAGGAGGTAACCCCACTTCAGTTGTAAAGCCCTGCAGATCATTGGCTCCCTGCCCAAGTCTCCATGGCAACCACTGTCCTACGATAAAAGAAGTTGGCACATACTAAAGTCCAACATCTCTGATTGGAAACTGCAACCTGTGACTTTGAGACTGAGCTGTTAACAATTTTGGCAGATACAAACAAGAGGGACTGTTATGAAGGAACACTTGGACAGAGGAGCCTGAAATAGAAAGCACAGTGAGAGACAAACTTGAGGCAGAAATTTTCAGAAACGCCCCTAAATCCATCTGTTAAAGCACAAATAATGTACTAACTTTTTTAGGAGACCAGTAAAAGGTTTAACACTTTGGAAAAATTTCAAATTATTTCTACTTTCCTCTCCTATCAGATTCCAACGTCTGCAACCCTTTGTGTCTCCATCTATCGTCTCCCAACCTCTGTTGTTATTCTCACTCTCTCTTCCTCTGTCTGCATTTTGCCCCTCCTCGTCTGGATTCTCCTGTCACTTGCCAGCTCTTGCTTCACCCCTTCCCCTCATGTTGAATCCTGTTTCTTTCCCCTCTGTCTTTCAGTCTTGATATGGGGTTTTGACCCAGAATATTGATCACCCCATTCCCCTCAATTGCTACTGACCTGCTGAGTTCATCTGGCAGATTGCTTTTGCTGCAAATCCCAGCATTGGCGTCTCCTGTGTCCCTCAGACTTCTACCTTCATTAGTCTGTCGTCCATACCTAATAAACAAACACCGTTATCAGTCTTGGTTTAGAATTTTTTTTATTAGCCTTTACAGGAACTGAAGTTCCAGATTTCCAATACCCCTTTTGATCTTCTCAGTTATTTGGAGAGAAGTCATTAAGATGGAACATGTTTACAATTTACTTTCAAATCCCAAAAGACGAGGCCTCCATGAACAGATTCATGTTGTTACTGCACACCGTGACTGGAGAAATAATTGCCCCACAAGAAGATAATAGATAGAGAGAGACAGAGACAGAGAGAGAGATAACATTTGAAGTTATACATCCATTAATTAAGATAGTATAAGATGATCAGGCTTTTGCCGTTGTAAGGAAATTTAACTGATCCAAAATGTTAAACAAATTATAAAATTAGTAGATGTTATATCCACTGTATTCGCGGAGAGACTTGGCTCTGCTGATAGTAATTGCACTTGAGAGAGAGACAGGGAGGGAGTGTGAGACAGAGAGACAGAGAGAGATAGAGAGGATATGAAGTTATACATCCATTAATTAAGATGGTATAAGGTGATCAGAACTTTTTGGTGTTCTAAGGAAAGTTAACTGAACCAAAGCGTTAAATAAATGTAAACAAGCAGATGTTATATGGGGACAGTCTTATGCAGATACCAATCTGACTTGAGAGAGAGAGAGGTTTATGCACAAATACGTAAAATATGCTTGTTTTCCCTGTGGGATACAAATGCCTATTAAATAATACCAGTAGTGGAACAGGGAGGTCAGGCTACTTTCATTGTAAAGCTCTGTGGAGCTTCTGTTTTCTGCCAAGGTCTCTATGGTAACCACTATCATAGAATAAAGGAACATAGCAGAGTGCCTATCACTCACAGCTATCTCCTTCTCAATGTATCATAAGAGTGTTATTAAGTAAACTGGAAACATTAATACTTATATCCGATCAATGGAATGGACAATAGCAGTAACGAAATCAGTTTTTTTCTCATTGGTTGGCATCTTCTTACATATTATGAAAGGACTTGGAAATTTACTTATTAACATATTACAGAGCATTCAATATCTTAAACACAGAACTTAGAGCATTATTGCATAGTACAGGCCCTTTGGCCCATCATGTTGTGATAACCTATTAACCTGTTCTAAGATCAATCTGGCTCTTCCCTCCTACACGTCCACCATTTTTCTATCATCCATGTACCTATCTAAGGTTTTCTTAAATGTCCCTAATGTATCTGTTCTACCACCACCCCTGGTAATATGTTCCATGCATTCACCACTCCCTGTGAAAAGAAATTAATTTTGACATTCCCCCCAATACATTCTTCCAATCACATAAAATTAGGACCCTGTTATTAGCCATTTCCACCCTGGGAAAGTGTTTCTGGTTGACCACTCGATCTACTTTATACCTTGGACTTTTGATACAACACTGAGCATTATCATCTGCAGAAATTCTCTGATGACTCAGCAATAGTTGGGTGTATAAGCGAAGGATGAGAGAATGAATACAGGGCCCAGGTGGAGGACTTTGTCAAATGGTGCAAGATGAATCATCTGCATTTCAACATCAGTAAGACCAAGGAGAAGGTGATGTACTTTAGGAAGACTAAGCCTCTACTACTCTCTGTTACTATTGATGGTGATAACGTGGATGTGGTGAGGACCTACAAGTAACTGGGGGTGCACCTGGAAGACAGACTTGAATGGAGCACCAACACAGAGGTTGTGTACAAGAAGGGCCTGAGGTGCCTTTACTTCTTGAGGAGTCTGAGGTCCTTTGGAATATGCAGGCCTCTCCTTCACATGTTCTACCAGTCAGTTTTCACCAGTACAATCTTCTATGTGGTGGAGTGTTGTGGCAATGGCATCAACATGGGTGATGCCAACAGGCTCAATAAACTGATTAGCATGGCTGGCTCTGTCATAGGAGTTAAACTGGACACACCGGAGGCTGTGGTAGAAGAAAGGATCCTATGGAAAATTCTGGCAGTTCTGGACAGTTTTTGGGGTACTGCAAGTCTGTGTCTTTATTGATGCCTGCTACACGCTTGAGTGCTCGGTGGAGGGTGGGCGATGATGCTTTTTGCTGGTGGGGGGGGTGTTGCCTTGCTGTGGCTTGTGTATGGGGGGGGAGATGGGAGGGAACTTTGGGGTTCTAAGATTTTGTCTGTCATTCATTCGTTGGGGCACTCTTCTGTTTTCGTGGATGCTTGTGAAGAAAAAGAATTTCAGGATATATATTGTATACATTTTTTGACATTAAATGTACCTTTGAAACTCTTGCATTCCACCTTGGCTGAACAGTGGAGCACCTTTATTATTAGACTAAGACAAATGTGCTGCTCCGAAGAGTGCTATATGAGGTCATTATTACCCTTGGCTGTTAGCTGGGGGAGTGATAAGACCCTCCAGTTTCAGGTAACTTATTTTTTACTCTTTCTGACTTCTCTTCTAGTTTGTATATATTTGTATATCTGTGCGCTTATCATGTTATTGTGACACTGTAATTTCCTTTGGAATTAATAAAGTATCTATCTTTCTATCTATATTGTAGTTTATTTATATGACCTTTTATTGAGATATATCACAGATTAGGCCCATCTGGCCTTCCAAGCCATATCACCCATTAACCTCTGATTTAACCCTAGCCTAATAACCGGACAATCTTACAATAACCAATTAACCTACAAACTGGCACGTCTTTGGACTGTAAGAAGAAACCATAGCAGGCAGAGGAAACCCATGCAGTCACGTGGAGAACATACAAACTCATTTCAGACGGTGGTGTGAGTTGAACACAGGCCACTGATACTGCTAACCACTATGTTACCATGCTGCCATTCGTTGTTTTTTTGACTTTGTCATGTTAGGCAAAGATCGCAAGATCCTACATCTACGGACTCCAGAGCCTGCTGGCCCTGAAACTAGCAGGCATGAACTTCAGATTGCGGCTCCTGCCATTGATCTCGCTGGCTCCAACACCTCAGGGCATATTCAAAACCCGGACTCCAGCAACGACCATGGACACATTCATAGTGATTTCACAACTACCAACTGCGACTTCAGCCTTGAACTCCAGGCCGGGTCTTTATGTGCTGCTGTTGTGACTCCCGTCTCCCTTTCCCCCACCAATACTCTGCAACTCCGTCTCCCTCAGATCCCACCGTCAATTCCTGGGCCCTCAGAGGCTCCATCTTCTTCTCACCCCAACCCTCCCCTCTCTACTGACACCCCCAGCCTCCCCCCTCCCCCCTCTGATCCCAGCTCTCATCCATGCCGGGTCTATACCATCTCCTCCGACCTTCAACTGTCGGAGGCAGAACGCTCTGTCCTCAGTAAGGTCCTCACCTTTGTCCCCCTTCGCCCACACCTCAGCAAGTTCTGTGTTCGCCATGATGCGGAACTCTTCTTCTGCCGTCTCCGTCTCTGAGCCTACTTCTTCAGCAAGGACTCTTCCACTCCCACCGATGACCCCTTCTCCCGTCTTCAACCCTCCTCTTCAACATGAACACCCCGCTCTGGTCTTCTGCCTGCTGTAGATCTCGTTATCGCTAACTGCCGACGGGACATCAACCGTCTCGACTTCACTGCACCTTGTCCCCATTCCAACCTCACTCCTTCGGAACGCTCTGCTCTCCACTCCCTCCGCACTAATCCTAACCTTATTATTAAACTGCCGATAAGGGGGTTGCTGTTGTAGTCTGGCGTACTGACCTCTACCTTGCTGAGGCACAGCGACAACTCGCGGATACCTCCTCTTATTTACTCCTCGATCGTGACCCCACTAAGGAGCACCAGGCCATTGTCTCCCACACCATCACCGACTTTATCCGCTCAGGGGATCTCCCATCCACTGCTACCAACCTTATAGTTCTCACACCTCGCACTTCCCGTTTCTACCTCCTAACCAAGATCCACAAACCTGCCTGTCCTGGCAGACCTATTGTCTCAGCTTGCTCCTGCCCCACCAAACTCGTTTCTGCATACCCCGACACAGTTTTATCCCCCCTCGTTCAATCCCTTCCTACCTATGTTTGTGACATTTCTCACGCTCTTAAACTTTTCAATGATTTTAAGTTCCCTGGCCCCCACCGCTTTATTTTCACCATGGATGTCCAGTCCCTATATACTTCCATCCCCCATCAGGAAGGTCTCAAAGCTCTACGCTTCTTTTTGGATTCCAGACCTAATCAGTTCCCCTCTACCACCACTCTGCTCCGTCTAGCAGAATTAGTCCTTACTCTTAATAATTTCTCCTTTGGCTCCTCCCACTTCCTCCAAACTAAAGGTGTAGCTATGAGCACCCGTATGGGTCCTAGCTATGCCTGCCTTTTTGTTGGCTTTGTGGAACAATCTATGTTCCGTGCCTATTCTGGTATCTGTCCCCCACTTTTCCTTCGCTACATCGACGACTGCACTGGCGCTGCTTCCTGCACGCATGCAGAACTCGTTGACTTTATTAACTTTGCCTCCAACTTTCACCCTGCCCTCAAGTTTACCTGGTCCATTTCCGATACCTCCCTCCCCTTTCTAGATCTTTCTGTCTCTGTCTCTGGAGACAGCTTATCCACTGATGTCTACTATAAGCCTACTGACTCTCACAGCTATCTGGACTATTCCTCTTCTCACCCTGTCTCTTGCAAAAACGCCATCCCCTTCTCGCAATTCCTCCGTCTCCGCCACGTCTGCTCTCAGGATGAGGCTTTTCATTCTAGGACGAGGGAGATGTCTTCCTTTTTTAAAGAAAGGGGCTTCCCTTCCTCCACTATCAACTCTGCTCTTAAACGCATCTCCTCCATTTCACGTACATCTGCTCTCACTCCATCCTCCCTCCACCCCACTAGGAATAGGGTTCCCCTGGTCCTCACCTACCACCCCACCAGCCTCCGGGTCCAACATATTATTCTCTGTAACTTCCGCCACCTCCAACGGGATCCCACCACTAAGCACATCTTTCCCTCGCCCCCCTCTGCATTCCGCAGGGATCGCTCCCTACACAACTCCCTTGTCCATTCGTCCCCCCCATCCCTCCCCACTGATCTCCCCCCTGGCACTTATCCGTGTAAGCGGAACAAGTGCTACACATGCCCTTACACTTCCTCCCTTACCACCATTCAGGGCCCCAAACAGTCCTTCCAGGTGAGGCGACACTTCACCTGTGAGTCGGCTGGGGTGATATACTGCGTCCGATGCTCCCGATGTGGCCTTTTATATATTGGCGAGACCCGACGCAGACTGGGAGACCGCTTTGCTGAACATCTACGCTCTGTCCGCCAGAGAAAGCAGGATCTCCCAGTGGCCACACATTTTAACTCGACATCCCATTCCCATTCTGACATGTCTATCCACGGCCTCCTCTACTGTAAAGATGAAGCCACACTCAGGTTGGAGGAACAACACCTTATATTCCGTCCGGGTAGCCTCCAACCTGATGGCGTGAACATCGACTTCTCTAACTTCCGCTAATGCCCCACCTCCCCCTCGGACCCCATCTGTTACTTATTTTTTTACACACATTCTTTCTCTCACTCTCCTTTTTCTCCCTCTGTCCCTCTGAATATACCTCTTGCCCATCCTCTGGGTCCCCCCCCTTGTCTTTCTTCCCGGACCTCCTGTCCCATGATCCTCTCGTATCCCCTTTTGCCAATCACCTGTCCAGCTCTTGGCTCCATCCCTCCCCCTCCTGTCTTCTCCTATCATTTTGGATCTCCCCCTCCCCCTCCAACTTTCAAATCCCTTACTCACTCTTCCTTCAGTTAGTCCTGACGAAGGGTCTCGGCCTGAAACGTCGACTGCACCTCTTCCTACAGATGCTGCCTGGCCTGCTGCGTTCACCAGCAACTTTGATGTGTGTTGCCGATAAACTGGTCTCACCTTCTTTCAGAGCAGCATCAAGCGTAATTATGATTGTTATAATTTCCAGTTCACAGGTATAAAGGAGGACAAAACAATTGTTACTCTGGATCCAAAGGAGCACAAAAGAAACACAATAAGATAAGGAACACAATAATAATAATTTTAAAAACACAATAAATTTAATGATTGTTACCCAGGAGTTCAAGTAGGAAGGAAACCCACCCAAAATCTAAGACTACAGGCAAATTAATGTATTGAGTCATCACACCCTACAGAAAAGAAGGAGGACCTTCATCCCAAATTGTTGGTGTCAGCTCACTTGGAAATTTTCCTTTTGGTTCAACTTCACCTTTTATTTCCTCAGAGCTCTCTGAATTTGTTCTTCATTCACTCAAGTACTTTTGGATAGATTGATACATCTTGTGATGTACTCAGACACATCATCAGTGATGTGAGCTGGGGTCATAAGGTGTTTCAGGTCTTTCAGCATCAGACGCCCTCGCCTGGGTGACTCAGCCAGGGTTGATCAAGCCCCTTCTTATGTCTCAGTAGCATTCTGCCACGGATCCTCCAGATCCACACCGTCCTGAGGCTCTCTCTGCAGCCTGTGTGGTGCTCCTGACAGCTTTCCTCCTCTGGAGTCCTGAGATGCTGATTTGGCTGTAGGCTCGGCAGAGGGATTGACCAGCAAATCTCTATGGCATGCAGTGTGCCCACACGCCTTGTTGCAGCACTCCTCCACCAGGTCTTGGTACTTTGTCTTTTACCTCTAATGGACCTCCTCCATCCGGTCTTCCCAGGAAATGGTCAGCTCCAACATGACCACCTGTCGAAATGACTCTGACAGCAACACCATGGTTGAGAAGATGAGCTCAGGGAACCTGAGCTGTTTCCCTAGGTCAATTCTCAATTACCAGTCCTTTGTGTTCTTAGAAATCCGGCAGGTGCCCTGGGTTCAATTTCAGCCTTCTCCCCTGCCTTAATAAAAGCAATTTCTTGCTTTGCTGGATAATGTTGTTTGTCTTGCACGATGACTGAATACAAGGTGTCTGCTACTGTCTTCAGCACCAGGTCATGGTGCCAACGATAACATCCCTGCCCCAGAGCTTTTGGGCAGCACCTGAGGATGTGCTCTCATGTCCCCTCCCTCGGCACAGGGAGCATGCCTTGTAAAGCTAAAACTGCTTCAAAGGTAACTGCTGAATCATATAGAAACACAGGAGAGCAGGAATATGAAGCAAAATACAGATGAAGGGTGTCAACGCGATTTGTGAACTTTCTTCTTTGTTGTGGAGGATGACAGGTGGATTGGTAGAGGTGTGCAAGATGATGAGGCACAAATACAGTGGACAGCCGGTGACTTTTTCTCAGGGTGGCAATGGCTAATTCTTCTTCTTCTTGGGCCCTAATGTCCCAGTGGTATACAGGCCTCCTGTCTCCATTGTCCCAAATCAATGGTATGGTTGGAGTTCATTAATATTTGTAATCCATTGCATCCACTATATAGGGGATTGGCCCGTACAGTTTCACTAGAGCCTTACCCAATACCACCTCTTTACGACAGGGATTTTGAGAGGCAATGGCTAATTAAAGAGGGTATCATTTAAGGTGTCTGGAGGAAAGTCAGATTTTCTTTTACATAGAGAGTGGTAGGTGCATGTGTGGGCACGTGGCCAAGTGGTTAAGGCATTGGACTAGCGACCTGAAGGTCGTGAGTTCGAGCCCCAGCCTAGGCAACATGTTGTGTCCTTGAGCAAGGCACTTAATCACACATTGCTCTGCGACGACACTGGTGCCAAGTTGTATGGGTCCTAATGCCCTTCTGGTCTTCCATACAACCTTGCTCAGGCCTGCGCCCTGGAGAGTGAAGACTTTCCAGGCGCAGATCCATGGTCTCGCAAGACTAATGGATGGTAGGTGCATAGAATTATTGTCAGGGATAGGATGGGAGAAGAGGCAGATTGGATTTGGAGTAAGCGAGAGGAGGGAAGCTGGAAGCTAGGAGCAGATGGGCAGTGATTTGGCCACCACTGC
Source organism: Mobula birostris (assembly GCF_030028105.1). NCBI lineage: Eukaryota > Metazoa > Chordata > Chondrichthyes > Myliobatiformes > Myliobatidae > Mobula > Mobula birostris. The sequence goes on along the minus strand of NC_092384.1, from coordinate 75,272,936 downwards.
CAGCCCACCAACTGTAGAGTGTCGTGGTTAAATGTCGAAACACTCTGTGAAGGTTGGGAACCACCTGATGACATCTGCTCCTGGCTGAAGGCTACGGTTACCTTATAAGATAACTAGAGAATGCACCCTAACAGGTGTCTGTAACAAGCAGAGGCATATTAGGGACATTTAACAGACTCTTAGACAGGCATATAAGATGGAAGAAAGATGGAGGACTAAATAGGAGGGAAGGGTATGATTGATCTTGGAGTAGGTTAGAAGGTCGGCAAAATGTGGGCTGAAATGTTCTACTGCTCTATGTTCTACGTTCTGTGTTCTATACAATGGTGCATTTCCCTCCACAGATATTAGCTGATTCACTGAGTATTTCAATCATTTTGTTTATTTACTGAATGACAGTACTGTGCAAAAGTCTTCAGGATGTATATATACAGCTCGGTGCTTCAGACTTTGGCAGGGTGCTGTAGTAATTGTATGTATTGCACTGCATTGTTGCCACACAAAAAATCCTGACATATGTGAATGATGATAAACCTGATACTGAGATGGATCTGTATTGTGAACTGAGATTAGGGAAAGGGGAATCGTGGTTGGGAAAAAAGGGAAGGAAGAGAGGAAGTAGCAGGAAGCCCCAGAGAAACATTCTATAATGGTCAATAAACCAATTGTTTGGAATCAAATGACCTTGCCTGGTGTCTCAGGGTTGGGTGTGTCTGCACCCATGGCACTCCCTGCCCTGGCACTCTTTCTTTGCCACCTGTCCCATACCCCTCCTGCGATGCTCTACCCTTGTTGTTCCCAGGTTTATCAGGTTTATCATCCTTTGTTCCTGCCAGATTTACAGACTGACTCTTCACTCTACATTGACAAATACAGTACTGTGCGAAATTCTTAAGGACCCTAGCTATATATATGTGTGTAGGACCTTTGCACAATACTGTATATAGTGCACTTAGTGTCACAAGATGTCCCAAAGAGTTTCTCCGGTGTGTTATTGACATCAGGTTACATCAAAACCTATTTTGCTTTGCCTTTCAGCTGTGCCACGTTGCTTTTCTATGACCTACAGACTAATTTTCATGGCCGTTTACAACTCATATTCTCAGTATTCATAACACAAGAGATTCTGCGGATGCTAGAAATACTGAGGAACACACACAAAGTACTTGAGGAACTCAGCAGGTCAGGCAGCAACTTTGGAGGGGAATAAACTGTCAATGTTTCAGGCCCATAATTTTCAGGCTGAGTTCATCCAGCATTTACAGTATGTGTGTTCTTCATTTTTTCAGTATTTTTTATTTGCAAAGTTTGTCTTGTTTTGCACATTGGTTGTTTGTCAGTCTCTCTGTTTAAGTACAGGTTTCTTTTCATAAATTCTATTGTATTTCTTTATTTTAACTGCAACCTCCTTCAAGAAAATGAATCTTAATGTACTGTATGCTAACTTATGCATAATTTGATAATAAGTTTACTTTGAGCTTTGAACTTTGAACTATTCCCTTTCACCCTATCACATTGTTCTCCATCTGGACTTTCTTCCTCCCTGTACCTTAAACCCTGTCTGTACAACTGTCTGTTACCACCTTTAGTGAGCAATCATTGGCATGAAGCATAGACTGTTATCTCTTTATGATGCTGCCTGATCTACTGAGTACATTGGGCATTTTCTTTCTTTCGTTTTGATTGTATGACTTCCCCTTTACCAGAGTGGAACAGAAGCTTGACCGTATCTCGATGATTAACGGCACCTCTGCCCTCATGCCCTCGAACCCCAGCACAATAAGATGGATTCTTGACTTTATGGTCCAACTTGTTATGACCAAGAATTTTTTAGATCACCTGCACTGCACTTTCTCTGTAGCTATTACATGTTAGATTAGATTAGCTTTACTTGTCATATGTACATCAAAACATACAGTGAAATGCATTGTATGTGTCAACGAGCAATACAGTCTGAGACGCCATGCTTCATAGCATGCCCACAATTTACTAACCCTAACAAATACATCTTTGGAATTGTGGGAGGAAACCAGGGTACCTGGTCATGTAAGAAGGTGGAAGCTCCTTACAGACAGTTGTGGGTATTGAACCTAATCTTACAGCCTTGTGCTAACCTTTATGCTACTGTGGCACTCGCTTTATTCTTCATCATTTTCTCTCTCCCTTCCCCCCGTCTTTTAAATCTACTCCTCAGCTTTTTCCTGCAGTCCTGCTGAAGGATTTCAGCCAGAAACATCAACTGTGCTTTTTTGCCATAGTTGCTGCCTGGTCTGCTGAGTTCCACCAGCATTTTGTGTGTGATGCTTGAATTTCCAACATCTGCAGATTTTCTCTTGTTTGTGTATGTTATTCTACATTGTTATTGTTATCATGTGTTTACATTTTTGTTACTTTTTTCTATCTCCATGCACTGTGTAATAAATTGAGCTGTACGAAGAATGTGCAAGTGAATGAGGGGTCTTGCCCCCAAAAATCAACTGTTCATTCATTTTCTTAAATATTGTTTGACCTGCTGAGTTCCTACAGTATTTTGTGTGTGTTGTTTTGGATTTCCAGCATCTGCAGACTTTCTCATGTTTAGAGTGTGCAAGCCGATCTTTTCAATGTATCTTGAAACATTGAAAATATTAAACTAATTCTAATTCCAATTCCAACTCTGGATAATGGCCCAGATCGAAGGCAAGAGCCAATTTTGTTTCGTTCTTCGTGATGTTCACTCCTCTCTCCTGGGTGCCGGAGCCTTTTGCAGTTCCATTGTTGGGTCAATTTAAACTCTGCTCCAGATAGACTGAAAAGACTGTGTGTTGGTTGGGACGAGAGCCAATTTCACTTGTTCTCTATAACAGTCATCTCCACGGCACTGAGTCTACGAAGACTGGTCTGGCTGCTGTGCTCCATACCAGCTAATATGACCTAATAAATGAGGCTTTGGACCTACTCTGGGGTTCGGATCTCCGGACTCGATTTTGGTTCAGAATGCTGTTGTTCGCTTCAATTATTGGCATGACTTGTATTTTTTTCTTCTTTCTCTTGTGCATTGAGTGTTCTTTCAGTTTTAGTTATATTCTTTCTCTTTCTCAAATTATGTTCTTTTAGGTTTCTTGCTTTGTTGCTACCTGTTATCAAGAAAATCTGAAGGTTGTATAATTTATACATTCTTTGATAATAAATGCACTTAAATCTTGAATCTTGAAGAATAGAGTTTCCCTGGAACTTGTTTTCCATCTCAGCAGCCTCTTCATGCAACAAATCGTTTTTCCCAATTTCTTCCAGCTCCTTCACTGCCCCACCACCAGACCTATATCCCCCTCCTTTATCAGCACTTAGCAAGACCCCTCCCTTCACTGCTTCTACCAGACTCTTCCCATGTATGGCACTTTCTCATGAAGCTGTAGGAGTCGCAACACCTCATACGCTTGACAGAACACAGAGAAAATTTACAAAACTGTTGCCAGGATTTGAGGAACTAAGTTACAGGGACTGTTTAAGTAGATTAGGACATTATTCTTTGGAAAGCAAGGGAATGAGGGGAGATCTTATAGAGATGCAGAACTGTACAAAGGTCTTAGCCACATATATATTGCTAGGGTGACTAAGATATTTGCACAGTACTGCATTTGTCAATGTGGAGTAGAGAGCGAGTTTGTAGATCTGGTGGGAGCAAAATATGTTAGGAATGGTGAGAGTGGAGCATCATGGGAGGGGTGTGGGACAGATGGCAGAGAAGGAGTGCCAAATGCAGAGGTTGTGTGGATGCAGACACACCCAGCCCTGAGACACTGGGCAAGGTCATTCAATTCCAAACAATTAGTTTATTTATCATTACAGAATGCATCTCTGGTGCTTCCTGCTCGCACCCCTCTCCCTCCCCCCTTTCACAATATGATCCCCTTTTCTCTGTCCCCTTCCCATTCTCAGTCCACAATGGAGACCCATATTAGAATCAGATTTACCATCACTCACATATGTCCTGAAATTCATTTATTTTGCAGCAGTACATTGCAATATATAAAATTAATACAGCACTGTGCAAAAGTCATAGGCGCGTGCACACACACACACACACACACACACAAACACACACATACACACACACACACACACACACACACACACACACACACACGTATATATATATACTCAGTGGGGAGAGTGTGGATGTGGGTTCAATGGTAACATTTAAGGGAAATTTGGATAGATACGTGGATGGGAGAGGTATGGATGGAAGTGGTGCTGGTGAGTGTAGATGAAACTAGACAGAACACCAGGTAGGTGCTAAGTAGAGGGGATAAAGAGCTTATTTCCATACTGTGGCACTCTATTACTCTATGACTGTGTGAATTAACCTTCCACTTCCTCTCTCCGCTCCATTCAGGGCACCCAACAGTCCTTCCAGGGTTTTATACTGTTTCACTTGCCCTTCTTCCTGTCTGGTGTACTGAAGATTGTGGTCTTGTCTCCATGGGAGAAAGCAAGAGCAGACGGGTTAATCGCATTCCAGAGCACATACACTTAATCTGTAGGGTTGGTCCAGATGTAGAGGGCGCCCTTTTAGAAAGGGGATGAGAGGAATTTTGTTAGCCAGAGAGTGATGAATATGTGGAATTTATTGCTGCAAGCAGCTGTGCAGGCCAACTCTTTATGTATATTTAAAGCAGAGGTTGATAGATTTCTGATTGGTCAGGGCATGAAGGGATACGGGGAGAAGGCAGGAGATTGGAGCTGAGAGGAATAATGGATCAGCCATGATGAAATGGTAGAGTAGACTCAATGGGTCAAGTGTCCTAATTCTGCTCCTAAATCTTATGGTCTTATGGTCTTATGGATCTTTACCACTTTAGTCCTTCATCCCACTCTCAGTCTGATCTGCCATCATATTGTTTCGTGTGTTGTTCTGCTGAACATGGTGGGCACACTATGTTGGTACTGGAATGTGTAGTATCACTTGTGGGCTGCCCCCCAGTATACCTTTGGGTGCATTGGTTGTTAATGGCAACAATGTATTTCACTGTATATTTCAATGTACATGTGTAGAGTCATAAGGCACAACATCACAAAAGCAGACCCTTTGGCCCATCTACTCCATGCCAAGCTATTATTCTGCTGAGATGCATTGACCTGCGCCTGAAACATAGCCGTCCATACCCCTTCCATCCATGTAACTATCCAAATTTCTCTAAAATGTTGAAATTGAACCTATTTCCAACACGTCTGCTAGCAGCTCATTCCACATTCACAGCACCCCCGAGTGAAAAAGCTCCCCCTCAGGTTCCCCTAAAATAATTCATTTATCACCCCTGACAGATGACTTCCAACTCTCTTCTTACCCAGCCTCAGTGGAAAACAGCCTGCGTGAATTTACCCCATCTATAGCCTCATAATTTTGTATACCTTCATCAAATCTCCCCTTATTCTCCTACAGCCTAGGGAATAAAGAATCAGAATTAGGATCAGATTTACTATCACTGGTGTATGTCATGAAATATGTTGTTTTGAGGCAGCAGTACACTGCAATACATAATTTAAAAAACTATAAATTACAATAAAATATATGTAATAATAATTGGTGTCAAATGGTTGTTGAAATGCAGCTAGTGTGGTAGTGTAGTGGGTAGTGCTTGTCACTGTCATTTTCAACTTCCACCGCTGGCTAGCAGTCCTGCAAAAAGGAGAGCTGAATGTGTAAGTCTCTCCCTGCCAGTACACAGCCTCGCCAATAGCAGGCCTCATGTACTGCCTCCTTGCTAGCAACACAAGGAAACTGAGTTCCTTTCGGACTCAGACTGAACTACAGAGGACGGTGAGGAGGTCTGGCCCATGCACATGTAACACGCAGGCCCACTGGTGTTCATGAACCAGATCCCGCTTATGGGTAAATACCCCACTGCCTGGTAGTCAGCCTCAGGAGAGATGGAGGCTCTGGGAGTAAACGTGGACAACAAATCCGGAGTGGGGCACCTAAGGTAGCTGGATATCACTGAACATCCTTCTGGCTACTCCTAGTGCCAAGCTGCTGCCAGATGTATTGCTTCATAAGCTTTCCTTTGGACGACACTGGTGAGGCCGAGGTCGAGAGGGGGATTTTGATGACTGGGCATCTAAGGATCTCCATACTTTCTGCCAGGCTTGTGATGATCATCATCATCCATTGTTCTTCGAGACAGATGGATGCCAAACATATGTCCACACATACACACACACCACACACATCCACATCCCTGTATATACATTGGTGAGGAGGAAGAGAAGATGGCGGTGCAACGCAGCGCACGCGGCCTCTTCAGTGGTGATGTCTGTTATTTGTCAAGTAGGGGACTGTGCACAATTCTGATTTGATGGAGGCAGACGTGAGAGTATAGAGGAACATCTGGATAAACTTCTGAAATGCTTGCTTCACTGCCGCTGTTACTGTGTGGTCTGGAATCTCCGGAGGAGAAGGCCCCGAATCCTCGGCTTTGCTTGTTTTGGCGGCCGGGGCGAGGTTGAAAGCGCTCGGCAGAGGATGGCGCTCAGGAGGCTGTATTGGAGGGGCTGGTCGGAGGCTCAAAGTTTTCGGATGGACGGTCTTAGTGTCGGCTGTTGTCGGGTGTTTCCAAGGCATCGGCAAGTTGATGGTGCCTGGAGGTTTATGGCAGGGAGTTTCTCCCTTTTGCTGCCACTATCGGGGACTCGGGAGTCGATCGACTCGGGACTTTGAGACCTTTTTTTACCGTGCTCATGGTCTGTTCTTTATCAAATTATGGTATTGTTTTGCACTGCTGTAACTATATGTTATAACTATGTGGTTCTGTCAGTGTTAGTCTTTGATTTGTCCTGTTTGTCTGTGATATTACTCTGGAGGAACGTTGTATCATTTCTTAATGCATGCATGCTTTTCTAAATGTCAATAAACGAGGACTGAGTGTTCTCATAATCTAATCTAATATAATTAAACAAATAGTCAAAAAAGAGCAAAAAAACTAAAAAAAAAGTGAGGTAGTATAAATGGGTTCATTGCCCATTCAGAAATCTGATAGCAGTGGGAAATAAACTGTTCTTAGAACATTGAGCGTGTGTCTTTAGGCTCCTGTAGCTCCTCTTTGATGGCAGCAATGAGAAGAGGGAATGTCCTGGGTAATGAGGGTCCTTAATGATGGCTACAGCCTTTTTGAGGCATCACCTTTTGAAGTTATCCTCGATGCTGGCGAGGCTAGTGTCCATGAAGCAGCTGGCTGAGTTTGCAGCTTTCTGAAGCTTCTAGATCCGGTGTAGAGTCCCATAACCTATTCAATTTTTTCCTGTATCTCACATCCTCATGTTCTGTCAACAACTTGTAAATTTTTCTGCACTCTTTCAATCTTATTGATAAATAAGTGAATCTGAATTTGAACTTGAGATGATGATCAGTGACAAGAAATAAAAGGAAACTGAAGAACAGCGATCTCCACAGAAACCCAAAGTATTGCAACTACAAAAATTGCAGACACCTACTCACTAAATTAATTATTTGATGTGCACCACCTGATGAAACACATATATGGAAGTTCTGTTACATAATCATTAAATACTCCTTACAGGAACACCAGGGTCTCCCTCCCCCTCTATCTGTGACATTTACCAGCAGCATTGTTGTAGTGTAACATAATTGGGAGAAATGTACTTAACTGACAACTACAGACATTCAGTTAGGGTTTCAATAAGAGGCTGGTGACGTTGTTACATGATGTGCTTTTGTGCTTAGGTTTTGGAGTTCAATGAAATGTTTTGCAAGTTTGATTAAACATAGAACGCCTCACTTCATGTATTTGTGAAAACCTACATTGGTGAACCTGATGCTCTAGGATGATTCCAGAGTTATTCAACATGTTGGCCAATGCAGTCGCTTTGAAACTTCCAGAGTTTTTGGAGAAAAACGCCGTTGTTTGGTTTGTAAAGCTGAGGCCAAGTTTGCTCTGCGAGAAATCACCACCAATAACTCCAAATTCTACTATGTGGTAGCATTGCTCAGCAATTCCATGGCTTCAAGAGCGATGAGTTACCTTGAATACGTTAAATACCTGTTGCTTAGAAGTTACCTGTTATAGACTTTTGAACTATCGGAGTCTGAGCGCATCAAGCAGTTGGTCTCCTTACCCAGTCTCAGCAATTCACAGTTCAAAGTACATTTATTATCAAAGTATGTCCATAAGAAAATAACAGAATAACATAATCCATAAAAAACATCATTGAACTCCCAATGTACAATGAAAAAAATACGTCATACAAACAGTAACCACAAGCAAATAGTGTTTCTGAACTGAAGTCCACAGGGGAATCCCATAGTTCAATGCAGAGCCGTGTAAACGCAGGGGAGCAGCGATCGTAATCAGCCTGTAGCTCTCCTCAGACTTCAACACCCTGACCTTTCTGACAACTTGACCTTTTCAGTCTGGTCCAGTGCTTAACTCCCCATCTGAATATGTGCTTTTACTAATTCGAGCAGCAATCTGAATCGGCCTGTGTCTCACCTTCGGCCTCGACACCCTGACCTTTTCAATCTGACCTGGCACATAAATCTCTGTCTGAACAATCTGAACAACGCACACGCCAGACTTTGCCACTTTGATTTGGCTTGCAAATTTCCATCTGCACATCATGCTCAGTCACGTGTGGGGCCTGGACCCGTTGGCACTGATTCAGCCTGTGCCCGATCTTTCAGGTTCTTCCAGCTCTCGGTGACAGGCCTGCCACCTCACCCTGTCTCGTTCTGCCGCATCAAATTGCCTCCAGGTCCAAAGGAAATTACAGACTAAAACTTGCGATAATCGTTTGCCAGACAAAGTGTGGTTAACAAAGTACTTCTCAGACACAAGGAAATCTGCAGGTGCTGGAAATTCAAGCAACACACACAAAAAATACTGGTGAACGCAGTGTCCTGACGAAGGGTCCCGGCCTGAAATGTCGACTGTACCTCTTTCTATGGGTGCTGCCTGTGTTGCTGCGTTCACCAGCATTTTTTGTGTGTGTTGCTTAACAAAGTACTTGGTAGTTTTCCTTGTTTCATTAGTTACTAGCCAGAAGTTGTAGTAGTTCACCAATGCTATCTTAAACCCAGAGTGCTAGGTCTTTGGAGCTAATGGACCACATGCTGTGTCTCTTGGGAAATTACCATCCTTGTCTGATTTTTAAACAACTCTTCGTGCAGCAAATGCCTGATCAAGTTTGCATAGCTTTTGTTAATGCCCTCGTGAAGAGCTACAAGGAGCTTGCTAACATAGCTGATAGTCTACGTTGAGCTAGGCAGCAGTGCATCATTCCTACTCCTACCTCTACCTCAATAAGACCTGTTAACAAGGCCCCCAGCATAAAGATGCCAGGCCTGTGTTTTTACCGGGCTTGCTTTGGTAGGAACGCTAGGAAGTGCTGACCGCCTTGCCGATTTGACAGTGCCTGTGCGTCGGGACATCAGAGGTCTTTGTGGGTTCCAGCTGCCAGTGTTATCTGCAGTTCATTATGAACACCCTTTCAGGGTGATGCTTTCTGTGTGACATGGTTGCTCAAGTGAGTGTTCTACCAAAGTCGCCTATTGACAAGAAGGCAAAGAGTGATGAAACTTCACTGGAGGCCACCAATGGCAGCAGGAATCACATCTACGGGACACAATGGGTGATATTCTGCTTCAGTGGGTAATGTTACACATGGGAGTTCTCCTTGGCTGAAGTGGTTAGACCACTGTTCAGTGCAGATTTCCTGTGTGCCCAAAGATCTTAAGAACTGTCAGTTTGTGGATGTCAAGGCCGTGGGATCTCCTAGCAAGATCCCCATAACAACATGTGAGTTTACTAGACTGCTGGGAAAACTTTCAGACCTCAGCAATCTCACATTCTCCACTACTGTTACAAATCTTGGGGTGATCTTGGGGTGGAGCACCACTTTCCCACAACTGGCCCAAGCACCTGGACCCAGAAAAGCTGGCAACTGTGAAGGCTGAGTTTGCCAACCACTGGAATTTATCCCTCCACATGGTCCCTAGGTCCAATGATGATTGACACCCATGTGGGGAAAAATGATGCCTTAACAAGACCACCAAACTACCACCACCACACCCCCCCCCCACCAATAGTCACCAGATCCCGCACATCCAAGACTTTTCAGCAAGTTTAGCTGGAAAGTTAATTTTTTCCAAAGTCGATCTAGTTAGGGGCTACCATCAGGTGCCTATGTGCTTGGAGGACTTTCCTAAAATGGATGTGATAAGCCTGTTTGGCCTTTCTGAGTATCTATGCATGCCATTTGGACTGAAAAATGCAGCACAGACTTTCCAACGGCTGATGGACTCTGTATTAAAAGACTTAGATTTTCTATTTGTTTACCTGGATGACATAATTATCACCAGTGCATCCAAGTCCAAGCATGCATCGCATCTCTGCACACTTTGAGCACTTAAGCCAACACAGGTTGATTATTAATCCTGCTAAATGCCAGTTTGGGTTGCCAACCATTGATTTTCTTGGCCATCGCATCTCTGCAGAAGGTGTAAAATCCCTTCCATCAAAAGTAACCACTTTTATGGATTTCCCACAGCCCCGCACAAAATATAACTACAGGTTTGGTAAATTTCTATCACCACTTCATTCCATGAGCTGCTGAACCCCCTGTATAATGTGCTTAATAGCCAATACCTCTAATCGAGTCCCTGACTGGTCAGCAGATGTGACCAAGGCATTTGTTGATTCCAAACGAGCTCTTTTTAACATGACCCTACTGGTGTTCCCACTCCCCAACACACCCATAGCCATCACTACTGATGCCTCAGACTATGCTGTGGGTGCTGTGCACAAACAGTTGGTCGGAGGTGTGTGGCAGGCACTCGCCTTTGTCAGCTGGCAGCTCTGTCCCCCTCGAAGGTTTGTACAAGCACATTTGACTATGAGTTTCTCAGTCTCTATCTGGTTGTCCGACATTTTAGTTTTCTTCTAAGGGATCACCATTTCACAGCATTTTTTGGCCAAAAACCCCTTGTGCACACGATGGCTAAAATATCAGAGCCTTAGTCTGCATGCCAGAAATGTGTTCTGACCTACATATCTGATCTCTCAGTGGATAAACAACATATCAAGGGGAAAAATAACAATATGACCGATGGCCTCTCATGGCTGGCCACTGAGGCTGTACACGTCGGGGATGACTATGTGGCATGAGAGCCAACCACATTACTGACCTAGAGGTCCAGGCTTATCAAACAGCAGTCATGGGTCTGCCGTTAGCTGACATTAAGCTCAGGAAAGCCTGGGATTTCTCTCCCGTTCAATGTCTCAGCCAGTCTCACTCACCCCGTTGTGCTCGCAAACTGGAGGTAGACTGTTTTCGATTCCATACATGGCCTCGTACACCCGGTCCAGAAGGCCTCATAGAAACTCATTTGGCACAGCCTCAGAAAGGATGTGCATGATTGGATTGCAGCCTGTGTGGAGTGCCAGTGGGCAAAAATTAACCGTCATATTCAGGTGCCATTGGCACCTTTTGAGATCCCTGAGTGACAGTTTGACCATGTCAATGTGGACTTTGTTGGTCCTTCTCCCCCATCCTGCGGTTTTGCACACCTCCTTACCCTGGTGGACCATACAACCAGGTGGCCGGAAGTCATCCCTGTAGCATCAAAGATGGCTGCAGGTGTGGCTCGAGCGTTCATCAGTGCCTGGGTTGCTCCATTTGACACCCCACCTGATATTACCTCTTTCCAGGGCCCACAATTCATTTCAGACCTCTGGGCTGCCGTGGCCCAGATCTTCGGCATTAGGCTACATCACACTACAGTGTATCACCTACAGTCCAATGGCCTTTGTGCGCGGTTTCACTCTCTTTAAAGGCTGCTCTGAGGGCTTCCCTGACTGATGATTGTTGGCATGATCGTCTCCTGTGAGTTGTGCTGGGGCTCAGAACAGCTCCAAAAGAGGACCTGCAGTCATCCATTGCTGAGTAGGTATACAGGCAGCCATTACGAGTGCCAGGTGAATTCATTCCTGATGACACGACCTTATGGTTGGCCTCTCAACGGCATTCCACCCTTTTCAGTAAATTCAATTCCTTTTCACCTCTTCCTACCTCCCATCAGGGCATACAGCACCCTTGAGTTCCTGTCGACCTACCATCTGTCTCATTTGTTGTTGTCCACCATGATGCACACCATCATCCCTTTTAGCCCCCTTAAGATGGCCCCCATTCAGCTTTTTGGAATGGGGAGAAAAGACTTTTATTATAGATAGGAAGGGTGAACCTGAATGTATTTCGGTAGATGGCCTTAGGCCAGCCCACCTAGATTTGGAGTATTCCGTTGCCATGCCCCTGCCATCACGACATGACCATGAGCACGTCAACGCACCTCTGGACAAGCCAGATGCACCAGCTGTTCCTCCATCCAGGACCTGAGCTGTGTGGCCCATCTGAGCTCCAGACAGGCTCACAATGCTGACTTCAGTGAATTCTGGGGGGACCTGTGCACGGTAATGTACTTGGGAGAAATGTACATAATTCACAACCTCCAACATTGAGTTAAGGATTTTTCACTTTAAGAGGCTGGTCTGATGTGATGTTGTTATTATGTAAAGATTTTTTAGATAAGTATCTTTTGAGTTTAGGTTTCGGAGTTCAATAAAATGTGTTGTGGATCTCATTAGACATAAACACCTCACTTTGTTTTATTTGTGAAAACCTACATTGTATACAAAAGGCCTGAAGCATCGTTGAAGAACCCAACCACCCATCCCACGATCTCTTTGACCCACCACCATCAGGAAGGAGGTACAGGAGTATCAAGACTAGGACTGCCAGACTGGGTAACAGCTTCTTCCCTCAGGCTGTGAGACTAACGAGTACCCTGTCACCACTGAGATCTCATCACTAGGACAGCGAGCTGTTTGCTGTTTAATGTTTACTAGTTACCTGTGCTGCTCACTACATGCACTTTGAATTGTATTTTATTAACTCATTTGAGAGAATATTTTGTTCCATGTGCAGTGTGAGATATATTGCTTTGAGGGTGCACTGTGGCCCGGAGGAGGGTTGTTCTGTTAGGTTGTCCATATGTACAGGCAGAGGATAAAAACTTGAACTTGAACTTCATCAAGAATCTTAGAGCACAGCATTGCAGCACTTTGATCCTGCTAAATAATGTACTGAATGGCAGCGAGTTCCAGTGTTAAAATTGGAAATTGTAACCTTGAAATTATTCATTGTTCGGAAGGGGGAGGGGTGTCGCATGAAATTGTTGCCATGGTAACTCTGAGTTCAATCAAAGCAAATAAATTGATTTTTTGTTTTATCTAAAAGGTGTTACATTGTGGAAGGGCATGGTATTTTCTTCTTTATATCTGTCCTAATTAACTACTTTTTTTCTATTATTGACATTGGTGCAAAGAATATGAGGTTCTATTATAAAAGGCACATACAGAATCAAGGACAAAAGTTTGTCTTCTGTAACTCTCTACTTGTTGAATGGCCTGAAAATGCTAACAAAGAAAATTGTGCTGCTTGTTTTGAGGAAACAATTTCCTTTTCTGTATACCTTTATCGGTTTGGGCATTTCAAGTGGATCATTTTCAATCTTCTAAAAGGAAAAAAAAGGGGAACAAGAAATCAGCTTGCATTAATGTGTCTGTCAAATCATCCTAAAGTGGTTCACTACTGATAAGGTGCTTTATAAAGTCACATCACTGTTAAAATGTTGAAAATGCAGCAGCCATTTCTATATTGCAAACTCCTTCAGACATCAGTGTGATCGTGATCATTTTATCTTAAAGGTTCAGAGAAACATAGAATAGAACAGACCCTTTGGCCCATTTGGAACATGCTGACCCCAGCATCCTCCTTGCTAGTCCCAGCTGCCTACGTTCAACCTATCACTTTCCAAGCCCCCCCCACCCATCAAATGCATCTTAAATGTTATAACTGTAGCTGCTACAGCCACTTCCTCTGTCAGGTCATTCCAGGTACTCACTGCCCTCCTTCTTAATATAGGTCCTTGAAGGACAATTATTAGGTAGGTTACCAAGGAGATCTCTAGATTCCAGTTTCTACAGTCCCTTGCATCTCTAACTCATCTTTCTCTGCTTAATCTATAATTATGGAGAGTCATAGACCTTATTTCTAAGAATACTTATACAGCTTAATTTTTTTTAATATTATCCTTCATTCCTACAGTTCTGATTGAAAACCTGGGCCTTTTTACCTTCTCCTGCAACTGGATCTTCCACTTCCTAACTGGAAGACCAACAATCTGTGCGGATCAGAAATAGCATCTCCATATCGCTGACTATCAACACTGGCGCACCTCAGGGATGTGTGCTTAGCCAACTGCTCTACTCTCTCTACAACCATGCCTGTGTGGCTAGGCACAGCTCAAATGCCATCTATGAATTTGCTGATGACACAACTATTGTTGGCAGGATTTCAGATGTTAATGAGAACTCATGGAGGAGTGAGATATATCAACTAGTTGAGTCGCGTTGCAGCAACAACCATGCACTCACATCTGTAAGGCCAAAGAACTGATTGTCAACTTCAGAAAGGGTAAGATGAAGGATCAGAAGTGAAAAGAGTGAGCAATTTCAAAATCCTGAATGTCAATATCTCTGTGGATCTATCCTGGACCCAACATATCAATGAGCTACAAGGAAGGCACCACAGTGGCTATATTTCATTAGGAGTTTGAGAAGATTTGGTATTAAATCAAAATCAAATTAAATCAAATGAAGTTTAATTATCATTCAAACCATACATATACAGGTATAGCTAGGGTGCCAATGTCTTTTGCACAGTACTGTAGTAATTTCATGTCTTGCACTGTACTGCTGCCCCCCCCCCCAAAAAAAACAAATTTCATGACATATGATATGTGAGTGATGATAAACCTGATTCTGATATGGGTCTCTGTTGTGGATGGTGAGTGGGAAGGGGGCAGACAGCTAGGAATAATGGTTGGGAAAAGTGGAGGGTGGAAGAAGCACCAGAGAGACATTCTATAATGATTGATAAACCAATTGTTTTGAATCAAATGACCTTGCCTGATGTGTCATGGCTGGGTGTGTCTGCACCTGTACCACAACCTCCCCTCCTCTGTCCCTGCCACCTGTCCCATACCTCTCCCACAGTGCTCCACCCTTGCAATTCCCAACATCCTTTGCTCCATCCAGGTTTACAAGCTTGCTCTCCACTGTATGCTGACACATTCAGTACTGTGCAGAAGTCTTAGGCACCCAACTGTATAGAGTATATATGCCTATGACCATTGTACAGTACAGTATATCATCAGCTGTTGAGACAAAGATGGGATAATTTTGTACCTTGCTGTAGGAGTTACAAACCAGCCTTCTGCTTCAAGAGATATTGAGGGAAGAGATTTCATGATGGACTGAACAGTGCCAGATGGATTTTGATTTTGCTCTTGACAACTGCAGACCATGGACAAATTCCAAGCGCAATCAAATTTAGCTCAGGAACACTGCATCCTCCACAGAGGTCATTAAAGCATATGTTCTGAAGTGAAATGGGAAGCATCAAAAGACTACAACACACCTGGACCAGATGGATGCCCTCAACAGCCCTCAGGGAAATGAGTGAGGAATGGATAACCCTGGCCAATTACTTGCAGGAGTCCCATTTGCACAGACATTTATCAGCTGGAGAATGAGTTTCATACAATGCTGACTCTTACATAAAAAAGCAAGACATCAGTTAGGAAACTTTAAATTAACCTGGCTGAGTTTGGCATTTGAGAATGTCCCTGAGCAATGTTGTGGTAAACACAACTTTGGGATTGCTGGGTAATAGCTTTGCTGTCACCAATGGGTGATCACCTGGTGTTCAGCACCAACACTTCATAAAGGTGATTCACAGTGAGGCATCAGCAGTGGAAATGCCATATTGGCTAAAGTTATTTTTTAAATATATTAATATGAATCATAAAACTAATGCAGCACTTAATGAAGCTGTTCAGAGATTTTCTCCTCTTGGGCGGCCGTACATTTATCGAATATAGAGAGCTAGGATATTGGGTGTTCGAATTACATATTTGAAGTACACAGGAGACAGGCGTGTGAGGACAGAGTAGGAAAGTAGTGTTGAGAGCAACCTGTGATAGGCCATGATTGACAGAGCAGGATGGGGACTTGCTCATGGGGTCCTTTGGACTCCTGCTTGTTAAGTTCTTGTGAAGCCCTCAGGAAGCTAGAAGTGGGGTGAAGGGATTACGCAGACAATATATGAATATGCACAACTTAACACAGACAACAGAAATCTGTGGCATTTATTGTCCATCTCTAATTACCTCTGCATTGATTGAAATTCAGAATCAGAATCAAGTTTATTATCACCGACATATGTTGTGTAATTTGTTGTTTTGCTGCAGCATAACAAGACATTAAAAATACTATTAATTTTTGATAGATAGCTGGATAGAGCAAACGAGGAATGGTGAGATAATGCTCTTGGGTTCATGGTCTGTTCAGAAATATGATGAGGGGATAAATCTGTTCTTGGTCACTTAAGCAAAATACTGGACCTGCACTCACACATGTGATGGCAATAGATTGTAGTGAACTGGATGATTTTTAGCAATAAATGTGTTCATTAAATTCACTACTGCTTTTTAATTCTAAATTTATTTGCTTGGTAACTTCTCATTTACTGCACTTAACAACCTTTAACATCTGCAGTTCTGGGTAGATTTGCCACCATTCAAGAACAAGAAAGGTCCCAAGTCATTGTGAAAATTTATCTTCCAGCCAATAATAGTCAAACGCTGATTATCTGGGCATTAACTGCATTGTTATTTATAAGACACTCGGTGCACTTGTTTTCCAAATCTACCACATTTACTTTTTGACTCTAACATTCTGCACCAGAGAAGGTGGTCTTGGTAAGGTTCTACATTATTTTCTTATTTGAATCATGTCAAAGTTTAATGTTATCACTTCTCCTCCAACCACCTCCCCCCCCCCACCACTCTTTCTCTCCCTCTTATCTCCTTGTCTCTCCATTTCCCCAAACACAAGAGATTTTTTCAGATGCTGGAGCACCACGGTAGCTTAGTGGTTGGTGCACTCTGCTTACAGCTTGGGCCATTGGAGTTCAGAGTTCAATTCCAGTGCCCTCTGCAAGGAGTTAGTATGCCCATTCCGTGAAATGTGTGGGTTTCCTCCCACAATTCAGTTAATAGGTTAATTGGTCATTGTAAACTGTTCCATGATTAGGTTGGAGTTAAATCAGGGTTGTTGGGGGTTGCTGGGGCAACAAGGCTTGCAAGGCCGGAGGGGCTACTCTGTGCTGTCTGGCTAAATAAGTAACATCAATCTTGATCAACATACACAGACAAAATGCTGGAGGAACTCAGTGTGCTGAAGCTGCCTGACCTGCTGAGATCCTTGAGTATTTATTGTCTCTATTTCCTTCCCTCTTCTGTCTACCTTTCTCTTCCCCTTCCTGTCTCCCTCTCCCTGTCTCTTTCTCTCTTGCTCTCTTTCCTCTTTATTTCACAGAGGACTATGGGTGTCTCTGCTGAGTGTTAGGAGTGTAAGGGCTTTGAAGTTTGAGCTGATCTAAAACTATATACCTCTGGTATAACCACACAGCGGAGCAAATTCCAGAATACAGAGCAGACTTGTACTCTTTAGGAGACAACAAAGTGGATGTTGGGCCAAGGGAAAGCATTCAAAGTAAATGCATGAGACTTTGCAGCTTCTGAAATTCTAGAGCAAAATACACAAAATGCTGGAGGAACTCAGCAAGTCAGGAGAGGAATAAACAGTTGACATTTTGGACCGAGACCCTTCATCAGGATTAGAAGGGAAGGGGGAAGATGCCAGAATAAGAAGGTAGGGGTAGGGGGAGGGGAAGGAGACAAGCTAAAAGGTAATAAATGAAGCCTGTTAGGTGGGGAAGAGTGTGAAGTAAGAAGTTTGGAGGTGATAGGTGGAAAAGGCAAAGGGCTGGAGAAGAAGAAATTGGATAGGGGAGCAGAGTTGTCCATGGGACAAAGGGAGGGAGGAGCAGCACAAGAAGATGTGACAGGCAGGTGAAGGGAGAAGGTCAGAGGGCAGAGTAGGGAACAGAAATAAGAGGGGAAAGGAAATAAATTACTGAAAGAAATCGATGTTCATGCAATCAGTTTGGAGGCTACCTAGATGGAATGAGATGTTGTTCCTCCACCCTCAGAGTGGCCTCATTGTGGCAGATAAAAATTAAAATGGCTGTCCGTTGGGAAGTTACACTTTTTGCGGATGGAGTGGAGGTGCTCAACAAAGCGATTTCCCCAATTTACATTCAGTCTCACTAATGTAGAGCAGCAGTCCCCAACCACTGGGCCGTGGACCGGTACCAGGCTGCAAAGCATGTGCTACCAGGCCGTGAGGAAATGATATGAGTCAGCTGCACTTTTCCTCATTCCCTGTCACGCACTGTTGAACTTGAACATAGGGTTGCCAACTGTCCTGTATTTGCCAGGACATCCCGCATATTGGGCTAAATTGGTTTGTCCCATATGGGACTGCCCTTGTCCCATATTTCCCCCGCTAAGGTAGAACGTTCCTATGAAATCTTTTGTGCCAAAATGGCGTGAAGTGAAGAAGCAATTACCATTAATTTATATGGGAAAATTTTTGAGCGTCCCCAGACCCAAAAAATAACCTAACAAATCATACCATATAACACATAAAACTGAAAATAAATAACACTAACATATAGTAAAAGCAGGAATGATATGATAAATACACAGCCTATATAAAGTAGAAATGTATGTACAGTATAGTCAGGAAGATGAAGGCAAAACCGATTTGTGGGAGGAAAAAAAATTCGCCATGTACGCGCATGCGCACATCATGCTGTGCACGCATGTGCCTGCGCAAGGCTTAATGGTCATGGTAGTCTTTCCTGAGGTAAAGTGTCCTGGGATTTGACTGCTACTTTTGTCCCTTATTTGGGAGTGAGAAAGTTGGCCCACTGTAGAGGAAGCAACATCAGGAGCACCAGATACAGTAAATGACCCCACCAGATTCGTAGGTGAAGTGTTGTCTCATCCGGAAGGACTGGTTGGGGCCCTGAATGGAGGTGAGGGAAGAAGTGAATGGGCAGGTGTAGCATGTCTGTCACTTGCAGGGATAGGTGCCAGGAGGAAAATTAGAGGGGAGGAACAAATAGCCAAGGGGATCATAGAGTAAGCTTTCTGTTAGTGTAAATCATACTATACATAAAAATATCCTTTAACACTATACAGAATTGTACTATCCAGAAAATGAAGTTTTGGTATAGAAAATAATAGTAATCTACACTGTACAGAAAGTAAACCTCTTTATTTCAAAGTTCCAAATAAAAAATAGGTACTTTCTTTCAAAAGGAATCTTGATAAGTCATGCCAGAGGGCATAATTTTAAGGTGAGAGAGGAAATTCTAATGATTTACTAAACTAGCTATTTTTTTGGCAGTGTTGGGTGCTTAAAGTATGATACCAGGAGAGGTAGTGGAAGCAAAAATGATATGTGAGGCGGCACAATAGCACAGCAGTTAGTGTAATGCTTTTATAGCACCAAAAATCCTGCTTCAATTCAAGAGTGTGAGGTAATGTTACAGCTATATAAGACCTTGGTTAGTCCCCACTTGGAATACTGTGTTCAGTTCTGGGCACCTGACTACAGGAATGATGTGGATACTATGGGGAGAGTGCAGAGGTGGTTTACAAGGATGTTGCCTGGATTGGAGAGCATGCCTTATGAGAATAGGTTGCGTGAACTTGGCCTATTCTTCTTGGAGCGACGGAGGATGAGAGGTGACCTGATAGAGGTGTATAAGATGATGAGAGGCATTGATTGTGTGGATAGCCAGAGGCTTTTTCCCAGGGCTAAAATGGCTAACATGAGGGGGCATAGTTTTAAGGTGCTTAGAAGTGGGTACCAGGGGGATGTCAGAGGTAAGTTTTTCACACAGTGGTGGGTGCGTGGAATGCATTGCCAGTGACATTGATGGAGGTGGATACAACAGGGTCTATTAGGTACATGGAGTTTGGAAGAGTAGAGAGCTATGTGGTAGGGTTATTCTAGGCAGTTTCTAGAGTAGGTTACAAGGTCAGCACAAGATTGTGGGCTGAAGGACCTGCAATATGCTGAATATTTTCACGTTCAATTCTGCTGTGCTCCCTGTAAACATGTGTGTTTGTTATAGGGTGCCCACATTCCAACAACCAATGGGTTAGGAGGTGAAATGGTCAGATGGGTGTAATTTGGTGGCACATGATTATTGGATTGTAATAACCTATTGCTGTGCTGTATCCCTTTTCTTTCAAAAAAAGAACTGTTTAAGAGGCATTTGACTAGACATCCAACCCCCCCCCCAGTACACATAAAAACCATATATAACCAATGGGATTTGATTAGATTGACTATCAGTGTATGAGGCAGTGTAAGGGGATTTGTTATGCCATGAAAAACACTTGAATTTCTGCAGCTGTACCATGGAGAGCATTCTGATTGGTTGCATCACTAACTGGAATAGAGGTTCAAATGCACGGGATTGCAAGAAGCTGCAGTGGTTTGTACTGGCACAGGCATAGCCTTTTCCACGACCAAGGACATCTTGAGGTAGCATCAATCATTAAAGACCCTCACCATTGAGGACATCCTCTCTTACTACCTTCAAAGTAAATTTTATTATCAAAGTACATATAAGACACCGTATACAACCCTGAGATTCATTACCTTGTGGGCATATTCAATAAATCTATAGGATAATAACCATACAATGTTGGAAAGTGTATAGTTATGCACTTTGGCAGAATAAATAAATGAGCAGACTATTATTTAAATGGAGAAAGAATTCAAAGTCCTGAGATGCAATGGGACTTGGGAGTCCTCGTACAGGATACCCTTAAAGTTAACCTCCAGGTTGAGTCAGTAGTGAAGAAGGCAAATGCAATGTTGGCATTCATTTCTGGAGGAATAGAGTATAGGAGAAGGGATGTGATGTTGAGGATCTATAAGGCACTGGTGAGACCTCACTTGGAGTACTGTGGGCAGTTTTGGTCTCCTTATTTAAGAAAGGATGTGCTGACGTTGGAGAGGGTACAGAGAAGATTCACTAGAATGATTCTGGGAATGAGAGGATTAACATATGAGGAACGTTTGTCCGCTCTTGGACTGTATTCCTTGGAGTTTAGAAGAATGAGGGGAGACCTCATAGAAACATTTTGAATGTTGAAATGTATGGACAGAGTGGATGTGGCAAAGTTGTTTCCCATGATGGGGGAGTCTAGTACGAGAGGGCATGACTTAAGGATTGAAGGACGTCCATTCAGAACAGAAATGCGAAGAAATTTTTTTAGTTAGAGGGTGGTGAATCTATGGAATTTGTTGCCACAGGCAGCAGTGGAGGCAAAGTCATTGTGTGTATTTAAGGCAGAGATTGATAGGTATCTGCATAGCCAGGGCATCAAAGGTTATGGTGAGAAGGCAGGGGAGTGGGATTAAATGGGAGAATGGATCAGTTCATGATAAAATAGCGGAGCAGACTTGATGGGCCAAATGGCCGACTTCTGCTCCTTGGTCTTATGGTCTTATAACAGATGAAAGACCACCCAACTATGGTGTTCAACCAGAGTGAAAATGGAAAAAGAATAATAAGTAGGTAAGCAATAAATATTGAGAATATGAGATGAAGAGTCCTTGAAATTGAGTCCATGGGTTGTGGAAGCTTTTCAATGATGGGACAACTGAAGTTAGCCCCCTTTGGTTCAGGAGTAATAACTCCCTGAACTTGGTGGTATGTCCTGAAGCTCTCACAATCAGGGAGGAGGTATGGAAGCTTGAAGATCCTCACTCAGCAATTAAAACAGCTTCGCCCCCTTGCCATCAGATCTCTGAACAGTCTATTAACCCACACAATATTTCATTATTCCATCTTGTTTGTGCCATTTATTTATTTTGTGGTTTATAGTTGTCTTTGCACTATTCTGCAACGCAGATTTCCTGTCATAGTAACAGTGATCATCAAGCTGATTTTCATCATGGTTGGCACAGACATTGTGGGCTAGAGAGTCTGTTCCTATGCTATGTTTGAATCAGAATCTCTGGCATGTGTCATGAAACTTGTTGTTCATGGTAGCAGTACTGTGCATTGTAACACAAAAAAACTATAAATTACAAAATGAAATATGTATAATAAGTAATGTAAAGAAGCACTGAGGTAGTGTACAGGTTTCATTGTCCATTCAGAGAACTAATGACAGTAGGAAAGAGGCTGTTCCTAAAACGTTGAGTGTGTCTTCAGGCTCCTCTACCACCTCCATGGTGGTAGCTTTGAGAAGAGGGCATGTCCTGTGTGATGGGGGTTCTTAATGATGGATGCCATCTCTCGAGAAATCGCCTTTTGTACGTGTCCTGGATGCTGAGGAGGCCAGTGAGCATGATGGAGCTGGTTGAGTTTACAACTTTCTGCAGCTTTTTCCAATTCTGTACAGTGGGCCCTCCATATCAGAAGGTGATGCAACCAATCAGAATGCTCTCCACTGCACATCTAAAATGTAGGCTCAAAACAGCCATAACATATAGCAACAAACACAAAATGTTGGAGGGACTCAACACATCAGTCAGTGGGTAAGGAAAGTAAAGGGCTGGAGAGAAAGGAATGTGATAGGAGAAGAGAGTAGACTATAGAAGAAAGGGAAGGAGAAGGGGACCTGGGTGGAGGTGATAGGCAGGTGAGAAGATGCAAGAGGCTGGAGTGAGGAAGACAAGAAGAAGGAAGGGGGAGGGATTTTTTAAACTGGTAGGAGAAATCAATATTCATGCTATCAGGTTGTAAGCTACCTAGACAGAATATAAGGTGTTGCTCCTTCAGTCTGTGTGTGACCTCACTGTGGCATCGTGTATTCATAAGAAGGCTCCTGGTAATCCAAATAGGAAACCCTCTTCCAGAGGGAGTGTTTTGGTGACTGAGGTGAGCTGTATGTCTGAGGATATTAAACAGGCACATGAGGAATAGGAATAAAACGATTTGGGGTGTGATGAGGTGGAGTGAGCTTAATGGTGCTCCCAGCATAAGGTAATTTTGTTTGTGTTTTAACTAGAGTTAGACTATTCAATGTCAATACTTCGTCTGCAATATAGAAAAAACAGTTCCCAAGACCTGCTCTCCTAGAATCTTTGATGTGCCTGAAATTATTCACCTCCAAAATGAAATAATCTCTTGTATTCCACACCTGGCCCCACCCCTGTTCTTTATTGTCTCTCTTGGCCACTTCCGCAGGCTTGTGTGTGAACTATTCCTTTACCCTTCACTTTTACTTATCTCTACTGAGTCAGTTTTGGCTCTGTTGATTGCACCTTCACTTCTCCATCAGAGGTAGAAGTGGTTTGTCATATTTCAAAAGCTTGAAGTTCAGGCCGAAGGATGAGGTGTTTCACTGGCCTCCCGGTGTTACCGGGTTTGTGAAGGCCCTTCCTCTGTGAAGGACAACAGAAGGGCTTATTCCCAGTGTCCTGAATTCAAACCTCACTCCATCACAAATAGCATAATCACCTTACAGCTCCCACTGTAAGATCAGGGTTCGAATCCTGCTGTCTAGGAGTTTGTAGATCCTCTCCATGATCACATGGGATTTCTCCAGGTGCTCCAGTTTCCTCCCACAGTCCTGAGAGGTATGGTTGGCGGTAGTGAATCGTGGGAATGTTTTGTTGGTGCTGGAAGCTTGATGACACTTGTGGGTTGCTCAGTACAATTGCTGATTTGATTTGATGCAAACAATGAATTTGTGTACATTTCAAAATGCATGTGACAATAAAGCTAATCTTATTGAAGCAGTAATGTCTTGGTCATACAGTCATGTAACACCGAAATGGCCCATTTGGCTCACCATCCATATTATGCACCAAACACCCTGTTTTGACCTTGCTACCCAACTTAATGGCTGTCACGGTAGAGATACATCTCTACCAAAGGAGGTATAAGCCACTCCCTTCCTTCGCTAGCCTGTAGAACACCCTTGTGCAAGGTGTAGCCCATGTTTAGAGCTCCTTCCTCATCCGATCAGGGTCATGTGAAACCATAGGAGCAAGTGCTGGATGGTTGTATGAGCAGCTGGTGCATATCACAAGTCCTGAAGATACGACCACTGACGCCAGGCAGAGAATTGATAATGGCTGGAGTCACTTGTCTTCTAAAGACACTGCCCAGAAGAAGGCAAGGGTAACCACTTCTGTAGAAAAATTTGCTAAGTATAAACATGGTCATGGAAAGACCATGATCACCTATATTTTATGACATGGAACATTAAAAAAATGAATTAACATTTCTTAATGGAACAATGTTAACCATTTTCCAGTCTCCTGAGACTTTACCAATGGATAACAATGAAGCAAATATCTCTACAATAGACTTTTTCTGTTTCTTCTCTAGCCTCCCACGTCCAAGGATACATATAGTCAGGCTCTGGGGATTTATCCAACTTAATACACTGTAAGGCTGCAAATATCTCCTTCCTGGTAGTATGAAGGTGCTCCAGAACATCTTCACCTGTTTCCTTTTCCTGCTGAATAACCATGATTTTTCCTTCCATAAACAGGAGAAATAGTTCTCAAATATCCAATCAACCTCCAGCACAATATGTGGTATCTCTGCTGATCATTAAGAGAACATGCTCTCTTTTTCCTCTAGCACCCTTTTGCTCTTGATAAAGCTATAGAATCTTTAAGGATTTTCTTAACCTTGCCTGCCAGTTCTATCTCATACCCTCTTTTTGCCCTCTTAATTTCTCTTGAGTATTCCTAATCTTTTCCTAGTCAAGGAATTTGCTCAAAACTGACCTTCTAAACCTAGTATAAGCTTCCCCCCCCCCTCCTTTTTTTTTAACCATGGTCTCAATATCTCTTGTCAGTTAAAGTTCCCTACATTTGCTAGGTATACCCTTCATCCTAACATGAACATTCTGCTCCTGGGCACACAAAAGCCGCTCACTTGTCAATTATTTCCTTCCCTTCAAACAGGTTTGCCCAATCAACCACTGCATCCTGTCTAATTTCTCCAAAATTAGCCTTGCTCCTGTTTAGGACCCTACCCTCTGGAGCAGTCCTATTCTTTTCCATCTTAAAACTTATAAACTAATAGAATAGCAGTAACTTGACAATGTACTCCCTAAATTCCACTTCCATTAGCTGCTCTGTTTCATTCCCCAGAAGGGTCTCTAGTGTTGCACCCTCCCATGGAGGGAGCTCTATATATTGAATCTAATCTTAAACAATTTCTTCCCACACTCTTCAGCACTGAACCATCTCAACCCATGGATAATAACACCATCTGTAAAGCCTTCAGTTCTCTCCTGCCTGCAAATCGCTCACACAACAATAATAACTTTAACTGTATTCATGTTGCCTCTTTAGTGTGGTAAAATATGCCAAGCTCTTCCCATATCTCTTGGGTAACTCAGAGCAGACTGACGACAGAATTTGTGTTGAGCTGAATAAAAGATCTTTGAAGGAAACAGCAATTAATTTTTAAGTTGATTCTAACGGCATATTTGAACAGAGGGGGGGAAACCAACAGCCCTGGGTGACAACAAACATTTTCAAAAGTTTTGCATCCTCAGAATTTTTTTTTTAATGATAGACTGCTTGAAGCTGAATACAAATATAATTTCTGACTACTATCAGATAGGAATTTGGAGAAAAGAAATCACAAAACAATTTTCAATTACCAATTAACCAACTAATCAGTACATCTTTGGACTGTAGGAGGAAACCAGAACACCTGTAGGAAACACATGCGCACATGGGAAGAACATACAAACTTTCCTACAGAGGGCATCATCATTAAACTCCGAAGCTCCAAGTTTGAATAGTGTCCTGCTAAGCTCGGCACTACTGTGGCAACCTGTCTATTGTCCTTTTGTGCAGAATGTGATATTGGCATAAAGCCAAGGGTAGATTTGAAATTGAAGGGAGTTCTGCAATGGAGAAGCAACTGCAGTTGGAGCAAAATGGGTGAAGGAACAGATATAATGGGTGAATAAAACACGGCATGAGATTGGAAATGAACAGGGCAGTTTTAGGTTGTAAGACACAAGATGCAAAATGCTGGAGGAACTCTGGGTCAGGCTGCATCCCTGAAGGAAAACAGACAAAGTTAGGAATTGCAAACAACAGGAATTCTGCAGATGCTGGAAATTCAAGCAACACACATCAAAGTTGCTGGTGAACGCAACAGGCCAGGCAGCATCTCTAGGAAGAGGTACAGTCGACGTTTCAGGCTGAGACCCTTCGTCAGGACTGACTTTGTCCTGACGAAGGGTCTCGGCCTGAAACGTCGACTGTACCTCTTCCTAGAGATGCTGCCTGGCCTGCTGCGTTCACCAGCAACTTTGATGTGTGTTGCTTAAAGTTAGGAATTGAGACCTTTATGTAGTATGAATTTTAGTTTGGCTCAAGAAACACTGGGCAACATTTTTTTTTTCCCCAAGTATTGCTTCCTTAAAGATATTTTGTTAGACCACTTGAAGCTGAACAGAAATATAAGTTCAGATTACTGGTATCACATAGGAATTTGGAGAGACAAGAAATTAACTTTTATTGAATATAATGTGTTAAATTGCATAACTTATGACACTGCACAATAGTTCAACCAAGCTAAAAAGGTTTTGTTGACAACTTTCCTTTAGAAACATAGAAACATAGAAAATAGGTGCAGGAGTAGGCCATTTGGCCCTTCAAGCCTGCACCGCCATTCAGTATGATCATGGCTGATCATCCAACTCAGAACCCTGTATCTGCCTTCTCTCCATACTGCCTGATCCCTTTGGCCACAAGGGCCATATCTAACTCCCTCTTAAATATAGCCAATGAACTGGCCTCAACTGTTTCCTGTGGCAGAGAATTCCACAGATTCACCACTCTGTGTGAAGATGTTTTTCCTCATCTTGGTCCTAAAAGGCTTCCCCTTTATCCTTAAACTGTGACCCCTCGCTCTGGACTTCCCCAACATCGGGAACAATCTTCCTGCATCTAGCCTGTCCAATCCCTTTAGGATTTTATACATTTCAATAAGATTCCCCCCTCAATCTTCTAAATTCCAGCGAGTATAAGCCTAGTCGATCCAATCTTTCATCATATGAAAGTCCTGCTGTCCCAAGAATCAATCTGGTGAACCTTCTTTGTACTCCCTCTATGGCAAGGATGTCTTTCCTCAGATTAGGGGACCAAAACTGCACACAATACATGTGGTGTGGTCTCACCAAGGCCTTGTACAACTGCAGTAGTACGTCCCTGCTCCTGTACTCGAATCCTCTTGCTATGAATGCCAGCATACCATTTGCCTTTTTCACCGCCTGCTGTACCTGCATGCCCACTTTCAATGACTGGTGAACAATGACACCCAGGTCTCGTTGCACCTCCCCTTTTCCTAATCGGCCACCATTCAGATAATAATCTGTTTTCCTATTCTTGCCACCAAAGTGGATAACCTCACATTCATCCACATTAAATTGCATCTGCCATGAATTTGCCCACTCACCCAACCTATCCAAGTCACACTGCATCCCCTTAGCATCGCCCTCACAGCTAACACTGCCGCCCAGCTTCATGTCATCCGCAAACTTGGAGATACTGCATTTAATTCCCTCGTCTAAGTCATTAATGTATATTGTAAACAACTGGAGTCCCAGCACTGAGCCTTGCGGTACCCCACTAGTCACTGCCTGCAATTCTGAAAAGGTCCTGTTTATTTCCACTCTTTGCTTCCTGTCTGCCAACCAATTCTCTATCCACATCATACCTTACCCACAATACCGTGTGCTTTAAGTTTGCACACTAATCTCCTGTGTGGGCCTTGTCAAAAGCCTTTTGAAAATCCAAATATACTACATCCATTGGTTCTCCCCTATCCACTCTACTAGTTACATCCTCAAAAAATTCTGAGATTCGTCAGACATGATTTTCCTTTCACAAATCCTTGCTGACTTTGTCCGATGATTTCACCTCTTTCCAAATGTGCTGTTATCACACCTTCGATAACTGACTCTAGCATTTTCCCCACCACTGATGTTAGCCTAACTGGTCTATAATTCCCCTGTTTCTCTCTCTCTCCTTTTTTAAAAAGCAGAGTTACATTAGCCACCCTCCAACCCTCAGGAACTAGTCCAGAATCTAAAGAGCTTTGAAAAATTATCTCTAATACATCCTCTATTTCTTAGGTTACTTCCTTACGCACTCTGGGATGCAGACCATCTGGCCCTCGGGATTTATCTGCCTTTAATCTCTTCAATTTACCTAACACCACATCCCTACTAACATGTATTTCCCTCAGCTCCTCCAACTCACTAGACCCTCGGTCCCTACTATTTCCAGAAGATTATTTATGTCCTCCTTAATGAAGACAGAACCAAAGTAGTTATTCAATTGGTCTGCCATGTCCTTGTTCCCGATGATAAATTCACCTGTTTCTGACTGTAAGGGACCTACATTTGTCTTAACCAATCCTCTTCTTTTCACATATCTATAAAAGCTTTTACAGTCAGTTTTTATGTTCCCTGCTAGTTTTCTCTCATAATCTTTTTTTCCCTTTCCTAATTAAGCCCTTTGTTCTCCCCTGCTGGACTCCGAATTTCTCCCAGTCCTCAGGTGAGCTGCTTTTTCTGGCTAATTTCTACTCAGTGTCTGAGGCTTCTCACTTCAGTGTCCAACAATAATATGAGCATAAGATATAGGAGCAGAATTAGGCCATTTGGCCCATTGATTCTGTTCCACAATGTCATCATGGCCGAGCCAATTTTCCTCTCAGAGCCAATCTTCTGCCTTCTCCCCGTATCCCTTCATGCCCAGATCAGTCACGAATCTATCAAACTCTGCCTTAAATATACATAAACACTTGGTGTCCACAGCAAAGGATTCCACAGATTCACCACTCTCTGGATAAAGAAGATCCTCATCAGTGTTCTAAAAGGATGCCCCCCTATTTTGAGGATGTCATCTGGCCTTAGACAGTCTCACCATAGGAGACATCTTTTCCACATCCACTCTTTTGAGGCTTTTCACCATTCAATGTGTTTCAATGAGATCACCCTTCACTCACCTGAATTCTAGTCGATACAGGCCCAGGCTCATCCAACGCTTTTCATATGACAAGCCATTCAATCCTGAAATCATTTTTGTGAACCTCCTTTTTAAACCTCTCTAGTTTCACTACATTTTTTTCTCAAATAAGTGGCCAAACACTGTACACAATAGTCCAAGTAAGGCCTCATCATTATGTTATAAAGTCTCAGCATTACATCCTTGCTTTTATTTTCTAGACCTCTTGAAATAAGTGTTAACATCACATTTACCTTTCTCACCACAGACTCAACCTGCAAATTAAACTTTAAGGAATCATGCATAAGAACTCCCAAATCCCTTGCACCTCAGATTTTTGTATTTTCTCTCCATTTAGAAAATATCCAACTTATTCATTTCTTCTATCAAAGTGCATTACCATATACTTCCCAACACTGTATTCCTACTGTCATTTCTTTGTCCATTCTTCTAATCTGTCTAACTCCTTCTGTATCCTCTCTACTTCCTCAAAACCACCTGCCCCCCCAAGTTATCTTCGTATCTTCTACAAACTTTGTAACAAATCCATCAATTCCATCATCAAAATGATTGACATACTGTGCCTATGAAAAGCATTCACCGCCCCCCCCCCCCCCGGATGTTTTCATGTTTTATTGTTTTACAACATTTTTTAATATTGACTTAATTTGGCTTTTTGACACTGAACAACAGAAATAGACTCTTTTGTGTTAAAATGAAAACAGATATCTGCAAAGTGATTGAAATTAGTAAGCTGTGTACATACATCTATTGATGCTTCTGGACACATCTTCAGTGATGTTCCTGGAATCATCGGGTGTTTTGGGTCTTTCAACATCATACAGCCTCCTCCAGATGACCCAGCCAGGGCTGATCAGACCCCAGCTTGCGTCTAGATGGCTAGCTACTTATGACTCCATGGCTCCCCTCTTTTGAGCCACAGCCATTTTGAGGCCCTCTCTGCTGCATCGGTGGTACTGCGGATGGCTCTCCTCTTCCTCTCTCCCTTGATGCTCAAAATGCTGAAGGCTCTAACTAAAGAATGAGCTACGAATCCCCTACAACCAGCCTCCACTGGGAGCAGCTGCGATACTGACAATAATTGTTGTCATGGCTTGCAGCTTCCTATCAACCCCTCCCTTCGCCGTTGCCTCCAGAATTTGGTTAACATCTTCATTAAACTGCTTCCACAGTGAAGTCATGTTAGTTGCAGACCATTTGATCTGCCTCCTGTTAGACTTCATGTTAGAGGGATTAGTTTGCAACACTTGGAGGTTCCGGGCACTATGGGGTAACTCCGGGCCTGGCCCCTCCTCCGTCTCACCAGGTTGGACACCTGCGCGTTGTGCTGCTCCTGCTCCCACCAAACTCTGCATCCTCGCTTGGTAGATCTTCAAGCCGCAATCGTTCTTGCAGATTTTGCCACATGCACACTGCTTCCTCATCGTCGTTTGTTCATTGCCTGGGTCTGACGTCGTTGTGTCCATCCAACTGGGGTGCTCATCCTCCCCCCCCCTCTCGGAACCCCTGGGGGTATCTTTCCCTTAGATTCATTCTAGCTTTTGTGGGGGTCCTCCTCTCAGAGGACACAGATTGGGTTGCCAGCCCGTTCTGCCCCGGTTGCTGTCTCTCCAGGCTGTCACTGACTCTCCAGTCGTCACCACTCTTTTCGTGGTTGTCACCCAGTCTTTCCTGGTTGTCACTGATTAACTCGGTGTAAGCTGTGTACATACATCTATTGATGTTTCTGGACACATCTTCAGTGATGTTCCTGGAATCATGGGGTATAAATCACAAAATAATACACTGCATAAGTATTCACTTATTCACCCTCTTTAAAATGATACACAAAATCATCACTGATGCAGCAATTGGTATTAGAAGTCACATAATTAGTTAAATGGAAATCTGGTTTTGGAGACCTGTGTGCAGTCAAGGTGCTTCAATTGATACACCTGTATCTGGAAGGTCCAACTGCTGGTGAATCAGTACCTCGGCAAAAACTACACCATGAGGACAAAAAAAAAAACAGTCCAAGTAAATCGGCAAAAAGGTTATTGAAAAGCACAAGTCAGGAAATCTATACAAGAAAATTTCCAATTCACTGAATATCCCTTGGAGTACAGTTGAGTCAATCAATAAGAAAAGGAAGGAATATGGCACAGGTGTACTTCTGCCTAGAGCAGGCTATCCTCAAACTGGGTGAGTGTGCAAGAAAGGACTAGGGAGGGAGGCCACCAAGAGACCTATGACATCTCTAGAGGAGTTACAAACTCAACGGGAGAGACTATGCATACAACAACTGTTGCCCTGGTGCTTCACCAGTTGCAGCTGTATGGGAGAGTGGCAAAGAGAAAGTCACTGTTTGGAAAAAGTCAGAGTCCAGACCTCAATCCAACCGAGAATTTGTAGTTGGACTTGAAAAGGGCTGTTCCCTCATGGTCTCCATGCAATCTGACAGAGCTTGAGCAGTTTTGTAAAGAAGAGTGCGGAAAATTGCTGTGTCCAGATGTGCAAAGGTGATAGAGACCGATCAACACAGACTCAAGGCTGTAATTGCTGCCAAAGATGCATCTACTAAATACTGACTTGAAGGGGTGAATACTTATGCAATCAATTATTGTGTTTTATATTTGTAATTAATTTTTATCACTTTGTAGAGATCTATTTTCACAGAAGTCTTTTTTTATTGATCGTGTCAAAAAAGCCATATAAAATCCACTGATACAATGTTGTAAAGCAATAAAACATGAAAACTTCCAAGGGGGTAAATACTTTTTATAGGCACTGAATAATGTAAACAGAATTGATCGCAACAAAGGCCCCTGTGGAACACCATTAGTCACTAGCATCCCATCAGAATAGGCTCCCTTTATTCCCACACATTGTTTCCTGCCAATCAGCCACTGCTTTATCCATGCTAGAATCTTTCCTGTAATACCATGGGCTCATAGCTTGTTAAGCAGCTTCATGTATGGCACCTTGTTGAAGGCCTTCTGAAAATTCAAGTACACAACATCAACCGAGTCTTCTTTATCCATTGTTATTACTTCAAATAATTCCAAAAAATCTGTCAGGCAATTTTTTTTTTTCCTTGAGGAAGCCATGCTAACTATGGCCTAGTTTATCATATGCCTTCAACAGCCTCAAAAATACATCCTTAACCATCGACTCGAATATCTTCCCAAACACTCAGACTAACTGGCCTATAAGTTCCTTCCTTCTGCCTCTCTTGCTTCTTGGAGTGACATTTGCTGTTTTCCATTCTTCTGGACAGAGCCATTCCAGAATCTAATGATTCTTGAAAGATCATTACTAATGCCTCCACAATCTCTTCAGACACCTCTTTCAGACCTTAGGAGTGTATACCATCTGGTTCAGTTGACTTATCTTCCTTCAGTTTCCCAATACCCTTCTCCCTAGTAATGGTAACTTCACACAATCATGACCCCTGACATCTGGAGCTTCTACCATATTGCTAGTGTCTTCCACAGTGAAGTCTAGTGCAATATACTTATTCAGTTCATTCGCCGTTTTGTTGTCCCCCGTTACTACCTCTCCAGCATTGTTTTTCATCAGTCTGATATCCAAGCTTGCCTCTCTTTTACACTTTATGTATCTGAAGAAACCTTTGGTATCCTCTTTAATTTTATTTGCTAGCTTACTTTAATATTCCATCTTTACCTTCATGACATTTTTAGTCGCCTACAGTTGGTATTTGAAAGTTTCCCAATCTTCTAACTTCCCACTAATTTTCGTTCTATTATAGGCCTTTTGTTTTTATGTTGGTTTTGACTTCCCTTATTGGCCATGCATTATGTGGTTTTGGGGCACTTAGAATCAATGATAAATTTGAGGGGGGAGAAGATGGCGGCACGACAACAGCGCGTGCGGCCACTTCGGTGATGAATATCTGTTATCTGTCAAGTAGGGGACCGTGCAGAATCCTGACTTGATAGAGACAGACATGAGAGCGCAGCGGAACATCTGGAAAACTTCCGAAATGCCTGCTTTGCTACCACTGCTACTGTGTGGTAACCGGAATCTCCGGAGCTGAAGGTCCCGAAATCCTCGGCTTTGTGTGTTTCAGCGACCGGGGAGAGGTCGAAGGCGCTCGGCAGAGGATGGTGCTCGGGAAGCTGTATCGGAGAAGCTGCTTTGAAACTCTGAGTTTTCGGACGGATGGACTCAGGGTCGGCTGGGGTCATCTGCTTCCAAGGTATCGGCAAGTTGACGGTGACTGGAGGTTTATGGCAGGGAGTTTCTCCCTTTTGCCGCCTGCCATCAGGGACTCTGGCGTCAATCGACCCAGGACTTTGAGACTTTTTTTTACTGTGCCTATGGTCTGTTCTTTATCAAATTATGGTATTGTTTTGCACTGCTGTAACTATACGTTATATTTATGTGGTTCTATCAGTGTTAGTCTTTGGTCTGTCTTGTTTTCTGTGATATCACTCTGGAGAAACATTGTATCATTTCTTAATATATGTATGCATTTCTAAATGACAATAAAAGAGGACTGAGTGTTCCTATAATCTTAAAAAAAAATCATAGTCAGCATGGATTCCTCAAGAGAAAATCTTGCCTGGCAGATCTTTTGGAATTCTTTGAAGAAATAACAATCAGGGAAGATGAAGGAGAATTGTTTGATTGTGTACTTTGATTTTCAGAAGGCCTTTGGTATCTTATTATGAGACTGCTTAACAAGCTATTACAGGAAAGATTCTAGCATGGATAAATCAGTGGCTGACTGGCAGGAGGCAAAAAGTGGGAGTAAAGGGAGCCTTTTCAGATTGGCTGCTGGTGACTAGTGGTGTTCTGCAGGAGTATGTTTTGGGACCGATTCTTTTTCCATGAAGTGGTTAAATAAATAGTGCAGAACTAAAAATATAGTGAAGTTGTGTTTATAAGTCCGATGTCCATTCAGAGTTCAGATGGCAGAGGAGAAGCTGCTCCTGAATCAGATTGTGTTCCTTCAGGCTCTTTTACCTCTTTCCTAATAGTAACAATGAGAACAAGACATGTGCTGGGGGATGAAGGGACTTAATGATGGACGCTGCCTTTATGAGGTATCGCTCTTTGAAGAGTTGGATACAACAGAGGCTAGTGCCCATGATGGAGCTAACTACATTTACAACTCTCTACAGCTTACTTTGATCATGTGTAGTAGCACCCCTCCCCTCCCATACTAGATGGTAACGCAACAAGCCAGAAAGGTCTGCCCAATACATAAAAGTTAGCAACCATCCTCCTGTTATAAGTCTATTGAAGGGTTCCCAAGTCTGATATGATGATATTGTGCCCTCACAGTTTACCTCCTCATGACCATGGAATCTTATGATCCATCTGTACTGCACTTTCATTGTAACTGAGATATTTTCTTCTGTATCACACTGGTGTTTTTAATCTTGTACAGAATCTGTATAAGACATGTTTCCCTTTGTACCCCTGCACACCTGACAACATTAAGTCAATTTACCAACTGATGAATGGTGAAAGATATGGATGTCTTGCTCTTCTCATAATTATTGTGATCATGTTTGGCAATGTCAGATTATCAACTAAACTACCAGTGGCTGTGGTAGTTAGTTTTGTTTCAACCTCTGAATATGGGTGGTGCTGACAGTCTGTATTTAACTGCCCATTCCTTGTTCCCCTGAGTTGCTGGTGTTTATCTTTTTTTTAACTACACTGACTTGTCAGGTGTGCCACTCGGAGAGTATTTGAGAATTAACTTCACTGGGTATGAGGCATCCAGAGAGGGGTGGCACCTCTGCTGAAGGGGTTTGTCATAAACAAGGGAAAATCTGCAGACACTGGGAATCTAAGCAACACAAAGAATTCTGGAGGAACTCAACAGGCCAGGCAGCATCTATGGAAAAGAGAGAACAATTGATGTATTTGGGCCAAGACCCTTCATCAGAACTGAAAATGAGAAGATGGGGGGAGAGGAGGAAGGAATATAAGGTAGTAGGTGATAGGTGAAACTAGGAGAGAGGAGGGGTGAGGTAAAGAGCTGGAAAGTTGATTGGTAAAAGAGATAAAACCTGGAGAAGGGGGATAAGAGGACTGAAGGCCATTGAAGAAAGGGAAGGGGGAGGAGCATCTGCAGGAGGTGATGGCAGATAAGATGAGTTGGGAATGGGGAATGGTGAGGGAGTGGAGGGCCATTACTGGAAATTCAAGAATTCTATGTTCATGCCATCAGGTTTGAGGCTACCCAGACAGAATATAAGTTGTTGCTCCTCCAACCTGAGTGTGGCCTCATCATGGCAATAGAAAAGGCCATGGACTGGTGTGTTGTAATGGGAAGTAGAATGAAAATTGGTAGCCACTGGGAAATCCTGCATTTTCTGGTGGATGGAGTGTAGGTGCTCAGTGAAGTGGTTTCCCAATCTATGTCAGGTCTCACCAATATACAAAAGGCTACATTGGAGCACCAGGTACATTAGATGGCCCAGACAGACTCTCAAGTGAAGTGTTACCTCACCTGAAAAGACTGTTTGTGGCCCTGAATAGTAGTGAGGGAGGAGGTGAAGGGATAGGTGTAGCATTTGTTCTGCTTGCAAGGATAAGTGCAAGGAGGGAGATCAGCAGGGAGGGATGAAAGGACAAGGGTGTCACGTATTGTGCGATCCCTGTGCAAAGCAGCAAGTGGGAGATGGCAGAAATTACAGAGAATTATGTGCTTCACATAGAGGCTGATGAGGTGGTAGGTGAAGATAAGAGGAGCCCTAACCCTGGTGGGGTGGTAGAAGGATGGGGTGAGGGCAGAAATGGAAGAGATGCGGGTGAGGGCAGCGATAATAGGGGAGGAATGGAATCCCCTTTCTTTGAAGGAGGAGGACATTTCCTTAGTTCTGGAATGAAAAGTCGCATTCTGAGAGCAGATGGAGCAGAGATGGAGGAATTGTGAGAAGAGGATGGCATATTTACAAATAACAGGGTGAGAAGAGGTATAGTTAGTAGATAAGCCTTCTCCAGGGATCGAGAAAGAGGAAGGTGGTGTGGGAAATGCACCAGAGGGCAGGGTGGATGTTGGAGACAGAGTTGCTGAAGTTGACAGGCTCTAGATGAGTGTAAGAAACAGCACCAATGCCATCGTTAATGTAGTGTAGAAAAAGTTGGGGAGAGATGGGCTTGGAAAATAGACCGTGCCAAGAAGCCAACAAAAAGGCAGGCATAGCTGGGACCCATGCGAATACCCATGGCTATAACTTTTGTTTGAAGAAAGTGGGAGGAGCCAAAGGAGAAATTATTGAGAGTAAGGACAAGTTCCACCAGATGGAGGAGAATGGTAGTGGAGGGGAACTGGTTGGATTTGGAGTCTAGAAAGAAACAGGGAGCTTTGATGTTGTCTTGATGGGGGATGGAGATCTATAGGGATAGGACATCCATAGTGAAAATAAGATGACTGGAGCCAAGTAACTTGAAATCATTGAAAATATCAAGGGCAAGTGAAGTATCATGGATATAGGGGGGAATGGACTGAACCGGGGGGATAAAATTGAGTCAATGTAGGTTCAGTGGAGCAGGAACAAGCAGAAACAATGGGTCTACCAGGATAGATGGGCTTGTGGATGTTGGGTAGGAGGTAGAAATGGGAGGTGCAGGGTAAAGAAACTGAGGTTGATGGTAGTGGATGGCAGATCCCTAGAGTTAACAAGGTCAGTGTTGGTGTGGGACACAATGGCCTGGTGCTCCTTAGTGGGGTCCAGTTCAAAGGGTAATTAAGAGGTTTCTGACAGTTGTCTCCTGGCCTCAGCAAGGTAGAGGTTAGTCTGCCAGACTACTACAGCACCTCCCCTCCGCCCCCCCCCCCATATGCAGTCTTGATGGTAAGGTTAGGATTAGTGCAGACAGAGTAGAAAGCAGTGTGTTCAGAAGGAGTGAGGTTGGAACTGGAGAGAGGAGTGGTGAAGTTGAGATGGTTGATGTCTTGTTGGCAGTTTTCAATGAAAACTTCCAGAGCAGGCTGAAGACTGGAATGGAGTATCTAGAAAAAGGAGGGTTGAAGACAGGAGAATGGGTTATCAGTGAGAGTGGAGTGTCTTTGCCAAAGGAGTAGGCACAGAGGCAGATGGCAGAAAGAGAGCTCAAGCTTCATGGTGGGTGTAGAACTCACTGGCGTGGGGGCACAGGGGTACAAAGGTGAGGCACTTACTGAGAGAGGGAAAGGCCATGACAAGGCATAGAAGACGTCATGGTCATCCTCTACAACCAAGGAAGACCCCAGTTTGTGACGCTTGTTTGTACCACTGGACACAAACTTCTGAGGTCGAGAGAGTGGAACTTCCCCAGTGCATGGCTTTTCCACTTTAAAAACTCTCCTACACAGGTCTCCTGTCATCATCAGACATGACAGATAATCACCGCACTGGGTATGAGACTGGAGTTATGAATGGTGCTGTAAATTCCTTCACTAAAGGACACTACTGAAACCGTTACAAATTCAGAACAAGCTAATTGCCTTGGGGTCATTTCTCCAGTTTTTTTTAAAATTTTCATTGTTTCAAAATTTAACTTGCTTGGTGAGAGAAATTCATATTTCCTGGAGTGAAGTGTTGGCTTTGTTCTCCTTATTCTGCAACTTGACCATCACACAAATTCACTCCTTTTTGATATTGTAAAGGATCAGTATGTGGGCTACAAATTCTGGTCACTCTTTCTCAGGAATCTCAATGGAATAGGTTCTTTGATCATAATTTCTGGAATTAAAAGCAGGCAAGCTGTCCTGCTGACTATTGTCAACCTTTTCTTAAATTTTCAGGGCACCAGTATTAGTTGTAGGGCAACAGGAAAACCTAGTGGTTAGGACAATACTTTACAGTACAGATGACCTGGGTTCAATTCCTGCTGCTGCCTGTAAGAAGTCTGTAGATTCTCCCCATGACCATATGAGTTTCCTCCTTGTGTTCTGGTTTGTTCCCACAGTCCAAAGACATACCGATTGGTAGGTTAGTTGGTCACAGTAAATTGTCCTGTGATTAAACTAGGATTAAATTGAGGCTGAGTGGTGTGGTTTGAAGGGCCTGTTCCACACTGTATCTCAATAAATAATCAATAATTCCAACTATTGAAAATTCCAAAAATGCTATGAGAAGGGTTCTTAATTTGTAAATGAAGCTTTCCTGATAAATATTTAATGTGACCCTACCAGGACCCAGAAGATCTTCAGTGGGAAATAATTGTTGCTGCAAAGTCCAAAGGTCTGCATCAAGCTCTTGTGATAGGCAGGATTCGCTCTTCCTTGGTTTATTTAGACTGCTCACTTTACTATCACTGTTTTGTGAGGTGAAATTTGTGGTTGTGGCAACAGTACAGGTCAAAGATAAAATTACAATAAATTACAAAATACTCCGGATAAATAGTGCAAAAGCAAGAATAATGAGGTAGTGTTCATGGACTGTTCAGAAACCTGTAGAGGGAAGGGATGAAACTGTTCATGAATCATTAAGTGTAATTCTTTAGGCTTCTGTACCTCCTCCCAGATGGTAATAACAAAGAAGACATGTTTTGGATGGTGAGGGTTATTGATGATGGATGCTGTCTTCTTGAGGCACTGCATCTTGAAGATGTTCTCAATGGCAGGGAGGGTTATACCTGTGGAGCCGGCTGAGTTCACAACCCTCGCAGCCTCTTGTGATAGTCATAGTCATAGTCATACTTTATTGATCCCAAGGGAAATTGGTTTTCATTACAGTTGCACCAACCAAGAATAGAGTATAAATAAAGCAATATAAAACCATAAATAATTAAATAGTAATATGTAAGCGCCAGAAAATAAGTCCAGGACCAGCCTATTGGCTCAGGGTTTCTGACCCTCCAAGGGAAGAGTTGTAAAGTTTGATGGCCGCAGGCAGGAATGACTTCCTATGACGCTCTGTGCTGCATCTCGGAGGAATGAGTCTCTGGCTTAATGTACTCCTGTGCCCACCCAGTACATTATGTAGTGGATGGGATACATTGTCCAAGATGGCATGCAACTTAGACAGCATCCTCTTTTCAGACACCACCGTGAGGGAGTCCAGTTCCATCCCCACAATATCACTGGCCTTACAAATGAGTTTGTTGATTCTGTTGGTGTCTGCTACCCTCAGCCTGCTGCCCCAGCACACAACAGCAAACATGATAGCACTGGCCACCACAGTCTCGTAGAACATCCTCAGCATCGTCCGGCAGATGTTAAAGGACCTCAGTCTCCTCAGGAAATGGAGACGGCTCTGACCCTTCTTGTAGACAGCTTCAGTGTTCTTTGACCAGTCCAGTTTATTGTCAATTCGTATCCTCAGGTATTTGTAATCCTCCACCATGTCCACACTGACCCCCTGGATGGAAACAGGGGTCATTGGTGCCTTAGCCCTCTTCAGATCCACCAACAGCTCCTTAGTCTTTTTCACATTAAGCTGCAGATAATTCTGCTCACACCATGTGACAAAGTTTCCTACTGTAGCCCTGTACTCAGCCTCATCTCCCTCGCTGATGCAGAGTCATCAGAAAACTTCTGAAGATGACAAGACTCTGCAGTAGTTGAAGTACATACATTCAAACCTCCTTACCAGGCTGAACAGAGGAGGTGAAGTGGGAACCGGATAGAGCTACATAAAGTTATCAAAAGCAGTGGAAAGATTAAATGGCTAAAAATCGTTTTCCTATAATGCTGTTGTCAAAGACATGGGTTTAAGGTGAAAGGTAGAAGGTTAGAATCAACTGAGGGTCACTGAAGAAATGGTGCATCCAGGTAGTCTCTCAGAATTTAAGAAGCATTTAGATAAAGTAGAGAATTGCACAGTTAACATGAGTAAATGATATTAGAGCAAGTACAATGGACAACATGGATGCAGTGGGCTGAATAGCCTGTATCACGAGCTGGATGACTCTATGCCTCATCATGTGTTGCATTGCCGAGCAAGTTCTGACTGACAACCACAATTCAACTGTTGCACAGCTTGAGCTTATTACTTTCAGACAAGTCTAAAGATAGAGGGGTGGAAAAATCTTAGGAAATGAACAGTGCTGACATATGTCAAGAAATCCATTGACAGCGTGGCACTGTAGTGTAGCAGTTAGCGCATTTGTTTTACAGTACCAACAATCTCGAATCGGGGCTCAATTCTCGGTGCTGCCTCTATATGAAATTTAGACATTCTCCCCATGGCCACATGGATTTCCTCTGGGTGCTTTGATTTCCTCCCACATTCCAAAGACATACAGTTAGGGTTAATAAATTGCAGATATTCAATTTTGGTCCTTGATGCGTGATGGTACTTGCAGGCTGTCCCTGGCACAATCCTGGCTGATTGAATTTGATACACTGTTTAGCTTTGACAAGTAGATCAAATCTCATTTCTC
Source organism: Mobula birostris (assembly GCF_030028105.1). Lineage (NCBI taxonomy): Eukaryota > Metazoa > Chordata > Chondrichthyes > Myliobatiformes > Myliobatidae > Mobula > Mobula birostris. The sequence goes on along the minus strand of NC_092384.1, from coordinate 75,232,530 downwards.
TTTTTCTTCTCACAATGAGATCAATATAACATACACAAAATGCTGGAGCATCAACAGGCCAGGTAGTACCGTTAGTCTTGCGAGACCATGGATCTGTGCCTGTAAAGTCTTCACTCTCCAGATCGCAGGCCTGGGCAAGGTTATATGGAAGACTAGCAGTTGCCCATGCTTCAAGTCTCCCCTCTCCATGACACCGATGTTGTCCAAGGGAAAGGTAAGGGCTGATACCTCTTGGCACCAGTGTCGTCGCAGAGCAGTGTGTGGTTAAGTGCCTTGCTCAAGGACACAACTCGCTGCCTCGGCTGGAGCTCGAACTCACGAGCTTCTGGTCGCTAGTCAAATGCCTTAACCACTTAGCCACGTGCCCACACGGGTAGTACCAATGGAATGGAATAAGAGGTCAATGTTTCTGGTCTTTTATCAGGACTGGAAAGGAATGGGGAAGATCATTGGCCATCCAATCATCTACAGCAGAGAATCTACTCTGTAAATTTCAAAACTCTATTAGAAAAATAATTACTTATAAATAAGATTTCTTGTGTTTTATTTTAAAGGTATGGTTATCAGTGGTAAAAGGGGGGTTACTGCACATGCTTCATTGGCTCTGAAACTGGGCAACTTCAGATGGCCAATGAGACAATCCCAGTGGTTAGCACAACGCTTTACAATACAGGTGACCAGGGTTCAATTCCCGCCACTGCTGTAAAGTGTTTGTTCATTCTCCCTGTGACTACATGGGTTTCCTCTGGGCGCTCCAGTTTCCTGCCACAGTCCAATGGCCTACCAGTTGGTAGATTAATTGGTCATTGTAAATTGTCCTCTGATAAGGATAGGATTAAATTGGGGGATTGCTGTGAGGTGTGGTTCAAAGGGCCAGAAAGCCCTATTCAGAGCTGTGTCTCAATAAATAAATCTGTCAAATAGGCAAGGAGTCACATAGACTGGGCCAGGTGGGGACAGTAGGTTTCTGTTGGTGAAACAGGTGGGATTTAGCAGCTCAGTAGTTTCACAGTTACTATGCTCATATTATTCCAAGTGTATTTAATTAGTTTGCGTATTTAATAAGTCGAATTTAACTTCCCCCACCTGCTGTGAAGGGAATTGAAATCACACCTCCAGGATTAACTGTCTCGGTATCAGTGTACATACCCAGGAAATTAACCACAATTTATCACAGCTGCTGAGACCTATAAATAGCATAGAAGTTTGCTCCTGTGTTTGATGTTTCATCTGTGTCTTTTTCACTCTTCTCTCAATGTTTTGGTGTATTGACAAGTTTTACAATCAAATATCCGGACTGGAATTAAATAGATAACCTAAATTCTAACTCTTGCGTCATGTGCTGGGGGCAAATGATGTGGGAAGGAAGGAATATTTTAGCCTCTTCACAAAAAAAAATGTGCCTATTTATGAAACAGTGCAGTATTTAACTGGCCATCCGGCCCACAATGTTAGACAGACCTATACAAACCTACTCCATGAACAATCTAACCCTTCTTTCCTACTAACAGTGGCAGGTCCTTTGATGCCAAAACCTTTTAGCTGCCTACTCCCATCGACCTGCACTGAGACCATAGCTCTCCATACTCCTACTATTCACATAACTATCCAACCTTCTCTTAAATATTGAAATCAAGCCCGCATTCACCACTTTTGCTGGCAGCTCATTCCATACACCCACAACCCTCTGAGTGAAGAAGTTTCTCCTCATGTTCCCCTTAATCTTCTCACCTTTCACCATTAACCTATGACCTCTGGTTTTAGTCCCACCCAACCTCTGTGAAAAAGCCTGCCTGCATTTACCCTTTCTATACCCCTCATAATTTATGTATACCTCTATCAAATCTCCTCTCAATCTTCTACATTCTAAAGAAAACTGTTTAAATCTATTCAATCTTTCCTTGCAGCTCAGGTCCTCCAGACCCTGCAACATCCTTGTAAATTTTCTCTGTACTCTTTGAACCTTATTTACTTTTTTCCTGTAAGTAGGTGACTAAAACTGAAAACAGTACTCCAAATTAGCCCTCTTCAATATTTATACAACTTCAACATAACATCCTATCTCCTGTACTCAGTAGATTAATTTATGAAGGCCAATGTGCCATAACCCTCTCTACCTGTAACACTACTTTCAACAAATTATGTACCGGTATTCCCAGATCCATTTTTCCTACCACACTCCTCCAGTTCGCTACCATTCACTGTGTAAGACCAATCCAACCAAAGTGCAAAACCACACAATTATTTACATTAAATTCCATCTGCCAGAAACCACATCCCATAATCCTCCATTTTTTAATGCATATGCCTATCCAAGAATCTCTTAAATGTCTCTATGGTATCTGCTTCTACCTCTGCCTCTTCTACCTCTGCTGCTTCTTTGGTAGTGCATTTCAGGCATCCAGTGTTCTCTTTAAATAAATAAATAAAAGGCTGCTTTGACACTCCCTAAACATTTCTGCCCTCCTTTTTAAATGGAGGTCCTCTTGTACTGATCAGTGCTGCCCTTGGAAAATGGTGCTGGCTGTTCACTCTATGCATTTCAGTCTTGTACATCTCTACCAAGTTGTCTCTCCATCCCCCTTACTCTAAAAAGGAAATTGGACCCTCTCCTGCTCAAGCTCCCCTAATCAGGCTGGTTCTCTCATTTGCAACCTCTCTAAACTTTCAATGTACTTTCTATAATGATTAGTGAATCAAGTATCTATCTCAAGCAATACCAAGCAAACTGCTGAAGGACCTTACAGGTCAGGCAGTATCTGTGGAAATGAGTAAACAGTCAACATATAGGGCCAAGACCCTTCTTCAGGACTGGAAAGGGGGAGATGCCAGCATAAAAAGATGGAGGGGAAGGAGGATATCTAGAAGGTAAAAGGTGAACCAGGTGGGTAAGGAAAGAAAAGGGCAGGAGAGAAAGGAGAGGAGAGTGGACCATAGGAGAAAGAGGAAGTAGGGGGATCCTGGGGGAAGTGATGGGCAGGTGAGAAGAGGTAAGAGCCCAGAGTGGGAGGGGAAATTATTTTTTAACAGGAAGAAGAAATCAATATTTATGCCATCAGGTTAGAGGATATTTCAATCCTGTTTGAAGTTCAAAGTAAATTTTATGATCAAATTATACAACCATATACAACCCTGAGATCTACATTGTAGAGAATAGTGACCATAAAAGAAACAATGAAAGACCACCCAAGGGGGCATTCAACCAGAGTGAAGAACACAACAAACTGTCCAATACAAAAAGAAGAACTGATAATAATAAGTAAGTAAACAATAAATGTTGAGAATTTTAGATGAAGAGTCCTTGAAGGTGAGTCAATTGGTTGTGAGGACATTTCGATGATGGGGCAACTGAAGTTGAGTGAGTTATCCCCTTTGATTCAAGATCCTGATAGTTGAGGGATAGTAACTGTTCCTGAACATGGTGATGTGGATCCTGAGGCTTCTGTACATTCATCTTGATGACAGCAGTGAGAGAGCATGTCCTGTGTGGTGAGGGTCTCTGATGATGGATGCTGCTTTCCTGTGATGTTCTATATAAATGTGCTCAGTGGTGGGGAGAACTTTATCCATGATGGACTGGCCGGTATACATTACAGTTAGTTCTGATGAAGGGTCTTGGCCCGAAACATCGACTGTACCTCTTCCTAGGGATGCTGCCTGGCCTGCTGTGTTCACCAGCAATTTTTATGTGTGTTCCATTACTTTTTATAGGATTTTCCATTGGGGGCCATTGGTCTTTCCATACCAGGCTGTCATGCAGCCAATCAACATACTCTCTATCACACATCTATAGAAATTTTTCAAAGTGTAATAAAACAGGTACAAGGGCACAGGAATAAAGGAGCGCCTGAAGGATGCTCTAAATTCAATGTGATCATAGGTGATCTGTATACTAGACTCACTCCCACCTCAGTTTCAGATCCAATCAGCTCCTAATCCCCTGATCATTAAAAGGTATCTTTACCTCCACTTTATATTCATTCATTAATCCAGCCTCTGGGCAGAGAATTGCAAAAACTCACCACCCTCTGCAAGAAGACATGTACCTCTGTTTTAAATGACCAGCCCCATATCATAAAATTATCTCCTTGTTTGAGGCTGTCTCACTTGTGGAAGTGCTATTTAAAGTATTCTACTTTTTTTTTCACTTTGTTCAGAAATTCATTGGTTTGCCATAGAAACCATAGAAAAACTACAGCACAGAAACAGGTCTTTTGGCCCTTCTTGGCTGTGCCGAACCATTTTCTGCCTAGTCCCACTGACCTGCACACGGACCATATCCCTCCATACACCTCCCATCCATATATCTGTCCAATTTATTCTTAAATGTTAAAAAAGAACCCGCATTTACCACCTCGTCTGGCAGCTCATTCCATACTCCCACCACTCTCTGTGTGAAGAAGCCCCCCCCAATGTTCCCTTTAAACTTTTCCCCCCTCACCCTAAACCCATGTCTCTGTTTTTTTTCTCCCCTTGCCTCAGTGGAAAAAGGCTGCTTGCATTCACTCTATTTATACCCATCATAATTTTATATACCTCTATCAAATCTCCCCTCATTCTTCTACGCTCCGGGGAATAAAGTCCTAACCTATTCAACCTTTCTCTGTAACTGAGTTTCTCAAGTCCCGGCAACATCCTTGTAAACCTTCTCTGCACTATTTCAACCTTATTTATATCCTTCCTGTAATTTGGTGACCAAAACTGAACACAGTACTCCATCTTCGGCCTCACCAATGCCTTATACAACCTCATCATAACATTCCAGCTGTTATACTTAATATTTTGATTAATAAAGGCCAATGTACCAAAAGCTCTCTTTATGACCCTATCTACCTGTGACGCCACTTTTAAGGAATTTTGTTTCTGTATTCCCAGATCCCTCTGTTCTACTGCACTCCTCAGTGCCTTACCATTAACCCTGTAAGTTCTACCTTGGTTTGTCCTTCCAACGTGCAATACCTCACACTTGTCTGTATTAAACTCCATCTGCCATTTTTCAGCCTATTTTTCCAGCTGGTCCAAGACCCTCTGCAGGCTCTGAAAACCTTCCTCACTGTCTACTACACCTCCAATCTTTGTATCATCTGCAAAGTTGCTGATCCAATTTACCACATTATCATCCAGATCATTGATATAGATGACAAATAACAATGGACCCAGCACTGATCCCTGTGGCACACCGCTAGTCACAGGCCTCCACTCGGAGAAGCAATTCTCTACTACCACTCTTTGGCTTCTTCCATTGAGCTAATGTCTAATCCAATTTACCACCTCTCCATGGATACCTAGCGACTGAATTTTCTTAACTAACGTCCCATGCGGGACCTTGTCAAAGGCCTTACTGAAGTCCATGTAGACAATATCCACTGCCTTCCCTTCATCCACTTTCCTGGTAACCTCCTCGAAAAACTCCAATAGATTGGTCAAACATGACCTACCATGCACAAAGCCATGTTGACTCTCCCTATTATGTCCCTGTCTATCCAAATGCTTGTAGATTCTGTCTCTTAGTACTCCCTCCAATAACTTACCTACTACCGACGTTAAACTTACCGGCCTATAATTTCCCGGATTACTTTTTGATCCTTTTTTAAACAACAGAACAACATGAGCCACTCTCCAATCCTCTGGCACATCGCCTGTAGACAGCGACATTTTAAATATTTCTGCCAGGGCCCCTGCAATTTCAACACTAGTCTCCTTCAAGGTCCAAAGGAACACCTTGTCAGGTCCCGGGGATTTATCCACTTTAATTTTCCTCAAGACAGCAAGCACCTCCTCCTTTTCAATTTGTACAGTTTCCATGATCTCACTACTTGTTTCCCTTAATTCCATACACTTCATGCCAGTTTCCTTAGTAAATACAGACGCAAAGAACCTATTTAAGATCTCCCCCATTTCCTTTGGTTCCGCACATTGCCGATCACTCTGATCTTCAAGAGGACCAATTTTATCCCTTACAATCCTTTTGCTCTTAATATACCTGTAAAAGCTCTGTGGATTATCCTTCACTTTGACTGCCAAGGCAACGTCATGTCTTCTTTTAGCCCTCCTGATTTCTTTCTTAAGTATTTTCTTGCACTTCTTATACTCCTCAAGCACCTTATTTACTCCCTGTTTCCTATACATGTCATACAACTCCCTCTTCTTCTTTATCAGAGTTGCAATATCCCTTGAGAACAAAGGTTCATTATTCCTATTCACTTGGCCTTTAATCCTGACAGGAACATACAACCTCTGCACTCTCAAAATTTCTCCTTTGAAGGCTTCCCACCTACTGATCACATCTTTGCCAGAGAACAACCTGTCCCAATCCACGCTTTTTAGATCCTTTCTCATTTCTTCAAATTTGGCCTTCTTCCAGTTCAGAACCTCAACCCTAGGACCAGATCTATCCTTGTCCATGATCAAGTTGAAACTAATGGTGTTATGATCACTGGAACCAAAGTGCTCCCCTACACAGACTTCCGTCACTTGTCCTAACTCGTTTCCTAACAGGAGATCCAATATTGCATCCCCTCTAGTTGGTCCCTCTATATATTGATTTAGAAAACTTTCCTGAACACATTTTACAAACTCTCTACCATCTAGACCCCTAACAGTATGGGAGTCCCAATCAATACATGGAAAATTAAAATTCCCTACCACCACAACTTTATGTTTCCTGCAGTTGCTTGCTATCTCTCTGCAGATTTGCTCTTCCAATTCTCGTTGACTATTGGGTGGTCTGTAATACAATCCCACTAATGTGGCCATATCTCTCCTGTTTCTCAGCTCCACCCATAAGGACTCAGATGACAAGCCCTCTAATCTGTCCTGCCTGAGCACTGCTGTAATATTTTCCCTAACCAGCAATGCTACTCCCCCACCTTTCATTCCTCTGCCTCGATCACATCTGAAACATCGGAACCCTGGAATATTAAGCTGCCAGTACTGCCCCTCCTGTAGCCAAGTTTCACTAGTTGCTATAACGTTATAATTCCACGTGTCACATCACGCCCTCTACTCATCCGCCTTCCCCGCAATACTCCTAGCATTGAAATATATACACCTCAGAAGATTTTTACCACCACTCACAAACTTTCTATTAGCGGATTTGCTTGAACTTTTAACATCATTTATTTTCACTCCAGCCACACTGTCAGCTCTGGCACTCTGGTTCCCATCCCCCTGCAAATTTAGTTTAAAGCTTCCCCAACAGCACTAACAAACCTCCTTGTGCCAACCATGCCAATCCAAACTAATCCCATCTGCCTGCCAATGGTCTTTATCCTGCCATTCCGTGAATGTTCACATGTCTGACCAATTACATCTTCCACATTGCTATCATATCTGCTTCCACCAATCCCCAATATATTGTGTAAGACCATAAGATATAGAAGCAGAATTAAGCCATTTGGTGGGATCTTCTTTGCCATTTGATCATGACTGATTATTTTATTTTTCATCTGAACACAATTCTCCTGCCTTCTCCCCGTAATCCTTGACTTCCTTACCAACCAAGAACCGAACAACCTCTGCTTTAATTACAGCCAATAACTTGACCTCAACAGCTGCCTGTGTCAGTGAATACCACAGATTCGCTGCCATCTGGCTAAAGAAATTCATCCTCATCTCTGTTTTGAAGGAAAATATTGGCAGAACAGAGCATTTACAACAGTCCCGCAGGATGGAAAAGGCGGTTTACTTCAACTGGAATACATAGTTATACCACGTTTTGAAGAGCCCAAGGGCATCCCATTTGTTCTCCATATGAACTTTCTCCCCTGAAACAGAGAGGCACAGGACTGCGATCTGGAGCAATGCATGAAACGTTGGAGTATCCTAATGGATCGGAGAGCATCTATGAAGGGAAATCGGCAGTCAATGTTTTGGTCAAGACTGTTTACTTGGATTCTTGAAGGATTTTAACAAAAACTTTGATATCCATTGCCTTTATTTGATGCTGCCTGTCCTGAGTTCCATCAGCATTTTATGCAGACCAGTAGAGCACAAAGAAAGGCTTTTTATTCCCCCATGGTGCCTGTGCCAACCATGCCAATCCAAACTAATCCCATCTGCCTGCCTATGGTCTTTATCCTGCCATTCTCTGAGTGTTCACATGTCTAACCAATTACATCTTCCACATTACTATCATATCTGCTTCCACCAATCCCCATAGTAGTATATTCCAGACACCGACAACTCTATGTATACCAACACATTTGCATGGTAAATCCACTGTAAGCTTTCATCTTAAAGTTTATTTATTTGTTTTTTTTAGTTATTGAGATGCAGCACAGAACAGGCCTTTCGAGCCCCTCAAGCCATATTGCCCAGCAATCCCCGATTTAATCCTAGTCTAATTTGGATAATTTACAATGACCAATTAACCCACCAACATCCTAGTCTATTTGGGACAACTTGCAATGACCAATTAACCTAACAACTGCTACATCTTTGGACTGTGGGAGGAAACTGGAGCAACCCGAGGAAACCCACGTGATCATGGGGAGAACACAAAAAAACTCCTGACAGGAAGCTGCAGGAATTGAACCCAGGTTGCCTGTACTGTGCCAACCACAATGCTACCATGACACCTTATATACCTTGTGTACAAGTACCTTCCAATCTGAATTAGGTTTTACAATTTCACCATGGGCATAACAACAGGTGCCAAAAGCAAAAGTAGGCAGTTCATCCCCTCATGCCTGCTTCACTATTTAGAATCACGTTTATTATCACTGACATATGTCATGAAATTTGCTCTTTTGCAACAGCAATATAGTGCAATACATGTCATTATTTATAATGATAGTAAGAAATAGATTAAAAACAGTACAAAATAGTGAGATCATGTTCATGGGCCATTCAGAAATCTTAGGGCATAATGGAGGAAGTTGTTCCAAAAACATTAAGAACGTTGACAGGGACAATCTGACTGAAACCTTTTCACAAATAAGACCAACCCTTGTTTTTTGTCTCGCATGTTTCTGTCTACATGGTCAGTTAGATTCCTTGACTCCATTTAATATCTTAATGTTGTTCCTGCTTTCAATTGTTCCCGTACTTAGCTCTCTCTAAAGTAAAAGAAGTTGAAATGTTGTTACCTTTGTGCTGTTTTTAGACATGTTAGTGAATCAGTTACTGTGATCGCTTGACAATGATAGGAATCACCAACTGGGGTTTGAGTCCCGTCGCTGTCTGTAAGAGATTTCTCCAGATGCTGCAGTTTCCTCCCACATTTCACAAACGACTAAATGTGTATGGCTAATAAGTTGTGGCCATGTTACAGGTGGTGCCAGAAATGTTGCAACAGCTACAGACTGCCCCAGCACAATCACTGACTGTAGTAGCCATTGAGGCAAAACAACAGCAAGTTCAAGATGATTCCTTTCAACTGTATACCACCAAAGAAAAACAACATTCCCCCGAACCAATTTCACAACACAATATGTATAACTCTCCCAAGGGATAGGAGCAGAATTAGACAATTCAATCCATCAGGTCTGCTCTGCCATTCCATCATCACTGAGTTATTATCCCTCTCAACCCCATTCCCCTGCTTTCACCCTGCAACCTTTGACACCCTGATTAATCAAGAACCTATCAACCTTTGCCCTGAGTATACTCAATTACTGGGCCTGCACAGCAATGAATTCCACAGATTCACCTCCTTCTGGCTGAAGAAATGTTTCCTCATCTTTGATTTAAAAGGTCATCCTTCAATTCTGAGGCTGTGCCCTCTGGTCTGAGACTCCCCCACTATAGGAAACATCTTCTCCACATCCACTCTAGGGCTTTCAATATTTGATAGATTACAATGAGATTCCCCGCCCCCTCATACTTGTAAACTCTGAGTAGAGGCCCAGAACTATCAAACACTTATCACATCTTAACCCTTTCATTCCTGGGATCATTCTCGTGAACACCTACTGGACTTCCTTCACTTTTTTCTTTGATAAGAGGTCCAAAACTGCTACAATACTGCAAGTGTGTTCTGACCAATGCTTTATTAAGACTTGACATTAAATCCTTACTTTTGTATTCTAGAATGTGAAATAGATTTTCTAGAATTTGTTTTCTACTCATCGTATGTTTCGACAATCATTACATGTGACAAATAAAACTAATCTTTAATCTTTGAACTTCACATTCTTTATATGAACCTGTGCTGAAAGGGTTAATGTTGAAATACTCCCTGATCTTCCTTACAACTTAGCATGATCTATATAAAAATACATATGCACAAGCTTGTGAAGAGGGTCAGCAATTTTCATAGCAACAGGGCTGAAATAACATAATGTATCTCCACAGGATGTTTGTGATGAGAGTGTGACACTTTACACTTGCATGCAGAGTCAATCCAATGATGTGTTTCAAAGTGGAACAAAAGTGCAGGCACCGGATTTAGAGATGGGACATGTTGAAAATGTCAGCTGGACAACTGGCCCTGGACAGGGGACAAATACAGTATCTTTTGGAGGAATCATTTCACTGGTTTCAGATTTCCTGTTCTGATTCCTATTTTCATTAATTTTTTAACTGTAGGTTTTGTCTTGCACTTTAATGCCGCCACAAAACAACAAATTCACCACTGCTTGGCTAAAAATGTTCCTCCTCATCACTGTTCTAAAGGGATGTATTGGTGGAACAGAACAATTACGTCACTCCCAGAAGATCGAAGAAGGCCGTTCACCCCAGCTGGAATATATGGTTATACCATGTCTTGCAGAGCCCCAAGATATCTGATTTGTCCTCCATTTGTACCCACCCACATTGAACAGAGAGAGAAAGGACTACAGTCTGAAGCAATGCATGAAGTGCAGGAGGAACGCAATGGGGCAGGCAGCCTCTATGGAGGGAAATGGGCAGTTGGTGTCTTGGATCAAAATATTTCATCTGAGCTCTTGTCAAATTTCATGATATGTCAATGATAATAAAGCTAATTCTGATAGTGGTTCTCTACTTGGAGTACTGTGTGCAAATCTTTGGCATAGAGACGTGTACTGCATGGAAATGGGTCCTTCAGTCTAACTGGTCCGTGCCAACCAAAATTTCCATTTGCCTCCTTTTTAGCCCCTATCTCTCTCGAACTTTTCAATCATAAGATATAGAAGCAGAATTAGGCCATTTAGCCCACCAAGTCTGCTCCACCAGTTCATCATAGCTTATCCATTCCCTTCTCAGTCGCAATCTCCTGCCTCCTCCATGCCCCAATTAATCAAGAACCTATCAACCTCTGCCTTAAATACACCCAATGACTTGGCCTCCAAAAACACACGTGGCAACAAATTCCACTGGTTCATGACCGTCCGGCTAAAGAAATTCCTCCTCATCTCTGTTCCAAATGGACGTCCTTCTATTTTGAGGCTGTGCCCTCTGCTCCTAGACTCCCCCACCATTAGACACATCCTCTCTGCACCTACTCTATCAAGGCTTTTCAATATTTGATAGGTTTCAATGAGATCCCCCCTGATTCTTCTGAATTTCAGTGAATACAGGCCCTGAGCCATCAAACGCTCTTCATAAGCCTTTCAATCCCAGAATCATTTTCATGAACCTCCTTTGAACTTTCTCTGATGTCAGCACATCCTTTCTTAGATAAAGGGCCCAAAACTGTTCACTATGCTCCAAGTGAGGCCTTACCAATGCCTTATAAAGCCTCAACATTACTTCTTTGTATTTGTATTCTCACTTTTAGTACTTTTTCAATGTTGTTAATGTACCTGTCCCAACTACTTCCTCTGGAAAACAAGAGAAAATCTGTGGATGCTGAAAATCCAAGCAACACACACAAAATGCAGGAGGAACACACTAGGCCTGGCAGCATCTATGGAAAGGACTACAGTAGACATTTCGAGCTGAGACCCTTCATCTGGACTAGAGAAAAAAGAGAGGAGTCAGAATAAGAAATTGGGGAGAAGCGAGAAAGAAACATAAGGTGATAGGGGAAACTGTGGGGGGAGGGGTGAAGTAAAGACCAGGGATGTTGATTGGTGAAAGAGATACAGAGCTGGAGGAGGGAATTTGATAGAGGACAGAAGGCCATGGAAGGAGGAAAATGGGGAGGAGCACCAGAGGGAGGTGATGGGCAAGTAAGGAGATATGGTGAGGGACGAAAATCGGAATAGGGAATGGTGAACAGGGGTTGGGGCATTATCGGAAGATTGAGAAATCGACATTCATGCTTTCAGGTGCCTCCTACCTTATGGCATCAACAATGATTTCTTGAACTTCTCTCTACCCTCTCCATAGATCTGTCCATTGAAGAATGAGAGGAAATCTTAAAGAAACATATACAATTTTGAAAGGGATAGATAATATGGAGGCAGGAAAGTTGCTTCCTGGTAGACGAGACTAGAACTAGGGGACATAGCCTCAAGATTTGAGGGAGTAGATTTAGGATGGAGATGAGGAGGAACTGCTTTTCCCAGTGAGTGGTGAATCTGTGGAATTCTCTGCTGATGAAGCAGTAGAGGCTACCTCAGTAAATATATTTAAGATAAGGTTGGATACATTTTTGCACAGTAGGGGAATTAAAGGTCATGAGGAAAAAGCAGATAGGTGGAGATGAGTCCATGGCCATATCAGCCATGATCTTATTGAATGGAGGAGCAGGCTCGACGGGCCAGATGGCCTACTCTGCTCCTACTTCTTATGTCCGCCAAGTCCAGCAACATACTCATCAATCTACCCTGCATAATGACTTCTTTCCTATAGCAGGGTAATGAAAATACCCTAAATATGACCTCACCAATATCGTGTATGACTGCAACCTATCATCACATCTTCTATGCTCAGCACCCTGATGATGAAAAGCCAGCATGTCAAAAGCCACTTTCACCACGCTGTCTACCTGGGATGCCATTTTAAGGGAAAAATTACTTATGTTGTTAGGTCCCTCTGTTCTACAGCATCTCCCAGGACTCTATCATTCAGTCCTGGCCTGAATCGTTTGTGCACTTATCTCCATTAAACTCCACTTCGACAAACTTCTATAGGTTTATAGTGGAGAGTGTATTGTCTGCCTGCATCACAACCTTATATGGAAACACCAATGTTCTTGAATGGCGAATCCTACAAAAGTAGCGGATACAGTCCAGGCCATCGTGGGTAAAGCCCTCCCCACCATTGAGCACATATAACCATAGCCATATAACAATTACAGCACGGAAACAGGCCATCTTCGCCCTTCTAGTCTGTGCCGAACTCTTATTCTCATCTAGTCCCACCGACTTGCACTCAGCTCATAATCCTCCATTCCTTTCCTGTCCATATAGCTGTCCAATTTAACTTTAAATGACAACATTGAACCTGCCTCAACCACTTCTGCTGGAAACTCGTTCCACACAGCTACCACTCTCTGAGTAAAGAAGTTCCCCCTCATGTTACCCCTAAACTTTTGCCCTTTAACTCTCAACTCATGTCCTCTTGTTTGAATCTCCCCCACTCTACATATAACGCTGTTGCAGGAAAGCAGCATCCATTATCAAGGACCCCCACCACCCAGAACATGCTCTCTTCTCGCTTCTGCCATCATGAAAAAGGTTCAGGAGCCTCCGGACTTGCACCACCAGATTCGGGAACAGTTATTACCCTTCAACCATCAGGCTCTTGTACCAAAGGATATAAATTCAGTCAACTTCAATCTCCCCATCGTTAAAATGTTCCAATAACCAATGGACTAACTTTCAAGGACCCTTCATCTCGTGTTCTCAATATTTATTTATTATTTAATTATTATTATTATTTATTTATTTTTATATTTGCAGTTTGTTTTCTTCTGCACTCTGGTTCAACACCCACGTTGGGCAGACTTTCATTGATTATATTATGGTTATTAATCTATATATTTGTTGATTACGCCCACAAGAAATTAAATCTCAGGGTTGTATGTGGTGACATATGTGTATTTTGATAATAAATATACTTTGAACTTTAACCATTCATTATAAGTTCACTTTGGATTTTAATTGAAAGGCAATGTCTAGGCCAAAACCTCTCTAACTGCTCAGTAATTCACCCTTCACTCATTCATTCTTTTCACAAAAACCTCTCCTTTGGCGAAGAGCAGAGAGCATGAACTCATTGAAAGCCGAATATTGATTGGATGGGAATGCACTGAGCACTCCAACAGGTTACCGAGTCAGATCCTGGAAGGAGGTTTCAATTCTGCTACGGATCTGTCAAACTCATTTCCTCCCCGTGGAGCAATCTTATGAGCAAAGAGCAAGACAGATTGCAAACCCATAGGGAGCCCACAAATCTCTGATTACCTTCAAAGAGATGGAGCAGGCAGAAGTAGGTGGCATTTTATTCCTCTAAACACAGCGCTAATGCTGCAATCTGTTCTGTGCACAGCGAGCTTCGTTTTGCTGTTTCCAGTACCACAGATGGCTCTTTGCCCTGTTTCATAGATAGCAGATGACTGTGTACTTCCTGTGCCTGATACAGAGCTCAGCAGACAATTATATTGAATATTGTACAGCACTGCACAGGCCTTTCAGCCCACTAGGTTGTGCTGACATTTTAACCTATTCCAACATCAATCTAAACCTTCCCTCCTACATAGTCCTTCATTTTTCTTTCATCCACATGCCTACCTAAGTTTCCTACCTATAAGTGCCCCTAATTTATCTGGCTGTACTGCCACCCATGGCAGTGTGTTCCAGTCACCCATAAATCTCATTTTATTTAATAAAATCCTCCTCAGGTCCCCTCTAAACTTCTACCTATCTCATTGAACTAATGCCTTCTCTAAGACATCTCCAAAATATGGATTTAAATTTCACTTTGTACCCTACCTATCAGAGTAATGCACACACAAAATGTTGGTGAATTCAGCAAGTCACACAGCAGCTATCGAGGAATACACAGTCAATATTTTGGGCCTAGGCCCTTCATCAGAAATGCAGGACTCGCTGAGTTCCTCTACCATTTTGTGTGTTGCTCAGATATCCAGCATCTGAAGAATGTCTTGAGTTTATGTACCCTATCTACTCCCTCTTAGTTTTACACACTCAACCTCCACCACGCTGGAGAAAACAAACCCAGTCTACCCTGTCTCTCCTTGCAAGATGGTGATTAAATACTGTTCAGTAAAAATGTAGGAGAAAAGGTTTTTAGGGGTGAGAGTTTCAGGGAAAAGGAGTACTTGAGATCAATAAATTCTCAGTGAGTCACAGGAAGCCAAATTAAAATGATTCTGGAAGCACAAAGGCAGGAAGATTGCAGAGGTCAAAAAAGTTCAAACTAAATTAATTATCGAAGTACATATACTGTATGTCTCCATTAACAACACTGAGGTTCATTTTCTTGTGGGAATACTCAATACATCTATAGAATAATAACCATAACAGAAAGATCATTCAAATTAGGCGTGCAAATACAAAAAGAAAGAATTAATAATAATAGTAAATATATAAGCAATAATTATCAAAAGCAGGAGGTGAAGAGCCCTTGAAAGTGAGTCCATTGACTGTGGGAACATTTCAATAATGGGGCAAGTGAAGTTGAGTGCAGTTATTCCCTTTGATTCAAAAGCCTTGAGGGGTAATAACTATTCCTGAACCTGGTGGTGTGAGCCCTGAGGTTCCTGTAATTTCTTCCTGATGGCAGCAGTGAGAAGGGAGCAGTGCCTGGGTGGTAGGGGTCCCTGATGATGGATGGTCCGATGTGGTAAAGTTGTGCAGATAAATCAAATTCACTGGATGACAGGTACCTATGCAAGTAATAAGGAATGAATTGTTGTATGACAATGATAAAGCTTCAGGGCAGCACAGCAGCGTAGGAGTTAGCACAACACTTTACAGGGCCAACAGTCACTATCGGGGTTCAATTGCCACTGTTGTCTGTGAGGAGTTTGTTCAATATCCCTATGACCATTTGGGATTCCTACATGTATTCTGGTTTCCTCCCATATTCCACAAAGACGTATGGGTTAGGGTTAGGGTTAGTAAGTTGTGGGCATGTCATGTTGCTCGCTGTCTCCAGCACATCCTTGGGTTGTGTTGTTGTTGACACAATAGATGCAGTTCACTGTATGCTTCGTTATACATTTGACAAATAAATGTAACCTTAATCTTAATTTGGGGTTTCAGTGGTTATTCAAGAGTAATTTTATAATATTTATGACAACCTGAAACTGATTGCTTTGTGGAATTTCAGAGATCACCATGGATCATTTATAAAAGAACTAAAGTTTATAACTACCTTAAGTTAATTCTGCCTTTTACTTTCTGTCATCTTTATCCCCATATTTCTCAGTACAGGCATAACTTCAAATAACAGATCTGTCACTTGGCTGACTTTTTCAAATAAAGAATATCATAAAAATCTTAAATGGTTTATGAAGTTGTATACCCAGTAGGAAGCGAAGTTCTGTGGAAACAAGTCAGGAGTGTGATGGAATAATTTCTGCTTGCTCATAAGAGTGAAACTCCAGCAACAATTTCAAAACCCATCCAAGATGAATCAGTGAGATTAACACTTCCTCCATCCCTGATATGCCATGGCCTCAGGGTGTACCAACGCTACAGTTAATCACCGATCTATGCCAATTAAGTTATGGAGAGAAGTTGTGTAATTTGTGACTGCTTTCATTGGGATGTAGGCGAATGAGATGTGATTTCATAGAGGTGTATTAAATCTTAAGAGCCATAGGGTGAATGTTCACTGTCTGTTTCACAAAGTTGGGGAATCAAGAACTAGGGGGGATAGGTTTAAGGTGAGAGGGAAGACATTTAACAGAAACCTGAGGGGCAAAATTTTGGAATGATGTCAGAAGCATGTACATTAACAACATGTAACAGTTGAATTTTATTGTCATTCAAATGTACATGTCTATACAGCCAAATGAAAAAAACATTCCACAGGGGCCAAAGTGCAAAACACAGTACATGTATTGTATAAAATAATATTAACATGATAATGGTTAACTGATAAAAAATGTATTTTGAAGATGTACAAATTGATAAAAAGTATATATACCTATATGACATATAGTTAAATATACAATACCATTACTGCTCCTAAGTGCTGTCATAAAGTGTAGTGGGTGGGAGCAGGCATTCCAACAGATACATGGACGAGAAATGTTTAGAGGGATATGAACCAAAGGCATTCAAATAGGACTGGCTTAGGTGGAAAGTTGATTGGAATAGCCCAGTTTCTGTGCTCCATGATTCTATAACTGCTCAACACTCAAATACTACTTTTAGGAATGATAAGTTGATTATGTAAATGGAACATCACATTCTGCAGATCATGGTGTCAGAGACACACAGCATGGAAAATGACTCTTTGGCCCAACTTGTTCTTGCTGATCAAGTTATCTACCTGAACTGGTCCCATTTTAGGCCAATATTCCTCTAAGCCTTTCCTATTCATATACCTGTCTTTTTACAAAGTTCAAAATAAATGTATTATTGAAGTACACATGTATCTATCACCAGGGAGAAGAAGATAGCGCCGCGATGCAGCGCGCGCAGCCTCTCTGGTAAAATGATATCGTATTTGTTAAATAGGGGCCATGCACAACCCTGATTTGATGGAGATGGACGTGAGAAGCACGGAGGAACATCTGGAGAAACTTCTGAAATGCCCGGTTCGCTGCCGCTGCTACTGTACGATTGAGAATCTCTGGAGGGAAGGCCCCAAATCCTCGGTTTTGCCTGTTGCTGGCGGCCAGGGCTGGGGTCGAAGCGCTCGGCAGGGATGGTGCTCGGTGCTCGGTGTCAGAGGGCTGGTCGGAGGCTCGAAGTTTTCGGACGGAATGAGAGTTGGACCGTGGTCGGGTGCTTCCAGGATGCTGCATCGGCAAGTTTTCGGCGCTGGAAGCTCATGGCAGGGAGGGTCTTCTTCTTCCTTTTACCGTCTGCGTGAGATGTTGGGACTTTCGAGAGACTTTGAAACTTTTTTTTACTGTGCCCATGGTCTGTTCTTCTATCAAATTACGCTATTGCTTGCACTATTGTTATATGTTATAATTATGTGGTTTTTGTCAGTTTTTCAGTCTTGGTCTGTCTTGTGTTTCTGTGATATCACACTGGAGGAACATTGTATCATTTCTTAAAGCATGCATTACTAAATGACAATAAAGGAGGACTGCGTGTCCTCATAATCTAATCTAATCCAATATACAATCCTGATATTCATTTTCTTGCAGGCATACTCAATAAATCCATAATAGAAAAATAACCATAATTGAATCAGTGGAAGAACACACCAACTTGGGCATTCAACCAGTGTGAAAAAGAGAACAAACTGTGCAAATACAAAAAGAAAGAAATAATAATAATAAATAAATAAGCAATAAATATTGAGAAGATGAAGAGTCCTTGTAAGAGAGACCATTGGTTGTGGAACAGTTCAGTGATGAGGGAAATGAAATTATTCTCTTTGGTTCAAGAGCCTTTGGTTCAAGAATACGCTGACTACGGTTCTTTGCAGGAATGGGACCTGCTCTTGGGGTTTCATAACTGGCTGTTGTTTGGCACGCCAAAGGCTCAACCTAAGAGCTTTGTTTGCCTTCGGAGGACCAAGTTTTCGTGGCTCTGCAGATGGGGGGATCAGAGGTCAGTGTCCGAGCAGAAGACTGGTGTGTTGTGGGAGATGGAAGATCTAAGACTGTGTGCCCAGAGACCCAAGATCTTTGGGCACAGAGCTCTGAAAAAGCGACGTAATGGACTTTTAACATCATAAACCAACGAGTTGTTTGTTATGTCTCCCCTCTTGCTGTGAAACGGAGACATTCCTTTCTCCCTTATTAGGGAGAGAGAGAGCCTGTGGTATGTCAAATGCCGGGTAAACAATGTAGTCGTTGGAGTACTGCAAGTCTGTGTCTTTGCTGATGCTTTGCTCACGCTTGAGTGCTCAGTGGCGGGTGCTGATGCGGTGGGGGAGGGGGATTGTTGTTCGCTGCCGCTTGATGTGCAGGGGGGACTTTGGGGTTCTAACATTTAACTGCCATTCATTCTTTGGGGGAACTCCTCTGTTTTCATGGATGGTTGTGCAGAAAAAGCATTTCAGAATGTATAATTGTATATATTTCTCTGACATTAATGTACCTTTGAGACCTTTGAAATGTGAACCAGAATAGAACACTTGTTTTTCACCCTTTTCAGTTTAATGACATTATTTCTGGAAACGCTGGAAATCCAGAGCAACACACACAAAATGTTGAAAGAACTCAGCATGTCAGGCAGAATCTATGGAAATGGATAAACAGTTGATATTTTGGGCCGAGACCCTTCATTCGGACTGGGAAAGAAGGGAGAGGACACCAGAAAGAAAAAGTGGGAGGAAAGGGATGGAGAACTAGCTTAGGAGGTCATAGGTGAAGCCAAGTGGGTAGGAAGGGTAAAGGGCTGGCAAGGAAGGAATCTGATAGGAGGGAGAGTGGGCCATAAGAAGAAGGGAAGGAGGAGGACACCAGGGGCAGGTGATAGGCAGGTGAGGAGAACTGGTAAGAGGTCAGATTGGAGAACAGAAGAAGAGGGAATGGGAAGGGGAAAAAACAATAAGAGGGGGCATGATTTAAGGTGATTCAAGAAACGTATGGGAGGATGTCAGAGGTAAAATTTCTTTTACACAGTGGTCGATGGCTAAAGGTCTGGGAGTATATCATGCAGTCTTACAAGCAGGTTGTGACTGCCTTTCTACAAGTTTATGTTCCTCACTGTATATAGACACTGCTATTTTGATTCGTCCTTTAGGCTTTGAGTAAGTGAAACTTTAAATCTCTAACCTAAATAAAAAAATATATTTATTGTTTTTGAGAGGTTACAGAAGCAAGTATTGAGAATTGATGTAGTTACTTGAAATTTTATTTAGAGTAGAAAGGTTGTCAGAATTGTGCTTACTATTCTTTAACAAGAAAAAGATCTTGGTTGTCCAGCCATGTCCTCCAGCACAACATGAGTTAACATTGGAATTGGTTTATTATTGTCATATGTACAGTGAAAATGCAATTATACTTCTTTTGATTAAAAAAGTATGGAGGAGAATTTCAACAGCTTACTTGTTTTTTTTTAACAAATAAGATAAAATTCAAACTTTCAGATGGAAAGTTTGCTCAATTAATTCCCAAGTCTTCATCACATATTAGTAAACAGAGGTTGCATCAGAATAGCATGATTGAACAGATTTTCCCACTAAGCCAACAACAGAAAAGGTGGTGAACAAGATCAATAGAAACAGTAGGCTTTGAAGAACATCTTAAGTGCCCAAAGAAATTCAGAGAGGCTGCAATGTTAAATTGGTTTATTATTGTCACATCTACTGAGGTACAGGGAAGAACTATATTTTACATGCCATCCATACAGATCATTTCATTACCATAGTAGCTTAAGTGGTACAAGGGAAATGCAATAACAGAAAGCAGAACAAAGTGTTGCAATTAAAGAGAAAGTACAGCGTAGGTAGACAATAAGATGCAAAGCTTATTGAGATCAAGAATCCATCTTATTGTACTAGGGGACCACTCAGTAGTCTTAAAACAGCAGATCTGAAGCTGTCCTTGAGCCTGGTGGTATGTGTTCCCCAGCTTTTGTATCTTCTATCTGATGGGAGGGGGTAAGAAGAGACAATGTCTAGGGTGGGAGGAGACTTTGATTATGTTGTCTGCTTTACAGGGGCAGCACAAATGTAAACAAAGTTCATGGAGGGGATCATAAACAGAAGAGATTCTTCAGATGCTGAAAATCCAGAGCTACGCACACACACAAAATGCTGGAGGAACTCAGTAGGTCAGGCAGCATCTCTGGAAAAGAATGAATAATTTTCGTTTTGGCCCAAGCCCTTCTTCAGAACTGGGTTTATGGAGCAGAGATTGGTTCCTGTGGTGTACTGAGTTATGTCTATATCTCTCTGCTGATTCTTGTGGTCTTGGGAAGATGAGCTGCCATACCAAACCTTGATCCACTTAGACAGGATACCTTCTATGGTGTATTGATAAAAATTAGCGAGAGAGAAAATTTCAAAGCCTGGGGGCCAGGAGAGTTAAAAAGAGATCACCTCTCATAATTTTAATTTAATTATTTTTATTTACAGTTTCAGCACGGAACAAGCCTTTATGTCCTTTCAAGCTGTGCTACCCAATTTAAAGTACTACTATCTGCCTGCACAAAGTCTTCTAATAGTCTGGTGTATGTTAATAGACTGTTTTCTAGCGGTCCCAAACTGTTGATTGGGATGCATGATCTAACAAATTTCACTAGCGCATTGTCATACAAATCCACAAATGTCTTATCTATCTATCTAGCTATCTATTTATTTATTTATTTATTTGGAGATACAGCATGGTTCTTCAGGGAAAGAAATTTGCCATCTTTGCATTGTCTGGTCTACGTGCAAGGAATTCACATTTTTAGAAACATAGGAACATAGAAAACATACAGCACAATACAGGCCCTCCAGCCCACAAAGCTGTGCCAAACATGTCCCTACCTTAGAACTACCTAGGCTTTACCCATAGCCCCCTATTTTTCCAAGCTCCATGTAGCCATCCAGGAATCTCTTAAAAGACCCTATCGTTTCTGCCTCTACCACCGCTGCTGGCAGCCCATTCCAATCACTCAACCCTCTCTGCGTAAAAAACTTATCCCTGACGTCTCCTCTGTACCTACTCCCAAGCAATTTTTATTTAAATTTTTATTTTTATTAGGAAATGCGGTGTGGAACAGGCCCTTCTGAACCTTTGAGCTGTGCCGCTCAGCGACCTCCAGAGTAACCCTAGCCTAATCATGGGACAATTTACAATGACCAATTAATCTACCAGCTGGTAGGTCTGTGGGAGGAAACTGGAACACTAGGAGGAAATCCATGTATGGAAAGGAATGTGCAAACTTGCTTCGAATGGATGCTGAAATTCAACTTGAACTTCTGCTCTGAGATGTAATAGAGTTGCACTAAGCACTGCTGCAGTGGCACCGCATGGTAATGTTACATACAGCACCTACTTCTATTCGGTCACTCCTCAGCCTCCTTGCTCCAGGGAAAACAAGTCTGCCCCATCCAATCTCTCTCCATAACTTCAATTCTCCAGTCCACGCGACATTCTGGTGAGACTCCTCTGAAAGTCACATCAATAATGGTGACCCTAAGATGACCAAATGGTTTGATGTACAGAGAGACTTTGGAACCCACTGCCACATCCCCCTGGAAGTGTCAACACAAGTAGAGGGACTGGTGAAGAATGTGTAGATCAAGGGTTCCTAAACTTTTTTTATGTTATGGATCCCTACCATTAACCAAGGAGTCTATGGACCCCAGAATGGGAACCCCTCGTTTAGACCACACTTACCTTAATTGGCAAGGCACTTACTATGAGAGTCAACAAATCACTTTGCAAATGCTTGGAACTTTGTTTGAACTACATTTGGAGCATTGTATGCAGTGCCATTACAGGAAGGGTGTAGAGGTTTTCAACAGGTTCATGATGATGCTGTCAGGATCAGAGAGTATAAGCTATTAGAAGAGGAACAAACTTGGATTGCTTTCTCTAGATCCATAAATTTGTTGATGATACAATCATTGTTGGCAGAATCTCATATGGTAACGTGAGGGCGTACAAGATCGAGCTAATTGAGCGGTGTCACAGTAACAAGCTTGCACTCAATGTCAGTAAGAACAAAGAGCTGATTATTAACTTCAGAAAGGGTAGAACAAGGGAACACACACCAATCCTCATAGAAGGATCAGAAGTGGAGAGAGTGAGCAATTTCAAGTTCCTCGATGACGAGATCACTGAGCATGTAACCTGGTCCCAACATATTGATGCAGTTATAAAGAAGACAACGGCTATATTTCATGAGGAGTTTGAGGAGATTTGGTTTGTCATCTAAAATGCTTAACCACTTCTACTGATGTACCCTGGAAAGCATTCTCACTGTCTGCATCATCATCATCTCTGCAAGCTGTAGAGAGTTGTAAAATTAGACAGCTCCGTCATAGGTACCAGTCTCCATAGTATCCAAAAAATCTTCAAGGTGTGGTGCCTCAGAAAAGTGACTTCCATCATCAAGGACTCTCACCACCCAGGACATCTTCTCTTCTCATTATTTCCATCAGGAAGGAGGAGCAGAAGCATGAAGACACACACTCAATGATTCAGGAACAGCTTCTTCCCCTCTGCCGTCCGATTCCTAAATGGACATTGAATCCTTGAACACTACCTCACTACTGTTTTTTTAAATTTCTGCTTTATGCACTACCTATCTTAATTTAACTATTTAATATACACATATACAGCATATTTTCTGTATTTCAATTTTTTTGTTTATTTATCATGTATTGCATTGTACCACGCCGCAAAGTTAACAAATCTCGCGACATATACCAGTGATATTAAATCTGATTCTGATGAGGTGAAACCTGACAGAGGTATAGATAGGATAGATAGTAAGGGTGGAAATACCAAATTCGTGGACATTTGGGTTAAGATGAAAGAGGGAAAGTTTCAAGGAGATGCGTGAGGTAATTTATTTCACACAGATTGGTGGCTGTGTGGCATGCACTGACACACATTAGTGAAGGTAGACATGAGAGCAGTATTTAAGAGGCATTTAGAAAGGCACACAAACATGTAGAAAATGTGTGTTTATGACCCATGTGTAGGTAGGTAGGCTTGGTTTTATCTAGTATCGAGGTTAGAAGAGACATAGTGGGCTGAAGGGTTTGTGCCTGGCTTGCGTTGTTCTTCGTTATGGCACTGGTGGAAAGTTGTGTGTGGGTGGGAGTATTGTGTGTAGGTGTGGGAGTATTTGCTCACAGGGTGCGTGTAAAGCGTCTAGTGCAGTAGTGTAGTAGTACTTGTAGTTAGTGCATGCTGCATGCTTTATGCCGCGTAGTGCTGTCTGCTTATAGCTATTGCCACTGGTTAGCCTTCTTAATAGAGGGTGAAGAGAGCAGCCGAGTGTGTAAGCCTCCTCCTGCCAGTACAGAGCCTCTCTGTCACCAAGACTCCTGCAGTGCCTCCTCGGGGCCACACACGGAAACTAGGTATCTTACGGTCCCAGGCTAAACTACAGGGGATCTCGGAGCAGCAGTGGGCCCCAGAGACGTGGCGTGCAGGCCCACCACTGTGTGGACACACCCTGGCACCCGACAACCACTGTCCCAGATATGGGCAAATAGCCCCACTGCCTTGTGGTAAGACTGTTGAGGCAATGCTAAGGGAGCACACCCTGACAGAAAAGCTATGTTCTGGCAGCGCACTATAGGTGGGCTTTAACAGACGAAGGACCTGGGAGCCTCCTGTAGCCAAGCTGTGGGACCGGTTGTCTTGGGCTCACCCTTGCCACCGGGATTTACCTCATCATGGTGAACCCCCTGTGTCACTTTAAAATCTTCCTTGCGCAGGTCTCCACCTCTGACCATGGTGAGCAATACCTGGACCTTACATATGGTTGAAGACCATAAGACCATAAGACAAAGGAGCAGAAGTAGGCCATTCGGCCCATCGAGTCTGCTCTGCCATTTTATCATGAGCTGATCCACTCCCCTGCCTTCTCACCATAACCTTTGATGCCCTGGCTACTCAGATACCTATCAATCTCTGCCTTAAATACACCCAATGACTTGGCCTCCACTGCTGCCCGTGGCAACAAATTCCATAGATTCACCACCCTCTGACTAAAAAAATTTCTTCGCATTTCTGTTCTGAATGGGCGCCCTTCAATCCTGAAGTCATGCCCTCTCGTACTAGACTCCCCCATCATGGGAAACAACTTTGCCACATCCACTCTGTCCATGCCTTTTAACATTCGAAATGTTTCTATGAGGTCCCCGCTCATTCTTCTAAACTCCAAAGAATACAGTCCAAGAGCGGACAAACGTTCCTCATATGTTAACCCTCTCATTCCTGGAATCATTCTAGTGAATCTTCTCTGTACCCTCTCCAATGTCAGCACATCCTTTCTTAAATAAGGAGACCAAAACTGCCCACAGTACTCCAAGTGAGGTCTCTCCAGCGCCTTATAGAGCCTGAACATCACATCCCTGCTCCTATTCTCTATTCCTCTAGAAATAAATGCCAACATTGCTTTCGCCTTCTTCACTACTGACTCAACCTGGAGGTTAACTTTAAGGGTATCCTGTACGAGGACTCCCAAGTCCCGTTGCATCTCAGAACTTTGAATTCTTTCCCCATTTAAATAATAGCCTGCCCGCTTATTTTTTCTGCCAAAGTGCATAACCATACACTTTCCAACATTGTACTTCATTTGCCACTTCTCTGCCCATTCTTCCAATCTATCCAAGTCTCTCTGCAGACTCTCCGTTTCCTCAGCACTACCGGCCCCTCCACCTATCTTCGTATCGTCAGCAAACTTAGCCACAAAGCCATCTATTCCATAATCTAAATCGTTGATGTACAATGTAAAAAGAAGCGGCGCCAACACTGATCCCTGCAGAACACCACTGGTAACCGGCAGCCAACCAGAATAGGATCCTTTTATTCCCACTCTCTGTTTCCTGCCAATCAGCCAACACTCTATCCACGTATGTAACTTTCCCGTAATTCCATGGGCTCTTATCTTGTTAAGTAGCCTCATGTGTGGCACCTTGTCAAAGGCCTTCTGAAAATCCAAATATACAACATCCACTGCATCTCCCTTGTCTAGCCTACTGGTAATTTCCTCAAAAAATTGTAATAGGTTTGTCAGGTAGGATTTTCCTTTAAGAAATCCATGCTGAGTTCTGCCTATCTTGTCATATGCCTCCAGGTACTCTGTAACCTCATCCTTGACAATCGACTCCAACAACTACACAACCACGGATGTCAAGCTAACAGGTCTATAATATCCTTTTTGCTTCCTTGCCCCCTTCTTAAATAGCAGAGTGACATTTGCAATCTTCCAGTCCTCTGGAACCATGCCAGAATCTATCGACTTTTGAAAGATCATCGCTAATGCCTCCGCAATCTCCACAGCTACTTCCTTCAGAACACGCGAGTGCATTCCATCTGGTCCGGGAGATTTATCGAGCTTTAGCCTATTCAGCTTCCTGAGTACTTTCTCTGTCGTAATTGTGACTGCGCACACTTCTCTTCCCTGCCACCCTTGAGTGTCCGGTATCCTGCTGTCTTCCTCAGTGAAGACTGATGCAAAATACTTGTTCAGTTCCTCTGTCATCTCCTCATCTCCCATTACAATTTCTCCAGCATCATTTTCTATCGGTCCTATACCTACTCTCTCCTGTCTTTTACTCTTCATATACTTGAAAAAGCTTTTAGTAGCCTCTTCGATATTATTTGCTAGCTTCCTTTCATAGTTAATCTTTTCTCTCTTAATGACCTTCTTGGTTTCCTTTTGTGAGGTTTTAAAAACATCTGACTGCGATGGGTCGTCTGGCAACGGGAGCAGATATGAATGGACTGGGAGCTCCTAGTCAGAACCCTGCAGGGCAGCGGCACAGGGTATTTGGTCGCTAGCAGCTGGGACTGAGTGGCAGCTGTTTTCGGCAAACCCCTGTGCAACTGAGCAGCCCTATTTAGGAACCACACTGCTCACCCCAATTGGGGAAGGGCCTAGAAAAGGTGGCCTAAAAATTGCCCATTCAATCACTCACCTGGATAGGTTACCGCAGCTATCGGGATATTCCACTACTGCAGTTGAAATAAGAAACAATACAACCTAAAACTGGCAACATGGAATGTGAGGACTCTCCTGGACTCGTATGGCATCTCTGACAGACCTCAGTGGAGAACGGCCTTGATCGTTGCTGAGCTGAGGCGCTACAACATTGAAATTGCTACCCTGAGTGAGACCAGGCTCCTGGGTGAAGGCTCTTTAACAGAGGAAGGGATGGGTTACACCTTCTCCTGGAAAGGTTTCCCCCCAAGTGGACAACATCTCCACGGAGTAGGATTAGCCATCAAGAACACCTTTCTACCAAGTTTAACAGAAATACCTGTTGATATTAGTGAAAGACTAATGACCCTCCGTATCCCCTTGGCAAAGAAACGTTATGCCACGCTTCTCATTGCCTATGCACCAAGTTTGCCATCTGAGAATGAGGCCAAGGAATGCTTTTATCAGACATTAGATGGAGTTCTTTGCCGGATCCCTAAGAATGATAAGATCCTTTTGCTTGGGGACTTCAACGCTAGGGTGGGACAGAACAACAGAATATAGAGTGGAGTGCGAGGTAGGCATGGTATTGGCAAGGTGAACGCTAATGGCATGAGGCTACCTAATCTTTGCTCTGAGCATAACCTTACCATAAACAACTCCATCTTCCAGCGGAAGGCAAAATATAAGACCTTGTGGATGCACCCTCGTTCTAAACATTGGCGCATGATCGACTTCATCATTGTGAGACGTAGTGACATCAAGGATGTTCTCATCACCTGTGCCATGAGAGGTGCAGAGTGCAGGACTGACCACCGTATGATTGTGGCCAAGCTCCATATGAAAGTGCGTCCCCCCTTGCGGCTGCAAAAACCCAATAAAAAGCGGCTAAATTGCAACTGCCTGAGAAACACAGAAGCAAGAAATGAGTTTCGACGCATCCTAGCTGAGAAACTAAGGGAGCTGGAACCTCGTCTGAGCTCAGAAAATACCATGGAACAACAGTGGACCTATATCAGCTCTGCGCTCTATGAGGCAGCAGCCCAATCCATTGGCCATAAGAGCAGGAATCACCAAGACTGGTTTGACGATAACTCAGACACCATCCACAACTTGCTTAAGGACATGCATGAAGCACACCGGGCAACGTTAGACAACCCTTCGTCCACCAGCATCAGGCAGCATTGGCGGGCAGCTCGGAGGAAAGTGCAAAAGGCAATACAGGCCATACAAGATGAGTGGTGGAATGAAAAGGCACACAAAATCCAGTCCTTTGCCAATAATAATGACATGCATAATTTTTACAATGCTGTCAAAGCCATCTAAGGCCCAATAATTTGATACGTTACTCCCCTGAAAACAGCAGATGGTCTAACACTTCTGAAGAATCAGAATACCATTCTGCTGAGGCGGGCTGAGCACTTTAACACCCTGTTTAATCAGGACTTTGATGCAGACCCCACCATCCTGGATGAACTGCCTGAGCTTCCTCCTATCCACGACCTCAGTCTACCACCAACCTTCCAGGAGGTTCTATCAGCTGTCCATTCCCTTAAGAACAACAAATCCCCTGGCACTGACAATATCCCTGCTGAGTCACTGAAGAACGAAGGGTACATGTGTATGCGCACCCTCTACCAGTACATCACCAAGGCCTGGACTGATGAGAACGTCCCACAGCAATGGAGAAATGCAAACATCATTGTCATTTATAAGAACAAGGGTGACAAGGCCATTTGCAGCAATAGTAGGGGCATATCACTCCTTTCTGTTGCTGGAAAGGTCCTGGCTAATGTGATGCTTCAGAGACTCATCAGCAACATCACTGAGTCAATGCTGCCTGAATCGCAGTGTGGATTTAGGAAGAACAGGAGTACGATTGACATGATCTTCACAGCCCGGCAGCTTCAAGAAAAGTGCCAGAGCAACATCAGGACCTGTTTATGGCCTTTGTTGACCTCTCCAAAGCATTCGACACTGTGCAAAGAGAGCTCTTATGGGATGTCTTCCTCAGGTTTGGCTTTCCCAATAAATATGTTAACATACTCTGCCAGTTCCACAATGGGATGACTGCTCGGGTGACCATAGGAGGACAAGAGTCCGAGCCCTTCCTTGTATGCACAGGGGTGAGGCAGGGGTGTGTACTAGAGCCAATGCTCTTTAACATCTTCCTCTTGTGTGTTACCAAGCTTCTCCACAACGAGACTGAAGACAGCAGCGATGTGGCAGTGGACGTCAGATTAGATGGCAACCTCTTTGACATCAGGAGGCTCCACGCAACCACCAAACTCCATAGAGTGTGGGTCCTGGAGCTGCAGTATGCAGACGACTGTGCTCTTGTGGCCCATACTCTGGAGGATCTTCAGACTGTCCTTGCCGTGGCGGTGAGAGCGTACAGCAGGATGGGGCTGACTGTCAATACCACCAAGACAGAAGTGGTTTGCCCATAGAGTACCAGTGTCCCACCCACTCTACCTGCCTTCACTGTTGGTGATGAAAAGCTGTCAGTAGTGCCATCTTTCAATTATCTGGGGAGCATTCTCTCTGAGGATAGCGGCATTGACAACGACATCCAGAGCCGCATTAAACAGGCATCAGCTGCCTTTGGGAGACTTCGGTGTCGGGTCTTTCAGAACAGGAGCCTTCATCCCTCCACAAAGGTCGCCGTATACCAAGCGGTCTGTGTCACCACCCTCCTTTATTGCTGTGAAGCTTGGGTAACCTACAGCGGTCGCACCTAGTCCGAGGAGCGTTTCCACATAAGCTGCCCCCAGCGCATCCTGGGAATTACCTGGCGTGAGTGGGTGTCTCACACTGAAATACGCGTAAAGACCAACTGGAGGAGTATTGAGGCCATGATCACCCAGCGTCAGCTGCAGTGGCTGGGGCACGTGATGAGGATGCCCCATGTCGGCTACCCCGCAGAGTGTTATACGGCCAGCTACATCATTGTTGACGCTCAGCTGGAAGGCCGAAGAAGCGCTATAAGGATCAGATGAAGACTGCTTTAAGGAAGTGCAAGATCAAACCCGAGGACCTGGAGGAGGTTGCTGCTGACCGTTCCACTTGGCGACAGCTGTGTAAGGATGGGGTTCGTATTCTGGAGATGGAAAGAACAATCAGAAGACAGCAGAAGAGAGCCAGGAGAAATGCAGCCACCACTACCACCACCACCACTACCACATATACATGTCCCACCTGCAATAGAGCTTGTGGGTCCAGGATAGGACTGTACCATTATAGATAGGTCTCACCGTTAAAGGAGTGGACGTTGTCATCGGATTTCGATGGACAACTGAAGAAGAAGGTGGAAAGTTATTTGGTTCACGGTCTTCCTTTGGGAAAGGAAATCTACTGATCTTAGCCTATGAACCCTTGCATGACTCATGATTTGTAGTAGTGTGGCTCAATCTTACCATGCTGAAATACACAGCGAGATATGTTGAGGCCACTCACCATCACGGCTGCAGGGACTTTCAGGGACGCTGCAGTTCATGTTTAATGTATTATTTGTTCTTTTGTCACACATTGGATGTTTAATGGTCTTTGTGGTGTAAGGTTTTTCATGGATTCTAGTGGATTCTCAAGGTTGTATGTGGTATACAAACTTTAAATTTTTAGTTAAATGTACCTTGAACTTTGAACCTTGTACTTCTCCTCGTCCATGAAACCCACCCCAAAGTAACAAGTAGAAAACAAAAGCCCTGATTGGTGGTTCATTTTTCAGTCTCAAATTGATTCAGTTCTCCCTTGAAGGAATAGGACTGACAGCAAGATTTGATTCAATGCCTGTCAGTCACATTGAATGAAATTCCCAAGTGGCCAGTTG
Source organism: Mobula birostris (assembly GCF_030028105.1). Lineage (NCBI taxonomy): Eukaryota > Metazoa > Chordata > Chondrichthyes > Myliobatiformes > Myliobatidae > Mobula > Mobula birostris. The sequence continues at coordinate 75,202,149 of NC_092384.1, read as the reverse complement.
CTGTCAGTCTGGATCTGTCACATCAGCACGAGATCCAACACACCAACCAGCAGAGAAAATGGCTTTTAGTCACTAAGTTATCTTTAGCAGTTCGAGATGTGTCATCAACTCGAGAGAAGCTGCTACCAACACCATGAAATGCAATCCCACTGTCAACTGTTTTTATTTTTTCAAATCAGGCGGAAACTAACGCTTTTGAACAATTAGGCACAAAAGCATGGAAATTAAACAGTGAACCTTTATAATCTCATAAAAACAGAACAGCAAGAGAAATATCCTTATCTTAATTGAATTCCTTGTTTATCGAGTTCAATTAATTCCAGTGCCAAGTTGGGATATCTTAAAATTACTTTAGCCGCTCCCTTTGCTATTCTAATGTACTCTCCAAAGCCACAATTGAATCTCCTGCATTCCTACTCTCTTAGATAACATTAGGAAGGGGAGAAGAAAATCTCACAGTCTCAAGCCAAATCATAGGGCTGCACAACACCACACTCCCACTGCTAACTTACACACATCTTCCAAAGCTCACAAACACACATCTATCCCAGACTCCATCAAGCAATCCAATTGTCACTCACAAACTTACTCCCATCCCTTCCATATGCACAGACACAGACAGCTTCTTGCCCCAGACCTTAAGACTACTGAACTCCCTGTCATGGTTCGGTTCACAGTCCGGTCCATCGTTCCTTTTTCCAGGTTCACTGTCATGAACTGGTCCGTGAAATCTGCATTCCGGTTCACGGTCCGGTCCAGCTCCTTATTCCAGGTTTTCCGGTTTTCCCCAGTTTCTGTTGAGGCAGCTGATTCTTGTTTGGGTTGACTTCATAAATACCTTCAAGATTCAGCCTCTGGCTGCTGGATTGTTCCTGTTCATACTCCCTGTCTGAATCCCTTCTGTTCCCCTTCCGTTCCCCTTCCTTCTGTTGCCTCGCCTCGCCTTGCCTTGCCTTGTCTGAAGCCTTGCCTTGTCTGAAGCCTTGTCTTGCCTCAAGCCTTGCCTCGTCTTGCCTTGTCTGAAGCCATGCCTCGCCTGTAACCCTTGTCTGCGCATCCATCACCGGAGCAAGATAAGGAATTGTCTATTGTTGTTTTGAACTGTCTCTGTGTCCATTCCTTCACTAGGTAGGTCCGGCCATTTGCCGCTACCTAGTGTTGGGATCTGGCTTTGTGTCCTCGCCTTCACTAGGTAGGTCTGGCTGTTTGCCACTACCTAGTGTTGGGATCTGTCTTTGTGTCCTCGCCTTCGCTAGGTAGGTCTGGCCATTTGCTGCTACCTAGTGTTGGGATCTGGCTTTGTGTCCTCGCCTTCACTAGGTAGGTCTGGCTGTTTGTGGCTACCTAGTGTTGGGATCTGGCTTTGTGTCCTCGCCTTCACTAGGTAGGCCTGGTTGTTTGCGGCTACCTAGTGTTGGGATCTGTCTTTGTGTCCACACCTTCACTAGGTAGGTCCAGCCATATCCACGCCTTCACTAGGTAGGTCCTAGTGAACTGTATTGTCGTATTCTGCATTCTGTGTAATGAGTCCTGGCCCTATGTCCTATTTCCAAGGAGGGGTCCCGGCTCTGTGTTCCATGTTCCTGTCTCTCCCTCGACCAAGGCTCTACGTTCTTGTCTCTCCCTTGACCAAGTCAAGGCTTCCTGGTCTCATCCAGTCCTAACCACGATCCAAGAATCTTGTCCTGTCCAAGCCATGGCTTTGTGTTCTCGTCTTGTCCATGTGTCTCGCCCAGCCCAGGAGTACCTTGCTCAGCCCGGTGCTGAGGTTCCCTTGTCCTGTCCAGGAGTCTCACGTCCAGTCCTGTTGCCTCTCCTTGTTCTGTAGCCATGTCTTGTCCTCGCCTAGTTCTAGGGTCCGAGCCCGAGTCAAGTCCTAGGTTCTGGGTCCCTGCCTAGTCTCTGGCTCGGAGTCCATACAGAGCCCTGCCATGTCCTCGCCTCGAGGAACCCAAGTCTCATCATGTCTTCACCTAGATCCAGGGTCCGAGCCTGAGTCAAGATCCAGGTTTCGGGTCCTTGTCCAGTCTCTGGCTCGGAGTCCAAGCCCAGGCTCCTAGTTCCAAGTTTCATGTACTGGTCCCGCTTCCCTAGTTAAGTCCTAGCCCAAGTCTGTGTTCTAGTCCCAGCTCCTCATCTGCATCGGTCACATCCATAACTCTAGTCTCTAGCCATGCCCAGTTCCTAGTACTTCAGTGTCTGTGTCTTGCATTTGGGTCCGCTCCCAGCGCCCCCTTATATGACATTTTCTGGTTTTTCCTTTTTCTGTTGGGTGCTCTAATTGAGGCAGCTGATTCACATTTTGGGCTGGCTACATAAGTAGCTCCTTGGTTCAGCTTCAGTTGCTGGATTGTTCCTGTCCAAACCCCCTGTCTGAATCCCTTCTCTGCAGCTTCCTCCTGAAACCTTGCCCTGCAACCAGTGTCTGGAGACTTGCCTTGAGTGTACCGCAGCCAAGTTCAACTGCCGGAGCAAGATAAGGAACTGTCTATCATTGTTTTGAACTGTCTCTGTGTCCATGCCTTCACTAGGTAGGTCTGGCCGTTTGCTACTACCTTGTGTTGAGAACTGTCTCTCTGTGTTTTGTGTACGAGTCCTAGCCCTATGTCTTGCTCCCTAGGAGGGGTCCTGACTCTCTGTAGAGCCCCAGCCACAAGTCCTGTTCCCAAGGAGGGGTCCCAGCTCTGTGTTCTATGTCCTTATGTTCCTGTCTCTCCCAAGACCAAGGCTCTGTGTTCCATGTTCCTATTCTCCCAACATCAAGGCTCTGTGTGTTCCTGTTGTGCCAAGACCAAGGCTCCGTGTTCCTATTTCCTGATGTACCAAGACCAAGGCTCTGTGTTGCTGGTTCCTGTTGTGCCAAGACCAAGGCTCACCCAGCCCAGGAGTACCTCGTCCTGCCCAGCAAAGCCTCGAGAATCCAAGACTTGTCCACTTCTGTAGTCACGTCATGTCTTCGTCTAGTTCTGGAGTCTGAGCTCGAGTCAAGACCCAGGTTCTGGGTCCTTGCCGAGTCTCTGGCTCGGATTCCATTCCCAAACTTTGAAGAAACCCAAGCCTCGTCATGTCCTCGCCTCGAGGAACCCAAGCCTCGTCATGTCCTCGCCTCGAGGAACCCAGCCATGTCTAGTCCTGTATCCATGACATGTCTTCGCCTAGTTCCGGGGTCTGAGCCTGAGTCAAGACCCAGGTTCTGGGTCCTTATCCAGTCTCTGGCTCAGAGTCCAAGCCCAGGCTCCTAGTTCCCATTTCCTTGTCCTAGTTCCTCTTGCCTAGCCAATGTCCAAGCCCAAGTTTGTGTTCTTCTCCCAGCTCTCTTGTCGAGTCCTGTTCCTAGTACTTCAATATCTGTGTCTTGCATTTGGGTCTGCTCCCAGCGCACCCCCTCCCCCCCCATATGACACTCCCTGTCACCACCCAGGTCTCATCGCTCGTAAAGCACCAGTAATATCATACTGTTTTACTTTTTATCCTGTGTCATAAATGCACCTGTTTATTTGTTAATATTACTTCATGTGTTGTGTGTGAGAGTTATAGTACTGTGTAAAAGTCTTAGGCACATACATACAGCTAGGGTGCCAAGAACCTTTGCGCAGTACTGCAGTAATCTTATGTATTGTATGTACTACTGCCACAAAAAAAAATAGTGACATATGTGAGTGATAATAAACCTGATTCTGAAATGGGTCCTTATTGTGGACTGAGAGTGAGAAGGAGGCAGGGAAGGGGAATCATGGTTGGGAAAAGGGGAAAGGAGGAGGGGGGGAGTGGGAAGCACCAGATAGACATTCTGTAATAATCAATAAACCATTTGTTTGGAATGAAATGAGCTTGCCCGGTAGTGTCTGGGCCCATGCCATCTTGCCCTGCCCGGCACTCCTTCTCGGCCATATATATATATATATATATATACACACACACACACACACACACACACACACACACACACACACACACACACACACACACATACATACTGTGCCTAAGATATAAGCACAGTACTGCATTTGTACTGTGTTGTGCATCTGCATCCGGAGGAACATAATTTTGTTTGCTGGTATACATGAGTATAATTGAATGATGGTAAACTGAACTTGAAATTTATCCAGACACATCCATATAGGTTAACATCTATAGTCCCACTTAACCGTACTTGTCCCTCCACAAATAAACACATGCACACACACATGCTGATGCATGCATAAGTACACACACACACACACACACACACACACACACACACACACACACACACACACACACACACTCACACACACACAACCACACACACAAACACACATACAGTGCAACACATAGACACAGTTGTGTCGGCTGCTGTCGCCCTCACAGTTTCAAAGAGAGCAGTCTCTCTTCTCAGCCTCTTGTTTCAGATCCTCTGAGAACAAGAATAGTGATCTCCAACCCTGGAAGTGAGGTTGGATTCAAATCATTAAATTATCTTGTTCCACATTTATGTGCACATAGAAACACATTGACAATTAATTCATAATTTGTAAAAGGACAAAACAAATGCTGTCTATGATCCTGTATTTGAGTCATCCTCACTCCGGTAAGTGAGTTCAGTTCATGAATGATGCTGTGTGTGCACGCACTGAGAGTTCAACTAAAGCTCACTGTCACCACATTTACTGAAGTGTAAGATAGGATGAAATTTTAGGCTTATCTGTAAATTGAGAGCCCCTACCAATCTGCTCCAACTGTACAATACTGACTTCTAATAGTAAAAGTTTATAGGGTAACCCAGCTCAGTGAAGTTCTAGGTTCAAAGTACATATATGTCAAAATATACAACCCTGAGATTTGTTTTCTTGCAAGCATACTCAGTCAATACAAGAACCATAATAGAATCAATGAAAGACTGCACCCAACAGGACAGACACGTAACCAGTGTGTAAAAAAACAGCAAATTGTGAAAATACAAAAAAAAATGATATAATAATAAATACTGTAACTAAACAATAAATATCAAGAACATGAGATGAAGAATCCATGAAAGTGAGTCAGTATATTGTGGGAAGAGCTCTTTGATGGGGCATATGACGTTAAACAAAATTTATCCCTTCTTGTTCAAGAGTTTGATAGTTGAGGGGTTATAATTGTTCCAAAAGCTGGTGAGCTTGATCCAGAGGCTCCTATGTCCTTCTTCCTGATTGCAACAGTGAGAAAAGACTAGGGTCCCTAAATGATGCTTTTCTACAACTGCTCCGTGTAGATGTGCTCAAAAATTGGGAGGGCTTTACCCATGATGCACTGGGCCACATCCAGTACTTTTTGTAGGATTTGCCATTGAAGGGTATTGGTGTTTCTACACCAGGCCACGATGCAAGCAGTCAATATACTCTGCACCACACATTTATAGAAGTTTGTCAGTTTTAGATGTCATGCTGAATATTCGTAAGCTACTGAGAAAGTGGAGTTACTGCAGTGACCATTGATGATATTCAGCATCTTCGGACCAACTAGAACAGTCTGAGAAGGAGGGGAAAAGTTACAGGTTTGCAGAGTGTGAAAGCAGGACTTTCAGAATTCAGAATACAGTGCCAGAGTGAGTCTGTGATCGAAGTGTGTTTGGGAGCTTTGGACGATGGGTATGCAGAATAAATCGCATACCAGTTTGGACATTCTGTTATATAAAACATGTCATTAAGCAGGAAAGACTTCACTAAGTTGGAAAGAGTGCAAAAAAATTTCACGAGGATGCTGCCAGTGCTAGAGAGTCTGAGTTATATGGACCGCCTTTCAAGAACTCTTCATCTCATGCTCTAGATATTTATTGCTTATTTATTTATCATTATTATTTTTTTTTCTTTTGTATTTGTGCTGTTTGCTGTCTTTTCCACACTGGTTGTTTGTCAGGCCTGTTCATTGTGGTTTTTCATTGATTCTTTTCTTGTTCCTGGATTTACAGAGTATGGCTGCCAGAAGATGAATCTGGGACATATATGTACTTTGATAATAAATTAACTTTGTACTTTGAGGTTGGGAAGACCAGGAATTTTTTTTGAAAAACAGATGTTTATTCAAATGATTACAATATCACAGCATACAACATTATACATTATAGGATTCCATAAAGTGTACTCTGTATGTTTTCAAATTAAAATACAATTGTCAGTGTCCAAAACACACTCAAGCCATTGAGGTGCCCACCAGTCCTGGAATTCCCTCTATTTTCCCACGGACATAGGACACTCCTTCTCTGAAGACGCCCAGGCACAGATATGACCATAAAAGTGGGACAAGCAGTCTGCTCAGGGAGAACCCTCGACTGCCAACAGGCCAGGGCTTTGCTCAGTGGAAACTCCTCTTGGAATGCTTGGTTTCCTCTGAGTATTCTGGTTTCCTCCCACAGTTCAATGACATACCAGTTAGTAGGTTAGTTGGTCATTGTAATTTGTACTGTTATTAAGCTATGGTTAAATTGGGGTTGCCGTCTGTGGGTTTTGAAGGGTTGGAAGGGCCTGTTCTATAACCTGTCTCTTCTTTAGCTCTAAATAAATGTCCCATCAGTTCCATTCCTCCTCCAAGAGGACCAAAACCTTTTCGGAGGGTTTGGAGGCTTGTTTGCCTCAATGACCTGGAGAGCTATGTTGGATTAAGTCAGGGCCTTATGCTTTGGCTCTTGGTAGGGTCACCCATAACAAGGAGGTCAAAGGGTACAGACCAGGCTAAGAGTAGTTTACCTACCTCCAGGTTCAGGGGTCCAGCTCATGGCTAACAACTCTGACTGATCAAAAAAATTTGTTATGGAAAAAGCAATGAAGAATCGATTCTTTATCTGTGTGTAACGGTGTGGGCAGACATAGATGAAGAACCTTCATTGCTGCCCGAAACATCAGCAGCTTAATTGGCAGCAAGTAAGTCCCATTCCTACATTTATTTCCTTCCAAACTCGTCCGGCACACTTGCCTATCAACTCCCCCATCACAAATTCTCCACTCCCCACTTATAAAAGTGAGACAACTTGCAATGGCCAACTACCACAACGATTCATCATGATAGGCTGTCATTTAACCATTCCCTCCCATCAAGGGTGTACGCCACAGAAATTGTTATCAGGCAAGGTATGAGAAGATAGGATGCCTATAACCAGGAAACTGAGTGAAGTTCAATTCTGCATTTCAGCAGCCTGCCTCATAAGATGGAAAGTCATCTTTATTGAGTGAAGTGTACCAATGTTCCATTTTTAATATCTTTTCTTCCCTGCAGGTTTTACAGTGTATGACCAAGATTATAGTCTTCAGGGTATCCACCCCAACATCCTTGTTACAGACAATGAATAAATGATAGCTTAAAAGATCCATAAAAATCCTTGAGAAAAAGCTAGCCACTCAGTAATGTGCAGAATCTTGTGTACATTTTCTTTTCTTTTATTTATTTAAAGATGGTGGTTGTTTGTCATGTCCAGCAATGACGGGAAACCCGTGTGGGAGAGCTTTTAACATGGAAAAAACATTGCACTGGGGGAGGTTCCACTCTCTCATCCTGAAAAGTCCAGGTCCAGTAGTACGAACAAGCTTCACAAACTGAGGTCTCCTTTGGTTGCAGTGGATGACCGAGACGTCTTCTGTGCCTCGTCATGCCCTTCGCTTTCCATGGAGCATGGCAGAACTGCCTTCCTGGCCGTTGGACCTTACATGCCCCGTCCGTCAGAGCTGACTTCATAAGCTTAGACAGGAGGGAGAGAGGGGGAGAGAGGTTGATTTAAATCAGTACATGGGTGGGACAGGTATGGAGGGATATGGTCCAGGTTCAGGTTGATTGGACTGGGCAGTGTAACAGTTCTGCACAGACTAAATAGGTTGAAATTCATGTTTTTGAACTGTAGTTGTCTATGGCTCTTGATGAAGGTCAGTTATTAACAACGCAATTCTTGTACAGGAATGGTCTTTCACTTTGTGTTATTCCAACACTGAGTACAGTGGAAGAGCTGGATTGTCTGAGCAGTGATTTGGATTGCTCTGTCGTTAATCGATGATGAATTGAAAATGCAATTCATTCTCTCCCCATGGTATTAGCAAGTGTTACTTTTCTGTTCAAGTTTATGAACTGTCCTTTGTGTATCAATACCCTTCATTCTATCTGTTTTTTCACATTTTACTAGGGATTTTAACATGTGTAACAAATAAACAATTCGCACTTCAAAAAAAGTAAATCAATACTTTTTATGTAATGTTGAAAAGGTTAACCAGACTACAGAAGAATTACTTCAGTCAAAGTCAGTAAATTAAGCTGCTTTTACTGTGTCACTTGTCAATGCTTACATCAAATTCCCAAATTATCAGTCATTATGGGAATAAAGCGTTTTATCCGAAGCATGATACAGCAATTACAGGTCTCAAACCGACGTGTATCATGTAATCATCTATCATGCAAGAGTCAGGGGCAGATTGAATTAGATTCAGAGTTAAAGGGAGGTTAGAAATGACAACGAGTGCTCTGAATAGTTTCATCAGTCAATTGACTACAGAAGGTTTCAGTTCTGTCTCCGACCAAAGCATTGACTGTTTTCTCTTTTCCATAGATGTTACCTGGTCTGCTGAATTTTTCCAGCATTTTGTGTATGTTGCTTTCATTTAAAACTTTTGTGTCTTTCCTTCTCGACCTAATTGAGTCATAGAGCACTACAGCTTGGAAACAGGCCCTTTGGCCCATCTAGTCCATGCTGAACTGTTGACTTCTTTATTTTTATTTATTTAGAGATGCAGCTCAGAATGTATTCCACTGGCCCGCCAAGCCATGCCGCCCAGCAACCCACCAATTTAATCATAACCTTTTCACAGGTAAATTTCTAATGACTAAATAACTTACTAACTGGTACATCTTTGGACTGTGGGAGGAAACTGGAGCACTTGGAGGAAACCCACATGCACATTGTTCTGCTTAGCCCCATTGACCTGCACCTTGGCTATAGCCCTCCTTACCCCTCCTATCCATGTATTTATTCAAACTTTTCCTAAATGTTGCAATCAAATCTGAACCCACCACTTCCAATGGCAGCTTATTCCAGGGGTTAAAGGTCTATTAAGTTCAAAGTTTAAAAAAAATCAAAGTACATATATGGCACAATATACTGTATAACTGAGATTCATTTTCCTGTGGGCCTACTCAGCAAATCTATAGATTAGTAACTGTGACAGGATCGATGAAAGATCAAGCAGAGTGCAGAATGCAACAACGATGCAAATATAAATAAATATCAATAAATAACAAGAGCATGAGATCATGAGATAAAGAGTCCTTAAAGTGAGATCATTGGTTGTGGAGCATCTCAATAGCTGGGCAAGTTATCTACTTTTGGACAAGAGCCTGATGGTAAAGGGGTAGTAACAGGGGCGCTTGTACAATCTACTTGATGACAGCAGCAAGAAAAGAGCATGGCCTGGGTGGTGACAATCTCAGATGATGGATGCTGTTTTCCTACGACAGTGTTTTATGTAGATGTGCTCAATGTTTGGGAGGGCTTTACCCGTGACATATTGGGCCAGATCCACTAACTTTTGTAGGATTTTCCATTCAAAGGCATTTGTGTTTCCATAGCAGGCTGAGATGCTGCCAGTCAGTATACTCTCCACTGCACATCTATAGAAAAATGTCTACCCTGAGATTCATTTTTTGCAGGCATTCACAGTAGAACAAAGAAATGCAATAGAATCAATGAAAGACTACACACAAATACTGACAACCAATGTGCAAAAGGGAAACTGTGCAAATACAAATAATAATAATAAATATGTAAATAAATCTGAGAAGATGAATTGTAGAGTCCCTGAACATGAGTCCATAGCTGCTGAATCAGTTCAGAGCTGAGGTTATACATACTGGTTCTGAAGCATGAAGGTCAAAGGGTAATTACTGTCCCTGAACATGGTGGTGTGGGACCTCCTGCCTAATGGCAGCAGCAAGAAGAAAGTATGGCCTGGACACTAGGGGGTCCTTGATGATAGATGCCACTTTCTTGTAGCAGTGCTTCTTGTAGATTTGCTGACAGGTGGGGAGGGCTTTGCCTGTCTTGAATCCATGTGCCTATCCAAACTTTTCTTGAATGTTTTAATGGAACCCACATCCACACTTCTGCTGGCAGCTCATTCTAGGAGTGAAAGATATATAAAGTCACAAGAAACAAAGTTTTTATGGCTCAGTCGGTACCAACCTTACCCCTGAGCAGATAAACTTATTGTGTTGCCTTTAAGGAATTTATTTGACTTTGTTGGGTCTACGCTTTAAATGCTTTGTTTGTAACTATTTTCTAGTTAAAGTTAAAGGTTGATAATTATGTTACAGTCTAACAAAGGTAAATTCATTGTCTATGGTATATCGCAGCATGTAATGATGTCAACTCCGGTTTCGCCGCGTCTTATGTGCAACTTTCGGTTTGGGAAGGTGTCAAGATGGATGCCATGCGTATCACCCCTCAATTTTGAGGCTGTTCTCTCTAGTTCTGGATACCCCCACTGTAGAAAATATCCTCTTCGCATCCACCCTATCTAGTCTTTCCAACATAGTTCTTCCCCAGCACTACTTAACCCTCCACTTATCTTCGTATCATCCGCAAATTTTGCCACAAAGCCATCAATTCCATTATCCAAGTCAATAATAAACAATGTGAAAAGTTGCAGTCCCCACTCGCTGCCTCCTGGCTGTCAGCCATTTCTCTATCCATGCTTGTATCTTTCCTGTAATGCCACAGGGTTTTATCTTGTTAAACTACCTTGTGTGCGGCACCTTATCAAACGCCTTCTGAAAATCCAAGTAAATGACATCCATTACCTCTCCTCTGTCCACCCTGCTTGTTACTTCCTCAAAGAGCTCTACCAGATCTAAGACCTATCCACTTTATGACCTTTCATTTTGCATAGCACTTTTTCCTTTGTAATAGCATTGGCACTCACTCTTGCTCCCTGGCACTCACCAATCTCTGGCACACTGCTAGTGTCTTCCCTAATAAAGGCAGATGCAAAGTACCCATTAAATTCATCTAGCATTTCTTTGTTCCCCATTACTACCTCACTAGCATCATCTTCCTGTGGTCCAATATCCACTCTCACCTCCCTTTTACTCTTTATAAAATTGGAAAAAAAATGTTTAGTATCCTGCTTAATATTATTGGCTAGCTTGCCCTCATATTTCCTCATTTCCCCTCTTACAGCTTTTTAGTTGCTTTTTGTTCAGTTTTAAAAGCTTCCAAATCACCCAACTTCGCACTTACTTTTGCTACCTTGTATGCCTTTTCCTTGGCTTTTATGCAGTCCTTAACTTCCTTTGTCAGCCATGGTTGCCTACCCCCGCCATTTGAGAATTTCTTCTGTGGGACATATCTATCCTGCGCCTTATGAACTATTCCCAGAAACTTCAGCCATCCCTGTTCTGCTGTCATTTCCACTAGTATCTTCCTCCAGTCCACCTCCTCTCTCATGCCTCTGTAATTCCCTTTATTCCATTGTGATACTGATACACGTGACTTAAGTTTCTCTCTCTCAAATTGCAGTATGAATTCAATCATATTATGATCACTGTCTCCTCAGATTTCCTTTATGAGATAATAATAAGATCTGGGTTATTACACAACACCCAATCTAAGTCAGCCTTTGCCTGAGTAAGCTCAAGAGCAAGCTGCTCTAAAAACCATCTTGCAGGTATTCAACAAATTCTCTCTCTTGCAATCCGACACCAACCTGGTTTTCACAATATTGAAAGTCCCCCATTGAGTCCTGCCGAAGGGTCCCGGCCCAAAAAGTCAACCATACTTTTTTCCATAGATGCTGCCTGACCTGCTGAGTTCCTCCAGCATTTTGGGTGTTGCTTGATTTTCAGCATCTGCAGATTTACTATTGCGTCATTACAGTTGTGTCATTACCCTTATTACATGTCTTTTCCAGCTGCTTTTGGAATCTCAACCCCACACCTTGGCTACTATTTGGAGGCCTATATATGATTCCTATAATGATTCTTTTACCCTTGCAGCTTCTTAACTCCACCCACAAAGATTCAATATTTTCTGACTCTTTGTCACCCCTTTCTTAAGGTATAATTCCATCTCTCACCAACAGAGCCACACCAATGCCTATGCCTTCCTGCCTGTTCTTTTGATACAAGTTATTTCCCTTGATGTTAAGCTCCCAAGTATGGCCTGCTTTCAGCCACAACTCAGTGATGCCCACAACGTCATACCATCCAATCTCTAACTGCGCCTCAAGTTCGTCCATCTTATTCCACAGGCTACGTACATTTAAATACAACATCTTCAGTCCTGCAGTCTATGTTGTTTTGAATTTTGCCTCTGTAGTACAATTTATCTCTTTGCTCCATCTACGTTTGTACCCAATCATTGGCTTGTCCTTCCTTACATTCATGTTACATCCATTATCTACTTGTAAACCTGCTGGCTCATCCTCAGCTCTATCATTCTAGTTCCCATGTACCTATCCAAACTTTTCTTTCTTTTTCAATCTTTTTATTAGTTTCATAAAATATAAACATGACATAATAGTAGTACAAAGTTATTGGGAATACATTGTTATAATTAACATGAGTAATTATAAAGCCAAATAATACTTAATTGACAAAACTCTCAATCATATAGGATACCAATGAATAACATAGAACAAAGAAAAATATCTAGACAAAAATCATGAAAAAGGAAAAAAAATAAAAAAATATATAATAAGCCCCCCCCAAAAAAAACTAATCTAAACAGAATTAATCAAACTTTTCTTGAATGTTGAAATCAAGCTCTCATCCACCAATTACACAGGGAGCTCATTTCACATTCTCATGATCCCCCAGGTAAGTTATAAGGGATCTGAAAGGGACCTTTCCACTGAGAGTGTGGTGGATATATGGAACACACTGCTTGAGTAAGTGACAGAGGCAGATACAATTACCATGCTTAAAAGACGTTTGGCCAGGTATATGGATACCTTTAGAGTTTTTAAAGTTGAGAGCAGGGGTTCCCAAGCTGGGGTCTATGGACCCCTCGTTAATGGTAAGGCTCCATGGCCTAAAAAAGATTGGAAAAGCTTTAGAGGGATAAGGGCCAATCATGGGAAAGTAGAATCAGCTGAAGTATTTTGGCAGAGTTGAGTTAGGCCAAGGGGCCTTTTTCCATGCTGTACAACTCTATGACTCTATTTCTCAAAGCGGCCCTGATAATTCCTTTTTATTTCCTTAGGAATGCTTTGGCAGTGACAACACACTCTCAGCAATCTGGCTTCACCATGTTTGCTTCTCAATATTTATGGACTCGCACGTTGTTTGTTCTCGTAAGTGATCCCTCCTCAGTGGCATTCACCAGCAAGCGCCGGATCAATCGGAAGTGTGAACTTGATCCCAGCTATCCTCTGGTACCATCTTCAGCGTGGCACTCTCCATTCCGAGACATTTATCAGTAAATATCTGATCAAAAATTCTATTGTGGACTCAAAGCTTGTTTATGGTGATTTAGTCACGAGATCCATTCTGACCCCCTCAAAGCAGCACCGAGGAAATACTAAAACGTCAAATGTTATGTCATTAAATGAGCCCAGTAACATAAGCATTCATTTTCCAGTGTTTAATTGATTGTTACATATCAGAGCACTGTGATACGATGCTTGTTTGGTTTATAATCCTTTCTGAGCTCTCGACTGACAGTGTTAATTGTGGTTGTCAGTCTTTTCATTGCAAGTGTAAACTCTGCCATTGCTTTGAAAATCAAAGGAAAGCGCATTGATCTGTTGATCTGTGTTGGATTGATGTTACACTCTCCAACATCAGTCAGCTTCGACTCAGTGGGTAGCACTGCCTCAGAGACAGTCACTTGTGGATTTAAATTCTGCCTGAAGAACTGAGCACAAACCTGGCTGTCATTTCTTTGTTGTACCATGGTAGTACTGGGCTATTGAAGGTGCTATCCTTTGCTTAAAGATTTGCTATTTGCCCTCTCTGATGGACGTGTGCAATCTCAGGCCACTGTTCTGAAAAAGGGCAGCAGAGTGTACTGATTAATTTTCAATCCTTAGTGAGTAAGTGAATAAAGTCAGTAACCATTTTATTAGGTACACCTGTACATCTGCTTGTTAATGCAAATATCTAACCAGCCAATCACATGGCAGCAGCTCAATGCATACATCATGCAGGTATGGCCAAGAGGTTCAGTTGTTGTTCAGACCTAACATCAGAATGTGGAAGAAATGTAATCTGTTATTTTGACCATGGGGAGATTGTTCGTGCCAGACAGGGTGCTGATCTCCTCGATTTTCACACACAACAGTTCCTAGAACACATTGTAACGAGGGAGGTCAGAGGAAAATGGTCAGACTGGTTCAAGCCAACAAGAAAGCAACATAACCATGCTTTACAACAGTGGTGTGCAGAAGATCATCTCTGAATGCACAACATGTCAAACCTTGAAGTGATGGGCTACAGTAGTGGAAGACCATGAACATAGACTCAGTGGTCTCTTTAATTGGTACAGAAGGTTGTAGATTTTTAAGGACCAAACCATTTGAGTATTTCAGAGGATGAGTGTTTAAATGTGGTGAGGGTTTATATCTCCAACATGCCTGCAAGCAGTGAACTGGAGATGCCTCCCAGCCTCTAGTTCAAAAAAAGCTTCCACATTTTCAGTTATATTTCTGAAACCGAGTTTAATTCAATGCCCCTGGTCTTTTGATCGCTCTGTTATTGGGAAAAGTTCCTGCTTATTCATTAGAATATAGTAATAGTAGTGTTGGGTGGTGAGGTGAGGATGCGTCTCTACCAAACGAGATGTAAGGTGCTCCTTCCCACCACTAGCCTGCAGATCACCCTAGGCCAAGGTGTAGCATCTGTTTACTACCCTCCCACCCTGATCAGGGTCAGGGGAAGTTATGGGAGCAGTTGGTGGATGGACGTATATGAGCAATTGGTGCATATCACAAGTCCAGGTAACGTGACCACTGACACCAGGCAGACAATCTCCGAATGGCTGGGTTCACCTGTCTTGCAAAGACACTGCCCAGAAAAAGACAGTGGCAAACCACTTCTGCAGAAAAATTTGTCAAGAACAATCATGGTCACAGAAAGACCACGATCACCCATGTCATACAATGTGGCATTTAACGAATGACAAGTGGTAGTGCGATTACTCGAGTCGAGTATGATGTTTCCCTAAGGGGTTATTCCCTTAATGGAGATTGCCTGTGCGTGACTTTGTTTAATATAGGGAGGCTGATGCAAGGGCAGCTACCACATAGTCCCTGATGGATTGGGGTCTTGCCTCATGAATTCCCTTTGAACTCCCCACTCCCCAACTTAAATGCATGTTCTCTAGTACTTGAGATATCTACTATGGGAGAAAGCTTCTGAGAATCTACTCTACTGTATGTAAGCCTCTCATAAATTAATAAACTTCTGTCAAGTCTCCCTTTAGTATACTGGTAAACCACTTCTGCACTTCTGAATTCTGAATTTGCTCCCCGTTTAGAAAATAGCCTACACTTTTATTCCTCCTGTCACAGTACATGACAATACACTTCCCTACACTGTGTTGCATCTGCAAATTCTCTGCTGATTCTCCTAATCTGTATAAGTCTTTCTGCAGGCTCCCTGCTTCCTCAAAACCACCTGCCTCTCCATCTATCTTTGTATTATCCACTAACTTGGACACAAAGCCATCAATTCCATCATCCAGATCATGGATATATAAAGTAAAAAGAAAGGACCCAACGCCTATCCCTGCAGAACACCTCTAGTCACCAGAAAAGGCTCTATTTATTCCCACATTTTGCCTCCTGCCAGTCAGACAATGTTCTATCCATGCTGGTATATTTCCTGTAATACCATGGGCTCTTATCTTGTTTAGTAGCCTTATGTGTGGCATATTGTCGAAGACCATCTGAAAATCCAAGTACATAACATCCACTGACTCTCCTTTAACTATCTTTCTTGTTATTTCCTCAAAGAATTCCCACAAGTTTGTCAGGCAAGATTTCCCCATAAAGGAAGATTGTTTAGAAATCCTCAGCCTGTTTGTACAAAGCCCGTTATAGACTGATTTTCAAAATTTAAAGTACATTTATTATCAAAGCATGTATAAATTAAACAACTTTGAGATTTGTCTGCTTACAGGCAGCCACAAAACAAGAAACCCAAAAAAATCCAATTTTTAAAACAAGGCCAACACCAAATGTGCAGAGAGAGAAAAAACACAATTCATGCAAACAATAAGCACAAACAATAGAATTCAGAAAGAAATTGAGTTCATAAACATGAAGTCTGGAGCAGGCCCATAGCCTCATCCTTAGTTCATCATACAGCCGGGCAAATCATCGCAAAGCTTGCAGACATGAAGCCTGGAGCAGACAGAGCACTCTCACAGCCTCAGCATCATGGACAGCAAGACACTTAAGAGGTGGTTGAGGGAGGCCGAGGAACGGTTGAGTCAGCGGACTGGGCTGTGTTCAAAAACTCATCTGAAGACCTGAATGACGACACCATGGTCATTACAGACTTTATTAACACAGCTGTGGATGAATGTGTTCCAATGAAATTGTTCAGGGTTTTCCCTAATCAGAGGCCCTAGATGAACAATGAAATCTGGAATCTGCCGTGAGCCAGATCAGAGGCATTCAAGTCTGGGGATCAAGAATGCTACAAAATGTGCAGATATGATCTCTGGAAAGCCATCTCTTGGGCAAAGTGGAGATTCGGGACTAGACTAGAATTAATGAGGATTTAAATGCCATAACCTCCTACAAAATTAAATCTTGCAACATAGGGGACAGCAGAGCTTCGCTTCTCGATGAGCTTAATGCCTTCTATACTTGCTTTGATCACCAGAACAGGGAGGAACCATCACACACCCCCATGTCTCTTGATGACCTATTGGTCTCGGTATCTGAAGCTGACTTGAAAGCTGAATTCAAGTGAGTGAATCCAAGGAAAACATCTATTCTGGATAGAGTACCTGGCCCAGTACTGAAGACTAGTGCTGACCAGCTGGCTGGTGTATTCATGGATATCTTCAAACTCTCACTTCGGCCGTGAGTGGTATCCTCCTGGTTCAAGAAAGCTTCAATTATACCAGTGCCCAAGAACAGCCTGGTAACTTGTCTAAATGACTATCACCAAATGGCACTTAATCCACAGTGACAAAATGTTTTTGGAAGCTCGTGTTGAAGGATATCAGCTCGTGTC
Source organism: Mobula birostris (assembly GCF_030028105.1). Taxonomy (NCBI): domain Eukaryota; kingdom Metazoa; phylum Chordata; class Chondrichthyes; order Myliobatiformes; family Myliobatidae; genus Mobula; species Mobula birostris. The sequence goes on along the minus strand of NC_092384.1, from coordinate 75,184,971 downwards.
TGAATGGTAACTTGGATTCACTCCAGTTCGCTTACCAAAGCAACAGATCTACAGCAGAATCTGTCTCGTTGGCTCTTCATACAGCCCTGGAACATCTGGACAGCTAAGGTGCATACATCAGGATGCTCTTTATCAATTATAGCTTGGCATTTAACACCATCTAACCCCTTTAAGCTAATCAGTAAATTCCCAAGACCTGGGTTTCAACACCCCTTCTGCAACTGGATTCTCGGTTTCCTCACTTGTAGACTCCAGTCAGTTTGGATTGGCAAAAACATTTTCTCCACAATCTCCATCAGCACAGGATCACCACAATGATGTGTGGCTAGCCCCTGATCTACTGGCTTTATACTTATGACTGTGTGGCTAAGTACGGCTCCAACACCATATGCAAGTTTGTTGATGACACCATTATTGTGTGCTTTGTCAAAGGGGGTGATGAATCAGCATACAGGAGGGAGATTAAAAATTTGGCTGGGTGGTGTAATAACAACAGCTCAATGTCAATAAGACCAAGGGACTGATTTTAGACTTCAGGAGAGGGAAACCAGAGGTCCATGAGCCAGTACTCATCGGAGGATCAGAGATGGAGAGTGTCAGTAATTTTAAATTCCTGGGTGTCACTATCTCAGAGGACCTGTGCTGGACCCATCATATAAATATAATTTGCAAAGAAAGCACAACAGCATCTCTACTTCCTCAGGAGTCTGTGGAGATTTAGCATGTCATCAAAAACCTTGCCAAACTTCTATAGGTGTGTAGTGGAAAGTGTGCTGACTGGCTGCATTCCAGCATGGTATGGGAACACCAATGCCTTTGAATGGAAAATCCTACAAACAATAGTGGATTCGGCCCAGTACATCAAGGATAAAAACCTCCCGACGATTAAGCATATCTACATGAAATGTTGCCGTAGAAAAATAGCATCCATCATCAAAGATCCTCACCAGTCACACCATGCCCTTTTCTCATAGCTGCCATCATGAAGAAGGTAGAAGAGCCTCAAGACTCACACCACCAGGTTCAAGAACGGTTACATAGAAACATAGAAAATAGGTGCAGGAGTAGGCCATTCGGCCCTTCGAGCCTGCACCACCATTTATTATGATCATGGCTGATCATCCAACTCAGAACCCCGCCCCAGCCTTCCCTCCATACCCCCTGACCCCCGTAGCCACAAGGGCCATATCTAACTCCCTCTTAAATATAGCCAATGAACTGGTCTCAACTGTTTCCTGTGGCAGAGAATTCCACAGATTCACCACTCTCTGTGTGAAGAAGTTTTTCCTAATCTCGGTCCTAAAAGGCTTCCCCTCTATCCTCAAACTGTGGCCCCTCGTTCTGGACTTCCCCAACATCGGGAACAATCTTCCTGCATCTAGCCTGTCCAATCCCTTTAGGATCTTATACGTTTCAATCAGATCCCCCCTCAATCTTCTAAATTCCAACGAGTACAAGCCCAGTTCATCCAGTCTTTCTTCATATGAAAGTCCTGCCATCCCAGGAATCAATCTGGTGAACCTTCTTTGTACTCCCTCTATGGCAAGGATGTCTTTCCTCAGATTAGGGGACCAAAACTGCACACAATACTCCAGGTGTGGTCTCACCAAGGCCTTGTACAACTGCAGTAGTACCTCCCTGCTCCTGTACTTGAATCCTCTCGCTATAAATGCCAGCATACCATTCGCCTTTTTCACCGCCTGCTGTACCTGCATGCCCACTTTCAATGACTGGTGTATAATGACACCCAGGTCTCGTTGCACCTCCCCTTTTCCTAATTGGCCACCATTCAGATAATAATCTGTTTTCCTATTTTTGCCACCAAAGTGGATAAGTCCACATTTATCCACATTAAATTGCATCTGCCATGAATTTGCCCACTCACCCAACCTATCCAAGTCACCCTGCATCCTCTTAGCATCCTCCTCACAGCTAACACTGCCACCCAGCTTCGTGTCATCCACAAACTTGGAGATACTGCATTTAATTCCCTCATCCAAGTCATTAATATATATTGTAAACAACTGGGGTCCCAGCACTGAGCCTTGCGGTACCCCACTAGTCACTGCCTGCCATTCTGAAAAGGTCCCGTTTACTACCCTCAATCATCAGGATCTTGAACAAAAAGAGTCAATTACATTCACTTAAGGGCTCTTATCTTTTTATATCATGCTCATTATTTATTATCTGCATTTTCACAGTTTGTTTATAGGCATCCGATAGTCTCGTGAGACCATGGATTTGCGTCTTGGAAGGTTTCCAGGGCGCAGGTCTGGGCACGGTTGTATGGAAGACTGGCAGTTGCCCATGCTACAAGTCTCCCCTCTCCACACTACCGATGTTGTCCAAGGGAAGGGCATTAGGACCCATAAAACTTGGCACCGGTGTCATCGCAGAGCAATGTGTGGCTAAGTGCCTTGCTCAAGGACACAACACACTGCCTCAGCCAAGGCTCGAACTAACAACCTTCAGATCACTAGACGAACTCCTTAACCATCTGCACAATTTGTTTACAGTTTACATTTCCTCATGCTTACAGTTTACATTTCTTGATGTTTACAGTTTACAGATCCCGTTTACAGTTATTGTTCTGTAGATTTGTTAAATATGCATTTAGAAGAAAAGAAATTCAGGGTTGGATGTGGAGACTCTGTTGTATGTAGTCTGATAATAAATTTAATAAACTTTGCTTTAAACTTTGAAATTTGAAGCAGTGAGCAGAATTCCTATATCTCCATTGAAATGTAGATGTTCAGGATGCTGGAAAGTACTTGCTTCCATGTTTTACACAAACACTTTTATCTATGAAGATCTGTATTGCACATTATTGTCTGACAATTCTTGCCTAGGAGAAGAGTGCAAGATAAAACCAGATCTTAATTCTTTATTCATTCATGAGCCTCTTTGAATGTCTGTCAATTATAACCAAGCAATGGTCCATTCCTTTTTCACAACACTTGATGCGGAAAGTGCTGCACCTGAAATGATACTTCAGTAGGTTTTGTTCCACAGTCCAAATACATGGTACAGCAACTCCTGTGCCAACTTTGTAATTGCCAGACCAAGAGAGACATTGTCTGTATGTGTTGTACGTTTCTTCTGCCAATAGATCAGGATGGCCATCAGAATCCCCATTTAATATAGCCCTGATTGGCAGATAATTGATACCATCTACTATGATGTGGCTCATACCTTCACATAGGTTTATGACGAAATTAGTTTCTCCAAAGTATGCCATTATGATGTAATAGCAAAAATTGGTAAAGTTTGATGGGGACATGCCTAATTTCTTTAACCTCCCGAGGAAGCTGAGGCATTAGTGAGCTTTCTTGGCTGTGACATCCTTGTGGTTAGACCAGGACAGTCTATTGGTGATGTTTGGGAACTTGAAGTCACAACCTTCTCAACATCAACACCACTGATGAAGTCTACTTAACTGCACTGCCACCAGGACCACATTATTTAAGCTGCTATCTTCATCTATCAGTAATTGTACAATTTGCGTGAGGATTTGTGACCTGGTACATTCTGTAGCTTTGGTTAGCCAGTTTCTTACGTGATAACCATTAGGTTGATGTATGCACCACAGGTAAGAATGGAAGTGGACACATGATGGGAGCTAGATCTCATGCAGGGATAAACACAAGATACTTTGCAGATGCTAGAGATCCAGAGTAACACCCATAAAATGCTGAAGGAACTCAGCAGGTCAGGTATTGAAGGGTCTTGACCCAAAACATTGACTCTTCATTCCACTCCAAAGACCTGTTGAGCTCCTCCAGCAGTTTGTGTTGAAGCAGGGAGAGTTTTAGTGTGATGTCACATTCCTTTGAGCTGGTTGCAGAATTTTATTTTGCCCATCCTCTAACGGCAACATTTTCTCTCCAGTTGTGCCAGAAGCAACCTGGGAAAATGGTCGGCATGGTAGCATAGTGGTAAGCAACAGTGCTTTACTGTACAAATACTCGCTGCTGCCTATAAGGAGTTTGTATGTTCTTCTCCTGACCACATGGGTTTCCTCTGGGTGCTTTGGTTTCCTCTCACAGTCCAAAGACATGCCAGTTGGTAGGTTAATTAGTCATTGGAAATTGTCCCGTGACTAGGTTCAGATTAAATCAGGGGTTTGCTGGGTGGCATGGCTTGAGGGGCCATAAGGGCCAATTCTCAATTTTTTTTAATTAATAAAAATATTTTCTCTGTGAAAAAGGAAAAATGGGGGACTTGAATATATCAGAATCATAGGTCTGAGTAGTTCTATTCTTTGAGTTTTTTAAAATTACACATTTTCATCAACTGCAGTCTTAATTTGAACTGTCTTAATGAAAGGTGTTGTTCCTGTGCCCTCCTGAGATTTCTCAAGCCATGTCTATCAACATTTAGTGAAAGGTATTTTCTCCATAGTCCATGTTATTGTATACCTAAGATGGATGAGTCCCTTGAATAGGAAGCAAAGGAGAGATACAACTCAATGGATTTCAACCCACAATCTAGGACTTGATTCTTCATCTGAATGAAGAGTTCTGAGCAGGCTGGTACCACTTAAGGATTGAGTTAAATCACTTGTGATGTAAAATCAGAAGATCCCTTTCACACAAAGATTCATAAAACTATCTTCTTTCTAAAAAAGATTGAAGATCGTGGTAGGGAGAATAGATTGATATTTTTCCAGAACAAACTTGATGGATTGTTGAGCAAATTATGAGGGAAAAAGGAGCAGGTAAATGGTTATATTGGTTTACTAACATTTTTGTGACATGTACTGAGGTACAGTGAAACACTGAAAAAGCCATCCGGGCAGATCATTCCATTCCAACAGTGTATTCAGGTAGTATAAGGGAAAACAATAACAGACTGATAAATAAAGCGTTACGGTTAGAGAAAAAGTGCAGTGCAGACATACGATAAAGGACAAAGTCAAAACAAGGTAGATCATAGATCAAGAGGCCATCTTATCGTACCAGGGAACAAACCTTGAACCTGATTGTATGTCCTTGTGGCTGTCAGCAAGGAGACGAATCTTAAGGTCATATAAAATATACATACTTTGATGCTAAATGTACTTCAATCTTTCAATGTAATTTTTTTGCCCAGAGTGGAAATGGGAGAAGGGAGTAGGGTCTGCACTTAATTTGGCTGCTCACCATATTTTGGGGACAATGGCAAGGAAAAACACCACCTACAGGTTCCCCACCCACAGGTTGAGCATCATCCTCACTTGGTAAATGGTAATCATTATTCATCATTACCATTTTGTCTCAGTCCTGGAGCTCTCCTTCCAATAACTCTGTGGGGATATCTTTATCACATTGTTTAAAGCAAACAAGAGAGTGCACAATAAATGCTTGTCAGTAATGCCTAGAACCTAAAAAAAGAGTTAACAATATAACCGAACGATGGAACTTGTTCAAAGGCTAAATGGTCTCACTCACAGTGTGTCAGAATGTTTTAATTTCTTCACGCAAGGATCATTAAATCGTGTAAGTGATGCCACACCAAGATTGAGTCTCAGCTGTTCAAACCATGGGGAATTAATTGGCTCCAGCAACTCTGAGTGGGATTCAACTTTGTCAAATCAATTAGAAGACAATGCTTTAAAAAGCTTTGGCTATTCTCCAAGGAAAAAATAACATAGCTTATAACATTTAGGCAAGGCTACTCTTTCCTAATGAAGGGTCTCATTTATTCCACTGCCTGATCTGCTGACTTCCTCCTGTATGTTCTTCCAGCAAATGCAGGGTTTTGCACTTTGGTGAGACCAACGAGGGTGGGTCTTACGCAGCGAATGACAGGGCACTGAGGAGTGTAGTAGAACAAAAGGATCTGGGAATACAGATCCATAATTCATTGAATGTACCTTATTGTCTAGCAAATAGCATTCTGAACTGAAGACCAAAGAGTCCCATAGTTCAATATACACAGTGCAGAGCTGTGTCGTGGAGCAGAGATCTGAACCGGTTCATCCCTTGGCTTGGGCCTCGACACCCTGCCCTTTTCAATCTAGCTTGCTACCTGAATTTCTATCCAATCATCAATTTCATTCACCTCAGTACGCTCTGGGGCCAACACCCCACCACCTTAATTCACCCTGCAACCAACCTCTCTGACTTGGCACAGTGTGTAAGGCTCCATCCAAACCTTGAGTTGAGTCACTTCGACATCCTCTGGGACCTGCACACTGCAGCCTCGATTTGGCCTGTAACTGACTTCTCTGCTTCAGCATGGCGCTTCAGAGGTCCAAACAGATTATTCACTAAAATGTTAGGGAGTGTTAAAAAATATAGTCAAAAAGCTAAATAGATTTTTTAATGTATTGTGAAGAGCCTTTGAAAGACGAGGAAGCTCGTTAACTCAACAGCCGTTTTATTGTGATAAACACAAAACAGATCGGGCACCATGACCCGGAGAGTGAACCCAACCAGTCTCACACTGACAGGGAGGTGACCATCACTCACCCCGGTTACAGTTAGGGTGACCCACAAATACACAAGCAAATAACTGTATTACCCAAAAATGTAACTATAAACGAACTGTAATCCCACAAAAGCATCTTAACACAAGAACCATAAACAGTGCTGGTCATTAGAAATGCAGGGGCAGGCTGTCAACCCCCCACCCCACCCCCGGAGTGCCACAGTATATTTATTGGAATGGAGTGCAAGTAGGTTCAGTTTCACAACTAGGTAGGCTTTACATCATAACTGACCTAAATCCAATCTTAAACACTTATTCTGTATTTTGTTATTGGTTTCCCTTGCATTCTCTCGATGCTCTGATGTGATGTAATGGTATGTATGGATAGCATAAAAACCATAGTTTATATTTTATTTAGCAATACAGCATGAAGGTAAGCTCTTTTGGTCCTTCAAGCCACAACGTCCCGGCAATCCCCTACGAACCCAATTAACCGGAACCTAATCATATGACAATTTACAATGGCTATTTAACTTACCCTGTATGTCTTTGGACAGTGGGTGGAAACCAGAGCACCTGGAGAAAACCCATGCATTCCACGGGGTGAACATACTCCTTACTAGACCAGCACGGGAATTGAACTCCAAACTCCAAAACTTGTTCCACTGTAATAGCATTTCACTAACAACTATGTCATTGTGATGCCCTTTTTTACTGTATCTCTGCACATGTGACAATAATAATAAACCAAATCAGCCCCTTAGGTTGCAGGATCATGCTCGGGATTCCAATCTATAAGCCAGTTAAATGACATCTTTTGCTATGAGCTAGTCTGGTATCACACCTTGGTTGGATGGCATTGTAGATTTTTCTCAAGTCAAGGAGTTAAATGATGAAGAGAGTTTTACATTTGTTTTCTTGAAAAGAGAAGGACGATCAGATTGATATTTTCAAGGTATTAAGTTAGGAGGAGTTACAGAGTAGGTTGAAAGAAAACTTTTCTGTTGGTCACCTTCATGTTGTTGTTTGCAACTGTGCACCTTTGAGTTGTCAATTCTAATCATGTAAATGATGGTTATTAGTTTAACAAACGGTCTGGAAAGTACTTCTCTAGACTGAACTACAGATACATGGTGATCTAGGTAAATATAAAAGACACTCAAGAGTCAAATGGCTTTCAGTTTTTGCTTTGCTTCTCTTGTCAATTTGCCTTTGGCTGTCACATCTTCCATCCAGAGGTCCCCAACTCTCTATTATATCATCGACCAATATTATTAAACAAGGGGTCTGTGGACCTCAGCTTGGAAACCCCTGGTGCGTTCTGATGACTTTCCTGAAGTGGAGGCACAAGAGACTGCAGATGTTGAAATCTGGAACAATAAACTATGAATTATTGACATTTCAGGTTGATCCACTGTGTTCATCCAGATTGTCTGTTCCTCAGTGTCCTTCACTTTGGCTGTCAGTACTGTAGGAGAAAAGGTGAAAGCCAAATGGAGTTGGTGTTAGAAATAACAGGTGACTTATTAAAAACTGGTGCTCATTTGGACATCAGTCAAAGCTAATCTACCTGAGCATGGATTTTGTATAGTTTTTACAGACTCAGTTGACACAATTCCCAATCAAACTACATTTTGGGGACAGAATGGTGGCTGCAGGAAGAGTTCATTAAGTAACAGACTGAAACTTAACTACAGAATAAAATAATGATCCACCAGTCTAACAGCAAATACAATTTTCTATTAAAACAATAGGTGCATGCTATATCATAATTGGTGAAACAGGTAAGTTTCATAACATAATTAGTGTTCAAGGTAAGTACAGAATTTTTACACAGAGAGTGGTGGGTGCATGGGACACCCTGCTGGGTAGAGGCAGATACTTCAGGGGCATTTAAGGAACTCTTAGTTAGGCACATGGATGACAGAAAAATAGAGAGCTAGATTGATCTCAGAATAGGTTAAAAGAGTGGCACAACATTGTGGGATAAAGGAGCTGTACTGTCCTGTAATCTTCTATGTTCTAATTAAGTTCTTGAAACTTGGATGTCCATGTCTGGCCTGTGGTTCGCTGCTTTAACATTAACACAATCCACATACTTATTTATGAGCTATTACTCCTCACTATTCTTTCCCCTACAACAAGTATCAACTAAAAGGTCTAAAAAAATAAAAAAAAAGATTTGAATCTATTCTTCTCTGTTAAGTGGCAATAACATCAATGCACAACCCACATTAAAGGAATGTGTGCTGGACCCTCTCATTCAGATGAACAACTTCATCCTGGAGAGGTCTCAGCCAATATTCCACAGGAGTACCACAGAACGATTTCAGAACTGAATGGAAAAAGGCAGAATTATATTCACATTAGTTGTTTGTTAGTCTTTGTTGAGGAGCAACACGCTATATTCTGTGTGGGTCGCCTCCTATCTACTGGCATGAATATAAATTCTTCCTTCCAGTAAAAGCAATTCCCTCCCCTTCCTTTTTCTGCTATTCCCCACTAGAGCCTTTTACTTCTTCTCACCTGCCTATCACTTCCCCTTCTCTTGTAAGATTTGTTCCTCTCCAGCCATTTATCTTTCCAACCCACCTGGCAATGCTATCACCTTCCAGCTATCCTCCTTCTCCTACCACAAGTTATTTTAAAATTCTGGCATCTTCCCTCTTCCCTTCCTGTCTTGAAGAAGGGTCTCAGCACAAAATGCCAACTGCTTATTCATTCCCCTAAATGCTGCCTAACGTACTGTATTCCTCCAGTATTTTATGTGTGTTACTTTGTATAATTTATTTTCGTAGATCTTATTTTATTACTTTATTTTCCTGTACATACCTGCAAAAATGAATTTCAATGTAGAATATGCTAACATATAGGAACTTTAACAATAAATTTGACTTTGACTTGAACAGTTAGGACATAGTGTTGACAGGGATTTGGCTGACCCTGCATTGGGACTGATTGTTTGAGAAGGACAGATTCTAATGCGTGGCCTTGATCTAAAATATTGATCATCCCTTGTCTCCACAGATGCTGCTCAACCCATTGAGTTCCTCCAGCAGATTGCATTTATTAAGCTAAAGTTAATGACAAAGATGATACTCGCGCTTTATCAAGACAGAGGTCAGCAGATGAAATGGAATAAAATCTACCTCCAGCTTAAAGAAATCAATGAAAAAGAGCTTTTATAACAACATCAGTAATACTGAGTATAACTTCAAAAACAAGAGGAGAGCATCACATCAGCAACTTATCCTACTCTGCACAGAGAAGGGACACCTGCCTGAGTTCACGTAATGGAAAAGCAACATCTTGCCACCTGCAGGATAATCAGATTCAGTTTAATATCACTGACATAGTGGATATAAGTTCTGATGAAAGGTCTCAGCCTGAAATATTGACTGTTATTCATTTCCATAGATGCTGAGTTCCTCCAGTATTTTGTTGTGTGTTATAATGGATATAATTTTAAGACGATTGGTGAAAAGCACAGGGGGAATGTCAGTGGTATGTGTTTTACACAGAGAGCGGTGGGTGTGTGGAACGTGCTGCCAGGGCTGGTGGTGGGGCAGATCTATTAGAGACATTTAAGAGACATGTGGATGAAGGAAAAGTAGTGGATTACGTGGAAGGGAAGGGTTAGATTGATCTTGGAGAAGGTTGAAAGTTCAAAATTCAAATATGTTAAATTTACATTTATTATCAAAGTATGTATGTATTATGACTCCTTAAGGTTATTACAGCCAGGGGATGGTAATGGGAATAAGTTCCCATGAAGAAAGCGGATGAGCTTAAAGCGTGGATCAGCACTTGGAGCTATGATGTTGTGGCCATTACAGAGACTTGGATGGTGCAGGGGCAGGAATGGCTACTTCAGGTGCCAGGCTTTAGATGTTTCAGAAAGGATAGGGAGGGAGGCAAAAGAGGTGGGAGCGTGGCACTGTTGATCAAAGATAGTGTCATGGCTGCCGAAAAGGAGGAAGTCATGGAGGGGTTGTCTATGGAGTCTCTGTGGATGGAAGTTAGGAATAGGAAGGGGTCAATAACTCTACTGGGTGTTTTTTATAGACACCCAATAGTAACAGGGACATCAAGGAGCAGATAGGGAGACATATTCTGGAAAGGAGTAATAATAACAGAGTTGTTGTGGTGGGAGATTTTAATTTCCCAACTATTGATTGGCATCTACCTAGAGTGAGGGGTTTAGATGGGGCAGAGTTTATTAGGTGTGTTCAGGAAGGTTTCTTGACACAATATGTAGATAAGCCTACAAGAAGAGAGGCTGTACTTGATCTGGTATTGGGAAATGAACCTGGTCAGGTGTCAGGTCTCTCAGTGGGAGAGCATTTTGGAGATAGTGATCAGAATTCTATCTCCGCATTGGAGAGGGATAGGAACAGACAAGTTAGGGAAACGTTTAATTGGAGTATGGGGAACTATGAGGCTATCAGGCAGGAACTTGGAAGCATAAGTTGGAAACAGATGTTCTCAAGGAAGCGTACCAAAGAAATGTGGCAAATCTAGTCAAGAAGAAAAGAAAAGAAGAGTTTACAAAAGGTTAAAAAAAACTAGGTAATGTTAGAGGTCTAGAAGATTATAAGGATAGCAGGAAGGAGTTTAAGAATGAAATTAGGAGAACCAGAAGGGGCCATGAGAAGGCGTTGGCAGACAAGATTAAGGAAAACCCCAAGGCATTCTACAAGTATGTGAAGAGCAAGAGGATAAGATGTGAGAGAATAGGACCAATCAAGTGTGACAATGGAAAAGTGTGTATAGAAACATAGAGACATAGAAAACCTACAGCACAATACAGGCCCTTTGGCCCACAAGGTTGTGCTGAACATGTCCCTACCTTAGAAATTACTAGGCTTACCCATAGCCCTCTATTTTTCTAAGCTCCATTTACCTATCCAAACTTCTCTGTGGATTGTCACCTTGTCGTGGTGGAGAAGCTTGTGTGGTCCTGAGATCCCGAGAGCGATGCCGTCGGGAGCTATGCTCCTGGTAGGGTCACCCATGGCGGTAAGGTCGAGAGTGAGGTCCCTGACAAAGAACAATCCAACCAAGACCTCAGTGGTGGAACAGGCGGACAAAGTTACTTCGAACTCAACAGCTGTGAAGGCGGATGAAGGCTGCAGCAAATCCATCAGCTCCAATCGTCGTGGTTTCCATGCCATTGGAATCAGTTGGTTGATTTGTGAAGTATCGTGTGCTTCTTGGAGTGCAGCATCAAGTACATATTAAACAAATACACACACAGGCGTCCTCGCTCTGTGGGCCACTTCTTCAAGTCTTTTGGCGATCGGGGGAGGGCGACGGGAGCAGGCAATGTAATGGCTGGAAGCTCCTAGTCAAGAACCGGCACGAAAGCGGTGAATACTTGATTCAGTCGCTCAACTTTTGGACAGAAGCAGTTAAGTTGTTTGGTAGCAGTATTCATGTCTGAGCAGCCCTATTTAGGATCCACTCTGCTCACCCTGAACTGGAAAGGGGCTTGAAAAGGTGCCCTAAAAATAGTCTGCTTCACCCCATCCTGTCTGGAAAGCCGCGTCCAGAGGGATCACCATCATGCTGTTGAAATCATCAGGAAGTGAAACTAAGAAATTTGGAACCTGGAATATACGAACCCTGATGAATAACCCAAACTCAGACCGACCAGAGAGGAGAACTGCCTTTGTTGTCCGGGATCTCCAAAGATTCAAATTTGACATTATTGCTCTGAGTGAGACCCGCAGAGCTGGAGAAGGGCAACTAAAGGAAGAGCAAGGTCAATACACCTTTTTGTGGAAAGGACTTGATCCTGAACAACCGAGGATCCATGGAGTAGGTCTTGCCATCCGGAACAGCCTACTTCAGAAGCTGACAGAGCAATCACTGGGAATCAACGAACGTCTCATGGCTCTGCGAATCCAGCTTGTCAAGAACCAACACGCCACCATCATCAGCGCCTATGCTCCAACTCTGGACGCTGAAGATGAAGTAAAGATGAACTTCTATGCCAAACTTGACGACGTCCTTTCCTCTGTTCCCAATGACAAGATCATTCTCTTGGGAGACTTCAATGCTAGAGTCGGGAAAGATCATAGGCTCTGGACTGGAATAATAAGCAAGGAAGGAATTGGCAAGGTCAACACTAATGGAAGACTCCTCCTCACCAAATGTGCTGAACACAACCTGGTGATTACAAACACCCTATTTCGCCAGAAAAAAGGCACAAATTCTCCTGACAGCATCCACACTCCAAACACCGGCACCTCATCGACTATATCATCATACGATCTTGGGACCAACAAGATGTACTGATAACAAGAGCTGTTACTGGTGCCGACAAGTGCTTGACAGACCGTCGACTCATCTGGTCCTCTATGTGAATGAAGATTCAGCCCAAAAGGAAACACCAAAATCAGAACACTATTAAGAAATTCAATGCTGAGATCCTTCAAGACATCAACCAGGTACAGAAGTCCTAACAAAATCTTCAAGAACAACTGCCTCAACAAATCCCACCATCTGTAGAAGAAAACTAGAATCAATTGAAGAACGATATCATCACCTCCTGCAAAGAAACAATTGGGTTCAAGACGAAAAATCATCAGGATTGGTTCGATGATAATGACAAACTGCTCCAACAACTCATCGATGAAAAGAGAAAAGCTTTCATCATCTTAAAAAATGACAAACAATCAGCTACCAGAAGGAAACGCAATCAGAAATGCAGGGCTGCAGAGCACCCAAAACTTGAAAAACCAATGGTGAAGGAAGAAAGCTCAGGAAATCCAGAAACTAGCAGATGCCAATGACACTCAAGGCTTTTCAATGCAAATAAAATATTTTTGGCCCATCCACTCACGGACACGCCCTTCTCAAATGCAAAGATGGTTCAACCATCCTGACGAGCAATGCTGACATCAGTTCTAGATGGATGGAGCACTTTGAAGGTCTTCTAACTCAAACCATCTCATTTGACAGGAATGTGATTAACAGCATTTCAAAACAGCCCATTGACAACTCCCTAAGCAAAACACCAACACTTGAAGAAGTCAAGGAAGACATCAAAACCTTGAAAAACAACAAGGCCACTGGACTCAATGAAATACCAACAGAGGTCTACAAAATTGCAGGTAACCATCTTCATTACCAACTGCATCAACTTCTCATCAAGATCTGGATAAATGAAGATGTACCAGTAGACTTTAGAGACCCAGCAATTGTTAACATCTACAAAAGGAAAGGCGATCAATCCAAATGCGGAAACTATTGTGGAATTTCTCTTTTAGCAGCAGCAGGAAAGATCCTTACCCGCATCATGAACAACCAGCTTAAGCCTTTAGCCGTGAAGATCCTTCCGGAGACACAAGCCGGTTTTAGACCATCACGTGGAACAATTGATATGATCTTCACAATGCAACAACTACAAGAAAAATGTCATGAACAACTTCAGCCTTTGTACATGGCATTCATCAACCTCACCAAAGCCTTTGACTCAGTATCAAGGGAACTCCTATGGGATGTCCTATCCACCTATGGATGCTCTGAAAATTACATTCAAATCCTGAGACTCCTCCACGATGGCATGCTTGCCGCAGTCATCAGCAGCAACAGTAACTGTGAGCCTTTTCAAGTTGGATCAGGAGTAAAACAGGGATGCGTGATTGCCCCAACTTTGTTCACCGTCTTCATTGCGACAATCATCCACATCATCAAGGACGACCTACCCCCAAGAATCAAAATTGTCTACAGAACAGATGGCAGACTTTTCAATCTTACCCGTCTCATGTCCAAGAAAAAAGACACCCACGAGTTCCTGCATCGAGTTCCAATATGCAGATGACAACAGTGTTGAAGCTCTCTTAGAAAACCACCTACAACAGATTCTGACTACCTTCAACCGTGCACACACGAAACTTGTGTGTGCAATTCCAAGAAGACTCAGATCGTCTACCAACCATCACCAACTGAGACAAATTCAATAGAAGCATCAATTCAACTTGGCGAAACAACCTTGGAAAACATGGTCCACTTTCTGTATCTTGGAAGTTACCTCTCCTCCAATGCCGACCTTAATGACGAGATCCAACATCGTCTTAAATGCGCTGAAACAGATTTTGGATGTCTCCGAGCAAGTGTCTCTCATGATCGTGATATCTGAACAGACACGAAAATGTTAGTGTACAAAGCAGTGGTAATCCCAACACTCTCAAATGCATCAGGATCCTGGGCAACATACCGATGACATCTGAAGGCACTTGAAAAGTTCCATCAATGCTTTCTTCAAAACATCTTAAATATCATCTGGGAGGATAGAAGAACCAACGTAAACATGCTAAATGAAGCAAACACAACAAGCATTGAAGCCTACCTCATCAACAACCAACTAAGATGGAGCGGTCATGTTGTTCGAATGAAAGACGAACATCGGCCGAAACAAATCTTCTACTCCCTCCCAGCTTAAAGAAGGCAAATGTAAAAGAGGCGGACAACAGAAGAGATTCAAGGACATCTTAAAAACCAACATGAAAAAATGTAACATTGATATCAACAATTCGGAAACCAATGCGAAGAACAGGAAACTCTGGCAAGCCATTATCCGAGAAGGAACAGCAATTTTCGAAGTTAACAGGTGTGCAGAATTAGAAGAAAAGAAAAGAAGATGGAAAGACAGGCATCAACAACCAAAGCCCGATCTGCCATCTGGAACTATCTGTCCTGAATGCAGAAGAACTTTCAAAGCCAATATTGGACTCAAAAGCCACTTGAGAGCCCATAAATAGATCAACGGAATGAACATCAACATCCTCAACCTCGAGGGATAGCCACGATGATGATGGCCTATCCAAAAGTCTCTTAAAAGTCCCCATCGTAACCACCTCCACCACCGTTGCCGGCAGCCCATTCCACGCATTCACCACTCTCTGCGTAAAACACTTACCCCTGACATCTCCTCTGTACCTACTCACCAGCACCTTAAACCTGTGTCCTTTTGTGGCAACCATTTCAGCACTGGGAAAAAGTCTCTGACTATCCTCACGATCAATTCCTCTCATGATCTTATACACCTCTGTCAGGTAACTTCTCATCCTCCGTCGCTCCAAGGAGAAAAGGCCAAGTTCACTCAACCTATTCTCATAAGGCATTCTCCCCAATCCAAGCAACATCATTGTAAATCTCCTCTGCACCCTTTCGATGGTTTCAACATCCTTCCTTCAGTGAGGCGACTAGAACTGAACACAGTACTCCGAGTGGGATCTGACCAGGGTCCTTTATAGCTGCAACATTACCTCTCGGCTCCTAAGTTCAATTCCACGATTAATGAAGGCCAATCGTATGCCTTCTTAACCACAGAGTCAACCTGTGCAGCTGATTTGAGCATCTTATGGACTCAGACCCCAAGATCCCTCTGATCCTCCACACTGCCAAGAGTCTTACCATTAATACTATATTCTGCCATCGTATTTGACCTACCAAAATGAACCACTTCACACTTATCTGGGTTGAACTAAGTGTGGATGTTGTTACCTTATTCAAGAAAGGGAGTAGAGATATCCCAGGAAATTATAGGTCAGTGAGTCTTACTTCAGAGGTTGGTAAATTGATGGAGAAGATCATGAGAGACAGGAATTATGAACATTTGAAGAAGGCAAAGAGTGGTTGTAGACGGGTTATATTCTGCATAGAGGCCAGTGACCAATAGTGTGCCTCAGCGATCTGTTCTGGGACCTTTGTTCTTTGTGATTTTCATAAATGACCAGGATGAGGAGTTGGGTTAGTAAATTTGCTGATGACACAAAGGTTGGGTGTGTTGTGGGTAGTGTGGAGAGCTGTCAGAGTTTCCAACGGGACATTGATAGGATGCAAAACTGGGCTGA
The DNA here is from genome assembly GCF_030028105.1 of Mobula birostris. Taxonomy (NCBI): domain Eukaryota; kingdom Metazoa; phylum Chordata; class Chondrichthyes; order Myliobatiformes; family Myliobatidae; genus Mobula; species Mobula birostris. The sequence continues at coordinate 75,168,697 of NC_092384.1, read as the reverse complement.
GAAATGTCAGATAGAGTTCAACCCAGATAAGTGCGAGGTGGTTCATTTTAGTAGGTCAAATATGACGGCAGAATATAGTGTTAATGGTAAGACTCTTGGCAGTGTGAAGGATCAGAGGGACCTTGGGGTCCAAGTCCATAGGACACTCAAAGCTGTTACGCAGATTGACTCTGTGGTTAAGAAGGTATACGGTGTATTGGCCTTCATCAATCGTGGGATTGAGTTTAAGAGCCAAGAGGTAACGTTGCACCCTGGTCAGACTTCACCTGGAGTACTGTGCTCAATTCTGGTCACGTCACTATAGGAAGGACATAGAAACCATAGAAAAGGTGCAGAGGAGATTTACAAGGAGGTTGCCTGGATTGGGGAGCATGCCTTATGAGAATAGGTTGAGTGAACTCGGCCTTTTCTCCTTGGAGCAACGGAGGATGAGAGGTGACTTGATAGAGGTATACAAGATAATGAGAGGCATTGATTGTGTGGATAGTCAGAGGCTTTTCTCCAGGGCTGAATTGGCTGGAATGAGAGGGCATAGTTTTAAGGTGCTTGGAAGTAGGTACAGAGGAGATGTCAGGGGTAGTTTTTTTACACAGAGAGTGGTGAGTGTGTGGAATGGGTGGAATGGGATGCCAGCGGTGGTTGTGGAGGTGGAAATGATAGGGTATTTTAAGAGACTCCTGGATGGCTACATGGAGCTTAGAGAAATAGAGGGCTATGGGTAAAGCCTAGGTATTTCTAAGGTAGGGATATGTTCGGCACAGCTTTGTGGCTGAAGGGCCTGTATTGTGCTGTATGTTTTCTGTGTTTCTATGTTTCCCACTACCTATTAAATGCTTCCAATGGCGTGTGCTTCAAATAGCCTCTGACAACCAAGTCCAGCTCCTTGCCTTTCCCTCTGGCTTGGCTACTACATCTTGCAGAACCATTTCTTCTGACAGGAGAAGGGGAAAAAAGGCAGGTTACTGGCATCTTAAAACTAGTTGCTTCGGGAAGATGGGCCTCACCAGCCGTGGTTGGCAGCTCATCTAGGAGAAGGAAAACTCTGATCTCAAACCTCTGCTGCCTTGCTTCGGGAGTAAACCCCGATGGAAGAATCTGGAGCTGGAGTCCCTAAGGCAATCCTAAATTTTCAATGCTGACTAGCAGCTCCGACGATGCTGCAGGTACCAAACGGTATCAGTCTCTGCCATTTTTTTGAGCTCATCAAATGAGTGGAGAGGGTGAGCTTGCTAGATGGACAACAGCTTGCTCTCCATATTGTACTGCCCAGGTTTGTGTATCTAGACAGCTAGGATGCAACATCCATGGTCGACTCTGACCAGCAGAAGCCTCAGCTCATCTCATGTATACATTATACAATCTTGAGTTTCGTCTTCTTACAGGCAGCCACAAAACAAAGAAACCTGAAAGAACTCATTTACAAAATGACCGTCAAGCACCCAAGGCACAGAGAGAGAGAGAAAAATACCACACAAGCAAGAAAAGAAAGCAAATAGCATTCAGAACTGGTGTTTTGCAAAAGAGATGAAGCCAGACATCACTGCAGCTGAAGCAAGCAACAAACACAGCTCACTGCAAAGCCGAATAAACATTGTGAGACCACATACGTGAAACGAGGCATCACAGTAGCCAACACTTCAGGTCAAAGTAGAGCTGAGTGAACATCAAGCAGAGCTGGCCAGAGTTGGCACTTGCCGTGTCTCCGATCCTGACGAAAGGTCAGCACAACGTCATGCACCAAATGGCCTATACTGTTCTGTGTTCTGTGTCCCATAATGGGTAATCGATATGAAGGGAAGTGGAAGAAGTTTTTACTTTAGTCCAGGCAGTGGTTGCGATCAGAAATTGACTGCCTGTAACACCGATGTATATGAAATCAATCCATGCTTTCAATAAGGAATTGCAGATAGAGACAGGGGAAAATAATTTGCAAAGCTGTTGGGAATGATCAACAGGATGAATCTGACTTGACTGTCCCGGCGAGGATTTGACTCCCACTATACCATATCGATTCTATGATTAGACTCTGTGACTGAGGCCTCTGAGCTGAAGACTGACTTGAAGTCATATGTTTTAAGTAGGCACACTTACTGAATTGAATTCTAAGTGCACCATTCAAATCTGGAGTCAGCTTAAGGCCAGAAACTGGGCTTGAGGAGGAGATAGAAAAAGGATCAGCCATGGTTGAATGGCAGAGCAGATTTGATGGGCCAGATAGGCTAATTCTGCTCCTATGTCACATGGTCTTATCGTTACAAATCTAAAATCGCGACAACATCAAAGACCCGCTCTGGGCATTCTCTCCTCACTTCTCTTCCACTGGGCAGGAATGCAAAGCTCTGAAAGAATGTATCACCAGGTTCAAGGACAGCTCCTATCTCACTGTTATTATTGAATAGTTTCCTGCGTAGACCTGAGGAGAGCTAAGGTACCAGTGACCCCTGTTTCCATCCAGTGGGTCAGTGTGGACATGGTGGAGGATTACAAATACCTGGGGATATGAATTGACAATAAACTGGACTGGTCAAAGAACACTGAGACTGTCTACAAGAAGGGTCAGAGCCGTCTCTATTTCCTGAGGAGATTGAGGTCCCTTAACATCTGCCGGACGATGTTGAGGATGTTCTACGAGTCTGTGGTGGCCAGTGCGATCATGTTTGCTGCTGTGTGCTGGGGCAGCAGGCTGAGGGTAGCAGACACCAATAGAATCAACAAACTCATTCGTAGGGCCAGTGATGTTGTGAGGATGGAACTGGACTCTCTCACGGTGGTGTCTGAAAAGAGGATGCTGTCCAAGTTGCATGCCATCTTGGACAATGTCTCCCATCCACTACATAATGGACTGGCTGGGTACAGGAGTACATTCAGCCAGAGACTCATTCCACCGAGCGTCATAGGAAGTCATTCCTGCCTGTGGCCATCAAACTTTACAAGTCCTCCCTTGGAGGGTCAGACACCCTGAGCCAATAGGCTGGTCCTGGACTTATTTCCTGGCATAATTTACATATTACTATTTAACTATTTATGGTTTTATTACTATTTAATTATTTATGGTGCAACTGTAACGAAAACCAATTTCCCCCAGAATCAATCAAGTATGACTATGACTATGACTAGTACAATAAGATGGATTCTTGACATCACAATCTACCTCATTATGACTTTTCACCTGATTATCTACAATCACTGCACCTTTCCTGTAACTACAACACTTTATTCTGCATTCCATTATTGTTTTCCCTTATATTGCCTCAGTGGTCTGTGGACCATTTTAGATAGGGCTCCTCTCGCATGGAGGTTGGAGATCTTTTGGAGAACAGCTTCTGCAACCTCAACTCCCTCAATGATCATGAAAACGTAATGTTCAAGTTCAAGTTTAATTGTCGTTCAACCACATACGAATATACGGCTAAACGAACCAGCCGTACTATGGGACCAAAGTTCAAAACATGGTACCAACAGTCACATACAGCACAAGGCACATATCGCACATATAAGATAGCAGTAAAATACAGTCACACAAAAAAAAATTCCCAGATGATGGTGGACTCTATTGGTCATTGACACAAATAATACATTTCACTGTATATTTTGATGTTTCAGTGTACTTGTGACAGGGTATAGCTTTAATGTAAGAAGGGTATTGGTATTGTTTTATTAATGTCACATGCACCATGATATAAATAAAGTTAAAAGAGTACAGGGAAAATTTGCAAACACAAGACCTGAGCTACGAGGAAAATTTGAATAAGTTAGAACTTTATTCCTTGGAAAGTAGAAGATTGAGGGGAGATTTAACAGAGGTACACATACTATGAGGGTTATAGATAAAGTAAAATGCAAGCAGGCTTTTTCCATTGAGGTTTGGTGGGACTGTAACCAGAAACCATGGGTTAAGAGTGAAAGGTGTAATGTTTAAGGGGAACATGAGGGGAAACTTCTTCCCTCCAACTGCCGTAAAACAAGATACAGAAACTTCTTCCCTCAGAGTTTGTAACAAGATGCCAATGCAAGTGGCACATTTCAACTTCTAAGGGAAATTTGGATAGGTACATGAATGGAAGGAGTATGGAGGGCTATGGCCCGGTGCAGGTCGATGGGACTAAGCAGTTTAAATGGTTTGGCATAGATTAGATGGGCTAAAGGGTCTGTTTTTGTGCTGTATTTTTCTATGACTCAAAGATACAGTGAAAACCCTGTCTTGCATACTGTTTAAACTGATCAAATCATTACACTGTGCATTGAGCTAGAATAAAACAAAACAATAGCAATACAGAATAAAGTGTAACAACTACCAAATAAATGTAGTCCAGGTAAATGATCCAAGATCATAACAACGTAGATTGTGAGGCCAAAGTTCTATCTTATTGTACATTCTAAAGTAGGTTAGAAGCTGTCTTGAGCTTGATGGTACTTGTTTTCAGGCTTTTATATTTTCTGCCTGTTGGGAGAGGGGAGAAGAGAGAATGTGTGAGGTGGGTGGGGTCTTTAATATGCTGGTTGCTTTTCTAATACATCGAGCAATAAAGACAGTGTTCATACAGAGGAGTCTAGTTTCTGTGATGTGCTGAGCTGTGTCCACAAATCTCTATAGATTATTGCAGTCACATACAGAGCAGTTGCCATACTAAGCTGTTATGCATCCAGTCAGAAGGAGGAAGTTTAAAGGAGATTTACTGGCAATTTTTTTTTTACACACAGAGGGTGGTAGTTGCCTAGAACGCACTGCCAGGGGAAACGGTGAAAGCAGATACAATATAAATACCTTTAAACAGACACTTGAACAGGCAGGATGGAAAACATGGACATTGTGCAGTCAAATGGAATTAGATTGGATCTTGTAGCACAGTTAGAGATTGGCAGGAATGATGCTGTGAGCATCTCCGAGCTGTGGTTGAAAGAAAATCATAGTTTGGAGGTTAACATCCATGGATACGCATTGTATCAAAAGGACAGGCAGGAAGACAGAGGAGATGGTGTGGCTGTGATGGTAAAATATAAAATCAAATCCTTAGAAAGAGGTGACAAAGGGTAAGTAGGTTGAGAATCCTTGTGGGTAGAGTTAAGAAACTATTAAGGTAAAAAGAGTATGTGAGTAATATGCAGGTTCCAAACAGTAGCCAGAAGGTTACAAATTACTATGGGAGAAAGCAAAGGCATGTAAAATGGGCAACGTTGCAATAATCGGGGGGCATTTCAACATGTAAGTAGACTGGGAAAATTCGGCTGGTGTTTTGTAGAAATCCCGCGAGATTTTTTTTTAGAGCAGTTTGTGGTTGAGACACTTGGAGAATAACATTTCTTGATTGTGTGTTATGTAATGACGCAGATTTGTTAAGGAAGCTTAAGGTATAAGAACCCTTATGAAGCAGTGATGATAATATGATAGAATTCACCCCGCAATTTTCACCCTTCACCTCATACCCTTTGATGCCCTGGCTAATCAAGAACCTATCTCTCTCTGCCTTAAATGCACCCAATGACTTGGCCTCCACAGCCACTCATGGCACAAATTCCACAGATTTACCACCCTCTGACTAAAGTAATTTCTCCATATCTCTGTTCGAAATGGACGTCCTTCAATCCTGAAGTCATGCCCTCTTGTCTTGGACTCCCCTACCATAGGAAATAACTTTGCCATATCTAATCTGTTCAGGCCTTTTAACATTTAGAATGTTTCTATGAGACCCCCCCCCCCATTCCCCTGAACTCCAGGGAATACAGCCCAAGGGATGCCAGACTTTCCTCATACGGTAACCCTTTCATTCCTGGAATCATTCTCTTGAATCTTCTCTAAACCCTCTCTGTGTCAGTAAATCCTTTCTAAAATAAGGAGCCCAAAACTGCACACAATACTCTAAGTGTGGTCTCACGAGTGCCTTAAAGAGCCTCAAAATCACACCTCTGCTCTTATACTCTATACCTCTAGAAATGAATGCCAACATTGCATTCACATTCTTCACCACTGACTCAGCTGGGAGGTTAACCTTTGGGGTATGCTGCACAAGGACTCCCAAGTTCCTTTGCATTTCTACATTTCAAATTCTCTCCCCATCTAAATAATAGTCTGCCCGTTTATTTCTTCCACCAAAGTGCATGACCATACACTTTCCAATATTTTATTTCATTTGCCACTTCTTAGCCCATTCCCCTAAATTATCTAAGTCTCTCTGCAGGCTCTCTGTTTCCTCAACACTACCCCCTCCTCCACCTATCTTTGTATCTTCAGCAAATTTAGCCACAAATCCATTAATCCCATAGTGCAATTCATTGACATACATCGTAAAACGTAGTGGTCCCAACACTGACCCCTGTGGAACACCACTGGTTACTGGCCGCCAGCCAGAATAGGATCCGTCTACCAATCAGCCAATGCTCCACCCACGCTAGTAACTCCCCTGTAATTCCATGGGCTCTTGTCTTGCTTAGTAGCCTTATGTGCAGCACCTTGTCAAAGGCCTTCTGAAAGTCCAAGTACACCACATTTACTGCATCTCCTTTGTCTACCCTGCTTGTAATTTCCTCAAAGAATTCCTTTCAGAAAACCATGCTGGCTTTGGCCTACCTTGTCACGTGCCTCCAGGTACTCCGTAATCTCATCCCTAACTATTGATTCCAACAACTTCCCAACCACTGATGTCAGGCTAACAGGTCTATAGTTTCTTTTCTGCTGCCTCCCACCCTACTTAAATAGTGGAGTAACATTTGCAATTTTTCAGTCGTCCGGTACAATGCCAGAATCTATTGATTCTCGAAAGATAATTGTTAATGCCTCCACAATCTCTCCAGCTATTTCCTTCAGAACCTAAGAGTGTGTTCCATCAATTCAGGAGATTTTTCCACCTTCAGTCCATTAAGCTTCCTGAGTACCTTCTCAGTCGTAATTTTCACTGCACATATTTCAATTCCCTGACACTCTTGAATGCCTGGTATACTGCAGACAACTTCCACTGTGAAGACTGATGCAAAATACGCATTCAGTTCCTCTGTCATCTCTATATCTCTCATTACAATATCTCCAGCATCATTTTCTATTGGTCCTATATCTACCCTCAAATCTCTTTTACCTGTTATATACTTTAAAAAGCTTTTAGTATCTTCTTTGATATTAGTTGCCAGCTTCCTTTCATAATTCATGTTTTCCTTCCTAATGACCTCCTTAGTTTCCATCTGCAAGTTTTTAAAAGCTTCCTAATCTTCTATATTCCCACTTGCTTTGGATTCCTTGTATGCCCTCTCTTTTGATTTCACTTTGGCTCTCACTTTACTTGTCAGCCACAGTAGTGTCCTTATTCCATTAAAAATGTCTTCTTATTTGGAATATATCTGTCCTGCACTTCCCTCATTTTTCACAGAAACTCCAGCCATTGCTGCTCTGCTGTCCTTCCTGCTCATGTCCCTTTCCAGTCAACCTTGGTCAGTTCCCCTCTCATGCCATTGTAATTTCCTTTACTCCACTGGAATACCGACACATTGGAATTTAGTTTCTCCTTCTGAAATTTCAAAGTGAACTCAATCATATTGTGATCACTGTTCCCTAAGGGTTCCTTAATCTTCAACTCTCTTATCACCTCCGGATCATTGCACAACACCCAATCCAGCACAGCTGATCCCCTCGTGAGCTCAACAACAAGCTGTTCTAAAAAGCCATCCATTAGACATTCTACAGATTCTCTCTTCTGAGGTCCAGTACTGACCTGGTTTTCCCAATCCACTTTCATGTTAAAATCCCCAACGATTATCATGGCATTGCCCTTCTGACACGCCTTTTCTATCTCCTGTTGTAATTTGTAATCCACATCCAATGCAATTCAAGAGAACTGGAATACAAAAACAAGAATGTAATCCTGAGACTTTATTGGTCAGACTTCACAAGTAGAATTATGAGCAGATTTGGGCCGTTTATCTAAGAAAGGATATGTTGCATTGGAGAGGTTGCAGAATGGGTTCAAGAGAATGAACCGAGGGATGAAAGGGTTAGCATAAAATGAGTGTTTGATGGTTGGGGGCCTGAACTCACTGGTGTTTGAAAGGATGAAGGGGAATTTCATTGAAACCATTTGAATATTAAAAGGTCTGAAAAGAGTGCATGTGAAGAGGATGTTTCCTATAGTGGGTGAGTCAAAGACAAGAGGGTAAAACCTAAGAATAGAAGGACATCTATTTAGAACAGGGATGAGGGAATATTTCTTCAGCCAGAGGACATGGATCTATGGAAATATTTTTGCCACTGATGGCTGTGCAGGCCAAATCATTGGATATATTTAAGGTGGACGTTGACATATTTTTGATTAGTCAGGGTGTCAAAGGTTACGGGGAGGAGGCAGGAGAACGGGGTTGAGAGGGATAATAAATCAGCCATGATGAAGTAGCGGAGCAGACTTGATGGGCCAAGTGGCCTAATTCTGCTCCTATGTCTTATGGTCTAGTTCAGATTGACATGACAGTTGGTGTAGACAATTTGGTTCACCAGGTCTGTTCCCACATTGTACTATTTGCTGTTCAGTCCCTGTAGCTAGTTATTGGATCATAAGTTCATTAATGAGGGATTACTGTGTCCAGGTTAACATTTGTTATTACTGCATTCAGAACATCTATCATTTATTTTGAAGAACATTTCAGAAATGGAAATTTTCTCCTTCGTTTTGTCAAAATTTGTTCCTTGTGCATTGTTTCTCATTGTGAACTGATTTTTGTCAGAATGGATTTGAATTTTCTATTTATGTGTTAATTTTATTCAGAGAAGGCAGCATCTATCATTGAGGAACATCACCATCCAAGACAGTCCAGATTTATTTGTTGATTTATTTACAATACCTAAGAACATATGAAATAGGAGCAGGAATATGCCATCTGGTCCATTAAGCCTAATAAGATCATGGCTGATCTGGCCATGGACTCATCTCCACCTACCTGCTTTTTCCCCTTAACACTTAATTCCCCAACTATGCAAAAATCTATCCAACCTTGTCTTAAGTATATTAATTGAGGTCGTCTCCACTGCTTCCTTGGGCAGAGAACTTCACAGGTTCACCACCCTTTGGAAAAGGCAGTTCCTCCTCATCTTCATCCTAAATCTACTTCCCTGAATCTTGAGGCTATGTCCTCTAGTTCTAGTCTCACCTACCAGTGGAAACAACTTTCCTGTCTCTATCTTATCTATCCCTTTCATAATTTTATATGTTTCTATAAGATCTCCTCTCATCCTTCTGAATTCCAATGAGTACAGGTGACTCAATCTCTCCTCATAGTCAAACCCCCTCATCTCTGGAATCAACTCCCACTGCACCGGCTTGAAAGCCAGAATATCCTTCCTCAAGTAAGGAGACCAGAACTGCATGCAGTACTCCAGGTGCAGCCTCATCAGTACTGAGTACAGTTGCAGCATAACCTCCCTGCTCTTAAATTCAGTCACTCCAGCATTGAAGGCCAACATTGCATTTGCCTTCTTGGTAGGCTGCTGCATCTGAAAACCAACCTTTGTGCTTCATACACAAGCACTCCCAAGTCCCTCTGCATAGCAGCATGTTGAAATTTTTTACCATTCAAATAATAATCTGCTCTTCCATTCTTTCTTTCCAAGTGGATGACCTTGCATTTACCAAACTTGTATTCCATCTGCCAGACCCTTGCCCACTCACTTAACTTATCTATATCTCTCTGAAGATTCTCCGTATCTTCTGCATAATTTGCTTTTCCACTCAATTTAGTATCATCAGCAAACTTACATGCACTACACTAGGTCCTCTCATCCAGATCGATAATGTATATTTTGAACAGTTGCAGGCCCAGCACCAACCCCTGCGGCAATCCACTCACCATTGATTGCCAACCAGAATAACACCTATGTATCCCAACTCTCTGCTATCTATTGGTTAACCAATCCTCTATCCATGTTAATACATCACTCCCAACTCTATGCATCCTTATCTTATGGATAAGTCTTTTATGCAGCATCTTATCAAATGCCTTCTGGAGATCCAAGTAAATAATGTCCATCTATTCCCCTCTATAAACTGTGCTCATTGTATCCTCAAAGAACTCCTCTAATTTTGTCAAACAGGACCTGCCTTTGCTGAATCCATGCTGTGTCTGCCAGATGAATCCATTTCTTTTCAGATGCCTTGCTATTTCCTTTTTAATGATAGTTTCAAGCAAACAGTATAGAACAAGGCCTTCCAACCTAATTAACTGGACAATCTTCAATGACAAATTAATCTACTAACCAGTCTGTGTTTGGACTCTGTGAGGAAATCGGTGCGCACGGATGAAACCAACACGGTAACAGTGAGAAAAGCAAACTCCTTACTGACAGCACTAGAATTGAATCCAAACTCCAATGCCCAGAGCTGTTAACGCATTGTGCTAGACACTGTTACTATGGTTCCTATTCCTTAAAGAAATGAAAAACTATAAACTTGAACTTGAAAACTGGTGGCTATTATGTACAATGCAAAACTACTGTGAAGGAAATTCTGATTGATTTCAGGATATAGATGGTCTAAGCAAGCATTCATGTCACATGCCAGCAATTGATTTTCACAGTGAGATAACATAGAATGAACACTTTGAACTTTATCCTATTCTCCTTCAAATTAAAGCCTTTGAGTCCACATCAGTAGCAAGTTCCCTATCATATGTTACAATACCACAGGGCAGCCCAGAGCATTACTTTGTGTAAATTCAAAGGCTATATGCTCATTCACAAGGAAGTAAAGACTAATTAAGAAACAATTTTGAAAATCTGGGAAAATAACTTTGCACATCAGTGCCATCACACATGTGGAAAGAGCACTATGCAGGCTGAGGAATGTGGAGAATTTGAGCTTCGTTTAGGGACTCAGCAGAATTAAACATTCATCTCCAGGACAATTAGTGTGAGGAATGTCAATGAGAAAAATCAATTGTCCAACAAAAGAAATTTTTAAAATGTTTATGTCCTTATTATTGTCTATTGGTATTGCTGCTTACTAGCAATATGAACATTTGAGGTGGGACCATACTTCAGTTTATTTAATTAGAGATCAACAATTAGAGTAATGAGCAATTTATGGGGATCAGCTGAGTGCAGAGAAACATAGAAAATCTGCAGCACAATACAGGCCCTTCGGCCCACAAAGCTATGCCGAACATGTCCTCACCTGAGAAACTACCTAGATTGTCCAGTTAATTAGGCTGGAGTGGCCTGTTCTATCATTAAAGAAGAAATAGTGAGGCATCTGGCAGACATAGCATTGATTCAGCGAAGCACAGCGTCCACACCAAGATAAAGCTGTACTAGCGCTGTGCTCTGTCCACACTCTTGTACAGGTCAGCATGCTGGCGCGTGACAGAGTTAACCTTAACCATGCTACCGTAATTCCACACCAGGAGCCTCCGGAAGATCCTCTGTGTTTCCTGCCCAAGAAAGATCACCAGCCACACCCTACTCCTTCACTGTCATCAAGAGGACATGATCACTATTATCATGAGATAGATTGGGCATGCGATGAGAAGAGAGGCCAATTCCATCATCAAGACAACACTTCATTGGACCCCTGAAGGGTGGAAGAAACACGGGAAACCGAGGACAACTTGGCACCATACCGCAGACGCAGAAACGAGTATCCTTAAACACACCTGAGCACAATAGATAAGATGGGCAAAGACAGACAGTGATGGAGGACCTTCATTGCTGCCCTAAACAGCAGCAGCATATTGGGCAGTAAGTAAATAATCAGCGTCATAGAGCCATATAGCACAGAAATAGGTCCTTCAGTCTAACTGGTTCATGCTGACCAAGGTTCCCATCTGAGCGGATCCCATTTGCCTGTGTTTGGACGACATCTCTCTGAAAGTTTTCGATCCGTATGCCTGTCCAATAACTTTTAAATGTTTTTAATGTACCTGACTTAATCATTGTAAACTGTTGCACTAACTCCTATGTTATCGATGATGGTACCACGCATGACATGGTTTGTGACCATCAAGCACTTAGTAGTCCGAAGGGCCTGTTTCCATGCTGTATCTATATCTCAGAGCCGATGGATACAGGTACTGCACAGCTGTCACCTGGTTAATACCATGAAGGATCTCACTCGCCTTGCTCATGGACTGTTGGTCACATTCCCATCTGGGAGGAGGATACAGAGCATCCATACTAGAACAACCAGACTCAAAAACATTTACATTCACCAAGCGGTCAGGCTTATCAACACCTCCACTTAGTCATCCACCCCATGACACTCAGCCCGATCATCATTCCTGATGACCATTAGACGCAGGAGCAGATTTGTCCCATCAAGTTTGATTTGCCATTCCTTCCAGACTGATTTATTATTCTTCTCAACCTCCATCCTCTTGCTTTCTCCCCGTAAACTTTGGTGTCCTGACTAATCAAGAATCTATCAACCTCTGCTTGAAATATAACCAATGAGTTAACCTCCGTAGCTGTTTGTGGTCAGGAATTCTATAGGTTCATCAACGTCTGGCTCAGGATTCATCATTCTCTGACTTCTTGTGAGACTCACCTTATGTACAGATACTCCTGTACCTAGGATCACTTTATGTGCATGCAATCAGTCAATGTATTAAAGCTAATCTTATGTAGTTACAGTATAATTATTATTTCTATTGTATTGTTCTTTATGCTTGTCTTTGTTTTTTTTAACTGTATCGGATGCAGAATAACAATTATTTTATTCACCTTTGCACTTGGATACTGAAGAATAGCAACCAACCTTGAATCTTGGTTGCGTTTTAGAGGTGTTGCACCTTGCAGTGATATCTCAAAAAAGTGGCCACCATCACCCAGTTTCTCATTGCTGCCATCACGAAGGAGGGAGACACTCAATGATATGAAATGCCTATAAAGAAGTATTCACCCCACTTGGAAGTTTTCAAGTTTTTTTGTTTTACAACATTGAATCACATTGGATTTAATTTTGGCATTTTTAGACATTGATCAGCAGAAAAGGCTCCTTTATGTCAAAGTGAAAACAGATCTCAACAGAGTGATCTCAATTAATTTACAAATATAAAATCCAAAATAATTGATTGCATAAGTATTTACCCCCTTTCATATGGCAGAGCACATCACTGGTGCAGCCAATTAGTCTTAGAAGTCACATAATTAGTTAAATAGAGATCACTTGTATGCAGTTAAGGTGTTTCAATTGATTGTGGTAAAAATACACCTGGATCTGCAAGGTTCAACTGCTGGTGAGTCAGAATGCTGGCCAAAACTACACCATGAAGACAAAAGAATACTATAAGCAACTTTGGGAAAAGGTTATTGAAAAGCACAAGTCAGGAGATGGATGCAAGAAAACTTCCAAGTCACTGAATATCCCTTGGAATACAATTAGGTCTATCAGACCATAAGATATTGGATCAGATTTAGGTCATTTGGCCCATTAAGCCTGCTCTGCCATTTCATCATTGCTGATCCAATTTTCCTCTTGCCCCAGTCTCCTGCCTTCTTTCCCTATCCCTTCATGCCTTGACCAATCAAGAAACTATCAACCTCTGTCTTAAATATACATAGAGACTTGACCTCCACAGCTACATCTGGCGAAGAATTCTACAGATTTACCACCCACTAGCTAAATAAATTTCTCCTCATCTCCATTCTAAAAGGACATCCCTCCTTCCTGACACTGTGTCCTCTGGTCTTAGGCTATCCCACCATAGGAAATATCCTCTCCACATCGATGCTATTAAGGCCTTTCACCATTTGATAGATGTCAATGAGGTCACCCCTTATTCTTCTGAATTCGAGTGAAAACAGGCCCAGAGCCATCAGATGCTCTTCATATGACAAGGCATTCAATCCTAGAATCATTTTTGTGAACCTCCTTTGAACCCTCTCAGGCTTCAGCACATCCTTTCTAAGATTAGGTACCCAAACCTGCTCACAATATTTCAAGTGAAGCCTCACCAGTGCTTTATTAAAGTTTCAACTTTACATGCTTGCTTTTATATTCTCATCCTCTTGAAATGAATACTAACATTGCATTTACCTTCCTCACCACAGACACAACTTGTAAATTAAACTTCAGGGAATCCAGCCTAAGGACTCCCAAGTCCCTTTGCACCTCTGTTTTTTTGTATTTTCTCTCCATTTAGAAATAGTCAAGCCATTCATTTCTTCCACCAAAGTGCATGACCATACATCTACCAACACTATATTCCATCTGCCATTTCTTTGCCCATTCTTTTAATCTGTCTAAGTCCTTCTGTAGCCTCTCTACTTTCTCAAACCCACCTGCCCCTTGACCTATCTTCATACCTCTGCAAACTTTGCAACAAAGCAATTAATCCCGTCATCCAAATCATTGACATATAATGTAAAAAGAATCGGTCCCAACACAGACCCCCATGGAACGTCACTGGCAGCCAGTCAGAAAAAGCTCCCTTTATTCCCACTCTTTGCCTTCTGCCAATCAGCCACTGTTTTACCCATGCTAGAGTCTTTCCTGCAATACCATGGGCTCATAGCAAGTTAAGCAGCCACATGTGTGCCACCTTGTCAAAAGCCTTCTGAAAATCCAAGGTACACAGCACCAACCAATCCTCCTTTGTCTATACTGCTTGTTACTTCTTCAAAGAATTCCAACAGATGAGTCAGACAAGGTTTCCCTTGAGGAAACTATACCGACGATGGCCTATTTTATAATGTGCCTCGAAATACCCCGAGTCTTCATCCTTACTAATCGAGTCCAATATCTTCCCAAGTACTAAAGTCAAACTAACTGGCCTATAGTCTCCTTTCTTCTGTCTCTCTCCCTTCTTGAACAGTGGTGTGAGATTTACAATTTTCCTGTCTTCTGGAGCCATTCCAGCATCTGTTGATTCATAAAAGAACATTATTAAAGCCTCCACTGTCTCTTCTGCCACCTCTTTCAGAACTCTGGGTGTACACTATCTGATCCAGGTGACTTATCTATCTTCAGATCTTTCACTTTCCCAAGAACCTTCTCTGTAGCAGTGGTAACTTCACACACCCCTAACACTTCCATCATACTGCCAGAGTCTTCCATAGTGAAGACTGATGCAAAATACATATTTGGTTAATCTGCTATTTTGTTGTCCCCCATCATCCAAGACATGAAAAGAATATGGCACAGTTGTAAATCAGCCTAGATTCGGCCATCCTCAAAAAACGAGTGATCGTGCAAGAAGGGGACTATTGAGGGAGGCTACCTAGAGACTAATGAAAAATCTGGAGAAGTTACAAGCTTCAGTGGCTGAGGTGAGAGAGGCTGTGCACACAACAACTGTTGCCTGGGTACTTCACTTCACCAGTTGCAGTGAGAAAGACACTGTTGAAAAAAAAACTCACATGAATTCTTAGCAAGAGTTTGCCAGAAGTCATGTGAGAGACTCTGAAGTCAGCTGGAAGAAGGTTCTATAGTCTGATGAAACCAAAATTCAGCTTTTAGGCTATCAGACTAAATACTATGTTTGGTGTAAGCCAAGCACCGCACATCAGCAATAACACACCATCCCTACCGTGAAGCATGGTGGTGGCTGCATCATGCTGTGGGGATGCTCCACTGCAGCAGGACCTGGAAGGCTTGTGAAGAAAGAGGGTAAAATGAATGCAGTAAAATACAGGGAAATCCTGGTAGATACAATCTGCAAAAGAACTGAGACTTTGGAGAAAATTTGTTTTCCAGCTAGACAATGACCTCAAGCAAAACTACACAGTAACAGCTTAACACAACAAAGTGTATGGCCTGGAGAGACCAAGGCAGAATATAGACTTCAGTCCAACTGAGAATTTGTGGCTGGATTTGAAAAGGGCTATTCATTCACGATCCCCATGTAATCTAATAGAGCTTGAGCACTTTTGTAAAGAAGCATGGGGAAAAATTAGCGTCCAGATGTCCAGATAGAGACCTATCCTCACAGACTCACGGCCGTAATTGCTGCCAAAGGTACATCTACTAAATACTGACTTAAAGGGTGTGAGTAATTATGCTATCAATTATTTTGTGTTTAACAATTATAATATAGACAAACCTGTTTTCACTTTGACAGGAAAGAGTCACTTTTTTATCAGTGTCAAAAAAAACACATTTTTTGACATAGGCCGGTGATATTAAACCGGATTCAGATTCTGATTGCAGCATGCATTTGGTACGTCTCAGCATGCTATGCAGTGCAAATCTATCTCATTTCTATAACCTCTGGGTGGAAACACAGAGTCTGCAGGATGTCACAAAGCTGAAAGTGCAGCCAGCTTATAAATAACACTTCATTCATCTTTTCTCTGGAGGTGGGCTGTCAAGGGCAATGTCTGCTGCCCATCCTAATTTGTCCTTGGGAAAATGGTTCAAAGTTCAAAGTATTGCCTTTTATTATCAAATTATGAACCATATACAACCTTGAAATTCCTCCCAGGAACCCATTGGTAAATATCTAAATACAATAGAACCCATGAAAATCATATATAGCAAAGATCGACAAACAACCAATGTGTAAAAGAGGACAAATTGTGGAACTAATCAGTAAAAGTAAATTAATAATACTGAGAATATGAGCTGCAGAGTCCCTGAAAGTGAGTCTACAGGTTGTGGAGTCAGTTGAGTTCAGTGCTGAGGCGTTAGTGAAGCCATCCACACTGATTCAGGGTTGGTGCCAAGCTGCCTATTGAACTGCTGTTGCGAAGGGATTCAAAAAAAAAGGCTGTTCAGCCCGTCATATCTATGCTGTCAATCAAACACTCATCTATTATTAAATAACACTTCAATGATGAAGCATTGGCCTTCATCAATCGTGGGATTGAGTTTAAGAGCTGAGAGGCAATGTTGCAGCTATATAGGACACTGGTCAGACCCCACCTGAAGTACTGTGCTCAGTTCTGGTCGCCTCACTACAGGAAGGATATGGAAACTATAGAAAGGGTGCACAGGAGATTTACCCGGATGTTGCTTGGATTGGGGAGTATGCTGGGATGAGAATAGGATGAGTGAAATCGGCCATTTCTCCTTGGAGCGGTGGAGGATGAAAGGAGACCTGATAGAGGTGTGCAAGATGATGAGAGGCATTGATTGTGTGGATATTCAGAGGCTTTTTCCCAGGGCTGAAATGGCTATCACAAGAGGGCACAGTTTTAAGGTGCTTGGAAGTAGGTACAGAGGAGATGTCAAGGTAAGTTTTTTTATACAGAGAGTGGTGAGTGCATGGAATGGGCTGCTGGTGACGGTGGTGGAGGTGGAAACAATCGGGTCTTTTAAGAGACTCCTGGATAGGTACATGGAACTTAGTAAAATAGAAGGCTATGGGTAACCCTAGGTAATTTTTAAGGTAAGTACAAGTTCGGCACAGCATTGTGGGCTGAAGGGCCTGTATTGCACTGTAGGTTTTCTACATTTCTATGTAACACAAATGATGGATGAACTTGGCGGGTCAGGCAGCATCTATCGAAATGAATAAACAGTCAACATTTCAGGTCAAGACCCTTCTTCAAGACTGAAAAGGAAAGGTGAAGACAACAGAATAAAAAGGTTGCGGGGGGAGGGAGGAGATGGAGGATAGCTAGAAGTTGATAGATAAACCATATGGGTAGGAAAGGTGAAGGCCTGGAGTGGAAGGAATCAGATAGGAGAACAGAGAGATGAGAGTGGACTATAGGAGAAAGGGAAGGAGGAGGGGACCGGGAGGGGGTGGGGAAGGTGGTGACAAGCAGGTGAGATGAGGTCAAAGGGAGAACATGCAACTCTGCACAGACAACAACAATACAGAGCAGCCATCAAGCAGGAGGTACAGAAACCTGACGTTCTGCACTATCGGGTTCAAGAGCAGCTACTTCCCATCAATCATTCCATTCTTGAATCAAAAGGAAAATATATCCCCAAATATTGTAGTTTAACAAATTTTGCACTAAAATTGATATTTTTTGTTCTAATTGAGTATAATTTAAACTCAGTCGCCACTTCTTTGGCCACTTTTTGACCACGTCTGCATTCTTTTATGCATTGAGCTGCTGAGCATAATTGGCTTTGCATTAATGTGCAGACGTACCTAATAAAATGACCACTGAGTGAATGTTTAATTTATGTTTTCATTGTGAATGTTGCTTATCTGATGCTCTGTGCCTGTGGTGATACAACTGCAAGTAAGTTTTTCATTGTACCTGTGCATATGAGGAGTGATTAGTAAGTTCGTGGCCTAAGGTAGAAGGAGTTAATTTTAGAAAACCTAGCACATTTATTTTTCAACATAGTCCCCTCCTACATGTACACACTTAGTCCAGCGGTCGTGGAGCATACGGATCCCTTCTTTGTAGATAAGTTCGTGGACTAAGGTAGAAGGAGATGAGTTATACAGCTCTTGTTACATACATGTGCAGTTCAACTCTTTGAGAGAAAATGCAGAAAGTTTGAAGTTAATAACTCATCTCCTTCTACCTTAGTCCACGAACTTATCAATCAACCCTGCAGTGGACCACCCTGGAGGTCCAAGATGCTGACTTCTACAAAGAAGAGATCCGTATGCTCCATGACCACTGGACTAAGTGTGTAAATGTAGGAAAAATAAATGTGCCAGGTTTTCTAAAATTGACTCCTTCTACCTTAGGCCACAAACTTATCAATCACCCCTCTTACATGTACTTGTGCAGATGGTAATAACCTCAACTTTGACTCTTAACACCGTTTGGGATTGCATGCTGGCACTTTGAGATAGCAGATTTATTTTTGAATGCTAGGTTAATGGGTATTATAGCGCAAGCATAAACATAGAGCTGGGCATATTCCACTAGTGATGTCTTATAGCCTTTGTAATAAGATAGATGATTATTTAGAATATAAAGAAAATTTAGGCCTTTGTAACTAAATTAATGCTCTTATTACCATAGAAACCATAGAAACTACAGCACAGAAACAGGCCTTTTGGCCCTTCTTGGCTGTGCCGAACCATTTTCTGCCTAGTCCCACTGACCTGCACACGGACCATATCCCTCCATACACCTCCCATCCATGTATTTGTCCAATTTATTCTTAAATGTTAAAAAGAACCCACATTTACCACCTCATCTGGCAGCTCATTCCATACTCCCACCACTCTCTGTGTGAAGAAGCCCTCTCTAATGTTCCCTTTAAACTTTTCCCCCCTCACCCTTAACCCATGTTTTTTTTCTCCCCTTGCCTCAGTGGGAAAAGCCTGCTTGCATTCACTCTATCTATACCCATCATAATTTTATATACCTCTATCAAATCTCCCCTCATTCTTCTACGCTCCAGGGAATAAAGTCCTAACCTATTCAACCTTTCTCTGTAACTGAGTTTCTCAAGTCCCGGCAACATCCTTGTAAACCTTCTCTGCACTCTTTCAACCTTACTTATATCCTTCCTGTAATTTGGTGACCAAAACTGAACACAATACTCCAGATTCGGCCTCACCAATGCCTTATACAACCTCATCATGACATTACAGCTGTTATACTCAATATTTTGATTAATAAAGGCCAACGTACCAAAAGCTTTCTTTACGACCCTATCTACTTGTTACGCCACTTTTAGGAAATTTTGTATCTGTATTCCCAGATCCCTCTGTTCCACTGTACTCCTCAGTGCCTTACCATTAACCCTGTATGTTCTACCTTGGTTTGACCTTCCAACGGGCAATACCTCACACTTGTCTGTATTAATCTCCATCTGCCATTTTTTAGCCAATTTTTCCAGCAGGTCCAAGTCCCTCTGCAGGCTCTGAAAACCTTCCTCACTGTCTACTACACCTCCAATCTGTATCATCAGCAAATTTGCTGATCCAATTTACCACATTATCATCCAGATCATTGATATAGATGACAAATAACAATGGACCCAGCACTGATCCCTGTGGCACACCACTAGTCACAGGCCTCCACTCAGAGAAACAATTCTCTACCACCACTCTTTGGCTTCTTCCATTGAGCCAATGTCTAATCCAAATTACCACTTCTCCATGTATACCTAGCGACTGAATTTTCCTAACTAACCTCCCATGTGGGACCTTGTCAAAGGCCTTACTGAAGTCCATGTAGACAATATCCACTGCCTTCCCTTCATCCACTTTCCTGGTAACCTCCTTGAAAAACTCCAATAGATTGGTCAAACATGACCTACCACGCACAAAGCCATGTTGACTCTCCCTAATAAGCCCCTGTCTATCAAAATGCTTGTAGATTCTGTCTTTTAGTACTCCCTCCAATAACTTACCTACTACCGACGTTAAACTCACCGGCCTATGATTTCCCGGATTACTTTTCGATCCTTTTTTAAACAACGGAACAACATGAGCCACTCTCCAATCCTCCAGCCCCTCACCTGTAGACAGCGACATTTTAAATATTTCTGCCAGGGCCCCTGCAATTTCAACACTAGTCTCCTTCAAGGTCCGACGGAACATCCTGTCAGGTCCCGGGGATTTATCCACTTTAATTTGCCTCAAGACAGCAAGGACCTCCTCCTTTTCAATCTGTACAGTTTCCATGATCTCACTACTTGATTCCCTCAATTCCATAGACTTCATGCCAGTTTCCTTAGTAAATACAGATGCAAAAAACCTATTTAATATCTCCCCCATTTCCTTTGGTTCCGCACGTAGCCGACCACTCTGATCTTCAAGAGGACCAATTTTATCTCTTACAATCCTTTTGCTCTTAATATACCTGTAAACACTCTTTGGATTATCCTTCAATTATTCCTAAAGGATGTTTCATTAAGATAATGGGATCCCCTTTAACCATAAAATTGTTGCTATAAACTGTTCTCAAATTTAAGCCAGCATAATTACTCACCTTGGATATTCTTCCTTCTCCCCTCCTCCATTGAAAAGAAGATACAGAAGTGTGAAAACATATACCACCAGGATCAAAGACAGCTTCTGTGTTCTTATAAGACCATATGACCATAAGATATAGGAGTAGAATTAGGCCAGTTGGCCCATCGAGTCTGCTCTGCCATTTCATCATGGCCGATCTATTTTCCTGTCAGCCACAATCTCCTGCTGTTCTCTTGTATCCCTTCAATGTCCTAATTAGGAATCTAACAACATTTGCCTTAGACATACCCAGTGACTAGTCCTCCACAGCCACCTGTGGCAACAAATTCCACAGGTTCACCACTTGCTGGCTAAAGAAATTCCTCCTTATTGAATGGGTCCCTAGCATGATAAGATGGACTGCTGACTTCAGAATCTAACTTACCATGATTGTACATAACATAAAAACATAAGACCATAAGAAATAGGAGCAGGAGTAGGCCATTGAGCCTGCCCCACCATTCAATACGATCATGGCTAATCTGGGCATGGACTCATCTCCATCTACCTGCAAAATCCATCCAACCTTGTTTTAAATATATTTACTGAGGATGACTCCACTGCTTCATTGGGCAGAGAATTCCACAGCTTCACCACTCTCTTTCAAAAGCAGTGCCTCCTCATCTCTGTCCTAAATCTCCTGAGGCTGTGTCCCCTAGTTCTAGTCTCACGTACCAGTGGGAAGAACATTCCTGCCTCTATCTTGTATATCCCTTTCATAATTTTATTTGGTTCTATAAGATCTCCTCTCATTTTACTGAATTCCAGCGAGTACAGACCCAGGCTTTTCAATCTCCCCTCATAATCTAACCCCCTCATCTCTGGAATCAACCTGTTGAACCTCCTCTGCACCACATCCAAAGCCAGAATATCCTTCCTCAAGTAAGGAGACCAGAACTGCATGCAGTACTCCAGGTGTGGCCTCGCCAGAACTGGGTAAGGTTGCAGCATAACCACCCTGCTCTTAAATTCAATCCCTCTAGCAATGAAGGCCAACATTCCATTTGCCTTCTTGATAGCCTGCTGCACCTGCAAACCAACCTTTTGTGGTTCATGCACAAGCACTCCCGAGTCCCTCTGCACTCACTTAACCTATCTATATAGCTCTGCAAACTCTCTCTACACCTCACGGACTACCTGCACAGCTCTGTAGCTGTTATCTTTATTCTGCTTTCTGTTATTGTTTTACCTTGTTCTAACCTGAGTGCACTGTTTAATGATTTGATCTATATGAACAGTATGCTTTTCACTATATCTCAGTGCATGTGACAATAATAAACCAATTCCAATTCCAAAATGCATGTAAACTTTGCTCTTTACCTCTTTCTCTCTGGCTGTTCATGTTTGCTTCTTCATTCCACCTTTATTAGTTATAATTCAGTTAAGAAAAATGGTAAATAATTACCCCTTAAATAATTATTGCTCCTGTGGCTGTACAAGCTTATCTCAGCATTTTCCTGATTTGCAATGGCTGGTTTGTTGGCAACTATTTTTTTTTCAGAGCATCACTTCAGGAGCTGTTAATCTGAAATGCTAATAATAATAATTAAAAATAAAATAATAGAAGCAAACAACAGCTTTGGAGAGAAAATTAGAGTTAACGTTTTTAGGTTGATGACCTTTCATAAGAACATTGATCTGCAATATTAATTACTCCTGAATGCAGCTACTAATCTTTTTGGAGGCAATCTGGCAGCTAATTTTTGCACTAACAATGACTTAATTAGTGTCAAGGGATCTTTGACACCCACCCAAATAGAAGTGGTAGCATTAATTTCATATTGCAAGATTCAGATGTTTTACAAAGAATACAAGAGGAAAGCCTCCATTTGTAAGATTTTTTCACAATCTCAAAGTAACAATTAATTTTACTATCCAAGTATGTATATGTCTCCATATGCTACCCTGAGATTCATTTTGTTAGAGACATTCACCGTAGAATAAAGAAATACTATAGAATTATGGAAAACTACACCAACACTGTCAATATACAAAAGAAGGCAATTGATACAAACATAAAAGAAACAAAATAAATAAGTAAATAATACTGATAACGAGTTGCAGTCTTTAAAATTTGAGTTCATAGATTGTGGAATCAGTTTAGTGTTGAAGTAAGTGAAATTATCCACACTGGTTCAGGAGCCTAATGGTTAAAGGATAATAACTGTTCCTGAACCTGGTGGTGAAGATAAATCTCAGGGTTGTATACTGCAAAGATACTTTGGTAATAAATGTGTAGACCCCTGGCCACCCTCAGTGTCGTTCGGCTCGCTGTCGTCTAGGGAAATAGCCCATCGGTCCCGCCAAACTGGGGAATCAGTTTGTGTGGATGCTGTGTGATGTACCCCATCCCGCCCAAATAACAGACAATACACCAGGTACGATTAAATGATTTACAGTGTGTAGATATTACTGGAACTATATAATTAATAGAGAATAAAATAAAATAGGAAAATAAAAAGGTGCCACACTTATCAAATGTTCAATCTCTTCGTGCACAGTTGGAGCTCAGGACCCTTTTTCTTCACCTTGCGACCCCTTGGACCACCTCGACCGGCCGCCTGGGACCAACAACTGTGGTCAACCAGACGCTCCACATGAGTCAGTCTCCGTCTCCTCCTCGAGCACCCTCCTCGGGGTCCGACCCCGTTAGCAGACTCACAGTACCTGGTCCATCCTCTGTCTCGCTCTCCCGCCTTCTGCCCCCAAACCCCGCGCATACACTATCTTCCAGATACACCAAAGTCATAACAACTATCCCAATTGGTTCGTAGCATCCCCTTATCACCCCCTAACCCACAACAAGCTGCTAGCGCAAAGCTTTCTCAGCGTTTAATATAACAAAGAAGCATTCCCGATTATAACATAACAAAGAAGCCATTTTAATTAGCCTCCGCAGTAACATAAAAGACGAAACCTCCTTACAAATGTATTTTGAATCCTTTGGTGAGGGACCTAAGGTGCCTGTGTGTTCTTCATAATGGCAATAGTGAGAGTGAGCATGCACTTTATGTCAACTTGTAAGTCTACAGAATATTTTTTAAAGTTTTCTGTTAATATTATTTTATGCTCTTTATGTGATATACTGCATGTACAGTGTTTTGTAGCTTGGTCCTAGAGGAACGTTGTTTCATTTAGTTGTATACATGTGTCTGCTTGAACGTCAATAAACTTGCACTCGAACTTGAAGTATTCACCTGGATACCACAAGTGGATTGATCTTTGATGTCAGATTGATCATTGATCCTTCATATCTGTGAAGGTGCTGTCTTCTGCCAACTTAATTCTGTCAGATAGTTATTTCTGTATTTAGTTGCATGTGAAGAGCCGATGAGTGTCAATGGTGGCTTTGTAGGTGGGCTGGAGTATTCTCCAAAATCAAATTTCATATTTCTGTTGGGAAATCTGAGGACTCATTTAAAAGTTCTATTGTAAGGTACAATTCCCTGCCCTAATAGTCAATGAAATAAATAACATCTTTACTTTTGTCTGTTTTGCTTTAAAGTTCAAAGTAAATTTATTACCAAATATATATCTATCACCATATACAACCCTGTGAATTATTTTCTTTCAGGCATTCTCAATAAATCTATAGAATAATGACCACAACAGATTCATTGAAGAATCGCCCAGCTTTGGTGTTCAACCAGTGTGCAAAAGACAACAAACTATGCAAATACAAAAATTAAGAAATAATAATAATAAATAACTAGCAATCAACATCGAGAAGATGGGATAAGAGTCTTTGAAAGAAAGTCCATTGATTGTGGGAATATGTCAATGAAGCAAAGGTGAGTGAAGTTATCCCCTCATGTTCAAGAGCCTGATGGTTGAGAGATAACTGTTCCTGAACCTGATGTTGTGAGTCCTGAATCTCCTGTACCTTCTTCCTGAGTGCAGCAATGAGAAGGGAACATGTCCCGGGTGGTGGGGGACCCTGGTGATGGATGAAGCTTTCCTGTGACTGTGTTTCATGTAGTCATGCTCAATGGTTTGGAGGGCCTTACCTTGTTATACTTGGCCATATCCATTACTTTTTGTAGGATTTTCTGCTCAAGGGCATCGGTGGTTCCATACAGGGTTATTCTTGAGTTACCAGCTCCCTGTACAACGTGAAGCTTTTTCTCCTTGTCACTATTCTTCAGGTAGTTTATTTCAAGTTCAAGTTCAAGCTTATAGTCATTCAACCATACGCACGTATACAGCTGAACGAAACACTGCTCCTCTGCAGCTAAGGTGCAAACCACAGTAAAACATCAAATTTCATGATATTTGCCAGTGATATTCAAAGGTCCAAACGTCCAAAAGTCCAATTTAATATCAGAGAAGTGTATACAATATACATTCTGAAATGCTTTTTGTTCGCAAACATCCATGAAAACAGAGAAGTGCCCCAAAGAATGAACAACAGTTAAATGTAAGAACCCCAAGGACCACCCCCAGCTCCCCTCCTTCCCGTGCATAAGTGGCAGCAAGCAACAATCCCCCCTCCTCCACCAGCAAAAAAATCCATCAGCACCCACCACGAGCACTCAAGCGTGAGCAAAGCTATATCAAAGACGGCGACTTGCAGTTACCCCAAAGACTTCACATTTCACTCAGCATTTGATATACCACAGGCTTTCTCCCTCCCTAATATGGGAGAAGCAGGTGTCTCCGTTTACGCAGCAAGCAGGGAGACATAACAAACAACTCATTGGTTTACAATGTTAAAAGTCTTTTACGTCAATTTTTCCGAGCTCTGTTCCAAAAGATCTCAAAGATCCCGGTTCTCTGGGCACCCAGCGGTAGATTTTCTGACCCCCCAACGTCACACGGGTCTCCTGCTGTGACACAGACCCTCAGTCCGCCCGCCTCCAGAGGCCCGAGATCTTAGGCTTCCAAATCTGAGCCGCACTCTCAGGTCGAACCATTGGCATGCTGAACATCGGGCAGTCCTGAAACCTGAGAACGGGTCCCATTCCTGCAAAGCACGGAAATCAGCATGTAACTCCAGGTCAGGGTCTTCAAAAGAACCCTGAAAGGGAAAAATAAAGATATTAAAGATGGATATAGAGCTGTTTCCGAAGATGCAAGCAAACGAGTCACTGTTTAGCGCCATTTTTACTTCACTCCGCCTTCAGATTCAACCTGATCCTGATTCTGATTCAGTACTTATTGTCACGGACAATACGTACAGTTACAATCCAACTCATAGAATCATAAAATAATATTTGCTCAAGAAATCCAATGGTTTCTGTAGCTATTTGTTCTTGATATAGTATTTCACTTAAATGACAT
The DNA here is from genome assembly GCF_030028105.1 of Mobula birostris. Lineage (NCBI taxonomy): Eukaryota > Metazoa > Chordata > Chondrichthyes > Myliobatiformes > Myliobatidae > Mobula > Mobula birostris. The sequence continues at coordinate 75,142,627 of NC_092384.1, read as the reverse complement.
AGATCACAATCTTTCAGTGTGCAAGGACGTAATACTAAGGCTTTATAAAGCACTGGTGAGGCCTCTCTTGGAGTATTGTGAACAGTTTTGGTCTACTTATCTAAGGAAGGATGTGCTGACATTGACAATGAAAATGATTCTGGGATTGAAAAGCTTGTCACTTGATGCCTGTTTGATGTTTCTGGGCCTGTACTCATGGAAATTTAGAAGAAAGGCTTTGATGGAATGGATTTGGTATTTCCTATGGTGGGGAAGTCTAAGGCAAGAGAATGCAGCCTCAGAAGAGAGGGACTTCCATTTGGAACAGAGGTGAGGAGGAAGTTCTCAAGCCAGAGTGTGGTGAATTTGTGGCCACAGAGGGCTGAGGAGGCCAAGTTATTGGTATATTTAAGGCTGAGATTGATTAATTCTTGATTAGTCAAGGCATGAAGGGATACAGGGAGAAGGCAGGAGATTGGGGTGAAAGGGAAATGGATCAGCCATGATAAAGTGGCAAAGCAGATTTGATGGACCGAATGGCCTAATTTTGCTCCTATATCTTAGGGTCTTCCACTTTCATTTTCAGGTATGATCCAATTGGACAGCATATAAGAGGTGGGCTGAAGGGTTTATTTCTGCACTATGCTATTCTATAATTTTATTATCCTGTAGCATGCCTTTTAAGGTCATTTTAATTTCTAGCCCCACTCATGTACATATATCCCAGTTTACACAGCTCAGTGTTAGTCGTTGTTTGGTAACTCTCCTATAGAACACTTTGGGACATTTTTAACCACATTAAAGGTGCTATATAAACGCAAGCTGTTGTTGTAACTTAGTTTTTCACACAAGCGCGATCGGTGAGACTTCCTGACTCACTGCAAATTTTGTGTTGCATTAATTAGCAGCGAGCGTTTCTCTGCAGTGTTTGAACTGTCTCCCACATGCTGCCGGTTCCGGCAAGTACGATGGTACACTCAGGAGATACAAATCTGTTTACATTAAGCAAACAAACTTAGCCAACTGCATCAGGGTAATGTCTTTCATTAAAGACCCCATGGAAAGGTCATTTTCAATAATTAAAATCATGATTTTTGCTGGTTGGGTAGTCTGTATGTTTTTCACCTTTTTCCTCTTAGAAGTTCTGTAAAATGCTTGCCGTTTGTTTTTACCAACAGTTTGAAATGTTTTTAAAAATCTTTGAAGGTACGTCTCACCTGTTACATCTATTAGTTATTTAAATGACTCCTGCCCTTGAATTCAAGGGCAAATTGGATTGCAAATGAATTTTAAATGAATGATCAGATATTTTAAAAAATGCCTTGTCTACCCAAAGATGTGAACAGAGTGTTCATTGTGACTGGAGATTTTCACTATTGAGTTAGTCTCCATGAGATGCCCATCAAGATCAGTGTGTCTCTGCACGCAGTCAGATAAATCATTGCTACTGATCTCAAGTAAGGGAAGAAATTAAAGTGTTTTGCACTTCAGATCTGTTGCTAGCTCTGAAGCAAAGCCTTGGTTTCAGATAAAAGGCAATGGATGGGTGATGGCTCAGGAAGTTAATTATACAGTAGTCCTCTTTTAAATTTAAAATGTACAGGTCTCTCTCTCCCTCTCACTTGATGCTAACTGAGGATGAAGCCAGTGTCTATGAATCTTGGGCAAGTTTTAATCGACGGGATTTGTGGATTGGACTCTGCAGTTCACATAATGATGTGTTTCTGCTTTCTGGTTTATCACCTCTTGCTGTTTTTGTACGATTTTGAGCAGGGACAACTAGTTTGAACTGAACTGAGCTGAAGTAAATACGACTGGACTTCTTTTGATGTCTTTGTGATTTGGTGCTTTGTATTCTATGTTTTCTGCTTTTTTTTCTTGTCATTTGTGAAATTTGTTCTTTTTTTGTGCATTGGGGTGGGGGGATGGGTTGAAGTTTTTCTTTAAACAGGTTCCATGGCCGTTTTTGTTTTGAGGCTGCTTGTGGAAAGACAAATCACAGGGTTATATACTGCATACCTAATTTGATGATCAATATATTTTGAATCTTGAAGCTTTAAACTTAAAACAGTATTCATTGCCCATTCTGAATATTCTTTGAAAGTCAGAAAACAAAATACAGATGCTGCAAATCAGAAATAAAACCAGGACATGTGAGGAATGTTCTGTGCCACAGGCAGCATCTATGGAGAAGAAAGCAGTGTTAGTGGCCTTTCATTCCTTCAGCTTAATAGATGCTGAAATGCCTTGACTGGTGAAATTGAATAAAAATATTGAAATATTGAAAGGCCCAGAGTGGACAGGGAAAATTTGTCTTTTGTAGTAGGCAAGTCTAGAACCAGAGCCCACAGTCTCAGGAATGGTGGATGTCACTTCAGAACAGAGATGAGGAGGTTTTTATTTAGCTGGAAGGTGGTGAATCTCTGGGATTCATTACCACAGATAGTGGAGGAGCCAAGTCATTGGATAAATTTCAAAGAAAGGTTGATAGGTTCTTGATTAGTAAGGATTTCAGATTTACAGGGAGAGGGCAGGACAATGAGGTTGAGAGGAGAAGTAAATTGGCCATGATCGAATGGCAGAGCAAACTCAATGGACAAATGGCCTGATTCTGCTCCTATGTCTTATGGACTTAAGATATATCCTTTTTTGTTGATTCAGTGTTTTCAGCTGTCAATATAACTGTTACCAAGTACTTAGAGTAAATCTTTTTAAAGTGTTGGATCTCTTTTAAATTTCTGATCCTAGGGTTCTTCCTGGAGTCAAAAATACCAAGATTTCAATTTATTTTAGAGTACAAACAAACATGTAAATACTAAGCAACTAAATAAAGAGCTGAGAAATGATGCTGAGAGCATAATTAATGCTAAGAGGTGTATAGGTAAAAGAATAAAGATGGTACTTCTGAAAAATCTATCACTTTTATAAATAAGATAAAGAAATTCCTTAGATAGAGATAAATTACTTAATAGGCTACATAAGTAAAACAATTACATCACATGCGTAATATGCCAATATTTAGCCAATGAAAAATGAGAAAGGTGATAAACCGTTAGTTTTGTTGCTATAACACTTACTGCCAGTGAGTGTGAAAAATATGAGTTTGTTAAAATGTACAAATCTTATAAAAAGTATTAGTAACATAAACAGTAGTTTCCAATAAAAGATTAGCTTCAGTTGTCACATGTTCAGTACTTCAAAACATACAGAGAAATATGTTGTTTGCATCAATGACCATTACATTCCAAGGAGGTGCCGCCCTGCTTCTGGCACCAACATAGCATGCCCACAGCTTGCTAACCCATATGCCTTTGGAATGTGGGAGGAAACTGGAGCTTCAGAGGGAAGCACATGTGGTCACAAGGAGACTGTACAAACTCCTTACAGACAGTGGTGGGAATTGAACCCAGATCGCTGGTGCTATAAAGTGTTGAACTAAATACTACCGGTTCTCTTAATCTCCACATTGGTGGAGATGTGATTCACTCATGCCTTCAGGTCAATAGTCTCAGCATCCACAAGAGGTGTCCTAATTAAACTCCTACACACCCATTGTGTATTTGATATTTCAGTAATATTTGAGTAATCTTTTATATCTTTATTTGATTAAGCATTTTTATTCCTTTAAATAATTCATTGTGAGGTACATGAATTGTAAAAGTCATCATGTTACCAAGTGATAGTGTACACCTCCCTTAAAGTAGACTCAAAGACCCCCATTTCCGACTCCTGTGATTTGCTTTGAATTAGTTACAAAACATAACACTGTACTCCAAAATGCGCCAGTGGGTGAAATACCGAAGGTCCCATTTTGCCATGTTTTGTGGCTGCCCCTACATCAACCCATAGGAGCCATGGTGTCCTTATGTGCAGACAGGCACCAAGGTCATAAGTGGGGATTGTTTTTCACTGAGTATGTTAATTATGTACGTTACCATGTCAGTGAAGAAATTCTACTGCCTCCAAACCCTCAGCAGACAAGATGAATGAAGCAGATTGCAGTTTCAATCAATTTTTTAGCATACTGCGAATGCTAAGCTGTTTAGGAACAGTGTCTTCCCTGAAATCAGGTTTCTGAATGAACAGTGAACCAATCCATGAACACCATTTCAATGTCATTGCTTTTGTTTTACATTACTTATTCAACTTGTTTTAATGTATATTTCTTATCGTAATGTATAAGATTTTAAAAAATGTATTGCACTGTACTACTGCCACAAGCACGACATACAATACCATGCAAAACTCACTAGCACATATATATGTGACACCCTGGTTAAGATTTTTACTGCTATGCAGTAGGTATTTCATTTTAGCAGTTCTGTGAGAGCAGTCTGCTCTGCTTTCAGCCCGTTTGGGTTTGAGCTGAGATCACAGACTTGTTGTTCAACTTAGGAATGTGGTATCAGCCAATCAGGATGGTAGAACTGGGAGAAGGTTCTCGAGAATGTTGGGCGGAGAGGTCTTTGTTGGCGGGCGCTGGGAGAAGACAGGAGGGAAGATGGCTGAGGATGCCATCCCTGTTGCTCAAGGTACTTTGTGCAGATGAATGCCTTCGAGGAGGAATGGCCAATAATTCTGTGGGAGAGCCCATTTCTTCAAGATGGATTTCGAGCAACATTCAGAAGGTGGTGTGTGCTTTCACGCAGACCGAAGTTCCAGTGCGTGAGTTGTAGACAAGTTCAAGATTCAAGCTCCACCAGGCACATATGACTGTTTAAGTGTAATGGGCCCTTTTTGATTTTTCTTTCTTTCCTTTAGTAACTGTTTGATTAAGTGAACATTCTTAAATATACTTCTGATTAATTGTATGCAGTGTATGATTTGTTATTTACACACACAAAATGCTGGTGGAATGCAGCAGGCCAGGCAGCATCTGTAGGAAGAAGTACAGTCAACGTTTCGGGTCGAGACCACGAGGGTCGAGACCCAAAACATTGACTGTACTTCTTCCCATAGATGCTGCCTGGCCTGCTGCGTTCCACCAGCATTTTGTGTGTGTTGCTTGAATTTCCAGCATCTGCAGATTTTCTTGTGTTTATGATTTGTTACTTCTTGTCGACAGGTGATTGCCAGGGGCAGTAAATCAAACAGCATTCACACAAACTGGGGTTTGGGTGGGTGAGACTTCCCAAACTCACAGATTTGGCATATATACCCTAGACGTACAAAGTCTGAGGAAGGTGGGTTTCTCATCGCGGAATCCAGTGACTGTTAGCGAGATGCCTAAGATTTTTGCACAGTACTGTCATAATTTTATTTATTGCACTGTATTGTTGCTACAGAAAAAGAAACAAGTTTCATGACATATGTGAGTGATGATTCTGATAGGGGTCTCTATTGTGGACTGAGAGTGGAATGGGGGCAGGGAGAGGGGATTCATGTTTGGGGAAATGGTGGAGGGTGAGGAAAACCACTCCTCTGGTGCTCCACTCTCAGCAGTCCCAACATCCTTTGCTCCTGCCAGATCTACAAATTCATTCTCTGCTCCATGTTGACAAATACAGTCCTGGACATAGGTTTTAGACACCCAAGATATATATATATATATACATACACACACTAAGCACATCTTTCCCTCTCCACCCTTCTCTGCTTTCCGCAGGGATCGTTCCCTCCACGTCCTGGTCCACATGTCCCTCCCCACCAATCACCCACCCAGCACTTATCCCTGTAAGCGTAAGCGCTACACCTGTCCCTACACCTCCTCTCTTGCCACCATTCAGGGCCTGAAACAGTCCTTCTAGGTGATGCAACACTTCACTTGTGAGTCTGTTGGGGTCATCTATTGCATCCGGTGCTCCCGGTGCGGCCTCCTCTACATCGGTGAAACCTGACGCAGATTGGGGGACCGCTTCGTCAAGCACCTCCGCTCCGTCCGCCACAACAGACAAGATCTCCCGGTTGCCACCCACTTCAATCTGCTTTGCATTCTCATCCGGATATGTCCATACATGGCCTCCTCTACTGCCATGATGAGGCTAAACTCAGGTTGGAGGAGCATCACCTCATATACTGTCTGGGTAGTCTCCAGCCCCTTGGTATGAACATTGAATTCTCCAACTTCCGGTAATTCCCTCCCCCTCCCTTCCCCTATCCCTATTGCACTCTGCCCCCTCTCCCAGCTACCTACTACCTCCCTCATGGTTCCGCCTCCTTCTACTACCCATTGTGCTTTCCCTTATTCTTTCTTCACCTTTCCTGCCTCCCTGCTTCCCCTCCCCCACCCCTTTATCTTTCCGCTTACTGGTTTTTCACCTGGCACCTACCAGCCTTCTCCTTCCCACCCTCCCCCCACCTTCTTTATAGGGCCTCTGCCCCTTCCCTCTACAGTCCTGACGAAGGGTTCCGGCCCAAAACGTTGACTGATCGTTTCCACAGATGCTGCCCGACCTGCTGAGTTTCTTCAACGTGTTGTGAGTGTTGCTATATATACACACACTTGTCTTTTGCACAGTACTGTATATTTGTGTCAGTGATATTAACCTTATTCCTCATTCTGGTTCTGGTTCTAATCCTATCTGAGCATATGCCAAAGCAACAGTCTTTAATGCAAATTTTGCTGTTGAGAAATAGTGAAATGTTCTTAAACTTTAGCATCTGTTACCAAACATTAACCTTGTTTGGGAACAGATAATAAAGTTTACGAACACTCACTCTGTCTGGAGTATTCCTGATGAGGTGCACAAGACCTCTAATCTCCAAGCACACCTAACAATCTTGGCAGAGTATGCTAGGTGTACCATGTACCACAAAAGACTTAGCTACCTGCAGTATTTGAGTATTTTGTGTAATTGGCACCCACCCACCACAAAAAAAGTACTCACTCCTTTCACTGTGTGATCTCACAGAGCATAGTCATTAAATATAGAACGGAGAACTGTGCTCGTCCTTCAACTCATGATGTTGTGCCAGCCCTTTAATCTAATCCAAGATCATTCTGACTCTTTCCTTCCTTAAGGGCCTCTATTTTTCTGTAATCCATCTGCCTACCTAAGTGAATCTTAAGTATCCCTGATGCTTTAGCCTCTACTACCACCCCTGGCAGTGTGTCCCATGCACTAACTACTCTCTGTGTAAAGAAAATTACCTCTGACATCCCCTCTGTACTTTTGTCCCAAGGCCTTAACGTTAAGCCCCCTTGTATTAGCCATTTCCACCCTGGGGAAAAGTCCCTAGCTTTTCAATCTATATAGTTATGATCATAAATGTTATAGTTCACCTCCACTACACTTTCTCTGCAGCTGTTACTCTTTATTCTGCATTGTTATTGTTTGGGATGACAGGGTGGAGATACGTCTCTACCAAAGAAGCTGTAAGGCATTCTTTCCCTACGCTAGCCTACAGGTCACCCTTGCACAAGGTGCAACACCTGCTTAACACCACAGCTCCCCCACAATCAGGGTTACATGAAGCATGGGAGCCAGTGGAGGATGTTTGTATGAGCAGCTGGTGCATATCACACATCCTGGTTATGCGACCACTGACACCAGCAAACCATCTCTGAAGAGTAGTAATAAAGCCTAGGGTCACCTGTTTTGAAAAGACACTGCCCCGAAGAAGGCAATAATAATTATGGATAACTATGGTCAAAAGACAAAAGACGTGGCACATAATGATGATGATGATATTGTTTTAACTTGTTCTATTTCAATGCTCTGTGTAATAATCTCCTCTGTATGAACAATATGCAAGACAGGCTTTTCACTGTATCTTGGTACATGTGACAATAATAAACCAATTCCAATTCCCCCAATGTGTGCCATCTTCAAACTCTCAGTTGCTCTGATATGCAGTGACCCTTACCAATGACAAAGGCAGCAGGTACACAGGAACACCAGTACTCGTAGGTTTCTTCCCAAGCTGAGCATGATCTCAAACAGGAGGTATACAGGACTACTGCTTCTTCATTGCCACGGGATCTAAACCTTATCCAACATCACAATGAAGGTAACTCATCACCAACTTCTCAAGAGGAGTGCCATTCTGAGGAGTACATTGTAAAATAGGACCAATCCCCTGTCCCTTTCCCAAGGTCAATTGGAAGCTGAATCCACTATCTCAATCTTTTCCATCCTCTTCATGACCAAAATGTGGAAATGGATCAGATTCAGTGGATCAGATTTAGTGGAATCTGCAATGAAGAAATGTGCTCAGGACATTTGGGAATCTTGGCAATGTTTGAATATTACTGAATTAATTTGCTTGTTGCTGGGATAACTGGCTTGCATATTCCTATAAACAATCTGCTGGTGGAATTCAATGGGTTGAGCAATATCTGTGGGGGGAAGAGGAGTTGTTGATTTTTCAAGTATTGCTCATACCTAATTACCCAGTGAATTTTAAACACAAGAGATTCTGCAGTTGCTGGAAATCCAAAGCAACACACACAAAATGTTGAAGGAACTCTGCAGGTCTGGCAGCATCTGTGGAGATGAATAAACAGTTGACGTTTTGGGCTGAGGCTCTTCTTCCAGACTGGAAAGAAAGGGGGAATGTCTGTTGTCTGGGTTTTACTTAGTGATTATGTTCTTTCTTGTAAAAAGTGTATAACTTATATTTGTTTTTCTTGTGAATTTTACTTATCTGATGCTATGTGCCTGTGATGCTTCTGTAGGTGTTTTTTTTTCTTTGCACCTGAGCATATATTTATGTGGTGCATATGGCAATAAATTTGATTTTGAATTTGATTTTATGGTCTTTAACAGGTCTGTCAATCTTGCTGGTCGTTTTTTAAGAAAACTTACCCATAGCAAAACTAGAAAATGTTGAAAATTCTCAGTTGGTCAGATGATATTTGCAGTGAACCAAACAACATTAACAATGTTTCATCATGCCCTTGGTCTGAAATATTAGCTTTGTTTTCAACTGCACAAACAATGGTTAATCTGCCGAGCATCTCCAACATTTTCAATTCACGATTCAGATTCCCAACATGCTTTGGTAAATGTCCCTTTAAGTTGAGAAACCAAGCTCTGTAGAAGATTATGTAAAGAGCATGTTAGGTCAACAGAAAATCGGCAAGGTCAGAATTTTCAAGGGCTTTATCCAAGAACTTCTAAAGAGAGTGATGTTTTTTTATGGGCTGACATTCAACTGAGCAAAACAGAAACAAATTAATTGGCTTCTTTCATATAGAATTTCCTTTCAGTAACTTTATGCACTTTATTTTTCAGAAAAACTGCTGCAAATCTGAGACATAATTCTGATGAACTTCCAAATATTTTTTTGCTAGAGGAAGTGAGGGGATATTTCTTCTCTCAAAGGGTGATGAAAATGTAGAACAAGCTGCCAGTGGATGAGGGTTCAATTTCGACACTTAAGAGAAATTTGGCTAGGTACATGGATAGGGGAGGTCTGGAGGGCTATTGTCTGGGTACATGTTGATGGAAGTAGGCAGATTGCCTAGGTGGATTAATAGGCCTGTTTCTTTGTTCTAGTGTTCAATGACTCTGTAAGCTTGATACATTTCATTCCATACAAATCATTCACAGTTCCAAAATGTAAGAAGTATCTTATTTCTGTAGAAATGTTAAACTTTTGCAGGAATTATAGAATATCAGAATTCCACTCATAATTTATAATCCTGAAGATAGAGAACCAGTTTAATGAAAGGAAAGTAATACTGTCTGAAATGAAGAGCTGGATGATTATTTCATAAAGAATAAAATAAGAATCATAATCAGGTTTAATATTACTATATGTCATAAAATTTGTTGTTTTGCAGCAGTAGTGCATTGCAATGCACAATCAAATGCTAAAATTATAATAAGTATACATTACATAAAAAATCAAATTAGCAGTGCAAAAAGAGAACAAAAAACATTGAGACCATTATCAATTCAGAAATCAAAAATCAAAGTAGATTTATTATCAAAGTGCGCATACTGTATGTCACCATATACGAGGGGTGATTGATAAGTTTGTGGCCTAAGGTAGAAGGAGTTAATTTTAGAAAACCTAGCACATTTATTTTTCAACATAGTCCTCTCCTACATGTACACACTTAGTCCAGCAGTCGTGGAGCATACGGATCCCTTCTTTGTAGAAGTGGTCCACAGCAGGGGTGATAAGTTTGTGGCCTAAGGTAGAAGGAGATGAGTTATACAGCTCTCGTTACATGCACGTGCAGTTCAACTCTTTGAGTGAAAATGCAGAAAGTTTGAAGTTAATATCTCATCTCCTTCTACCTTAGGCCACAAACTTATCAATCACCCCTGCTGTGGAACACCTCTGGAGGTCCAAGATGCCGACTTCTACAAAGAAGGGATCAGTATGCTCCATGACCGCTGGACTAAGTGTGTAAATGTTGGAAAAATAAATGTGCTAGGTTTTCCAAAATTGACTTCTTCTGCCTTAGGCCACGAAATTGTCAATCACCCCTCGTATAACTGAGATTCGTTTTCTTGGGTGCATACTCAATAAATCCATTATAGAATAACATGCACAATATAATCAATGAAAGACCGCACCAACTTGAGCATTGAACCAGTGTGCAAAAGACAACAAACTCTGCAAATACAGAAAGAAAGAAAGAATAATAATAAATAAATTAGATATAAGTGTTAAGAACATGAAATGAAGAATCATCAAAGTGAGTTCATAGGTAGTGAGAGCCTTTTAAAGATGGGGCAAGTGAAGCAGAGTAAAGCTATTCCCATTGGTTTAAGAGCCTAATGGTTGAGGGGTAATAACTACTCTTGAAGCTAATGATGTGAATTCCAAGGCTCCTGTATCTTCTTCCTGATGGCAGCAGTGAGACGAGAGCATGCCCTGGGTAGTGGGGGGTTTTCTGAAGATGGATGCTGCTTTCCTGTGACAACGCTTCGTGTAGATGTGCTCAGTGGCTTTACTCGTGATGGACTGGGCTGTATCCACTACTTTTTGTTGGACTTTCCATTCAAGGGCATTAGTGTTTCCATACTAGGCTATGATGTAGCTAGTCAATATACTCTGAACTACACATCTGTAGAAATTTGACAAAGTTTTAGATGTCATGCCAAATCTTCACAAATTCCTAAGAAAATAGACACTGCCATGCTTTCTTTGTATTTGCAGTCACTTGTGGTTCCCAGGACAGGTCCACTGAAATAATAACACCGAGGAATTTAATTGCTGACCCTCTTCACCTCTGATGAGGACTGATTCATGGACCTCTGGTTTCCTCATTCTAAAGTCAATAATCAGCTCTTCAGTCTTGCTGACGTTGAGTGACATGTTGTTGTTATGGCACCACTCAGCCTGATTTTCAATCTCTCTCCCATATGCTGATTGGTCAGCATTATGACAGGAGGAGGCCGGGAGGGGCGGTGTTGTGGAAGAAGCAGGTCCTGAAGCATTGAGTGTGTGTCTTCAGAATCCCATACCTCCTCTTTGATGGTAGCAATGAGAAGAAAGGTTGTCCTGGGTGATGGGAATCCTTAATGAAGGATGATGCCTTTTTGAGGCACTGTTTTATGAAGATATTCTGTCCATATTGGAGCTGGCTGAGTTTACAACTTTCTGCAGTTTTTTCTGAAACACATTGCTGCAGGCGGATAAATACAACTTAGCGTTCAAATGAGAGAAAAAAAAAAAAAACTATTCCAAGCTAATAAATATAGATTGAAAGAGAATGTTTAATTTGTAAAACAGTGAACATTTAAAAAATTGTGATGGGTTGAGATTAAACAATTTAAAGATCTAGTAATCTTTAAATTGGGAAATAAGTTATTATTGTTACATGTACTGAGGTAGAGTGACAAACTTTGCTTTGCATGCCATCCATACCAATTGTTTCATCAGATCAGTATATTGAGTTGGTACAAAGGAAAACAAGTACAGAATGTAGAATAAAGTGTGACAGAGAAAGTGCAGTGCAGACATACAATGAGGAGCAAGTCCATGAGGGGAGTTCGGAATCCATCTTTTTGTCTCAGGAGACCATTCAATAGTTTTATAACAGTGGGATAGAAGCTGTCCTTCAGCCTGGTGGTAAGTGCTTCCAGATTTTTGTATCTTCTGCCTGATGGGAGAGGGGAGAAGAGAGTATGTCCCGGATAGGTGGCTGGTTGATTTTTATTTAAAGATCATTCAAAACTAATTATACAAACAATCACAAAAGAACAACAGTTTTAGTTCACTATGTTTTGAGTTGTTGCCTTAAAGTTGTTTGGTACACAAACTAAAATGCTCATAATTAGAAACTGCATCTTAATGTTGGGTGCCTAAATTTGTCAGTAGCTGTTTAAATGTGGTTGAAATAAAATGTTTCACGTGTCCCTCAAGATGATTTGCAATAGAATGCTGACTCTTCCCATGCAAACAATAGAGGTCTACTTCTGGAACAGATAAGATAAATTTAAAAATTAGTGCAGTACTGTGCAAAAGTCTTAGACACATGTATACAGATGCAGCACCTAAGGCTTTTGCTCAGTACTGTAGTAATTTTATATATTGCACTGTACTGCTGCCACAAAAGAAAACAAACTTCATTACAAATGTGAGTGATGATAAACCTGATTCTGATATGGGTCTCTATTGTGGACTGAGAGTGGGAAGGGAACAGGGAGAGGGGAATGATGTTTGGGAAAAGGGGGAGAGAGTGGGAAGCACCAGAGAGACATTCTGTAATGATCAATAAAACGAATGTTTGAAATCAAATGGCATTGCCTGGTATCTCAGGGCCGGGTGTGCCTGCACCCCGTTCCACCTTCCTACCCCTGGTACTCCTCTGCCATGTGTGACACACACCTCCCATGGTGGCTGCAACCTCACCAATCCCAATATCCCTTACTCCCACCCGATTTACAAGCTCACTCTCTGCTCCATGGTGATTAATACAGTACAGGTCGACCTTCACTAACCTGACTACCTGTAATCCAGATCCTTCGATAATCTGGCACTGATTATGCTTAATGTGATCCTCCTGTAATTCAGCATTTTCACTAATCCGGCACTTCTCAGGTCCCAATGGTGCCGGATTAGTGAAGGTTGACCTGTACTGTAGTGCTTGGGGGTGGGGGGGGGGGGGAATTCTCACCGCCGGAAAACTGTGTGCATTTTAAATGTTTTTTATAATATGCATAAAATGAATATTTGAAATGAAAATTTAAAAATCACATACTTTTGATCTTATTTATTCCTTGAAGGGTATAATAAAATACAGTATAACAAAGAAAATCTTTCATGTTTTGTAAACTTTTTCTAGCTGTGTCCAATTCCAGCTATGCGGCAATAATGGTTACGTGTGTGAGAGCATTTCAGTTACTGCAAGGCCACACACCCGTGCAGCTAAGAGGAAAAAGTGTCCTGCGATAAATGCATCGAATTCTACATCCACAATAGGGAAGCATGTTAGATATGAGAATGATGTAACAAATAGAACTTCCTCTCTTCTTGCTGCATCATGAACCCACAGTGATTTCCAGCAGGTCACGAGCAAGATGTGGTTGGTGAGTTCACCCCTTTTATGTTGGATTGGAATGGAATATATTGACTGAACTTGACACTTTACCTTGCTAGGACAAAAGAGCCAGTAATACAGAAAAAACTAGGCCTTTCATCTTATCTAGTCTGTGCCAAACATTATTCTGTCTAGTCCCATCAACCTACATCTGGACCATAGCCCACCATACCCTTCCCATCCATGTACTTATCCAAACTTCTCTTAAATGTTGCATTTGAGCACATCGAAAACTTCCACTGGCAGCTCATTCCACACTCATGAATGAAGAAGTTCCCTCATGTTCCTCTTAAACCCATGACCTCTAGTGTCTTTCTCACAGAACCACAGCAGACAAAGCACAAACACGAGGAAGTCTGCAGATGCTGGAATTTCAAGCAACACACATAGTCCTGACAAAGGGTCTCAGCCCGAAACGTTGACTGTACCTCTTCCTAGAGATGCTGCCTGGTCTGCTGCATAACCAACAACTTCTATGTGTGTCGCAGCAGATAAAGCTTGCTTGCATTTACCCTATCTATACCCCTCATAATTTGTACACCTTTAACAAATCTCCCCTCAACCTTCTACACTCCAGGTAATAATATCCTAATCTATTTAACCCTTTCCTTTAAATCAGGGCCTCAAGTCCCAGTAACATGCTTGCAAATTTTCTTTGTTGCATCTTGTATGCATGCAGAGCGCATGAATCACATGCAATATTTGCAACATTGGCTTTTATGATTTTAAATTGGTTTCTTTGTCCTTGCTACAAGGTCTCTTTCCATTAAAAGGAAAACCTTACCTGAATAGTAATATTGCATTCATGTGGAATCTTTCACCATTAGAAGTCCAAGACACACAAAGTTCAGCCTTTAACCTCCCAGCCCTTAAACAAAAATTTGGCTGCTGTGGAGAATTTCTAAAAGCATGCATTTTGCTTATGATGTGACAGTTTCAAAAATGATTACTACAGTGTCTTCACAATCCCAGCTTAATATGTCCGTGATTAATTTGCCAAGCATTCTTTTTGTTGACAAACAGGAGAAAATCTGCAGATGCTGGAAATCCAAGCAACACACAACGTGCTAGAGGAGCTCAGCAGACCAGGCAGTATCTATGGAAAAGAGCACAGTTGATATTTCTGGCTGCGACCTTTCTTTCGACGGGTATCGGCCCAAAACGGTGACTGTACTCTTTTCCATAGATGCTGCCTGGCCTGCTGAGCTCCTCCAGCATTTTGTGATTCTGTTTGTTGAGTGGGACTGATGCAGGGTGCCGGACTTCAGTAATGGGAGTGAAACCCAGTACTTCAAAATGGGTCACTTTAGGAGTCTGTTGAAATAGATAAAGAATGAGAAGAAAAATAAAAATCAATAGCAAAGTATTTATGGAGTTACTGTGTTTATCCTGACATGAACTGTGCCAACAACATCGTGGATTAAGGAAAAGCTTTGACCTTCTTCTGCTTGCTAGAATTACTTGCTACTGTGCCAATATCAGTGTAAAAACACCATGGAATTTTAAGTGCAATGTTCATTAAGTTTCTGCAATCTTTGCAACAGTGTAAAAAAAACACATGACGCTATTAATCGGTCCCAGTTGGAAAACTGACTACAGATTTAGAATCATGGATTGGTTCCAGTAGTAATACTCATTCATAGGTCAGAATAACAATCTGAAATAAAATCTGATTTAGTACATGGATTGTTAGTGATGCTCAGCAAGACAGGTGGCATCTGTGAAGAGTCAAAGAAGGTGAACACGGTAGAGTAGCACAATTGCAGCATGGTAACACAGCAGCTAGTGCAACATTTTACACCAGCTGTAAGATTGAGGTTCAATTCCCCCTGCTGTCTCTGCGGAGTTTGTATATTCGTCCGTGAGTGCATGGGTTTCCTCTTACTTGGACGCTTAGCTCTCAATGGACTTCCCATCTCCATCGTTCTCCGAAGTCGAGGTCATCAATGCTTCCGCACTCTTTTGCATCATCTGTACAGGGGATGGGCCTGTACAGCTTCAGCAGAACCCTGTTGGCCGGCCTTACCCATTTCCACCTCTCGTAATGGGGACATAGGGACGGTTTTCCTCTGAGTGCTCTGGTTTCCTCCCACACCTCAAAGGGTTAACAAGTTGTGGGTATGCTATGTTGGTATCAGAAGCATGGTGGCACTTGAGGGCTGCCCCAGCAGCAGCCTCAGACTGTGTTAGTTGTTGACGCAACTCATTTCACTGTATATTTCAATGTTTCAAAAGTACATGTGACAAATAAAGCTGATTTCTAAAATCTTTCATTGCAGATTTAGATCACTTGATTTGGATAAAGACTGGCTTCCTACAAATTGTAAAACAGCAAGTGTTACGCTATTATTTAAGAAGAGAAAGAGAAGTCAAAGCAAGTCAAGTTTATTGTCACATGCAAAGGTGGGGTGAAATACTGGCACTATCAAAAACTTGCTCGCAGCTACACCACAGAGACACAGAATGTAAATTATATATGAATTAAACAGCACTTACAGAAGACAGTGAAGAAAAAAAGCTGTGTTAAAGAACACATTAGGACAAAAAACACACACACACACACACACATAATCCGAAACAAATCAAGAGAGACTCCTCAGTGTTCTGTTGTTGAGGTATGGTTGTGGTTGTGCACCTCAGTTCAAGAACCTGATGGCTGTAGGAAAGTAGCTCTTCCTGAAGCTGGTGGTGTGGGATTTGAGGCCCTTTATGTCCTGCCTGACATTAACAGTGAGAAAAGGGCATGAACCAGATAGTGGTATTCCTTGATGATAGACACCTCCTGTAGATCAGAATCAGAAGAGATGGAGGGTATGGGATGTATCCCGGATGTAGGTGGGGAGGGACTGAACTATGGGTGACAAAATGGAGTCCAGGTAGGCAGATAACAAGTTCGGTGGGGCAGGAGCAGGCAGAAACTATGGGTCTACTGGGACAGTCAGGCTTGTGGATCTGGGGGAGGAGATATAACTGAGTAATACGGGGTGTGGGAGTTATGAGTTTAGTGACTGAGGATGGAACGTTGACTGATCGTTTCCACGGATGCTGCCCGACCTGCTGAGTTCCTCCAGCGTGTTGTGAGTGTTACTCCGCTATCATTTCCTGTCAATCACCCTATGTACAGACACTGCTGTGCCTAGTGTCATTTTGTGGACATACAATCAGTTTCTGTATGTAAGCTATCTAATGCATTTATATTTATTGCATTTTTTAAATTATTATTGTGTTCTTTATCTTTTTTTGTGCGACATCGGATCTGGAGTAATAATTATTTCATTCTCCATTATAAACAATATTATTAGTCATGTTATTTTAGAGATCCAGCATGGTAACAGGCCTTTCCGGCCCAACAAGCCTGCTCAGCCCAATTACACCCATGTGACCAACTAACCTACCTACCCTTGTATCCTTGGAATGTGGGAAGAGACCGGAGCACCCGGAGGAAATCCATGTGGTCATGGGAAGAACACACAAGCTCCATGCAGACAATGCAACACACGCAAAATGCTGGTGGAACTCAGCAGATCAGGCAGCATCTACTGAGAGAAGTAAACAGTTGGCAATTCGGACCAAGTCCTTTCATCACAGACAGAAGTGGAATTGAAGCCGGGTCACTGAAGCTGCATTACACTAACCATGCTGACCCTCTTTATTACCCCAAGGATATATGTACAGAAATTTGCCAGAAAAAAGCCAGCGACATCATGAAGGATCCCACCTCCTTACACAGGTGCACGGATATGAGATTAAGTTTAAGCCCCACTGAATCTAACGACATGGGAGTCTGATAGACCCATTGTGCCTCTTTGCTAGACCTTTCTATTTGTCTCCACTCTCTTCTTCCATTTCAGAAGCCCTGAAAAGGTATTCCCCTGAATTAAATCTCCAGTTCCCTTTTGAAAGTTGTTTTCACAACACCTTTCAGAAACCCTTCTATATCTCAATTCCTTTCTTTTTTAAAAAAATGTCTGTTATTGCTTTAAAGTGTGCAGAAAATTCCTTGAAAAGCCAACAGTTTGGGCACCATGGTAGCGTAACAGTTAGCACGTATTATTACAGCTCAGAACGTCAGAGTTCAGAGTGCAGTTCTGACATCCTCTGTTGGCAAGTCTGTACATTATTTCCTGTGAGTGTGTGGCTTTTCTCTAGGTCAGAATCAGAATCAGGTTTATTATCACCAGCATGTGTCGTGAAATGTGTTATATTTGTGAAATTTGTTAATAGCAGCAGTTCAATGCAATACATAATATAGAAGAAATCAATCAATCAATCAATCAATTACAGTATATGTATATTGAATAGATTAAAAATCAAGCAAAAAACAGAAATAATATATATAAAAAAGTGAGGTAGTGTCCAAGGGTTCAATGTCCATTTAGGAATCGGATGGCAGAGGGGAAGAAGCTGTTCCTGAATTACTAAGTGTGTGCCTTCACGTTTCTGTACCTCCTACCTGATGGTAACAGTGAGAAAAGGGCATGCCCTGGGTGCTGGACGTCCTTAATAATGGATGTGCCTTTCTGAGACACCGCTTCTTGAAGATATCCTGAGTACTTTGTAGGCTAGTACCCAAAATGAAGCTGACTAAATTTACAACCCTCCGCAGCTTTTTCCGGTCCTGTGCAGTAGCTCCCCCCTTACCAGACAGTGCTCTGGTTTCCTCCCACAGTCCAAAGATGTACAGGTTAGCAGGTTAATTGGTCATTGTACATTGTCCTATGATCAGGCTAGGGTTAAATCAACGGGCTCTGTGAGCCAGAAGGATCTGTTCCATGATGTATCTATAAATCAAAATTTATAATTAAGAAGTTCTCTTGTTTGCATGAGGTAGCTTACACTCTGCATGTGAATGATGATTAAGCGTTTAATTTCCTGGTTGTTTTAGGCTGGTTGTATCATTCCGTACATAACACCAACTGAGACTCTGACTGATAATGATGTTTAAGCGCATGATGTGTGTTAAGTGGGAGCAATCATTGCAGTAAATACTGTAGATATATTACATTTTAAAATTTCTCAATGTTACAATCAACACTTTGAACATTATTGACATTTGTCATCACCATCTTACAAAAAGAACAGAGGGACTCTAGAGAGTTTGCAAAATAGATTGACTAGAATGATATCAAATTGACGAGTTGCACCATATCTGGAAAGATAACGATCAACTACTTTCTCTGGAGAAGGCAAAAGATATCCTGTTAGAGCTGATAAAGACATGACCCGAACCAAAAACGATAAAGGTCTTTCGATGATGCTGAGGTGAAGAAGATTTGGACTTGTGAGGGATCCTGGGCTAAGATTAATAAATGTAAGGTTGTTGCTCGCAAATCCAATGAGGAATAAAGTGGAATCAGAATCAGAATCAGGTTTAATATCACTGGCATAATTCATGAAGTTTGATGTTATGCAGCAGCAGTACATTTAATAATAACAATGGTAGTTGTCTGTCTTGTCTGACGATGACAGGAAACCTGTGCGGGACAGTTTATAAAGTGGAAAAGCTGTTGCACTGATGGAGTTACACTCTCTTGACCTCAGAAGTCCAGGTCCAGTGGCAACAGCAAGCATCACAAACCGGGATCTTCTTTTCTTGCAGTAGATGACCATGGCATCTTCTGTGCCTTGTCATGTCCTTTGCTCTCCACAGGGTGTTGCAGTACCATCTTCCTAGCCATTGGATCTCACCCCACATCTCACCTTCCCAATCTGCCAGAGCTGATTTTGCATGCTAGGCAGGTATGTCCCACATAATAATAATAATAAAACATCTGAGGACATACTTTCATCAACAAAAACAGTTTTCAGTACTCTACTTGAGCATGTGCAATTCTAATCAGAGGAATAGACCACTGAACTTATTTAAGAGCACAACTCAGAAAAATGAAGAAATTATCACTATTGAAGGAAAGGTTACCCAATGGAAGTGCATAATCTCCTCACCCCCAATCCCATGGAAGACATCTCCACTATCTGAGCAAATTAGATGTTGACAAGTTAGTGCTGAACGCCTGGCTCAGAGTTAGGTTCCTCTTCCCAAAAACAGAAGGGTTCCTTGTGGCAATACAGGACTAGATGGTTAGCAGAAAAAAATATCAAAAATACATGATAAAAGATCAACAAATTCAAGATGATAAATGTAGAAAATGACAAGAGAAACCAGAAACATTCCTTCCAACACATTACAGGATCCTCTAGCAGTTTAACTCAATCTGGTTACTTACACAGGCACAATCAAGTGGCAAACATCATTCACCTAAATCATGCTTTAAAATGCAAACTCAAAAATGAAATTATACCTTATTATAAATACAAGGCTTATCTAGTTTTTAAGTCAGAATCCCACAAATTATATTATGACCAATCCATTATTACAGATAGGACTATGCATAATTATTACTTATTACTTATTATTTAACTTCATTGTCTCCAAACAATTGATACTAGAGCGTACAATCATCAGAGCACGGTCCCTGGAGTACAAATCAATAGTAAAAATTTAAATTATAAATCATAAATAGAAAATAGAAAAGGGAAAGTAAGATAATGTAAAAAAAAACAAGAAGTAGGTCCGGATATTTGGAGGGTACAGCTCAGATCCGGATCAGGAACCGTTCAGCAGTCTTATCACAGTTCCCAAATTTGGCCGTACGAGTCTTCAAGCTCCTGAGCCTGACCCCGGAGGGAAGAGGGGTGAAAAGTGTGTTGGCTGGGTGGGTCGTGTCCTTGATTATCCTGGCAGTACTGCTCTGACAGCGTGCGGTATAAAGTGAGTTCAAGGATGGAAGATTGGTTTGGAATAGTAATCATCCTGAGATAATAATATGGGATAAACAAGCAAGAACAACTTACTTAATGCATACAGCCATTCTAAGCACACATAACTTACAGAAATCAATAAGAAAAAACACCAGAAATATGCTGAATTAAAGGAGGAAATTGAAAAGCTATGGAACATGCACAGGGTATACACTGTCTCAATAGTAATATCTCTACAACTGGTACCATCCCAAAGCCACTACACAATAACATTAGACAATTAGGTCCACATTGCAATATCTATGTAAATATACAAAAAAACCCACAATACTGTACGCCACTAGAAAAGTCTGAAAGTTCCTAGCAGTTGAGAAATGAACATGTTTGGCAATGCCCATACCTCAGTTTTGACTAGCTTGAGCTGAGGAAAAATAAAATAATAATAATAATTAGTATAAAAAATTTACTTGCCTTCTTCTGTACCTATTAATACATATCAAAAATTTTCTTAAAATTTCTGAAAAAAATGACAAAATTTTTGACAGAAGGTAAAACATATCTCTTATATAAAGGGGAAATCACAAATGATCCATTAAATATTGCCCTATTACTCAGTTACAAACTATATATAAAATTGTAACATCATGCATCTTGCAATGAATCACCACTCACTTAGATAACCACAATATACTTACAGTAGAGCAGAAAGGATGCTGTAGGGGTATGAAAGGGTTGAAAGGACAACTGATAATGGATTCTGTAATTCTAAATCAAGCACAGTGGAAAAGTAGAATCTTTCATGTTGCTATATTGATTACCAAAAAGCATTTTATTCTATCCCACACTCATGGTTAATAGAAGGTTAATATATATATATATATAAACTACCCCGAGACTTGTGAAATTCCTTCAACATCTGATGAAGCATTGGAGTACTATAATTACCCTATCTATTAACAACCAAAAAAGAATATCATTATCAAAATAAACCAAGGCATTTTCCAGGGCGAATCTCAAAGTCCACTATGGTTCTGTCTAGTTTTAAATCCACTCTCTAATTTACTGAATTGGACAAAAATTGGGTATCAAATTAGAAACACTGAAATGAATTATACCTTGACACAATTTCTGTACATGAATGATTCGAAATTATATGCTCCTGCATCAGTTAAGCTAAAGCAATTAATTCAAATAGTAGAACTATTTTCTAAAGATATAAACATGAACATTGGACTGGATAAGTGCAGAACATTAAACATAAAGAAAAGTGCAATAGAGTTAATAGAATACAAAACAGAGCAGCAGGATACAATACAACTGATGGATGAATGTGAAACATAAGTATCTGGGATATCAACAAGCAAAGAAAATAGATCGTAATGTGATAAAGGGAAAACTTTCAACAGAATTTACTTCAAGGCTTAAGAAAACCTGCCAAACAGAGATCAATAGTAGAAATATAGCAAAGGTAATAAACACTTTCACTATACCCATATTAATGTATTCTTTTGGTATGATACCTTGGTCCAAAACCAATCTGGAAAATTTACAAAAAAAAATAAGGACTGTAATGAAAAATTTCAGAAAACATTATGTACACTCGAACACGCTTAGATTAAAACTATCCATGACAGAAGGGCGAAGAGGAATAATAGACATTAAGAAACTACACAACAGTCAAACAAAACTTCTTAGGATATACTTTCATCAATGAAAACAGTATTCAGTATTCCACGCGAGCATATGCAACTCTGATAAAACATACACACCACTGAGCTTAAGTGAGAGTACAACCCAGAAAAAAGAAGAAATTATCACTGTTGAAGATTAAGTTAACCAATGGAAGGGCACGACCCCCAGTTGAAGACATCCCCACGATCTGAGCAGACTAGATGTTGGCAAGGAAGCATCGAACACTTGACTTGAAGTTGGAGACCTCTTCCCAGAAACAGAAGGGTTCCTTGTGCTAAAAGAGAAAAAAAAAGAAAAAGAAGAAGAAAATAAAAGAAAAAAAGTGGAATCCTGTAACCTGAAGAGTGGTCAGAATATGGAACCAAGTACCTCAAAGAGCAATTATTTTGAAGTAGGAAGCTGATGAAAATAAGATAGAGGGAAGTTTTAAGATTGGGGTCAGTATCCCAGATTAGGGGATTGCAAGAACATAAGAAATAGGGCATCTGGCCCATCAAGCCTGCTCTGCCATTCAATAAGATCATCAGGCTAATTTGGCCTCAGTCCTGTTATGTTTTGTAACTTCAAAACTTTAAACTAATTCAAAGGAAGACAAGGGAGTTTGGGAATGCAGATCTAACTTTGTGCTTACTTTAAGTGAGGTGTTCACATCACATAGTAGAGTCATGATGTATTCAATTTACATATTTATGCATATTGCTTGTAATGAACAACTTAACCAGGGGGTTCCAATTTTGTTAATGCCATGGACCAACACCTTCAAGCAAAGGGTCCATGAGCTGCAGGTTGAGAATCCCTGATTTAAACAAACAAGATTACTTAATCGAACAATAAATATACAAGATTAATTAAATATTAAATACACAATAAGCCCCATCTGTCTGCCTTTTCCCCATAATCCTGCTTGGTAAAAATCTATCTCAATGGGACTTAAATATATTTAATCAGATAGGCTACAGCCTTTTTTGGACAGAGAATTCCACAGATTCACTATTCTCTGAAGAATGCAGTCTCTCCTCATCTCTGTCTGAGGAGATCTAACTTACGGGAACATCAGCTTCAACATCAACGTTCAAGGTTCAGGATTGTTTAATGTCATTTCTAGTACACAAGTATAAAGGAGAATAAGATAATTTTTACTTTGGATCTGATGCAGCTCAGAAAGAAAACATTATAAGATGAAGAATACAATAATAATTTTTAAAAAATCAACAAATATAAATAAATAAGACAGCTTATATACATAGGTGGATTGTATGTTCATAAAGTGACGCTAGGCACAGGAATGTCTGTACATAAGGTGACTGACAGGGCATTAACTGGTGGGTGGAGATGTTAATCAGATTGAGGTAAGTAATTGTTTTAGAGTTTGGTGGTCCTGGAGTGGGTGCTACATAGGCTCCTCCCTGATGGGAATGGGACAAACAGTCCATGAGCTGGGTGGGTGTAATCCTTCATGAGGCTACTGGTCCTTTTTTAGTACTTTCCTTGCTTATACATCTTTGATGGTGGGTAGGCTGGTGCCAGTGAAGAGTTGAGTAGTTTTGACTACCCACCGTAGAGGCAGGAGGCAGCGTGTAGGAATAAAAGGGACCTTTTCAGGTTGGCTGCCAGTGACAACCATGTTCCTTAGGGGTCAGTAGTGGCACCGCTACTTTTCACATTGTTTGTTGGTGATTTGAATAATGGAATTGATGGCTTTGTAGCTAAGTTTGCGGATGATACAAAGATAGAAGGAGGGGCAGGTTCTAGAGAGAAAGCAATGTAATTGAAGAAGGACTTAGACAAATTGAAAGAATGGGCAAAAATGTGGCAAATAGAATAGTGTTGGGAAATGTATGATAAGGCGTTTTGGTAAAAGGAGCAATAATGCAGCTTATTATCTAAATGGGGAGAAGGTTCAAACATTAAAGGTGCACAGGGACTTAGGGGTCCTCATGCAAGACTGCCAGAAGATTAATTTACAGGTTGAGTCTGTGGTAAAGAAGGCATATGAAACGTTGGCATTTATTTCAATGGGAATAGAATATAAAAGCAAAGAGATAATGCTGAGACTTTATAAGACGCTCATCAGGCTGCACTTGAAGTATCGTCAATAGTCTTGGGCTCCATATCTCAGAAAGGATGTGTTGTATTGGAGAGAGTCCAGAGGAGGTTCATGAGGACGATTCTGAGAATGAAGGGGTTAACAACCTTGGGCCTGTACATACTGTAATTTAGCAGAATGCAGAGGATTCTCATTGAAACCTACTGACTGTTGAAAGCACTAGATATGGTGGATGTGGAGAGAATGTTTCCTATGGTGGGGTATCCAGAACTGGAGGGCACAGCTTCAAAATTGAGACGAAACCTTGTAGAACAGAGATAAGGAGGAATTATTTTAGCCAAAGAGTAGTGAATCTGTGGAATGCTCTGCCACAGACTGTGATGGAAGCCAAGTCCATTGGTATATTTAAAGCAGAAGTTAATAGACTCCTGATTGATCAGGCCACCAAAAGATATGGCAAGAAGGCAGGTATACTGTGTTGACTGGGATCCGGGATCAGCCACGATGGAATGTCGGAGACTTGATCGGCTGAATGGCCTAATTCTGATCCTATGTCTTATGGTCTCATGGTCTTATAAAACTTCTGGCACCTGCATTCTTTGGCTTTGAATTACTCCTAGTGTCTTGACCACCATATATACCCCAATTACCTTTTATAATCTTGACTTATTCCTCACTTCCTCCAAGAGGACCACAACCTTGTCATGTATGGAGATTTTCATACCTCAATGACCCACAGAGCTACTGTATGTTGGCTGGAGTCAGGGCTTTATGCTTTTGGCTTTCGGTAGGGTCACTCACGTCGAATAGGTCAAAGGGTAGATAGTAAACTAAGACTGGCCCACCAATCCTCCAGGTTTGCAGGTTCAGCTCAAGATTAACAATTCTGATTGGTGAAACAAAATTTTTATGGAAACAGCAATGAAGAATCCTTCTACATTTATGCGTGATGGTATTCCTGAGTCTCCGTCTGGGACTTGCATGGGTGACGGTAGTGAAAACCAAGAGGAAGTTACTGACCTGATGAAGGAATCCCAGAACACCACCAGAGATGGAGGACCTTCATTGCTGCCTGGAACACCAGCAGTGTGACGGACAGGTAGGCTAGATTCTTCACTTATTTTCATACAGCTATTCATGAGTGATTACTGTGCATAAATGAACTTTCTTTTTTCTTATATTATCACAACAAATTTAAAAATAATTCACTATTAAGTATTTTGTTTCATCGTTCCATACAAATACCCCTCTTCATTTAACATGAGAATCGAAGGCTCCTCCCTGGATGGGAATTTTCTCATCTTCCATCTCCCATTGGGCAGGAGATGAAAAAGCCTGAAAGCACTTTTCTCCAGGCTTAAGGACAGCTTCTATCCCACTGTTATAAAACTATTGAACAGCCCTGCAGTACAATAAACATGGATTCCTGATCTTATAATCTACCTTGTTCCTGCTGTTTTAAGACTATTGAAGGGTCCTGTAGTGCAATGAAGATGGACTCTTAAACTCATAATCTACCTCTGCATGACCTTTTAACTGTCCTTCCACCTGTACAACAATTCCTTATTCTGCAGTCTGCTATTGTTTGACTTGTTACTACCTCAATGCTTGGTGAATTGCATGGATGACATGATAAGAAAAATCTTTCACTGTACTTCAAAACAAGCGACAATAATACACCAATTTGCTCAATTTATTTCTTAAGAGCAGAAAAGATTAAGGGAACATTTAATGGAGAGCTTAACATTTTACATTCTAATAGCTTATCTCTTCCCACTGGGAAGATGATTAGAAAGTAGAAAGTAAGAATTCAATGTTGTGAGCAGATTGTAGAGTCTGAAAAGATCTTGGGGAAAAATAATAATAACTTTCACTGTGCAATTGAAAAAGAAAGTTTTTCAGAGATACAGGAAACATGCACCAGGTCTTTCACTGCAGAATCATTCACGAGAATTATTCCAGAAATGAAAGGGTTAACTTTTGAGGTGGAGCTTTGTCTTTACCAAAGGAGGTGTAAGGCGCTCCTTCCCTCTGCAAGCCTACAGGTCACCCTTGGGCAAAGTGTAGCACCTGCTTAGTCCCACAGTCAGGGTCACATGAAGCCATGGAAGCAGGTGATGAATGGTCATATGAGCAGCTGGTGCATATCTCAAGTCCTGGTTATGGGACCGCTAACACCAGGCAGATGATCTCTGAAGAGTATTGATAATGGTTGGGGTTTCCTGTCTTGTAAAGTCACTGCCCTGAAGAAGACAATGACAAACCTTTTCTGCAGAAAAATTCACCAAGAACAATCATGGTCATGAGACCATTATCATCTACATCATTCAACATGGCACATAATGATGATGATGATGATGAAGAAAAGCATGTGATAGCTGTGGGCCTGATCTCACTGGAGTTTAGAAGAATAAGGGGGAGCTCAGTGAAACCTTTTGAATGTTGAAAGGCCTAGTGGATAGAGTGGATGTGGAGAGGATGTACCCAATAGTGGGGGAATCTAGGACCCAAGGGCATAGCCTCTGAATAGAGGGATGTCCATTTAAAACAGAGGTGAAGAGGATTGTTTTTTGTTAGAGGGTGGTGAATTAGTGGAATTCATTGCCATAGATGGATGTGGAAGCCAAGTCATTGGGTATATTCAAAGTGGTGTTTGATAGGTTCTTGATAATTAAGGGTTTCAAAGATACACAAAGAATGTAGGAGAATGGGGTTGAAAAGGATACTAACTTAATCATGATGGAATGGCAAAGTAGACTCAATGGGCCAGATGGCCTAATTCTTCTCCTATGTCTAGTGATCTTGTGGCATGACTGTCTTCTTCTTGTATCCTTTCATGCCCTGACTCATCAAGAATCTATCACCCCCCTGCCTTAAATAGACCCAATGACTTGGCCTCCACAGCTGCCTGTGGCAAAGAATTCCATAGATTCACCAATCTCTGGCTAAAGAAATTCCTCCTCATCTCTGTTCTAAAAGGACACATCTCTATTCTAAGGCTGTGTCCTTTGATCCTAGATTCCCCTACCATAGGAATCATCTTCTCCTCGTCCACTCTTTCGTGGCCTTTCAATGTTTGATAGGTTTCAATAAGGTCACCCCTCATTCTTCTGAATTCCAGTGAGTACAGGTCCAGAAACACCAAACACTCTTCATGTGACAAGCCTTTTTATCCAGGAATTATTTCTGTGAACTTCCTCTGATCTCCCTACAGACTCAACACAATCAGGCGCTCAAAACAGCTCACAATAATGAAAGAGCCTCACCAGTGCCTTATAAGGTTTCAACATTACATGCTTGCTTTTATATTTCAGTCCTTTTGAAATAAATGCTAACATTGCATTTGCCTTCTTCACCACTGACTCAATCCTTCCACAGTAATACTTCTGTGAATGTCTTCATTTAGATAAAAAGGGCAGACATTGTGCAAACTATAAAATACATCACGATTTGTTGTTTTGTTCTTTATTTAGAATACAATGCATTGCTTTGATTTGTTCCTCAATCTACTGACAGTTTTCAATTAAAATATCACAGAAAAAAAATTGGTATCACTTGCCTGTTTGTAAACGAATGCGGCAGGTATGGGGATGTGAGAAAGACTGAAGGTGCCGATAACTCACAGGCAGCAATCGATAATGATGACATTAGTGCTTTGCTAATGGAGGCTCCCCCAGTATAATGATGCAGTTGGTATGATGATTCCTGAAGCAATGAGTGCTTGCAGCAGGTGTTGGAGTTTTCACTCTCTTCTTTCACAGAAGGGTTTCAGTTTCACTATGGATTATAGGATCCGTCAAAGCTGACTACCTCCCACTTTCTCCAACTTCCAACTTCTGGTAAATTTTCCCCTTCCCATTCTCTTTTCTTCATTTTCCCACTCTGGTCTCTACCTGTTCTCCTCACCTGCCTATCACCCTGTCCTTCTTCCCTTTTTCCCATGATCTAATTTCCATATAACAATTACAGCACAGAAACAGGCCATCTTGGCCGTTCTAGTCCATGCCAAACTCTTACTTTCACCTAGTCCTGCCAACCTGCACTTGGCCCATAACCCTCCATTCCTTTCCTGTCCATATATCTATCCAATGACAACATCAAAGCTGCCTCAACCACTTCTGTGGAAGCTCGTTCCACACAGCTACCACTCTCTGAGTAAAGAAGTTCCCCCTCATGTTACCCTAAACTTTTGCCCTTTAACTCTCAAATCATGTCCTCTTGTTTGAATCTCCCCCATTCTCAATGGAAAAAACCTATCCATGTTAACTCTATCTATCCCCCTCATAATTTTAAATACCTCTATCAAGTCCCCCCTCAACCTTCTACGCTCCAAAGAATAAAGACCCAACTTGTTCAATCTTTCTCTGTAACTTAGGAGATGAAACCCAGGTAACATTCTAGTAAATCTCCTCTGTACACTCTCAATTTTATTGACATCTTTCCTATAATTCGGTGACCAGAACTGTACACAATACTCCAAATCTGGCCTTACCAATGCCTTACACAATTTCAACATTACATCCCAACTCCTATACTCAATGTTCTGATTTCCTCTCCTATCACATTCCTTCTCCTCCTGCCTCAGCCTTTTGCACTTTTCACCTTTCAACTTCATCACTCCCTCCTGAACTGACCAGGCTTCACCAATTTCCTTCTAGTTTGTCCTCCTTCCCCCTCCCTCCACCATCATATTCTTTCATCTTTCCCCCTTCTTTCCAATCCTGAAGAAAGGTCTCGGCCCAAAACGTTGACTGTTTATTCATTTCCATAAATGGTGCCCAGCCTGCTGAGTTCCTCCAGCATCTTGTGCATATGGCTCTGGATTTCCAGCATCTGCAGGATCACTTGTGTTTATGCATCCATTTCACACGAGGCTGCCAATGCACCTTAGCGATAATTTCTCCATCCGCTCCCAGCTCGACTTGACATCACATGATGACTAATGAAAACATTCAGCAAATCCCAAGTCTCCTCTCCATAGAGAAGTGTTGATTTAATCTGGGTTTACCTGAGAGGCAGTGTGCTCAGTTCTGATAACACAAATCTTCTTATATATTGTGCAAAATAACCTGATAAGGATTTTAACATTGTGTCAGCACTACAGGTGTCCAGACATGAAAGGAACTATACCCGATGGCATGAATATCAATTTCTCCTACCACTATTTTTCCCCATTCCCTCACTTCTTCTTCTATTCCCAAATCTGGAATCTTACCTCTTGTCAGCTTTCAGTCACCTCCCCCCAGTCCCTCCACTCCTCCCTCCCTTTCTCCTATGGCCCACTCACTACCCTTGATGAATCAGCATCTATAGAAAAGATTTGGGTCGAGGTCCTTCCTTAGGACTGATCAAGATCTTTCACCCTTCCTGATGAAGGGCTCCATCTGAAATATCAGCCATTTCCATAGATGTTGCCTGACCTGCTGAGTTCCTTCAAGACTTTGTGTGTGTTGCTTTGGATTTCCAGAATCTGCAGATTTTTTGCTGTTTGTTTCACTCGCCTCTCCTAAGAGATTCCTTCCTCTCCAGCCTTTTATATTTCCTATATACCTGACCTTACCTATAACCTCCCAGTTATCCTCCTTCCCCTCAAGCACATCTTTTTATTCTGGCATTTTCCCCCTTCCTTTCCAGTCCTGAAGAAGGGTCTCGGCACAAAACGTTGCCTACTTATTCATTTCAAGAGGTGCTGCTTGACCTACTGAGTCCCTGCAGCATTTTGTGTATGCTGCCGTGTAATACTGAAGTACTTTCATCATAAAATTGCAGAAGAGTCTCTTTGTCTAGAGACTGTTTCAAAGGTAGAATCACTTCCAGAGGGAATGCTTGAGGCAGTTACATGCTTGCTTTCATAAGGCCATCACCCGCAATGGGGCATAGGCCACTGACAGCAGCTTGCTAGAGTCCACTGTGCTGGATCAGTCTTTCAAGTTATCCCAGGTATTGCCCACCTTCTTTCTCTCCCACAGGGTCACAGGGTCATTGAAAAGTGCACCACAGAAACAAGCTCTTTGGCCTAACTAGTCCATGCCAAAACCACTTAAACTGCCTGCTCCCACTGATCTGCACCAGGACCATAGCCCTCCATACCGTCCATGTACCTATCCAAACCTCTCTTCAAAATTGAAAACTAGCTTGCATGCTCTACTTGCGCTAGCAGCCGCTTCACACTCTCACGACCCTTTGAATGAAGAAATTCCCCTTCACGTTCCCCTTAAACATTTCACCTTTCACCTTTAACCCATGACCTCTGGTTGTAGTTCCACCCAACCTCAGTGGAAAAAAAAACCTGCTTGCATTTACCCTACCTCTAGCCCTCAAAATCTGGAGACTGACAGATTTTCAGTCTCCCTTCTATGTGTCGATTTCTCACCACCTTTGATCTGGCCAACAGCAGTGGTGTCATCTGCAAACTTAAATATGGCATTGGAATTGTATTTAGCCACAAAATCATCATTATAAAGTGAGCCGAGCAGGGGTTGAGCTCACAGTCTTGATTGTGATGGTATGCAGATGGAACATTAGTATTCCATAATAATACCTCTTGCATGGTCAGCGGATGACACTTTTAATATAAATATGTATTGAAAAGGAGATTATGGGCCACTTAATTACGAGTGGAGGTGGTGGTCATCCATCATGTCCAACAGTTACAGGAGACCTGTGTGGGAGAGTTTTTGAAGTGGAAAAACTGTTGCACTGGGGCAGTTCACTCTCTCAACCTCAGAAGTCCGAGTCCAGTGTACGTGCAAGCATCACAAACTGGGGTCTTCCTTGGTTGCAGTGGGTGACCATAATGTCTTCTGCACCTTGTCACGCCCTTTGTTTTCCATGGAGATTGCAGTACCTCCTTCCGAGCCATTGGATCTCTCTCTAGATCTCATCCGCCCTGTCTGACAAAACTAACTTCACATGGTAGCACAAGCATCTCCCTCTCTCACCAAGGTATGAATTTGCCATCTACCCTCACCTGGATTAGCCTACCTGTCAATGTGGGGTTACCAGATGTGGCTGCTGTTACATGCAAACATCTACAGGTGAAAGCTAAGTGTCCACTGGGGATCAAAGGTGAGTTAGCTGCCCTGGAGTGGACACGACAGAACCTTCACTAGAGAAGCTACCCCTTCCTGGCCAACCCCATACACCGCAATGCGTGAAGGTAAGATTTTTTTACCAACATAAATACTGTATGTTGTCATGTACCCTGTGACGGGTTAAAGAACCCGCAGACCTGGAAAACACCTTGGAGTCTAGTATTGCTATTAACTAATGGTATTTATTATTAACTACGCAATACAGTAATATAAATGCAGATAAATCAAACAGGTTAGCAATGATTATATGTATATATATATATGTGTGGAATTATAAAAACCAAGCTTCTTCAAGCCTAGGGGTAAGTAGATACAGTCTTACGATTATGAATAAAGTTCAGCTCAGTTCGTGGTATTCAGTTGAGTAATGATGGAGAGAGAGAGAGGTGGTGTTGTTCTTCAGGTGAGCTGATGCCATCGATCTTCCCATTGTCCTCCGAAACTTCCAAGTTAGTCAAACTTGACGAACTTAAGAGCACCGTCTTCAAGTGATAGTCTACCAACCCAGGCGAGGGTTAGACACACTAGTAGACTCCACAAGGTCGCTTTTTCATGCACTAACAACCACAGATCGATCCCTCAGAATCGATCCTCAGTCCCACACTCGTGGGCAACTGAACAGGATAGTGGTAACTTCACCACACCCTAGTGCGTCTGCTTGTCCCGTGAAACAAGCAATTACATTGGTTTAAATACTGTTGTGCTGAACACCAGCTGTCCATCAAGTAGCTCCTCCCTTCTCTCTCTGTAGGAAATCAGAAGCTGCCAGTGTCCTTGCACAAATTCCAAACAAACTGTGAGCAGTCTTTGCCTCTCTCTTTCTTATTAACAAAGTGTTTTGTCTCTCTCTTTTTAAAAGCCCAGTTTAAAGGGATAATTCAGGATCAGTCACGATATATTATAGTTTCCCCCTTGAAGTATTTCTGTGGTCCTCGAAACTATTGGTGCTGTCACCTTACTCCAGTGGAAAGCCAAGTAGAAACTGCATTCTTGACTATTCATTCCTGTATATTTAATTATAATGAGTGGAAGCAAGATTATAAAAAAAGGTAAAGAGATGAATCGTCAAGAATGTAGTTTCTATCTGGCTTTCCACTGGAGTAAGGTGACAGCACCAACAGTTTCAGGGACCCCAGAAATACTTCAGGGAGGAATCTATAAAATATACAGTTTATACATGGATAAAAATAACCCCAGTTATGAGTTATCAAGTCATACAGCACAGAAGCAGACCCTTCAAACCAACACATCCATGTTGAGCGGTGAGCTAGTCCCATCTGCCAGCATTTGGCCCATAGCCCTCTCCACCTCTCCAATTCAAGTAATTATCTCGATGCCTTTTTAATGTTGCTAATGTGCCTGTCTCAACCACTATTTCAGGCAGCTCATTCCAAATATGTTTTATGCGTTGTATGAAGAGGCTTCCTCTGGTGTCCTTTTAAAATGTCTCTCCTCTGATC
Organism: Mobula birostris; assembly: GCF_030028105.1. Taxonomy (NCBI): domain Eukaryota; kingdom Metazoa; phylum Chordata; class Chondrichthyes; order Myliobatiformes; family Myliobatidae; genus Mobula; species Mobula birostris. The sequence goes on along the minus strand of NC_092384.1, from coordinate 75,110,152 downwards.
TTAAATCTTTGCCCTGCTGTTTTTAGTATCTGCCCTCCCCCAGGAATAAGACCAGAGACCCTGTCTCTGTCCCTATTGATCTTCTATACATCTGTCTGGTCACATATTTTACATATTTATCCGATCACCTTTCAATCTCCCATGATCCAGGGATTAAAGCCTAAATTTCAGAAAAAAAACAAACTTTGGGATTTCATGGCATATATTCCAGATAAATTATAAATTCTAGTTGAAGCGATTGAGGACTCAGAATTTCTTGTGTTGCAAAATATTGGAGTTCGACCTATTATTGGAAAACAACACACATTAGTTGATTCATTTGGATAAGAAAGCATATAAGGTCCAGAATAAACCAAGTTACATTAAATAAATAAATATTCCAAAAATGGACGGAAACATAGAAACAAAGAAACATAGAAAACTTACAGCACAATACAGGCCCTTCGGCCCACAGAGTTGTGCCGGATGAAGGTTTTGCTTTAATAGCCCTGGAGTGTTTTCTGGAAGGGAGATTTTGGAAAAGGCGTTTTGCTAGTGTTCACAATGATTTTTCCTGCCTGCTTCTTTGTACTGGACACATACAAATCCTACAGTGACAGTAGACTGCGGCATGGTAGTGTAGAAGTTAGCACAACACATTACAGTACAGGTTATCCAGGCTCAATACCCGGCACTGCCTGTATGGACCCTGTACATTCACCGTGCAACAATATGGGGTTCCTCCAGTGTGTTTCCTCCCACAGTCCAAAGACGTACCAGTTTGTAATTGATTTATTCATTGTAAATTGTCCTGTGATTAGACTAGGGTTAAATTGGGGTTGGGTGGGTGGTTTTAAGGGCCAACACGCATATCCACGCAGTATCTCAATAATGTTAATTAAATAATTATCATTTCTTTAATATAAATGTTGGGAATGTATCATAAATCTATCATTAGAGAATTTTTGTCTATTTTAAGTAGGTCATTAAATATCTACTGATCAATAATCAGTATAGATTTGTGAGGCTAGGTCTTGTCTAATCAATTTAGTCAATGGTTGATGATTTCATTGGCAAAGTAGATGTGAAGTATTATGCTATTTAATTCTTTGAGGTGTGTAATAAGTTCTATAGGTGCCACAATTAATAGAAACAAAAGGTGGAAGGAATGAGGTAACATAGCTGGGAGTTTGGTTGACGGGCAGTGAGCTCAGAGGTAAAAACAACACTGGACAACTTTTTTTTCCGAAAGTGTTGCACCCTTAGAATTTTGTTTTCGCTTCTGATAGACTGTTTGAAGTTGAACACAAATATTACTTCAGGCCACTTGCATCATGTATAAATTTGTAAAAAGAAGAAATTAACTTTTACTGAATATTAATGCATTTAATTGCATAAAGGTTTGGACACTTTGCAATAGTTCAACTGAGCTAAAAATGTTTTGTTGATGAATTTCATTTGTACTTGGTCTCTGAGGCTTCTCACTTCTCCAACAATAACCAGCCAGCATCGATGGATTTGGTTATCCCGATACTGTTTCTTCATGACCGCAGTGTCCTGGTGAAACCTTTCACCATGCACATCACTGACAGCACCAAGATTGTCAGGGAAGAAGTCTAAATGTGACATGTTGCATTTCATGGTTTTGTATGCCTGAAGCATATTGTCAACCAGCTGCACATACTTTGGTGCTCTGTGGTTGTCACAAAATATTTTAGCAACATCCTTGAATGCCTTCAATGTGATTTTCTCCAGTCCCACAAGAAGCTCTTTGAATTGCCTGTCATTGATGACCTGTTTGATTTGTGGAAAAAAAAATGCCTATATTAATTTTAGCATCAGTTATCCTGACTTGAATTATGAATTGAAATAAACATAGGCAAATAGGGAAATTTTATGGTAATTTTCATGATCAGCAGCTCAAAATATATAAGATACACTGTTTGGGATTCCCCTGGAAGCTTCAGCGGGGTTCCATATTGCAAACACTTAGAGTTTGGGTTAGTTTATTCAGGAATCAAAATCTTTTTTGCCCAGTATAATCATTTTTGATAGATTAAATTTATTTCCCCAGTAATCTGTGGATGCAGACAAATATATATTTCTTCAGTACTGAGATCAATAGAGCTTTGGTGGGGTTTTAGTATGGAGGAATAATGAATAAAAGTTGAATGATTAAGTTACTATAGTTGGAATAGATTGAAAGAAAGAAAATGAAAGATTAGTTTTATCTGTCACATGTACATCGAAACATATGCATCACTTTGTGACTACGACTGACACAGTCCAAGGATTATCGCCCTGCTTCTGGCACCAACACAGCAAGCCAAGAACTCACTAATCCTAACTGTAGGTGTTAACAACATAGAAGGGCATTGAAGCCTCCAGATGATCCCTATACGGTCACAGGGAGAATGTACAAACTCCTTACAGACTGCAGCGGGGATCGAACCTAGATCAGTGATCGCTGGCACTGCAAATCTATTGTTCCAACTACTACAGTAGCATGCCAGGGAAGAAAAGAGCTTTTCCTTTTCTATATATGTGTGGAGCAGATTGCTATTAGTAGCAGAAAAAAATGCTGGAATCTATTAACGTGCTTTGAAACTAATAATAAGTTTTGGCAGGGATAATAAAGATTTAAAAAGTGAAATAATGTTTGACAAATTTGGTAGTGGCATTTGTTTCTTATCGTCATATGTACTGAGACATAGTGAAAAGCTTATTTTTTGCATGTTGTAGGAGCCTAGTATCTATTTTCTGTCTGTGTTGTATTTTGTGTTGCACATTTATTATGGGTAATTTGTCACATGGGTTGGAACTTAGTAGAGCAGAGAGTATAGTCACACATTTATTCTTTGCCTTTAGTTCATTTTAGTCTGGTAAGGGGTTATACCTGGGAATGATATTTCTTTGTTGACCGGTAGTGTTTAAATATGCTTAGTGCTAATGCTAAAGTACATTTTGAATATTCTTAGACTGCTTATTTCATTATATCGCTAGTTCTGGTTTCATTAGCTTTTTTTTATTTTAACAAGATTGTTCTTCTTTGATGGCTTGTAACAAAGGATCAAATGTACTTTCTTTGACTGTGAACTTTGTCATTGTGGAGTGCGTCATACAGTTTCAACGCCACCTCCCACCCCCACCCCCTGTGCTTAGTCTCTGAGCGGTTTTGATTTGTTTTCAAGTAGCCACAACACATGCCGTTCATACATAATACACTGAAGTTTTAAAAAGAAAATATGGTGTTAGTGCAGGAAGAGTGCAGTGCAGGCAGACTAATAAGTGCCTTTAATAAGACACCATGTAGAAGGTCATTGGAACACTGGAGTACTTGGGATATTGTACCAGCACGCATTCAGGTTTGTTAACAGCAAAAAAAAAGCATGTTAATGTATTATTTCAAAGCAACACACTCACAAAGTGCTGGAGGAATTCAGCAGGTCAGGCAGCTGGAAATGAATAAACAGTCAATGGTTCAGGCCGCGGTGCTTCATCATGACTGAAAAGGAAAGGGGAAGATGCCAGAATAAAAAGGTGGGGAGGAGGGGAAAGAGGCTAGTCCAAAGATGTACCAGGTAGGTTAATTTACCTTGTAAATTGTCCCATGTTTAGGTTAGAGTTAAATCAGGATTGTCAGGGGTTGCTGGGGTGGTGCAGCTCAAAGGGCCAGAAGATCCCCTCTAAGTAAATAAGTAAAGCACTGTAGACCATGTATTTCTCCTTTATAGTGCAATCTAGTTGTAGCTGTTTAGATAATGGAGTCTTATCTGATATCAGCAGTCTGTGAGGTTACGAAGACAGTCTTGTCATGACACCTTTGGCTCAGAGATAAGGAAACTACTGAAGTACAGAACCAGCTATACTACATCATCATCTTCATCATTATGTGCCGTGTCGTATGATATGGGCAATCATGGTCTATCCATGGCCATGATTGTTCTTGGCAAATTTTTCTACAGAAGTTCTCTAGCTTTGCTATTGACTTCTTCTGGGCAGTGTCATTACAAGAAGGGTGACCCCAGCCATTATCCATACACTTCAGAGTTAGTTTGCCTGACGTCAGTGATCACGTAACCCAGATGTGTGCTCTGCACCAGCTGCTCGTATGACCATCTACCACCTGCTCCCATGGCTTCACATGACCCTGATTTTGGTGCTATACCTTGCTCAAGGGTGACCTGCGTGCTAACAGAGGGAAGGACCTCATTTGGTAGATGTATCTCCACCCTGCCACCCAATCTATACTACAAATTACTGAAAATCCATTGAACATTTATAGACAATCATAGTGGAAGCACAAAGAAAGTGAAACTAAAAGAAAAAATAACAATGTGAATATTAATTTAGACCTAATCCAACAAGAATTTAGAAAAATTAATAGTCATCTTAATAAACTGACGTAAGTACAAAATTTTTATGAGGCTTGTCAGGATATATTGAAGCATAATGTTCCCTTGGCTAGGAAGTTGAGAACCAAGGATTTAGGGATTTCACAATATAGATGGGAAGAGATTTCTGCATCCAGTGAGGGGTGAATGTCTTTTCTTTCAACAACACCCACGGCCTTTCTGATTTTAATGGCTATCTGGGGTAGACAATATCAGGGTTGTATTGTACAAGCATACTTTGACAATAAAATGAACTTTTGAACTTTTGAATCTTCAGTATTTCATACCTAAGAGGGTCCTGGAGGTTCTGTCATTGAGAATATTCAAGAATAGGACTGAATGAGGAAAACCAATATACCTCACTTTACCTCACCATTTTACTCTCTTTTGGCACTATTTATTGTTTAACTTTTTTTATTCTAAACTTTTTTTTATGTATTTCACTGTACTGCTGCCATATGTCAGTGATAATAAACCTGATTCTGATTCTGAGGTGAGGATTGTGGTGTCCATACAGGGAATGTCACTGGGATAAGACTTCAGCCATAATATTATAAGAAGTGCAGCCAGCACGAGGGCTCAAATTCAAGATTCAAGTTTGTTTTAAAAGAGTTGACTCCCTCTTCCTTCAGTTAGTCCTGACGAAGGGTCTCGGCCTGAAACGTCGACTGCACCTCTTCCTACAGATGCTGCCTGGCCTGCTGCGTTCACCAGCAACTTTGATGTGTTGCTTGAATTTCCAGCATCTGCAGAATTCCTGTTGCTCAAGTTTGTTTAATGCCATTTCCAATCCATGAGCGTAAAGGAGAATGAAATAATTGTTACTCTGGATCCATTGTAGCACAAACAATATTAAGATAAAGAACAAATAATAATTGAAAAAAACACAATAAATATGAGTACATAAGATAGCTCATATACATAAATTCATTGTATCCCCATAAAGTGAAGCTAGGCACAGGAATGTCTGCACATAAGGTGACTCTGACAGGAAATGATAAAGTAGTGGTTGTTGGTGGTGTGGAGGGGTGGGTCAGTGGGTGGAGGTGTTGATCTGCCTTACTGCTTGGGGAAAGTAAATGTTTTTGAGTCTGACACTCCTGCTGTGGTTACTACGTAGCCTCCTCCCCGATGGGACTTAGAAAAACAGTCCATGAGCAGTGTATGTAGGATCCTTCATACTGTTCCTGGACCTTTTCTGGCACCTTCTGTATATATATCTGTTCTGACAGGCAGGCTGGTGCTAGTGATACATTGGGCAGCTTTGACTACCTATCAAATGGCCTAATTCTTATGAGAACCTGCTGCTAGTATTGAGCACATCCCCACCACCCACTACCCCACACTTTACCTTTGACCCATGGAATAAGATCAAACTTAATTACAGATTTGTGAGTGTAGATTTGCTCTCTAATATACTATGGGCTCTGAATCAGCTGCAGGATCATAGATCAAGGATCACCAGACTTGACAACATTTACTTTCTGCAAGCAGTGCAGGAACTTAAAGGCCCATACTCAAAGTTTTGGGAGCACCTTCTTCCTCTTCACCTCTACTTTGAAGAGAGCTGGACTTCGTACATCCGTATTTATGTCATTCCATAGATGGACTGCATCACTGCATGGTATGGAAACTGCTCTGCGGTAGAAAACACCTTATTATTCATTAACTTGCTTGTGATAAAATTACTTTATACGTTATGTGTGTGAGTTATAGTACTGTGTGAAAGTCTTAGGCACATACATATGTTCAGCTAGGGTAAATAAGATCTTGCACAATACTATATTTGTCAATGTGGAGCGGAAAGCAAATTGGTAAATCAGGTGGGAGCAAAGGACGTTGAGAATGGCGAGAGTGAAACATTGTAGCAGAGAGATAGGACAGGAGGCAAAGAAGAGTACTAGAGGTGGGATAGCAGGGGTGCAGACATTTATAGCCCTGAGACACCAGGCAAGGACCTGTCCCTACACTTCCTCTCTTGCCACCATTCAGGGCCCCAAACAGTCCTTCCAAGTGAGGCAACACTTCACTTGTGAGTCTGTTGGGGTCATCTATTGCATCCGGTGCTCCCGGTGCGTCCTCCTCTACACCGGTGAAACCCGACGCAGATTGGGGGACCGCTTCGTCGAGCACCTCCGCTCCGTCCGCCAAAACAGACAGAATCTCCCAGTAGCCAGTAGCCACCCACTTCAACTCTGCTTCCCATTCCCATTCAGATATGTCCATACATGGCCTCCTCTACTGACATGATGAGGCTAAACTCAGGTTGGAGGAGCAACACCTCATATACCGTCTAGGTAGTCTCCAGCCCCTTGGTATGAACATAGAATTCTCCAACTTCCAGTAATTCCCTCTGCCTCCCTTTCCCTATCCCTATGTTACTCTGCCCCCTCCCCCAGCTGCCTATCACCTCCCTCTGGTTCCGCCTCCTTCTACCACCCATTGTTTTCCCCTATTCTTTCTTCACCTTTCTTGCCTATCACCTCCCTGCTTCCCCTCCACCACCCCTTTATCTTTCCCCTTACTAGTTTTTCACCTGGAACCTACCAGCCTTCTCCTGCCCACCCTCCCCCCACCTTCTTTATAGGGCCTCTGCCCCTTCCCTCTACAGTCCTGACAAAGGGTTCCGTCCAGAAACGTTGACCAATCGTTTCCACGGATGCTGCCCACCCTGCTGAGTTCCTCCAGCGTGTTGTGAGTGAGGCAAGGTCATTTCATTCCAAACAATTGGTTTATTTATCATTGCAGAATGACTCTCTCATGCTTCCCATTCCCTCTGTTCTCCCTTTCCCCATTACCCAAACACAATTCCCCTCTCCCTGTCTCTTTCCCACTCTCAGTCCACAATAGAACCCCATATCAGAATCAGGTTTATCATTACTCACATCTGTAATGAAATTAGTTTTTTTTTGTGGCAGCAGTACAGCATAATACAACATTACCACAGTACACCTGGGTCCGGAGGAATGTTTGCTGATATCCATGTGTACGATTGAATGGCAACAAACTTGAACTATCCCATCCCTCCCATAACCAATGTCCTCGAAACAATCTAGTATCCTATTCTCTCTCCAGTAAAATCACAGACTTCCCATAATGTGGTGGCCAGAACTACACATGATAATCTAAATGTGTTCTAACCAATGTTATGCAAAGTTAAATGTCATTGCTTATACTCCATGTCCTGGCCATTGAAGCATATATTTTTTTATCACCCCACCATTTATACCTACATTACCACTGTCAGGGAATTATGGACCCATAGTTTTTAATATCAACACAAGAATAATTAAAAATTAATACTTTGAGCAAATCAGCAAAAAGAGTTGGCTGCCAACTAAGTTGCAACCTGTACTTAGTTGGCTGTCAAATCTGCTCAAAGATGATGAATATTTCTGAAGGTCCTGGAAACCTGTTTAAATCAAAAGAATTAAGTTAAACAATTTTAATAGATGTTAAAATGGGAAAATGTACTGTAAAAGAGTTTAAAATAATTGAAAAATCATTTAAGCTAACTTAATTGATTCAATAAAAGGGAATTTAACACAAACTCCCTTGTGTTCATTCCTCTTCAGACAAATGAATGGAGCTGTTGTTCCTTCAACAACTGTAAAGTGACAGAGATTTAACAGCTGCTGTGGAAATTAAGTAAGTTTATACATCACAAACACAAGAGATTTTGTAAATACTGGAAACCCAGAGTGAGGCACACAAAATGTTGGAGGAACTCAACAGGTCAGGCAGTTTCTATGGAAAGGAATAAAGAGTTGACATTTTGAGCTGAGACCCGTTAATAAGACTGATGAAGTTTATGTGAGTTTATACTTCATTGTTCACCTCTACAAGGAATCTAGCAGTGGAGACTGATTAAGGAATTGGTGGGGCTAAACTTCACCTTCATGCAGGAATACCAAACATAGTGGCTAGTCAGCTGAGAGATGACAGCATTACAGCCCTGCCAAACTCTCAGCATTTTCCAGAAAGTTCTGGACCAATATTTAATTCAGGTTTGGGATAATTAAACAAGCTGCAGAAAATAGAAGAGTCTCCAACACAAGGGGACAACTTGCTTATACAGGAGTCTTACCTACCTCCCACATGCTGTCATCTACGCCTCTAGGAACCATATTAACAGTGACCTAAGAATAACTCATTAGTTCTATCTCAATCCCAAGAGGTACTAATGCAAATCAGGATGAATAAGGGACAGGAATCAGGGAAATATAAATACTCATTAAGAAAATTAAAATGTTAAAATTAAAATAAATTATTAATTAAATAAAAACATACTGACTCACATGATGACAAAATCTTACTGTCAATGAAATAAATAATAAATACCTTATTAATTATTCTGCTATTTCATCCACACTGATTCTGTAGAAAATTGCTCAGAAAATAGTCTTCACACAACAACCAAACCATTCTCAGCACAACTTGAGCCTCCAAATCAACAGCAATTTATATTGATACAGCATGTTCAAGAGAGTTATAAACGTTAGTATCCAGGATGTGCCCTCTTCTCACTACTATCATTGGGGAGGAGGTGCAGGAGCTTGAAGACCCATATTCAATGATTCAATAACAGCTTCTTCTCCTCCACCAACAGATTTCTGAACAGTCCATGAACCCATCAACATGACTTCATTATTCCTTTTTTGTGCACTATTCACTTATTTTTGTAATTTGATCACAATTTTACGTTTTTGTGCAGTACTGCTGCTACAAGACAACACATTTCACATAATAAAAGGCAGTTTGCTCAATCTACAGTCAAAGGCAGGATCTAACAGTGGCTACCCATTTCAATTCAATGTCACATTCCCATTCTGACCTGACTGCTCATGGCCACCTCTAGGATGAGGCCCAACTCATATTTTGTCTGGGTAGCCTCCAACCTGATGGCATGAACTTCTGGTAATTTCTTACCCTCTCTCTCCTCTCTGTTTTGGTTCCTTGTTCTGGTTATCCTCTCACGCATTCTCTTCTTTTCATCTGCCCCTCACCTCCCTCTGGTTCCATTTCTCCTCCATTTTCTTCCATGGTCCATTGTCCTCTCCTATTAGACTGCTTTTCACTACAAACCCTTTCCCCCACCGAGATACACTCTGCCTCACCTGGTCTCATCTATCTCGTCTGACTGTATTCCCTCTTCTCCCCCCATCTTCTTATTCTGGCTTCAACCCTCTTTACTTTCCAGTCCTGATGAAGGGTCTCAGCCCAAAACGTCAACTGCTTACTCCTCCTCTGTGGGTGCAGCATGACCTGCTGAATTCCTCCAGCATTGTGTGTGCGTTGCTCTGGATTTCCAGAATCTGCAGAATCTCCCATGATGTTGATAAACCGATTCTGATTCTGATAGCAAATTCAACCAGGCTGTGCACAGATGCTTTCAGCAATTCGATTTGAATCCAGATCACAGAAGGAGATGATGGATCACATTTTACTGATGGAGGCCCACATTTTGAGATAGAGTTGTACCATATGAAAACAGACCCTTTGGCTCATCAGGTCTGTGTTGACCAAGATGCCCCATCCAAGCTAGTCCATTTGCCAGCAGCTGGCTCATAATCTTCCAAACCTTTCCCATTTATGAACTTGTCCAACTGTCTTTCTTGAGGTGGCACAGTAGCATAGTGGTTAGCGGAACGCTATTAGAGGTCAGAGTGCCAGAGTTCAGAGTTCAGTTCCGACATGCCCTGTAAACAAGTTTGTACGTTCCTCCCAGTGTGTGCATCGCTTTCCTTTGGGTTTCTTCCCACATTCCAAAGACGTACCGGTTATCACAAAAATGATTCCAGGACTGGAAGGGTTATCACATGAGGAGTGATTGATGACTCTGGGCCTGTAGAGTAAGGGGGAATCTCACTGAAACCTATTGAACATTGAAAGGCTTGAATAGGGTGGATGTGGAGAGGTGTTATCTTGAACCAGTCTGGCCACTCTCCTCTGACCTCTCAGAGGAGGCATTTTTTCCCACAGAACTGCCATTCCCTGGCTTGTGTTATTTGTTTGTCACACCATTCTCTTTAGGGATTTTTGTGTGTGAAAATTACAGTATATCAGCAGTTTCTGACTCAAACTATCCTCTCTGGAACCAACAATCATTCCATGGTCAAAGTTACTTAGATCACACTTCTTCCTCATTCTGATGTTCACTTTGAACAGCAACCAAATCTCTTGAGCATTTCCACATGCTTTTATGCATTGAATTGCTGCCACATGATTGGCTGATTATATATTGGCATTAACAAGGTGTACAGGTGTACCTAATAAAGTGGCCATAATACCATAAGACATAAGAGCAGAATCAGGCCATTTGGCCCATCAAGTCTGGTCCACCATCTAATCATGGCTGACCTTTTATCTTCCCTTCCTTAGCCTCACTTGCTAGCTTTCTCCATGTAATTTTTGATGCTGTGTCCTTTCAAGAACGTACCAAGCTCTGCCTTAAATACACACAATGACCTGGCCTCCACAACTGCCTGTGGTAATAAATTCCACAAATTCATCACCACCCAGCTAAAGAAATTTCTCCGCATCTCTATTTCAAATGGACACCCCTCTATCCTGACGCTGTGCCCGCTTGTCCTAGACTCCCCCACCATCGAAAACATGCTTTCCACATGTACTTTGTCTAGGCCTTTAAACATTCGAAAGGTTTCACTGAGATCCCCACCTCAACTTTTGAAATTCAAATGAGTACAGACTCACTGGAACAGCCATTGACTCATTACTGTTTGTGGGAGCATATTTTACATAAATTCCTACTTTGCAGCAATCACTTAATTACAAAAGTTCTTAAATGCCTGAAACAGTGAACAGAAATTCAAGGCATTGTAAATGGTTGCATCACATTGGTTTGAAGCCTGTGACATGCAGGATTGCAAGATGCTGCAGAGGGCTGTAGACTCAACCAGCTCCTCACAGGCACAACTCTTTCCACCAAGGACAACTTCACCAGGCAATGTCTCATTCATCATTAAAGACCCAGGACATGCCCTCTCCTCATTACCATGCAACCATTGAATACAGAATCTGAAAGACCCACACTCAGAAGTTTAGGAAGTATGTCAAGGCAGTACATGGTTAAGAATACATACTTATATAATAAATTTATTTTAAACTTTGAACTTCTGTTGAATGAACACATTTGCTTTCACATTTCCCTGCAGTACAGTAGCGGTTGTACTTCAAAACTACCTTGTTGATTGTTGAGTGACTTAGATGTCCTGTGTTTGTGAGTGACGTTTTAAAGTAGTAAGCTAAAAACAAAGGATTGCATATCTTCCTCCAGCATTTTGTATGTGTTGATTATATGCCTTGTTTTTCTTTTCAGTTCATTTTATTTGCAAAAAGATTTTCCAGTATTACAAAATATCTTCAGACAAAATGCATCTGTCCAGGTGAGATTTGAATTCACCTCTCAGCTTATTAGTTCAGTAACAACACCCCATTTCCCATTATCACTGGCATGCGTTATAGATGGAAATAAAAGAAATAAAAGTAATCTTATTTCTTAACACTCTGTCTTATATAGTCCAACATTGTATCCACCCAGTGAAATTGTCTTCCTTTCAAATCCTTTTCCAATAAATTCTTCTGTTAGGTAAAGTAATAAATCTTGGGTTGGATAAATTTGCCTGCATATGCCATCCACGACTTTGTACATCAGGATTCATTTAGAACTTTGTCAAGACAGTGAGTCTAAGTTTGTTTTCCAATTTATTGCACTGCTAAAACGGAAAGACTACTTCACTTAGGCACTGTACAGGTTTGACAAGAATGCAGTGTTCCCTTTATATACTGATCCTTGCAAACTTCTGAATACGGCATTGCTCTCTGTCACTATTACTTACCCTCACCAGTCAACTCATCCATGACTGCATTGCAAATTCCTCAACATTAATAACATTTGCTTTTGAATCAGCCAACAGCTGAATTCTACACGTTATTCCTGAACACATTCTGAAAGACAAAATAATAAATAGAAATAGGTACAGGCAAGAGAGGGAAATTGAGACAAAGGAACAAGATAGGATGTGAAAGAAGTAAATGGGAGATTAACTTGAGATTGAGAAAAGTGGGAGTAAGAGGAAAAAATGAGGATAGAGCAAGGGTAAGAGAGAATGAAAATAGGAGGAGTGGAGACAGGAAAAGAGAAAAAGGTGGAGGTAGTGAGAGAGAAGAGCAAGAAACTGAAGGAAGTTCATTTTCTAGCCAAGGTAGGTAGGTAACCAGAGCTGCAAACAATATTCCAAATCTGACCTCACCAAATTTGGGCTTACTGGTCCACATCATGGAACAATTAACCTGAGTAGCTTGGTCCTAAGCTGCTAATTCAGAGATGTTGCTTCTCCGGGCACAGGGGATAACAAAATGAAATCTGTGCAATATTATCAGACGCAGAATTGGAATCATATTTCTTATGCATAGTACTGCTGCCGTAAGATAACAAACATCATGCCACATGTCAGTAACAAGAAATGTGATTCTGATTATATAATTTTTTTAGACTGCAGTCCTCTTTTATTGTCATTTAGTAATGCATACGTTAAGAAATGATACAATTTGTTCCTTCAGAGTGATATCACAAAAACACAGGACAAACCAAGACTTAAAAAACTGGCAAAAACCACATAATTATAACATATAGTTACAACAGTGCAAAGCAATACCATAATTTGATGAAGAACAGACCATAGGCACGGTAAAAAAAAGTCTCAAAGTCCCGATAGACTCATCATCTCACGCAGGTGGCAGAAGGGAGGAACTCTCCCTGCCATCAGCTCCCAGCGCAGCAAACTTGCCGATGCAGCATCCTGGAAGCACCCGACCACAGTCTGACTCTGAGTCCGTCCAAAATCTTCATGCCTCCGACCAGCCCTCTGACACCGAGCACCATCTCTGCCGAGTGCTTCGACCCCGGCCCCGGCAACAGGCAATAGGCAAAGCCGAGGATTTGGGGCCTTCCCCTCCGGAGATTCTCCATTGCACAGTAGCAGCGGCAGTGAAGCAGGCATTTCAGAAGCTTCTCCAGATGTTCCTCCATGCTTCTCACGGCTGTCTCCATCAAATCAGGATTGTGCACGGCCCCTATTTAACAAATATGATATCAATACAGAGCGGCCGTGCTTGCTGTGTCGCGCCATCTTCCCCTCCCCTCCATACAAAATAAATAAATATGACAAAAAAAGGAAGAATGAGTAGTGTTCAAGGGTTCATGGACCATTCAGAAATTTGATGGCAGAGAGTAAAAAAACTCTTTCTAAAATATTGAGTGTGGGTCTTCAGGCTCCTGCACCTCCTCTCCGATGGTAGTAATGAGAAGAGGACATGTAACACCCCACTGTACAACTTAGAAAGGTTCTACATTGGTATAGTAAGTCTACAAAGTATTTGAACTCATTAAATATTTTATTGATGTGCAGACCCTGTCATTCTCTGATGCAATATGGGAATTATTCTGTATACAGAGGAGTTCCCCAAGCAAAAATCAGGTAAATTATTTAGTTTCTTCAGACAAATATACAATGGCTAGGCCAGCAGAGAGTAGTTGCCTGCTGTATTTCAACATAGAATTATGCAAACGTGGAGTCAGAGGACTACAGTACAGAAACGGGCTCTTTAGCCTGTCTAGTCTGTGCTGGATGTTCGCATCTACTTGCACCTGGACCATATATCTCCATACCTCACTCATCCATGCACCTAGCCAAAACTCTCATAAATTTTACAATTGAACCCACTACTGCGGTGTAACTTACTAGGGTGACAGGGCAGAGATACAGCTCTACCAAAGGAGGTGCAAAGCGCTCCTTCGCTCTGCTAGCTTGTAGGTCATCTTTGGGTAAGGTGTATCGCCTGCTTAGTTCCTCGATCAGGGTCACATGAAGCCATGGGAGCAGGTGGTGGATAGTCGTATGAGTGGCTGATGCATATCACATTCTTAGTTACGCAACCAATGATGCCAGGCAGACAATCTCTGAAGAGTATCAATAATGTCTGGGCTCATCCACCTTGCAAAGACACTGCCCTGAAGAAGGCATTGGCAAACTACTTCTGTACAAAAATTTGCTAAGAACAATCATGGTCATAAGACCATGATGGCCTATGTCATATGACATGGCACATAATGAATAAGTGTGGTGTTGGTGACAATATTAGGCTGGGCTCCAAGTTTATTTTTTCTTCCAAAAATAAGTTTTATTCATAATGAAAAATACAATGGTTTCTGGTTAATTGGGTCACACCTTGGTCCAATTAAGAAGCTGCCCCAATTGGCTGAAGTTTCATAGAAATATTTAAAAAGGTATAAAAAAAGAAACTAATTTTAACTGAGTAACAGATAACATATTTAAATGAAATACAGAGCAAATTGGAACACTACCAATCATATTGTAGTACTATAAAACTATGTATTAGTTCCTAATAGTTTTTGTTGGAGGAATTCATTCAGTGCACATTGCCATGTTCTTTTGATTGACTGTATGTGAACAAAATCAAAGCAGATAGCTATCTACTCCACATAACGGACTGCTTTCAAACAACGCTTTTGACGATTGCACCCCCTAAATCTTCATTTTCATCGTACACTCAAGGCGATTGTCAATTCCTTCAAAATCTTTATTACTCCTAATTGGCTGAAGTAGTGAAATCATTTCATTTTCACTCCCTGCCATTTCTTTCATCTCCAAGTCTAAATGCTTGAAACCCCCGTGAGCAAAATAGTTCTGAATTGTCTTACTGCTTATTTCTCATCAACTATCGGCGATAAAAATCACTGCTTTTTGAACAAGCACAAGCAACTGACACTGTTTAAAAAATGTTAGCAGTTAATGTGTCTAACGGCCATACATGTGCATGTGACTGACACTAGTTAGAATCAGATCAGCAACAATCTCCTGCTCCAATTAAATGGTATACTGTCTCAAATAAATGAAGTGAATCCAGGCTATACTCTCGATTAGGTCTTGTTCTTTAAGAGTTGCCCCAAATAAACAACTGCCCTGATTAACTGATGGCCCAGTTAACCAGAATCCCCAAAAGAATGAGCACAGTGCAAAACATATTTACTTTCATAGTCAATATGTTCAATAGTGTTAATGTATTTTTAAAACATCAGAGCACTGTTGTCTCTCATCACTGAAATGTCAGCTTGGATGATGTACTCATATTTCTGTAGTGAAATTTGTCTATAAACCTTTCTACCTATGGACAGGGCCAAAATCAGAATCAGGTTTAATATAACCAGCATATGTTGAGAAATTTGTTGTTATACAGCAGCAGTACAATTCAATACATAATAATAAAAACTATGAACTGCAGTAAGTGTATGTGTGTGTATGTATATATTAGTTAAATTTAAAAATACATACAAAAAAGTAGTGAGGTTGTGTTCATGGGATCTATGTCCATTCAGAAATCTAAGGGAAGAATCTAATAACTGGATTGTGGATCTCAATTTTTTTTTCCTATTGTCAGATACAAAGCTGAGAATTGAAATGGGAAGTCAATCAAACAAGATGCAAAATTGACTTCTGCTTCACTACCATCTAGTTCACAATACCATCCAGAGCATAATAATTGGCAATTGCTTTAGTATTATTTACATATGTACCAAGAAACAGTGAAAACTTCTGTTTACATTCTATCCAGACAAATTGCATCACACAGAACTACATCAAGGAAGTACAAAAGGAAAAAAAACAGAGTGCAGAGTATATGCTCCATGGCCAGTCTATTAGATACTTTCTGTATCTAATAAAGTGGCTACTGAGTGTATGTTCATGGTCTTCTGCAGCTGGAGCCCTTCCACTTCAAGATTCAACATGTTGCGCCTTCAGCGGTGGTCTTCTGCACACCACCGTTGCAGAGTGTAATTATTTGAGTTACTGTCGAATTCCTGTCTGCTTGAAACAGTCTGACCATTCTCCTCTGGGCTCTCTCAAAAATAAGGCTGTTTTGAACACAGAATTGCCACTCACTGAATGTTTTTTTTAGGGTTTTTTTTGCACTATTCTCTGTAAACTATGGATGCTGTTGTACATGAAAATTTCAGAGGATCGGCAGTTTCTGATATACTCAAACCACCCTGTCTGGCACCAACGATCATTCCATGGTCAAATTAACTTAGGTTACATTTCTTCCCCATTTTAATCTTTGCTCTGAACAACAGCTGAAGCTCTTGACCATGTCTGCTTGTCTTATGCATTCAGTTGTTGCCACATGATTGGCTGATTAAAGATTTGCATTAGCAAGTAGGTGTTCAGGTATACCTAATAAAGAGGCCACTGAGTGCAGCGTTACAATTACAGAGAAATCGCAGCGCAAGTAGTCAAATTAGTTGCATGATGATCTAAATTGATAGGTCAATTGACACCTTTAGCATATAAAAGGTCTACTGAAGAGTCTAAAAATGCAAACACGAGAAAATCTGCTGATGCAGGAAATTCAAGCAACACACACACACAAAAT
Organism: Mobula birostris; assembly: GCF_030028105.1. Classification (NCBI taxonomy): domain Eukaryota; kingdom Metazoa; phylum Chordata; class Chondrichthyes; order Myliobatiformes; family Myliobatidae; genus Mobula; species Mobula birostris. The sequence continues at coordinate 75,093,305 of NC_092384.1, read as the reverse complement.
GCTGGTGAACGCAGCAGGCCAGGCAGGATCTATAGGAAGAGGTACAGTTGATGTTTTGGGCTGAGACCCTTCATCAGGACTAACTAAAAGAAGAGATAGTAAGAGATATGAAAGTGGGAGGGGGAGGAGGAGATCCGAAATGATAAGAGAAGACAGGAGGGGGAGGGATGGAGCCAAGAGCTGGAAAGTTGATTGGCAAAAGGGATACAAGGTTAAAGGGAAAGGATTGTGGGACGGGAAGCCTAGGGAGAAAGAAAGGGAGAGGGCAGCCCAGAGGATGGAGAGCAGGCAAGGAGTTATAGTGAGAGGGACAGAGGGAGAAAAGAGAGAAAAAAGGAGGGGGGAAAAATGAATAAATAAATAAATAAATAAATAAATAACGGGATGGGATACAAATGGGAGGAGGGGCATTAACGGAAGTTAGAGAAGTCGATGTTCATGCCATCAGGTTGGAGGCTACCCAGAAAGAATATAATGTGTTGTTCCTCCAACCTGAGTGTGGCTTCATCTTGACAGTAAAGGAGGCCGTGGATAGACTTGTCAGAATGGGAATGGGACGTGGAATTAAAATGTGTGGCCACTGGGAGATTCTGCTTTCTCTGGCGGACAGAGAGTAGGTGTTCAGCGAAATGGTCTCCCAGTCTGTGTCGGGTCTCGCCAATATATAGAAGGCCGCATCGGGAACACAGGACACAGTATATCACCCCAGCTGACTCACAGGTGAAGCTTCCTTCTCTATGCAGAAGAGCTGTTCCAAGATGGGCACCATCTTCTTAGTGTTCAGTTCTTTTTTCCTCTCTTTGCTTTGCATTCCTCAATCAATTTTTAAACAAGAGAAATCTACATATGTGGAAATCCAAGCAACACACACAAAATGCTGGAAGAACTCAGCAGGCTGGGCTGTATCTATGGAAAAGAGTAAACAACCAACATTTCGGGTTGAGACCCTTCATCAGAATAAATCAATTGATCAATTTTTCTTTGTTCTATCAAAGCTTATTAAAATAATCATAAAGAAACAAGTTTTGTTCCTCTTTCCCGACTTCTGAAAGAATCTTGGCTTTAAGCATCAGAATCCAATACCCTGTACTCTGCCTTCAAGTTCAACATTCCAAAGGGTGATACTGCACACTTTTCCGAAGAGGTGGACAAGTTGCTTTACAAAGGACCAGCCTTACAAAGGATCTTTGGGCCAAATGATTTCTTTTTACTCCATAACTGTTATATTGTCCTATGATTTAGAAGAGATGTTGGGTGCATGTTCTAGGTGATATGCGCTGAGGTCACATTGCACTAGAGAATATGTCTGAGCTGATCAAACAGTCTATATTGTCCTTGGCGGTATCAATCTTCTTAAGTGTTGTCAGAGCTGCACTTTACCAGGTGCTATAACACCAGGGGTTTCATTTCCTATTTGCTATTTTCACTTACTACTTAACTTGATCTCATCAAACTCCTTCTTGCACTGCACTAACACATCAGTTAAACCGGCTAATGACTGCACCAAAATAGCACAGACTGGTACTCGAGCAGAATGCATAACCTGGCAAGTGGAAGTACCTCACCACAAATTAAATCAATGCAATTATTGTCCCTCTGCAGCAGAATCCGCAAAACCAAAGACAGCATAGAAAAGAATTATCTCTGAAAAGATAATTTTTTTCAAGCAACGAGTACAGCAAAATGCATGAATATAAATATTTTAATCTATGCTTTAATACACAAGTCATGTTCTCAGTACTATTTATTTACTTCTTTGCACAGTTTCCTCTTGCACAGTCTTTGTTTATGTACAGTTTTTTTCATAAACTTAATTGTATTTCTTTAGATTCATATAAATATGGACTAACCTATCCCTCCAAGCCCCCAACCACCACTACTTTATTATTTCCTGTCAGTCAGCTTATGTACAAACACTCTTCTGCCTAGTGTCACTTTGTGGACGTACAATTGATCTATGTATATAGGCTATCTTACATATCTTTATTTATTGTGTTATTATTTTCATTATTGTGTTCTTTATCTTTTTTGTGTTGTATTAGATATAGAGTAGCGTATCAATTATTTAGTTCTTGCTACTCGTAGAGTAGCAATTTAGTTCTTCTTTATATTTGTTTACAGAAAATTACATTAAACAACATCCATCATTAAGGACTCTCACCACCCAGGACATGCCCTCTTCTCATTGCTATATTCAGAAAGGAGGTACAGAAACCTGAAGGCACACTCTCAACGATTCAGGAACAGCTTCTTCCCCTTTGCCACCTGAATTCAGAATGGAAATTGAACCCATCAACACTACTTAACTAGTTTTTTTGCATTACTTGCTTAATTTAGCTAATTACATTACACACACACATATATACATACATATACATATATACATACTTATATAATGTAATTCACAGATTTTTATGAGGTATTATTGTGTATTACATTGTACTGCTGTTGCAAAAACAAATATCACATCTTCTGGTGATATGAAACCTGATTCTGATTCTTGAAATGGTTGCAAGAAAATGTATCTCAAGTTAATATATTGTGATATATATGTACTTTGATAATACATTACTATAACTTTTGATATTTGAATAAAAGGATTCACAATTCAATGTGACATTACTCATGCTGAAATGTTACCCTTCATGTGAAGCTGGTCACCTTCTGCTCCTGTATTGTGAATTCCTCACAGCTGTTGGCAAATTACTTTGTGCCTTTTTTCACACGAGTAGTTAATGAATGAAAGTCTTTTGTTTAGACGGTGACAAAGAAGATAGTCGTCTTCAGAAGCACACTCCATGGAGGCCTGTAGTGATTCAGACCCTGCAGTCACACAAAGCGGGATGAAAAAAGGAAATTAAATGTACAGCGTTGATAGCAGTTCATGGTCAGCGTGTCTCAGCGCACAGTTTTGTGCAGAAGCTATCTAAAAGGGAATTACACAATTCCAGGCGAAGAGGAAGGAAAAGTGTCCTTTCTCATTCTCTTCCTCTGTGACTTCTCAAAGTCATATTCTAACTCAGATTTGTTTATAGCCATATACATCAGGATGAAATGAAATTCCTTGTTCACGTGAAGTTCACAAGTTAGTAGTATGCATGGTAGTAGTAAATAGAAAACATAGAAACATAGAAAAACCTACAGCACAATACAGAAGCCATACAACCATTTATACAACGGCAAGTGTAAAATAACAGAAAAGGAGAAAGATTAATGATTTAAAGACTTATTGCTGATGAAGGGACTTGATCTGAAACTTTGTTTCAAAATCAGAATCCAGTTTGATATCATTGGGATTTGTCATGACATTGTTGTTTTGCAGCAGCAGTACATTGCAATAGATCATAATAAAAAAAATACAAATTACCATATATAATACTATATATGTATAAAATTAAGTTTGTAGTGCAAAAAGAAAGCAAAAGGGAAGAGAGGTAGTGTTCATGGGTTCACTGCTCATTCAGAAATTTGGTGGTGGAGGCGAAGAAGTTGTTCATAAAATGTTGATGGTGTGTGTTTTAAGGCTTCTGTACCTCCTCCCTCATGGTAGCAATTAGAAGAGGACATGTCCTGATTGATGGATGCCTCCTTTTTGAGGCATAGTCTTTTGAAGGTGTCCTCAATGGTGGGGCGGCTAGTGGCCACGATGAAGCTGTCTGAGTTTACAACCTTCTGCAGCTTTATCCGATCCTGTGAAGTGTTCGTCAATACCAGATACTGATGCAGCCAGTTACATCTGTAAAAACCCGAGAGAGTATTTGGTGAAATATCAAGTCTCCTAAAACTCTGAGTGAAATATAGCCGCTGTCATGTATTCTTTGTAACTGCATCAATATGAAGGACCTAGGATAGATCTTCAGAAATGTTGACACACAGAAACTTAAAACAGTTCACCCTTTCCATTGCCAATCTTTCGATGAGGAGTGGCGTGCGTTCCTTTGACTTTCCCTTCCTGAAGGCCACAATCAATTCCTTGGACTTATTGATGTTCAGCACAAGGTTGTTTTTGTGACACCACTCAACCAGTTTCAAAGGTTTCAAAGGCACATTTAATGTCAGAGAAATGTGTACAGTATACATCCTGAAATGCTTTTTCTTCGCAACCGTCCATGAAACAGAGGATTGCCCCCAAAGAATGAATAACTGTTAAATGTTAAAACCCCAAAGCACCCCCCCCAGCTCCCCCTCCCATGCATAAGTGGCAGCAAGCAATGATCCCCTTTCCCCCACCGGCAAAAATAAGGCATCGGCACCTGCCACCAAGCACTCAAGCGTGAGCAAAGCAACAGCAAAGACACAGACTTGCAGTACTCCAAAAACTACCTGTTCACCCGGTATTCAACGTATCACAGGCTCTCTCTCTCCCTAATAAGGGAGAAAGAAATGCCTCCATTTCACAGCGAGAGGGGAGATATAACAAAGAACTCATTGGTTCACGATGTTAAAAGTCCATTGCTTCACTTTTTCCGAGCTCTGTGCCCAAAGATCTCTGGTTTCTGGGCACACAGCCTTAGATTTTTCATCTCCCACGACATACAGATCTCCTGGTTGGACACTGACCTCCCATCGCCCCGTCACCAGAGCCACAAAATCTTGATCCTCTGAAGGAGAATGAAGCTCTTAGGCCAAGCCCTTGGCATGTCATATAACGGCCATTCATGAAACCCCGAGAGCGGGTCCTATTCCCGCAAAGAGCCATAATCAGCATGTAAGTGTAGTTGACCCACACCTGTGCACCTCATCCCCAGCATCCAAAATTCTGTCAACAATAGCTGTTTCATCGGCAAATTTATAAAGGTGGTTTTAACTGTACCTAAACACACAATCATGTGTGTGGAGAGCATAGAGCAGTGGGCTAAGCACATATCCTTGTGGTGCGCTAGCATTGATTGAGGTGCGGAGGAGATTCGCTCTGACTGTGGTCTCCTGGTGAGGAAGTGAAGGATCCAGCTACAGGGGGATGTACAGATGCCCAGGTTTTGGAGCTTGTTGGTTAGACCTAATGGTATGATTGTGTTTTCTCCCCCCATAGATGCTGCCTGACCGGCCGAGTTCCTCCGGCATTTTGTGTTTCTTGCCCTTGATTTCTAGCACCTGCAGAACCTCTTGTGTTTATGATGTAAAGATTAGTTATTTCTGTCACATGCTTTAGTCAAATCAATGAGGATTGTGCTGGGCAGCCAGCAAATGCGGCCACTGGCACCAACATAGCATGCCCACAACTCACTAACACAAACCTGTATGTCTTTGGAATGTGGGAGGAAGCTGGAGCACATGGAGGAATCCCCTATGTGGACACAAGAAGAATGTCCAGACTCCTTACAGATAGAGGTGGGAATTGAATGACCACCAGCACAGTAAAGGGTTAAGCTAACCGCTACACTACCATGCCACCCCATTTACTCTGTAGTCATCTGTGTAGTGGATTTAATATTTCAGCAAGATTAGTGTAATATTGCAAATTTATTGTTTAAGCATTCTTTGTTATTTACATAATTCATTACGGGTTATACAGTACTGTATAAAAGTCTTGGGCACATGGTACAGAGCAAGGGTGTCTAGGACTTTTGCACAGTACTGTAGTAATTTTATGCATTGATTGTACTGCTGTCCCCCCAAAAAAAAACAAATTTCATGACAGATGTGAGTGATGATAAATCTGATCCGGATCTGGGTCTCCATTGTGGAGTAAAAGTGGGAAGGGAGTGGGGAGAGGTTGGGAGAAAAAGAAGGAAGAGGAGAAAGAAGTGGGAAGAACTAGAGAGACATTCTGTAATCATCAAGACGCTGTTTGTTTGGAATCAAATGACCTTGCCTGGTGTCTCTGGGATGGACATCTCTGAACACACACCATACCCCAGCCCTGTCACTTCTCTGACACCTGTCCCACACCACTCCTGCAGCGCACCATCCTTGCCATCCCAACATTCCTTGCTCCCGCCAGATTTACAAACTCGCTCTCTGCTCCACGATGAGAAATATAGTACTGTGAAAAAGTCTTAGACGCCTTAGCTATATATATGTGCCTAAGACTTTTGCGCAGTTCTGTTTGTAAGAAGCACGTGAATGGCATATGTCATTGAGAGCATCTTGACTGGCTGCATCACTGCCTAATACGGGAACTGTACTTCCCTCAATCGCAGGGCCCTGTAGGGAGTTATGCAGACAGCCCAGTGCATCCATAGATGTGAACTTCCCACTATTTGGGACATTAACAGAGACGGGTGCGTAGAAAGGGCTCAAAAGATCATTGGGGACCCAAGTCACCCCAACCACAAACTGTTCCAGCTGCTACCATCTGAGAATTGGTACTGCACTGCACTGTTTTGTGCACTTTATGCAGTCCTGGGTAGGTCTGTAGTCTAGTGTAGTTTTGCGTTGTCTCTTTACGTAGTTCAGTGTAGTTTTTGTATTGTTCATGTAGCACCATGGTCCTGAAAAACATTGTCTTGTTTTTACTGTGTACTGTACCAGCAGTTAGGGTCGAAATGACAATAAAAGTGACTTGACTTGACTTACAGCATAAAAGCCAGGACCAACAGGCTCCAGGACAGCTTCTTCCACCAAGCCATCAGACTGATTAATTCACGCTGATACAATTGTATTTCTATGCTATATTGACTGTCCTGTTGTACACACTGTTTATTATAAATTACTATAAATTGCACATTGCACATTTAGACACGGATGTAACTTAAAGATTTTTACTCCTCGTGTGTGAAAGATGTAAGAAATGAAGTCAATTCAGTTCAATTCATTATGCCACCATGTCATAAATGCACATCTCAAAAAAGAAAAAGAAAATAAAAGCAAAGTAGACAGAACATGTCCTGGGCTCCCTTGTTCTTCTTTCAATTAACTTATGGAGTTACAAAACAGAACAGTCTGGGCCTTAGTTTCCTGAATCTCTCTTGTTAAACCTGCGTACCTTCTCTAATCTTTCCTTGAACTCTATCTTTAATTAACTAACCCCCCCAAATTTCTCCTTTATTTTTGTTTACCTGTTTATAGTCTGATGAAGCACGTTGGGTTTTTAGTTAAACCTACTATAAAAATGCAGGTAGAATGGAACTTGTCATCAGATCACCCGTGGATTTCTTTTGGAATAAATATCAGACACAACAATTTTATGCTCTGTGCCTGCAATATAAGAATAATCAATTTTAAGATTGTTTTCTTTCATTTCTACTTGTCCCTAGAGAAATCATGCCAACAAGCTCTGAAGAGCAATAATAAATAAGGATTTCCAACGCTATTCCATTAACCTCAAATTCTCTTTTTTAATGCTGGATGCTCTGCCATTTCTTATATCTGGAATATTTGAATTTTTACGTCATCTGAATATGTGGGAACTAGAATTTCTCCGGTAAGTTTATTTACTTATTTATTGAGATACAGTGTGGAATAGGCCTCTCCAGTTTCTCCAGCTGCACTGCCCAGGGTCAATTTCATCCTAGCCTAATCATGGGACAATTTACAATGACCAATGAACCTATCAACTGGTACATCTTTGGAATATGGGAGAAAACCTAAGCACCTGGAGGAAACCTGTGTGGTTACGGGAAGAACGTACAAACTCCTTTTAGATAGCAGGTCTAAGGAGTTTCTACATTCACTCTCCTCCTTTTGTTTTTCTAGTGACATCATAGCTACATTTCTTTGTAAAATACAGAAGTTAAATAAGGAATGGAAAGCGTAAATGAAGGGGTTCTTGTTTATATGGAGGCAATTCCTTTGCACCATAGATGCTGCTCCACTTGCTGAGTTCCTCCAGCAGATTGTTTCTTGTTCCAGATTCCGGATGAAGGTCCCTTGGAGAAGGAAGGTCAGGATAAGAGGAGTGAACATCTTTGCATCAGACTCCATTCACTTCTATCATCTTCTATCATATTCTTGAATCCTCAAGTGCTTATTCATCTTGTACTATACAATCAGTAAATCCTCCAAATCCACAACATTAGGCAGAAACCAGGAGTAGGTGAAATGTTCCATCAACCCGCTCTGACATTCTTCACAATCATGAGTGCCATTTTCCAACATATCCCAAATCTCACTTGGTGAATCTCCTTCTTACCACTGTGTATATTTACAATGTAGAGTTCAGAACACACTGTTGTGTATGTGTAGTCTAACCAAGAAGCAGTGGAGATTTAACATGCTTTGACCTTGCATAAATAAGCCTAGTTTCAAAGTTTACTTCAATGTTCAAAGTAAAATTATCATCAAAGTATGTATATGTCAACACATAATACCCTGAGATTCATTTTCTCGTGGGCATTCACAGAGCAAAGAAATACAACAAAATCCATGAAAAACTACACACAAAGACTGGCAAGCAATCGATTTGCAAAAGACAACAAGCTGTACAAATACAAATAGAAGTAAATAGATAGATAGATAGATAATACTGAAAACATGATTTATAGAGTCCTTGCAAGTGAGTCCATAGGTTGTGGAACAGTTCAGTGTTGAGGTAAGTCATGTTATGCATGCTGGTTCAGGAAACTGATGGTCGAAAGGTAATAACTGTCCCTGAACCTGGTGTGGGATATAGTGCTTCTGTACCTCCTTCACGATGGGATCAGTGATAAGAGAACGTAGTCTGGCTTGTGAGAGTCCTCTGTGATTTATTTATTTATTGAGAACGCTTGCGGAATACGCCCTTCCAGCCCTTTGTGCTGCACTGCCCAGCAAACTCCTAACAGGACAATTTACAGTCCAATGACCAATTAACCCCACCAGCACACCTTTGGACTGTGGGAGGAAACAAGACCACTTAAAGAAAACCCAAGCATTCCACAAGGAGGATGTACAGACTCTCTACAGACGGTGTTGAAATTTAATTCTGACTCCAACACGCTGAGCTGTAACAGCGTTACGCTAACCATTACGCTACTGTGGCACTATGACTTAATTTAAGTGTCTTGTGTTTCAATATCCCTGATCTTTTTGCTCCTTCACCCCATTTAATAACATACAGCACATTCAATGTGGCAATAGGTCTCCTACTCACAGATATTTTTATCCAAGTTTCATGGATAGTTGATTGTCAAAATGCCTCACATTGCCACATTCAGTGATTTTAGTTTAGAGTCCAGTGAGTGTTGTTAACGTGGAGAAGACATAAGTAAACAGGCACCATAGTAACATAGTGGTTAGCACAATGCTCGTACAGCTTAGGGCAACAGAGTTCAAAGTACAATTCTGGCAGCATCCGTTAAGAGTTGGTACATTCTCCCCATGACGGTGTAGTTTCCTCCCACAGTCCAAAGGCATACCGGTTGGTAGTTAATTAGTCATTGTAAATTGTCCTGTGGCCTAGGATGAAATAGGTGGGTTGCTGGGTGGTGTGGCTTGTTTAGCTGGAAAGCCCTGTTTAGCATCGTGTTTTTAAATATATAAAAAAAGAAAATTGGCTTTCTATTTGTGAAACTGAGAAGTACATCCTCTCAAAGGCACCTCATCATATCCACTGACCCATGCCAATTGAAAGATAATTAATAACTAAAAAGCAGAAAGAAGGCAAGATACAGGCCAGTTCAGGTTGCCGCTTCACGACATTTACAGTACTTGGCTCTACACAACTATGACATGGGCTTCAGTTCAGAAATGCTACTCGCTTGCGGGTACTGTTTGCATGATTTTTTTTCATTACACATTGGGTGTTCAACAGTCTTCTATTTAAGGGTTATTTTATTCTTTTATGGGCATGATGTGGTTTTTAATTCTCTGCACATTGGAAGTTAAGCAGTCTTATATATATATATCTATATATTTATGTGAACCCACTGGTTTCCTTGGCTGTGCAAGTCTAAGGAAAACAACCCTCTGGTTCCACCAAACTCGTGAGGTTGAGGTGCTCTCCCACCGCAAACCCCGGTTCGTGTGGATGCTGTGTAATTTGCTACCCTGTTACAAATTAGTGCCACAAAATAACAGACGGTACACTGCACATGATTAAAAGATTGTATTGATGCATCTTAATTTGATTAAAGGGTTAGTGAAGACAAAATCAAAAAAAGAAAAGGGCCCATTTTAGTGAAGCAGTCAAATGTGCGCAACTTGTAGGTCAAAGTTTCTCCATTGTCACTGATCCTCAACTGATTTTGCCCTGAGCTTCGTTGATTCACAGTCCTGCTCCGAGTCAAATCCTATGACCTCTTCTCTCCTGTGTCTTCCCTCTTACCCCTCTCAAACAAAACCCCAAGCCCAACCTTAGTGTCCCTCACCCAAGAAACCTCTCCTTAATTCGACCGATCTAATTGGATCGCACACTTTTCCTCATCTCTCATCTTCGACAATAACCCAGACAAGCTGAAAACAGAACAGACTGCTCTTACAGAACTGCTAAATGAAATGAATACAGCATAATAGCAAAAATATGAACCGGGGCATTACATATAAATATATGTGGATTTTTTCTGGTGGGGTATCTTTGTTTCATGACTGCCTGTTTGGGACGAATCTCAAGGTTGTATAATGTATACATACTTCGATAATAAGTGTACTTGAAACTTTGAACTTAAAACTTGCACTTATATTGTCCAAAAGCAAATACTGCAACCTCTCTAAAGGTAAACACTAAGTCTAAAACAAAAACGGTCAATACTTGAAACACCCAGACCTCGGAGTAACCCATGCAGGCAGTGGGAGAATGTACAACCTCTTTACAGACAGCAGCGGAAAGTAGTCCAAGTTGAGGACAGTCGGCCACAAGCAAAGAACATAGGAGAAAGAAAATAGAAGAAAGAAGGATACTGCACAGGAACAGCAAACTTGGTAATAAGGTTTAAAGGTTATCTTTATTTGACAAGTTTATATTGAAACATCAAGTGAAATGTATTGTTTGCATTAAATCAAATCAGTGAGGATTGTGCTCAGCAGCCTGTAATTGTCCTTATTTACTTACATATTTATTGATGGATTAATGGATTTTGAGATACTGCACGGAACAGACTTTTCCTGCTCTTCAAGTCGCGTCACCCAGCAACCCACCAATTTAACCCTAGCCTAATCACAAGAGAATTTACAATAAATGATTAACTGGTATGCTTTTGGACTTGGGAAGGAAACCAGAGCACCCACTGGAATCCTATGCATTCACGGGGAGATCATACAAACTTGCTTACAAAGTGTGCCTAAGTTGAACTTCGACCTGCGATGACCTGAGCTGTAATAACATTGCACTAACCTCTATGAATGCTACCCCAATGGTCCCATAGAGCCATATTTCCAGTGCTAACATAGCACGCCAACAATTCACTATCCATAACCTGTACTCCTATGGACTGTGGGAGGAAACGGGAACACCCAAAGGAAACCCACATGGTCATGGGGAGAATGTACAAACTCCTTCCAGGCAGTACTTCCTGTCACCCCAATCAGTGAAAGCTGGGCTGACAGCTACACTACCGTGCTGTCCCTAAATAAATTTATTTCCCTTAGCCAAAACCTTTTTGTCCCAAAATAAGAGGAAGGACATTTCTGGTTGATCGAGGGAAAAGTTTTATCACTCAGTGAAGAGTAAATCTTTGGATTTGAGGAGGAGCTCCATCTGCTCCAAGCAACTGGTTTTAAGGCATCAATAACCTTAATAGGTTATATGGTTGGCACAATATTGTGGGCCTGTAGATTTTCGATGTTCTGTGTTCTGATCCATTTTTGACCCTTCTCCTATCGGTAGAAATGGTTCTGTCGAGCATAGTAACTAGCCAAACGTAAAGTCCAGGAGCTGGAGGGCTGCCAGAGGCGATTTGAGATGCACGCCATTGGCAAAGGCAGCTTATCACCATTACCCCTCCTTATGGCTATTACAACCTTAAGGGATTTTTTGGATTTACCAATCCTGGATCTCTGTGGAGACCCAGTCGTTAATTTAATGCATTCAATGTCGAAATCAAAAAGTGGCTGGATATTTCCCAAGGTTCAAATGTCTAATACTAGAGAGCATGCGTTTTAAGTGAGAGGGGGTAGGTTCAAAGGAGATGTGTGGAGCAAGGGCATGGTGTGCCTAGAATGTGTTGCAAATATGATACAGCAGTAGTAGAGCAATCATTCAAAGCCTATTCAAGATTAAGGAAAAGTCTTTGAAGATCATGACCTACATACCAAACAAAACTTTTGGTTTATCATTCAGGTGTCCTTCCTACATTACTGTATGGAGCTGAATCATGGACCATCTGCAGTAGACACCTGAGAGCCCTGGAACAATACCACCAAAGAATCTTACGAAATATCTTGAGGATCTGCAAGAACGACTGACGCACTAACACCAAGGTACTGGAGGAGGTATTCAAGAGTTTCTTGGATAGGCATATGAATGGGCAGAAAATAGAAGGATATGAACATTTTGTAGACGGTAGGAATTACTTAGTTGGGGATTTGATTACTAATTTAATTAGTTCAGCACAAGATCATGGAGCGGAAAACCTCTTTCCTGTGTGGTACTGTCATCCTTATGATCTATGTTCTCTGCTTCAATAAGGTGAGACATTGTCAGAATCAAGAGATATGGTGATATGCCGTGAAATTAGAGTTGGGGTGGGGGGAGGTAAAATATGTCATCGTCTTGTTGCATGCTAGAGCACATCTGAGGAGCTAAAATGGTCCATTTTTTTTTCTGCTCCTTTAAATTAGCCATGGTTGAATGGCAGCATAGACACTCACTCTTCTACACTGAAGAGAGCCTCATTTTCTTGAAATAGCCTAATTCTGCTCCTATGCCTTATGATCTTGCAGTCCTTGGGGAAATGAGAACACCTATCTTATAGAGATATCATTTTTAGAAGAATGGGTGGGGGGGATGTCATTGAGACTTATTGAATACTGAAAGGACTAGATAGAGTGGATGGGTGGCAGGATGAAAATACATCTCTACCAAGGGTGTAAGGCACTCCTTCCTTCTGCTAGCCTACAGGTTAATATTGGGCAAGGTGAGTCTCCTACTTAGCCCTGATCAGGGTCATGTGAAGTCATGGGGAGGTGGTGGATGGTTGTATGAACAGCTGGCATGTATCACAAATCTTGATTATGTGACCACTGACGCCAAGCAGACAATCTCTGAAGTGTATTGATAATGGCTGGGATCACCTGTCTTGTAAAGACACTGTCCAGAAGAAGACAATGGAAAACTACTTCTGTAGAGAATTTGCCAAGAACAAGCATGGTCAAAAGACACTACACATGATGGTGATGAGCAGATAGAGTGGATGTGGAGAGGTTGTTCCATAAAAATGGGGGCTTTTGGACCAAAGGGCGCAACTTCAAAATAAAAGGATGTCCATTTAGAACAGTAGTGAGGAGCAATTTCTTTAGCCAGAGGGTGGTGATTCTGTGGAATTTGTTGCTACAGTTGGCTCTGCAGGCCAAGCCATTGGGTGTATTTAAAGTGGAGGTTAATACATTCTTAATTAGTCAGGGTGTCAAAGGTGACAGGAAAAAACAGGAGAATGGGTTTGAGAGAGATAATAAATCAGCTATAATTAAATGATAGAACAGACTTGATAGGCCAAGTGGCCTAATTCTACACCTATGTCTTATTGTCTTATGGTCTTATGGTCCTTATGTTCTTACACCTAATTTCTGTAACCCGTATGCCAGACTTTCTCTTTGATGCTGTATCAGGCTTCACTCTGCCAAGCACAACTTCATTAAGAGAGGAAATGATAAAATTAGCATAACCAAATTAGTAAAGTGGCAATCGAAACAAAACGTTGCCTTGAGTGGGGAGGCAGACAGCTGAGAATAGCTGTGTAAAACATATGGCTCACCCATGTGTCAGAATAGTTTAGTCTACATCTTCTGTTCATGATGACATCAATGACATTCAAACTGGGAACAAGCTGGGGCATTTAGGGCGCAGAAAGTCTAACTGAAGGAGTCATTAAAATAATGATGTTTGGCCAGCCGGGTAAAGGGAAATCTGGAACAAGGGACAATCAGTGTAAAGTAGTAACTAATAAATGCTCCATATACATTTTTGACTCCATGAGATTTACCTCAAAATAGTTAGGAGCAAAACGGAGCTTTATTCCATTTCCACTCTGTGGTCTATTGTCCCCAGAATCAGTAGTGAGGGACTTGGCTGGGAGAGCTTGTATTCAGTACAAGGCACAGTATCTTCCACTTTTATACAGAGAAGACTCGTATGGCCAGATTTGGGAACAGCTTCTTTCCAACTGTGATAAGACTGCTGAACGGATCCTGACCCGGATCTGTGCCGTACCCTCCAAATATCCGGACCTGCCTCGTTTTTTTTGCACTACCTTACATTCCATTTTTCTATTTTCTATTTATGATTTATAATACAAATTTTTAGTATTTACTAATTTTTACTATTTTTAATATTTAATATTTGTAATCCAGGGAGCGGAAAGCTCAGAATCAAATATCGCTGTGATGATTGTACGTTCTAGTATCAACTGTTTGGCGACAAAGTATAAAGTAAAGATAATGTAACACAGTAAAGAAACATGGCTGTGTTGTGATTTTGGATCTCCCCCTCCCACTTTCAAATCTCTTACTAGCTCTTCTTTCAGTTAGTCCTGACGAAGGGTCTTGGCCCGAAACGTCGACTGTACCTCTTCCTAGAGATGCTGCCTGGCCTGCTGCGTTCACCAGCAACTTTGATGTGTGTGGCTTGAAATTCCAGCATCTGCAGATTTCCTCATGTCTGTGTTGTAATGGTTACCTGACTCAGCAAGTCCAGCCCCACAATCCCACACACATTTTGCGCAGCACAATCCCGAGGAGTCATCGGATTGCGTAAAAGGAGTGAGAGTTTAACCAAAGTGAACGGGGACAGTCAGAACATTTTGCGTGCCAAGATTCCAGAGGACACCTTCGTTTGCGCATAATTAGGCATGTGGTAAGGACCAATAAGAAGTTAGGTAGGAGGGTGAGCAGCCAGAGGTCATGGTCCACGTCGGTAACAATGACATGTGCAGAATGGGTGGCAAGGTTCTGTGAAGTGAGTTTAGAGAGTAAGGTGCTAAATGAAAGAAGAGGAACCCCAGGGTTACGATCTCAGAATTGCTACCTGCACAATGTGCTAGTGCGACAGAAAGGGGAAGATTACGCAGTTTATCAAATGATCAAGGAGTTGGTGCAAGACGGAGGACTTTGGATCTCTCTTCCAGGAGAGGTGGGACCTGTGCAGAAGGGACAGTTTGCACCTGAACTGGAGGTGAACTAATATACTGGTGAGAGGGTTTGCCAGTACTGCATGAGAGGTTTTAAAATAGAGTTTCTGGGGGTTGGGAACCAGACTGCCAAAATGGATAGTGGAGTGGTTCAGGAATTAAAAGATTCAGCACGGTGAGATGAAGGTTCTGACCTGCATATATTTCAATGCAAGGAATATTGCAGGATTGGCTGATGAGCTTAGAGCATGGATCAGGAGGTGAAATTATGACATTGTACGCAATAGTAAGACTTGGTTGCAGAAGGGGCAGAACTGACAGCCCATAGTTCCGGGGTTCTGTTGTTTCAGATGTCTGAGAGCGAGAGGAATTAAAGGGAGAGGGGAGACATTACTAGTCATGGTAAAAATCACAGTAGTACTCAGTCAGGACAAACTGGAGAACTCATCTAGTGAGGCTTTTTGGGTAGAACTGAGGAATAAGAATGATATGACAACATTATTGTGAGTATATTAAAGACTACCCAACAGTCTGTGGAACTAGAGGAGCAAATTTGTAAACAGATTGCAGACTGTTGTGAGAAAATAAGGTTGTGATAATAGGTGATTTTATATTTCCACTTATTGACTGAGACTCACGCACTGTAAATGGGCTGGATGGGAAAGAGTTTGTCAAATGTACTCTGGAAAAATTTTCCTTAATCAGTACATAGAATTCCTAACAAGAGAGTGCGCGATACTTTATCTGCTATTAGGGAATGAGACAGGGCAGGTGACAGAAGTATTTGTGGGAGGGGACACTTTGCATCTAGTGATCATAATGTCATTAGTTTCAAGGTGGTCCAATCACAAAAAAAGAGATCTGCAGATGCTGGAATTTCAAGCAACACACACAAAATGCAGGAGAAATTCAGTAGGTCAGGCAGCATCTAAGGAAAAGAGTAAACAGTTGATGTTTCGGGCCGAGACACTTCATCGGGACTGGGTGGATCTGGTCCTTGAGTTGAGATTCTAAACTGGAGAAAGGCCAATTTTGATGGTATCAGAAAGGATCTGTTAAATGTGGATTGGGCAGGTTGTTCTCTGGCAAAGTTGCACTTGATAAGTGGGAGGGCTTCACAAATAAATTTTGAGAGTGCCGAGTTGTATGTTCCTGTTAAAGTAAAAGGCAAAGATAGCAGATTTATGGAACTTTGATTTTTGAAAAATGTTGAGGCTGTGTTTAAGAAAAAGAAAGAGATACCTAGCAGGTATAGGCAGGTAGTAACAAATGAGGTACTTGAGGAGTATAACAATGCAAAAAGAAATCAGGAGAGCTAAAATAAGCTGCAGCAGGCAAGGTGAAGGAAAATCCTAAGGACTTCTACATATATATTAAGAGCAAAAGGATAGCAAGGGACAAAACTGTTCCTCTGGAAGATCAGGGCTTGACAAGGTGTTCCCTCAGATCCTGTAAGAGGCTAGTGCAGAAATTGTGGGAGCCTTAGCAGGATATTTAAAATATCCCTAGCCATGGGTGGGGCTCCGGATGATTGGAGGATAGTTAATGTTGTTCCATTGTTCCAAAACGTTCAAAGAATAAGTCAGGATATTATAGGCCAGTGAGCCTGACATCAGTAATCGGAAAATATTCTAAGTATTTGGATAAATAGGGACGGATAAGGAATAGTGAACATGTCTTTGTGTGTAGTAAGTCACGTCTATCCATTCTTTTACAGTTTTTTTGAGGAATTTACTATGAAAATTGATGAAGGCAAGGCAGTGGATGTTGTCTGTTTGGACCAAAGCAACACCTTTGACAAGATACCACATGGGAGGTTGGTGAAGGTCCGGGAGGCTGGTGAAGGCTCAGTCACTTGGCATTCAAGATGAGGAAGCAAAATGGATTAGACATTGGCTTCATGGAAGAAGCCAGAGAGTGGTAGTAGATGGTTGCCTCTCTGACTGGAGGTCTGTAGATTGTGGTGTTCTGCAGGGTTTGGTGCTGGGTCAGTTGCTGTTTGCTATCTACATGAAAGATCTGGATGATAATATGGCTAACTGGATCAGCAAATTTGTGGATAACATCAAGATTGGTGATATAGTGGCTAACTCATAGGGGCATAGTTTTAAAGTGCTTGGAAGTAGGTACAGAGGGGATGTCAGGGGTAAGTTTTCACACAGAGTGATGGGTGCATGGAATGCACTGCTGGCAATAGTGGTGGAGGCTCTTAGATTGGTATATGCAGCTTAGAAAAATAGAGGACTATGCGGTAGGGTAATTCAAGGCAGTTTCTAGATTAAGTTACATGGTCAGCACAACATTGTGGGCCAAAGGACCTGTAATGTGCTGTAGGTTTTTGTGTTCTATGTTATATGTTCTAGTGGACAGAGCGGAAGACTATCAAAGCTTACAGCAGGATCTGAACTAGTTGGAAATATGAGCTGAAAAACAGCTGAAGGAAATTAATACAGATAAGTGTGAGATGTTGCACTTTGGGATGACCAACCAGTGCAAGTCTTACATGGTGAGCAGTAGAGCACTGAGGAGTGCGGTAGAACAGAGGGATCTGGGAATACAGATCCAAAATTCTTTGAAAATGGCATCACAGGTAGATGGGGTCATAAAGAAAGGTTTTGGCACCTTGCGCTTCGTAAATCAATATATTGAGTATAGGTGCTGGGGTTTTTGTTGAAATTTTATATGACATTAAAGACGCCTGTTTTGGAGTATTGGAGTATTTTGCAGTTTGGGTCACCTAGTTAGAGGAAAGATGTAAATAAGATTGAAGGAGTGCAGAGAAAATTTATGAGGATTTTGCTGGGACTTGAGGACCTGAGTTATGAGGAAAGGTTGAATAGGTTAGGACTATATTCCCTGGAACGTAAAAGATTGAGAAGAGATTTGATAAAGGTATACAAAATTATGAGGGATGTAGATAGGGTAAATGCAAGCAGTTTTTTTTTCCCAGCGAGGTTGGGTGAGAATAACTAGAGGTCATGGGTTAAGAGTGAAAGGTGAAGTGTTTAAGGGAATGAAGGAAAACTTCTTCACAGAGAGTGGTGAAGGTGTGCACTGAACTGCCAGCGCAATTGATGGATGTGGAGTCGATTTCAACACTTAAGAGAAATTTGATTTGGATGGGAGGGGCATGGAGGGCTATGGTCCAGGTGCAGGTTGATGAGACGAGGCAGATTAATGGTTTGGCATGATCTAGATGTGCTGAAGAGCCTGATGATTCTGTGCTGTACTGTTCCATGGCTATATGCTCTGTGACCTACCCCCAGACACCACCCTGGACTTGCCTATTTTCTAAACATAAGGCAGGTTGTACTAGTAAACTGGACAGAATTACTGAGTACATTTACATGAAGTTCTACTATAAAAAAGCGGCATCCATAATCAAAGACCTTCACCTTCAGCGGGTTCCTAACCTTTTTTTATTCCGTGGAGCCTTACTGAGGGGTTTGCAGACCTCAGGTTGGGAACCTATACCCACCATACCGACCATGCTCTCTTCCCGCTACCAACATTGGACAGGAGATATAAAAGCCCTTTTGGTCCCACACCACCAGGTTCAGGAATATTTATCACCCTACAACTGTCAGTGAGGATAACTTCATTCACCACAACTCTGAACTGATTCTGCGATCTACAAATTCACTTTCAAGGACTCTTTATAACTCATGCTCTAAATATGTTTTATTATTGCAATTTGTCTTCTTATGCACATTAGTTATTTGTCAGTTTATGCATATCTTTTTCATAAAATTCTATCGTAGTTCTTTTCTTTCCCTGTAAATGTTTGCAAGAAAATGAATCTCAAGGTGGTATGTGTTCATATACTACATATATACTTTGATAATAAATTAACTTTGAACTTTGAGCTTTGAACTCCCTCAAATTCAGTCCCATTAAAAAAAAATATTTATTTTTGCAAGTCCATCCATCTTGTCTTCTAGCCTGTGCAGAAATGCAGGTGCACTCCACTGCATACAAGGATGCTCAGCTCCCAATCTCCTTTCTTTAGTACCAGTTGCTGTTACAGTTCCCAATCAAAATAAAGAAGCAAGTTCGAGTGAGAATTGTGTCAGGTAATTGAGTTCCAGGAGCCGATTGAAGGGCCCTGGCACTTGAGCAGATGATTGCTGGCATTATCCTAAATG
Source organism: Mobula birostris (assembly GCF_030028105.1). Classification (NCBI taxonomy): domain Eukaryota; kingdom Metazoa; phylum Chordata; class Chondrichthyes; order Myliobatiformes; family Myliobatidae; genus Mobula; species Mobula birostris. The sequence goes on along the minus strand of NC_092384.1, from coordinate 75,074,020 downwards.
TTCTGAATACAGATCTGTGGCTCAGGTTCAAGAACACCAGCTGCCTCGCGCTATTCAGACAAAAAAATAATTCCTCTTCATGGGGACTAAACCTGGAACAGGTTGGAAACTGGCTGCTTTGGAAATGAGAGCATACCAGCTGGGATTTATCGTAGTTTATTAGGAGATCCAGTCTGTTAAAGGATATGAGTTATTGAGGGCAACTTCCTATTGATTGAACACAGCACTATCCTACTGCCATATAAAGACAATGATCCTCCCTAGGATTGTTGTAGTTGTGTAGTCATTTCTATTAAAACTGCACCAATTAAGATGGGCCAAAGACTAGTGGTTTGTAGTGGGAACACGTTTGTGCCATCTGGAACCAGGGAAGCTATTTTCTTTGACCTTCACAGATGGTACAAGTGTGTGAACATCTTTTGGGTGTATTGCCAGCTTTAATGGCAAGTGTACGATTTGGCCATGTTGGATATCTTCTTTCTAAACATTTACCTTTATCTAAGAATAGGTCTGAAGAAAGCAGTCTGTCCCCATAATTTGTCTTCTGAAGTAAAGGGAATCAATGTTTTGTAAATCAAAAAAAATACAAATGCTAGAAATCTAAAATTTAAAGAAAGCTTTTACTCCTTCCCCTCCCTCCACCTTCTTACTTGGGCTTATTCTGATTTCCTTTCCAGTCCTAATGAAGGGTCTCAGCCTGAAAGTCAACTATTTGTTCCTCTTCATAGATTATTTACTTATTGTTTATTGAGATAAAGCACGGAATAGGCCCTTCCGGCCCTTTGAACTGTGCCGCCCAGCAGTCCCAGATTTAACCCTGGCCTAATCATAGGACCATTTACAATGACTAATTAACCTACTAATTGATACATCTTTGGACTGTGGGGAGAAACCAGAGCACTCAGAGGAAACCAAGGTATGTACAAACTTCTTACAGGCTGCAGTGGCAATTGAACCCGGGTCGCTGGCACTTTAAAGCAGTGTACTACCATGCCATTCTGCTGCCTGACCTGCTAAGCTCCTCCAACATATTGTGTTTTGCTCTAGATTTCCAGTATCCGCAGAATCTCCTGTGTTAATACAAACATATAGATATTATAGATTTGCAGGGGGATGGGAACCAGAGTGCCAGAGCTGACAGTGTGGCTGGGGCGAAAATAAATGATGTTAAAAGTTCAAGCAAATTCGCTAACAGAAAGGTTGAGAGTGGTGGTAAAAATCTTCTGAGGTGTATATATTTCAATGCTCGGAGTATTGCGGGGAAGGCGGATGAGTTGAGGGCGTGGATTGACACGTGGAATTATGACATTATAGCAATTAGTGAAACTTGGCTACGGGGGGGCAGGACTGGCAGCTTAATATTCCAGGGTTCCGATGTTTCAGATGTGATCGAGGCAGAGGAATGAAAGGTGGGGGAGTAGCATTGCTTGTTAGGGAAAATATTACGGCAGTGCTCAGGCAGGACAGATTAGAGGGCTTGTCTACTGAGTCCTTATGGGTGGAGCTGAGAAACAGGAAAGGTATGGCCACATTAGTGGGATTGTATTACAGACCACCCAATAGTCAACGAGAATTGGAAGAGCAAATCTGCAGAGAGATAGCAGGCAAATGCAGGAAACAAAGTTGTGGTGGTAGGGGATTTTAATTTTCCATATATCGATTGGGACTCCCATACTGTTAGGGGTCAAGATGGTATAGAGTTTGTAAAATGTGTTCAGGAAAGTTTTCTAAATCAATATATAGAGGGACCAACTAGAGGGGATGCAATATTGGATCTCCTGTTAGGAAACGAGTTAGGACAAGTGACAGAAGTCTGTGTAGGGGAGCACTTTGGTTCCAGTGATCATAACACCGTTAGTTTCAACTTGATCATGGACAAGGATAGATCTGGTCCTAGGGTTGAGGTTCTTAACTGGAAGGCGGCCAAATTTGAAGAAATGAGAAAGGATCTAAAAAGCATGGATTGGGATAGGTTGTTCTCTGGCAAGGATGTGATCGGTAGGTGGGAAGCCTTAAAAGAAGAAATTTTGAGAGTGCAGAATTTGTATGTTCCTGTCAGGATTAAAGGCAAAGTGAATAGGAATAAGGAACCTTGGTTCTCAAGGGATATTGCAACTCTGATTAAGAAGAAGAGGGAGTTGTATGACATGAATAGGAAGCAGGGAGTAAATAATGTGCTTGAGGGGTATAAGAAGTGCAAGAAAATACTTAAGAAAGAAGTCAGGAGGGCTAAAAGACATCAGGTTGCCTTGGCAGTCAAAGTGAAGGATAATCCAAAGAGCTGTTACAGGTATATTAAGAGCAAAAGGATTGTAAGGGATAAAATTGGTCCTCTTGAAGATCAGAGTGGTTGGCTATGTGCGGAACCAAAGGAAATGGGGGAGATATTAAATAGGTTTATTGCATCTGTATTTACTAAGGAAACTGGCATGAAGACTGTGGAATTAAGGGAAACAAGTAGTGAGATCATGGAAACTGTACAGATCGAAAAGGAGGAGGTGCTTGCTGTCTTGAGGAAAATTAAAGTGGATAAATCTCCGGGACCTGACAGAGTGTTCCCTCGGACCTTAAAGGAGACTAGTGTTGAAATTGCAGGGGCCCTGGCAGAAATTTAAAATGTCGCTGTCTACACGTGAGGTGCCGGAGGATTGGAGAGTGGCTCATGTTGTTCCGTTGTTTAAAAAAGGATCGAAAAGTAATCTGGGAAATTATCGGCCAGTAAATTTAACGTCGGTAGTAGGTAAGTTATTGGACGGAGTACTAAAAGACAGAATCCTCAAGCATTTGGATAGACAAGGACTTATTAGGGAGAGTCGACATGGCTTTGTGCGTGGTAGGTCATGTTTGACCAATCTATTGGAGTTTTTCCAAGGAGGTTACCAGGAAAGTGGATGAAGGGAAGGCAGTGGATATTGTCTACATGGACTTCAGTTAGGCCTTTGACAAGGTCCCGCATGGGAGGTTAGTTAGGAAAATTCAGTCGCTAGGTATACATGGAGAGATGGTAAATTGGATTAGACATTGGCTCAATGGAAGAAGGCAAAGAGTGTTAGTAGAGAATTGCTTCTCTGAGTGGAGGCCTGTGACTAGTGGTGTGCCACAGGGATCAGTGCTGGGTCCATTGTTATTTGTCATCTATATCAATGATCTGGATGATAATGTGGTAAATTGGATCAGCAAATTTGTTTATGAAACAAAGATTGGAGGTGTAGTAGACAGTGAGGAAGGTTTTCAGAGCCTGCAGAGGGACTTGGACCAGCTGGAAAAATGGGCTGAAAAATGGCAGATGGAGTTTAATACAGACAAGTGTGAGGTATTGCACATTGGAAGGACAAACCAAGGTAGAATATACAGGGTTAATGGTAAGGCACTGAGGAGTGCAGTGGAACAGAGGGATCTGGGAATACAGATACAAAATTCCCTAAAAGTGGCATCACAGGTAGATAGGGTCGTAAAGAGAGCTTTTGGTACATTGGCCTTTATTAATCAAAGTATTGAGTATAAGAGCTGGAATGTTATGATGAGGTTGTATAAGGCATTGGTGAGGCCGAATCTGGAGTATTGTGTTCAGTTTTGGTCACCAAATTACAGGAAGGATATAAGTAAGGTTGAAAGAGTGCAGAGAAGGTTTACAAGGATGTTGCCGGGACTTGAGAAACTCAATTACAGGGAAAGGTTGAATAGGTTAGGACTTTATTCCCTGGAGCGTAGAAGAATGAGGGGAGACTTGACAGAGGTATATAAAATTATGATGGGTATAGATAGAGTGAATGCAAACAGGTTTTTTCCACTGAGGCAAGGGGAGAAAAAAACCAGAGGACATGGGTTAAGGGTGAGGGGGGAAAAGTTTAAAGGGAACATTAGTGGGGGCTTCTTCACACAGAGAGTGGTGGGAGTATGGAATGAGCTGTCAGACGAGGTGGTAAATGCGGATTCTTTTTTAACATTTAAGAATAAATTGGACAGATACATGGATGGGAGGTGTATGGAGGGATATGGTCCGTGTGCAGGTCAGTGGGACTAGGCAGAAAATGGTTCAGCACAGCCAAGAAGGGCCAAAAGGCCTGTTTCTGTGCTGTAGTTTCTATGGTTTCCATGGTAAACAGAAAATGCTGTGTATGTTCAACATGTGGGGCCATGTCTAAACTAAACGGTTAATTACTATCACATGCACTGAGATAGTGAAAAACTTTGTTTTGTATGTCACCCTTTCAGATCTTTTCATCAGATCAGTGCATTAAGGTAAGACAAAGGAAAACAATTACAGAACGCAGAATGAAGTGTTGCAGTTACAGAGAAAGTGCAGTGCAGACAGACAATAGAGTACAAGGACATATTGAACAGTACACACAAAATGCTGGAGGAACTCAGCATATCAGGCTGCATCTATAGAGGGGAATAAACAGTTGATATTTCAGGCCAATACACTTCATCAGTACTGGAAAAGAAGGGGACAGAATAAGAAGCTGGGAGGTAGGGGTAGGGAAAGAGTACAAGCCAGCAAGTGATAGGTGAGACGACTTTTGGAGTTGTTCTAGCATCTTGTGTGCATTGCTGAAGATTTCCAGCATCTGCAGAATCTCTTATGTTTAAGGCTATAATGTGGTAGATTGTTAGGTCAAGAGTCTGTCTTATTGGACTAGAGGACTGATCAATAATCTTATAAAAGCAGACTATTGAGTAGTTCACTAGTACAATAACACGAACTCTGTAGCAAGAGAAAAAGAGGTTAAAGGTTCTTCGTCAGAACTGGGAAAGAGGAATTTCATTTAGCTGCAGAGTGGGTGGAAGACAGGGATAACTCTGATAGGGTAAGACCAGTTTGACCTACCAGGCATCTTTTCCTACTCCACATTTTGCAACTCCTACATTCTTGTGTCTATGTTCACTCTAACTGCTCCCTCCCATTTCTAGGCATCCGTTAGTCTCATGAGACCATGGATTTGCACCTTGGAAGGTTTCCAGGGTGCAGGCCTGGGCAAGGTTGCATGGAAGACTGGCAGTTGCCTATGCTGCAAGTCTCCCCTCTCCACGACACCGATGTTGTCCAAGGGAAGGACATTAGGACCCACACAGCTTGGCACCAGTGTCGTCGCGGAACAATGTGTGGTTAAGTACCTTGCTCAAGGACACAACACGCTGCCTCAACCAAAGTTCAAACTAGCGACCTTCAGATTACTAGACGAACGCCTTAACCAGTTGGCCACACACCAACACCCCTCCCATTTACTCATTAACCAATTAACTACATTTACAATTTATCCCCATTGCCATCCTGGTTTTACCCAGGGTCATAAACTTTAAATTGGTCGGTGTTATCATTTCAGAGGACCTGATCTAGGTACAGTATGCAAATGCAATGAGAAAGAAAGCACAGCAGTACCTCTACTTCCTTGGGAGTTTGCGAAGACTTGGCGTGATATCTAAAACTTTGACTACATTCTGTAGAAGTCTTGTGGAAATTATATTGACTGCCTGTTATGGAAATGCCCTTCCAAATCCCTTTAATGGAAAATCTAAAAAAGTAGCAGATATGGCCCAATCCATCATGGGTAAAGTGCTCCCTACAACAGGGCACATATACACAGAACGCTGTCACAAGAAAGCAGCATCTATCATCAACACAGCAATATTTATGTAAAGCTCCAGAAAGCCACAATACTAAACACACTAGAATAGTCTGAAAGTTCCTAGCAATTTAGAAATGAGTGACTTGCCCACAGCCATACCTCAAGTTTTATCAGTTTGAGCTGGAAGATATCATAATAATAAATAAGCAATAAATATTGAGAACATGAGATGAAGAGTCCTTGAACATGAGTCCATAGATTGCGGGAACAGTTCAGTGCTGGGGCCATTGAACTGGAGTGATGTTATCCTCTTTGTCTCAACAGCCTGATGGTTGAGGGGTAATAACTATTCTTGAACTTTGGTTAATTATAAGGCTCCATGACATAAAAAAAAGTTGGAACCCTCTGATGGTAGAGGTCTTTGGTGACAGATGCTACTTTTTTTATGTCAGTGCTTCATGTAAATGTACTCAATAGTTCTGTCCAGTTCACCAGTACAACCTGCCTTATCATGTTTAGAAGATAGACAAGTCCAGGGTGGTGTCTAGGGGTTGGTCATTGAGCATAGAGTCATGGAACACTACAGCATAGAATAAGCCTCTTTGGCCCAACTACAGTGTGTTAAACCATTAATCTGCCTAGTCCCATTGACCCGCACCTGGACCATAGCCCTACATGCCCCTCTCATCCATGTACCAATCCAAATTTCTCTTAAATGTTGAAATCAACCCCATATCCACCAAATGCAGAGGCAGCTTGTCCTACACTCTCACCACCCTCTGAGTGAAGAAGTTTTCCTTCATGGTCCCCTGAAACATTTCACCATTCAGTCTTAACCCATGACCGCTAGTTGTAGTCTCACCTAACCTAATGGGAAGAAAAACTGTTTGCATTTATCCTATCTACATCCCTCAAAATTTTGTATAGCTCTATCAAATCTCCTCACAATTTATGTTCTAGGAAATATAGTCCTAACCTGTTCAACTTTTCCTCATAACTCAGGTCTTCAAGTCCCGGCAACATCCTCGTAAATTTTCTCTGCACACTTTCAATCTTATTTACATCTATGCAGTGGTTAGGTGACTGAAACTGCACACAATACTCCAACTTAGGCCTCTTCAATGTCCTATGCAATTTCAACATAACATCCCAACTCCAGTACTCAGTCCATTGACTTAGAACATAGAATAGTACAGCACAGGAATGTGCCCTTTGGCCCACAATGCCGTGCCAAACTAATTAAATGCCTAACTAAACTAATTCCTTCTGCCTACACAATGGCCACATCCCTCCATTCTCTGCACACTCATAAGCCTGTCTAAGAGCCTCTTCAACACTTCTATCATTTTTTTCCTCCGCTCCCATTCTTGGCACCTCTAGATTTCCGGCATCTGCAGTTTCCTTTAATGCTCTTAGCATGGATTTCATTTGCTTCAAAAGCCAAGTAATAGACCCAGGGCCGATTTCTTTATACATGATATTGGATAAAGGTGAATGTTAAAAAGATATTGAATATGGACACGTTGTCCACCCGCCTATAAAATTGGTAACACACCCAAAATGTGTTCTCTCCCTGACCTGCTGACTATTTACAGCAATTACGGTTTTTATTCAAGATTTCCAATAACTGCAGGTTTTTGATAGTCTAACAATTCAGCTATAGTAGATGGGTTGAAACAGAGAGTACAACTTAGAAACCAACAAGTCCATACTCCCAAAATGAGATCCCCAGAAGAGTATTTCATTTGACGGGCTGATTCCATGTGTAAGATTCTATCTGTCTGCTGATACGCATACATTCTGAATAGTTGTAGAATGACACTATAGGAATAAGATGTGCCATCTCCAAAATCCTAATGCTTGCAGCATATTAGACCCAAAATGTTGACTGTTTATTCCTGTACATCAGGGGTCCCAACATTTTTTATGCCATGGACCAATACAATTAATCAAGGGGTCTGTGGGCCCCAGGTTGGGAAGCCCTGCATGCTGCCTGGACCTGCTACGTTCCTCCAGCATTTTGTGTGTGTGTTGCTCTGGATTTGCAGCATCTGAAGAACCTGCCAAGTTTATGCTGCTGTGATGCTTATAGACTCTTTGTTAGTCATATACTTGGAAATTTGCCTTCAAATGTAAATATCCCAATTTTTGCTTGAAAATATGCCCCAACTCCAAGTGAAGTGAAGACAATGCTTAAAAATAATTTCATATCTATTGCTTCCAAGTGATTGATGCTTATTTTATTTAGGTGTGTTTACTTAAGTAGCAATATAGCCACACCTTCAAGCCACACCACCCCAGCAAATGCTTAACCCTGATTAACTTTAAACTAATCACAGGACAATTTACAATGACCAATTAATCTATCTGGTAAGTCTTTGAACTATGGGAGGAAACCACAGCACCTGGAGAAAACCCACGCATTCCACGGAAAGGACGTACAGACGGCACGGGAATTGATCTCTGAAGTCCAGAACGTCCTGAGCTGTAGTAGTGTTGTGCTATCCGCTACACTAACATGGCACCCATAGAGTTATAGATCATGGCAACAGGTCCTGTGGCTCAGGTCATCCATACCAGCCAAACCGTCTCCTTGAGATGGCCAATTACCATAGTATTATAAGACGTAGGGACAGAATTTGGTTATTCAGCCTAATCCACTTTGAATATATCCAAATACTTGGTCTCCACAGCTATCTAAGGCAATGAATTCTCAGATTCACCACCCTCTGGCTACATATATTCCTGGTTCTATAAGGAGGTCCTTCTATTCTGCACCTGCATCTGGTAGTTCTAGATTCACCCTCTATAGGAAACCTCCTTTCAACATCCAGTCTATTTAGGTCTTTTAATATTTGGTAGCCTTCAGTGAGATCCACCCTCCTCGTTCTTCTAAACACCACTGAGTATCAACCCAGGAGGGAAGATTTCTAGAGTGCCTACGAGATAGCGTTTTAGAGCACTTCATGGTTGAGCCCACTAGGAAGATTAGAGAGCTTAAGATAAAAGAACCCTTAGGGGAAAGTGATCATAATTCAATCGAACTCACCCTGAAATTTCAGAAGGAGAAGCTAAAGTCAGATGTATCAGTATTACAATGGAACAAAGGAAATTACAGAAGCATGAGAGAGGAGTTGGCCAGAACTGATTGGAAAAGAAGACTGACATGAATGACGCCACAGCAGCAATGGCTGGAATTTCTGGAAGCAATTCGGAAGGCACAGGAAATATACATCCCAAAGAGGAAGATGAATTTAAAGGCAAAATGACACAACCATGGCTAACAAGAGAAGTCAAAGCCAACATAAAGACCAATGAGGGGGCATATAATAGAGTTAAAAAAACTAGTAGGAAGTTAGATGATTGGAAAGCTTTTAAAAACTAACAGACAGCAAGCAAAAAAAGTCATTAAGAATGTAAAGATAGAATATGAAAGCCAATAATATTAAAGAGAATATCAAAAGTTTCTTCAGATATATTAAGTATAAAAGAGAAGAAAGAATGGATATTGGACCACTGGAAAATGATGCTGGAGAGGTAGTAATGAGGGACAAGGAAACGGCAGATGAATTGAATGTGTATTTTGCATCATTATATTCTAGTTTTCTCAAAAATGAATGCTAACCTTGCATTTGGACCATAACCATTGTATCCTTCTATGTGTCCAAATGTCTTTTAACTGGTTATATCTACACATCTCTACCATTTCCTCAGGCAGTTCATTCCTGATAACCATCACCCTCTTTTGAAGTTACTCCTCTGATCCCTTTTAAATTCCCTCTCATCTTAAACCTATGCTCTCTTGTCTCAGATCTCATCTTCCTGCGAAAATGACTGTGATCTTTTGCCTTATCTCTGCCCTTTATAAATCGCTGTGAGTTCATCTCCTGCACTCCAGGCTGTCACTGACCATGCTATCAGTATTGATGCAAGCCGATGAGTCAAATGGTTTCCCTTATGTCACTTACACTTCCTGCTCCAGGAAGATCAAGTGTGTAGACACATGGGCAAGGATTGGTGAGTTACATTACAAGGAGAGTGGAACAGCAACTGGAACCCTAGAATAAACACACCACAGGATAAAGCCAAGAATTGCTCCTATGGTTTTAATTTTTATTCAGAAAGAGTTTGGTGCTTGCAATGCCCTGTTGGGGTGGTGGTAGATACAACTACATTAAGGACATAAAGGGATTCTTAGATAGATACCCGATAGGATAGCCTCACACTTGGACGCAGTGGCTTTGACATGGCCAACCAAAGGTGTTATTGTCTTCTTAAAAAATATTTGTTACAATCGCAAGGCGCTACTGGATATTTAGGACTTAAAGTAATGCAGGTCTACCCTATCAGCAAGTTGCTCACTAGTGGAGAAACTGAAGAAATTGGACTTGGATCTGGAATTGTGTTGCGACCTGCGTCAGAGATGCACTGGTATGTGAAGGTGGCGTACAGTCTAACAGCAAGTAATTGTCCGAGTCACTGTTCTTGTGATCACAAGACCCTGTTGGACATTGGTAACATAGAATGCTGCAAGTCCGACTCACAGTGTTATTGATGAATAGTGGGGGAGATGGGTAGCCTCGGTCATATAGAGGACTATACGTCAAATAGCCGTGTTGACTGTTTATAGATGTCCAGGAGAGAGGCACTGGTGTTGGTGTGCTTCACCAGTGCCAGTGCAGACAGCATCCATGCTAAAGTTGCCACTTGCCCTCCAGTGTTCGCTAGGCGGGAGACAAGCCGTAAACAAGAGAAAATCTGCAGATGATGGGAATCCGAGCAACACACACAAAATGCCGGAGAAGACAAGCTATTTTGTGTTCGATTGCAGATTGCTGCAGCATTCATGGACTCAGGTTTTTGGATTATATATGTTTTTGTACGTGACTGCATTTTACTGCTGTGTGACAGTATACGTGCTATGTGTGCCTTGTGCTGTGAATATCTGTTGATAATGTGTTTTGCACCCTGGCCCCAGAGTAATGGTGCTTCAGCTGGCTGTGTTCATGTATGATTATGGATTATTGGCTATGGTAGGAAGGAAGGGTTAGATCGATTTAACTGTGGGTTAGAAGGATGGCATAACATCATGGGCCAAAGGATCCACACTGTGCTGTACCATTCCATGTCCTATGAAGGATCATGTGGCACATCGGGTAGCAACCTCGCTGTTTCTTCAGCATTTGTCTGTTTTTTTATGAGGTCGAGTTGCTTGCTCAGACGCTTAACCCATCACAGATAGAAAGTGTGCAAAGAGCCAGCAGGATTCGAACTCCTGACCGCTCGCCTTGTAGTCCGGTGCGGATGCCACTACAACACCAGCCAATTTTGTTCAATTTTTGCATTAATTGCTGCGATTTTTATCCAGTGATCTGCAAAGTGACAGTTGTTAGCCCCTGGAGTATGTTTCCATCTCAGTCCTTCATTGTTAAAGTGAAGCATTTCTACAGTTTCAAGTGTAGGGTATAGCTTGTCTAATCTGTCTTCTGAGCAGCTTTTTTTGCATCTGTCAGTCATCGCCCGTCCTTCCTGGAGTGAGAATCTCACATTGCTATCTCTGCCACAGAATTACAGGCTTAGCTTTGCACTTCCTGCAAACTAAATGCAAAATAAGCCTCTGAATCTGTGACAGAGCCGTCAATGTTAGATTCTAGCAGAGATCAGAGCTCTCAGCCTGAATTTACAGAGCTACAATTATTTACTACTGCTTGTTGGCTGTAAGGGGTTTAGTATGTGAGAGCCATATCTGCGCTCTGACATCATCAATTTTATGTTATTCTTTCGAGATATAGCATGGAACAGGCCCTTCGGCCTTCAATGCCCAGCAACCCCCAACAACACCAATTTAATCCTAACCTAATTGCAGGACACTTTACAATGACCAATGAACCTACCCAGTACGTCTTTGGATTGTAGGAAGAAACAGGAAGACCCGGAGAAAACCCACACATTCCACGGGTTGGACGCCGGGACTGAACTCTGAAACCCCAAACTGTAATAGCATCACGCTAACCACTGCACTAGCATAGCATCCCAATGTTATCGCGTCAAAAAAGGAACCTTTTCAATGTTCCATAGCATGGTAGGATTTGTAATGTATTTATTTTTGAGCAATGCACCCTCACCCTCAGCACTACATATTGATCTGTTGTCTGTGTACATGCGATTGTCTACTCATGCGTGTTCTTCTCTCTCTCACTGCAATGTGAATCATCATCATCATCAGGTGCCGTGCCCAGCTTGAGCTTTGACTGCCATGGCCCACACACTCCTGTTTCGGGTCAAGTGGATCAATTCATTGTTATTCATTTCCAGTTCTCTGGCTGCTGTCCCCATCATCATTTGTCTTTGCCTTCTTGCTTTCTTCCCTTCAATCGTTCCCATAATTACGGTGCATTCTAACTCCTCTTTCCTAATCACATGTCCAATGAAGTCACGTTGCCTTTTCATGATCTCATACATGTGAATACACCTGTTAAAGCCATCTCCTGTGTCCGTGCTTCTATTTAATATATATGTGGTTGTGCACAGTCACAACAAATTAGCAATGACTTCGAACCTGAATGTCAGAGAATGTCACAAACTTGACCGACAGTTACGGGACGAAACAGATAGAGTTAAGCAGCGTGAGAAGGCCATCACAGACGCTAAACATGTGAGTAACAGTGAAAGACACGCTAAATTTAAAGTGAAAGTAACATGCTAATTGCTTCAGTAGGGGAAGCTGACAACTTTGATAGTACTAATGAAGGTTGGGCGTTGTATATCGAGAGGGTTGAACTGTATTCTAATGCAAACAATGTGGAGGAACAAAGAAAGCCCCTGGAGTTTTTAGCTTAATGGGTGCAAGAATGTACAGTCTCTTACGCAACCTAGTAACCCCTGAAAAGCCAGCAAGATGCTCAACAAAATTGTTACAATTTTACAAAATCACTTGAGCCCTAAACCACTGGCAAGGGCTGAGAGATTTAGATTTTACAAAAGGAACCAGTCAAAGGATGAATACATTGTAGAACTGCACAAACTTTCCCAGTACTGTGACTTTAGAGTTGGAATTTCTGATGCATTAAGAGACAGGATTGTATGTGACATGCATAGTCAAAGCACTCAAATGAGGCTACTGACAGAAAGAGACCTAATATTAGAACGGGTGTTGAACATTGCGTTAAAGACTGCAGCAGAGCTACAGAAAAGGAGGTTAGAATATGAAATGCACAAAATGTTCCTGAATGCTGCAAAAAGCCAAAGATGTTATCAATGTGGCAAATCCTTCCATCATGCAAGTAACTGTTGGTTCAAAGAAAAAGTCTGCAGAAAGTGTCACAGACAAGGTCATATAGAGAGAGTGTGCAAGGCAGACAAAATGCACAATCGAGCGAAAAGTCTCAAACACAAATCCAACCAAATGCATAAAGTTGCCTAACGCAAAACAGAATCAGACAACATGGAGTTGGACAAAGGTGAACTGTCATGCCTGGAACTGCAGAGCATAAATGACACAAATCACAAAATCAGCTGGATCACAGTAGATGCGTCCAGTGTAAAACTGAAAATGGAGCTGAATACAGGGTCAAATTTGTCCATAATTACAGAGGCTGCCTACAACAGACTGTTGTCTAAGATACCATTACAGAAGACCTTAGCGATGGTGAAGAAGTGTCTTCCAAAGATAAACTGAAAGTAAATGTGATGCATGGATGTCAACCACATCAGTAAGACCTTTATGAATTGAAACGTGGAGGGCCAGCAATTTTGCACGAGTTGTTGAGAAAAATCAAACTAGACTGGCACTCAATCAAAGCTCTCAGTGATATCAACAGGCAACAGCAGCCCAAATGGAAGCACGCACCAGAAACTGGCACAGTTGCTTAATGCTAATGAGAAGGGGATTAGTAAACTTGAAGGTATGAAGGTCAGAATTGAACTGGATGAAACAGCAACAGCAAAATTCCATGGAGTGTCCAATGCCTTACACACTACGTACTAAAGTGGATGCTGAACTGCAGAGCTTGGAGGAATCTAGAATTCTCTCCAAGGTTGAGTAGAACAATTAGGCCATGCTTATTGTCCTGGTGGTCAAGAAAGGGAAGGTCAGAGATGTTTGCATATTTGGAGATTTCAAGGTGAACATCAACCCAGTGCTGCGTAACTATGCAGTATCCCTGCCACGAATAGAAAACATCTTTGCATCTTCGGCAGATGGGGAGAAGTTTACAAAGGTTGACTTGTCACAAGCCTATCTGCAAATGGAGATGGAGGAGGCAAGCAGGAAGTTCCTCACAATCAACACTCACGAGCAACTGTTCCAGTATAATCATCTCGTTTTTGACGTGTTTGGCAAAGAGCACTGGACCAGGTGCCCCAAGATATCCTAGGAACACAATGTTACCTTGAGGACATCATCATGCCTGAAGTAGTGCTACAGGCATCCAAACTGGAAAATGTGTCACAACTCAGGTCATACTAGGGCCTTACAAACTGCTACCTCTAGTTTCTCCCAAATATTGCTGCGGTGCTGCATCCATTGATGTATTACTACAGACAAGAGCAAATCAGAAAGATGTAAAAGAACATTCAAGGGAACAAAGAGATTAATAACATCTGAAGAACTGCTCACCCATTATGACCCATTACAGCCCATCAGACTGGCATGCAGTGCATCCCCCTTATGGCATTAGAGCCATGTTGTCACACATTATGAAAGATGGATCTGAACGTCTGATTACATTTGCTTTAGGGTCTCCGATAAGCGCAGAACGCAACTTCACATGGATCAACCGAGAGATCCTAAGTCTATTATGGGTAATAAACCAGAAGAAACTGCAGAAGATCGTGAACACAGCCCAACGCATCACACAAACCAATCTTCTGTCCTTGGACTCACTTTACACTGCATGCTGTCGGAGCAGTGCTGCCAGGATAATCAAGGACACGACCCACCCAGCCAACACACTTTTTGTCCCTCTTCCCTCGGGGAGAAGGCTCAGGAGCTTGAAGACTCATATGGCCAGATTTGGGAACAGCTTCTTTCCAACTGTGATAAGACTGCTGAACGGATTCTGACCCGGATCTGGGCCGTACCCTCCAAATATCCAGATCTGCCTCAGTTTTTTTTTGCACTACCTTACTTTCCCTTTTCTATTTTCTATTTATGATTTATAATTTAAATTTTTAATATTTACTATCGATTTGTAATCCAGGGAGCGCGAAGTGCAGAATCAAATATCGCTGTGATGATTGTACACTCTAGAATCAATTGTTTGGCGACAATAAAGTAAAGTAGGGTAAACAATTTCCACCACCACCTCTACGGATAAATGTTCACACTACTGACAGATCACCAGCCCCTATTGTCTATTTTCAATCCCAGGAAGGGAATTTCATTGATGACTGCAACCAGATTACAATGTTGGGCACTATTCCTAGGAGCCCACTCTTATGATAGAGGTCAAAGGCACCAAACAACACAGCAATGCTGATAGCATGTCACATCTTCCACTACTGACAACTGAAGAAAAGTCTTCATACCGTGACCAAGCAGAAGTATTCCACACTGCATTGGTGGACCAGTTGCCAATAACAAATTCCAAAATACAAAGGGAAGGAGGAATGATCTGACATTGTCAAAAGTCCATGAAATCACCATGCAAGGATGGCCAGCGCGTGGTAACCCTATGTTTCCAGAGTGCTCACTGAGATGAGACCAACTGTTGGTATGTCAAAGAACCCTGATGTGTGGATTTCATGTTGTGGTTCCCTCTAAAACATGCATCAGAGTGTTTGAAAATCTGATGGATGCCAGTCAAGATGAAGAATCTCACCCAGAGCCATGTGTGATGTCTGGGCATAGATGAACAGATTGAAGGCTTGGTCGAAAACTGTACAGGTGTCAAAAGGTTTAAAATGCACCCCCTTAAGCACTGTTACCGTCTCTGTAAGAAATTTTGTACCTTCTTCCTGTGTGAGCGTGCGTTTCCTTTTGGTGCTCTGGTACCCTCCCACAGCCCAAGGATGTATGCACAAGCAGGTTAATTGGTCATTGTAAACTGTCCTGTGATTAGGCTAGAGATAAATTGCTGGGTTGTTGGACAGCATGACTTAAAGATCAGAAAGGTCTGTTCTGTATTGTATCTCTAAATAAATAAACATTCCCATAAAGTTGTACAATTTTTGGCAGTCACTATTTAACCAGTTAAGACTATGGAAGTTTAACATGGAGTTAAGAAGAAAAGATCAGAAGATTTTCAACATGGAGTGAAGCCAGACATTGGACTTAGAGATGTAAATCTAGTAATCATTGATAGCACTGCCTGGGATGAGAGCCAACTATTGAAACTTTTTAAAATCCTTCAGTAGCACAAATGCACCAGGATTAATGGTATCCTGGCAAAACTCTGAAGTTGTACGCGTACCTTGGTGACAAGCCAACTAGGAAGACTTGTCAAGAGCTCATTGCTTTGTTTTGTCACTTAAGCAGTGGACGTGCTTGATATCAATTCCTGGAGATTCACCTATGCTGATAATATTCCACCACTGACAAATGAACATAGCAGAAGGATGTATGTAGCACATTCATGAGTGATTTGTATTTCAAGATCCTGTACTTCAACCCCAGCAGATATAGCACTATCCATATTCCATATTAACAAAGTTACACCAGGAGAAGAGCTTGAAGAATCAGTAATGGAGTCACGAAGACAGGCCGTTCAGCCCATCTGGCATATGCTGACCATGTTGCCTACCTGATCAAGTCCTATTTGCTTGTGTTTGGTCTATTTGCCGCTAAACCTTTTCAATCTTATTGCAACTTTGATTCAGTTAGCAAGATTGTCAAGTTATTCAGCTCAGAAATAGCTCATGGGCAACTCAGCTTGCCCATACTGACCAAGGTGCCCACCTAAGTGAGTCCCACTTGCCTGCATTTGGTCCAAATACCCCTCACACCAGGGGTTCCCAACCTGGGGTCAATGGACACTTTGCTTAATGGTATTTGTCAATGGCATCAAAAAAGTTGGGATACCTTGCTCTAAACCTTTCCAACCCATGTATATAACCATCCAGATATCTTTTAAATATGGAATCAGGAAATCTCCTCCTGTCAGATGTGGCAATTCAGAATACCTGATGGGTTCCCTGATGACCGCATCTGCAGGAAGTGTGCCCAACTTCAGCTCCTGATTGACCGGATCAACGAGTTGGAGCTGGAGTTGGATGTACTCAGGATCATTCAGAAGGCTGAAGACATTATAGATGAGTCTTTTGAAGAGGTGGTCACACCCAGCATACAAGCTTCAGACAGAAGATGGGTGACCACAAGGAGGGGTAAGTGGATTAGGATATCGGTGCAAGGTTCCTCTGAGGCCATTCCTCTCAGCAACAAGTATACTCCTTGGGGGATAACCCAGCAGGGCACGGCAACAACAGCCAGGCTGGTGACACTATGGCTGGCTCAGAAGTTCAGCAGGAAAGGGTAAAGTCTAGGGTACAGGGGGCTTGATATTTAGGGGGACAGAAAAGAGATTTTGTGGCCTCAAAAAGAGACTCCTGGATGGCGTGTTGCCTCCCGGGTATGTATCAGGGTGACTGCAGGATATTCTCAAGGGGGAGAGTTAACAGCCAGAGGTTGTGGTGCATATTGGCACCAATATCTCAGGGAGAAAAGAGGAAGAGGTCCTTTACAGTGAGTATATAAAGAAAGAGGCTGAAGAGAAGAACTTGCAAGGTAGTAATCTTCAGTTTACTCTCTGTGTCACAGGCTAGTGCAGGTAGGAATGGGTGACAGCACGGATGAATGAGTGGCTGAGGAGATGGTGCAGGGGACAGGGTTTCAAGTTCTTGGATCATTAGAATCTTTTCTGGGGGGGGATGGATGACCTGTGAAAGATGGACGGGTTTCACCTGATCTGCAAGGGGAATCAATATTCTAGCCAGGAAGTTCGCTAATTCTATTGGGGGAAGTTTAAACTAGTTTTACAGGGGGCTGGGAACCGGAACACCAGCTCAGCAAAGGAAGAATTGGACTGGAAGGTAGATGACAGGGAAGGTATTGGTAGACAAAATCAAAATAACAGGTACGAAAGGTCGGATAGTTTGAAGTGTCATCATGCAATGCACTCAAAATGCTGGAGGAACTCGGCAGGTTAAGCAGTCGACGTTTTGGGCCAAGACTCTTCCTCAGGACTCCTTTTAAATCTTTCCTCTCGCACATGAAACATATGGCCTCTCACTTTAGTCTTTTTACCCTGAGGAAAATTAAAAATCTGAGACCACACTATCTCTACCCCTCAAGATTTTATATATTTTGAAGGGAGAGCAGCATGGTAGTGTAATAGTTAGTGTAATGCCATTACACTACCAGCGACCCTGATTTAATTCTGCTGCTGTCTGCAAGGAGTTTGTACTTCCTCCCCATGACCGTGTGAGTTTCTTCTGAGTATACTATGCTTTCCACCCACCTCTACGTTATAGTACTCGCTGAGTCCTTAATTCTGTAGCTGAATAACAGTTCAGCACAGATTAGATAGGCTGAGGGGTCTGCTCTGTGCCCTGTGACTCTATAGAATGGAGAGTACTGAGTGGCAAATGAATCTTTAATGACAAGTTACAACAGGGTCTTTGAGATGGCTTCTTAATTTGATGTGTTGATAAACCAACCAGGGAGCAATGTTTCTTAAATCAGGTCTTGTGTAATGAGACAAAATTAATTAATGATCTCATAGCAAAGCAACCCCACCGAAAGTATGATCATAGCATGGCAGAATTTCAAATTCAGATCTGGGGCTGAGAAACGGATTCAAAGTTCATATTCCAAACCTAAGAACAATTATAATGGCATGAGGTTCCTTAAGGTTGTTCTAACTCGAGGCGAAGTGGGGATAACATCCCACTACCGATTAAATACTCCCAATAATATACATCTCAAATAGCCTCTGACACCCAAATCCACATCCTGTCCTTCACATATGGCTTAGCTACTAAGCCCGGAGGAACCATTTCTACTGATGGGAAGGAAGAAAGGTGGGTTATTGGTGCCTCAAATCCAATTGCTCCAAGCAGGTGGGACTTGTCAGCCAGGAGTGGCAGCTCATTGGGAAAACTTTGGGAATAAACCCGGAGGAAAAATCCCAAGCTAGAGTCCTTAAGGCAGCCCTATGTTGCGTTCAATGCTGACTGGCAACTCCAGTGCCAAACTGTGTCAGTCTCTTCTGTGCCTTTGAGTTCCTCAGCTGTGTGAAGAGGGGAAGCCTGCTACATGGGCAACAGCTCGCTCTCCATATCACATTTCCCTGGCCTGCGCATCACCAACAACATAGTTAGCTAGAAACCAACAGAGGACCTCAACAATGGTCTGAGGATGGAGTTGGCTAAAAGAGATTAAAGATAAAGAAAGATTTTTTTTAAATATTACTTTATTTTTCATATGTACATTAAAACATACATTGAAGTGCATTGTTGTGCGACAATGACCAATACAGTCCAAGAATGAGCCTACAAGTGTCATCATGCATGCCCACAAATTGATAGCCCTAACTGTATATCTTTAGAATGTGGGAGGAACAGGAAGAACCACGCGTGATCATGGGGATAATGTACAAACTCCATACAGACAGCAGTGAAACTTGAAGCTCGATTGATGATTGCAGGTGCTGTAAAGCATCGCACTAACTACTTCGCTATCAAACCACCCTGCCAAAGATTAAAAGATAAGATAGCAAACTGCCATTCATTTAAGGAAATATTTCATAATTCTCAGGAAAGATAAGCTTAAGTGAGTAAAGAAGGCTTCATGAGCTGAAGTAAGCTGCAGGGAGTTGTGAACTTAGTCACATCCCTCAGGGACACTAGCCTCCATAGTCTCCAGGATATTAGACAACGCCACAAAAAGGCAACATACACGATTAAAGATGCCTATCACCCACAACATACCCTCTTCTCATTGCTACCATCAGGAAGGAGGCACACATTCAACTATTCAGGAACAGCTTCTTCCCCTCTGCCTCCAATTTCTAAATAGTCATTGAATCCGTGAATACTACCTCACTACACTTTTTATTTCTATTTTTGCACTACTTATTTAATTTAATAGTTTAAAATATATACTTACTGTAATTCACAGCTTTTTACTCTACTATTGTTTATTGCATTGTACTGCTGCCACAAAGACAACAAATTTCACAACATATGTCAGTGATATTAAACCTGATTCTGATGAGTGTGTGTCATTCCTGGCTAACTCAGAAGTTTAAGGATGGAATTAATTTGACAGTTTTATGTTGTAAGTATCATGGGACAGGCAGTGGATTTGAGAATAAGTAGAAATCAGCTAAGGATGGCCAAAAATCATGAAAGAAGGGAAGATGGAGAACATGCTAACAAATCAGGTCAGGTCACAGATCTCTCAATGGGTGAGCATCTGGGGGACAGTGACCACCACTCCCTAGCCTTTAACATTATCATGGAAAAGGATAGAATCAGAGGGGACAGGAAAATTTTTAATTGGGGAAAGGCAGATTATGAGGCTATAAGGCTAGAAATTGTGGGTGTGAATTGGGATGATCTTTTTGCAGGGAAATGTACTATGGACATGTGGTCGATGTTTAGAGATCTCTTGCGGGATGTTAGGGATAAATTTGTCCCGGTGAGGAAGACAAAGAATGGTAGGGTGAAGGAACCATGGGTGACAAGTGAGGTGGAAAATCTAGTCAGGTGGAAGAAGGCAGCATACATGAGATTTAGGAAGCAAGGATCAGATGGGTCTATTGAGGAATATAGGGAAGCAAGAAAGGAGCATAAGAAGGGGCTGAGAAAAGCAAGAAGGGTAAAGGAAACCCCAAGGAATATCTTGATATCGATATGTGTTAACTAGGGGGCCATGCATAATCCTGATTTGATGGAGACAGCCGTGAGAAGCACGGAGGAACACCTGGAGTAACTTCTGAAATGCCTGCTTCGCTGCCGCTGCTACTGTGCGATAGAGAATCTCCGGAGACAAAGGCACCAACTCCTCGGCTTTGCCTATTGCCGGGCCGGCATCGAAGCGCTCAACAGAGATGGTGCTTGGTGGCAGAGAGCTGGTCGGAGGCTCAGAGTTTTCAGGCGGACTCTGAGTCGGACTGTTGTCGGATGCTTCCAAGATGCTGCATCGGCAAGTTTGTGGTGCTGGAGGTTCATCGTCTGCGTGAGGTGATGGGGCCTTTCGAGAGACATTGAGACTTTTACCATGCCCATGGTCTGTTCTTATCAAATTACAGTATTGCTTTGCACTGTTGTAACTATATGTTATAATTATGTTGTATTTGTCAGTTTTTGTCAGTTTGTCATGTGTTTCTGCAATATTATTCTGGAAAAACATTGTATCATTTCTCAATGCATGCATTACTAAACGATGATAAAAGAGGACTGTGTCCTCATAATCTAATCTAATTATGTGAAGACCAAAAGGATGACAGGAGTGAAGATAGGACTGATTAAAGATAAAGATGGGAAGATGTGCCTGGAGGCTATGGAAGTGAACGAGGTCCTCAATGAATACTTCTCTTCGATATTCAACAATGAGGGGGAGCTTGATGACAGTGAGGACCATATGAGTGAGGTTGATGTTCTGGAACATGTTGATATTAAGGAAGAGGTGGTGTTGGAGTTGTTAAAATACATTAGGACAGATAAGTCCCTGGAGCCCGTCAGAATATTCCCCAGGCTGCTCCATGAGGCAAGGGAAGAGATTTCTGAGCCTCTGGCTAGGATCTTCATGTCCTCATTGTCCACCAGAATTGTACTGAAGGATTGGAGGGAGGCTAATGTTGTCCCCTTGTTCAAACAAAGTAGTAGGGATAGTCCAAGTAATTATAGACCAGTGAGCCGTACATCTGTGGTGGGAAAGCTGTTGGAAAAGATTGAGATAGGATCTATGGGCATTTAGAGGACCATGGTCTGATCAGGGACAGTCAGCATGGCTTTGTGAAGGGCAGATCCTGTCTAACAAGCCTGATAGAGTTCTTTGAGGTGGTGACTAGGCATATAGATAAGGGTAGTGCAGTGTATGTGATCTACAGGGATTTTAGTAAGGCATTTGCAAGGTTCCACACGGTAGGCTTATTCAGAAAGTCAGAAGGCATGGGATCCAGGGAAGTTTGACCAGGTGGATTCAGAATTGGCTTGCCTGCAGAAAGCAGAGGGTTGTGGTGGAGGGAGTACATTTGGATTGGAGGATTGTGACTAGTGGTGTCCCACAAGGATTGGTTCTGGGACCTCTACTTTTCATGATTTTTATTAACGACCTGCATGTGGGGGTAGAAGGGTGGGTTGGCAAGTTTGCAGACGACACAAATGTTGGTGGTGTTGTGGATAGTGTACAGGATTGTCGAAAATTGCAGAGACATTGATAAGATAGAAGCGGGCTAAGAAGTGGCAGATGGAGTTCAACCCAGAGAAGTGTGAGGTGGTACACTTTGGAAGGACAAACTCCAAGGCAGAGTACAAAGTAAATGGCAGGATACTTGGTAGTGTGGAGGAGCAGAGGGATTTTGGGGTAATGTCCACAGATCCCTGAAAGTTGCCTCACAGGTGGATAGGGTAGTTAAGAAAGTTATGGAGTGTTAGCTTTCATAAGTTGAGGGATAGAGTTTAAGAGTCACTGGGTAATGATGCAGCTCTATAAAACCCTTGTTAGGCCACACTTGGAATACTGTGTCCAGTTCTGGTCACCTTACTATAGGAAGGATGTGGAAGCATTGAAAGGGTACAGAGGAGATTTACCAGGATGCTGCCTGGTTTAGAGAGTATGCATTATAATGAGAGATTAAGGGAGCTAGGGCTTTACTCTTTGGAGAGAAGGAGGATGAGAGGAGACATGATAGAGGTGTACAAGATAATAAGAGGAACAGATAGAGTGGATAGTCAGCACCTCTTCTCCAGGGCACCACTGTTCAATACAAGAGGACATGGCTTTAAGGCAAGTGGTGGGAAGTTCAAGGGGGATATTAGAGCAAGGTTTTTTTTACTCAGAGTGGTTGGTGCGTGGAATGCACTGCCTGAGCCAGTAGTGGAGGCAGATACACTAGTGAAGTTTAAGAGACTACTGGACAGGTATATGGAGGAATTTAAGTTGGGGGCTTATATGGGAGGCAGGGTTTGAGGGTTGACACAACATTGTGGGCCTAAGGACCTGTACTGTGCTGTACTATTCTATGTTCAAATAATGAAAAGCTAAACAGTGGTCTGCTGCAAGTAATTAAAAAGGAAGCAATTAGCTAAAATAAACATTGATCCCTTGGTAAATGAGACATGGGAATTAATAACAAACTGATTTGGCAGAGACTCTGAATAATTATTTTGGACCTGTCTTCCAGGTAGCAGACACTAAAATCATCCTGTAATGATAGATAATCATGAGGCTAGAAAAAGGATGAACTGGACACGATAGCAAACAGTTAGTGCAACATTCTTATAAGTTGGGCATTCCAGACTACAGAGGTCAATTCCAGCACTATCTATAAGCATGGGTTTCCTTCAAGGTCTCCACTTTCCTCCCACAGTCCAAAAGTATATCATTTAGGAGGTTAATTAGTCATTGTAAGTGGTCCTGTGATTAGGCTAGTGTTAACTAGATGGGTTGCTGGGCAGTGCCTCTCATTGGGTCTAAAGGGCCTGTTCTGCACTGTATCTTTAAATAAATATCCTTAAATTGGGAAGGGCCATCATTGCAAAGGAAATAGAATACAAATGTGGCAAAGCTTTGGTCCAATTTTACACAGTGTGGCAGATCAGAAACAATACATTTTAGTTATTTTCTCAATATTTGAGGAAATACACCCATTTCAGTCATACTTTATTGATCCCAGGGGAAATTGTTTTTTGTTACAGTCACACCATAAATAATATAGTAATAGAACCATAAATAGTTTAGTAATATGTAAATTATGCCAGTAAATTATGAAGTCAGTCCAGGACCAGCCTATTGGCTCAGGGTGTCTGACCCTCCAAGGGAGGAGTTGTAAATTTGATGGCCGCAGGCAGGAATGACTTCCTATGACGATTTGTTCAATGATGTGACTTCATAAGTAGGACATCAACTCAAAGTTCTAACCATTAGGCAGGGCAGAGATGTCCAACTAAGCAGAGTTATGGGCTGAGTGGGGTTGATGTGAGGAGAGAGGTTGAGTAGGTCAGGCCTACTCTTATTGGAACATATAGTCCTCTGAGGGATATCAACTCCATGAGCACTGAGAGGATGTTTCTCCAAGTAGAATTATAAGTTAAGAAACATTTTTCAGATGTAGGGTTCACTCATTGAAGGTGGACCTAAAGAGGAATATCTTCCTTCATTCGATAATGACTCCATCACAGAGGGCTACAGATATGGATTCTTCAGATATCATAAGAGATGGTCTGAGATTTGAACTGCAAGAGAGCTCTGTGCATGGGAAGAGAGGGGAAAATGGTGTTAGGGCTGAGATTCAGTCACCCATGATCTAAATAACTGGTGAAATGTCCTCTGGTATTCAACATTTGGACTTCCTGGATGGTGAGGGCCACTAGTGTCACAAAGGGGGCATTGGTGGTGGACCCAAATGCAAGACACAGACACTGAAGTACTAGGAACAGGACAGGATTAGAGTTAGGGATGTGAATGGATGCAGACTAGCAGCTGGGACATGAACACAGACTTGGGCTAGGACATTGGCTAGGCAAGCAGGACTAAGACTAGGAACTGGGAATTAGGAGCCTGCGCTTGGACTCTAAGCCAGAGACTGGCCGAGGACCCAGAACCTTGAGTCTTGACTCAGGCTCAGACCCCAGAACTAGGTGAGGACATGACGTGGCTACAAGACTGGACATGGCTTGGACTCATGGCTTGGGTTCAGACTCCAAGCCAGAGACTGGACAAGGACCCAGAACCTGGGTCTGGACTCACTCAGGACAAATTCCTTTCCCTTTTGTATCCTTGTAATAATTTCCTCCATTTTCCAATATCTTTCCAACTCAGTTGTTCTTGTCAGGTACCTCTATTTGTTATTGGAGTTCTGCACATTTACCCTGGGCTTCAACCATAAAATCTGATTTTCCTTAAGCTCTGAAACAGATTTCTTAAATTCTTGACCATTTGCAATAAATATACTGCCATTACAATTCTATCTCCCTTGCCTGTGAACTCTTGGATCCTCCAGTCAGCATTTTTGACTTCTCACCTAATCCCTTTAATACCAAGATATTTCTCTGCAGACTTGAAAATAACTTAAATTTTCTCAGTTCTTTTGCTTGCACTGAACAATTAATTGCACCCACCATAAAAAGTACAAAATCCTTTCTACTCATTAATAGTGTATCCTTATTTTTCATATTACAGCCCTCACAATTTACCAGTTCCCTATTTTTGGTTGCTTGATAGCCTTTTTTCAGCAAATTCTTTCACTGCCTCTGCATTACTGATTCCTTAAGTTACTTTTACATATTAAGCTGTGCTGTGTTCCTCACTACAATTGCAGCATATCATAGCTCCCACTTCACATTTCCCATATTCATATTCTCCAGTGCATCTCCCACATCTTTGTTTTCCTCTACAGACCGACCCAATGTGCCCAACTTTCTGACATTTATAGCCTCTTAAAGGCAGCTATATATATATATATATATATATATATACACACTAACCACATATACCTTAAGTAAACATTAGTCAGCAATCTCTCATCAAAATTAATCATTACCAATAAACTATCACACTTTTTCATTTCTTGTAACTTTAAATGTTTGGCCTCAAGAATTTTTGCTCCTTTTATGTTCTGTTTAATCTCATCCATAGTAACTTTTGTTGGTATCCCCAAAATAACTCTAGTCCACTTTTTATTGTTGGGTATGGAGCATTGTACTTCTTTGCCATCTATTTTACTTAATCTTATTACTTTGCCTTGCTGAGCACTATCCTGACAAATCACCAATAGCAATCCATTTCATAAAATCTTTGCTCTTTTAATCTCACCTATAATTTTGTTGAACATCTTCATCAAACAAATCAGGTTCCAATTACCAAAAGACACCCCATCTTCACTTAGTTTTATAATTGTTTTAATCTCATCTTCTTTCCATTGTTTTGCTGTCCTGTTTTGATCATCTGCTGACTCCACAGAGTTAGATATCCCATACCTCTGCTTCCTTTTCTTCCTCTTTCCATTCCATTCCATTCCTCTTTGCCACCAACCTCCATCTCTAGTTCACTTCCACTCTTGCTTTAAAAACTTCCTTCAACAGCTTGGCTCTTGCTACTGCTTCCAACCACAAGTGAAGCTGAACCAAGGAGCTATTTATGTAGCCAGCCAAAAATGTGAATCAGCTGCCTCAATTAGAGCACCAAACAGAAAAAGGGAAAACCAGAAAACCTGGAATAAGGAATTTAGACTGGATCGTAAACCGGAATCCGGTCCTCACAGACCGGACCATGACAATTAGTGATAAATGCAACCTCCTTGAGAAAAAGGTTCTGGCCATTTACTTTACCTCTGCCTCTCAGAATTTTATAAATCTCCATATCTCCCCTCAGCCTCCAGAATTCCAAAGAAACCAAACTAAGTTTGTTCAGTCTTTCATTGTAGCTAATGGTCTCTAATCCAGAAAAAATCCAGCTGAACCTCTTCTGCATCATCTTTAAAGACTCCACATCCTACCTCACAGTATTGCACACAGTACTCCAAATATCATCAATATCTGCTGTACCATATGATGTAAGTGATCACTGTCCCAAAACTATAATTGTTTTTGGCATTTTTTTTCCACAGAAGTGGTACTTCTGGGCAGTGTCTTTACAAGACGGGTGTTCTCAGCCTACTTGGCATCAGTAGTCACATAACCAGGACTTGTGATATGCACCAACTGCTCATAGGACCATCCACCACCTGCTCCCATGGCTTCACATGACCTTGATTGGGGAGCGGAGGAGCTAGGCAGGTGCTACACTTTGCCCAAGGGTGATATGCAGGCTAGTGGAGGGAAGGAGCACCTTACACCTTTGGTAGAGATGTATCTCCATCCCGCCAATCAAATCCAAATATAACCCAACTAAAATTGTATACCACTGCAATATGACCTGATGACTCGCGTACTCAATACCTGACCAATAAAGGGAAAGATTTCATACACCATCTTCAGCATCCAATCGACCTATATTGCCATAGTTGGTTGTATAACTGCTCCTACTGCAAAAAGGCCATGAGATATAGACAATAGACAGTAGGTGCAGGAGAAGGCTATTCAGCCCTTCAAGCCAGCACCGCCATTCACTGTGATCATGGCTGATCATCCACAATCAGTACCCTGTTTCTGCCTTTTCCCCATATCCCTTGACTCCGCTATCTTTAAGAGCTCCATCTAACTCTTTCTTGAAAGAATCCAGAGAATTGGCCTCCACTACCTTCTTAGGCAGAGCATTCCACAGATCCACAACTCTCTGTGTGAAAAAGTTTTTCCTCAACTCCGTTCTAAATGGTCTACCCCTTATTCTTAAACTGTGGCCTCTGGTTCTGGACTCCTCTAACATCGGGAACATGTTTCCTGCACCTAGCATATCCAATACCTTAATAATCTTATATTTTTCCATCAGATCCCCTCTCATCCTTCTAAATTTCAGTGTCTACAACCTTAGTCGCTCCAATCTTTCAACATATGACATTTCCGCCATCCCTGGAATTAACCCAGTGAACCTACGCTGCATTCCCTCCATAGCAAGAATGTCCTTCCTCAAATTTGGAGACCAAAACTGCACACAATACTCCAGGTGGGGTCTCACCAGGGCCTTGTACAACTGCAGAAAGATCTCTTTGCTCCTATACTCCTCTCCTTGTTATGAAGGCCAACGTGCCATTAGCTTTCTTCACTGCCTGCTGTACCTGCATGCTTACTTTCAGTGACTGATGAACAAGGACACCCAGATATCGTTGTACTTCCCCTTTTTCTAACTTGACACCATTCAGATAGTAATCTGCTTTCCTGTTCTTGCCACCAAAATGGATAGCCTCACATTTATCCACATTAAACTTCATCTGCCATGTATCTGCCCACTCATCCAACCTGTCCAAGTCACCCTGTATTCTCACAACATCCTCCTCACATTTCACACTGTCACCCAGCTTTGTGTCATATGCAAATTTGCTAATGTTACTTTTAATCCCTTCATCTAAATCATTAATGTATATTGTAAATAGCTGCGGTCCCAGCACCAAGTTTTGCGGTACCCCACTAGTCACTGCCTGCCATTCTGAAAAGGACCTGTTCATCCCTACTCTTAGTTTCCTGTCTGCCAACCAATTTTCTATCCATGTCAGTACCCTACCTCCAATATGGTGGCAAAATTAAGCCATTTGACCGATCAAGTCTGCATTTTGATCATGGCTGATTTATTATCCTTCTCAACTCCTACCTTCTCCATGTAGCCTTTGACAGACTTACTAATCAAGAACATATCAACCTCCACACAAAATATTCCTAATGACTTGGCCTCCACATCCATTTGTGGCAACGAATTCTGAAAATTTAACATCTTACAAAAGAAATTTCACCTCAAACCTGTTTAAAAGGGATGTCGTACTATTCTGAGTCTGTGCCCTCTAAACCAAGATTCCTCCACTATTGGAAACATCCTCTCCACATCCACACTATCGAGGCCTTTCAATATTCAATAAGCTTCAATGAGATCCCATTTCATTCTTCTGAACTCCAGTGACTACAGGCCCAGAGGCACCAAATGCTCCTCATAACACTTTCATTCTTGAGGTTATTCTTGTAAACCTCTTCTCTACCCTCCCAATCCCAACATAGCTTTTCTAAGATATGGGGCTCAAACCATTTCAAAATACTTCAAATGTGGGCTGACCAATGCCTTAAAAAGGCTCAGCGTTACATCCTTGCTTTCGTTTTTTTTCCAGTCTACTGATGAATGGTGGAACCTTTCAGGAGTTGGTGAGAATTTAGCACGAATAAGGAAGAAGGAAAAAGGGATGGAATGGGATTGTCTGATGAGTTGACATAGTCCCAATGGAACTTAATACCTCCTCTTATGTTCTAAAAGGATATGGATAATTCAAGGTTTAAAGTTCAAATTAAATTTACTATCAAATTATGTATGTCACCATATGTCACCATCTGCTGGGGGAGAAACTGACAGCGATGCAGGTGGATGCTTTCCTGGTGTCATGGATTCTTGATTACCTGACTGGCAGACCACAGTACGTGAGCTTGCAACACTGTGTCCGACAGTGTCAGCAGCACTGGGGCTCCACAGGGGACTGTCTTGCCTCCCTTTCTCTTCACCATTTACACCTCGAATTTCAACTACTGCACAGAGTCTTGTCATCTTCAGAAGTTTTCTGATGACTCTGCCATAGTTGGATGCATCAGCAAGGGAGATGAGGCTGAGTACAGGGCTACGGTAGGAAACTTTGTCACATGGTGTGAGCAGAATTATTTGCAGCTTAATGGGAAAAAGACTAAGGAGGTGGTGGTAGACCTGAGGAGAGCTAAGGCACCGGTGACTCCTGTTTCCATCCAGGGGGTCAGTGTGGACATGGTGGAGGATTACAAATACCTGGGGATACGAATTGACAATAAACTGGACTGGTCAAAGAACGCTGAGGTTGTCTACAAGAAGATTCAGAGCCGTCTCTATTTCCTGAGGAGACTGAGGTCCTTTAACATCTGTCGGACGATGCTGAGGATGTCCTACGAGTCTGTGGAGCCCAGTGCTATCATGTTTGCTGTTGTGTGTTGGGGCAGCAGGCTGAGGGTAGCAGACACCAACAGAATCAACAAACTCATTCGTAAAGCCAGTGATGTTGTGGGGATGGAACTGGACTGTCTCATGGTGGTGTCTGAAAGTTACATGCCATCTTGGACAATGTCTCCCATCCATTACATAATGTACTGTTTGGGCACAGGAGTACATTCAGCCAGAGACTCATTCCACCGAGATGCAACACAAAGCGTCATAGGAAGTCATTCCTGCCTGTGGCCATCAAACTTTACAACTCCTCCCTTGGAGGGTCAGACACCCTGAGCCAATAGGCTGGTCCTGGATTTATTTCATAATTTGCTGGCATAATTTACATATTACTATTTAACTATTTATGGTTTTATTACTATTTATTATCTATGGTGCAACTGTAACAAAAACCAATTTCCCCCGGGATCAATAAAGTATGACTATGACTATGTCTATATAGTACCTTGAGACTCGTTTTAGGCAGTGTTATAGCTGTTTCAGAAAGGATAGGGAGGGAGGCAAAAGAGGTGGGGGTGTGGCACTGTTGATCAGAGATAGTGTCACAGCTGCAGAAAAGGTGGACCACGGAGGGATTGCCTACGGAGTCTCTGTGGGTGGAGGTTAGGAACAGGAAGGGGTTATAACTTTACTGGGTGTTGTTTATAGGCCGCTCAATAGTGACAGGGATATTGAGGAACAGATAGGGAAAGAGATCCTAGAAGGAAGCAATAATAACAGAGTTGTCATGATGGGAGATTTTAATTTCCCAAATATCGATTGGCATCTCCCTAGAGCAAGGGATTTAGATGGGGTGGAATTTGTTAGGTGTGTTAGGTTTCTTGACACAATATGTAGATAAGCCTACAAGCAGAGAGACTGTACTTGATTTGGTATTGGGAAATGAACCTGGTCAGGTGTCAGATCTCTCAGTGGGAGAGCATTTTGGAGATAGTGATCATAATTCTATCTCCTTTACAACAGCATTGCAGAGAGATAGGAATACACAAGTTAGAAAAGCATTTAATTAACGTAAGGGAAATTATGAGGCTATCAGGCAGGATCTTTGAAGCATAAATTGGGAATAGATGTTCTCAGGGAAAAGAATGGAAGAAATGTGGCAAATGTTCAGGAGATATTTGTGTGGAGTTCTGCATAGGTACGTTCCAATGAGACAGGGAAGTTATGGTAGGGTAGAGGAACCGTGGTGTTCAAAGTCGGTAATCAATCTAGTCAAAAAGAAAAGCAAAGCTTACAAAAGGTTCAGAGAGCTAGGTAATGTTAGAGATCGAGAAGGTTATAAGGCTAACAGGAAGGAGCTTAAGAAGGAAATTAGGAGAGCCAGAAGGGGCCATGAGAAGGCCTTGGTGGGCAGGATTATGGAAAATCCCAAGGCGTTCTACAAGTATGTGAAGAGCAAGAGGATAAGACGTGAAAGAATAGGACCTATCAAGTGTGACAGTGGGAAAGTGTGCATGGAACGGAGGAAATAGCAGAGTTACTTAATGAATACTTTACTTCAGTATTCACTGTGGAAAAGGATCTTTGTGATTGTAGTGATGACTTGCAGTGGACTGAAAAGCATGAGCATGTGGATATTCAGAAAGAGGTTGTGCTGGAGATTTTGGAAAGCATCAAGTTGGATAAGTCACCAGGACCAGATGAGATATACACCAGGCTACTGTAGGAGACGAGGGAGGAGATTGCTGAGCCTCCGGCAATGATCTTTGCATTATCAATGGGGATGGGGGAGGTTCCGGAGGATTGGAGGGTTGTGGATGTTGTTCCCTTATTCAAGAACGGATGTTGAGACAGCACAGGAAATTATAGACCAGGGAATCTTACTTCAGTGGTTGGTAAGTTGATGGAGAAGATCCTGAGAGGCAGGATTTATGAACATTTGGAGAGGTATAATATGATTAGGAATAGTCAGCAGGGCCTTCTCAAGGGCAGGTCGGGCCTTATGAGCCTGATCAAATTTTTTGAGGATGTGACTAAACACATTGATGAAGGAAGAGCAGTAGATGTAGAGTATATGGTTTTCAGCAAGGCATTTGATAAGGTACCCAATGCAAGCCTTATTGAGAAAGTAAGGAAGCATGGGATCTAAGGGGACATAGCTTTGTGGATCCAGAACAACTGGCTTGCCTGCAGAAGGCAAGAAGTGGTTGTAGACGGGTCTTATTCTACATGGAGGTCGGTGACCAGTGGTGTGCCACAGGGATCTGTTCTGGGACCCTTACTCTTCGTGACTTTCATAAATGACCTGGATGAGGAAGTGGAGGGATGGGTTATTAAATTTGCTGATGACACAAAGGTTCGGGGTGTTGTGGATAGTGTGGAGGGCTGTCAGAGGTTACAGCGGGACATTGATAAGATGCAAAACTGGGCTGAGAAGTGGCAGATGGAGTTCAACCCAGATAAGTGCAAAGTGCTTCATTTTGGTAGGTCATATATGATGGCAGAATATAGTATTAATGGCAAGTCTCTTGGCAGTGTGGAGGATCAGAGGAATTTTGGGGTCCGAATCCGTAGGATGCTCAAAGCAGCTGTGCAGGTTGACTCTGTGGTTAAGAAGGCATACAATGTATTGGCCTTCATCAATCATGGAATTGAATTTAGGAGCCAAGAGGTAATGTTGCAGCTATATAGGACCCTGATCAGACCCCACTTGGAGTATGTGCTCAGTTCTGGTCGCCTAACTACAGGAAGGATGTGGAAACCATAGAGAGGGAGCAGAGGAGGTTTACAAGGACATTGCCTGGATTGGAGAGCATGCCTTATGAAAACAGGTTGAGTGAACTCGGCCTTTTCTCCTTGGAGCGACGGAGGATGAGAGGTGACCCGGTACAGGTGTATAAGATGATGAGAGGCATTGATCATGTCGATCATCGGAGGTTTTTTCCCAGGACTGAAATGGCTACCACAAGAGGGTGCATGTTTAAGGTGCTTGGGAGTAGGTACAGAGGAAATGTCAGGGGTAAGTTTTTTTACTCAGAGAGTGGTGAGTGCGTGGAATGGGCTACTGGCAATGTTGGTGAAGGCAGATATGATAGGATCTTTTAAGAGATTTTTGGATGTGTACATGGAGCTTAGAAAAATAGAGGGCTATGGCTAAACCTAGTAATTTCTAAGGTAGGGACATGCTTGGCACAAATTTGTGGGCCAAAGGGCCTGTACTGTGCTCTAGGTTTTCTATGTTTCTAATGTGAAAAGAAGGCAAACAGTGCAAACAATAAATAAACAAACAAATAATAAATAAATAAATAAATAAATACTTCCAGAGGTACTACTGCAGTTGTACAAGGCCTTGGTGAGACCACACCTGGAGTATTGTGTGCAGTTTTGGTCCCCTAATCTGAGGAAAGACATCCTTGCCATAGAGGGAGTACAAAGAAGATTCACCAGATTGATTCCTGGGATGGCAGGACTTTCATATGAAGAAAGACTGGATGAACTGGGCTTGTACTCGTTGGAATTTAGAAGATTGAGGGGGGATCTGATTGAAACGTATAAGATCCTAAAGGGATTGGACAGGCTAGATGCAGGAAGATTGGTCCTGATGTTGGGGAAATCCAGAACGAGGGGCCACAGTTTGAGGATAGAGGGGAAGCCTTTTAGGACCGAGATTAGGAAAAACTTCTTCACACACAGAGTGGTGAATCTGTGGAATTCTCTGCCACAGGAAACAGTTGAGGCCAGTTCATTGGCTATATTTAAGAGGGAGTTAGATATGGCCCTTGTGGCTACGGGGGTCAGGGGGTATGGAGGGAAGGCTGGGGCGGGGTTCTGAGTTGGATGATCAGCCATGATCATAATAAATGGCAGTGCAGGCTCGAAGGGCCGAATGGCCTACTCCTGCACCTATTTTCTATGTTTCTATGTTTCTAAATAAAGGGATATATAGATTAATAAATGAAAAAAATGGATGAATAATAAATAACTAGACATACAGATAAATGAATGAATGAATAAATAAATAAATAAGTAAATAGATAGATAGACAATCACATAAGTAAATAGATGACTGAATAATACTGAGAACATAAGTTGTAGAGACTTAAAAAGTGACACCATAGGTTGTTCAATTAGTTCAGAGTTGTGGTTAGTGAAGTTATCCAACACTGTTTCAGGCACCTGATGGTTGTAGGGTAATAACTCTTTCCTAATTAGTGCTGTGCATCCTGAGGCTCCTGTACCTCCTTACTGATAGGAGCAATGTGAAGAGAACATGGCCTTGTTGGTGGGATTCTTGAAGATGGATGCTGCTTTCTTGTTGTAGTGCTCCTTGCAAATAGACTCAGTGATGGAGAGGGTTGTGTCTGTAATGGACTGAGCTGTATCTCTAACTTTTTGTAAACTTTTCTAGTCTTGGGCATTGGTGTTTCTGTGCCAGGTTTAGCTGTAGTCAATGAAAAGCATCCTGTTGTATGTATCTTAACTGTCCAGATGTTCCAGAGCTGAGTGAATAGGCAATTGCATTTGTTGCTGATGGGTGCATTGTGACAATGGCAGAGCTGAGCTGTGTCCCAATATCTGGAAGAACAAACGTTGTACCAGGATTGTGAATGGGTCTATTGAGCCTCAGCCATCAGAGCTCTTTGCAGTCACCTACAAGCAACTTCAACATGGTGTATCACTCTTCAGCGAGGTCACTGGGGTCAGAGCACATTACTGAGGATAAGAACTCATGATCCCCAAGTTATTAGACAGGTAATTTTGGTCAGATGAGACAGACAGCAGTTATAAAATAACTGCAGGAAATCTGCTGACAGTTGATTGCTATTGATTGGATTCAGTCCTTCAAAACAAAGGGCTCTAAAAGTAGTTTATCACTCTGAGACCTTAAGACACCTTCCCTAATTGTTACTATCTCTGGCAGAGTAAGTTCCTGCAGTTTTCATCTGTACCTCCATCCCTATTCAAACATCTCCCTGCCACCTGCACAAGACCTTCAATATTTATTAACACTACAGCCAGCAAAACTTTTTGAAGGACATTTCAAAGGGTTTTTCAAAAGATGGTATACAAAATTATGAGGGGAATAGAAAGAATAAATGCAACTAGGCTTTTTCCAGTGAGGTTGGGAAATCTTGGGGTTGTGTATGGTGACATATAAATGTACTTTGATAATAAATTTACTTTGAACTTTCTACTAGGAGTAAAGAATCTGTTGGGAGAGACACGAGTTACTGTAGGCCTCCAGATGTCATGATCTGTATTTTGGAGTTGTTTTTGCTTTATTTTGTGGTGGAGATGCTGTTCATGTTCGTCTTCCCCAGTATACTGGTGCTAGTGCATCTGTCCTTCCAGAAGATCATCAGAATTTTTCTTAAGGATCTCTGTTCCAGGGATTGTTCTTGGGCTTTCAGGTGCCTTCATGATTCTTCTATATTCAGCAATGTCGAAAGGACGACTGTTCTATAGACCCAAAGTTTTATTTGGATCTATTAGCTCATTCCTGAATGTCTGGAGCCACGTGTATGTCTTTGTGCAATGCTTCAGTTGCAAGCACAATGGAATAGTGTACAATATGTTGTATTAAGATGCAGAATTATTATTTTTTGTAGTTAAGCTTTCCTATGTGCGCTTGCATTTTTATAAAATCACCTACATACATGCAATTTTTCAGTGAATTTTCCAGTTATTACAGTGCAGTTGATTCTGTATTTTACTAGAACTTTCTTATTTTTCAGTAGCATGTCATTTGAATCTGGCTATTTTATAAGTTAATTGTTATAAATTGAATTTTTATTTTCTCTAGTCTCAGTACATCATAACTACAACTACCTTTTCTTTGTCTTTTCTTTGCTTTCTTGTCTCTCTCTCTTGTTCATTTTCCCCTCTGGTAACACTTAATAAAATGATCAAACCAATATTTTATGCCTCATCCTTGACTTCCAAAGAACGTTTGCACCACAAAAGTATCAGAATCCAGCAAATGATGAATGAACAGTTCTATTTTTGACTTTGTGAGGAGGAAGTTAGAAACTCCTTTCACACATGATGTTTATTTATGCTGGCCCTATTTGGTTGCAATAGGCTTATATCCTTCAAAATCATTCCTATCTAAGCACCTCTCCAACTGCATTTTAAATGCAGCTGTATCATTGATAAAGTACCTAATGATTTTTGAGCCTTGAAGACTGACCAGTGAATGATGTCCTGGGACAGAGTTGATTAAACTCCAACAACTACAGTCAGAATCAGAAGCACATTTATTATTGTTGACGTATGTGACATGAAATTTGGTGTCTTGTGGCAGCAGTACAGTGCAAAGACATAAAAGTTGTTATAAATTACAAAAGCAATACTGCAATAAAAAAGAATAATGATAAAATGTTCATGAGTTCATGGACCATTCAGAAATCTGACGGTGGAGGAGAAGAAGCTGCTTCTAATTCGCTGAGTGTGACTCGTGGACCATAAGACCAAAGACCATAGGTCAAAATGCCACCAGTGAACAATGGTTTCTCAGGTGACATTTTCCAGATAGTTAATTATTTCACTTTTTCTACATCTACTTATTCATTTTATATTAATATGTGTTTCAGAAACTGTTGCAGCCTGTGGCTTACAGTTTGGAATTTTACTGAGTGCTCTAGTGCTCCGCTGTCCCCAAGAAAATTCCAAAAGAGGACTGCAGACACAAATTGCGTCATGGAAAAGATCAGAGACGGGGCGTGGGGCCAACAGTGACCCTATTTCTCACCAATCCAAGCATCAAGGAAGATTGAAACATTGAGGCAAATGCGGATGACGCCATGTCGATGGTTGCTCTCCACAGAAGCTGTGGGATGGTGGTTGCTCTGCATGGAAGAATTGTGTTCGACGGTCATTCTCCTCAATGCTGATGGAGGATGTTTTTGAAATACTGATATTTATGTGATTATTGGCATGGACTGTGGATTGGTGTGATCTCCTTCAATTTTTTGTGTTCTCTTTCTTGTTGCCGATAGACAGGTTGGGGGTTTGATTTCCGTGTGGGTGATATGTTAGTTTTTGTGTAAGGGAGTGGTTGAGGATTTAAGATCTGATGTTCTTGTTGGTGTTTATCGGTGTTTGTGGATCTGTTTGTTTTCTGTGCGTGTGAGACGGGGCTGAGGGTTTGACGTCATTGTCACTGTTTTTTTTGCTTTTGGGCAATATGTTAGATTTTGTGAAGGAGGGGAGTGGGAGCTTGGGGTTTGATGCTCTAGCTGCTGTTTTCCTGGTGGGCAATCCGTTATTTTTTTGCCAGGGAGGGTTTTGGAGGTTTAGGGTTTGCGAGTTTTTGTTTCTTTTTCTTTTTCATGTCGGGGAAGGGGTGCTTGTTGTCTTTCCTTTCAATGACTCTATGGTTTTTCATGTATTTCATGGCTGTCTGGAGAAGACGAATCTCAGAGTTGTTTTCAGCATACATAATCGAAAATAAAATTAATATTTGAATCTTTGAATCTTCAAAGTTAATTTATTATCAAAGTGCATATATGTCACCATATATAATCCTGAGATTCATTTTCTTCTGAGCATACTCAGTAAATCCAAGGTCCATAATGGAATCAATGAAAGACTGTACCCAACAGGATGGACAAACAGCAAGTGTGCAAAAGGCAAAAATTGTGCAAATAGAAAAGAAAAACAAATAGTAACAAAATATGTAAATAAGCAATAAGTATCTAGAACATGAGATAAAGAGTCCTTGAGAGTGAATCCATGGTTATGGGAACAGTTCAGGGATGGAATGAGTCAACTTGATTGAAGCTATCCGCATTGGTTCAAGAGCTTGATTTTTGAGGACTAATGACTATTCCTGAACCTGATGATGTGGGTCCTGCGGCTCCTGTACCTTCTTACTGATGGCAATGGTTAGAAAAGAGTATGACGGTGGTGGTGGGCAGTGGGGATCCCAGATAATGGATGCTTCTTTCCTGCAACAAAGCTCTGTGTAGATGTGTTAAATGGTGGGAAGGACTTTGCCCATGTTGAACTAGGTTGTATCTACCACTTTTGTAGGATTTTCTGTTCAAGTACTTTGGTGTTTCCATATCAGGCCGTGATGCAAGGAGTCAATATACTGTCCATGTCACATCTATGGACATTTGTCACTGTTTTAGATGTCATGCTGAATCTTCACATTACATAGTCCTTTTTCCTACTCTTCTATCTTACTGCAAAATCAACTTCAAAGTAAACTTATTATCAAAGTACGTACATACTCAGTTGTCACATTATTGTACACCAGCTCGTTAATGAAAATAACTACACTGCCTATCATGAGGCAGCAACTCAATGCACATAGTCATGCAGGCATGGTCAAGTGGTTCAGTTATTTTTCAGACAAACATCAGAGTGGGGAAGAAATATGATCTAGACGACTTTGACCATGGAATGATTGTTGTTGCCAGACAGAGTGGTTTGAGAATTTCAGAAAATGCTGATTTCCCGCACTTTTCATGCACAACAGTATCTAGAGTTTCAAGTTTCAAGATGGTTTAATGTCATTTCCAGTATATAAGTGTGAAGGAGAATGAAACAATTGTTACTCTGCAGCAGCCAAAAAAACACACAATAATATAAAGAATGCATTAATGATAAAACACAATAAATATAAATACATAAGATAGCTGATATGCATAGATTGATTGTATGCCCATAAAGTGATGCACAGGAGTGTCTGTACATAAGGTAACTGACAGGAAATGATAAAGTGTTACACGGGCGTGGCGGTGGACGAACCCAAGTGCAGAACACGGCCACGGGGGCAAAGTCGGGAGGCGTTATTGCCGTAGTGAGCGTGGAATCGGTTTCCAGGAGAGTCTTTAACCGAAGTCTTGGGTTTGGAGAGAATCCAGGAGAGATGCTAGACCTAGAACTGATAGTCCTAAGAACCATGAAACAAGGTTACTCACACTGGAGTTGACCAACGAACTGGCAGCTCCTTGTCGTGTTCACAGGATCTTTATCTGCATTTTCTGATGAAAAGCAGGTATGTGTAATTAGTGGAACCTGGGAATGATTGGAAATTAAACAAGCAGTTTGAGGCCCAATTCCTGAGGTAAATAGCAAGGTGGGGAGATGGCCAGAAGGGACCATGACATAAAGTAATGCTGGTTGAGGGGTGTGGAGGGGTGGGTTAGTGGCTGGAGGAGTTGATCAATCTTACTGCTTGGGGAAAGTAATGGTTAATGAGTCTGGTGGTCCTGGCGTGGATGCAACATAGCCTCCTCCTGGGTGGGTGTGGGATAAACAGATCATCAGCAAAGTGGGTGGGATCCTTCATGATGTTACTGTCCCTTTTCCAACACTATTCTGTATATATATCTTTGATGATGGGTAGGCTGGTGCCAGTAATGTATTGGGTAATTTTGATTAAACGTTGTAAAGCATTCCTGCCCATCACAGTGCTATTTCCATAACATATGCATCTGTAAAATCATGTGAGTATACTGTAGATGTGTGCACTCTAGCTCTCCTCAGCCTCCTGAGAAAGTTGAAACGTTGATGATCTTTCCTGATTGTGCTTCATATGTTCTGGGAGCATGAAAGGTTGTGTGAGATGTGCACTCCCAGGAGTTTGAAACTGCTCACAGTTTCTATTGTGTGAGTTTTCCTGAAGTCGAAAACCACCTTGTTTGACTTGTTGAAATTGAGAATGAGATTATTTGCCTGGCATCAGGCCTCGAGATTTTACACCTCCTCTCTGTAGGCCATCTCTTCTTTGGTATAAGCCCCACCATTGGCGAAACTGGCAATGCGCTTACTTGCGTGCTTGGCCCCATGCATTCGTGGGTGAGCAAAGTGTACAGAAATGGGTTCAGCACGCAGCCCCATGTTGAGCATGATAAGGAGGGAGAGTAGTTGTGCATCCTGACTATTTGAGGTCTGTTCATTAGGAAACCCAACACCCAGCTGCACAGCCGTGTGCTTAGACTGAGGATTAGCACTTTGTTCATGAATATCTGTGGGACAACAGTATTGAATGCTGAACTAAAATCCAGAAACAGCTTTCTTTGTTTTCTATGTGTCAAGGCCAGATGCATGACAGATGCTATGGCATCTGTCCTAGAGCAGTTCTGTCGGTAAGCATATTGGTGATTGTCCAATGTGACAGGAGTGGTGTTTTTGATCTGTGCCATTACCAGCCGTTCAAAGCACTCCATGATGATTGGCATCAGTGCCACTGGGTGGTAGTCATTTAGTTTTGAAAGTGTAAAGTTCTTTGGTACAGTGATGATGGTGGCTGATTTGAAG
Source organism: Mobula birostris (assembly GCF_030028105.1). Classification (NCBI taxonomy): domain Eukaryota; kingdom Metazoa; phylum Chordata; class Chondrichthyes; order Myliobatiformes; family Myliobatidae; genus Mobula; species Mobula birostris. The sequence continues at coordinate 75,034,474 of NC_092384.1, read as the reverse complement.
CATGTGGAGACAGTAGCCTGATGAGTGATGAGTTGAAAATGTCCGTAAAGATATCAGTGAGCTGGCGTGCACACTCTCTGAGTACGGCCTGGGACGTTTACAGAGAATGATGTGAGAAAACAAAATTTAACTTCCAGTGAGTGGCAATTCTGTAGGCAAAAATGCTTTATTAAGGAGAGAAATCATAGGAGAATGGCTAGACTGGTTAAAGCTGACAGGAAAGCAACAGTAACTCAAATAACCACAAGTTATAACAGTGGTGTGAAGAAGATCATCTCTAAATGCACAACCCATCAAATCTTGAAGTGATGGGGTGACAGCAGCAGAAGTCTACCAACATACAGTACCTTGAGATTTATTTTTTTTACAGGTACTTATAGGGAAAAAAGAAATACAATAGAATTTTATGAAAAACTAAGACCGAGTAATCTACATGCGAAAAAAAACGTACCAGTTGCTCTGGTTTCCACCCACATTCCAAAGATGTACGAGTTTGGGTTAGTGAATTGATGACACCAGAAGTGTGGCAACATTTGTCAGATGCCCCCAGATCAATCTTCAGACTGAGTTGGTCATTGACGCAAAATGACGCATTTCACCGTATGTTTCTATGTTTCTCTGTACATGTGACAAATAAAGCTAATCATTAATCTTTAAAAACTGAAACCTAACTTAGATGTGAGAGAGCCACCAACTCACCTCCATTGATGCAAGAGAAGAAAGTGTATAAAAACAAATATTTCTCTTTCTTCTTCGTCACTGCCAAACTTCATTTGCCAGAATCAGTCTGATGGCAAGTGGATGCCAAGTCTTTTCTTTCTAAATCTCAACAGCAGTTGACAGGAAGCTGGGACTTATCTGAAGATATGCCAGCTAGTTTTAGGAAATGTTTGGAAAGCAAATTGTGTGAACTTCTCACCTGAAAGTAGAGAATATTCACTACTGATTAGGAGTTTTATGTTTTGTAGGGTGGCTCATTATGACTTTTACTCAGTTTATGCCCCTTTTACGTAGTCTCTTCTTCCTACTTGTCTATCTTATTGCAGCATCAAAGATAAAGTAGTTTTATTATCAAAGTACGTACACATTACCATATACTACCTTGAGCTTCATTTTCTTGCAGACCTTCACAGCGAAAAAATGCAATAAAATAGAATTTCATGATAAATGATATATAAACAAAAACTGAGAAACATCAAAAGTTAAAAAGATGAATTGTGCAAATAAATATAATACTGCAAATACGAGTTGTAAACAGTCTTTGAAAGTAAGTCTGTAAGTTGTTGATTCATATTAGCGAGATTGTCACAGTCATTCAGCATGGAAGCAGGGCCTTCGATGTGGCTTGTCCATACTGACCTAAGCTAGTCCCATTTTCCTGCATGTGATCCATATCCTTCTGAACCAGGGATTCTCAACCTAGGGTTCATGGACCTATTGCTTTATGGTTAGGGTCCATGGCATAATGAAATTTGGGAACAGCTGCTCTGAACATTTCCTATCCATGTAACTGTCCAAATGCCATTTAAGTGTCTTCATTGTACCTGCCTCTACCTCTGGCAGGTTGTCCTAGGTATTCACCAACTCCTGCTTTTGAATTTGTCCCTCAGGTTCTTTTTAAGTATTTCCCCTCTCACTTTAAACTGTAATGCTCTAGTTATTGGTTTCTTTTCATTGAGAAAAGTAACATGTGCACTCACCCTCTTTATGCCCCTCATGATTTTACGTACCTCTATAAGGTCACCTCTCAGTCTCCTATGCTCCAGTGAATGAAGACACGGCAAAGGGTCTCAGCTCGAAATGTCAACTCTTTATTTCTTTCCATAGACACTGCCTGTCCTGCTGAGTTCCTCCAGCATTTTGCTCTGGATTTCCAGCACCTGCTCCACATTGTCAATACAGCACTGTGCAAAAATCTTACATACCCAAACTGTATAAATGTGCCTATAACTTTTCCACAGTTCTGTACTAACCGGGTCATTTTTGGGCTGTGGGAGGAAACTGGAGCATTTAGAGTAAACCCACGCAGTCATCAGGAGAACATAGAATCTCCTTACAGAAGTGAACTCTGAGCTCCAGAACATCCTGAGCTGTAAAAGTGTTGTGATAATGTCCTGGTCTGTAAAAGAGTCACTCTAAAGTCCTAAGTTGTAATAGTGTCACACTAACATGCTGAGCTGTAATGGTGTCACTCTTATGTCCTGATCTGTAATGGTGTCACTCTAATATCTTGAGCTGTAACAGTTTCACCCTAATGTCCTGAGCTGTAATGGTGTCAATCTAACATGCTGAGCTGAAATTGTGTCACACTAATGTCCTGAGCTGTAATAGTATCACACCACTGTACTGAGCTGTAATAGTGTCAGGCTAATATCCCAAGCTGTAATCGTATCACACTAATGTCCCAAGCTGTAATCGTGTCACACTAATGTCCTCAGCTGTACTAGTGTCACAATAATGTCCTGAGCTGTAATAGTATCACACTACTGTTCTGAGCTGTAATAGTGTCACACTACTGTTCTGAGCTGTAATAGTGTCACACTACTGTTCTGAGCTGTAATAGTATCACACTACTGTCCTGAGCTGTAATAGTATCACACTACTGTTCTGAGCTGTAATAGTGTCACACTACTGTTCTGAGCTGTAATAGTGTCACACTACTGTTCTGAGCTGTAATAGTATCACACTACTGTCCTGAGCTGTAATAGTATCACACTACTGTCCTGAGCTGTAATAGTATCACACTACTGTCCTGAGCTGTAATAGTGTCACACTACTGTCCTGAGCTGTAATAGTATCACACTACTGTCCTGAGCTGTAATAGTATCACACTACTGTCCTGAGCTGTAATAGTATCACACTGCTGTCCTGAGCTGTAATAGTATCACACTGCTGTCCTGAGCTGTAATAGTATCACACTGCTGTCCTGAGCTGTAATAGTGTCTCTCTACTGTCCTGAGCTGTAATAGTATCACACTGCTGTCCTGAGCTGTAATAGTGTCTCTCTACTGTCCTGAGCTGTAATAGTATCACACTACTGTCCTGAGCTGTAATAGTATCACACTGCTGTCCTGAGCTGTAATAGTATCACACTGCTGTCCTGAGCTGTAATAGTGTCTCTCTACTGTTCTGAGCTGTAATAGTGTCACACTGCTGTCCTGAGCTGTAATAGTGTCTCTCTACTGTCCTGAGCTGTGATAGTGTTGTGCTACCGTGGCATCCCACTTCTGAGCTTGCAGTCCCATAGTACACTCTATCTGAAAGCTGCAGCAGTGTCTAACACTCATGGTGTTATCTGAGTGTAGTGATATGTTAGAGCCCTAACACAGTAGGATAACCTAAGCCAGAGATAGTTATTCAAGATGGGAGCACATGTTATTGAAAGATAAAACAGAGATCACAGCCTTGACAGATGCTGACAATTTCAGCTTTGATCTAATCTTGACAATATGTTTTGGAAAGACCAGTTGCTTAAACAGAAGTAAGGATGTGGCCATCTGCTCCAAGTTCTTATAAAGCAAAAAGCAAGAATTAGCTAAACTTTGTTGAATCTACCAGGTAACACTTCAGTTGCATCAATGTGTCTCTCAAGGAGGAAGTGCAGGAGCCTGAAGACACACACTCACAGACTCAGTGTTTGAGGAGCAGCTTCTTCCCTTCCGTGATTAGATTTCTAAATGGACAGAGACTATCTCACAATTTTTTCCTCTTTTTGCACTACTTACAGTAATTAATTTTTATATATGCTTCTTGTGATTTTTAAAAATTATTATGTAATGCAATTGACAAATTTCACGACATGTGTCAGTAATATGAAACCTGATTCTGATCAGGATAAAGCACAATGTATCAAAATGCAGATGATACAAAAAAGATGATGCTTTTGAGAAAATGAAGAGTCTGCAGAAGGACTTAAAGAAATTAGAAGAATGGGAGAAGAAGGTGGCCGATGAATTATCATGTGGGGAAATGTATATTCATTCACTTTAGTAGAAAGAATAAAGGCATAGATGATTTTCTAAAGGGGAGCAAACTCAAAACTCAGATGTACAAAGGAAATTAATGCTGAATAATCTAAGTGCAGGATTCCCTAAAAGTTGACTCGCAGTTGGAATTGCTAGTAAGGAAGGCAAGTGCAAAGTTAGCATTTCTTTTGAGAAGATTAGAATATGAAAGTAAAGGATGTAATGCTGAGGCTTTATTAGCTACCGGTCAGACCACACTTGTAGCAGTGTGAGCAGTTTTTGACCCATATCTAAGAAAGGATGTGCTGGTTTTGCAGAGGCTCCCCAGGAGGTTTACAAGAATGATGTCAGAAATAAAAGGGTTAACATATGAGGAGCACTTGATGGTTCTGGGCTTGTACTCACTGGAGTTTAGAAGAATGAAGGGTGATCTCATGGAAACCTATGAATATTGAAAGGCCTAGATAGAGTGAACATGGAGAGGATATTTCCAGTAGTGAGAGGATCTTGGGCCAGGGTGCACAGCCTCAATGTAAGGACATCTCTTCAGAACAGTGGTATAAGAATTTGTTTAGATAGAAGGTGGTGAATCTGTGGAATTTGTTGCTACAGACAACTGTGGAGGCCAACTCAATTGATATTTTTAAAAGTGGAGGTTAATAGGTACTTAATCAGTAAGGGCTCCAAAGATCATTGTGATAAGTCAGGAGAATGGGTTTGAGATGGAAAATAAATCAGCTATGGTCAAATAGCAAAGAAGTTTCGAAGGGCCAAATAGCCTAATTTCACTCAATCTTATAGTCTGAAATGGTCAGCAGATCTGCCATTCTTTTCCAATGAATGTGATAATTTAATTGGGGTAGAGTCACAGAACACTACAGCACAGAAACAGGCCCTTTGGCCCATCTACCCAAACTTGCCTATGTTGCAATTGAACAGGCATCCATCACTTCTCCTAGCAGGTCATACAATACCCACACCATCAGTTGTGTACCATTGAGTGTTCTGAGAGTACAATTGGGTTGGAGAGCATAAGATTTTCTCTGGAGCATTGTAGGCTGGGAGCAAAACTGAAAGATGTTTATAAAACAACGTGAGGCAAAGATAGCCAGGATCAAATGCCAAAGAAGTTTTGATGGGCTGAATAGCCTAATTCTACTTCAGTAACTTTTGGTCTAAAATGGTCTGCAGGTATACCCTTCCATCCAGCAACCTCTTTGACTTTCTACCATCAGGCAGGAGAGTCCGATGCATAAAACAAGGATAGCAAGGAAGAAAAACTATTTCTTCCTCAGGCTTCTGAACTCCATGACCATCACATTCAAAGCATCATTGGTTAATCTGTTCTGTATCTTACAATATTTAATATATGCACTTTAGTTGTTTGTTTATGTGTTATCCATCTGTAGATTTTATCTTTATTTGAATAAGTCAATGTACGCTATGGGTACCTTGGTGCTTTACACCCTGGTCCGGAGAAACATTGTCTCATTTGATGGTATACAAGCATAGAGTTAAATGACAATAAACTTTATACTTTATACTTTATTGTCGTCAAACAATTGATACTAGAACGTACAATCATCACAGCGATATTTGATTCTATGCTTCGCGCTCCCTGGAGTACAAATCAATAGTAAATATTGAAAGTTTAAATTATAAATCATAAATAGAAAATAGAAAAGGGAAATTAAGATAGTGCAAAAAAAACGAGAGGCAGGTCTGGATATTTGGAGGGTATGGCCCAGATCTGGGTCAGGATCTGTTCAGCAGTCTTATCACAGTTGGAAGGAAGCTGTTCCCAAATCTGGCCGTACGAGTCTTCAAGCTCCTGAGCCTTCTCCTGGAGGGAAGGGGGACGAAAAGTGTGTTGGCTGGGTGGGTCGTGTCTTTGATTATCCCGGCAGCACTGCTCCGACAGCGTGCGGTGTAAAGTGAGTCCAAGGGCGGAGGATTGGTTTTTGTGATGTGCTGCGTTGTGTTCATGATCTTCTGCAGCTTCTTCCAGTCTTGGACAGGACAACTTCCATACCAGGTTGTGATGCACCCTAGAAGAATGCTTTCTACGGTGCATCTATAAAAATTAGCGAGAGTTTCAGGGGACAGGCCAAATTTCTTTAGCTTTTTCAGGAAGTAAAGGCGCTGGTGGGCCTTCTTAGCAGTGGACTCTGCTTGGTTGGACCAAGTCAAGTCATTTGTGATATTGACCTCGAGGAACTTAAAGCTTTTGACCTGTTCCACTTGCGCACCACCGATGTAAATTGGGTCGTGCGGTCCGCTACTCCTTCTGAAGTCAACAACCAATTCCTTCCTTTTGCTGACGTTGAGGGATAGGTTATACTTGATAGGTTATAGGTTAAACTTGATATGATTTGACCTGAGATAGGCTAAGCAGGCCAAATCTCTTTCTCCCGGGATAGAAGTATTATCTGCTATGGGGCATGCATTTATTGTAAAAGGACAAAAGGTCAAAGAGGATATGTGGGGCCACACTTTTACACATATGTGGGTTGTCACTGGAACAGACTGCCAGCGGTGGCAGTAAAGAAGATATGGGTAATGTGACAAACGTTATTCCTATGTACAAGAAAGGTAATGGATATAATCCTGTGAATTATAGATCAATGAGTCTTATCATCAGTGGTGGGGAAACCACTAAGAGACAATTACGAGAGACCGGATTTACGCATATTTAGAGAAGTGTAGTCTGATTAGGGATAATCACCATGTCTTTGTGAGGGGCAGGTGGTGCCTCACGAGCCTGACATATTTTTTTGATGCAGTGATAAAACAAAGAGATAAAGGAGGAGCAGTGGATATAGTGCATATGCATAAGTTCTATGCCTTAGGTCCCAGCGTCTATGATTGGATAGTTTGCAAGAGTTAGTTATTTTTTAGCAGAGACATGGTTGTTAGAAGGATCTGTTCCTGTGCTGAACTGTCCTACTGTATGTCTATGAAATTGCTGTCAGCTGTTCGGTGTTCTGCTCATGCACCTCTCTCATATGTAAGGCTGGTCCATGAACGCTGCATGGACTGTAGTAATTCATTAATAACACAGTGATGAAAGACAATGGGTGCAATAGAACAGCATACCCCATTATGACCCCTTGATCCTGAAAGAATCATAGACACATAGAAAAGTACTGCACAGAAACAGGCCCTTCAGCCCATCTAGTCCATCCATGCCAAGCCATTTAAACTGCCTACTCCCATAGCCCACCATACCACTACCATCCATGTAACCATCCAGATTTCTTTTAAAGGTTGAAATAAAGCTCATGTGTACCACTTGCATTGACAGCTCATTCCACACACTCGTGGTTCTCTAAGTGAAGAAGTTTCCCCTCATGATCCCCTTAAACTTTCACCTTTCACACTTAACCCACAATCTCGAGTTGTAGTTTCACCCAATTTCAGTAGAAAAAGCCTGCCTGCATTTACCCTATCTATACCCCTCATAATTTGCATACCTCAAATCTTCTATGTTCTAAGGAATACAGTCCTAACCTATTCACTCTTCCCTTTTAAGTCAGGTACTCCAGACCCGGCAACATCCTTATGAATTTTCTCTGTATTCTTGCAACCTTATAGATTGCAAAGGAAGTGAATTAGATGGCAAAAAGTGAGGGAAAGATCAGGCAGATACTAGGGCTGAGGTGAAGACATTGGATTTGTATTTTTAATTTAAACCTCTATGCCATCTAGTATTAGACTCATCTAACCTGGGATAAAGATGATGACTATCTACCCTGTCCTCCCAGAGGGCCACAACCTTGTCGTGATTTGGAGCTTGCGTGCCTCAATGATCTGGAGAGCTATGATGGCTGTGGACAGGGCCTTATCTTTGGTTCTTGGTAGAGTCACCCATGCCAAATAGGTCGAAGAGTAGAGGCCAGACTAAGAGTGGTCTACTGGTCCAGCAGGTTCGGGGGTTCAGCTCAAGGCTAACAACTCTGACTGGTCAAACAAAATTGTTATGGAAGCAGCAATGAAGAATCCTTCTGCGTCTATGTGCAAAGGTGCCAATGAGAGAAAGAGATGCAGGACATTCATTGCTGCCCTAAACGCCAACAGGTGTACCAAGCAGTAAGTAGGTAAGTGAATCTACCCTGTCTATGCCCATTACTATATAAACTTCATAAGGTCATCGCTCATCCCCTTTCACGCTAGGGCAAACAGCCCCATTCAAACTCTCCTTGAAGCTCAATCCTTCCATCCCAGGCAACATTCAGAGTCATACAGTCATACAGCATGGAAACAGGACCCTTAGCCCCACTCGCCCATGCCAACTGTCCCATCACTTCTCCTATCCATGGACTCACCCTGATAATGTTTCTATTTTGTGAATGTGTCCAGCTTACCTAATATTTCTGACAGCTTGTTGCCACCTACTCTTTCTGAGAAGAAGCTGCTCTCTGATTACCCTTTTAAACCTCTTAACTCTGATCTTAAACGTCTGCCCTTTTGCTTTTAGCACACTCTCCGTGGGAAGAAGACTATGTGCTTTCGCCCTGTCTCTTCCCCTAATCATTTAATATACCTCCATCAGGTTATCCCTATATTCCGGGGAATAAAGTCCTAGCCTACATAATCTCTCCTTGAAACTCACGTGCCCAAGTCTAGACAACATCTTGGTAAATCCTGATGAAGGGTCTTAAGCTAAAACCTCGACTGTCTACTCCCCTCCATAGATGCTGCCTGACCTGCTGAGTTCCTCTGAGTTTGTGTTTGTTCCTCTGGAGTTCCTGCAGCATCTCTTGTGCTCCTGGTAAACTCTTTCTAGCTTAATAATAACTTCCATAAACAGAACAACTAAAACAAAATATAATGCTCCCTGTACATCCTGACTAACATCTTATACACCTGCAACATCATGAACCTACTTGCAGTCTCTCCAGATTAATCAGATCCTTCTTAATATTGCTCCTGCAGACTAGGTGCAGCTGTTCTGGTAAGTGATCATTCAGAAGTCATCTGATTTTACTTTTACACAGAAAGCCAAGTAGTGAAAACTAAATACAACTAGGAAGGATTGCAACATACTGCTCCATCTGGAGAAGATCATTTGTACTAAGGATGATGGTGATGGATTAATGTGTAAAGTTGTTTTTTTTTGTACTTTTCTTGTGTATAACCTACTGTGTTTGCTTGTATATTTTATAAAATCTCCTATGTGTGTGAAACACACACAGAATACTGGAGTAACTCAGCAGGTCAGGCAACAGCTATGGAAAAGAGTACAGACGATGATTTGGGCTGAGAACCTTCAACAGGACTGGAGCAAAAAAGACGAGGAGTCAGAGCAGGAGGTAGGGGGAGGAGAGGAAGAAACACAAAGTGATAAGTGAAAGCAGGAGGGGGAGGAAGAGTGAAGTATAGAGCGGGTGAAAGAGATACAGAGCTGGAGAGGAAGAAATCTGATAGGAGAGGACAGAAGCCCATGAAAGAAAGAAAAGGGGGAGAAGCATCAGAGGGAGGTGATGGGTGATAAGATGAGAGAAGAAAATGGGAATGCAGAATGATGAAGGTGGGAGGGAGGGACATTACCGAAAGTTCAAGAAATCTCTGTTCATGCCATCAGGTTGGAGGCTACCCAGGTGGAATATAAGGTGTTTTTCCTCCAACCTGAGGGTGTATACATCCTGACAATAGAGGAGACCATGGACTTGCATGTCGGAATGGGAATTAAAATGGGTGGCCTCTGGGATATCTCACTTTTTCTGGCAGACGGAGGGTAGCTATTCGGTGAAGTGATCTCCCAATCTACGACAGGTCTCATCGATATAAAAGAGGCCAGACTGGCAGCAACTGGCAGGTGGAATCTCATGTGAATAGGGTGCTGAAGAAAGCTTTTGGTATGCTTTATTAATAAAGCTATATATTATTAAAGCTTTATTAATCAGAGCATTGAGTATAGGAGTTGGGATGTAATGTTGAAATTGCATAAGGCATTGGTGAGGCCAAATTTGGAGTATTGTGTACTGTTCTGGTCACCGAATTATAGGAAAGATGTCAATAAAATTGAGAAAGTACAGAGGAGATTTACTAAAATGTTGCCTGGGTTTCATCTCCTAAGTTACAGAGAAAGGTTGAACAAGTTAGGTCTTTATTCTTTGGAGCATAGAAGGTTGAGGGGGGACTTGATAGAAGTATTTAAAATAATGAGGTGGATAGATAGAGTTCATGTGGATAGGCTTTTTCCATTGAGAGTGGGGGAGATTCAAACAAGAGGACATGAGTTGAGAGTTAAAGGGCAAATTTTAGGGGTAACGTGAGGGGGAACTTCTTTACCTAGAGAGTGGTAACTGTGTGGAACGAGCTTCCAGCAGAAGTGGTTGAGGCAGGTTCGATGTTGTCATTTAAAGTTAAATTGGATAGATATACAGACAGGAAAGGAATGGAGGGTTATGGTCTGAGTGCAGGTCAGTGGGACTAGGTGAGAGTAAGAGTTCGGCACGGACTAGAAGGGCCAAGATGGCCTGTTTCCGTGCTGTAATTGTTATATGGTTATATGGTTATAACAGATTTAGTAGATAATCCGAACAGACTCACAGGCTAAGTGTCGCCTCACTTGCAAGGTCTGTTTGTGGCCCTGAATGGCAGTGAGAGAGGAAATATAGGGTCAGGTGTGGAACTTGTGCTGCTTGCAAGGATAAGTGCCAGGAGGGACATCAGTGGGGAGGAACAAATGGACAAGGGAATCGTGTAGGGGGCGATCCCTGCAGAAAGCAGAAAGTGGTGAGGGGGAGGTTATGGAGGGAAAGACGTGCTTGGCGGTGGGATCCCTTTGTAGATGACGGAAGTTACAGAGAATTATTGCTGGATGCGAAGGCTTGAGGGGTGGTAGGTGAGGACAAGAGGAACCCTATCCCTGGTAGGGTGGTAAGAGCATAGAGTGAGAGCAGATGCGCACAAAAAGGAAAATGATGCAGTTGAGGGCAGCATTGATAGTGGAGGAAGGGAAGCCCCTTTCTTTGAAGAAGGAGGACATCTCTTAGATCTGGAATGCAAAGCCTCATCTTGAGAACAGATACGGTGGAGATGGAGGAATTGAGAGAAGGGGATGGCATTGTTGCAAGTAACTGGATGGAAAGAGGTAAAGTCCAGGTAGCTGTGAGAGTCCATGTGTTTGTAATAGACATCAGTAGATAAGCTGTCTCCAGAGATAGAGACAGAGAGTTTGAGAAAAGGGAGGGAGGTGTTAGAAATGGGCCAGGTAAATTTGAGGGCAGGGTGGAATTTGGAGGCAAAGTTAATGAAGTCGATGAGCTCCGCATGTGCGCAGGAACCAGTGCAGTTGTCGATGTAGCGTAGGAAAAGTTGGGGAGTACTACCAGTGTAGGATTGGAACATAGACTGATCAACATAGTTACGTGAAAGGTAGGCATAGCAGGGACTCATGCTGGTGCCCATGGCTAAACCTTTTGTTGGAAGAAAATGGGAGGAGCGGAAGCAGACATTATTGAGGAGAACCGGTTGGGTCTGGTATCCAGAAAGAAACGGAGAGCTTTAAGGCCTTCCTTGTGGGGGATAGAGGTGTACAGGGAGTGGACATCATAGTGAAAATAAGATGATCGTGGCCAGGGAACATCATTGAAAAGTTCAAAAGATTGTGAAGTGTCACAGATGTAGATAGGAAGGGACTGAACCAGGGGGTATAAAACTGTGTCAAAGAATGCAGGAGTTCAGTGGGGCAGGAACAAGCAGAAATAATGGGTCTACATGGACAGGGACGTTTGTGAATATTGGGTAGGAGGTAGAAACAGAAGGTGCAGGGTGAGGGAACTATGAGTTTGGTGCAGAAGATGGGAGATCCCCAGAGTTAATAAGGTTGATGATGGTGTGGAAGACAATGGACTGGTGCATCCTAATGGGGTCATCTTCGAGGGGTAAATAAGAGGAGGTGTCAGACAGATGTCACCAGGCCTCAGCAAAGAGAGGTCAATCCGTTAGACTACTATAGCCTTACCTGCGGGTTTGATTGTGAGGTTAGGATTAGTGCGGAGAGATTGGAGAGCGGTGCGTCGGAAGTAGGGAAGCTGGAATTAGAGAGAGGAGTGGTGAAATTGAAATGGTTGATGTCCCGTCAGCAGATCCCATTCCTATTCCGAAATGTCAGTCCGTGGCCTTCTCTACTGTCATGATGAGGAGCAACACATTATATTCTGTCTGGGTAGCCTCCAGCTTGATGGCATGAACATCGATTTCTTGAGCATCCAGTAATGCACGACCCCTCTCTCACCATTCCCCATTCCAATTTCCCTCTCTCACTTTATATCTTTCCCTGCCCATCACCTCCCTCTGGTGCTCCTATCGTTTCCTTCTTTCATGGCCTTCTGTCCTCTCCTACCAGATTCCCCCTTCTCCAGCCCTGTATCTCTCTCACCAATCAACTTCCCAGTTCTTTACTTCACCCTTCCCCACTCCCGGTTTCACCTATCACCTTGTATTTCTCCCTCCCCTCTCCTCATCATTCTACTCTGATTCCTCATCTTTTTTTCTCCAGTCCTGTTAAAGGGTCTTGGCCCAAAATGTCAACTGTACACTTTTCCATAGATACTGCCTGGCCTGCTGAGTTTCTCCAGTATTTTGTGGGTGGATTTCCAGCACCTGAAGATTTTCTGTTGTTTGTGTTTGGACTTATATGTGATAAGGCATATGGTGTATTGGTCTTCATCTATCGTGGAATTGAAGTTAGGAGCCGAGAGGTAATGTTGCAGCTATACAGGACCTTGGTCAGACCCCACTTGGAGTACTGTGCTCAGTTCTGGTCGCCTCACTACAGGAAGGATGTGGAAACTATAGAAAGGGTGTAGAGGAGATTTACAAGGATGTTGCCTGGATTGAGGAGCATGCTTTAGGAGAATAGGTTGAGTGAACTCGGCCTTTTCTCCTTGGAGCAACGGAGGATGAGGGATGACCTGATAGAGCTGTATAAGATGATGAGAGGCATTGATTGTGTGGATAGTCAGCGGCTTTTTCCCAGGGCTGAAATGGTTGCCACAAGAGGACACAGGTTTAAGGTGCTCGGGAGTAGGTACAGAGGAGATATCAGGGGTAAAGTTTTTAGAGAGTGGTGAGTGCGTGGAATGGGCAGCCAGCAACAGTGGTGGAGGCAGATACAATAGGGTCTTTTAAGAGACTTTTGGATAGGTACATGGAGCTTAGAAAAATAGAGGGCTATAGGTAAACTTAGTAATTTCTAAGGTAGGGACATGTTCAGCACAACTTTGTGGGCCAAAGGGCCTGTATTGTGCTGTAGGTTTTCTGTGTTTCTATGTTTCTGATTGTTCAGTATTGTAAAACAGGTTAAGTGCCTCTCACATTCCAAACCCATCATGAAAAGGTGGAAACGGGTAAAGCTGGGCAACAGAGCTCTGGGGACACGAGGAAGTCTGCAGGTGCTGGAATTTCAAGCAACACACATCAAAGTTGCTGGTGAACGCAGCAGGCCAGGCAGCATCTCTAGGAAGAGGTACAGTCGACGTTTTGGGCCGAGACCCTTCGTCAGGACAAAATGAAGGAAGAGCTAGTAAGAGATTTGAAAGTGGGAGGGGGAGGGGGAGATCCAAAATGATAGGAGAAGACAGGAGGGGGAGGGATGGAGCCAAGAGCTGGACAGGTGATTGGCAAAAGGGATATGAGAGGATCATGGGGCAGGAGGCCTAGGGAGAAGGAAAAGGGGGAGGGGGGGAATCCCAGAGGATGGGCAAGGGGTATAGTGAGAGGGACAGAGGGAGAAAAAGGAGAGAGAAAGAATGTGTGTATATAAATAAATAACGGATGGGGTACGAGGGGGAGGTGGGGCATTAGCAGAAGTTAGAGAAGTCAGTGTCCATGCCATCAGGTTGGAGGCTACCCAGACGGAATATAAGGTGTTGTTCCTCCAACCTGAGTGTGGCTTCATCTTTACAGTAGAGGAGGCCGTAGATAGACATATCAGAATGGGAATGGGATGTGGAATTAAAATGTGTGGCCACTGGGAGATATGGCTTTTTCTGGCGGACAGAGCTCCAGAGAAGTTGTATCGACCAATCCCCTATTTAGTAGATACAATGGGCTACAGAAACATTGACAATCTCCATCCATATCATTGCCTTTGGATGATGGGGACAGCAGGTCAATGGGCTATGCTCCATTGGGAGCGAAGGGCCAAAGGAGAATACAGCTTGAGTATTCCTTATCCAAAATACTTAGGGAGAGAAGTGGTTCGGATTTCTGATTTTGGAATATATAATGAGATATTTTAGGATCACCAACAGTTCTGATTCTGAATTTATGTGCTATCAATAAGCAGTTTTTGTCTTGCACTTGCTCATCGCACATATGTACTTAACAGTAAAAATTATTACATACTATCGATATAATGAAAATATAATGTATGCAGGGTAAAAAAAGCAGCACAGCAGCATCGGGAGAGCACCTGAATCAGCTATTGATCAACAACAAACAATGGCAGGCTTTCAGTCTCCACTTCTGATGTTGTGTTTTGATTAAAAGATTACAGTACACTGTATTTGGAAATTCCTTATTTTTAGCTTTTATGTAAGGTATAAAAGCAATCAGCATTGTAGACTTGTTCAGGTTTTGGATTTTCATCAGTGATGATCCTTGCAAACTGACCAATGAATTTCTCTGCTGCTCCCTGATCAGCAGACACTTTATCTTTAAAATGTTTTAAATCTTTAAAGATTTAATGCCATGCCTTTTCTTACATTCTTGCAACCAGCCTGCTGAAGGTCCACAATTGCCCTCAGTTTTCAGTTTGTCGTGATAGATTTTTGTTTGTTTCATGATCAGCATATGTTCATTCCAACATGGACAAATTTATTCTTTCAATACATATTTGACATCTTCATTATTTGCTTTATGCAGTTTTTCTATTTTCAATAATTTCTGTTCATTAAATATGTAAGGTCAGTTCTCAGAACTGTCCATGATACACAAAGACTTGCATATCAGCTGGGAACCTTCCCCAGCACCTTGTGGGTTTTTTCCTTTTGTGACGTTATGTCAGCATTCAAAAGAATTTCAGATCTCAGAGGTTTTTGGATTTGGAATTTCAGAAAAGAGGTACTCAACCTGCAGAGCTGAATCATTTTTTTTCCAGAAGTTTTTCTGTAGCCAATGTCATGCCACTGAATCTGACTATTTCATAGGTTATTTGTTATCATTGGAATGTGCTTTATCTCTCTAGTTTGAGCTAGTTTTTAGCATAGTGCAAACACAATGTCATTCTTTTTCTTTCTTTGTTCATTTTTTTTAACTTCCAATAAATGTACATGTAGTACATTTTCTTAGTTCTTCAAAATTCTTAGGAACATATGTATAGCTAGGGTGCCTAAGTCTTTTGCACAATGCCATAGTAATTTTATGCATTGCATTGTATTGATGTCATAAAAAAACTAATTTTATGACTTATGTGAATGATGATAAACCTGATTCTGGTATGGGTTTCTATTGTGGACTAAGTGTGGGAAGGGGGCATGGAGAGGGGAATCAATGTTGGGAGAAAGGGATGGGAGATGGGACGGAGTGGGAAGCACCAGAGAGACATTCTGTAGTGATCAATAGACAATTATTTGGAATCAAATAACCTTGCCTGATGTCTCAGAGTTGAGCGTACCTGCACCCGAGCCACCACGCCCCCACCCCTGGCACTCTTTCTCTGCCACCTGTCCAACACCCCTCCGTGATGCTCCACCCTTACTATTCCCAACATCTTTTGTTCCTACCAGATTTACAAACTCTCCACTCTACGTTGACAAATACAGCACTGTGCAAAAGTCTTAGGGATCTTCCAATATATATGTACCTTATACTTCTGGATAGTACTGTATTATAAATATTTATGCCCCATTTGTTACTTCTGAAGAATATTTGGATCACAATATCTCCACAAACAACAGTGTGAAGAGATGAGGTGAAATAACAGGTCTTTCATCTCCTGCTGTTGTATGTGAACCTTCTGTTCGCTTACTTTTATCTTGGATAATTTTACATCTCTATTAAACTCTGCTATTACTTTTAAGAATCTGTGACTCTGTTTGACTGCATCACTATTCTCCACTGAATAAACTTTGTCTTTACGCCAACTGTATTCTGTATTTATTTTGACAGATGATCTGCATAAAGTCAATTAGATGCTTACATTTTCAAGGCTGTCTGGCATCTCTCCCCTCAGTTATATATCAGAGAGTCATTGAGTCATGGAGCACTACAGTGTGAAACATCCCATCAACCTGCACATGTACCATAACCTACTGTACCCTTCCCATCTAAGTACTTATCCAAAAATCTCTTAAGTGTTTCAATCAAACCTAAATCCACTGCTTGTGCTGGCAGCTCATTCCAGTCTTGTACCACCTTCTGAATGAACAAGTTTCCCCTTAGTTTCCCCTTAAACATTTTCCTTACCTCCAGTCCTAGTCTCACCCAACCTCAGTAGAAAAGGTCTGCTTGCATATACCCTGTCTATACACCTCATAATTTTATAGATCTTTATCAAATTTCCCCTCATTCTCCTATGCTCTATGGCAGCGATCCCCAACCACCGGGCCGCGGACCGGTACCGGGCCGCAAAGCATACGCTAGCGGGCCATGAGGAAACGATATGATTTGGCGATATGAGTCAGCTGCACCTTTCCTCATTCCTTGTCACGCACTGTTGAGCTTGAACGCACGCGAGGTCATTACCCACGCATCATCCATGTCAGCGCGGAAGAAGATCAACTCCTCGAGCTTGCAAATGACAGCGGGCTGAAAAGTATGTTGTCTTGCACAGAGTGAATTGATAGAATGGCTCTGAGATGGCTTTTTAGAGCAGATTAGGGGATCAACTATACCGGATTGGGTGTTATTAAATGAACCAGAGGTGATTGGAGAGTTTAAAGTAAAGGAACCCTCGGAGACAGTTATCACAATATGACTGAGTTCAAATTGAAATTTGATTGGGAGAAAACAAAGTCTGATGTACCAGTTTTTCAGTGAAGTAAAGGAAATTACAGTGGTATGAGAGAGGAGTTGGCCAAAGTAAATTGGAAGGAAATGCTGGCAGGGATGACAGCAGAGTAGCAATGGATTGAGTTTCTGGGGAAAATGAGGAAGGTGCAGGATAGATGTATTCCAAAAACAAAGAAATACTCAAACAGCAATATAGTATAATCATGGTTGACATTGGAAGTCAAAGCTAATGTAAAAGCAAAAGACAAAGCATACAACAAAGAAAAAAATAGTGGGAAGATAGGGAATTGGGAAGCTTTGAAAAACCTGCAGAAAGCAACTTAAAGAATGATTAGAATGGAAAAGATGAAACATGAATTCAAGCTAGCAAACAATATCAAGGTGGATAGAAAAAGATTTTTCAAGAACATAAAAAAGGAGAGAAGAGAGTACATATAGGACCGCTAGAAAATGAGGCCAGAGAAATAATGATGGGTGACAAGGAGATGGCAGATGAAGTAAATGAGTATTTTGTATCATTCTTCACTGAGGAAGACACTGGCAGTGTGTCAGGTGCTGAAAGGTGTGAAGGAAGAGAACTGAGTACAATTACTATTACAAAGGAGAAGGTGATCAAAAAGCTGAAAGACCTAAGGGTGCATAAATCAGCCAGACCAGATGAACTGCACCCTACGATTCTGAAAGTGAGAATGGTAGAGATTGTGGAGACGTTAGTAATGAACTTTCAAGAATCATTGGACCCTGGCATGGTTCTGGAGGACTGGAAAATTGCCAATGTCGCTCCACTCTTTAAGAAAAGAGAGAGGCAGCAGAAAGGAAATTAAAGACCAGTTAGCCTGACCTCAGTGGTTGGGAAGATGTTGGAGTCAATTGCTAAGGATGAAGTTATGGAGTACTTGGTGACACAGGACAAGACAGGACAAAGTCAGCATGGTCTCCTTCAGGAAAAATCCTGCCTGACAAACCTGCTGGAATTCTTTGAGGAGATTACAAGTAGAATAGATAGAGGGGATGCAGTGGATGTTGTAAATTTGGACCTTCAGAAAGCCTTTGACAAGGTGCCACACATGAGGCTGCTTACCTAGTTAAGAACCCATTGTATTACAGGAAAGTTACTAACATGGTTAGAGCATTGGCTGATTGGTAGGGAGCACGAAGTGGTAATAAAAGGATCCTTTACTGGTTGGCTGCCAGTGACTAGTGGTGTTCCGCAGGGGTCAGTTTTTATGCAGTATGTTGATGATTTAGTTGATGGAATGGATGGCTTTGCTGCCAAGTTTGCAGATGATATGAAGATTGATGGAGGGGCGGGTACTGTTGAGGAAACAGAAAGACTTAGACAGATTAGGAGAATGGGCAAGAAAGTGGCGAATGAAATACAATGTTGGAAAATGCATGGTCATGCACTTTGGTAGTAGAAATAAACGTGCGGACTATTTTCTAAACGGGGAGAAAATCCAAAAATCCAAGATGCAAAGGGACTTGGGAATCCTTGTGCAGAACACCCTAAAGGTTAAATTGCAAGATGAGTCAGTGGTGAGGAAGGCAAATGTAATGCTAGCAAATTCATTTGAAGAGAACCAGTCATGATTGCATAGCAGAGCAGCTTGGATGGGCCAAATGGCCTAATTCTGCTCCTATGTCTTATGGTCTTATGGTCTTTTTTACGTTGGTTGTCTGTCCATCGTGTTGTGCGCAGTTTTTCAATTATTCCATTGTGTTTCTATCTATTTTCTGTGAATGCCCACAAAAATGAATCTTAGGGTAGTATACAGTGACATATACAGCATGAACGTTGATAATAAATCGCTGATGTCGCCGACTGAAGCTTTGAGTGAGATTGAAACATGGAGGCAGAGGGCGTTGGAGGCCTCTGCACTCGAGCAATTACTCTCTCTCCCGCTATCTCTCAATGATGTGAGTGAGTCTGCTGATTCTTGAGTCAGGAGAACTCAATGTAAATGACTCTGCCCACTGTAACGTCAGAACAGTGAGCTGTCGGGCTCCTCTTTCGCTGTGGCAGGGGCAATGTCTCCTTTCCCTCATTAGTCAGATATTGAGATTTTTAGATGAACGATAGTTTTCGATGGACTACAAATCATTGTTTTTCGGGCCTTTTGGAGTGTCTAATGCTTTCTGCTGGAACAATTTGTGGGGAGGGGAGAGGGGAGGGCTGATGCTTCACTGCTTCCTATGCGTGGCGGGTGGGAGGGCTTTGGAGTTCTAACATTTTTCTGTCAATCATTTTTTTGGGTCTTTTGATGTCTGTGAAGTGTAAGAATTTGAGTTAGTATACTGTAATACATTTTCTGACATTAAGTTGAACTATTGAACAATTGTTAAACTTTGTACTATGACCTCTAGTCTCACCCAACCTCAGTGAAAAAATATTGCTTGCATTAACCATATCTTTACCCCTTCAAACCTATTTATGCTTTCCCTATAATTCAGGCCATTAAGTTTTTGCATATTCCTTGTAACATTTCTAGTGCACCTTTTCCAAGGTTTCAACATTCTTTCTGTAATGGGACAACAAGAGTTACACACATTACTGTTCATTCACTTGTTTCACTTCATTGATTCATTTAATATTCTCTGGGGTGGGAGGATTGTCCTATCATAAGCAATTAATATTGTTAGAGCTGTATTTTTCAGAGTTCAGAACAATGAAGGTAAAAGTATTCAAGTATGTATAAGATGCTAAGATGGCATGAGAAGTTAGATGGTGAGGGTGCTCCACTTGTTGCTGCTTTCAAGATAACCAAAAGTTCAAAAATACATTTATATCAAAGTATATGTATGTCAGGGATGGATGAGTCCCAGGATGGACATCGTGTAAACTTAAGGAAAGTGAAGTTCCTTCCATAGCCTCTCCTTTCCAGCTGTAGCAATCGCCGCAGGACCACGATTTGGTTTGCCATGCAAGAGGCCACTTGAATATGGCCTCTCCTTCACTATTGTGCCACAGCAACGGCATCATGTGGTGTCCCTGTTCTTACTGAGTTTGTTATATCATGATGCGACTGAATGTTCAGCTGTATAAGGCTGGGCTTATCACCCTTGGCTGGCAGCCAGTCTAGGAGAAGGACAAGTCTGATTCCAAACCTGGGTAGATAGGACTCGTTAGCCTTGACAGGCAGTCTGTCTAGGAGAAGGAAAACTTACAGTCTTGTGGTCGACGCAGTCATCGTAGCTCACCGGAATGCCCTCCAGCCTAAAGAGTGGACCGATCCTCACTATAAACCTACGCAGTGCAGGCAGAAAGAAACGTCCTTCAGCGATGAAAATATTCCCTCCTGATCTTCACAAGTGAAGGACCAGCCATCGTATATATGTCTCCATATACTACTCAGGGATTAATTTTCTTTGAGTTTGGGAGCATTTCATCCATAAAGCCCCTGAATCAGTGTGCATAACTTCATTCACCCCAACACTGAACTGATTCCACCAACCAGTGGACTCACTTTCAAGGACTCTACAACTCATGTTCTCAATAATATTTATTAGTTATTTAAGTAGTGGGTAGTGGCTCCAGATGTCACTACTACAGGGTGTGACGACCCTGCCTTACACGAGTCCTGGGCTCAACTGGTTCCAGCTGACAGTACCCGGTATGGGCCCCTATCCAGGGTTACAGATCCCACTGCCTTGTGGGTATCTTTGGCAGAAGAGAAGACTAAGGAGTAAACCCTACACACGCCAAATGTACTGCCTCACATTCCTTTGGACCACATCTGCAAGACCGAGAGGGGGTTCTTGATGTCTGGGCAGCCCAGGATCTCCATATTCATCGCCCAGGTCTGCGCCCCGAAGGGCGCATCCATTGTCTACTTAGACAGACGGAGCCATTAAGTAATTAATTAATTATTAGTTATTTATTTAGTCGAGCCATAGAAAAGTACAGCACAGAATTAGACCCTTTGGCCTATCGAGTCCACGCTGAAACATTTAAACTGTCTGCTCCCATTGACCTGCAACAGGACTGTAGTCCTCTATATCCTTACCATCCATGTACCTATCCAGACTTCTCTTAAATGTTGAAATCAAACTTGCATGCATCACTTGTGCAGGCAGCTCATTCTACACTCTCACAATCCTCTGAATAAAGAAGTTGCCCTTAAACTTTTCATCTTTCACCCTTAACCCTTGACCTCTGATTATAGCCCCACCCAACCTCAGCAGAAAAGCCTGCTTGCATTCACTCTATCTATACCTCTCATAATTTTGTATCTCTCTATCAAATCTCCTCTCAATCTTCTACATTCCAAGGAATAAAATATTAACCTATTCAGTCTTTCCTTATAACTCAGGTCCTCAGACCCCCTGCAAAATCCTTATAAATTTTCTCTGTACTCTTTCGACATTGTTTACATCTTTGCTATAGCTAAGTGACTAAAATTGTACACAGTATTCCAAATTAGGCTTCACCAACGTCTTAAAAAATTTCAGCAGAACATTCGATCTCCTGTACTCAGTACTTTAATTTATGATTCTATTGTATTGTTTCTTTGTATCTACTGTGGATGCCCACAAGAAAACTTATCTCAAGATTGTAAATTTATTTATTTATTGAGATACAGCATGGAATAGACCTTTCTTAAGAAAAGGGGCAAGAGTAGACTATCTGGCCCATCGAGCCTGCTCTGCCATTCAATAAGATCATGGCTGATCTGGCCATGGACTCATCTCTACCTACCTGCCTTTTCCCCATAACCCTTAGTTCCCTTAATTCTCTTTGAGCAACGTCACCCAACAATCAACCAATTTAACTCTAGCCTAATCACGGGACAATTTACAATGAGGAATTAACCTACCAACTGATATGTCTTTGTACTCTGGGAGGAAACTGGAGCATCCAGAGATAACCCATTCAGTTCCAAGAAGGACGTACGAATTCTTTACAGGTAGCGAAGGAATATATGGTGCCATATATGTATTTTGATCATAAATTGACTTCGAACTTTGAACTTTATGCTGTTCTGTTTGCATTCTTCACCACCAGAATCATAGGACATCTCACAAATTGATGTACACTGAGGTATTTACTGTAAGACAACCAGAAAACATTCATTTTTATTGCATTGGATTTAGTTATACTTTTAAATGTTGAATTAACCCGTAATTATCCCCTCACAAACCCTCAGTCAGGTTTAAATATAAGATGGCAATTTACGTTCTTTTTAGAAATAATAAAATATGTTATTTTGTTTTTAAAGAGATTTACTTATGACATTTCAGCTTAATCATAATCTCCATAATTATAATGTAGCAAACTTTTTGTTCCCAACAGTCCCCTAACTTTATGTATGTGGATTATAATTTAGTTATTTTAAAATAAAACTAACATAACTTTGTTCAGGAAGGGAATTATTAATATTGTTTTAAAATTTAGGGATGGCACAGTAGTGTACTGGCTAGTGCAATGCTTTACAGCACCAGCGACCTGGGTTCAGTTGTCACTGCTGCCTGTAAGAAGTTTGAACATTTGTCCCATGACTGTGTCGGTATCCTCTGGGTGCTCTGGTTTCCATCTTCTTTACAAAGACCTACGGTAAGAATGTTAATTGGTCACATGGGTGTAATTGGACGGCGCAGGCTCATTGGGCCAGAAGAATCTGTTACTGTATTTCTCTATAAATAATTCCCCATTAAACTTTTACCTTCTCACCTTCAACCTGAACCTTCTGACGTTCCACCCTTGGAAAAAAACTCTAATTTCCTAACCAATATAATTCAATCACTCTGTGTTAAAAAAAAATAAACCAAGACTTAATCTGGTTTGTTTGGACGCATGAAAAATGATAGAAGTGCTAAAATCAATTTAATAAGAAACTTAAGTACAGTCAACTAATATAATTAACAAATGGACCAGCAGATCATTTGTTGATGCTATTTTTAATACTTCAAAAGTGGGTTACTCACAAATAAGGGAAAACACTTTTCAAGTGATTTAATGTTTAAAAAATCTTTTTCAACTGTACTTATCAAGACTGCAGGAGACCAGATATTAAACTAGATCTTTTATAAAGGAGAAAACACATTAATTTCTAAACAATTGGATTCAGGCTGGCCCTTGATTGATTTGTGAATAGCCCTCTAAGAGTCAGAGGGTCTTAGAACATGGAAATGGGACCTTCATTTCAATTGGTTCATGTTGATCAAGATTTAGATTTAAGCTAAGTTTAATAGTCCCATATTCCTCTAAACCTTTCTTATTCATGTACCTGTTCAAGTCTTTAAAATTTGTTAATGTACTTGAAAAGTGTGGTAGAACAAAGGGATCTGGGAATACAGGTCCATAATTCATTGAAAGTGATGCCACAGGTAGATAGAGTTGTAAAGAAAGCCTTTGGCTCATTGACCTTCATAAATCAATTCATTGAGTACAGGAGATGGGACATTATGCTGAAGTTGTATAAGATATTGGTAAGGCCTAATTTGGAATATTGTGTACAGTTTTGGTCACCTACCCACAGGAAAGATGTAAACAAGGTTGTAAGAGTACAGAGAGAACTTACAAAGGATGTTGCTGGGTCTGGAGGACCAGATTTATAAGAAAAGCTTGAAAACGTTAGGACTGTATCCTTATCTGTATTCCTTAGAACGTAGAAGATTGAGAGGAGATTTGATGGAGGGATACAAAATTATGAGTGGTGTAGATAGGGTAAATACAAGCAGGCTTTTTCCACTGAGGTTGGGTGGGATTAAAACCAGAGATCATGGATTAAGGGTGAAAAGGGAAAAGTTTAAGGGGAACATGAAGAGAAACTTCTTCACTCAGAGAATCTTGAGAATGTGGGATGAGCTGCCAGACCAAGTGGTGCAGGTGAGCTCAATTTCAATGTTTAAGAGAAGTTTGGATACACACATGGATGTTAGGTGTATGGAAGGGTACCGTTTCAGTGCAGGTCGATGGGAGCAAGCAATTTGAATGGTTTCAATATGGACTAGATGGGCTGAAGGGACTTTTTCTGTGCTGTTCTTCTCTATGATTCCATGACTCTCCCTGCCACCACCACTTCCTCTGGCAGCTCATTCTGCATCCTGAAATAACCTCTGGGTGAACAAGTTGCCTCTCTGGTTCCTATGTAATCTCTTCCTTTTCACCATAAACTAATGCCCTTAGTCCTCGATTCAAGATTTAAGCTTCAAGTACATTTATTATCAAAGAATGTATAAATGCTTTACTCATTATAGGGAGGTTTTACTATATCCACCTACTCTTTAAGGACCAGCTTGCTTCCCTATCCAATTCCTCTGATGAGATCTAGCTACCAACTTCCACAGTTTAAGTGGTGGATCCCACCTCCCTACCAAGGAGGAGATACTTCCAGCTAATGAACTTATTTAAGCACAGCTTACTTTATTTTTAATGAGACAAGTCTGAATTTAGACAAATAGTTCTTAACACACATTTAGACCATAAGGTATAGAAGCAGAATAAGACCATTCAGCTCATTGAGTATATTGCTGCTCCATTCAATACTGGTCTGATCCAATTCTTCACATTTAACTCTCACACAGAGGATTTCTGATTCATAAAAGATTTCCATATTACAAAAGATTTCAAAACATAGGTACAATTCTTACAAATTAGAAGAACTTACTAATGAGTTGCAGATGAACCAGTTGTCATCACAGAAACCATAGGATAAGGAATGAAGCAACACACATCAAAGTTGCTGGTGAACGCAGCAGGCCAGGCAGCATCTCTAGAAAGAGGTACAGTCGATGTTTCAGGCCGAGACCCTTCGTCAGGACTAATAAAGGGTCTGAAACATCGACTGTACCTCTTCCTAGAGATGCTGCCTGGCCTGCTGCGTTCACCAGCAACTTTGAAGTGTGTTCCTTGAATTTCCAGCATCTGCAGAATTCCTGTTGTTTGGATAAGGAATGAATTCTAGTTCTTCTTTCTGTAGCCCGATCTTCTGTAATTCTCCTTGTCATTACAAACAATCCCCAATGTTTCTTATATTCATGCTATTTTCTTTTAGATGACATCATCTGCATTTGATATTTTCCAGACACTTTTCCTAGGACAAAGTAACTCACACAGATGGTCCCAAAAGCTTCTGGCAACAGAAATTCCCAACATCCTGAATCCCTGATTATACAAACATCCAAACTTGTAACCACATCTGATTTACTAAGTGACATGGCCCCATTGTCTTCAAATTGATGAAAGCAGGATGAGAAATCTCCTAGTCATTTCATGTTGCAAATCTGTGCCTCCAACTTCAAATTTCTTGCTATCGTCAATTAACAGCAAGAACTGGAGACTGGTTCTTGCTTACAACAAAAAGCTGAGCAAAGGATATTTGTTAAAAGTTTAACTTTATTACCAACAACACT
The DNA here is from genome assembly GCF_030028105.1 of Mobula birostris. NCBI lineage: Eukaryota > Metazoa > Chordata > Chondrichthyes > Myliobatiformes > Myliobatidae > Mobula > Mobula birostris. The sequence goes on along the minus strand of NC_092384.1, from coordinate 75,009,191 downwards.
GACTCTTTGGAAAGGTCATGTCACTCTACTGGAAAGCTGAGGTTAGCAATAAGCCCTTCAGGCCCTGGAAAGTGACTATCCAGCACATCTTCTCCTCCTATTCAGGTCAGCCCCTGTGACCAAGCTGTCTGTCATCTTCCAAATGCCGAGCTGCTAATACTTCCCACATATGTTCAGCACAGAAGGTAAAAGGTTAATGATATTGTATTAGAGCACCTTCTTCTGTATAACAGCAGTGAACCAGATCCTTTTGAAGCCAATATGGATACCTGCCAGGGACATAGAAGCTGGATGTCAGATAGCTGCTCCATTGTTTGTTAGTAGGAAGCTGCAAACAGGTACTTAGGCACAGGTCCCAGAGGTGACTATTTACAAGCTTTTATGATGAAAGTGCACGCTTGCAAGCAGCTGGTCCCATTCACCAACAAAGCACATTGAGGTTTGGCACTAAGCGGTAGGGTAAATAAAGATAAACATTACAGAGGCTGATTAATAATGATTCCCTTTGGTCTGTGCCAGGTTGCAACAAAATAAACACAGCAACATCACTCCATTTGCTCCCTGAGGAGACTCCCACTTGCCATGTATATACTCATGAATCAGAATCAGGTTTATTATCACCGACGTATGTGGTGAAGTCTATTGCTTTGAGGCAGCAGTGCAGTGCTGTAGATTAAAAATACTATAATTTACAATAAGAATGTTAAAAAATAAACAAGTACTATTTGTCCCACTCTTATCAGGGAAGATGCTACATAGCATCCACGCCAGCACCACTAGACTTAAAAACAATAACCTCCCCTAAGTCTATAAGATCATAAGATACGAGAAGAATTAGGCCATTTGGCCTGTTGAGTCTGCTCTATCATTTAATATGGCTGATATATTTTTCCTCTCAGCCCCAATCTCCTGCTTTCTTCCTATATTCCTTCATGCCCTGACCAGCCAAGAATCCATCAGCATCTACTGTAAATATATGTAAAGCCTTGGCCTCCACAGCTGCCTACGGCAACAAATTCTACAGACTCACTAACCTCTAGCTGAAGAAATTCCTCCTCATCTCCACTCTCAAAGGAAACCACTCTATTCTGAGGCTGTGTGCCCTGGCCCTAGACTCTCCCACCACAGGAAACATCGTCCCTACATCCAACATTGTCGAAGCCTTTCACTATTCAATAGGTTTCGATTAGCTCATCCCTCATTCTTCTGAATTCCAGTGAACAGAGTCATCAGATACTCTTCACATGACAAGCCGCTCAATCCTGAAATCATTTTTGTCAATCTCCTTTGAACCCTCAACAGTGCCAGCACATCTTTTCTAAGATGATAGGCCCAGAACTGCTCACAATACTCCAAGTGAGGACTCACCAGTACTTTACAAAGCCTCAACATGACAACCTTGCTTTTATATTCTAGTCCTCTTGAAATGAATGCTAACATCACATTTACCTTCCTCACCACAGACTCAACCTGTAAATTAACTTTTTACGAATCCTGCACAAGCCCTCCCAAGTCCCTTTGCACCTCAGTATTTTGTACTTTCTCTCCATTTAGAAAATAGTCAACCCTTTCTTTTTTTCTACCAAAGTGCATGACCATACATTTTCTGACACTGTATTCCATTTTACACTTATTTGCCCAATCTCCTAATCTATCTGTCCTTCTGTAGCCTCTCTACTTTTTCAAGTTTACCTGCCCCTCCAGATGTCTTAATATCATACACAAACCTTGCCACACAGCCATCAATTCAGTTATCCAAGGCATATTGACATATAATGCAAAAAAAAGTGATCCCAACACAGACCCCTGTGAAAACACCATTAAGGCAGAAAAACTGCATTTATTCTCACTCTCACACGAAGAAATCTGCAGATGCTGGAAATTCAAGCAATAAACACAAAAAATGCTGGTGAACACAGCAGGCCAGGCAGCATCTATAGGAAGAGGTACAGTCGACGTTTCGGGCCGAAGCCCTTCATCAGAACTAACTGAAAGAAGAGATAGTAAGAGATTTGAAAGTGGGAGGGCGAGGGGGAGATCCAAAATGATAGGAGAAGACAGGAGGGGGAGGGATGGAGCTAAGAGCTGGAAAGTTGATTAGCCAAAGGGATACGAGGCTGGAGAAGGGAGAGGATCATGGGACGGGAGGCCTAGGGAGAAAGAAAAGGGGAGGGCAGCCCAGAGGATGGGCAAGGAGTTATAATGAGAGGGACAGAGGCAGAAAAAAAGAGAGACAAATAAATAAATAAGGAATGGGGTACGAAGGGGAGGTGGGGCATTAACGGAAGTTAGAGAAGTCAATGTTCATGCCATCAGGTTGGAGGCTACCCAGACGGAATATAAGGTGTTGTTCCTCCAACCTGAGTGTGGCTTCATCTTGACATCGACTGTACCTCTTCCTATAGATGCTGCCTGGCCTGCTGCTTTCACCAGCATTTTTTGTGTGTGTTGCTTTATTCTCACTCTTTTCCTTCAGCCAATCAGCCACTGCTTTATCCATGCTTGTGTCTTTCCTGTAATACCATGGGCTTGTAGCTTGTTAAGCAGTCGCATATGAGGCACCTTGACAAAGACCTTCTAAAAATCCAAGTACACAACATCAACTGATTCTCCTTTGTCCATCCTGCTTGTTATTTCTTCAAATAATTCCAACAGAATTGTCAGGCCAGATTTTTCGTTGAGGAAACCATGCTGACTATGGTCTATTTTGTCCTGTGCCTCCAAGTACCGAAAACCACATCCTTAGAAATCAACTCCAATATTTTCTCAACTACTGAGGTCAAACCAACTGGCCTATAATTTTCTTTCTTCTGCATCTCTCCCTTCTTGAATAGCAATGCATGATTTGCAATTTCCCAGTCTTCCCAAACCATTCCAAAATCTAGTGATACTTGAATGATCATTGCTAATACTTCCATGATCTCTTCAGCCACCTCTTTCAGAACCCTGGGGTGTGCACTATCTGTGCTAGTTTACTTATTTACCTTCAGACCTTTCAGTTTCCCAAAAACCTTCTCCCTAGTCCTAGCAACTTCACACACCTCTGACTCTTGATATTCTGAAACTTCCACCATACTGCTGGTGTCTTCCACAGTGAAGGTTGATGCAAAATACTTGTCTGCTATATCCTTATCCCATTACTACCTCTTCAGTGTCATCTTCCAGGTGGTTCAAAATTCACTCTTGCCTCTCTTTTACATTTTATATATCTGAAGAAATGTTTGGTATCATCTTTAATATAATTGTATGGCTTACTTTTGTATTCCATCCTTACCTTCTTAATGACTTTTTTAGTTGTCTTCTATTAGTTTTGAAAAACTTTCCAATCTACTATCTTCTCAGTAATTTTTGCTTCATTATATGCCCTCTCTTTGGCTTTTGTGTTGACTTTGACTTCTCTTACTAACCATGGTTGTGTTATCTTGCCTTTAGAATATTTCTTCCTCCTTGGGATGTATATATCCTGTGCCTTCTGAATTGCTTTCAGAAATCCCAACCATTGCTGCTCTGCTGTCATCCTTGCCAGTGTTCTTTTCCAATCAATTTTGGCCAACTTCTCTCTCATCCCTCCGTAATTCCATTTACTTCACATTAATACTGATACATCCAACTTTTGCTTCTCCTTATCAAATTTCAGAGTGAATTCGATCATATTATGATCACTTGCCCCAAAAGGTACTTTTACCTTCAGTTATCTAATCATTTCCAGTTCATTGCACCACACCCAATCCAGAATAGCTGATCCACTAGTGGGCTCAACCACGAGCTGCTCTAAAAAATCCATCTCATAGGCATTGTAGCAATTCCCCATCTTGGTATTCAGCATGAACCTGATTTTGCTAATCTACTTCCATATTGAAATCCCCTTGACTATTGTAACGTTGTCCTATTGGCATGTATTTTTTTTATCTCCCAATGTAATTTGTAGATCAATTCTTACTACTTTTCGGGGTTTGTAGATAACTTTCATCACAGTCTTTTTACCCTTGCAGTTCCTTAGCTCTATCCACAATGATTCAACACCTTCCAACCTTATGTAATCCCTTTCTAATTATTTGATTTCATTTTTTAACCAACAGAGCTACGTCACCCCCTCTGCCTACCCTCCTGTCCTTTTGATACAATGTGTATCCCATTAAGCTCCCAGCTATAGTCTTATTTCAACCTTGATTCAGTGATGCCTACAACATCATATATTACAATCTGTAACTGTGCTACAAGTTCATCTACCTTATTCTGTATAGTGCAAACATTCAAATATAACACCTTCAGTCCTGAGAAAGGACCTATTGTTTTCCTGGTATATATGACAAATAAACTCTTCTTGGGCTTCCAGCTGGGTACCGGGTTAGAATCAATATCTGTACCCAGCTGGAAGCCCGAGAAGAGCTTATTCACCTTCAGTGCTGTATTCACCCCTTTCTATTTTATCCACCTTTTACATTGCAACTCATCTTATTGACTGCAATTTTGCCCAATCATCAGCTCTCCTTGCTGGAGTCTCACTAAACATTGCCTTTGTTTGTAAATCAACTAACTCATCTTCAGTGCTATCACTCTTGTTCCCATCTCCTTCTCAGACTAGTTTAACAATGCCCTCCTCCCACCCAACAACTCTAGCAGACTTGCCTGCAATGATTTTGGACCCCCTCTGGCTCTGTTATAAACCATTCTTTTTGTGCAATTGTACAACCCTCCTCAGCTTTTTTTCTGATCCTGTGCAGTGCCCCCACCAAACCAGATGATGACACAAGCAGACAAGATTCAAGATTCAAAGATGTTTAATGTAACTTCCATTACACAAATGTAAATGAGAATGAAATAATCGTTACTCCGGATCTGATGCACCACACAAAAAAAATAAGATAAAGAACATAATAATACAAAAACACAATAAATATAAGTACATAAGATAGCTTTTATACATAGATTGATTGTATGTACATAAAGTGATGCCAGGCACAGGAGTGTCTGTACATAAGGTGACTCTGACTATGTCAATGATTTGGATGACAGAATTGATGGCTTTGTGGCCAAGTTTGCAAAGGATAGGAAGATAAGAGGAGAGACAGGTAGTGTTGAGGAAGCAGGGAGTCTGCCAAACAACTTAGACAGATTGGGATAATGGGCAAAGTAGTGCCAGATGGAATAGTGTCGGGAAATGTACGGTCATGCAACTCAGAAGAAATAAAGGTGTCGACTATTTTCTAAATGGAGAAAAAATTCAAAAATCAGAGGTGCAAAAGCACTTGGGAGCCCTTGGTCAGGATTCTTTACTGGTTAGCAAGCAAGTTGAGTTGATGGTAAGGAAGGCAAATGCAATTTTAGCCTTCATTTTGAGAAGATTAGAAAATAAGAGCAACAATGTAATGCTGAGGCTTTATAAGGCATTGATCAGAATGCACTTGGGGTATTGTGAGCAATTTTGGGCCCCTTATCTGAAAAAACAATGTGCTGGCTTTGGAGAGGGTCCAGAGGAGGTCACAAGAATTATTCCAGAAATGAAAGGGTTAACATGAGGAGTTTTTGATGGCTGTGGGCCTGAACTCGCTGGAGTTTAGAAGAATGAGGGGAAATCTAATTGAACCCTATCGAACATTGAAAGAGAAGATGGAGTGGATATGGAGAAATAAACAAGGATGACAACTACCCGAACATTTCCTATAGTGGGTGAGTCTAGAACCAGTTGGCACAATCTCAGAACAGAGGGACATCCATTTAGAACAGATATGACGAGGAATTTATTTAGCCAGAGAGTAGTAGACCTGTGAAATCCATTACTCCAGATTTCTGTGGATGCCAAGTTATTGGGTATATTTGAAGTGGAGGTTGATAGGTTCTTGGTTAGTCAGGGCATCAAACATTATGATGAGAAGGCAGAAGAATGGGGTTGAGAGGGTTAATAATTCATCCATGATGGGATAGCAAAGCAGACTCAGTGGGCTGAATGGCCGAATTCTGCTTCCATGTCTTATGGTCTTATGACAGGAAATGATAAAGTAGTGGTGAAGGGGGGTGGGGATGTAATGGGTGGTTTAGTGGGTGGAGGTGTTGATGAGCCTTGCGGCGTGGGGAAAGCAATTGTTTTTGACTCTTGTGGTCCTGGTGTGGATGTTGCATAGCCTCCTCTTTGATGGGAGTGGGACAAACAGTCCATAAGTGGGTGGGGGTGGGGGGTGGGGGGTGTTGGATCCTTCATGATATTGCTAGCTTTTTTCTGGTACCTTTCTGTATATATGTTCTCGATGGCCGGTAGGCTGGTGCTGACGATGCATTGGGCAGTTTTGACTACCTGTTGCAGAGCCCTCCTGTCCTCCGCGGCCCAGTTTCTGTACCATGCAGTAATGCAGCATGTTACGATGCTCCCTACTGCGCAACTATATAAGCTTGTAAGTGTTGAAGGAGGATGTCGCTGGCTGTGAACAGTATGGTTTATGAATCAGAATCGAGTTTATTATCATTGGCATAGGTTGTGAAATTTGTTTTATGCAGGTTGTTTCTGCCCCCTACCTATTACATAGCCCTATATCATCATGAAATTTGTTTTATGCATGTTGTTTCTGCCCCCTACCTATTACATAGCCCAATATCATCAATGTGTGTGGCGCGTGGCCAAGTGATCGGGGCACTGGACTAGCAATCTGAAGGTTGTGGGTTCGAGCCTCGGTCGGGGCAACGTGTGTGTCCTTGAGCAAGGCACTTAACCACACAATGCTCCAGTCTACCCAGCTGAGATGGGTACTGGCAAAAATGCTGGGGGTTAACCTTGCGATAGACTGGCGTCCTATCCGGGGATGGGGGGGGTGGGGGGGAGTCTCATACTCTCAGTTGCCACGGAAACCGGCATAAGCACCGGCCTGATGGGCCACAAGGCTCGTGACAGACTTTAATCTTTAAATATCATCAATGTGACTAACTAAGACTTTCTGGAATGCCACTAATGTATCTGTCTCTACTACCACCCTGACAGGCCATTCCAAGCACACACCACTCAGTGTAAAAATATCCCTCTGACATCCCTATGGTTGATTGTCCATCGTATCTGACGATGGCAGTTAGAATTGTGCACTTCTGTTGTGTGTCCCCAGGTGGCCGCTGAGTCCAGGTTGTGAGAGACACAGGTGTTTACAATAAGGACTTGCTGGATCTGGAATTGGAGCTGCTGCTATTGCTTTCTTTCCTTGTCAGGCAGCGATTAGTACTACTCAGTGTCACTCCTCCAGTGTTGGGAGTGGTCCTAACCAAAGTTCACCAGCCACTCCGGTCTTGTGCACACTGTTCCAACCATTTTGGTACAAGCCCAATCACCTTAAAATTATGCCCCTTGGTATTTGACCCGGCAACAACAAAAGAATAACATTTCCAACTCTTGAGTGTTGTATGTGTAACTTGGATCTGAATATGTATATCTTGGAGTGGTATATATGTAACTTAATGTCCTGTCTGCTTGTTCCCTTTATCGTTCCTGCTGATAGAGATTTTATTGTTGGGAGATGCTGATCACAAAATAAGAGCTATTGATTTCATTTTAATGTGGTGCTGGTGAATGTCAGCGACTTCTGTCTGGGGACCAATGAAAAAAAGAAGCCAACTAAATACAACCAAGAGAAAATTTACAGATGCTGGAAATCCAAGCCACAAAGTGCTGGAGGAACTCAGCAGGCCAGCCAGCATCAAGGAAAAAGAGTAAACCGTCAACATTTTGGGCTGAGACCCTTCATCAGGACTGGAGAAAAAAGATAAGAAGTCAGAGTAAGAAGGTGGGGGAGGGGTGGAAGAAATACCACGTGATAAGTGATCAGTGAAACTGGGAGAGGGTGATGGGGGAAGTAAATAGTTGGAAAGTTGATTGGTGAAAGTGATAAAGGGCTGGAGAAGGGAGCATCTGATAGGAGAGTGGGGAAGAGCACCAGAGTGAGAAGGTCAGCAGGTTAGGAGGTAAGGTGAGAGAGGGAAATGGGAATGGGGAATGGTGAAGGGGTTGCAGTTACCAGAAGTTGCAGAAATCAATGTTCATGCCATTAGGTTAGGGGCTGCGCAGATGGAATACAGGGTGTTGCTCCTCCAATCTGACAACTGAACAACTAAATACTTGGTTAATCACTCTTTTTCCGGTAAATGATCATTGCAAACAATAGCATGTAACTTCACTTTGGATTTGGAGGCATTACAGTGTGCCAGAACTGAGGCGAGGGAGTGAACCTGTTGCCGAGTGCGAGGAAGATCCGAGCTTCAATCGATTTAAGCACTGGGCCGGTCAGAAAGATCGGGTAAAGGCTGATTCAAGGGGACAAGGTCCAGGCTCCAGAAATGACTGAACACAATGTTTGGATGAAAATTTAGGGGCTGGGCCGGTTTGAAAAGGTCAGGGTTTTGGGGCCTAAGGTGAAGAATGGGTTGGTATAACTTGCCACTCCACGACATTCACTCGGTTGTGCGCTGAACTAAGGAAGGCTCTGTCTATGGACTTCAGTTCAGAATGCCATTTGCTTGCATTTGTTGTTTACATGATATGTTTTTTTTCTGCACGTTGGTTCTTTGACAGTCTTCTTTTTTAATGAGCTCTTTTAGGTTTCTTTGTTTTGTGGCTGCCACTTTGGAGATGGTTCTCAATGTTACTGCATATATAATGTATATATTCTTTGATAATAAATATACTTTGAACTTTAAATTGTTTTATATATACAAATGGTGCCACAGTTTGATCACTGTGGAGAGGGTTAACCTTGAAGGTGATGGACAGAATGTCATGGGTGGTGCTAAATTGGACCCATTGATAAAAATCACATCCCTGATTTGCATTTTTTATACAACATAAAGGATACCAGAAAATGAGTCTCTCTCCATTGTTTGGGGTGGTGCCTTAAGAAGGTGACAGGCATCACTAAGGACCTTCATTATCCGGGACATGGCCTCTTCTCATTCCTGTAATCATGGTGGAGGTACTGGAGCTTGAAGACTCACAATCAATGGTTTTGGAACAGCTTCTTCTCCTTTGCTATTAGGTTTCTGAACAAATGAACATTGGCTCATTATTCCTTTATATCGTCACTATTTACAGCATTTACACTCAACTTTATCGGGACAGGACTAGAACCAGGGGTGGTCTTCAGCTGCTTTACCTCATTCATTTCAATGTTCAATATGTTATGTGTTCAGGGACACACTTCTGCACATTAGTGTTGTAACACATGGCTATCTGAGCTACTGTCGCCTTCTTGTCAGCTTAAGTCAATCTAGCCACTTTCCCCTGACCGCCCACATTAACAAAGCATTTTTGCCTGCAGAGCAGCTGCTTGCTCAATGTCTTCCCATTGTTTCGATCACCATTCTCTGTAAGCTTTTAAGACTGTTGTGCATGAAAATCACAGGAGATCAGCAGTTCCTGAGATACACAAACGACTCTGACTGGCACAAACGATAATTCCATGGTCAAATTCACTTTGGTCACATGTCCACCTCCATTCTGCAGGTTCATCTGAACAACTGAATCTCTTGACCATTTCTGCATATTTTTATGCATTGAGTTGTTGCCATATTATAGGCTGACATTAACGGGCAGGTGTAGAGGTGGCCACTGAGCGCAAAGTGCAACATACAGAAAAGGAACACAGCAGGTCAGGCAGCATCTCTGCAGGGGAATAAACAGTAAATGTTTTGGGCCAAGACTCTTCATGGGGACAAGATGCTGAATGGCCTGCTGAGTTCCTCTAGCATTTTGTGTGTGTTGCTTAAGATTTCCAATATCTGCAGTCAATATAAAGTGCAAGTCCTTTATCTACCCACTCTGTTCTTTAGCTGGACCATGCGACTGGACATCCAGTGCCTTAATGTCCTTATTTGTTCTATCATGTTTGTATGTTCCCAGATAACTCCCACATCACAGTGTCTCTAAATATATATCCACATACTAACTCCAGTGGGAAGGACCACAGTCAACATTGATGCTGGGAGCTTTGATGTTTGTGGTATGTTTTAATAACTCGGATGTAAATGCAGAAGGCATAGATCAGATTTATTATAAATGTCTTAGAGTACTGTGCAAGAATGTTAGGCACATACAGTATATATAGCTAGGGTGTCTAAGACTTTTGCACAGTGAATGTGGAGAGGAGAAAGAGTTTGTAATTCTGACATGAGGAAAGAATGTTGGGAATGGTGAACATGGAGAGTGGAAGTGCGTGGGACAGGTGGCAGAGAAAGAGTGTCAGGGTCAAGGGGGAGGCATGGGTGCAGACACACCCAGCCCTGAGACACCAGGCAAGGCCATTTAATTCCAAACAATTGGTTTATTGATCAACACAGAATGTTTCCCTGGTGCTTCCAGCTCCCTCCCCGCTCTCTTCCCCCTTACCTAACAATGACTCCCCTCACCCTGCCCCTTTCCCACTCTCAGTCCACAATAGAGGCCCATAATAAAATCAAGTTTATCATCACTCACATATGCCATGAAAATTGTTTTTTTTTGCATCAGCAATACAGAGTAATACATAAAATTACTACTGTACTGTGCAAAAGTGTTAGACACCCTAGCTATATACAGTGGTATGCAAAAGTTTGGACACCCCGGTCAGAATTTCTGTTACTATGAATAGCTAAGTGAGTAAAAGATGAACTGATTTCCAAAAGGCATAAAGTTAAAGATGTCACATTTCTTTAATATTTTAAGCAAGATTACTTTTTTATTTCCATCTTTTACAGTTTCAAAATAACAAAAAGTTCTATTTTAACTTCATCAGTCCACAGGACTTGTTTCCAAAATGCATTAGGCTTGTTTAGATGTTCCTTTGAACCTCTTGAATAGAACCTTTTGGCCGCAATGAACAAAGGTATGTTTGAAGAAAAAAGGATGGAGAGTTTCATGAAAAGAACTCCTCTCCAACTTTTTAGAATGGGGGTTGATCGATCATACTTTGGGCTTGTGTTGCAGCCAGTGGCACGGGGAACATTTACTGGTAGACAGAAGAATGAATTCAATTAAATACTAGCAAATTCTGAAGCAAACATCACACCGTCTGGAAAAAAGCCAAAGATGAAAAGAGGATGGCTTCTACAACAGGATAGTGATCCTAAACACACTTCAAAATACACAATGGACAACTTTGAGAGACACAAGCTGAAGGTTTTGTCATGGTCCTCACAGCCCCCTGACTTAAACATCATCAAGAATCTGTGGATAGACCTCAGAAGAGCAGTGCATGCAAGATGGCCCAAGAATCTCACAGAACTAGAAACCTTTTGCAAGGAAGAATGGGTGAAAATCCCCCAAACAAAAACTGAAAGACTCTTAACTGGCTACAGAAAGCGTTTACAAGCTGTGGTGCTTGCAAAAGGGGGTGTTACTAAGTACTGCCATGCAGTGTGCCCAAAGTTTTGCTTCAGCCCCTTTTCCCTTTAAAAGAAAACATTAAAAGATGGAAATAAAAACGTTCTCTTGCTTAAAATATTAAAGAAATGTGTCATCTTTAACTTTATGCCTGTTGGAAATCAAATCATCTTTTATTCGCTTAGCTATTCACAGTAACAGAAATTTTGACCAGGGTGCCCAAGATTTTGCATGCCACTATATATGTGCCTAAGACTTTTGAACTGTATTGTGTATGACAAGAATTTTTGTGTGTGCTGCTTTGGATTTCCAGCACCTGCATATTTTCTTGTGTTTGTGTCAAGAAATGTATTGTTTTGCAGCAGCAGTACAGTGAAATACATAAAATTGCTATAAATTACATTATAAATAATTAGTGTAAAAAATGGAATAGCAATGCCATGTTCTTGGATTTATGAACTACTCAGAAATTTGATGGCTGAGGGGAAGAAGTTGTTTCTAAATTGTTGAGAATCAGAATCATGTTTATTATCACTAATATGTTGTGAAAGTTACCTTGTCCTCACCTACCACCCCACCAGCCTCCGGGAGCAACATATAATTCTCTGTAACTTCTGCCACCTCCAACGGGATCCCACCACCAAGAACATCTTTCCCTCCCCCACCTCTTCCTGCTTTCTGCAGGGATTGCTCCCCACACGACTCCCTTGTCCATTCATCCCACCGATCTCCCTCCTGGCACTGATCCTTGTAAGCAGAACAAGTGCTACACAAGCCCTTACACTTCCTCCCTCACCACCATTCAGGGCCCCAGACAGTCCTTCCAGGTGAGGCAACACTTCACCTGTGAGTCGGCTGGTGTGAAATGTTGCGTCCAATGCTGCCGGTGTGGCCTTCTGTATATTGGTGAGACACAACGCAGACTGGGAGACGGTTTCGCTGAACACCAACGCACTGTCCGCCAGAGAAAGCAGGATATCCCATTGGCCACACATTTTAATTCCACATCCCATTCCCATTCTGATATATCTATCCATGGCCTCCTCTACTGTCAAGATGAAGCCACACTCAGGTTGGAGGAACAACACCTTATATTCCGTCTGGGTAGCCTCCAACCTGATGGCATGAACATTGACTTCTCTAACTTCCGTTAATGCCCCTCCTCCTGTTCTCACCTCATCCCTAATTTATTTGTTTGTTTATTTGTTTGTTTGTTTGTGTATTTATTTATTTATTTTATACTTTTTTCCTTTTTTTCTCTCTCTGTCCCTCTCACAATTACTCCTTGCCTGCTCTCTATCTTCCTCTGATGCTCCCCTCCCCCTTTCTTTCTCCCTAGGCCTCCCGCCCCATGATTCTCTCCCTTCTCCAGCCTCGTATCCCTTTTGCCAATCAACTTTCCAGCTGTTAGCTTCATCCTTCCCCTCCTGTCTTCTCCTATCATTTTGAATCTCCCCCTCCCCCTCCCACTTTCAAATCTCTTACTACCTCTTCTTTCAGTTAGTCCTGATGAAGGGTCTCAGCCCGAAATATCAACTGTGCTTCTTCCTATGGATGTTGTCTAGCCTGCTGCGTTCCACCAGCGTTTTGTGTGTGTTGCTTGAATTTCCAGCATCTGCAGAATTCCTTGTGTTTGCGATGTTGTGAAATTTGTTGTTTTGTGGCAGCAGTACAGTACAATGCAAGACATAAAAAATTACCATGAATTACCAAGATAATTAAATAGCACAAAAGACAAATAAGAGGGTGATGTTCATGGGTTCATAGACCATTCGGAAATCAGATGGCTGTTTCTGAATTGTTTGGGTGTGGGCTTTCTGGTTCCTGTGCCCTCTCCCTGATGGTATTAACTTGAAGAGGAGATGTCCCGGATGGCGAGGACCTTTCATTCTGGATGCTGCATTCTTGAGGCCTCTCCTTTTGTGGATGCCCGTTGGTGGCGAGGATTGTGTCAGTGATTGAGCTCTGCAGCCTCCTGCAACTCTGTGCATTGGAACTTCCATACCATCATGTTGGGCTCATTTTTTTATAGAGAGTGGTGGGTGCCTGGACTCCACTGCAGGGGTGGTAGTGGACGCAAATACCACAGAGGCATTTAAGAGACTCTTAGACGGGTACATGAGTATGCAGGGAATGAAAGGAAATGGATATAGTGTAGGCAGAAGTGCATGGTTTAGTTAGGCATTTAATTATTAGCTTAATTACCTTGGCACAACCTTGAGAGCTAAAGACTCAAGAATTTCTGCAGATGCTGGAGATCTTGAGCAACACACTCACAAAATGCTGGAGAAACTCAGCAAGTCAGGCAGCAGAAATTGACGAGCTCAGCATGGGTGCCGGAAGAATCGTGGCGGACAAGTTGGAGAATGTTACCAGTGTAGGTCTGGAACATGGACCACGTGGCCTCTCTGACTTAGAGTAAACACACCCCTTTGTTTCTTCCCTACTCGTGCTGTTTTTGATTTTCAGAATTTCTGTTGGCCCTCTCCGCCTTTTTATCTTCAGCCCCGCCCTCATAACCTGCCCATCACTTCCTTTGATGCCCCACTTTATTCCATTGCCCTATCCTATCAGATTCCTTCTTCTTCAGCCCTTTAACTCTCCTACCTATCACCTCCCAGCTTCTCATATCATTCCCCCTCCCTCACCCACCCACATTCCCTCTCACCCGGTCTCAGCTATCACCTGCCAGCTTGTACTCCTTCCCCATCTTATTATTCTGGCTTCTGCCCTCTTTCTTTCCAATACTGATGAGTGCTCTCATTCCAAAATGTCAACAGTTTATTTCTTCCCGTGGATGCTACCTGACCTATTGAGTTCCCCCTGCATTTTTATCATGGGCTGAAGAGTTCGTCCCTGTGCTGCTTTGTTCTATGTTTTGTATTTTATGTTACGTAGAACATTACATCACAGGCTTGCAATGTTGTGCCGACATTTTAACCTGCTCTAAAATCAATCTAGCCCTTACCTCCCATATCGCCCTCCATTTTTCTATCATCCGCATGCCTACCTAAGTGTTTCTTAAATGTCCCCTATGTTTCTGCCTTTACCACCACAGCTAGAGGGCATTCCATGTACCCAACACTCTGATATCCCCTATATTTTCCTCCAGTCATCTTAAAATGATAGCTCCTTGTTTTAATAGTTTCTGCCCAGGGAAAAAGCCTCTGACTATCTACTCTAACATTTCTTGTAGACTGTTACCAAGTGACCTCAAGTCAAGCTTATGATCATTTAACTATATACATGTATACTGTCAAACTGTCATCTTCCTTTATTCGAAAAAGAAAAGTCCTAACTCTAAATATGTTCTAAATACATGTTTCTAAAGTGTCCATAGCATGTACAGAAATTTCATGAAAAGAGGAATTATGGTACATAAAGACCAACAGATTTTCTCCCGCTTCCTTTCATCCACAGAGGGAAACTGGTTCTTCCTATTTCTACACACTTGTAACATCACACAATGAGCATTTAGTTACATGCTGCTGTGATTACAGGAGTACACATTCAATCTCATAAAACTGCATACACTCAGTGGCCACTTTATTAGGTACACCTGTATACCTGCTTGTTAATCCAAATATCAAATCAGCAGATTATGTGACAGCAACTCAATGCATAAAATCATGCAGACATGATCAATCGGTTCAGTTATTGTTCAGACCAAACAGCAGAATGGGGAAGAAATGTGATCTAAGTGATTTTGTCTGTGGAATAATTGTTGGTGCCAGATGGGGTGGTTTGAGTATCTCAGAAAGTGTTGATCTCCTGGGATTTTCTTACATAACAGTCTCTAGGGTTTACAGAGAATGGTGTGAAAACAAAAGAAAACATCCAGTGAATGGAACTTCTGTGGGCGAAAACACCTTGTTAATGAGAGAGGTCAGAGAAGAATGTTTAACCTGTCAGGAAGGCAACAATAATTCAGCCATGCATTACAACAATGATGTGCAGAAGAGCATCTCATTGTGCACAACACATTGAGCATGTTGAAGAGGATCGGTTACAGTAGCAGAAGACAATAAACGTACATTTCGAATGTTGAAAGGCATGGACAGAGTGGATGTGGCAAAGTTGTTTCCCATGATGGGGGACCCTAGTACAAGAGGGCATGACTTAAAGATTGAAGGGTGTCCATTCAGTACAGAAATGCGAAGAAATTTTTTTAGTCAGAGGGTGGTGAATCTATGGAATTTGTTGCCACGGACAGCAGTGGAAGCCAAGTAATTGGGTGTATTTAAGGCAGAGATTGATATGTATCTGAGTAGCCTGGGCGTCAAAGGTTATGGTGAGAAGGTGGGGGAGTGGGACTAAATGGGAGAATGGATCAGCTCATGATAAAATGGCGGAGCAGATTCAATGGGCCGAATGGCCGACTTCTGCTCCTTTGTCTTATGGTCTTACGGTCTTATGGTACACTTAGTGGCCACTTTATTAGGTACAGGAGGTGATAGCTCTTGTGAAACAGGAATAAAAGTTAGAGCTGAATGTTGTTGTGCAGAAAAATTCTTTGTAAGTGCAACATTAATGTGGCTTCATTAAAATAAGAAGCAATGGAGTAATGAGGCTGTAGTTCAAGTTCAAGTTTAGTGTCACCTGTATGTACATGTATACAGCCAAATGAAAGTAATTGTAAGTTCCTCTAAATTAGGTGGATCTTCAACACTAAAAACGCACAACACATAAAACAAAAATATTACCACACTTACACTAATAAAATATAATTCAGAATTCATGTGAAGTACATGGTATAGGTAAACAGTACTGAGCACTGGTACAAAGCAAAATCAATTTTTTGACACAGTGACCTTCATAAAATCAATGTATTGAAATCAGGAGTTGGAATGTTATGTTGAAGTTCTATAAGATATTGAAAAGGCCTTCTTCGGAAAATTGTCTGCAATTCTCATCATCTACCTCCAGGAAAGATATCAATAAGATTGAAGAGTGCAGAGAAAATTTACAAGGATGTTGCCGGGACTGGAGGACCTGAGTTACAGGAAAAGATGGAATAAATAGAGATGTTATTGATGGAGTGTAGGAGATTGAGGGGAGATTTGATAGAGGTTTACAAAATTATGAGGGGTATAGATGGGGTAAATGCAAGCAGGGCTTTTCCGCTAAGGTTGGGTGAGACTAGAACTAGAGTTCATGGGTTAAGGGTGAAAGGTGAAATATTTGAGGGGGAACTTCTTCACTCAATGGGGGGTGAGAGCATGAAAGGAGCTGCCAGTGGAATTGGTGGATACGGCTCAATTGCAACTTTTGGATAGGTACTGTGCATGGATAGCATTATGTGGGAGGACTTTGGTCCAGGTGTGGGTTGATAAGATTATGCAAAATAACAGTTTGACCTGGACTAGATGAGCCAAAGGGTCTTTTTTTCTGTGCTGTAGTGTCCTGTGACACTCTAAAATCAAAATGAGTAAGAACTGAACATCAGTGAAGCTGCCTTGCAGACTTGACCTTTGTCAATCTTTATCGCATTTTCCTGACACAACTACTAACTGCAGGCTCCTGGTGAAAAGGATTGCTGAGCTTGACAGCAGTAGAAGTGAAAGCTTTATAATCTCATGAGCACTGTGGATTTTGTTACAGCATATAACCTTGGCCCCTGGAACTGCAGAGAGGATCCTAATCACACAACTTCATTTATTTTCCTGTACAGAGAAAATCCTCAACTATATGCAGAGACAGAAAATGAGTGAGAAGCAAGTAAGTGAATCTAATGGAGAACAGACGGTCTCAATTTCCAGTGGCTGGACGCTGGACTATTCCCCCTGCTTTTAGCAAATAACTTCCTGCAGGAATGCAATGCATACAATAAAAAATTGCAGGAACTCAGCAGGTCAGGCAGCATCTATGAAGAGGAATGAACAATCGACATTTCAGGCTGAGACCCTTCATCAGTGGGTGAAGCAAAATCTGTGGTGGTGTTAGGAGGGTGGAGGAAGGAATTATCAATGTTTCAGGCCGAAGCAAAATGTCAAACACCCTCACAAAAGCTTTGACATCCTTTCTTTAAAGAGGCAAACAGAACTGAACGCAATACTCCAAGTGTGGTCTAACCAGAGTTTTATAGAGCTGTGACATTAGTTTGTGACTCTTAAACTCAGCCCCCTGACTCATGAAGGCCAACATATTATACACTTTCTAAACTACTGTATTAACTTGCCCGGCAACTGTGAGAGATCCATGAAAGAGGACTTTAAACTCCCTTTATTCCTTCTCACTGCTACGAATCCTGTCATTAACCTTGTACTCTTCTATAACATTAGTATTAGCTTTTTCAGAGCCACCACAATACTTTGGGGTGGCACGGCAACATAACGGTTAGTGAAAGGCTTCACAGAGCCAGCTATTCGAAGATCGAGTTTTAACTCCCACTGCTATCTGTACGTAGTACGTATGTTCTTCCCATGAATACATGAGTTTCCCCCAGATGCTCTGGTTCCCTGCTACATTTCAAAGACGTAAAGGTTACAGTTGGTGGGTTGTGGCCGAGTTATGAGCTATTGGTGCCAGAAGCAATGCTATTCTTGAGGGGTGGCACCAACATATCCTTGGACTGTGCTGGTCATTGATGCAAAATGATTAATTTTACTGTATGTTTTGAAGTTTCAATGTACTAGTGACAAATAAAGCCAATCTTTAAGTCTTTAATCTTTAATCTCAAATTAACATAAATTATACATCATTTAGATGTGAGAAAAATAAACAACAAATTAAACTTAAATATAAGAAAATCTGGAAATGCTGGAGATCCAAAACAACACACACAAAATGCTGGAGGAACTCAGCAGGTCAAGCAACATCTATGGAAAAGAAAACAAAATAAACTTGACACTAGTACGAATATCACAGTGAAACTAATGAATCTAACGTGATGTGAAGTAATGCCCCATTAGGGCACCATTTTGATTCATATAATCCTTCTCTAGTCATTATAATGCACTATACTCTCTGTAGCCACTTTATTAGGTACAGAAATGGAACCTGGTGTGGTCCTCCGCTGCCGAAGCCTATCCACTTCGAGTTTCGAAGTGTTGTGTATTCAGAAATGCATAAATCCTCATGTCCCAGCAAGATCCTTGTGAATATCCTCTGCGCTCTTTCAATCTTATTCATAACTTTCCTGTAGGTAAGTGATCATACTTGCCCACAATATTCCAAATTAGGCCTCACCAACATCGATAGAACTTCAGCATAAAATTCCACCTCCTGTACTAAGTAGATTGATTTATGAAAGCCAATGTGTCAAAAGCTTTCTTTATGACCATATCTACCTGTGACACCACTTTCAGGGAACTATGGACCTGCATTCCCATATCCTCCTGTTCTACCATAGTCCTCAGTGCCCTACTGTTCACTGTTTAAGACCTACCCTCCCAAAATTGCTTTATCCTCTCAAATTGCAACTCCACACGCTTAACTGAATTAAATTCCATCTGTCATTTTTCAGTCCATTGTTGCCGATGGTCCAGATCCTGCTGCAAGCTTTGATAGACTTCCTCACTGTCCACTACACCCCAGTCTTGTTCATTTGCAAATTTGCTGATCCAGTTTGCAGAATTATCATCCAGATCATTGATATAGATGACAAACAACAATGAACCCGGCACTGATCCCTCTGTCATACCGGTAGTCACAGGCCTCCAATCAGAGAGGAAGTCATCTACTACCACTCTCTGGCTTCTCCCATGAAACCAAGTCTAATCCAATTTACTATCTCACCTTGAGTGCCAAACGACTGAACCTTGCTTATCAAACTTTTAAAAACCAATGTTGAAGCCAATGAGGATTTAGAGCAATCTATTAGCTCCAAAGCCATCATTACACATTTTTCTTCCAGAATTAGTTAATTATTAAAATCGATTTTCTGGATGTTGTGGTGGATTTGAACTTGAGTCTCTGGGTCAATATGTGGCCTTCTGGGATATCTCCTAGTAACTAAATCACAGTGCCTAAAAGATGGTGGAAGTGGAAATGCTCAGTGTATTTAAGAAGTAATCGGATAATCTTGTGTGTCTTAAATCCCCCTGGAGCAATGGCTGGATAGAGGAACCAAACTAGTATGAAGATAATCGGCCAAATGGTGATGTCAGTGTTTTTAGTTTCTATGGTTCCATGACTCCTTCCCTTCCAGTATATATTTGTGGGCATTGTGTTTGTTATACCAGCCTCACTGGTTTAAAGAATTCACCTGCATTTACATTCCCAGACGAGGTTGTCTGTTAGACTTGTTCAATAAATGTGATTTTACACAAATACTCAAAGCTTCTGTGATGGCAACACATTTAAAATGAAAACAATTTATACTTAATGCTGGTTTTATTACATGATGACTTGCATTCAATGTGAAACGTTGCCTTTGAAGGAACACATCATGATCACAACGACCTTACAAAACAGAACAGAAAGCTGTTTTAAAATCATTAGAATGACTGCAGTTGCTAAAATATTGTTATTGTTATGTATAATAGTCCCAACTACACGTATAAAACACAGCAAGGAAACTGCTGTTTCAGCTTAAATAATTTCCCTGCTTAAATGTTTTCTAACTTGAAAGCTGTTCATTATTGTTAAGGAGATGTCAAGAAAATGCAAACTGTTCATTCACCAAAACAGAGTCAAATCTGACATGGGGATCACCCGGCCAGAATGATAATCATAATCAGAATCAGATTCCGGTTTATTATCGCTGACATATAGTACGCCATGAAATTTGTTGTTCATTAGCAGTACAGTGCAATACAAAAAAATACTATGAGTTACAACCAGAAATATCAGAAATTACTAGGTAGTACAAAAAGAGAACAAAATATGAAATAGGTTTCATGGGCTCATGGTCTGTTTAGGAAACTGATGGCAGAGGAGAAGATGCAGTTTCTTAAACATTGAGTGCATATCTTTCATCCCCTGTACCTCCTCCTGGATGCTAGTAATAAGAAGAGGGCATATCCTGGATGGTGTGACTTCTTAATGATGAATGGTACCTTGCAAAGGCATTGCCTGTTGAAGATGTCCGTGATGGTGGCGAAGCTAGTGTCCATGATGGAGCTAGCTGAACTCACAATCCTCCTTCTTCTGATCCTGTGCATTGGAGCCTCCATACTAAGTGAAGGTGCAACCAGTCAGAACACCCTCCACAGTACCTCTGTAGAAGTTGGTTAGAGTCTTTGCTGACATACCAAATCTTCTCAAGCTTCTAATGAAGTAAAGCCACTGGCATGCTTTCTACATAATTGCATCAATATGGTGAGCTCAGGATAGATCTTCACAGATGTTACATCATATAACTTGGCTGATAGTTTTTAAATTGTATTGGTGTAAATTGGAATCATGTCAAAACATTCCATGGCATGATGCGTGAACTTTGGCATCAAAAAAATGCAAGATCTGTTCTGTACCACTGCCATTCTCCTATTTGTTCTCCATAGTATTCTCCTTTGACAGCGAGACCCATGCAACAAGTTGCCATCAGGAAGACATTAAAAGTCCATCACCACCTACAAGTCATCTCTGAAACTTCATTCCTGTAGCTCTCCAGCTTCTCAACAAAACTCACTCAGATGTAATACCATCACTGTCCCTGCTCAACAGTCCTGCCGAAGAGTTTCGGCCCGCAACGTTGACGGTACATTTTTTTCATAGATGCTGCTGGGCCTGCTGAGTTCCTCCAGCATTTTGTGTGTGTTGCTCAGATTTCCAGTATCTGTAGATTTTCTCTTGTTCCTGCACAAGATCGGTTAAGTGGTCTGTCCTGCTCTCCATGTTCTGCTGATAGTTATTTCATCTGTTCATACTGTATGTTGGTATTTATTTAAGTTTGATTATTGACATTTGCGCATGTGACTATTCTGCTGATTGCTCGTGGCTGTTTATGCTATCGTTTTGTAAATTGTTGTTTGCTTTTGTGTTGTTTGTTATGGTATTTTTCTGTGTTTTCTGCTTGACATTGAACCACAATCAGTTCTGGTATGTCTCACATACTGGCAATAGAGTTATTCTGATTCTGATTGTAAAAATGACCCTTATATACATTTAACAATATTTATATACATCACATACAGCAGAAGTCCTGGTACAGATCCCTGCAGAGCAACACTGATCACAGACCTCTAGCTAGAATAAGACCCTTCAACCACTCCCCTGTGTTTTCTATGGGCAAGCCAGTTCTGAACCCATCTACTAATTCACATTGAATCCAGTGCATCTTAATCTTACGGATAAGCCTCCCATGAGGGACCTTATCAAAGGCCTTACTAAAGTCCATTCAGACGACATCCGCAGCTCTACTTTCATTAAGAATTGGAATGTCAAGGTACAGCTGTACAAGACATTGGTAAGACCATTCTTGGAGTATTCTGTGCAGTTCCATTTGCCCAGCAGGGCTGAGTGCTGACATTATGGAGGTTTATAAAAACATGATAAGCACAGATTAGGTGAAACATCAGTCTTTTTTCCCCACGGTAGAGGAACCTAGAACTAGCGGGGATAGCTGTAAGTTGAGAGGAGAGAAATATTACGGGGACCTGAGGGGTAACTTTCTCACACACAGAGAAGGTATATGGAATGAGCTGCCAGAGGAAGTGGTAAAGGTGGGTACAATTACAGCATTTCAAAGATTCAAAGTACATTTATTATCAAATATTTACGCAGTGTACAACCCTGAGGTTTGTCTTCCCATTGACAACCATGAAACAAAGAAGACCATGGAAAACATCAACCCCCCCAAAGAAAAACATCAACCCCACCCCCAAGGGCAAAGGAATAAATTGCACAAACAGCAAAAAAAAGCAAAAAAGCACAGAATATAAAACATAAAATCAAAAAAGTCTAGGCGTATTAAGTTCAACTCAGCTCAGTTCAATCTTGCACTGTGTCGTTCATTATCTGCAGGCCGTCCTGATCAAAGTCACGCAAACTAACATAAAAATGGAAGACATTTGGACAGGTATATAGATAGGAAAGGTTTAGGAGGATATTGGACATCGCCTGCCCTGGTCAAGCCACATTGAGATCATGTCCAGCAAAGTTCACCAGCTCCTCTACTTCCTCAGGAGGCTACAGAAATTTAGCAAAACCCTCTTGACCCTCACCAATTTTTATCGAGGCACCACAGAAAGCATCTGATCTAGATGCGGTATAGCTTGGTATGGCAACTGCGCTGCCCCTGACTACAAGAAACTGCAGGCTTTTGGGCACAGTTCAACACTATCACAATAACCAACATCCCCACCATAGACTCTTTCTGCCCTTCTTGCTACCTCAGTAAAGCAGCTAGCATACCTACCCTGAACATTCTCTTTACTTCTTTCCTCCCAATGAACGTTGATAGATAAGCCTAAAAGCACTTTCAATACAGCTCAAGAACAGTTTCTACTGCACTGTTAAAAGACTATTGAATGATTCATTAGTATGGTAAGACCCTTGATCATACAATCTAACTTGTTACGACCTTGCATCTTATTCTTTCCATGCACTGCACTTTCTCTATAACTGTAACACTTCAGTCTGTTATTGTTTTACCTTGAACAATGACAGTGCCCAGTTGCAATGAGTTACACTGTAGAAAACGTATGGAAGGCATGTTTTTTTCCACTGTACCCCAATTCATGCGACAATAATAAACCAATTTTTACCAACTTACCAATTTCATGTACAGAAATAAATTGGGAAGGACCTGTATCTTGAACAGAAGATCATTGGTAATGATTTTACCCACTTATTGAGCCAGATAAATTTGAACATAATTAGGTCAGAAAGAAAGGAGATTGTTCAGTCTCTCCCTGGTCTAGCTGTAATTTTATTCTTCACGCACTACAGAATAGTGTTCTATTTATACCCAAACACTCCACTGCAATCAAATGCCTATTAACATTTCTATAATAATTTCAATGGCTTTTTCTCAATTGATGTTGACCTTGCACTCCCAGGATACAAAATTCTTTTAGATTTCTGTTAACAAGTTTTCAAACCTGCTTTTGAGTTCTATGGTGGTTGTGAAAGAGGCAAAATACATTCCTCAACTAGATCTTATCTATATCCTTCATTATTCCAAACAACTTGATCAAGGCTCCTCTCATGCTTTCCTTCAAGTTTACAACTTAATTCGCCGATGTCATGGAATTAACCCCATCCCTCTGTAAGGCAATTAACCCCTGCTGTGTTTAATATATCACATCAAGCATTTTAACCTTTACATTCATGATTGGTTGCTGCCTGAATTCCTTACCAGTATGATTATGTTTTCAAATCAGTAGATTCTAGGTAATTGGGACACACTGGGATCAGTACCTTTTGTCCCAATTAAGCAGCTACCCCAATTATGTGAAGTTTCATGAAAATAGTTAAAGAGGTATAAAAAAGACAAACTATTGTTCAACTGAATAACAAATTATGTATTTAAGTGAAATACAGAACAAATTAGAACATGACTAATATTACTTATATCTGACAATGACCAAACACCTGTGCAGGAGTTCTTTAAAGTGGAAAGCCGTGGCACTGGGGCAGTTCCATTTTCACAGCCTTGGAAGTCAGGGTTCGGTGGTATGAGGAGACGTCACAGCTAGGGTCTTCCCTGGTTGCAGTGGAGACCACATAGCTTCTTCTGTGCCTTGACATGGCTCTCGCTCTCCACGTAGAAACGCAGAACTCGCTTCCTTGCCATTGGATCTCACTGAGGATATCACTCACCCAGTCTGCTGGATCTGACTTTGCATGTTTAGACGGGCATGTCCCTATCTCACCGGGGCATGAGGTCCACTGGCTACCCTCACCTGGTTTAGCCTGTCAGTCGAAGCGGCGTATCGGGGTGTGGCTGCTGTTGTATGCAAACAGCTACTTGGAGCCACAGGCGAGAGCTGAGTGTTCAGTGGGTCCCAAAGGTAACATTCAAGATGATTGTTAATACCTTCAAATTCTTCATAGCTCCTAACTTGAAGTAGTAAAATTGTTTGTTTTCACTTCTGGCTGTGTCTGGCTCCTCCAAATCCGAATTCATGAAACACCAGTGAGCAAAACAGTTTTGAATTGTCTTACTGCTTATTTCTCGGAATTATCGGGGACAATAATCACTGCATTTTGAACTCAAGCACATGCAACTGATGCTATTCAAAAACTGTTTGCTCTAAGTACCATGTAGTGTCTAACTAATGGCCACACGACATGCTCGTGACTGATACTAGTTAGAAAATGTTTGGCAGCAGCCTCTTGCCCCAATTATATGTCATAGTTTCCCAAATAAACAATGAGAATCTTGGCTATTTTCACGATTTGCTTTTGTTCTTTAAAAGTTGTCCCAAATAAGTGGCTGTCTCGACTAACCATTGGCCCAATTAACCGGAATCCACTAAACATTGAACGTGTGATGTGGTACAATGGACAGGTTGGTTACATTGAAGTTGGGAAGGAATTATCTAACACATAGAAACATATCCTAACTTCATTCAAGAGGACTTTCTGTAATCAAATTTTTTTAAAGGATAAAAAAAGATTAACTTTACTTGTCACATGTACATTGAAACATCAAAATGTACAGCAAAATGCATTGTTTTGCGTCAGCGACCAACACAAAGTAACTCGAACCTGTATGTCTTGGAATGTGGGAGGAAACCAGAGCACCCAAAGAAAACTCACGCGGTCACAGACAGCAGCAGAAATTGAACCCCCGTTGCAAGCACTGTAATGTGGTACGCTGGCCGCTAGACAACTGTGACACTCACCTACGCCGTTGTGCCACCCACCTACGCTTACTCTGAGACATAAGAAAAGCTTTTAGCTAACCCAAGACTTGTTCAAATAGGTAGGAGTTCCTTTAAAGGGGTTGTCATAGCCAGAGGTAGTAATGGGGATAAGCTCCTGCTACTTATTAACTGCTCCCAATGGCATGCATCTCAAATAGCCTTTGACAACTAAATCCAGCTCCTGGCCTGCACGTGTGACTTAGCTACAAAACCCAGTGGAACTGTATCTACTGACAGGAGAAGGGTTAAAGCGGGTTACTGGCACCTTAAAACTAGGCATTTTCGGAAGATGGGGTTTGTCAGTCATGGTTGGCAGCTCATCTAGTAGAAGGAAACTATACCCACTCATGGGGAAGTCCTCAAGAGTAAACCCTGAGGAAAAATCCAGAGATGGAGTCCTTAAGGAAGTCCTACATTGAACTCAACCAATACAGGCAACTGTCCCGGTGCCAAACTGCATCAGTCTCTATCTTCCTTTGGATTTATCAGCAGTGTGGAGAGGGGAAGACTGCTTCATGGACAACAGCTTTCTCTTCATATCATTCTGCTCTGACTAGCATATCCCATTGACAGCTAAGACACTATATCCATGGCTGATCCTGACCACAGATGGTCTCTTAAAAAGGGAATGCTTTTGGGTGGAAACTCTAAACATTAGATCCTGAATGCTGAATCAAATTTCAAAGTAAATTTATTATTAAAGTACATACATATCATTATAAACTATCATGAGATTCATTTTCTTGTGGATATTCATAGAAAATAGAGAGAAATATAACGGAATTAATGAAAAAAATACACACAACAGAGATGGACAAACAACCAATGTACAATAGACAACAAACTGTGCCACTAGAAAAGGAAGGAAAAGAAAAAGTAGTTATAATGAATAAGTAAGCAATAAATATTGAGATCATGAGTTTTAGTCTTTAAAAGTGAATGCACAGGTGAGTGATGATCAAATTGATGTCAAACAAGAGTCCATTATTCAGCAACGTGGAGATCTGAAAAGATTATAGAGCAGGAGATAGGAAAGATTACAGGGAGTTGAAACAGTTTGCAGATTTGAGAACAAGACTAGGGGTTGGAGGAGGTTGCAGAGACAAGGTAGGAAGGCATTACAGAAAGCAATGAATTGCAGAACTCACAAAGGTAGGGAGATCAGAATCATTGACATATGCCATGGAGATTATTGTTCTTGCAGCAACAGTGCAATGCAATACATAACAATTATTTTAAGTTACATTAAGATATATAAAAATATAAATAAGCTATGCACAAAGAGAAACGTGAGAAGGTTTGCAGACTCATGGTTCTTTCAGAAATCTGATGGTGAAATATAAAAAAATAAATAAGCCATGCATGCAAAAAGAGCAAACAGTGAGGATTCATGGTCTGTTCAGAAATCTGATAGTGGAAGGGAAGAAGCTGTTCTGAAAATATTGAATGATTTTGCCTCCATAGTCATCTGTGGCAATGAATTCCACAGATTCATCATTATTTGGCTAAAAAAAATCATCTCTGATCTAAAGGGATGTCTTTCTATTCTGAGGCTGTGTCCTCTGGTACTAGGCTCTCCCATTATTGGAAATACCTTTTCCACTTCCAGTCTGTCTTGGCCTTGCAATCAATATTCAATACTATCAATGAGATACCCCCTCATTCTTCTAAATGTGAATGCAGACAGACCCAGAGCCATCAAATGTTCCTCATGCATTAACCTCTTTCATTCCCAGGATCATTTTCGTGAACCTCCACTGGGCCTCTTCAATGCCAGCACATCCTTTCTTAGTAAAGGAGCTGAAAACTCTGGTATCTGGTACGAGAGGCACAGCGGCGTAGATGCTGTGTTGGTGGCCTGATGACAGTGATCAATTGAGAATTGAGAATCTATAAGTTATGCTTTTTGGATATCGTTGCAAAAGAGGAACATGATAAAGAGGAGAGCAATGAAATACTGATGCTCCACCATCCCTGAGAGGGTCATTGGGCCATGTTGCCCAACAGGAGATAATCAGAAATGTCCCATTATCCAACTAATGACAAATAACACCCTTCAGAATGAAAAAAAGAAATTTTTTCCCTCTAACTAAATAATAATTACATGGGTAAATAAATGATAGACCACCATTATTTTCATTGTTAAAGACTTCACTGTCAGTATTTTGTTTTTAAATACTTTTACACTTAAAAATTCAACTGTATTTTTTGTTTGGAAAGTGTAATGAGACATAAATTAATACTATAAGAATCCTAATGCTTAATCAGTGTGTACCCTCTCAAGCGTGTTCCCCCTGGTAATGTGCTGGTACTGACAGCACAGTACTTGCTCTATTGCTTTGCTCACTCACGATAAAAGATTAATGAAGAGGAGTGCATTTTAGTTGGCCAAGATTAATTGCATCCCCGAGCTTTCCAACTGTAGATGTATTTGCAAGCACAGAGAAAAATTAATAGACATTCTTTTACAAAGATCCCTGGAGGGTTTGACAATGCACTCCAAACATCTGGGGAACAACTGCCGATGAGATGGCTTAGTGTAAGAAAAGCATTAATTTAGCTACTATTTTAACATCATCTGATGATACTTTACTTCTTTTTCACCCTCTGCTGAGAAAATGATTCAATTTCTAGACTATGTTCCATTTCTATGTGACTGGGGGCTGATTCTGTTCTTAGAATCCTCATCTCCTCTTGACCATATTTTGTCTATTTTTTTGCAAAACCATCATTATCTCTTCTATCACTAACTTATTTGCTTACTGCCCATAACACCATCTCTGTTTGTCCATATTTTTGCAAATAGATATAGAAGAATTCTTCATTGCTGTTTCTGTCACATTTTTTTTGACCAATCAGGGTTTCTAACTCTGAGCTGAAACCTTGAACATGGAGGATAGGTGGACCACTCTTAGACTTGCCAGTACCCTTTGACCTGTTTGCTTGGATGACCCTACCAAGAGCCAAAGCATAGTTCTGACTCCAGCCAACATAACTCTACAGGCCATTGAGGAATACAAGCTTCCAAACCCTATGAAAAGGTTGCGTTATGCTTAGAAGTTCTAGCTCTAAGCCACTCATGAATTTCATTCAACCAGTGACATAACATCACCATCATCATTATGTACCAATTCGTATGATGTAGATGATCGTGGTCTTTTGAACATGGCAAAAAATGGAAAATTTTTCTACAGAAAGAGCTTGCCATTTCTTTCTTCTGGGCAGTGTCTTTACAAGACTGGTGATCCCTGCCATTATCAATACTCTTTGAAAATTGTCTGCTTAGCGTCAGAGGTCACATAACTAGCACTGTGATATGCATCAGCTGACCATGTGACCATCTACCAGCCGTTCCAATGGCTTCATGTGACCATGATCAGGGGTATAAGCAGGTGCTACATTTTGCCCAAGGGTGAGTAGCAGGCTACCAGAAGGAAGAAGCATGTTACAACTCCTTTGGTAGAGACGTATTTCCACCCTGCCACCAGTTCATTGGTGACACCAATGGCAGAGAAGAGCATTGGGTATTTGTAAGTTGTCCTGTGATTAAGTTAGGGTTAATTGGGGTTGTGGGGTTGCTGGGGTGGTGTGCCTCGAAGGGCCAGAAGGGTCTATTCTTTGCTGTATTTCTAAATATACAAATAAATAATGACAGACGATTTCAAAATGAAACATCAACAATCTCTTTCCCCTACAGATGCTGTTCAACCTGCTGAGTTTCTCCAGAAGATTGTTTGTCAACTTTAGACAGCCTTGCAGCTCCCCAGCATTCCTGAGGGAATACAGTATTCTCTTGGTTGTCCAATGAGATGGGGTGGTCCTGCTGTGTGGAGTAGACCTCAGGCTGATCATCAAGTAACTTTTTATACTGACCCTGGGAGACACAAGAGGCTGTAGATATGGAACCTGGGGCAACAAATAATGTGTTGGAGGAATTCGGCAGGTCAAGCAGCGTCAGTGGGATTGCCAGTGTTTCAGGTTGAGACCCCAATGGTCTTCTGCCGCCTGGAGGGTCCCTCTCCCGGCCATCCATTCACCACCATGCATTGCACAACAACTTCGACCCTCGGTGAGACATCGCTGTGTAAGATTTTTAAAAAAATAAAGATTAGATTTATTTGTCACGTGTACGTAAAAGACATAGTGAAATGTGTCATTTGTGTCAATTCAAATCTTCAAGGATTGTTCTGGGGGCAGCCTGCAAGTGTTGCCACACTTCCAGTGGCCAACATAGCATGCCCAAAACTTAACAAAACTAATCTGTACCTCTGTTGGAATGTGGTAAGAAACTAGATCACCCAGAAGAAATTCACGCTGTCACAGAGAACGCACAACCTTCCTACAAACAGTGGTGGGAATTGGACACTGATTAGTGAAAGCTGGTGCTATAAAGTGAGGCATAGACTACCACATAACAGTGCTGCCCACGCACCCATCTTACTCCACCCCTGAGTATGTTATCCTCCCTCATCCCCCTATATACATGTCTGCCCACACTTAGTCTGTTTGGGATCTTTTCCTCTTTGTGAACATCTTTGTCATTCGTAGTAATTAACTGGGATAATTAAGTCATTAAAAGGAACCTTTAGTGATTAAAACAATGAAAGACAACCTCTGTACACTGAACATCAACTCAAAATATTGAAATAGACTCGAATAAATAATATGAAAATAAAACAACTTACTTTTCTTCCAAGATGAAAGATTAATGAAGAGAAATACGTTTCAGCTGACTGAGACTAATTGCTCCTTTTCATTCCAACTGTAGAAATACTTATGAGGAGTAATCCTGATGGTTGTTGTATTAACAAATGCCGGAGAAAATTAATAGACATTTCTTTCTAGATATCCCTGCAGAGACTATGTGTAGCATCGATTTAAAGGCAACTGCCATGCTTGAGGTGGGTTTAACCTGGCACAGGTTTCACAACTGGAGAACTGTTAAGGCCTGAGGGGGATCACATAGATCTTGCATGGAATTTGCCAGTGCAGAACAGTGTGGTCAGAACTAGAGTAGATGTGCAGAAAATACAGTGAGGAATGGGAATATCCCTGCCAAAGCTTGGGGTGAGCCCAAGCAGTAATACAGGCTTCAGGTCAGAAGATCTTATCTGATGTCTTCAGAAAATGAAGTGGGATAAAGCCATGAAGTTGTGCTACCAAGATGGAGTTCCTGCAGAGAGTAATGGACACAGCTTAGCATACCACGAAAATCAGACAGCAAACATATTCACCTACTCTCACATTCTTTCTTCTCCCCTCCCATCAGGCAGAAGATACAAAATCCTAAGAACATATATCACCAGGCTCAAGATCAGCATCTATCCCGGTGTTATAAGACTAGAGAATCATTCACCTCATAGTCTACATCATTATGGCTTTGCACCCTTGTTTGTTTGTTTGTTTGTTTATTTATTTATTGAGATACAGCACATATCAGGTTCTTCTGGCCCTTCGAGCCGTGTCACCCAGCAATCCACAATTCAGCCCTTGGCTAATCACAGGACAATTTAAAATGATCAGTTAATCTACCAACTGGTACATCTTTGGACTGTGGGAGGAAAGTGGAGAGTACTTACCCTGTAACTGGAACTGTTATTGTTTTCCTTTGTGCACTAATGGAATAAAATATTCCATATGGACAGCATCAACACAAAGTTTTTCACTGGATTGTACCTTAGTACATGTGGTAATAATGCATCAAATTAATAAGTTTTTCCTCTAATTTGTACAGATACATCAGGTGGTTTCTCACCTCACTATTCCTGTGTTCGCACCAGAATATCAGGTCTTTGAAGCTCTACTTGTTGTTAACTTGATGATCTTACCTCCATCCATGGTCAGTGTTCTTTAACAATATTTTCTTCCAAATATTCACTGATGTAATCTTTTAAAAATGTGCAAAGAACCAAAATCTGAATTAAATTTATTATCGCTAGCTTATATGACATGAGTTAGTTATTTTGCAGCAGCAGTATAGAGCCATGATATAAAATTACTATAAAACACAAAAATGTAAAACATGGACCAACAAGTTGTGTTTCTGGTTTCATGGACTGTTCAGAGTTCTGAATGGTAGAAGAGAGGAGTTTGTCCTCAATGAATGTTAAGGAAATAGCTCGCATTTCTCCAGCCCAAAGAAATGTGCATGATAGAAGAATGGAGAGATATATGGGAGGGGGGGTTCGATTGATCTTAGGGTAGATTAAAATGTCAGCACAACATCATAGACTAAAAGGCCTGCATTGTACTCTACTGTGTCTATTCTATGTTCTATATCACAAGGTCTTTCCAGCTGATGAAGTCTTTTAGGTGCACAGTCACTATTGTAATATGGATTGACCCAGCATCCTATTTGTCAACACCAGAAGATACCATTACAGTTAATCTATGTGTATACGAGTTATCTTATTTATTGTGTTATACTTTATTATTATTGTGTTCTTTACCTTATTTTGTTTTTCCATGCTGCATTGGATCAGGAGTAACAATTATTTCATTTGTGTACTGGAAATGACATTAAAAAAATCTTGATTTACTTCATCTACTTGATTTGCATAGCAATGCAATAAAAGGTCAGACAATTATTTTAGTAACATCTGTTGAATATAAGCATATACAAGAACAGTGGGGAGCTCTCCTGTTCTTCTTAATGACGGTGTACTGTGATTTTGTCTGTCCATATAAGGAGGAAGAAAAGGGACCATGGTTTAACGTATACTCTTAAGGAAGATATTTTGATGTAACAATGTGCTATCAGACCAGGCTACATGGTCAATTACTTGAGCATATCATCTTGGCTGACACTGGAATCTCACTTGTGGCTATCTCACTTCGGACCATTGCTACTCTTCACCAATGCAACTTAATGTTGAAATCTACCAACCAGCAGATGTTCTTAGACATCAAATAAAAATAAAAACAGAATAAAGTGGACAGTGAACACACATCCCCTGAAATGTGACCTTTCAACTCTTTACCATGTCATGAGGCATCAATTATCTCCTGACAGATTTCTTCTCCCCATCAGCCCCCTGTGCTAATAATCTCCGATAAAACTGAATATCAGAGAAATGCAGCCAGGAAGAACAAAACCAATGTATTAGAGATATTAGAAAATTGACTCTGTAGAAAGCAGCAATCAACTCCACTAATGGGATGGAACTAGTTAAAAGGTTTGCAAGACAATAGCAATACATATAAAACATTGGAGAAACTCAGCAGGTCAGGCAACAACTATGGTAAGGAATAAACAGTAGACATTTTGGGCAGAGACCATCTCAGTCCAAAATGTCACCAGTTTATTCCTTTCCACAGATGCTGAATAACCTGCTGAGTTCCTTTGATATTTTGTATATGTTGCTCTGGATTTCCAGCATCTGCAGAATCTCAGTTCAATTCAATTGAAGTTTAATTTTCACTCAGCCATACGTGAATACTCATAAATACAGCCGATTGAGACAGCGTTACTCATTGTGTTGTCTCTTGTGTTAACACAAAGTAATAGATTAATTTTTTCAAACAAAAAAAAATGCAAACAATTGTCAAGGAAGAGTGGATAAGATAAAGAAATATAGCATGGATCGGAGGAATGGTAAAACTGAAATAAGCTGAAAATAAAAAGGAAAGAAAAGAATTGGATTGACCTAAACCAAACCACTGACACAATGGCAACTGAAAATGCTGAACAGTATTTGCAGTAAAGAGGTAAGGTCATGCTTCAGTGGATAACGTACACAGAGAACCTCAATACATTACTTTGCTTTCTGATTGTCCTGCAATGGATGTCCAGTTTTCTCTTCTGAAATATGAATTGTCTGAAAGAACAGGACCATAAATAGAGATGGATGAAAACAAAGACCTCCATGAGGACCATAGCCTTGTCACGGTTTGGAGGCTTGCGTGCCTCAATGACCCAGAGAGCAATGCTAGCTGGAGTCATGGTTTCTTGGTAGGATCACCGAAGCCAGACTATCCAAAGGGTAGAGGCCAGACGAAGAGTGGTCCACTGGTCCTCCAGGTTCAGGGGTTCAACTCAGGACTAAAAGCCCTGACTAGTCAAAAGCAATTATTACAGAAACAGCAATGAAAAATCCTTCATTGTGCATGACAGGATGATGACCAAGGACAGACAGAGAGATGGAAGAGCTCCATTGCTGCCCTAAACACCAGTGACATAACAGGCAGTAAGCAATTAAGAAAACAAAATAATGGAGCAGAAACAAAAGAAAAATACTGAAAAATGTTGTTAGGAAATTAATTATTTCTTCTAATTATCTTATTGGAAAACATAATTCTGGGTTGTGTAGTTTTGTTACCGTTATGAAACAGTTGAACATATTATTACAGTGTGAAGCATATAAGTTTGGAAGAAATCAAATGGAGTCCTGACGAAGGGCCTCGGCCCGAAACATCGACTGTACTTCTTCGTATAGATGTTGCCTGGCCTGCTGCATTCCACCAGCATTTTGTGTGTGTTGCAGTCTTCATTACCAACTTTGGGTGTTGATAGTTCCATTTAAAAACTTTGTTAAATTATGGGAGTGGCTTTAATTTAATCTTTCATTACTTACAATCTCTAGAACTTTTTTAGGCTAATTTAGCTTTCATTTTAAAAGAGAAGTAGTCAGGGTTTTTCCCAATTCTCTTCACCTCACCTCAGTTTGGTGATGGTAATGCAACTTTAGGTTGGACTGCCAATCACTGTTAAAAGTCAAAAGAAGAAGAAGAATTATAATGGGCAATATGTAACTGCAAATGTGTTCATATCAATTTTTTTTCTCTCTGATTTTGATGGAAGTAGTCATCCACTAAAAATAAGTTCTAGGAGGAATGTGATAAAGATATGTTAAGCAATCTAATGTCACATATGGTAATTTCTGGATGCAGACGAGCAGCTCTGTACTTATTGGAACTTTTGAATGAATGATGAGACAATTGTCCCTGTAATGTCAAAGCTGTTACACTGTCCTCTCCAGCGACTGGCAAATCCAGCCCTGCAATATACCTGTTAATGGGCTGCAGCTCATTTAATTGCACCAAAATGCAGTGGAGCAGTTTCACAGCTGGGACAAATCTGTTGGAAACAAGGCTACATCTGGCCTAACTCAAGTTTAATTCCTAATGGCTGTCTATCTGAAGACAACAACACTAAACTAATATGACAGTTGTCAAATCAAAAGGAAGGCAAAATCTTACCTGCTTACAGCTGAGTGCATCCAAAGTGTTTGGCAAATGTTCGCCGATTGCAGGAGTAATTAGCTCAGAAAGAAATTGTCTTGTTGGCTTGTTAAGTGCTGAGATGCTTCAGGAAGCCAGAAAGCGAGAAAAAAAACATTTTCACTATTTGAACAGATTTTTTTTGTTGAATGTGTCCATTTGCAGGATGTGGGCATTATGAGAGAGGCCAAAATGTATTGTCTTTCTCTGATTGTCATTTGGACTGTTTGGCTTGATAAGTTGTTTCAGGAGGCAAATAAAAATCAGATTTAGGAACAAATTTATTATCACTGACTTATCTGTCATGTAATTTGTTGTTTTGCAGCAGCAGTGCAGTGAAAAATCAAAAAATTACTATAATCACAAAAATTAGTAAATAGAGCAAGAAAAAAAGATTAACAAGGTAGTGTTCATGGGTTTATGGACAGCTCAGAAAACTGATAGCAAAGGGGAAGATCCGTTGACTGTGCCTGTATTGCTGAGTGTAAGTCTTCAAGCTCCTCTGTCTCCTCCCTGATGGTAGAAATGAAAAAAAAAAGTGGGTGGCCTAGGAGGTGAAGATCTTTTGTGATGGATACTGGTACAGGAGCCTGAAGAGACACACCCAGCATTTCAGGAACAGCTTCTTCCCCTCTGCCCATCTAAACGACAGCAATATCCTAGAAAGCACAAACACTAAGTATATCTTGCAAACCACCACTCAAAGAAGTCAGATTTTACTGATGAAATTTCAAGATCTATATTGTATACATTTCTCTGACATTAAATTGTACCTTTGAATCTTTGAACCTTTGAACAAGCAGCTTCGGTATGTCAGCATAGACCGGGGTGACTGGAGGGAAGAATATAATAGAACCTTTGGGTGACAGAGCTGTACAGCACAGAGACAGGCCCTTCAGCCCATCTCATCCATGCTGACCATGATGGTTCAGATTCAAGTTCCTTTATTGTCACCTACATCGGGGGGGGGGGGGAGGGGGGGCAATGAAATTCCCTGCACATACAAAGGACACAGAGCGAACAATGTCATTATTGTGTGCTGTGTCATATAACAAGGGAGATCATGGTCCTTGACCAAGATTCTTCTTTGGCAAATTTTTCCACAGAAGTGGTTTGCCATTGCTTTCTTCTGAGCCGTGTCTTCAGTGTCTTTACAAGATGGGCAACACCAGCCATTATTGATACTCTTCAGAGATTGTCTGCCTGGCATTGGTGGTTGCATAACCAGCTCTTGTGATACGCATCAGCTGCTCCTATGATCCCATGGCTTCACGTGATCCTGATCAGGGAGGAGGGTATAACCAGGTACTACATCTTACCCGACGGTGACCTGCGGGCTGACAGAGTGAAGGAGTCCTTTGGTAGAGACGCATCTCCACTCCACCACCCAAAACAATATACTTGATAATAATAAATAGAATAAATGTCGCAATGAGAGCAAAAGAGCAGAATAGTGCATGGGTTGCCGTGCAACCTGAAGCAGTACAGAATCAGAATCAGAATCAGGTTTAATATCACTGGCATACATTGTGAAATTTGTTGTTTTGCAGTAAGCAGTGCAATGCAATTCATAATAATAAAAAATATAATTTATAATAAGTAGTATATAAATAAGTGGTGTAAAATGAGGGGAAAAATACTGAGGATTCATTGTCCATTCAGAAATCTGATGGTGAATGGGAAGAAGCTTTTCCTGAAATGATGAGTGTGTGCCTTCATAGTCATAGTCATAGTCATACTTTATTGATCCCGAGCGAAATTGGTTTTCGTTACAGTTGCATCTTAAATAATTAAATAGTGATAAAACCATAAATAATTAAATAGTAATATGTAAATTATGCCAGGAAATAAGTCCAGGACCAGCCTATTGGCTCAGGGTATCTGACCCTCCAAGGGAGGAGTTGTAAAGTTTGATAGCCACAGGCAGGAATGACTTCCTATGACGCTCTGTGTTGCATCTCGGTGGAATAAGTCTCTGGCTGAATGTACTCCTGTGTCCAACCAGTACATTATGTAGTGGATGGGAGACATTGTCCAAGATGGCATGCAACTTGGACAGCATCCTCTTTTCAGACACCACTGTCAGGGAGTCCAGTTCCATCCCCACAACGTCACTGGCCTTACAAATGAGTTTGTTGATTCTGTTGGTGTCTGCTACCCTCAGCCTGCTGCCCCAGCACACAACAGCAAACATGATCACATTGGCCACCACAGACTCGTAGAACATCCTCAGCATCGTCCGACAGATGTTAAAGGACCTCAGTCTCCTTAGGAAATAGAGACATCTCTGACCCTTCTTGTAGACAGCCTCAGTGTTATTTGACCAGTCCAGTTTATTGTCAATTCGTATCCCCAGGTATTTGCAATCCTCCACCATGTTCACACTGAACCCCTGGATGGAAACAGGGGTCACCAGTGCCTTAGTTCTCCTCAGGTCTACCACCAGCTCCTTAGTCTTTTTCACATTCAGCTGCAGATAATTCTGCTCACACCATGTGACAAAGTTTCCTACCGTAGCCCTGTACTCAGCCTCATCTCCCTTGCTGATGCATCCAACTATGGCAGAGTCATCAGAAAACTTCTGAAGATGACAAGACTCTGTGCAGTAGCTGAAGTCTGAGGTGTAAATGGTTCATGCTCCTGTACCTCTCCTTGATGGTAGCAGTGAGAAGAGAGCATGACCTGAGTGATGGGGATCCTGACTGATGGATGCCACCTTTTGAAGTTGTCCTCGATGCTGGAACATTAAACTGACAGTAGTAGAAAACTGAGATAGGTTGAATTAAGGGCTCAGGAATCGTAACTACTAGCCATGGGGGAACACTGTTTCATTTAGCTGTAACATGTGTATGGTTGAATGGCAATGAAACTTCATCTTGAATTTGAATGTGGCAGCACCACCCGGAAGAGGATATGAAAACGGTCATTGGTTCTGAAGTCTGATAGCAATGGGAACAAACTGTTCTTAAGGCCTGTGGTCTGGGCTTTCCAACTCCTGCATCTTCTTGCAGAAAGTAGAAGAAAGAAGGGAATGACTGTGTTGAATGAATCTATGACTCTGCCCATCCCAAAGCACTTCACACCACTAAGCAGCTTTTCTTATGTTTGGATGCAAACACATTTGTGTGTATCAGACACATATTCCTCTGGGACTTTTCTCAACAAATACCTTTAATAATTATTTTATTTCCTTTGGAGACATGTCCTCTTCACACTGCTATTGTTGGAAAGGAGGTACAGAAGCCTGAAGACTCATACTCAGTGATTCAAGAACAGCTTCTTCCCCTCTGCCATCTGTTTTCTAAATGGACATTGAACCCATGAGCACTACCTCACTACATTTCTGTTATTTCTGTTATTTTACACTACTCATTTGAACTTAATTATTTATTACATATATATTTATGTAACTCTTTTCTCTCTATATTTGTTTATCATGTATTTCATTGCACTGCTGCCATAAAGTTAACAAATTTCACAACATATGCCAGTGAATTTAAAATTCACTCTGATTCTGTATTTGCCTTTATTACCTCTTCTAGCAGCTCATTCTACAAATCTAGCACCCTCGCAAAAAGGTTTCCCCCATATCCCCCTCAAATCATTCCGCACTCACTATAAACCAATGCCATCTAGTTTTAGACTCCCCTACACTTTAAAGACACTGCCCAGAAGAAGGGAATAGCAAATCACTTTTGTAGGAAAAATTTGTCAAGAGCAATCATGGTCATGGAGATCATGGTCGCCCATGCTGTAGGACAGAGCCCATAATGATAATGACAATGACTCTGTAAAACAGCAGAGCGGAAAACTGAAATCTTATTCCAGTTTTTTGTGTTTGTGTTAATTCACTGGGGAAGATTAGGGTTACAAATGAATGATTAGACAGGGAAATTGGCCTCTTTAAGGAGACTAATTTCATGAAAACAAGCTGACAAGTGAGTGCAGAAGAGTTTTATCAAGATGATTCTAGAGATGAGGAAACTGTGTGGATTACAATCAAACTTGAGTTTGTAATCAAGTACACGTATGCATCGGGTGCAATCAAAAACTTAGTTTCAGCAACATCACAGGCATGTGACATTATACTGGTAGCATTTACAAGTAAAACATAAAGTTAAAGTATGCACAGTTTTTACAAGAGAGAACTGAATTAGATTATGAGGACACTCAGTCCTTGTTTATTGTCATTTAGAAATGCATGCATTAAAAAATGATACAACTTTCCTCCAGAATGATATCACAAGAAAAACGCAGGACAAACCAAGACTAACACTGACAAAACCACATAATTATAACATAAAGTTATAGCAGTGCAAAGCAATACCATAATTTGATAAAGATCAGACCATGGGCGTGGGAAAAAAAATAGTCTCAAAGTCCTGACAAACTCATCATCCCACGCAGCCGGAAGAAGGGAGGAACTCTCCCTGCCATGAACTTCCATGCGCCGCCAGCTCGCCGATGCAGCACCATTGGAAGCACCCGATTGCAGTAGACTCTGAGTCCGTCCGAAAACTTTGAGCCTCCGACACAGCCCCTCCGAGCATCATCCTCTGCCGAGCGCTTCAACCCCGTCCCGGCCGCCGAGCAACAAGCAAAGCCAAGGACTCGGGGCCTTCACCTCCAGAGATTCTGGACCACACAGTAGCAGCAGCAGCGAAGCAGGCATTTCAGATGTTCCTCCGTGTTCTCACATCTGTTTCCATCAAATCAGGACTGTGCACGGCACCCTACTTGACAAATTACAGACATTCCCACTGAAGTGGCCACTGCGAGCTGCGAGCTGCATTGCACCCCCATCTTCTCACCAGGGAATTAGAACAATTAGAACAACAAATGTCAATTTTAATGCAAAGTGATCAAAATGGTCATAGTTTTGCTAAATAGTTGTGACTGAGGTTGTGATTAGGGTTGTGCCGGTTTATCCTAGAGTTGTCCTTGAACTTGATGGCGTGGAATTTCAGGTTTCAGTACCTCATGCTTGATGGTACCTGGAGAAACTTTGGTCGTTTTCCTCCACACAGAGGAGATTGCAGGGGGATATGTTAAGGGTATCTAAAATAATCAAGATTCTAGAAAAAGTAGAATGGAGCATACAAATTAGACCCCAAAAGCCTGCATCACTGTTCAGTAAAATCATCAACTCCCCATTCACATGTACCACATTTAATCTTGTAAAATGTGAGGTTTATTTTACACAGAGTGGAAGGCGCCTGAAACTTGATATCAGGTTGGTGGTGCAGATAAATATGACAGAGTTATTCAAGAGGCTCTTGGATACGAAAAATAGATATGCATATATTGCCATTGCTATGTTCTAACCAACAAGGACCTTTTTAACTTCCATATTTTATTCATCTAGTAGTGGACACTAATATTCTGTTAAACTTCCCAATTAATTGCGATGCCTGCAAGCTTTCTTTTTGGGTAAATGCAAGCAGGCATTTCCCTCCAAAGTTGGATAAGACTAGAATTATAAGCCATGGTTCAAGGGTGAAAGGTGAAATGTTTAAGGGGAACAGAAGGGGGAACTTCTCACTCAGAAAGCAGTGAAAGTGTGGAACGAGCAGCCAGAGGAAGTATTGGATGCAGATTTGATTTTAACATTTAAAAGAAGTTTGGATAGGTACATGGCTGGGAGGGGTGTTGGGGGGCTATCTTCTGGATGCAGGTCAATGGGACTTGCAGAATAACAGTTCAACATGGACTAGATGGGCCAAAGGGTCTGTTTCAGTGCTGAGTTGTGCTGTATGACTCTATGACTATGAAGCCCAGGTTCATCTGTACCTCCGAACATTGTAGTCCCTCATCATCTAGACATAATGTTTCCTATTTTAAAAACTTTTCTGACAAATTGAATAATTTCATATTTTATTTCTTCCACACCATATGCTGTTTTCCAGATCTTTATTCACTCAGAAGAATCAATAACAACCTAAGTGGAAATATTGTTATCTAGTGAATAGGCAGGGTCTAAACTGCACTCTCAGGGGAATCGTAGATGCAGATGTAATTGTCACTTTCAAAAGTGAGTAGGATAAATAACTGAATGCAAGCAAGAGAATGATAACAATGGAATCCCCCTATGCTATTCTAATATAGGATTGATGGGCCAAATGACCTCTTTCTATTTTTCAGCTATTCATGCACCTCCTTCCGGTAAGATCACCTCTACTAGAACATAGGCCACTGACAGCAGCTCCACAGATTCCTGTGTCCTGGGCAAGTCTTTCAGTCACTCAAGGTGTAACCCATTGAAGATCTTTCCTCTCCCAGTAAAGTTGTCTTTGGTTATTCCTGGGTTGTCTGGGTTTTTACAGAATGGGAATGCTAGCCCTCATGTCCAACCCTCCTACTTTCACAGCCAGGACTGCTCATGACGGAGTTCTTCAGACAAAGTGCCACCATCATTATTAGTAAATTTGTTTATTATGGCCATATGTCCAAGGCACAGTGCAAAGCATTTCTTTGCATGCCATCCATATAGATCATTTTACCACATCAGTAGAAAACAATAACAGATTGCAGAATGCAGTTTTACAGCTAAAAAGAAAGTGCTGTGCAAGCAGACAATAAGGTACAGGGACACAGCAAGGTAGATTGTGAGTCAAGAGTCCAACTTATTGTAGTAGGGAACAGATCAATAATCATATCACAGTGGAATAAAAGCTGTCCTTGATCTTGGTGGCACATGATTTCAAGCTAACTATCAGAGGTCAAAGAAACCCGGCATAGACCAGGAACTGGACTTGGGACCTTGATTCAATTGAGTTACTGGAGTACTGTGCGGCTCTGTCAGCTTCCAACTCATTAGGCAACCATCAGTCCTCTGTCAGAAACTTACACTCAGAGGCCGTTTTATTAGGTACACCTGCTTATTAATGCAAATATCTAATTAGCCAATCATGTGGTAGGAACTCAGTGCATAAAAGCATGCAGTCATGGTCAAGAGGTTCAATTGTTGTTCAGACCAAACATCAGAATGGGGAGGAAATTTGATCTCAGTGACTTTGACTGTGGAATGTTTGCTGGTGCCAGAAGGTAAGGGTTGAGTATCTCAGAAACTGCTGATCTCCTGGGATTTTCACACACAGGCATCTCTAGAGTTTACAAAAAACATAAAATATCCTGTCAGTGGTGGTGCTGTGGGCAAAAATACCTAGTTAATGAGAGAGATCAGAGGAGAATGGCCAGACTGGTTCAAGCTGACAATAACTCAAATAATCAAGCCTTGCAACACTGGTGTGAAGAACAGCATCTCTGAAGCACAATACATTGAACCTCGAAGTGGGTGAGCTACCACAGCAGAAGATCATGGACAAACACTCAATGGCCACTTTATTAGGTACAGGAGACACTGTATCTAATAAAGTGGCCAATGAGTGTATACATTTCATTGTTTGTTGAACTTCAGCAGTAATATATCCCTCAAGGACCAGCTTGTAATCTTCCAGATACACAAATGTGTTCATTGCATCTAATATTACATGCCATATTGCAATATTACTTATCTTAACTTCTCCCTGACTGCTAATTGTGTTTACACATGGTCTATTAAAGTAAAGTGGATCATTACTGGAAAATATCCCTCCATCAGATGTAAGATGATGTCTATTTGGATGATGACAGTGTAGTTGAAAATAAACAAATAACAATTGACTAACTCACTGGGAATATATATTTATATAATTTGCTTAGGCCTACGGTGATACCCAAGACTCGGCTAATTGCCTTTCACAAGCAGGAGCTCAAATTAAATTGGTGTATTCCACATGACAAATGATATCAGCCATCCCATTTGTCCTCTGTCCATTCCTGCAAGTTTGCGTTATTAATCTGCACTTCAAGAGAAGTTGCTGAAGCATTTTCTTGTATTGCAAACAACTTATATAATACCTGCTATAACTGATAGAGTAAGTACACCAAACCAGTGTGAACCCAAAGCACAGAGTTGAGTAAGCACTAAACTCATTTTCAAAAGGACTAAAATGTAAAATATATATCGGGTGCCCGGTAGCATAGCGGTTAGTGCAACACTATTACAGCTCAGCGGATTCCGGAGTTCAGAGTTCCATTCTGGTGCTGTTCTATAAGGAGTCTGTATGTCCTGCCCATGGAATGCATGGGTTTGTTCTCGAATGCTCTGGTTTCCTCTCGCAATCTAAAGATACACCAGATATTTATATATTTATTTATTGCGATACGGTATGGAATAGGTCCTTCGGGCTGCCCCACTCCACAACCCCTGATTTAAACCTAGCCTAATTATGGTCTTATAAGGCATTGGTCAGACCACACGGAGTATTGAGAGCAGTTTTGGGCCCCTTATCTAAGAAAAATGTCCTTGCATTGATGAGAGTCCAGAGGAGGTTCACAGGATTAATTCTGGGAATGAAAGTGTTAATGTATGTGTTCAAGTTCAAGTTTATTTTCATTTAACTGTACAAATATCCAACAAAACAAGACAATGTTTCTCTGGGCCAAGGTGCACTCCTAATGCATATATCACACATAGCACGTAAAACAAAATATAACTACTAGTAAGTTAATAAAATTAATGCATGTAAAGTGCACAGCATAGGTAAACAGTAAACACTACAATAAACAGTAAACAGCTCCCTGTCCTAGTGACAAGACCTTGATGGTGGGAAGGTATTCATTAGACTCACAGCCTGAGGGAAGAAGCTGTTATCCGTCTGGCAGTCCTAGTCCCGATGCTCCTCTATCTCCTTACTGACGGTAGTGGGTCAAAAATATTGTGGGATGGATGGTTGGGCTCCTCAGCAATGATTTAGGCTCATGAAGAGTGTTTGATGTCTCTGGGCCTGTACTTACTGGAGTTTAGAAGAATGAGGGGGGAATCTCTTTGAAACTTATCAAATATTGATAGGCCTAAATAGAGTGTATGTGGAGAGGTTGTTTCTTATAGTAGAAGAGTCTAAGGCCAGAGGGCAAAGCCTTTGAATAGGAGTTCAATTTAGAACTGAGGTGAGGAAGAATTTCTTTAGCCAGTTGGTGGTGAATCTGTGGAATTCATTGCCCGAGATGGCTGTGGATGCGATGTCATTGGATGTATTTAAAGCAGAGGTTAATAGGTTCTTGATTAGTCAATGGCTATGGGTAAAAGGCAGGAGAATGTGGCTGAGAGGGAAAATAAATCAGCCATGATGGAATGGTGGAGCAGACTCAATTGGCAGT
Organism: Mobula birostris; assembly: GCF_030028105.1. NCBI lineage: Eukaryota > Metazoa > Chordata > Chondrichthyes > Myliobatiformes > Myliobatidae > Mobula > Mobula birostris. Next base: position 74,965,691 of record NC_092384.1, on the reverse strand, counting down.
ATTGCCCAATTCTGTTCCTATGTCTTATGGTAGTAAGCTTTGTTTGTAAATTTCCTAAGCCATCCACATGGCAGGAACATGACATGATGTGAAACACCCCAGCAGCATGAAATAAAACCAAACGTTGATGAAAACACTCAACGGATTAGAGGGGTCTCAGCCCAAAACTTTGACTGTATTCTTTTCCATAGATGCTGCCTAGTCTTCTTCCAGCAGTATGGGTGTGTTGTGATGGATTAGGAATAATTAATCAGAAGACAAAAACATGGTTAGTGTTTTTAGAAACACACATCAAAGTTGCTGGTGAACGCAGCAGGCCAGGCAGCATCTCTAGGAAGAGGTACAGGTGACGTTTCAGGCCGAGACCCTTCGTCAGGACTAACTGAAGGAAGAGTTAGTAAGAGATTTGAAAGTGGGAGGGGGAGGGGGAGATCCAAAATGACAGGAGAAGACAGGAGGGGGAGGGATAGAGCCAAGAGCTGGACAGGTGATTGGCAAACGGGATATGAGAGGATCATGGAACTGGAGGTCCAGGGAGAAAGACAAGGGGGCGGGAACCCCAAGGATGGGCAAGGGGTATATTCAGAGGGACAGAGGGAGTTTGGCCAATCACCTGTCCAGCTTTTGGCTCCATCCCTCCCCCTCCTGTTTTCTCCTATCGTTTTGGATCTCCCCCTCCCCCTCCAACTTTCAAATCTCTTACTAACTCTTCCTTCAGTTAGTCCTGACGAAGGGTCTCGGCCTGAAACGTCGACTGTACCTCTTCCTAGAGATGCTGCTTGGCCTGCTGCGTTCACCAGCAACTTTGATGTGTGTTGCTTGAATTTCCAGCATGCAGAATTCCTGTTGTTTGTTGTTAGTGTTTTTAGATTTACTGTCTGGTGAATTGAAAAGCACAGGAGACAACAGATGCTATAATCTGGAGCAGCAATCAATCTGCCGGAAGACCTCGGCAGGTCGAGCAGCACCTGTGGGGGGAAAGGAATCAAAAGCCTCTATTAAGATTAGGGTTTGCATTTGGAAAACAGGATTTGAACACTTGCTCTCACCTCAAGAAGTCCCGGCCGCACCATAATGTTAAGGACTTCTTCCATCATTTCTGCCTCTGTGTCTGTTCCTTTGCCAAGGAGACCTCACCTCCTTCCTCTGATAACTGATCTCTAATGCTCCTCTTCCTCTTTGTTCCCTCATTTTGGTCTTTTACATTCTCTTGATCTTTTCATGTCCATTAGCCACCAAACCCCGATGTAGGGTTTTGACTCTCCCCACCATCAGTATTATCTTCAGGACGTGATGCTTTATAAGAATAACATTCATAGTCACAATCCCCACTATCTAGACCATGCCGCCTTCTGGAAGCTATCATTAGACAGGAGGTACAGAAGCCTGAAATTCCACACCACCAGCTTCAAGACCAGTTTTAACCATTGAATTCTGGAACCAGCCTGCACAATCTCACTACTCCATACAGCAACACTATGACCAACTTGCATTACAATGGAGATTTTTTTCTTTTTGTTCTAATTGTGTTCTTTCTTGTAAAATGTTCTCTAGTTTATATTTGTCTTTTGAATGTTGTGTATCTGGTGCTATGGACTAACTTTCTACAACTCATATTCTCACTACTAGTTATTAATTTTACCTATTTATTTGTTTGTTTATTATTTATTTACTATTTGCACTATTTTTCAGTCTTTGTGTGTATTGCATTTTTGTACTACTGTGAGTGCCTGCAAGAAAATGAACCTCAAGGTGACATATACACACTTTAATAATAAATTTACTTTGTACTTTGAATTTGAACTTGTACTGCTGCTGCAAGTAAGTTTTTCACCTATGCACACTTGTTCTTGGGCAGATGACAATAAACTTGATTTTATATTTGACTGAAAACGTTAACAATTCCTTTCCCTTGCCACAAACGCTGCGTGTTGCTCCAGTGAATTTCTTGTTAGTGAATCTGAAACGCTAGTGATTTTCACTTCTGTGTAGATGCTGCTTGACATGCAGAGTGTTTCTAGGATTGTCAACTTTTACCTAAGCCAGATAAATGCAAGTGGATCTTCAAGTGATCAACAGTACCAAATCATTTCATACAAAAGCTAATCACTCAAATATTAGACTGTGAAATATTGGGATAGGATCAGCCATTCAGCGCTTTGAGTCAACTCTATCATTCAATCAAGCCTGTTTTTTTTCTCCGCTCCATTCTCTCACCATCTCCTCATACCCTTAAACTCCCTATTCACAAGAAACTATCAGACTCTACCTCAGTGACTTGGCCTCCACAGCAGAAATTCCACAGATTCATCACCATCTGGCTGAAGAAGATTCTTCTCATCTCCATTTAAAAGTTACATCCTTTCTTTCTGAGTTTGTGCCCTCAGATACTAATGGACATATAGTATCATCTCTGCATCCACTCCTTTTAGTATCCAATACATTTCAATGAGACTCCTCCCCTCATTCTTCTAAACTCTAACGAGACATTAGATCCCATAAAGAAATTAACAGCAGCAATTTAAATCAGATAGAAATGTGGAGGTGAAAACATTCAGGGAGGGAATTCCAGAGTCTAGACATCAGTAGCTAAAGGTACAGCCAACAACTGTGAAGAAATTTAAATCAGCTGTGCGCAGGAGGCCGGAAGTGAATGAGTGAGTTTGGGCCCAGGCTTGACTTCGAGATTAGAGCAAGGTGATGCCTTGTAAAGCTGAGGAAACAAGGTGATAAATTTAAACTTAAGACCTTGTCAGACAGGAAACCAAGACGAGTCAGTGAGCACAGTTGGTGAAGGTACCAGGTGCAAGGCAGGGCAGCAGGTTTAGTGGTGCAGTCTCTTGTATGAAGACAGAGTCAAAGCTGCAGTTCCCAAGGGCTGATTTGCATAGTGGCTACTGGTCTGAGACCAGTAATTGCAGTTCGAGGTGCAGCCACAGGGAATTCTATTTACATTGCTCAACTCCTGCCTGCTGAGAGCTTTAAATGTCCTGATTATCCAAGTGCTTTGTAAAGGTCTGGGTCAAACATGAGTGGAACTCACCCATTACTGCTCTGGGAGTGCAGAGGAGAGAAATGTTCTTTTCAAAACATTTATATTAATATTAGGAGTATTTACAATGCTCTATCATGGTCATAAGATATACAAGTCCAACATTACCAAGTTCAAGAACAGCTACTCCCCCTCAATCATTCAGTTCTTGAACCAACTAGCAAACCCCTAATCACCACAGAATCAGAACCAAGTTTAATATCACTGGTATATGTCATGATTTTTTTTGTTTTAAAAAACTATAAATTAGATATATATTGTGAAATATATTGTTTCACAGTAGCAGTACATTGCAATACATAAAAACTATAAATTACAATAAGATACATATATTGTGAAATACATTGTTTTGCAGTAACAGTACATTGCAATACATAAAAGGTTATAAATTACAATAAAAATCTGTATTGATAATGACTTAAACAAGCAATGCAAAACAGAACTAAAAATAAAGTAAAAAATAATGAGTTAGTGTGCATGGATTCATTATCTATTCTGACATCTGATGGCAGTGGGGAAAAAGCTGTTTCCTAAAACGTTGAGTATGAGTCTTCAGATTCCTGTACCTCTTCCTTAATGGTAGTGATGAGAAAAAGGAATGTCCTGGGTGATGAGGGTCCTTAAAGATGGATATCCCCTTTTGAAAATGTTCTCGATGCCGTGGAGGCCAGCGGCCATGGCTCACTTTAGGAATGCTACAAACAATTTGACTACTTTGTATGACAGTGGGCTTTGTGTTTTTAGTTATTATTGTGTTTTTTCCTGTGTAATATTCTATAATGTATGTTTTGCTTGTGAATGCTGCTTATCTGATGCTCAGTGCCTGTGACGCTGCTTCAAGCAAGTTTTTCATTGCACCTGTGCAGACGTGTACACATGTAAAGGGGACAGTAAACACTGACATTGAATTTGATCATTGGGGTGGATCAAGTCAACCTACCAACTCACTTTGGAAGAATCTATAGCTCATGTTCTCTGTATTATTTATTTCTCTTTTATTATTTGCATGATTTGTCATCTTATGTACATTGGTTGTTTGTCAGTATTTATTGAGGTATAGTTTTTCATAAATTCTATTGTATTTTTTTAATTTTCCTGTAAACATTTGCAAGAAAATGATATCAAGGTGGTATATGGCGATGTATTGTTTTGTTCTTCATAAGCACCTCACCCTTACAGAGGCATAGGCTGCCAATTTCAGCTCACCAGAGACCTCTGTCCTAGGCAGGTAAGAGGTTGATTGACTCTGTGGCTTCCACTTTTACCAGACAACTTCATATGTAAGATCATTCATCTGCCAGAGATGAGATCTTTGGTCTTCTGTTGGCATCTCTGAAGCTCTGGGATTTTAGAGGATGGAGTTGCTAACCCCAAGCCCAACTCTCCTCCTTTCACAGCTGAGCTTGGGACTATCCATGACAGAGTTGACATATGTGTACTTTGATAATAAATTTACTTCAACTTTTTGAACCTTGAGCTTGAACAAGTGCCCTATGTATCTTTTGCCTCATGCTGGCAAATATAAATAATACTTCAAACATAACTAACAATCTGCTAGAGGAAATCAATGGGTGGAACTGCATCTGTGGGGTAAGAGGATTTGCTGATGTTTTCAGTTTTGATGCAAGGTTTCGACCTGAAATGATGACTTTTCCCTCCCACAGATGCTGCTTGACCTGCTGAACTTCTCCAGCAAGATCTGTTGCTCTGGATTCTGCCCTCTGAAGACTCTCTTATCTCAATAATATTTCAAATTTAAGTCCAGAATCTTAAGCTCTTTACCCAGGCTGACACACCTGTATAGAACCTATGAATCTGATTGACTTGACAGAGGTGTACAAGATGATAAGAGGCATTGATTGAGTGGATAAATGGAGACTTCTTCGCAAGGTGAAATGACCAATACAAGGGGGCACAATTATAAGGTGATTGGAGGAAGGTAGGTTCTTTATACAGAGAGTGCTGAGTGCATGGTATGCCCTCCTAGAGGGCTGTTCTAGAGGGAGATAACTTAGGGGCATTTAAGGAACCCTTAGATAGGCAAATAGATGATAGAAATTAGAGGGCTACTCAGGAGGAAAGGGTTAGATTGATCAACATATCATTCTCCGTAACTTCCGCCACCTCCAACGGGATCCCACCACTAAGCACATCTTTCCCTTCCCCCCTCTCTCTGCTTTCCGCAGGGATCGCTCCCTATGCAACTCCCTTGTCCATTCGTCCCCCCCTTCCCTCCCCACTGATCTCCCTCCTGGCACTTATCCATGTAAGCGGAACAAGTGCTACACATGCCCTTACACTTCCTCCCTTACCACCATTCAGGGCCCCAAACAGTCCTTCCAGGTGAGGCAACACTTCACCTGTGAGTCGGCTGGGGTGATATACTGCGTCCGGTGCTCCCGATGTTCCCGATGTGGCCTTTTATATATTGGCAAGACACGACACAGACTGGGAGATCATTTCGCTGAACACCTACGCTTTGTCTGCCAGAGAAAGCAGGATCTCCCAGTGGCCACACATTTTAATTCCACATCCCATTCCCATTCTGACATGTCTATCCACGGCCTCCTCTACTGTAAAGATGAAACCACACTCAGGTTGGAGGAACAACACCTTATATTCCGTCTGGGTAGCCTCCAACCTGATGGCATGAACATCGACTTCTCTAACTTCCGCTAATGCCCCACTTCCCCCTCGGACCTCATCTGTTACTTATTTTTATACACACATTCTTTCTCTCACTCTCCTTTTTCTCCCTCTGTCCCTCTGAATATACCCCTTGCCCATCCTCTGGGTCTCCCCCCCCCCTTGTCTTTCTCCCCGGACCTCCTGTCCCATGATCCTCTCGTATCCCTTTTGCCTATCACCTGTCCAGCTCTTGGCTCCATCTCTCCCCCTCCTGTCTTCTCCTATCATTTTGGATCTCCCCCTCCTCCTCCAACTTTCAAATCCCTTACTCGCTCTTCCTTCAGTTAGTCCTGACGAAGGGTCTCGGCCTGAAACGTCAACTGCACCTCTTCCTAGAGATGCTGCCTGGCCTGCTGCGTTCACCAGCAACTTTTATGTGTGTAGATTGATCAAAGAGTAGGTTAAGAGGTCAGCACAACATTGTGGGCCAAAGAACCTGTACTGTGCTTTACTATTCCATGTTCAATGTGCAACATTGGTGTTGCAATATACCTACTTAAACTGGAGGTCTAATTTATGGTATACTCTCTCAGATGGGTGTAAAATAATTTATTGCACTCCTTTCAAGAGAGTAAGAGAGTTTTCCTTTGTGTCTTGGCCAATATGCATTGCTCACACAATATTACTAAAATAGATTACCTGCTTATAATCACATTACTGTGCTGTGCACAGATTATCTGCCCAATTTTAAATATTATAATATTTTGCTGGCTGTGAAGCATTTTGAATGTGCTGACGATGTGAACATAGGAAATAGGAACAGGAGTCATCCTTCAGCCTCCCAGTCCTGCCCCTTTCATTCAGTGTGTGGGGAGGGGGAAGGAATGATCCACATTCAAGGCTGGAAACTTGCATGAGTCTTAGAGCAAGGTTTTGCCAGGAAGCAGTGACAGTTCTTTTCCTCAACATGCCGAGTCTCCTCCAACAGAGGATTTTATTCGTATAACAAAATCTCCTCTGAAATGACAGTGGCTGAGCGGAAACCTGACAGAAGTTTATAAAGTTATGAGAGGCATGGAGCGGTGGTAGGGTCAGATGCGTAAGTGACGTTTAAGTGAAGGTGAGGGAAATAGAAGGATATGAGCGTTGTGTAGGCAAAAGGGATCAGTTTAGTTGGCCATTTGATTACTAATTTAATTGGTTCAGCACCGCATTATGGGAGAAAAGGCCAGTTTCTGTGCTGCACTGTTCTGTGTTCTAGGTTCTATAAATAGAATAGTCAGCAAGACTCTTTATCCCAAGGTCAAAATGTCTAATTCTAGAGGACATGAATTTAAGGTGAGGGTGGAAATGATTGAAGATATTTGGAGCAAGTTTTCTACGGAGAGTGGTAGGTGCCTGGAAAAGCTGTCTGGTGTGATGGAGGAAGCAGATTTGACAGTACCATTTAAGACACACAAATATTCATGAAGTAGAAGGATATGGATCATGCACAGACAGAAGAGATTTAGTTTAATTCAACATCACGGTCAGCACAGACATTGGGGTCTGTTCTTCTGCTGTATATTTCTAGGTTCTATGTTCTTTGATCTTCAACATTAAGCAACAAATTCATGCTGCGCCCACATATCCCTTGATTCCTTTAATATCTAGAAAATTATCTCTTTTGAATGTCTGAGCATCTACAGCGTTCCAGGCTGGAGAACGTCAAAGGTTTACCACTCCTTGAGAGTTTCATTTTCCCCATTTCAGTCTTACACCAATCCAGGCAACATCTATGGTAGGGAAATAATCAGTCGATATTTCAGGTCGAGGCCCTTCATCAGGACTGGAAAAGAAGGGGGAAGAATTCAGATTAAGAAGGTGACGGGGGTGGGGAAGAGTACAAGCTGGCAGTTGATAGGTAAAGCTAGTTTACTAACATTATTCCAATCTGAGTGCTTGAACAGATTCAAGGGACTGAATGGCCTGCCTCTGTTTCTTATTTCCTTTTGTCCTACCTAAAAAGAACAGCGATTTCCTATAATTTGTTTGAAATGCCCAGGCTGGCCGGGGAAATTATAGCATTGTGCGTGATTATGCCTATGAAGGAAGAGGGAAAGAATTTTTTTAAAAAAAGCTTACCGAGATTGACGGGAAAAAAACTGAATTGACAAAGGAAGCAAAATTAAAAATTAAACAACGTGAACAAAGGACTACAAAACTGCTGATTGCGCCAAAGTATCAATTGCAAATTCCTCTTTTTATAGAGCAAGGGCTGTAGAGGAGCTGGAAGTGAGAGAGAGCGTCTGTAAGGGGCGCCCTTGGATCATGTTTCTGCAATTGCAGCGTATTACTGCACACAAGATGTCTATTGCACTGAACGACTGAACATAGTAATTTTTATTTTAAAAGGGACAGTGTGAGGGTGGAGAGAACGAGCTGAGGTAACTGACACAGATTTTAATCTTGATCCCAGATGGTGCAGTATTTTCTGGGATCGTGAATCTCACTGACAGCCTCAGGGGAACAGTCACAATCGAATCCTATTTATTATCACTGACTTAAGTGAGTTGAAATTTGTTGTTTTGTGCCAGCAATGCAATAGTACGTTAAATTACTAGTGGTTACTAAAATAAATAAATAAAGGGGAAAAAATGGAATAACAAGATAATGTTAATGGGTTCATCCACCATTCATAAACCTCCTGGCAAAGGGGTAAAAGCTGTTTCTAAATCACTCAGTGTGGGTCTTCAAGCTCCTGTACCTCCTCCCTGGTGATAGTACCGAGAAGAGGGCATGTGTCGGATGTTGAGTGTCTTTAGTGTTTGATGCTGCCATCTTGAGGCATCCATCACGAATGACCCTCACCATCATAAAGGTGCGCTCGATGGTGGGGAGGGTTGTGACCCTGATGGAGTTAGCTGAGTCTACAATTCTCGGCAGCCTCTTGCCATCCTGTGCATTGCAGACGCCATACCGGGCTGTAATACATACTCGGACTAAGTGGCATAGAAAAATCTTCTTGTTTTTTGAAAATTTGACATGAAGATCTCTTTAGTTGCTGCTTGCCTTTCACAATTCCATGTGTCTCTAAAAGGCAGGTTCATACAGGATTTTCCACTTCTGTTTAATCTCACAGGTGTTAGCAATGCTCACCTTCTACATTTGTTGTATAATTGTAGGAATCTGTCAGGATTCTTCATCCTCATTGCAATCTGCACACATTCACCTTGGTGTTTGAGGTCCCGAGGTACTCCCTCACACATGTTGTACAATGTATTTTCATCACTTTCTGTTGGTCCTAGATTGGTGCCTAACTCCTGCTTGAGGTGGCAGCTCCAACCAACCCTCAGGGAGCAAGGAAGATCTGAGCTTGTTATTTGATTACAAACAAATTTGGAATGAGGTTGATATATTAGATGCAAAATAAATACTCAAAAAGTTTCAAAGTACATTTAATATCAGAATATGTATTCAGTATACAACCTGAAGTCTGTCTTCTTCACAGATATCCACGAAACAAAGAAACACCATAGAACGAGAGAAATGTTGAAGCCGCCGCAAAGCACGTCCTTCTCTTTATACAAGCAGCAACAAAAAGCAATGATCCCACCCCCTCACATGAGCAGAAGCACCAACCCCGCCCCCCCCAATTCTGCAAGCAACGGCAGAAACACCAAAGTGTTCATCACACTACAGTTCCAGCAAGGGAGAGAGAGGTCGCTCTAGCAACAACGAGAGCAGGGACCAACAACTTGCTGTTCCGATGTTACAATCTTCCGCGTTGCTTCTCAAGCTGCCTCCCACCCCATCCCAAGAACTAAAAGGCCCTCTCTCTCCATCAAAACATAGAGAGAGAGAGAGAGAGAGAGAGAGAGGGATCACTGGAGTTCAGGGACCCATACATTTGCAAATACGATGAATTATGGCAGTACTGGAATTTATTCATACAGAAACATTCATGTGCACATGCAAACAGAATACATATGTACAACAGGCACTCATACGACTTCAGGATTGAAGGGCGTCCATTTAGAACTGAGGTGTGGAGAAATTACTTTAGTCAGAGGGTGGTAAATCTGTGGAATTTGTTGCCACGAGCAGCTGTGGAGGGCAAGTCACTGGGTGCATTTAAGGCAGAGATAGATAGGTTCTTGATTAGCCAGGGCATCAAAAGATATGGGGTGAAGGCAGGGGAGTGGGGATGACTGGAAGAATTGGATCAGCCCATGATTGAATGGCAGAGCAAACTCGATGGGCCAAATGGCCTACTTCTGCTCCTGTGTCTTATGGTCTTATGGTCTGTATGTACCCTCAAACAAATAAATTCTGCATTCATGGATAAATGCTCAAGCTACTCAAACACAGAATCAAAATCAGAATCAAGTTTTATCACTGACATGTGCTGAAAAATTGTGATTTTGTGGCAGCAGTATATTGCAATACTTAACCGAAGAAAAAATAATAAATTACAATAAGAAATATATATACTCTATATAGAATTATGTTAAATAAGTAGTGCTAAAAAGAGCAAAAAAGAAAAAGAAAATAATGAGGTAGTATACATGGGTTGATTGTCCATTCAGAAGGACTCATGGACATCCCAACGTAAGTATAAAGGCACTGTGTGGAAGATCCCTTCCAGAATCAATCTACTGACAGATCCAATTGCGCACGCGCACACACACACACACACACACACACACACACACACACACATTATAAAAGCTTGTGCTTTTAAACTTATTCGCAAATTCACACATGTAACGTGTTTGCCCTGCCACATCCAGACATAGACACAGTGCGGTGTACACAATGGTTGCTAGTCTCCATGCCTGAACAATGTAATGAACAGTATAGTTTTATTGCACGACACTGTGGCTAACACTCACAGTACTGGTACAGAGGCTTTGTTTGAACATAAAACAGTACAGCACAGTACAGATCCCTCAGGCCATGATATTGTGCCGACCTTTTAACCTACTCTAAGATCATCCAACCCTTCCCTCCCATATAGCCCTCCATGTTTCTTTCATCCGTGTGCCTATCTAATAGTTTCTCAAATGGCCCTAATGTACTAAAGCTGCCTCTACCACCATCCTCGGCTGTGCATTGACACACTTACTATTCCCTGTGATATTGCTCCCCACCCACACTTTCCTCCAATCACCTTAAAATGGATGGAGATGTCAAGCTCTGTATATTGAGTGCATTATTTTGTGACTGTCAGAGCGTGTAACCAGCAACTATCATAATTATCAGTAAGATTTGTAGTTATAAAGTGGTAAGTAATCCTAACAAATTTTCAGAATCAGAGACAGATTCACGTTTACTAACACTGACATATGCCGTGTGATACATTTTGTGGGAGCAGTACAGTGCAAGACATCACTATAAGTTACAAAACAAAATAAATGATGCAAAAATGTTTGGACATACTGAAATGTTAGTGGTGCTCTCGGGCTCAACTCTCTAGGGAATGAAATTTTTCACTCCACTGTCACTTTTCAGTCAACAGTCACCCTATTTTGAAAGTCTGTTGCTAGACTAGACCATGTAAAGGACGTTGTAGAAATTCAGCCACTGCACTACATGGGGCTTATGTTCATGAGAATCCTTCATAAGCCAAATTCTCTGCGAAGTCAGAAATATCAGTTTTCTCTAGTTGTTCAGATATTGTCACTCTATACATTCTTGCTATAATTACTTAATTTTAGAGAATATTCTACCTATCACTATGCATGATTAAACTTAATGGAAAATATACTGCATCTGTTCATTAATGAATAATTTATTATTATTACAGTGGATACAGGAAATGGGATCTATTTTGGTCTAATCAAGCGGCTTCCCCAATAAGCCGGTTTCATGGAAATAGTTAAAAGTTATAAAGAATAACAAACTAACTTTTAAGTGAATAACAATTTATGCATTTAAATCAAATACAGAACAAATTAGAACACGACCAATACAACTACACTACTATAAAACTATGTATTTGTTCATAACAGTTACTGATGGAGGTATTCATCTGCTATTTTCTTTTGATTGACTGTAAAAGAACAAAATCAGTGCAGATAATGCACAGCCCTCATACAATACTTAGACAATTGCATCCTCCGAATCTTCATTTTCATTGTAACATTCCAATACCTTCGTAACTGCTAACTTGATGAAGTAGTGAAACCATTCCACTTTCACTCTCGATCATTTCTGGTGTCTCCAAACCTGAAAGCTTGAAACCGCAATGAGCAAAACAGTTCCACGTTATTTTACTGCCTATATTGTATCTTTTACTTGACTACAACTCGGCACTCAAAACAATCATCCCCTGAAAACTAATCAATAAACTTTAAAACCTTGGCCTCAATACCTCTGTGCAATTGGCAATAACATCTCCTCCACAATCTCCACCAGCACGGGTGCACCGCAAGTCTGTGTGCTAAGTCCCCTGCTCTACTCACTTCACATGACTGTGAGGCTAAGCACAGCTCCAATGCTATACTTAAGTTTGCTGATGACACCACTGTCACAGGCCAAATCAAAGGTGGTAATGAATCAGCATGTAGGAGGAGGATTGAAAATCTGGCCAAGTGATGCCACAACAACAACCTCTTACACAATGTCAGTAAGACCAAGGAGCTGATTATTGACTTCAGGAGTAGGAAAGCAGAGATCCATGAGACAGTCCTCATTGGGAGAGGGGGTCAACAAATTTCAGTTCCTCGGTGTTCAGTTCAGAGAACCTGTTCTGGGCCCGGTATGGAATTACAACTGCGAAAAAAGCTCAGCAGCACCTCTACTTCCTTAGAAGTTTGCAGGGGTTCAGCGTGACATCTAAAACTTTGACAGACCTCTATAGATGTGTGCTGAAGAGTATTTTGACAGCCTGGTATGGAAACACCGATGACCTTGAATGGAAAATTCTACAAAAAATAATGGGTATGGTCCAGTCCATCACAGGTAAAGCCCTCCCCACCATTGAGAACATCTACATGGAGCATTGTCACAATAAAACAGCATCCTCACCACACAGGTCATGCTGTCTTCTCGTAGCCGCCATCAGAAAGATGGAATGGGAGCCTCAGGATTCACAACACCATGTTCAGGAACAGTTATTACCCCTCAACCATCAGGGTCATGGACCAATGAGGATTACTTCATTCAACTTCACTTGCCCCATCACTGAACTGTCCCTACAACCTATGGACTCACTTCCAAGGATTCTTCTTCTCATTTTCTTGATATTTATTGTTTATTATTATTACTATTATTATTATTATTGTTGCTGTTATTATTATCATTATTATTTATTTTTTTCCTTTTGCATTCGCATAGTTTGATTTCTTTTGCACGCTGATTGTCCACTTCATTGGTGTAGTCTTTGATTGATCCCACTATGGTTATTGGATTTATTGAGTATACTTACAAGAAAATTAATTTTGGAGTTGCATATGGTGACATATACATAATCTGATAATAAATGTACTTTGAACTTTATTTCTCACCAGCTATCAGTGACACAAAAATCACTGTTTTTTGAACACAAGCACATGCAGCTGATCACTCTAAGCATGGTGTGGTGTCTAATGGCCTTGCAAGTGCATGCAACAGACACCATTTAGAGTCTTTATGGCAACAGTCACCTGTTCCATTTAAGTGGCATATTCTTCCATATAAACAAAGGAATTCTTGGTTATTTTCTCGATTTAGTTTTTGTTCAGGAGTTGTCCCAAATAAACAGCTGTCCCGGTTAACTGATGGCTCAATTAATGGTAATAATATTGCTATTATTATAACTATTATTATTACTGTTTTGAGATAATGTTTTAAAAAATATATGGGAAATTTTACATAGCTTAGATTCCTGGTCACCTGCACCCTGAAACACCAATATTTGTAATCAATATGATTCAGAACAAAAGCAGCTAAAAGGCTGAAACCCTTCATCAGTCTAGATCAGGGGTTTCCAACCTGGGGTCTGTGGGTCACTTGGTTAATGATAAGGTTCCATGGCATGAAAAGATTAGTAACCCCTGGTCTAGATGAAGGATTTCTGTCTGAAACATCATTTGCTTCCATAGATGCTTCCTGGCAGGCAGAGTTCCTCCAGCACTTTGTGTGTGTTGCTCCAGGTTTCCAGCATCCGCAGTCTCTGCTGTGTCTTTGTAAAGGGAGCTAATGGAATATTTATATTGCAGTTTTCATCTCGATTCAATGATCAATTTAGTGACAGAGTGGGTAAGGGGTTAATGAGGAGACAGGCTCCCATAATCTCAGACACCAATCTCTCAAGTGGTCGAGGTAAATATCAGGTCTCTCGATGCTCTTCTGTAGATTTAAATGAATCTGAAAACTGAGAGCTCGTATTGATAGAATACATCATTCTTGCAGAATCACAAGCTATGGAGAAGAGATGAAAAAAAAAACCATTGTGGAGACCTAAGAATTTGTAAATTCATCAAGTTATAGAGCAAGAAGCAGACTTTTCGGCCCGAGTCATCCATGTCAGACTAGATGCTATCTATATTAGTGTCAACTCATTTATCAGTCCACTGTCCTCTCCTATTAGATTCCAACTTCAGCCCTTTGCATCATCCACTAATCACCCTCCAGCTTCTCACATCATTCCTTCTTCCACAACTACCTACCTTCTTCCTCTCTCACCTACACTCAGCTATCACCCATCAGCTCACGCTCCCCACCTTCCCTCTACCCTTTTCTTTTGTTTTTCGTCTTTTTTCCTTCAGGTCCTAATGAAGGGGCATGCACCAAAGCGTCAACTGTTCATCTCCCTGCAAAGATACTACCTGACCCACAAAGTTCCTCCAGTGTTTTGTGAGTGTGTTGATCCATGTTTCCAGAAACTGCTGTCCTTCTGGTGTCAGTGCTGATCCCATTTGCCTGCATTTGGTCCAAATGCATGTTTGTGTCCTTTAAAACATTGCAGTTACACCTGGCTCAGCTACGTAACAGCCATTACAAAGTAGGGATGACATGCCTTTGCTTTCTTAAAAGTTTATTCAGATTCAGCATGTCACCTGAAACTTTGATGAACTTCTATAGATGCACGATAAGGAGTACACAGTTGCATCATCGCCTGGCATGGGACACCAATGCTAATGAATGGAAAAAAAATACAAAAAGTAGTGGATATATCCCAGTGCATCATGGATAAAGCCCTCCCCACATCTGAGCACAGCTACACGGAGCGCTGTCACAGGAAAGCAACATCGAGGACCCTCATCACTCGGGCCATGCTCTCTTCTCACTACTGCCATAAAGAGGAAGATAAAGAAACCTTAGGTCTTACATCGCCAGGTTCAGAAACAATTATTACCCCTCAAACATCAGGATTTTGAACCAGAGGAAATACCTTCACTCACCCTAAATGTTCCCACAAACTAATTTTAATTTAAAGGCATCCATTAGTCTTGCAAGACCATGGATCTGTGCCTGGAAAGTCTTCACTCTCCAGGGCACAGGCCTGAGCAAGGTTGTATGGAAGACCAGCAAGTCACCCCTCTCCACGACACCAATGTTGTCCAAGGGAAGGGCATTAGGACCCATACAGCTTGGCACCAGTGTCATCGCAGAGCAATGTGTGATTAAGTGCCTTGTTCAAGGACACAACACATTGCCTCGGCAGGAGCTCAAACTCACGACCTTCAGGTCGCTAGTCCAATGCCTTAACCACTTGGTCACGTCCCACAAACTATGAAGTCACTTTCAAGGATTCTTCATCCCATATTTTCAATACTTATTGCTTATATATTAATCATTATTTTTCTTTCTGTACTGGCACAGTTTGCTGTGTTTTGCACACTGGTTATTTGTCCATCTCTCTCGTGTGCAGATCTTCATTGATTCTATTGTGTTTCTTTTTATTTACTGTGAATGCCCACAAGGAAATGAATCTATGGGTAGTTAGTATATACACTTTGATAATAAATTTGAACTTTGACCTTTGAACGTTCCCTGGTAACTCATTCCATCTACCATCCACCCTCTGTCCGAACAGTAGAGTTTCATGAAGGCTCTTGGGAACTGGAAGCATCAGGGGTGTACTGGATTGTCACAGAGCAGCAGGGAAGTGAAGAGACTGCAAAAGGAGGGTTTGAGATGTGATCAGAACAACATGAGAACAGGACTTTGGCCCACATAGTCTGCATTGAGCATGAAGGTTATTCACCGTAGGTACAAAGCAGTGTCAGATTCACTTTCTTCCACTGCTGTAAGCACTCCAAAAGAAATAACAAGCAATCATTTCACTGCCAGAGTTTTGGTAGAAAGGTGTAAGTAGTGAAGATAACATCACTGCAGATACAAATGTAGGTGATATACCATGACAAGTTCCCGTGAGTTCCCACACATTGCTTTTCAGTTTTGCAAATCACAAGTAGGGAATGATATTATACATCTCAGTCTGACTTGGTCATGATTACACCTTGTGCTTGGCAATGGCTGCTCTTGTCACGTGTTAAGTCAAAGCAGTGAATACCATTCAAAAGTATTTCACCTGAAGGGCTTTGAAACACCCTAATGTTCTGAAGGACTCAACAAGAACTCTTCCTTTAACTTCTTGTTGGCCCTATATCTAAGGAAGAATATGCTGGCATTGGAGAGGGTCCAAAGGAGATCTACAAGAATGATCCCAGGAATGAGAGGGTTAACATACATGGAGCATTTAATGGTTCTGGACCTGTACATGTTGGAATTTGGAAGAATGTGGGAGATCTCATTGAAACCTACCAAATATTGAAAGGTCTGGATAGAATGGACATAGAGAGAGTGCTGTCAATAGTGGGAGAGTATAGAAACAGAGGGAATAGCTACTGTTCTAGAGGAGGAATGTGTTTAGTCAGAGCGTAGTGAACCTGTGGAATTCATTGCCACATTTGGCTGTGGAGGCCAAGTTACTGGGTATATTTAAAGCAGAGGTGAGTAGGTTCTTGATTAGTAAGGGAGTAAAAGGTTATGGGGACAAGGCAGGAGAATGGAGTTGAGAGGGATAATAAATCAGCCATGACAGAATGGGAGAGCAGACCCAATGATCCAAATGGCTTACCTCTGCTCCTTTGTCTTATTATCTTAGGGATAATGCATCAGCATCATAATCTCACTGAGTATTGCTTGTCTCTAATCAAATCTACATTAGTTAAATAAGGGAAAAAATCATTAGAAAGTGGCAGGTATTTATTTATTTGTTTGTTTGTTTGTTTGTTTATCCAACACCATACTGCTCGTTTTGTGTTAAACGATTACAGCAGGAAATCCAGTGTCACCAACATGCTCTCTAACCTTCAATGGAAACAACTTGAAAACCGACGTATTAAACTACTGCCAATTTTCATTTTCAAAGAAGTTCACATCACTCCATCAAACATTCAAATTTGTCACAGGGTCTGTTCAAATCGGCAGCAAACTGGACCTCACATATTGGAAACTCCATTCACTAAGATTTTCTACCAGTACTCCCTCCACCCAAGATCAACAAGAGAGTGGAATAGTCTGCCGCCAGACCTGCGCAGTATTTCTGACATTAATATTTTTAAAGATAGACTCAATCAAATCGATTTAGGGGATCTAGTCAGAAAAGCTTATTTTACAATTTAACTCCCACGCCGTTCACACTGACTGTGCATTGTAACAGCCGCCCGGCAGTGCTTGCGCAGTACCAAGCCGAAGCAGAAACAGAATAGGTCCTTCTGGCCATTCGAGCCATGCTGCCCAGCAACCCAACAAATTAACCCCAGCCTAATCACAGGACAATTTACAGTGATGAATTAACTTACCAACTGATACGTCTTTGGAATATAGGAGGAAACAAGTCACTAGTATTGTAAAGCGTTGTGCTAACCACTACACTACTAGTCATAGTCATAGTCATAGTCATACTTTATTGATCCCGGGGGAAATTGGTTGCGGTGAACCTGGCTCCTGGGTGGGAAGAGGGCTAGGGTTTATGGGGGTGTGCTGAAAGGCTGGAGGTGTTAGGCTGAGGTGTATGGCTGGGTAGTGAGGTCACGGGACTTTGCGGTGGTGGGAGGGCTAATGTTAGGGTTAGAGCACCCAAACCAATGGTTTAGTGGGGTGAACTTGGCCCCTCAGTGGAGAGAGGGCTCAGGTTTATGGGGGTGCGTACTATGCGTGGAACTCACTGTCTGAAAATCTGAGAGTGCAACCAGAGGCAGAAGTTCATTAAAACAGTGCTTTAGCACGCATTTCTAGAAGCACAGGGCCGCAGACCGAAAACTGAAAAGCAGGCTGAGGGCAATAGCTCTTTTCCTACCAGTATGGAGTCCATGGACCGAGTGTGCAAGTTGTAAGCTGGCCCCAGCACATCCTTTGGTTGTGTTAGTTGTTAACACAAACAACGCACTTCACTGTATGTTTTGATGTACATGTGATCACTAATTGATAATTAAATGAATCTGAATCTCGATGGCATAAAATTTTCAAGGTTCTATGATTTTATTAAACACAACTCAAGTGCCCTCATTTCAGCAATATATGAAACAAACAGAAGCAGTTGTAATTGGCACAGTACCTCAAGACAGCTCTGCTCTTCGACAAGGTTGTAGCTGATACTCTACACTGAATTCCTTTTTCTCTCTTGCATATTCATCTACTTTGCTTTTGAAATAATCCAGGTTACCGGTTTTGGTCACTCACTGTGGTAGTGAGTTACAGCTAAAACGTCGCAGTCCTGATGAAGGGACTCGGGTTGAAACATTGCAGTCCTGATTCCAGCAAAGACTGCCAGTAAGTTTGGGATTACTGCATATCCAGGCACAAGTGTCTCAACCGCACTTCGTTCTCTTCATCAGTATTTCCCTGACCGCACTCCAACACTGTACTCATTACAGAGTCCAGCAGAGGAGTATAAGGTTGTAGCACCTTACACCCCTTAGACTGCTCTAGCATTTAGAGTGGGGAAGCTGTCCGCAGGATCTGGGACAGACTACAGATGCACAGGAGTAGCAAATCCCTTCATCAAAATGCAGAGAAACAGCTGCAAGCCAAGATTAAATAGGTTAAAGGAATTAGCTTTATTTTAACATCAAGACATGAGTCATTTGCATCAATAGCCTACACAATTTGAGTATGCACTGGGGGCAGCCTGCAAGTGTTTCTGTGCTTTCAGTGCCAACATAGCATGCCTTCAACTTATTAACCCTAACCATATATCTTTGGAATTTGGGAGGTACAAATGTAACTGGAGCACTAGGATAAAACCTATGTAGTCACGGGGAAAGCAAACAAACTCCTTATAAGGAGTGGTGGAACTAAACCCCGATTGTTCAGTCACTGGTGCTGTAAAGTGTTACGCTGTTATGTTACCGTGACATCATCATCATCATCATCATCACGTGCCATGTTGTATGACATGGGCAGTCAAGGTCTTCGACCATAACTGTCCTTGGCAAAATTTTCTACAGAAGTGATATGCCATTGCCTTTTTCTGGGCAGTGTGTTTATAAGATGGGTGACCCTAGCTAATACTCTTCAGACACTGTCTGCTTGTCATCAGTGGTCACATAACCAGGACTTGTGATATGCACCAGCTGCTCATACGACCATCCACCACCTGCTCCCATGGCTTCACGTGACCCTGATCGGAGAGCTATGTAGGTGCTACATCCTGACTAAGGGTGATCTGCAGGCTCGCAGAGGGAAGGAGCGCCTTACACCTCCTTTGGTTGAGACATATCTCCACCCTGCCACACAACCTTGGCATGGAGAATTGGAATTGATATAACACACACAAAATGCTGGTGGAATGCAGCAGGCCAGGCAGCATCCATAGGAAGAAGCACAGTCGACGTTTCGGGTTGTGATAGTACTCTCCCTTCTTTCAGTTAGTCCTGACGAAGGGTCTCAGCCCGAAACGTCGACTGTGCTTCTTCCTATGGATGTTGTCTGGCCTGCTGCGTTCCACCAGCATTTTGTGTGTGTTGCTTGAATTTCCAGCATCTGGAGATTTCCTCGTGTTTGTGGAATTGATATATTATTGTTACATATCCTGCATATTGTTCATACGGATCAATTTATTACACAGTGCAGAGAAGTAGAACAAAGTAAAACAGTAATAATGCAGAGTAAAGCACAACAGCTACGCAGAAAGTGCAGTGCAAGTAAACAGTAAGATGCAGGATCATAATGAAGTAGATTGTAAGGTTAAGAGTCCATTTTACTGAACAAGGGAAACATTTAATTGAAATCATGCAGTCTCATTGCATATTTTTAAAATTTTTTTTAGATTTTCCAAGTTCAAAATTCAAAATAAATTTATTATCACAGTACATATATATCACAATATACATCCCTGATATTTATTTTATTGTGAATGTGCTCAATAAATCTATAGAATAATAAGCATAACAGAATCAATGAAAGACTGCACCAACTTGGGCATTCAACCAATGTGCAAAAGACAACAACTGTGCAATACAAGAAGAAAAAAATAACAATAATGAATAAATAAGCAATAAATATAAAGAACCATGAGATGAAGAGTTCTTGAAAGTGAGCCCATTGTTTGTAGGAACAGTTCAATGACGGAGTAAGTGAAGTTGAGTGATGTTATCCCCTTTGTTTCAAGAGCCTGATGGTTGAAGGGTAATAACTGAAGACTAGTAATGTCAAAAGATTTTAATATAAGTATTTTCATTTTAGTTATAGATTGTTTTCTTATTTAAAATGTTTTAGTGTGGGATGTTAAATATGTTTTTAATATTGAACACAATCAGGGACATTCAAGTTAAGATAATTTTGACAGCTGGTAAAGCTTGGAAATGACTGTTACTTTTTCTGAGCTTTCTTGAGGATGGGACTTGTTCAGCTGCTCTGTAGCTTAATGCAAAAATATTTCCGTGTGTAAGGTCTTGTTACCATAGAGGACATGTTATTGAAGACTTTGATTGAAGATGACATTAGGAAATGTGCAATAGGCAAATTTGGATTTGTAGCTTTGATCACTGTTGAGAGAAATTCACTGGTGTAAAATTTGGCTTTTTTTTCAATCTTCGTGAAAGTGTCTTGCTTCATTATGGTAAGGATAATTGGGTGTCAATGTATGTGCAGTTACATCACATTGGTTTAAAGTATGATTCTTTCTTAATCGCAATCTATGGACACCAGGTCATATTATGAATATATCTCAATAGCCGTACTCTTCATTTTAAAACAAATGTTTATAATGAAAAATACTGCTAATAAAACAAAACATGCCTTTCAATGTGTCTACACGGCAAAATAGCTGACATACAGGCTTTACAGAGCCCAATATTGTTTCTCAGAGCAAATAGGTCTGGACAATGACCATCAGTCTCAGTAGCAATAGACACATGCCCAGAATGTGTGGGCAGAGCAGACAGTGTTTGGACTGTAGACATCCATGGTTAAAAGAGGATCCACAGTTGCATAGCAGTTAGAGCAATGCTATTCAGCTCAGGGTGTAAATGGTCAGAGTATAATTCCAGCATCCTCTCACAAAAAAGTTCATGCATCCCTCTCACGAAAGCATAGGCTTCCTCCGAAAGCTCCAGCCTCCTCCCACAGTTCAAAGACATACCAGTTAGTAAGTTAATTGATCATTGTAAATTGTCCTACAATTAGGCTAGGGTTAAAGTGGTGGGTTGCTTGACAACGCTGCATAGTGGACTACAAGGGCCTTTTCTGCACAGTATCTGTAAATAAATGTACATGTGCATCATCACCATAGACGACACACTGATAACAAATCTGCTGCTTAAACCAACCATATTAATATATTTTTTAATGACCTTATATAAGGCTGTGTATTCAAACAAGAGAAAGAGCTGTTTCGAATATTGCTGCACCTAGGTTCTGAGCTCATGAATTTTGAAGCTTAAAGGGCTACAAGACCACATCCAGGTACTATTAAGATGTGTTAACAATTACTGCTAACCATTTTGCACAACACTTTTAGGCCATCACTACCCTTCCATGATGAAAGAAAATTAAGCAAACTACCTATCGATTGACATAAAATCATACCTTTTAGTGTTTCATCCATGTTCTGCAGAAGAAAATAAATCTTTCCTTTTTATACTCAGTGGCCCCTGTACACGATTGTACTGTATTCTAAACCTTAGCCAATTAAGGCAATATTCCATATGCCTCCTTAATCACATTTTTTGACTGTTCTGTTGTCATTAAAGATATATGAACATGTTTCATGATCACACAATTTCTCTACACCATCCAGTCTCCTGCCATTTCTTTCTTGAACAATCCCCAATTTGCTTACTCCCTCAGGTGTATTTTGAAGGACCTATCCAGAGCCTGGCATATAAGTCCAATCGTGAAGAAAGAACAGCAGTGGTTCTACATCTTTAGGAGTTTTTGTAGATTCAGCATGACGTCTAAAACTTTGACTAACTTCTATAGATGTATACGGGAGAGTGTATTGCATCACAACCAGGTATGGAAATACCAATGCCCTTGAACAGAAAATCCTACAAAAAGTAATGGATAACAGCCTGGTACATCATGGGTAAAGCCCTCAACACCATTGAGCACATCTGCACGAAGCGTTTTCACAGTAAAGCAGCTTCCAGCTTCAGGGACCCCCACCACCCAGGAAGTGCTCTCTTCTCACTGCTACTAATGGTAAGAAGGTACAGAAGCCTCAGGATGACTCACACCACCAGGTTTGATTGACAGTTATTACCCCTCGAACATCAGGCTCTTGCACCAAAGGGGATAATTTCACTCAAATTCTCTCACCCCATCATTAGCATATTCCCACAACCTATGAACTCTCTTTCAGTGACTGTTCATCTCATGTTATTGATATTTATTGCTTATTTCTTTTTATTCTCATTTCTTTCTTTTTATATTTGCAAACTGGTTGAACACCCAAGTTGGAGCAGTCTTTCATTGATTCTATTATGGTTATTATTCTCTTATGTATTTATTGAAGTTGCCTGCAAGAAATAAAATCTCAGGGCTGTACACAGTGACATCTATGCACTCTGATAATAAATTAATTTGAACTTTAAACATAAATTCTTTTTGCTACATTTGAGAATACCTACCAACTCCACTGATTTAGGCTAGAACTTTCAACCAATGGTCCACGCTGCTAGTTTTGGTATCATTTGCAACTATTTTAATCATTCTCTTCATACCTGTCCAAATTGTTGTTATATTCCAGGAAAGGCAATGCACCTGCACAATCAAACATTACCTTTGTGCACTGGCGTTAAGGTAGTTCTGAACTTATCGTAGCACTTTATGTCAGTAAAGTAGCCAGCATGGTAAAAGACCCCACCCTCCCAGACATTCTCTCTTCTCCTCTCTTCCATCAGAAAGAAGCTATAAAAGCCTAAAAACACGTATCACAAAGTTCAAGGATAATTTCTATCCCATTATCATAAGACTATTGAATGGTCCCTTAGTATAATAAGATGGACACTTGACTGCACAATCTACCTCATCATAATCTTGCATCTCATTGTTTTCTTCACTGCATTTTCTCTGTAACACTTCATTCTACATTCTATTGATTTACCTTGTTCTACTCCAGTGCAATGTGTAATGATTTGATCTGTTTGAACAGTACGCAAGACAAAAGTTTCATTGTACTCTGGTATTTGAGGGAATAATATATTTTTCTAATTTCAGTTCTTCTTCCAATCCATCTGAACAGGCTGTCATGTGGAACTTTATCAGGGACCTTGATGAAGTACACAAAGAAGTGCAAGGAGAATGAGAAGTAGTGGTAAGTAGGAGACACCCTCACAAACAAACAAATAAATCTGTCCTACACTGACATATATACATTCACAATCACGTCCTCTCAAAATGATGCACCATTAATACAGATGAGACTGATCTGATCTTACACACAGCTTCATTTTCCTGCCTGATCCAGCTCACATTCCTGCTTGAGCCTAATGTAGTTCTATGGGCTACCATTGGATTTGTTCAAGATGTTCAAAATCAGGAAAGATATTTGACAGTAAATGATAACTGACAGAAGGCTTGATAACCCGTGAGCACAATTTTATGGAAATTGGAAGAAGAACCAGCAGCTCATTGAGTTTGCTTAGGTTATAATAAGTTGTGACTGGTGTGTGATTCTGAGAAGAACAATGGAGTCATCAAGAGTCATAAAGTCATAGATATATTCAAGATTCAAGATTGTTTAATGGCTTTTCCAGTACACAGGTGTAAAGGTGAATGAAGTAATTGTTACTCTGGGTCTAACGCAGCACAAAAAAAATCACAATAAGATAAGAACACAATAATAAAGATAACACAATACATATAAATACATAAGATAGGTTATATACTGGACACAATACTTCACAGTGTGTGAACCAGCATTTCATAAACATTCAGCATGAACTCCTTGGATTCATACACTGTTTCTCCATAAATAAAAAAAACAATGCCTTTACTGCAACACATTTCTCACTGTTAACTTCATGGGCCACTTGCCTGCCCATTCCTCTAGCTTATCTATATCCCTCCTGGAGACTACTGTATAGTCCTCCCTAGCATTTGCTGCATCTAGAGGTTTTGTGTTATCTATAAATCTCAAAATGGTGCTTCGTCCAAATTAGGGAAAGCAGTCACCCTTTTGATGATTCCTGGAAAAATCAAGTTGAAGTTCAAGTTTAATTGTCATTCAACCATAGACAAGAATACAGACAAAAAAAAGTCTTCCTCCTGGGCTAAGGTGTAACAACTTTCACACCCAGCAGAAGGCACAGATAGCACATATAATTATAATAGCAGCAAAACATACAGTCACAAAAATAATAAGAATGTAGCCTAAGTCCCTGAGTGTCATGGCATATAGATTGATGGTGCCTAGGATGATTGCCCTGGAGCCATATTCCTGCAAGAGCAAGCATACGGCATTTCCTCGTCACTCATTAGTGCTGCAGATGGATGCAGTCCAGCCGAGCGAACACTGGAGAGCAGCACTGATGGGAAAGGCCAGCCAGCAGGGTCAGCCCCCAACCCAGCCTGGCTTCTCCTGCCCTGGATGGCTCCATCAGATGACCCCGCAGCATGAGGGCGTGGTCCGCATAACAACTAAGGCCACACTTTCCAATCGACGGCACTCTTACCTCATTTGAAAAACAATGTGATTTCCTGTCACCCCTTTCTTTGGCAATTTGTTATCCATGCTCAGTGTTGCCAATGTACATGCAGTATTTTTATTCTATTAAATTTATTCTGGTCAAAATTTTCATTTGCCATTTTTCTAATGGCTTTCGGAAGCCCATACATATCACATGAACTGGCTCATGTAGTTGCTGGGTTTATTCCAGTACTATTTTGAACAAGAGTTAGATGTGTAAGTTGCCAATAACCAGGCACTACTCCTGATTGTGTGGATTTAATTTGAACTTTCAATAATAAATGAGATGAATATTTGAAGGAAGATAGTTTATAGGAATGTGATAGAAGAGCTAGGAATGGGATTGAATGGCAGTAAAACCAAACTGTTTTTTAATGTTCTGCCTTGACGATTTTAACTCCATCATTGGTGAGGAGTTAGGTCATGGATCCATTCCTTCAGTTTAAGCTTTTTAAAAATCATTTATATCCCAATTTGATTGCATTTAGTGTACAAGTTTAATATTAGGGTAGTGTAAATGAAAATCCAATATTTAATCACATTTGGAGAGCTGATTGTAGAGAGAACTGTTTGAGCCAGCTTGTCTCTAAACTATTGCTCATCTTGGTCATTCTTTCCTCAAGATAGAGAATTGTCATTTTCTTGTCTTACATTACTCCAGGTGGCAGGTTGACGTACATCTCTACTAAAGGAAGTATAAGGCCCTCCTTCCCTCTACTAGCCTGTAGCTCAACCTTGGGCAAGGTGTAGCACCTGCTTAACCCCCTGATTAGAGTCATGTGCAGCCGTGCCAACAGGTGGTGGATGGTCATGTGAGCATCTGGTGCATATCACAAGTCCTGGTTATGCGACCACTGACACAAAGAAGAATATTGATAATGGCTGGTGTCACCCTTCTTGTGAGGGCACCGCCCGAAAGATGGGCAATGGCAAACCACTTCTGCAGAAAACTTTGCTAAAAACAATCATAGTCATGGAGACCATGATCACCCACGTCATACAACACAGTATATGATAATGATAATGACAATTTAACCTTCCTTGGAGAATTATGCTTGCTTGCTCAAGTATTTAGGTCTATACTTGTGATTGTGTTTTCTGTCTATGCATGTGTCTCTCTGCATAAGAAGGTGCATCCATCATAGGTATGTGACTGTATGTAGATTTCAGTGTGTGTTTGTCACTGGGTATGGCAATCCTTGGAATTCTCCACCTCAGAAAATTGTGGACGATCAATCATTAAGCATGTCCAAGGCTAATAAATTTGTTGGACTACAGGGTTTATGCTCACGGATTGGAAAATGTGGTGGCCTCGTGACTTACTCTTCTTTCTCTTTCTTATTTGCCCGACTGTTTTGGTGAGCAAAAGTCTATGTTGTTGTTGTTGTGTGTGTGTGTGTGTGTGTGTGTGTGCACACGTAAAGTAAGCATTATCAGTGTTTGTGCATATTTTTCTCTGTGTGTGATACAGAGTCATTATGCATCTTTATATGTAGGTGATAGGCTCATATGCGCACTTGTGCATGTGAAACAGACTCATTATGTGTGTCATTGTGTGTGGTTGTATGTGTTGCAGATTCGTATTTCTGTGTATGTGTGTGATAAACCCACTGCGTATGTTCTTGTGTGTATATGCATGTGACTGACGTATATGTGTACACATGCTTATGTATGTGTAATAATATGCATATACAGCACGTGAGATAGATACATTGTGTGTGAGACAAATGAATTATGCAGGTGTGAGACTGTGTATCAGAGGATTGATTATGGTTATTGTGTACGTGCGTGTGCGTGAGAGAGAGTGTGTGTGAGAGAGAGAGAGAGAGAGAGAGAGAGAAAGACGCAGATAGTGCGTCCTGTTCCTGTTTTCTGTGTGTGAGTGGTTTCCCGTACACCTGTGGGAGTGGATCCATATAGACATGTGTTTATAAGTCTGAGCTTTTCGTGGCAAAGCTGTGACAGTGATGTGTAGCAGATCCACCGCCGTTGTTCACTCTCTCTTTATGTATGATGCATATTAATGATCACTTACTGCAATGAAGATTATATCCCGGCCAACTCCACGCCAGCGTTTACAGCTGCAAAGGAAAATCTCTCAATGTTAATAAAGGTTCGATGTGATTTTGAACCCCGAGCATATATTGCTACCAAGACAGTCCCGCACTTAAGTTGATATGAAATCACTATTGACAGCTGCGGTGCCTCGGCAGTGAGTGGCGAGGCGGGAATACCTGTTTCGGATGCGTTCAATTTCATTGACAATCACATCGAATCGTCTATTAACAGCAAACTCCGTTCGGCGTTAACTTTAACTGCACTTCGGAATAGTGACGCTATTAGAAAACGATCAGACCGAACGCTTCTCCCTCGCTCTCTCCGCTCCAAATAAAAATCCAGGAAAACAAACGTGACTATGTACCAAAACCTGTTTGCTTTTTCGCTGTGTTAAATTGAGCTCTCGACAGCGGGCTGTCGTAGAGTGTTGCACATGAAAGGGTCATTACCCTCGGCGACATCCCGCGCGCATGGTAAAGTTGTCTGTAGTGTGTGTGTGTGTGTGTGTGTGTGTGTGTGTGTTTGTGTGTGTGCGTGTGTGTTTGTCTCCCTCCTCTCTCTCTCTCTCTCTGTTCTGTATCTGCCCCTCTCTCTTTCTGACACACACACACACACACACACACACAAACACACACACACACACACACACACACACACACACACACACACACGCACTTTATGAAAGAGCTCGCATTAATTACAGCAGCGTCGGACCTTCCTCCTCGGCAGTCCAATGACAGCAGTTAGGGGAGGCTCCAAACCATGGAGCCAGTACCAACGTTTCTAGAGAATCAGCAAGGCATACTGTACAGCTCATGCATTTTTACAACGGGGGTTATTTCGAGGATTGTTTTTTTTTTGTCTTCCGAGCAGGCAATGAAGAAAAAAAGCGCCGAGCAGTTTAAAAAAAAGGGGAGGGATTGGAAAGAGAAAGTGAGGGGGTGAGATTGTTCGCTCTTCTGTCTCACCTACCCCGGGAAGGCAAGAGCTTGGTGGAAGAGAGATGGTTGCGTTCTGTCTGATTCACAGACAGCGGCGACACATTGCACACTTGTATTGTATTGGAGAAATCACGGGATACTCTGGCTGGTCATTGACGAGGAGGTGAACGGATCACCGGATTGCAAATCTCGATTCCTTCCATTAGCACTTGTTACAATGGTGAAACCGGATCGTTTATAAAGAGGCAATCTGGCGGATCCACCGTCCTGTAGTACAAGGTAAAGTCTTGTGCGTGTTTCTGTGTGTGTGTATGTGTGTGTGCGTGTGTTTTCTGAAGATATGTAGTTTGCGTGTTGAGAATATGAATCCTGGTCTTCGCTCCCGTTCTAAACGGAATGAAGGAACGAGGGAGCATAAACCGCAGAGTGAATTGGCAGTATTAAGCGTTCTCCTGTGGGTGACGGTCAAAGTTAAAGTCACCAGGAGGAACAAATATTAAATTTTCCCCAATCGTTAATGAAACAACAAATTCCATCAATATGTGACAGACCTCCTGGCCCGTGTTTCAGATGATAGGATATATCCAAGGTTATAACTCAAATCATCCTTTCCCCCCTCTCCATTCCAATTCACCTGTTGTAAATAGCATTAGATTTTCTCTGGCAGAATAAATCAGGAAAGGGAGCTACATTCGGCCGCCGTCGCTTCGACGCGGAAGGACAAGGAAATACTCCAACTTTGAAGTCGAATTTCACTCTTATCGCGATCGTTTTAGCCTGCCGCTGCATTAGAGGCAGACGTTATCTCTCCGACCTTTCCCTCATCACCTACCTCACTAGTACCACTGCCTCTCGGGTTCCTTGCATATGACATTGGGGCAGGTCGAAAGGAAGGGAATGCAGTTCGTTAACTTTCTTGTCATCCGATTTCACGCGCTGGTCTCTCGTTTCTCGGCCCCCCGATATCTAACCCTGGGCTCAAACCTCAAAAGTGCGCCGTTGATGCGGGCTCCCTATCAACAAATTTAAGGTTGCTCAGTCAAATGGCGCCATTACGTCTAAAAATAATTTAATTATATATAACCTGATGATATCAACTAAGAGGTCTTAAGACAATAGTTTGGGTTTATTTAATGTGAATACATGGTTCCTAAGACATAATTTGGAATCGGAGTTCGGAACAGCCCACTCGATTATCGAAGGACAATTCGTAATGGGTTTGGAGCAACCACAAATATCAGTGGTGAATATATTGTCTCCGCGTCAAGCTGAAGACTTTTTATCAGAGAAACTCAGATTACATTTATTTTCCTAAGAGTTTCTACTGCTCTCTTCTCGCCAGTTAACAACAGGCAATAGTCACTATAACCTTTGATAAATAAACGCGAAAACAGTAGTTTGGGCGTTTTAATTTTAATCAGTTCACAGACTTCTCCTCTTCTCGAGGTACGGAATAGCTTGGAGGGAATAATTTTGAGAAGGCGGGAGATATCAGCTCGGGTTATCGTAATGAATTGTCTCGTACTTATTATTTGAACGAACCAAAATATTATTGGGCTCAGTGAGAATCTAGATTCGTGGGGTCATAAGTCGAGGGAGGACTGATTTCTCAAGTGGGTTGAAAGTTGTGCCATTTCCCCAATGTAGACGATCCAAAAGTTTCCCAATTCCCTCTAAAACTGGCGCAGCCAACTCTCCCTTCAATCTCGCCGCATGGTTCGGGGCCCGCGGATAGTCAATGTCGGAGCTCCTTGGACCCCTCCAGTGCAACATTCTCTAACTCCCCTAACTCTCTCTCTCCCTCTCACCTTCACCCCCCACTCGTCCTTAGTTAAGCCGCATGGTGCCAGCACCCTCGGATGTATCAGCCCGAAGCCCGCAGCCTTCAGTGGCAACCTCTTGAGCAGCAGAGGTAATTTGGCAGCTAAATCGTCCAAGGAGATGAAATCTTCCACAGGTCGTTTATCTTAATGAAAAATGGTTGGAAATCAGTCTCCCGCCCGAAACAAAGACAATAATTAACTATCCAAAAATAAATTCAAATAGCAATTATTTTCGTATCTGTCCTTAAAAAACTCAGATAAGAGCGCCGCAGCTGAAACATCTTTATCATTTCTTTAACCAATACATCTTCCCAGTGCCGCGATGATAAGGAAAACCGCACAACTGATGGTCTGTATTTTCCCTTTCCTCGAACATTCAGTGCGAATAGAAATCTAGCTTTGGTTATAAAAAGTTCATTTCAGGCAAATCTTGTGTTTAAAAAACAGCCCCGCGGTGCTATTTCCCAGGGAAAATGCCGCCCAAGCATATAAGAGCAATTATCAAAAATTTCAACAGGACGCAAAGATGTTGGAAATTCCGCGGCGGCGCTTAGTTTTACTCACATCCCTAGTTCTCTGGTGAGGCAATTATATTTTCGTTTGCTTTAGTGAGTGAGAAACGCAACGTGGAGGAAAGGGGGCAAACGATATGAACTAGCGATAGCCCTTGAAAATTGCTGCAGACCAGATTAATATCGCAAAATCCTTTCAGTTCACAAATGAATGGAATATGTATACTTGCTTTATTACGCTCTGTTCTGATACTGTGGCGGCCACTGACACTAACACAAGGGTCGCCTATACTTCAGGAAACAATTCCATTCCAATAGAATCACAATGTGATCTGAGCAGATTTTTCCCCTGTCTAAAAAGGCAGCCTTCAAAAAATCATAAAGTGTGCTAAAACCCATTTAGCAGTGAATGCATTTGAATCTATTAAACCCCACTTTAATTAAATATGTAAGAGTTAGCGCTGCACACTGTATAGCTGTCACGAATGAAAGGTTTCTGAATCCGACAATCAGATCTGCCATTGAAAATTTAAATATTAGAACTGAACGGTGGGCAAATATAATAGAGTAGAGAATATGGAGTTTTAATCCTTTTTTTTCCAATTATGCTATTATTCTAGGGTAAGAATTACAGTGAAAACACTGACAGTAAATAATGCCTTCTTTTTAACCCTGCCGGTGCTAAGGATAATCTAAATCAGCAGACCAGAGGGTAAGGTTAGGGAGAGTACAGACAGGAGAAATAACAAGGTGCACTTTATTGGGTGTTCAATATCTTTGCCAAGCTGCTTCAGGTCTGCTTTGTTCCACTGGTGGTGAGATAAAGCTTCCTCCGTTTGCATTCTTGTTCTGAAGGCATTTTGGTTTGCCAGAATTGGCCAACCCAAAGGTTTGTTTGCGTGGGCCAAATGTTGGCAGCTTGTATTGGACCAAGCAGCGGGAAATGGGGACAGATGTTGCGGGGACCTGGTCCCATCCTTGTTTGCTGCTCTCGTTGCCCTATTCTCCAGGGCAAGTTTCAGAGCTGCAATTGGACCAAGGAATCTTGGATCTCTTTGTCTAGGTTGGGCTCAGTCCTTGACAGAATGTATAATACGGGTCTATGTAGAAAGTTGCAGAGAGAATGTAATGTGGGAGAGGGTACTTAAGGGCAAACATGAGAAGTGGCTGCAATAGTTGCCACTTTTATGCTCTCTGAGGAAAATTATGCACTTGAAAATTGGGACAGTATGCCCCTCTGTTCTAATTTTCTCAGTAAATAGTTTGTTTGTAGTCTTTCATTGATTCTGTTGTACTTCTTTGTTCTACTGTGATTGCCTCAAGAAACCAAAACTCAAGGTAGTATATGGTGAAATATACATACTTAGATATTAAATTTACTTCAAACTTTCTATTAGCCACCAACATTTTAAAGCTCTTAGTTTTCTGCTATTTAATTTTTTTTGGGTTAGCTGGAGATTTGTCGGTTTATGGATCAATCTTTATAAATTCTATATAATGGAAACTAGTGGTGACAGTCCTTACGATATGTGCAATGTCCATTGACCATGTGACTGATGGAAGGGCACAGTGGAAAGCTTGAGAGTGGTAGCTGGCAGTGGGGTCATTCATGGCTACTGGCCAGAAGATCTATCAAGCCAAAATCCTGACCGAATACCCTGATGAGGCAAAATTAGGACAGACCAAGTAATTCTGAATGATATACCCTCATAAACCCCTCCAAAAGAAACCTAATTCCCTGGCTTTTGAGAAAGTCTGTCTCATTGTATTCATTCTTCAATGTAATTTAGGGAATAGCATAGAACCATGAAATGGGGCAAAGGAATAGCTCTTCCACCACTAGTAAATGGCACTTTGTACAGAAAAGCACAATGGCTCACTCAGTTATATGTAACATCATGATCTGGCATTCTGCTGGAAAGTGAAATATTCTATTATTTACATAAAGACAGTAATCCTGCAGGAGTTATTCACTGCAAATCTTGTGAGATATAATTTTAAAAAATGCACTGTTTGAAATTTACATCAATATGCATTTTATATTGCAATATGAGTTAAAGTACTTTAATCGCCGTACGCTGCTTTATGTCTTACTAGGGTTTAATATATTTTGCAATTACTGTGTGTATTATTTACTGGATTATACCAGTCCCATATGAATAATATGGAGAATTATGGCTGGTATTGATTATGTGGATCTAATTGAGGAATCTAATCGCACGAACAAAGTTCAAGCAGTTTACAAGTGTTGTCTAAACCCCAGGGTGAATTTGCAACCTTGAAATTGTTTCTGAGTGTCCACTATTTGTTACAGCCCCTACTGTGAAGTCAGTAGGGGTGAAGTCAGAGGCATGTTCTCTGCCCATTTATATTTTGTAGTCAGCATTGAAATCTTCAACAGTTATTATGTAGTTTTGTTATCAGTGAGGGATTATTAATTGCAATATTATTTCCACTTCTAATGGTTAAATCAGAAAATCTGTCGGTATATATCAAGCCATCCTACTAATCTTACATCAGCAGTCAAAATTCATTTTCAGACAGATTACAAGAGTAGTATCTATTCGGATTTGTTAAAATGCAGTTAAAAGATAAATAAGAGACCCAGTTCAAAATGAAAAGATTTATATGAAGTAACTCTTGTAATATCAGCTGAGGATGTCATAAAGCACATTACACAAACAGCAAAGAGATGAATGATCATTTAATCTCTTTTAGTGAGCACGATGATTAGGACATCACAAAGATTTTCCAGTATTTGTTTGAATAGTGGCTTACTTCATATCCTCTGAAATCCCCATGCTGGACCTTGGTTTTTGCATGTTAAGCAAAGGACAGTAACCTTTATTAATGTCACTCCCAATGCCTTATTGGATTGTTAGCTTAGGCTACATTCTTTCTGGCACTGGATCTGAATCCACAGCTTTCTAACCTGGGGCAGAAGTAATATCAGCTGTGCCAAGTTAACTCAGGGGATGTTGATTGGAACCCTGGTTAAGCTGAATAGCCCCTTCACCTCCACAGGATTGTCCTTGGCAGAGAAGCAAGATACCTGACTTAAGAGCTTATGAACAGAAGTAACAAACAAAGATTAAAATCAATTGGAGAACCTTTTGTTTAAAGATTGGGAATTTTCACACTTCCAAACTAAAATTTACAGTTGAAAAAAATATAAATATTGGGGAAAACAGAATGACGATAAAGGGGATATTTTTCCCTTCTTGTACTGTGAGTGTCTCTGATGTGGTGCACAGTGCCTGCAAGAATGGTGCAAGGCGAGTCAGTTGCAACCTTCAAAAGAGAATCGTGCATACAATCAAAAGAAGAAAGAAATGCAAGGTTATAGGGGAGAGCAGGGGATCGGGACTAATTGGGTGGCCCTTTCAAAGTGCTGAATATGATATGGAGGCTGAACGGCCTTCTTCCTCGCAGAAGCTTTTCATTACAGTCAAACAAAAATGCCAAAATTGATGGCGGAGAACCCTTTACCATGGCAAAGATACAAATACAAGAAAACACATTTTTTTTGAAAAAATAGAATGCTGCTGATGAAAGAACAATGTGAGAAGGAAATAACAAGGAGAGGCTATGGAAACAAACAGATTAAATATATTAGAGACAACTACAGAGTGGTAATTTGACAACATTGATCAGAGAGGTTCATTTAACAAGATGACACTTTAATAAGATCACTCTTCTCTGATGTATACTGTATTTCTGGGTAAATAAGGGCAACATATACTAAACAGGACAGGCCGTTCAGCCTAACTAGTCTGTGATGTTTATAGGCCACAACTATACTCTGAGGCCATTTTATTAGGTACACCTGTATACCTGCTCATTAATGCAAATATCTAATCAGACAATCATGTGGCAGCAACTCAATGCATGCAGACATGGTCAGGAGGTTCAGTTAATCATAAGTCTGCAGAAGCAGGAAATCCAAAGCAACACACACAAAATGCTGGAGGAATTCAGCAGGTCAGACAGAATTAATGGAAATGAACAGACAGTTAATGTATCAGGGTGAGACCCTTCTTCAGGACTAGAAAGGAAGGGGAAGACACCAGAATAAAAAGCTGGGGGAAGGGGAAGAAGGCTAGCTGGAAGGTGATAGGTAAAGTCAGGCGGGTGGAAAAGTAAAGGGCTGGAGAAGAAGGAATCTAGTCGGAGAGGAGAGTGGACCATTGGAGAAAGACATTCGGTTGTTGTTCAGACCAAACATCACAATGGTAAAGAAATGTAATCCAAGTGACTTTGACTGTGGAATGGTTGTTGGTGCCAGGCAGGGTGGTTTGAGTATCTCAGAATCTGCTGATCTCCTGGGATTTTCACACACAACAGTCTCTAGAGTTTACAGAGAATGGTACAAAACAAACAAAAAAAAATCCAGTGAGTGGCAGTTTTGTGGGTGAAAACGTTTTGTCATTGAAAGAGTTCAGAAGAGAATGGCCAGACTGATTTAAGCTGATAGGAAGGCGATTGTCACTCAAATAACCATGCATTTCAACAGTGGTGTTCTGAAGAGCATTTCTGAATGCACAACATGTTGAACCTTGAGGTGAATGGGCCACTTCATTAAGTATCCAATGATAACAGGTATGTGCAGTTCTTCCGTTGTGCAACTGCACAAGGAAACCGTTGCAGGAGAGTTTTTAAAGTGAAAAAGCTGTTACACGGGGGCAGTTCCACTACCTCATCCTCGGAGGTTCAGGTCCAGCGGTATGAGTAATCGTCATAACTGGGTTCTTCCTTGGTTGCAACAGATGACTATGTGCCTTGTCATGCCCTTCACTCTCCATAAAGTCTTGCAGAACCACCTTCCCGGGTCTCATTAGACTCACTCCTGCTCTAATTCTCCAATTAGACTCCTGTTAACACAACAGTTTCTGGATTAGATAGAAAAATGCCGAGAAGAAGTAATCATTGCTACAACCTCAGTGTTACAGCCATTCTCTACTCCAGCTGCTGCACTGACTTGACAATTTAATTCACAACCAAATCCTAAACCTGGATAAAAGAGGTTGTGAATTAATTTTTGCAACTCTGCATTAGAAGACCAGTGTAACATTTACACTGCAATTGGGAAGGAGAACTTTAATGGGAACTCTGTAAAGCTAAAGTCAAGTTTATTGTCATATCCACAAGGACACATTAGCACAGGGATATGTACATATAGATTCAATAATAACAGGTACATCTCAGACTCGTAAACAGCATCCACAAGAAAAATATATATTAACTATAAATTACAGGGCTATGGTAGGAAACTTTGTCACATGGTGTGAGCAGAATTATCTGCAGCTTAATGTGAAAAAGACTAAGGAGCTGGTGGTAGACCTGAGGAGAGCTAAGGTACCGGTGACCCTTGTTTCCATCCGGGGGGTCAGTGTGGACATGGTGGAGGATTACAAATACCTGGGGATACGAATTGACAATAAACTGGACTGGTCAAAGAACACTGAGGCTGTCTACAAGAAGGGTCAGGGCCGTCTCTATTTTCTGAGGAGACTGAGGTCCTTTAACATCTGCCGGACGATGCTGAGGATGTTCTACGAGTCTGTGGTGGTCAGTGCGATCACGTTTGCTGTTGTGTGCTGGGGCAGCAGGCTGAGGGTAACAGACACCAACAGAATCAACAAACTCATCCGTAAGGCCAGTGATGTTGTGGGGATGGAACTGGACTCTCTCACGGTGGTGTCTGAAAAGAGGATGCTGTCTAAGTTGCATGCCATCTTGGACAATATCTCCCATCCGCTACATAACATGCTGGGTGGGCACAGGAGTACATTCAGCCAGAGACTCATTCCACTGAGATGCAGCACAGAGCGTCATAGGAAGTCATTCCTACCTGTGGCCATCAAACTTTACAACTCCTCCCTTGAAGGGTCAGACCCCCTGAGCCAATAGGCTGGTCCTGGACTTATTTCATAATTTACTGGCATAATTTACATATCACTATTTAACAATTATGGTTCTATTACTATTTATTATTTATGGTACAACTGTAACGAAAACCAATTTCCCCCAGGATCAATAAAGTATGACTATGACTATATTATGACTAAATTGTACACAGTTGTTCTAAGTAAGAATACATTTTAAAAATGTAATACTGTAGTGTCAAAATGGTCATAGTGTTGCCATACTGAGGTAGTGATTAGGGTTTTGTGGGTGCTGCAGGCATCTAATGGTTGAAGTGAGATAGCTGTTCTTGAACCTGCTGGGGTGGAAGTTCAGACTTTTGTACTTCCTGACCAGCAGCAGCTATGAGAAGACGGCATGGCCCAGATGTCGGAGATCTTTGATGATAGTTGTCACCTTCTTGAGCCTTAACCTCATGTGGAAAGCGTAGCGGTTAGCGTGAAGCTATTACAGCTCAGGGTATCAGAGGTTGTAATTTAATTCTGACATTCTCAGTATGTTTGATTCCATGAGTGAGTGTGTTTCAAGTCAAATCAAGTTTATTGTCATTTAACTATATAGATGTATATAACACATATAACCATATAACCGTATATAGAAACAGGACAATGTTTCTCCGAACCAGGGAGTAAAGCACAGTAGCACACATAACACATATTACACATGGTAACTTATGAAGGTAAGGATAAAATCTACAGATGACTCACAAATAAGTAACAAACTAAAGTGCATTAATATTAAATTTTGCAAGATGTGGAACAGTGAACCAGTGACATTTCGAATATGATGCGGCAGGGAGTTCAGAAGCTTAATGGACTGGGGAAACAAACAGTTTCCCATCCGGACCATTCTTGTTTTTATGCGTTGGAGTCTCCAGCCTGATAGTAGAAAGTCAAAGAGGATGCTGGATGGATGGCTGGGGTCCTTGATAATGCTAAAGGCCCTGTATATGCAGCGCTCCTTATAAATTTCTCTGATGGATGATAGGGAGACCCCTACGATCCTCTAGCTGTTCTCACAGTCCTTTGTAGGGACTTCTGGTCCGATGCCCAGGTGCTCCCACACCAAATGGAGATGCATCTTGTGGGAAGATCTCAATGGTGCTCCTGTAAAACACAGTTAAGATTGGTGGGGTGGGGCAGGTGCGGAGACTTGCTTGCCTCATTCTCCTTAGGAAGTGGAGGTGCTGCTGTGCCGTTTCATTCAGGGAGGTGAGGTCATCTGTAATGTGAACTCCCAGGAATTTGGTGCATTCACTGTCTTTGCGGAGGGGACATGTAGTCGCAGAAGGAGATGGTCGTCTGCACCTTCCTGACGTTCTTGCAGCTGCTCCAGTTTCCTCCACCAGTTCAAAGAAGTACTGGGTGAGTAGGTTGATTGGTCATTGTAAATTATCCTGTGATTAGGCTAAGGATAAATCGGTGGGTAGCTGGACAGTGCAGCTTGAAGGGCCTGTTCCATAATGTATCCTCAAATAAAAAAGAAATCTCCTTGGTGAGGGATGTGCTAGTGAAGAGACACAATGTAAGATGAACCAAATGGGACTTACTCAGTTAGGCAACCTGGTGGGCATGGACAAATTGGGCGGAATGACCTGTTTTCTGCACCGCTTAGCTCTGAGACTCTGTTCTGTTAAACCTATCCTCCAGTGAGAAGTTGTCAGCACTGGCATCAATGTCCTTTTGTAAAGTACTCGGGATAGAGTCATGCCATTGAAAATGCTTCACTCTGGCCACATTAACATATGTTAAGGCAAATGGCAAACAGCTTAAGCCAAAAGAGGAAGTTTCTTAAAGCAAGTTTCAGGAAGTTTCTTAAAGCAAGATAGAAACATAGAAAATAGGTGCAGGAGTAAGCCATTCGGCCCTTCGAGCCTGCACCGCCATTCAGTACGATCATGGCTGATCATCCAACTCAGAACCCTGTACCTGCCCTCTCTCCATAGCCCCAGATCCCTTTAGCCACAAGGGCCATATCTAACTCCCTCTTAAATATAGCCAATGAACTGGCCTCAACTGTTTCCTGTGGCAGAGAATTCCACAGATTCACCACTCTCTGTGTGAAGACGTTTTTCCTCATCTCAGTCCTAAAAGGCTTCCCCTTTATCCTCAAACTGTGACCCCTCGTTCTGGACTTCCCCAACATCGGGAACAATCTTCCTGCATCTAGCCTGTCCAATCCCCTTAGAATTTTATACGTTTCAATCAGATCCCCCCTCAATCTTCTAAATTCCAGAGAGTATCCAGAAGATAGAGAAGATAGATTGGAGCTCCACTACAGTGTAGCAAATAGTGTGTCAATATTACAGCTCAGTGCATCGATTCTATCATTCTATGGGGCTTCTTTGTTTCGTGGATGTCTGTGAAAAAGATAAATTTCAAGTTGTATTCTGTATACATACTCTGATATTAAATGTACTTTGAAACTTGAATTTGTTTGTCCTCTGTGAGAAGTTTGTAAGTCCTTCCTACGAGTGCATGGGCTTCCTTCAGGTGCTCTGGTTTCCTCCCACAGTGCAAAGACCTACCAGTTAGTAGGTTAACTGGTCATTGTAAATTGTCCTGTGATTAGTCTAAATTTACATAGGTTGGTTACTGGACAGTGCGACTTGTTGGGCCAGAAAGGCCTGTTCTGTGCTGTACCTCTAAAACTAAAAAAAATATATAGAGTAATTAATAGAGTTGCAGAGATTGCATGAGATATGCAAAGTTAAAATCAGACTTAGGCCATAACACCTTAATACACAGGAGCAGAATTAGGCCATTTGGCCCCTCGAGTCTGCTCCTCAATTCCATCATGGCTGATTATTATCCTTCTCAATCTCATTCTCCTACCTTCTCCCCATAACCTTTAACCCTAACTACTCAAGAACCTGTCAACTTCCACTTTAAATATACCCAAATGGCTTGGCCTCCACAGCTGTCTATAGCAATGAATTCCATAGATTCACCACCCTCTGGCTAGCTTGAATTACCAAGGCATTAAAAGCTGCTGGAAAATATGATGCAACACACATAAAAGTTGCTGGTGAACGCAGCAGGCCAGGCAGCATCTATTGGAAGAGGTACAGTTGATGTTTTGGGCCGAGACCCTTTGTCAGGACTAACTGAAAGAAGAGCTAGTAAGAGATTTGAAAGTGGGAGGGGGAGGGGGTGATCCAAAATGATAGGAGAAGACAAGAGGGGGAGGGATAGAGACAAGAGCTGGACGGTCGATTGGCAAATGGAATATGTGAGGATCATGGGACAGGAGGCCTAGGAAGAAAGAAAAGGGGGAGGGGGAGAGAAAAGCCCAGAGGATGGGCAAGGGGTATAGTGAGAGGGACAGAGGGAGAAACAGGAGAGAGAGGAAAAGAATGTGTGTCTATAAATAAATAACGTATAAGGTACGAGGGGGAGGTGGGGCATTAGCGGAATAAATATGCTTCTCAATTCCTGATGAAGGGTCTCGGCTCGAAACACCAACTATTTATTAACTTCCATGCATGCTGCCTGACCTGCTGAGTTGCTGTAGCATTTTGCGTGTGTTGCTTTGAATTTCCAGCATCTGCAGATTTCCTTGTGTTTGGGAAAATAGGACTAGTGGGCTGAAGAGCCTGTATGATTCTGTAAACTCCATAACACACAATGCCAGGGAATGTGGTTTTCAGAAATGTAAAAGGAGGGTTATGTCTGTAAGGAATTCAGAAATGAGAGTTTGAAATTGAAACACTGCTGAGCTAGGAGCCACTGTAGTTGAGTGAACATAGGGCAGTGGATGAAAGGATCTTTAAGTGAACTAGAATGATGGGGAAAATAGTACACAGAACAGCTTGAGCCATGCCAACCCGTTTAATGTGCCAGATGTCTGAATCCAGTGATGTGTACCAGACTGGCTCATCACTAATTGGTTAATTAAAGTCCTCTTTTAAACAACTTGGACAAGTTTTTTGCCCACTGTCAGCAAAAATCCCTCTCCAGTAGACTGATATTTCACTGTGAGTCCTAACCCCCACCCCACCCCACAGTTTGGTCAAAACCACTACACCTGCTCTGCCATCAGGAGAGGTTCTCATTTGAGATGGTACGGTTGCATGATGGGAAAGACATTGCAGCTTGATGCTATTGGGTGGCTTCAGCATGGACTAGATGGGCCAAAGGGCCCACTTCTGTACCATGCTTCTCTATGACTCTACGAAAGAAGGACTTCGACATCAAGGTGTTCCTAAAGTTACCCACACCGAATTCTATCAAGGAAAAGCTATGAGGTGGGCTCAAGCATGGAGTTTTTATGACAAATTCATTGCGCCTTTTACTTTTGAGAAATGGACGTGGTAGCTGATCAGTTAGTGCAGTCAGTACACGATGGCATTCAGCAGCTGTAGTTCGATTCCTGCAGCTATGTGTATGTTCTCCTCATGCACGGGGTTCCCCTGGGGTGCTCCTGCTTCCTCTTACCTTCCAAAGGTGTAGAGTTTGGGTTTCAGTGAAATTCGGGCATACGATGTTGGTGCTGAGGTGTGGCAACACTTGTACTCTGTCCTCAGCACAACCCTTGCAACGTGTTGGGTTGTTGACAAAAAAATTACACATTTTTGCCTCAATGTTTCAATGTACATATGACAATTAAAGCTAATCTTTAATCTTATCTAAAGGTTTGATTAGGCTACCACACTTCATGGCTTGATGAATTATCTGAGCAAAAGGATGTGCTTCTATGACTGAGGTTTGGGTCAGGTGGTTTAGATGTGGGACAGAACAATATACAGAGCATCTAACTATGCTATTTTTCGTCCTGTTGGCACAGCTGTGGGAATTGGCAAGATAATCCCGAAACACTACCACCATAATTAGGTAGGTAGAACTCGCCGTCATGTCTGGCCAGATTTATCAATAGCCACTTTGACTTTGGCACAGTACCAACCAGATCCTTGCTGGTTTTAAACTGAAAGGTACAATGCAGTCCAAAGTGTGACAAAAGCCATTCCTTCTTCTGAGACATAGACAGATACTAATTAGAATGAAAGAGGATTATGATAAAATTGAGGTTTGAAAAAATTAAAATCTAAATTTGCAACAATTAAAATGAATTACTCTAAGTGATAAACTGCCAAGATTATGTTTTTCCTAATTTGGTTTGAATGGGAATACTGTTAGTTTCTGCTTTTATTTAAATACATGAAAGATTATTTCTACAGAGGGATAATTCACAAGTCACTGAAACACGTTCCTGAATATTTGTGATGATTTAACATTTTGCACTGCCTGTATCTCTACATAACTAGATTATCTCTGGATTGCTATCTTCAGTATAGGTCCAAGGGCTGTTCAGTGACAGGAACAGTAATTTTCACTCAGATTCAACAACAGAAGAAATCTAGTTTATTGTATATAAAGCTGCTATTCTCCTCCTTTGAAAAACCCTGACCAATGTTGCAGTACATTTTGCCAGCAGTCCAGAACTTCTTTGCAAAATGTTGTTTCACTTCCCAAGGCAACTTTCAATGTCCTTCCCAACCTGGATCTCACAGAGGACCGTGCTTCCAGATTAGGGCAACACAGTGGGATCTTTGGCTCAGGAAGCAGCCTCTTTTCTCGATGTTTCTCACTGTGCAAGTATTGTAGATTTTCCTTCTTGTAGTCAGGGATACAGTCTTCGATTAAAAGAATTCAGGAACGAAACAAAAAGGAAGCACCCTGGACTAAATCAGATGGGTAGATTAACATGGGAGAAAGAGATCTTAGAGTGGCAACTGAGGAAGCTATGTTCTAGGTAATTAGGAATTAATCCACAAAATTACCATCATGCTAAAGGATTACAGAGTCATAGACTTAAAGAGAATGGAAACAGGCCCCTCCACCCCACTTGTCCATGTCGACCCAGATGTGCCTTCCAAGTCAGTCCTATAGAGTAATGTCAGGGGTGAACATATGCATTATTTACAACCACCGATATTGAGTTGGGGCTCTCTTTAAAAAGTTGGTCTGATGTGATGATATCATGTTGTTAAGTTTTTTACTGTGCTTTGTGTTCTGTGTTTGGTTGACAAGAAAGGAGTTGTTACGGTTTCCTTTAAACTTAAAACGCCTCAGCCATTTTATTTACAAAAACGTACAGTCCCATTTTGCCTGCATTTGGCCCACATCACTTCTAAAGATTCCCCATCCATATACCAGTTCAACTGATATTATTGCTTTTATCTTAACCACTTTACCATCCATGACATGCCCCCTACTCACGACTGCCATCAGGGAGGAGGTATGGGAGCCTGAAGACACACACTCAGAATTTTAGGAACAGCTTCTTTCCCTCCACCATTAGTTTTCTGAATGTTTGATAAGCCCATGAACATGACCTCACTGTTTCTCTTTTGCACTAATTATTTATTAATTTTTATTGTAACCTGGAAAAATTTGTTGTATCTGCGTTACCTTGTTGCTCAAAAGCAACAGATTTCCGGATAATAATAACCGGATTCTGATTCTGATTCCGTGTAAGCTCACTTCTTATCCATGTTGCCTCCAGGATGGCAAAGTTGACCTTTGGTTCCTATTAAATCTTTTCCCTCTCACCTGAAACCTATCTGCTCTAGTGTTTGATTCTTCTTCTTTGGAAAAAAGATTGGGTATATTCACCCTATCCATGCCCCAATGATTATGGGGGTGGAATTTATATATTTCCATAACATCACCCATCTCCAAGGAATAAAGTCCTGGCCTGCTTAATCCCTCCCAATAACTCAGGCCTGTATTGTGCTGTAAGTTTTCTATGTTTCTATGTGTTTTCTATGTTTCCTCCATCTCTGTCTGTATAGAATGATTCCTCATTGATCTTTCCATAACTATTTTTTTTTGACCAGACAGGGTTGTTAGCCCTGAGCTGAACCCTTGAATCTGGAGGACTGCTGGACCACTCTTAGTCTAGTCTCTACCCTTTGACTTGTTTGGCATGGGTGACCCTACCAAAAGCCAAAGCACAAGGCCCTGACTCCAGCCAACGTAGCTCTCCAGGTTATTGAGGCACACAAGCCTCCAAACCCTATGATATGGTTGTGGTCCTCTTGGAGGTCTCTGACATCACTTGCTCCCAAATGCTTTAACAATTTATTTCTTTCAATGACAATTTAGGATGGAGAATTGGAATTGGTTTATTATTGTCACATAGAACCATAGAAACTACAGCACAGAAACAGGCCTTTTGGCCTTTCTTGGCTGTGCCGAACCATTTTCTGCCTAGTCCCACTGATCTGCACACGGACCATATCCCTCCATACACCTCCCATCCATGTATCTGTCCAATTTATTCTTAAATGTTAAAAAAGAACCCGCATTTACCACCTCGTCTGGCAGCTCATTCCATACTCCCACCACTCTCTGTGTGAAGAGGCCCCCCCTAATGTTCCCTTTAAACTTTTCCCCCCTCACCCTTAACCCATGTCCTCTGGTTTTTTTCTCCCCTTGCCTCAGTGGAAAAGGCCTGCTTGCATTCACTCTATCTATAC
This sequence comes from Mobula birostris, assembly GCF_030028105.1. Classification (NCBI taxonomy): domain Eukaryota; kingdom Metazoa; phylum Chordata; class Chondrichthyes; order Myliobatiformes; family Myliobatidae; genus Mobula; species Mobula birostris. Next base: position 74,922,164 of record NC_092384.1, on the reverse strand, counting down.
CCATCATAATGTACCGAGATATGTTGAAAGACATGTTTTGCATAATGTTCATACAGATCGTATGCAAATTCAGTAAATCCTGGTCTTGCCGGTGATTCCGAAATCTTTAAAATAAAAGAGAAAACCAAACGGTGAAGTTTCTGTACAGAAAATGAGGCCTTTTGTGAGGGCAATTTGAGACCGTCCATTGATCAGTGTCCACCATGGATCTTGCATTCTAGCTGTCTATGTTCAATAGGCCAGCCAGGGCAGTGTGATATGGAGAACAAGCTGTTGCCTATGCAGCAGACTCCACACAGCTGATGAATCTAAAGGAACGGCAGAGACCGATACAGTTTGGCACCAGCGGGGTCGCAGGAATTGCCAGTCAGCCTTGAACTCAATGTAGGACTTATAGGGTCTCCAGCTCCCGAGTTTTTCTCAAAGTTTACTCCCAAAGTCTTCTCTGTGAGTGGATATAGCCACAAGGCAGCAGCAGTTTGAAATCAGAGCTTTCCTTCTCCTAGATGAGCTCCCAACCACAGCTGTTGGGCCCCATCTGCCCAAAGCAACTATTTTTAAGGCACCATTAATCCGCCTTTGCTTCTTCTCCTGTCAATAGAAATGGTTCTGCCAGACTTACTGTTAAGCCACTTGTGAAGGACAGGAGCTGGACTTTGTTTTCAGAGGTTATATGAGAAACACACCATTGGGAGCATTTAATAGTAGTGGCAGCTTATCCCCACTGCACCTCCTCCCCACCGCCCCGCCACCCCAGCTATGACAACCTTAAGGAACCATGGCAACAGGCATAGTTAACTTTACCAGTCTTTCAAAACATTGTGGGGACACAGCAACCAAACCACCTTTACTCATACTAGGGTGGGGACATTTTGCCTCTTGATCTCCAGCTCCCATTCAGCTATTTTCCCATGATCCGATAAAAATACACACATTGTGCTAGGGTGACAATGTTTCTGGTTTGGCCTGCTGAGATACGAACCATATGCAGCTCAGAGACTACTTCAAGAAAAAAATAGCATCATAGAGTTGTAGAGAATAAAAACAATCCTTTTTTAACCCTCTGCATCTATACTCAACATCATAACTGTTCGTACTAATCCGACCTTGGAGAAATATCGCCTCACCTTCTGCAGAGGAGATTTACCAAGATTTTGCCTGGATTATGGAGCATGTCTTACGAGGACAGGTTGACTGAATTCTTTGGAACAGAGGATGAGAGGCAACTGAATAGAGGTGTTTAAGATATTAAGGGTTCTAGATAGAGTGGATTGCCAGCACCTTTCTTTTATCATGCTGGAAATAGCTAAATTCAAGAGAACATTCTTTTAAAGTGAGTGGAGCAAAGTTTAGGGGAGACGTCAGAGGTAACTTTTTGACAAAGTGGTAAAAACAGATACAATCTAACCATTCCTTTGTACATCAGCCTCCGTTTTTCTTTCATCCATGTGCTTATCTAAGAGTTTCTTAAATATCCGTAATATATCTGCCTCTAGTACCACCACTGGCATTGCATTCCACACATCCACCCCCTCTGTGTAAAGTATCTCTGACATTTCCCCCCCCCATACGTTCTTTCAATCATCTTAAAATTACGTCCTCTTGTACTAACCACTTCCTCACTGAGAAAAAAATTAACTTTTCCCTTGCCTACACGGTGGAGCAATTTACAACAGCTGATTAATCTCCCACACATTAGAGATGTGGGAGAAACCAAAGCACCCAGGGAAAACCCAGGGAGAAGATGCAGATTCCACATACAGGCAGCATCAAAGGTCAGAACTGATAAACACAAGAGACTCTGCAGATGGTGGAAATCTAGAGTAACATATACAAAATTTTGGAGGAACTCAGCAGGCTAGCCAGCATCTGTGGAAAGGAATAAGCCGCATTTCAGGCCGAGACCCTTCCTTCAGTCCCAATGAAGGGTCTCGGCCTGAAACATTGATTGTTTATTCCTTTCCATGCATTTTGCCTGATCTACTGAGTCCCTCCAGAATTTTGTAAGGTCAACACTGAACCTGTGTCACTGGAACTATAAGACAGCAGCTCCAGTAGCTTTGCCATCGTGGGTATACAGAGAGCTGCTGGATTGGCAATGAAAGCTGATCGAATTCATAGAGAGGATGATGCAGAGTCACGTAGTAATTTTATGTATTGTACCATACTGCTGCCACAAAAAAAAAGAACTCCATGATATATGTGAGTGATGATAAATCTGATTCTAAAATGAATCTCAGCTGTGGACTGAGAGGAGGAAGGGGACAGGAAGAGGGGAATCATGATTGGGAAAGGGGGAGGGTGAGAGAGGAGAGAGCAGGAAGCACCAGTGAGACAATCTGTAATGACCAATAAACCAATTGTTTAGAAGCAAATGACCTTGCCTGGTGTCTCAGGGCTGGGTGTGTCTGCACCCGGCCCAGGTACTCCTTCTCTGCCACCTGCCCCACACCCCTCCCATGGCGTTCCACCCTCGCTAATCCCAACATCCTTTACTCCTGCTAGATTTACAAATTCACTCTCTGCTCCTTGTTGACAAATAGAGTACTTTGAAAATGTCTTAGGCACCTTAGCTATATATAAAATATGTGCCTAAGACTTTTGCACAGTTTTGCTTGCCTTCATTTTTGACCACTCTACTGAGGGAAGGAGATCCTTTCAATCTATTCTGTCTCAGCCCCTTTTAATCTTACACACATTACTTAACCCTCTCCCTACCAATAAAAAACTGATCTTTCTTCAAAGCCATAATTTTCCAGTCCATACTTGTAAATCTATTTTACACCTTCTGCAGTGCAATCACATCTTCTGTGGAATGTGATAATCAGAAATGTACACTATATTCAATCTGTGATTAACATGTTGCAAAGATTTCTATCATAGTAATCCCTGCTCTTATCCTTTTGCTAATAAAGTGAAGCAGGTCACCTTATTGATATATTCAGCTACATTTAAAGATCTTTGGATGTACACTTCAAAGTGCCTCTGTTTTTTCACATCTCAGCATCTTCCTCAAGGGTAACTGCTCTTCCCAAGACTGCAAGCAAGTGCAGAGGGTTGTGAATGCAGCTCAGTCAATCACAAAAGCTGACCTTCTCTCCATGGACTCCATCTACACTTCCTGCTGCCCCAGGAAAGCAGCCAACATTATTATATACCACCAACCCCATCCCATTCTCCCACCCCTTTCATTCATGCTTCTTTACCCTTCCATCAAGCAGTGTAATGAGCTCTTCAGGCCTGTATGGGGCACTGGGGAGCATTGGGCTCCATGTTTTAAAAGGGCACCTGAATTGGTTCATTGTTGTTTAACAACATTCTTTAATCGTTTAGCGTTCCTTGTGTTTTTCTTGAGCACCTTGATCTTTGTAATGAGGTCTCCAGGTACCTTCTGCTTAAACTTGTTAAGTTTATTTTGATAGGCTCAGGGATTAAATAATACTTGGATTATTTAAGCAGATACCTGTTTAACGCTAATCACTGGGTCTAGCTTTGATAATGTTACTCCTCGTGGTGTCACTTAACCGAACCACTGATGTTCTTTTGGAATTATTATGAATAAACTCTCACCACCATTTCTACATCAAGAGTATGCCTTTCCTCTGCACTTGGGTTCCGATATCGCCAGCACACATTGTGACAGGAAAAAGACACAAATGCTTGAAAAAGTGCATATCCAGCTTGAGGACAGCTTCTGTCTAATTCCTTTGGGACCCTTGAATGGACCTCTTGTACAATAAATCTGAAGTCAATCTCTCAATTTATCATGGGCCTTGCACTTTACTGTCTGCCTGCACTGTACTTTCTCTGTAACTGTAACAGTTTATTCTGCATTTTGTTTTTGTTTTTCCCTTGTACTACCTTGATATACTGCTGTTCTGAAATTATATATATGGATTAAAGATTTTAAAAAATAAGCTTTATTTGCCATATGTACAGTGAAAGGAGTTATTTGCGTCACCACAGTCCGAATACGTGCTGGACCAGCCCATTAGTGCTGCCATGCTTCCAGTGCAAACCTAGAATGTCCATAACTTACTATCCCTAATCCACTGATCTTTGAAATATGGGGCAAAACTGGAGCAATCAGAGGAAACCCATGCAGCCACAGGGTGAATGTACAAACTCCTTACAGAGAATGACAGGAATTGAATATCGATCACCAACTGCTGGCCTTGTAATGGAATTCCGCTACTGATCCACTATCATGTTGTCTTTGCAGTATAGAAAAGAACAACATTTTTCATTGTATCTTCGTACATGTGACAATAATAAATCATTTCCAATTATAAATGACCAATTTCTTGATTATGCCCTTCCTGATAAAATCTCCTTCCATGCTTCTTGGGACAGGCTCTCGGGATTCTTTACAGCTTCTTGTTTACCATCACATCCATTTTCAAAGTAAATTCAATCTGTAAGTATGTGTATGTCACTATATACTACCTTGTGATTCATGTTCTTGCAGGTATTCGCAGTATATACAATGAAAAACTCACACAAACCAAGACAGGAAACAATCAAAGTGTAAGAGAGGATAAACTGTGCAAATAGAAAAAGCAAAACATATTAATAACAATGATAATTAATAATACTTATAAAATAAAAATGATTATGCTAAAATAATAATAATTTACATTATTCTGATTGCTTACACAGGGAAAAATCAAGTGGCAAGCATCATTCACCAAAATTTTGCTTTAAAATTCAAACTCGTAAAAGAAACCATACCTTATTATAAATACAAGCCTGATCCAGTTTTAGAGTCAGAGTCCCACAAATGATATTATGGCCAATCTATTATAACAGATAGGACAATCCATAATACCCATCCAGAAATATTATTACAGGATAAACAAACCAGAACAACTTATTTAATAGATTTAGCCATTTCAAACACATAACATACAGAAATCAATAAATGAAAAACACCAGAAATATGCTGCACTAAAAAAAGGAAATTGAAAGACTATGGAACATGAACAGGGTATATACATTTTCCCTATAGTAATTTCCACAAATGGTATCATCCTGGAGTTACTACACAATAGCATTAAACAATTAGGGCTACACATCAATATCTATGTAAATCTTCAGAAGGTCACAATACTAAACACCACGAGAATAGTCCAAAAGTTCCTAGCATTTGAGAAATGAGTACACTTGGCTATACCTGTACCTCAGGTTTCACCAACTTGGGCTAAGAGGAAAAAATAAAATAAAATAATAATAATAATAATATTGGAAACATGAATTGTAGAATACTTGAAAGTGAGTCCTTAGGTTGTGGAATCAGTTCGTACTGAGGTGAGTGAGATTATCCATTCTGGTTCAGGAGCCTTATGGTTGAAGAGTAATAACTATTCCTGAACCTGATGGTGTGGGACTTAAAGCTCCTGTACCTCCTTCACAATGGCAGCAACGAGAAGAGAGTGTCTGATGGTGTGGCACCCCCTCATCGGTCCTCTGGAATTGAAGCCTAGATTATTTTGCTGAAGTCCCTGGAAGAGATTTTAAATCTACAACCAATCATAGATTCATGGAACACAAGAAAAAATCTATTCCACTCACTATGCCTGTGCTGTCTCTTTTGAAAGAATCATTCAATTATTTTGTTCATTCCCCACAGACCAGAAAGTGTTTCCTTTCCAAAGGTGTTTCATGCTGGGAATGTGACGATAAATCATTTCATCATTCACTGTGTTTAACATATTAATATACAATCCTTCTTTCCGTGCCAAGTTTACATTAATATCATTATTAAGGCTTGAGTGTTTCAATTTTTATATTTAATTCAGTCTTGCCTGCTTGCCTTTTCCTGTCTATTTTTGACAAAGTTAAATATGTTATGTAATTAAATCACTTTGTTAAAGGAGCACATTAACTTTTGGCCTCTATACAGCATGAATACATGGAAATTACCAACAATAAGATCATGTAGAAATTCACAGTTATAGTTATGGTTTAGATTCTGCTGTTTACCTGGCCACCACCTCACCACAACAGATAAAAGCTCACTCCAATGGATGTCGGTGAGTTGTCCATTGGCGCTGGGAACGCAAAATTAGTGAGAATCTAAATATAGATTTCAGTGCAAAATCTTAGGTACATATATATAGCTAAGATTTTTGCACAGTACTATAGCAATTTTATGTATTGCACTGTACTTCTGCCACAAAAAAAAACAAATTTCATGACATATGTGAGTGACGATAAACCTGATTCTTATATGGGTCTCTTTTGTGGGCTGACAGTGGGATGGGGGCAGGGAGAGGGGAGATGCACCAGAGAGACAATCTGTAATGATCAATAAACCAATTGTTTGAATGAAATGACCTTGCCTGGTGTGTCAAAGCTGGGTGTATCTGAACCCACACCTGGCGCTCCTTCTCCGCTATCTGCTCCACCCCTCCCACAGCATTCCACCCTCACCATTCCCAACATCTTTTGCTCCCACCAGTTTTACAAACTTGCTCTCTGCTCCATGTTGACAAATAGAGTACTGTGCAAAAGTCTTAGGCACCCTAACTATATATGTACATAGGCCCTCTGGGATAGGCCCTTTGGCTCACTATGTCTGTGTTGACTGTGATACTAATTTATGCTATCTGCCTGCACATTGTCTATGTCCCTTCACCCTCTTCTTGTCAGGTGCCACTGAAATGTCGCTGACATAAGTGCTTCCATCACCTCTGCTGACAGTGTGTTCCAGACACCTACCACCATAGGCTCATTGAGTGATTGAACACTACAGCTGAGAAACAGGTTCTTTGACCCATCTAATCCCTGCCAAACTGTTATTCTGTCTAACAGTCTATCCATCAACACCCACCTGGCCTATATCCCCCACCCCTATATGACCCCCATCCATGTACTTATCTTAACTTCTCTTCCCTCCCACTTCAATCCGTACTTAATATTTGATATGGCACCCTGACAAAAAGACTCTGAATGCCTACCATATTGTTGCCTTTTCTAATTTTATAAACTTCTATCAGGTTCGCAGCCTCACCCCTACCAACTGCTGACACTTCAGAGAAAATAATCTAAGTCTCTCCTGATAGTGAATGCCCTCTAGGCCAGACTTCATTCCAGGACACCTCTTTGCACCATCTCCAAAGTCGCTATATCATTCCTGTTACCTGTAAAGGGTGAACACACTCAGTCTTTTTCAGAATCCGAATCAGGTTTAATATCACTGGAATATGTCATGAAATTTGTTGTCTTTGTGGCAGCAGTACAGATCAGTTGCAGTAAATAGGTAGTGTAAAAATAAAAATAAGAAAGTAGTGAGGTAGTGCTTATGGGTTCAATATACATTCAGAAATTGGATGGCAGAGGGGAAGAGGCTGTTCCTGAATCACTGAGTGCGTGTTTTCAGGCTCCTGTACCTCCTCCCTCATGGTAGCAATGAGAAGAGGGTATGTCCTGCATGATTCTTTAATGATGGATGCCACCTTTTTGAGGCAATGCTCTTTGAAGATGTCCTGGATACAATGGAGACTAGTGCCCTTGATGGAGCTGACTAAATTCACAACTCTTTAGATTAGATTAGATTAGATTCAACTTTATTGTCATTGTGCTGAGTACAGATACAAAGCCAATGAAATGCAGTTAGCATCTAACCAGCAATACAAAGAATAGTGTTATTTACAAAATAACTGCGAACAAAAAGTAAGTGCTACAGCACACAAATATAAAAGTACTAGGACAGTGCAATATGGATGCAATACCGCTTAGCGCTGTGATGTGACGTTCAGCAGGGTCACAGCCTCAGGGAAGAAGCTCTTCCCGCGCCTGCAGGTGCGGGAGTGGAGGCTTCTGTGGTGCCTACCAGATGGGAAGAGAGTAAAAAGTCCATGGTTAGGGTAAGATGCATCCTTGATAATGCTTTTTGCCCTGTCCAGGCAGCATTTATGGTACATGTTCTCAATGATAGGCAATTGGGTGCCGATAATCCGCTGGGCAGTTTCCACCACACGCTGGAGTGCTTTGTGGTCCAATATGGGACAATAGCCATATCACACTGAGCTGCAGTTGGTGCGTATGCTCTCAATGGTACAGCGGTAAAAGTCCGTCAGTACCCTGGGACAGAGGTGAGCTTTCTTGATGCTCCGCAGGAAATAAAGGTGCTGTTGCGCCTTTTTGATCAGGATGGAGGAGTTCAAGGAGTTCAAGGTGAGATCCTCGGAAATGTGGACACCAAGGAATTTGAAGCTCGGTACACGCTCCACTACAGCTCCGTTGATGTAGATGAGGATGTGAGTGTGGCTCCTAGCATGCCTGAAGTCCACAATGATCTCCTTGGTCTTCTGGGTGTTAAGGGCCAGGTTGTTGTTGGCACACCACATGGCCAGGTGCTGGACCTCGTCCCTGTAGGCTGACTCGTCATCCCCTCTGATCAGGCCAACCACCGTGGTGTCGTCTGCGAACTTGATTATGGAGTTAGAACCGTGTACAGGAACGCAGTCATAGGTGAAAAGGGGGTACAGAAGAGGGCTCAGCACACAGCCTTGAGGCACGCCAGTGTTCAGGGTGAGAGTGGAGGAGGAGAGGTTGTCTAACTTAACCGATTGGAGTGTCTTTCAATTCTGGATAATCAATAACAGGGAGGAGGGGGTGTCATAGGTTACAGGTGATACTGGAGATATTTAATAGGGAATTGAGAGGCAAATTTTTCATACAAAAGGTAATATCCATGTGGAATGTTTCCTCTTGACTTTGCAAATCACATCATAGTCCATCTGCTATTGCTGTAAGTGCAAGAGATTCTGCAGATGCTGGCAATTCAGAGCAACACACTCACAAAAGTGCAGGAGGTACTCAGCAAGTCAGGCAGTATCTCTGGAGAGGAATGAACTGTCGACTTTTCAGGCTGAGGTCTTTTATTTGGTCCTGATGAAGGGACTCAGCCCAAAACGTCAACAGTTTATTCATTTCCATAGATACTACCTGACCCGTTGAGTTACTTCCAGCATTTGCATTTTGATTGTTTCTCTACCTATATTTCCAACTGCTCAGTATTTTGCATGATCCTTGGACAAACTTCATACCTGTCTGCAACTCCACCAATTCCTGTGTCATCTGCAATTTTGCTCATCGTAGACAGTAGAAATCTGATGTCTTATGGAACACAACTGACCACAGACCTCAAGTCCAAATAATACCTCTCCACCACTACTTTTTGCCTTTCCAAGCCAAGCCAATTTTGAATCCAATCTACCAAGTTTTCTGTGGCTCCGTTCTGCCTGAATTTTGTAGCAAGGGGCTTTATTAATGCTTTACTAAGGTCTGCTTCGTACAGAAACTGCACTGTAGCAGACAGGAAGGCTCTGCATAAGGCAATGAAAACTGCCCAATACATCACTGGTACCATCCTACCCACTGTCAGAGACATATATACAGAAAGATGCCAGAAAAAGGCTATTAATATCATGAAGGATCACATCTACCCTCCTCATCGCCTGTTTGTCCAACACCCATCGGGGAGAAGGATACCTAGCATGCACATCAGGACCATCACACTCATAAACGCTCTTCGAGCTGTAAGGCTGATCAACCCCTCCACCCACTAACCCACCCCTTCACACACTCAACCACCACTACTTTATCACTTCCTGTCAGAGTCGCCTTGATGCAGACACTCCTGTGCCTAGCATCTCTTCTAAAGTAGGCATAGAAGATTTTTATGTATTTGTATTTATTGTGTTTTATTATTATAGTTGTGTTCTTTATCTTTTGCAGTTTTATTTTTGTGCTGCATCAGATCCGGAGTAACAATTATTTTATTCTCCTTTTGTGTACTGAAATTGACATTAAGCAATCTTGAATCTTGAATGTATGTTAAATCCACTGCCCTTTGTCATCTTCGTCATGACCTTCCCTACACAAAATCATGCTGACTGTCCCTAATAAGAAGAATATCTTTATTGTCATTGTTGTGGAGCAATGAAACACAGTTTAGCAGCTCAACGTTTTGCAGCCCTCCTTTTCCAACTGTGCATAAATCCTATCCCTCAGGATCCTCTCCAATAGCTTGCCTACCACTAATATAAGGCACACTGGCCTATAATCTGCTGGTTTGTTTATATTGCACTTTTTAATCAAAGGACCAGAATTTGCACTTCTCCATTCCTCTGGGACCTTGCTTGTATGATTGGCAGTTACTGTAGGCATGAAGTTCTATGGGTGAAAGCATGACGTTTCCAAGTACGATTTGGGGATTTACTTTTGGTTCCCAATGGTGAAAATTTTGACAAGCCAACATCTCTGTGTCAGTTCAAGCCTCCCATTTTGCTTTTGCTCACAGCATTGCAGCAGTGGATATGTAATTAGATGTTCAGTGATGGTCGTTAAATCATGCACGTGTTCCTTGCAGTCCTCCATCTGCACTATGTTAGTCTATTTATTGGATAAGTTTGAAGTTGATGTTCAAGGGTTTTACTGGATTCCATTTATTTAGGCAATGTATGTGTGGAAATACGAGAACACTCTATACTTCTGGAAGCAGTGGGATAAATAGTCTCCATCTGTGATGATACCACAAAGGCCTTTGAAAATATCTGCTGAAAAAAATCACATTTTCAATTGCCAATTATCTGCATAATTTCAGCTGATGTACCGAGCAAATCCAGCCTTCACAGACCTATTTATGATGTTGCTGTATATTTAAAAGGAATTCGGATTTCTCATTAGGGGCTTTAGATAAGGTATCCAATTACTTTATTGTACAGCTACCATTGCCATCTGTGCCTTTACCTGTGAAATTTCCTTTCACTCCCCAACCTTTGTGGCTCAGTGAACATTGCTCAGATGTGCTGTCCAACACATAGCTCACAGTCAAACAAAATGTCACGTTGGTGAAGGGCAACACCCAAAACGCTGAAGGTACTCAGCAAATCAGTTAGCACCTACCGAGGGCCATAATCCATGGAGGAGACGAAAAATCTCGGTCCAAAATATCAACTGTTTATACCCCTCCGTAGATATAGATATTCGTATCCTGCTGAGTTCCTGCAGTGTTTTGAGTGTGTTGTTCTGGATTTCCAGCATCTACAGAATCTCCTGAGCTAATAATGGTTAAGCATTCTAAGTGGCTGCACCACTGTCTGGTATTGGGGGTGGTGGGTGGGCTGGGGGGGGGGGCGGTCTACTGCGCAGGATTGAAGTAAGCTTCAGAGAATTGTATATTTAGTCATCTTCATCATGGGTATTAGCCTTTGTAGTACCCAGGGCATCTTTAAAGAGCGATGTCTTAAAAGGGCAGCAGCTATCACTAAGGGCCTCAATCACCAAGGACTTGCCCTCTTTTCATTGCTACCATCAGGGAGGAGGTACAGAAGCCTGAAAATACACACTCAACAATTCAAGAACAGCTTCTTCACCTCTGCCATCAGATTTCTGAATGGACATTGAATGAACATATATATATAAACAGTATATGCATTGCATTATGCTGTTGCCACGAAGTTAACAAATTTCAGGACATATGTCAGTAATATTAAACCTGATTCTGATTCTGATTCTGATTTGGAGAATAGAGTAAAAACAGCAACAGAGCAGAATAAAATGTTAAAGCTACTGAAAGAGTGTAGTGGAGGTCCACGATGAAGTGCAAGATCATAATGAGGTAGATAGAGAAGCCAAGAATCCATTTTATTGTACAAGAGGTCCATGCAAGTGTCTGATCACAGTGTCCTTGAACCTGGTAGTATTGATCTATTTTGGGAAGACGTTACTAAACTGGAAAGAGTGCAGAGAAGATTTATAGGGACATTTCCAGGAATTAAGGACCTGAGTTGTAGGGAGAAGTTTGACAGGTTAGGATTTTATTCCTTATAGTGTAGGAGACTGAGGGGTGATCTTATAGAAGTGTTTAAAATCATGAAGGGTATAAATAGGATGAATGTACTCAGTCATTTTCCCAGGGTCGGGGAACGAAATATTAGGAGGATAGATTTAAGGTGAAAGGGAAACTATTTAACACAAACTTGAGGGGCAGCATTTTTTTATTCAAAGGTGGTATGAATGTGGCAAGAGATGCTCAAGAAAGTGGTTGAATCAGGTACAATAGAACCATAGAAACTACAGCACAGAAACAGGTCTTTTGGCCCTTCTTGGCTGTACTGAACCATTTTCTGCCTAGTCCCACTGACCTGCTCAAGGATCATATCCCTCCATACTCCTCCCATCCATGTATCTGTCCAATTTATTTTTAAATGTTAAAAAAGAACCTGCATTTACCACCTCATCTGACAGCTCATTCCATACTCCCACCACTCTCTGTGTGAAGAAGCGCCCCCCCCTAATGTTCCCTTTAAACTTTTCCCCCCTCACCCTTAACCCATGTCCTCTGGTTTTTTTCTCCCCTTGCCTCAGTGGAAAAAGCCTGCTTGCATTCACTCTATGTATACCCATCATAATTTTATATACCTCTATCAAATCTCCCCTCATTCTTCTACGCTCCAGGGAATAAAGTCCTAACCTATTCAACCTTTCTCTGTAACTGAGTTTCTCAAGTCCCGGCAACATACTTGTAAACCTTCTCTGCACTCTTTCAACCTTATTTATATCCTTCCTGTAATTTGGTGATTAAAACTGAGCACAATACTCCAGATTTGGCCTCACCAATGCCTTATACAACCTCATCAATAATAAAGGTCAATAATGACCTTTAAACACAGTTGGACAGGTACATAGATTGGAAAGGTTTAGAAGGTTATTGGCCAAGCACTGGACCTTGGTCAGCATGAACCAGCTGAGCTGAAGGGTTTATTTCCAGTCTATATGACTGTAATGTTCCAGTGACCTGGTTTAGATCGAAACCTCCTGTGATGTCTCTTCAGAGTTCACATATTTTTGGAGTGACCACTTCGGGTGCTGAGGTGTCCATTCATATCCCAAAAATGTATGCATTGGTGGTAAATGGTCAATTAAAACATGTCCGAAGTGTGTTGGTGACTGATGGAATCCGGGATTTCATGCGAAAAGGGCAAGAATAAAATTGGATTAGTAGTGGGATTAATGCAAATGGATGTTGATGACCTTCAGTATCAGTGGGTTGAAGGGTCTGTTCCAGTGTTGTATGGCTTTGGTGGTGCTCAAATCTCACCTTCTAAGAATCCTAATTGGCCACTGCATTGTGACCAATTAGCATCATTGGAATCAACCCTAGCACAGAGTCATTGTTTGAATGCCTATCATGAATGAGGAGAGAGGAGGATGAGATTCATGGAGTTGATGTGCTGAATGTCCTCCTTTTGGGTCATAACGGCGTTCAAGAATCTAAAGCTTTGTGGATAGTTTTGGCATTTCTCTGAGGATCATCACTGTGGCATTGTGAGCTCCTGAGATTGTGAGAGTGATGCTGTCTGGAGTTGAGATCTTGGTAGGGTCACCCCTGGTGGTAAGGTCTAGGGGAAGGCTTCAGACACAGGGCGATCCAACCAAGACCTCAATAGTGGAGCTGGTGGAAGATGATGCCACATCACAATGGCAGTGAAGGTGGAAGGAGGCTGAAACAAAGAAGGGTCCCTGGTTATCTTGCATTCCATGTCACTGGACCATGACCCCAATTTGTCAAAGACTGTGTGGTGGCTGTCCATGCATCAGCCTCCCCATGTTAAACAAAGTCACGCTCGACCATTCTCTGTTAGGGGAATCCACCATATTATCCCAGGTTAAGTCACCCACTAAGCTTTCATAAGTCGAGGGATAGAGTTTAAGAGTCGCGATGTAATGATGCAGCTCTATAAAACTCTGGTTAGGCCACACTTGGAGTATTGTGTCCAGTTCTGGTCGCCTCACTGTAGGAAGGATGTGGAAGCATTGGAAAGGGTACAGAGAAGATTTACCAGGATACTGCCTGGTTTAGAGAGTGTGCATTATGATCAGAGATTAAGGGAGCTAGGGCTTTACTCTTTGGAGAGAAGGAGGATGAGAGGAGACATGATAGAGGTGTACAAGATAATAAGAGGAATAGATAGAGTAGATAGCCAGCGCCTCTTCCCCAGGGCACCACTGCTCAATACAAGAGGACATGGCTTCAAGGTAAGTGGTGGGAAGTTCAAGGGGGATAGCAGAGGAAGGTTTTTTACTCAGAGAGTGGTTGGTGCGTGGAATGCACTGTCTGAGTCAGTGGTGGAGGCAGATACACTACTGAAGTTTAAGAGACTACTAGACAGGTATATGGAGGAATTTAAGGTGGGGGCTTATATGGGAGGCAGGGTTTGAGGGTCGGCACAACATCGTGGGCCAAAGGGCCTGTACTGTGCTGTACTATTCTATGTTCTAATGGACAACCCTTTAGGAGAACATCATATTCGACTCAAGTGATCACACTTCTGCTAGTTTTGGCAGATTATTAGTCAGGAAATATTTTAATAATGTAACAAAATACAACTTGTGCTTCAGCTATGGTATTATGTGTGATATGCCTTATATGGGCAGCACAGTTGCATAACAGTTACCACAATCAATTCCTGCCTCTGTCCGTACGGAGATTCTACGTTCCCCAGTGACTGCGTATGTTTCCTCCGGGTGCTCTATTTTCCTCACACATTCCATAAGACGTAAAGGTTTGGGTTAGCAGATTGTGGGCAAGCTATGTTGGCACTGGAAACATATCGGCTGCCACCCAGCACATTCTTGGTCAGTGTTGGTCATTGACGCAAATGGTACATTAAACTGCATGATGTACATGTGAAAATAAAGCAAATCGAATCATAAAAAAATTAAGAACTACTGTCATTGAGTCACCGTGTCGTAGAGTCAAGCAAAAAGGAAACAGGCCCTTCAGCCAAATCCTCCATAATGGTTTTAGGATTGTTCAAACTGCACATGGAGTATTGTGAGCAGTTTTGGGCTCCTTATCTAAGAAAGGATGTGCAGGCATTGGAGAGGGTCTCGGGCAGGTTTATGAGAATGATCCCGGGAAATGAAAGGGTTAACATATGATAGCATTTGATGGCTCTGGGCCTATATACACACTGAAATTTAGAAGAATGAGGGGAGAGGGGAGCTCATTGAAACCCATTGAATATTTAAAGGCCCAGAGAGAGTGGACTGGGAGATGATGTTTCCAAAAGTGCCTAACACCAGACAGCAGAGACTCAGAATACGAGGACATCTTTGAGAACAGAAATTAGGATGAATTTCTTCAGCCAGAGGGTAGTGAACCTGTGGAAGTCATTGCCATGTATTACTGTGGAGACTAAACCATTCTGCATACTTATAGTGGAGGTTCATGGGTTCCTGATTGGTAATAGTGTAAAGTGTTGCCTGGAGAAGGCAGGAGAGTTGGGTGAAGGGGGATAATAAACCAGCCATGATGGAATGGTGGAGCAGACTTGATGAGCTGTATGGCCTATTTCTGTCCCTATGTCTTATGGTCTTATGTTCTTTTATGGACGGAGTAGGTTGAATGAACTGTTTAGTGTTCCACGAATCTGTGACTGTGCACCTCTGTATTCAGAGAGGAAGCGGTTAACTGGTACACAGGATGTTCAATATCTCATTCAAGGTTTTATTTATTGCATTGAGTACAAAATCATGAGTTCTGCATTTGAAAGTTGTGTGTACAGATTTCCAGTTTATTCAGCAGATTGAAGCTTAACGAAACCCACTTGTGTTTCCTGTATTAGTCCATAGAAGCATATAGGCCCATAGTAACAAGTCAACTTTCCCTCAATTCAAGAATTACAAGGAATGCTTTACGGCCTTACTGAATTCTCCTTAACCTTCACCAGCAGATATCAAAACCGGAATAAAAATACAATCAAACCTACTGACTGTCTCAGTGACTTTCACAGTTGGCTAGTCTTCTGTGAAGTTTTTAAAATGCACAATAAATAATGCATTTCTTTTTCTGGGTAACATTAGGTGTCAAGAGGTCACTATTGTTAGGTATTTTTGCTCTAGTATCTCCAAAGATGGCTAATCAAATTGTTATCACTTACTTAGCTCCCCTTGACAAGGATTACTCTGCACTCTGTGAGCTGTAACTTGACTGAAGCCCGCCAGTTGAAATTAAGGATATGAGAAATCAATGCAGATGTTAGAACCTGCTTCACCATTCAAGACCATGCCTGGTCTTCTACCTCAACTCCATTTTCCAGCACTATCCCTTTATCCCAAATCCGTGGACACGCATTCTAACTGGCTGCATCACCATCTGGTATGATGGGGGGGACATTGCACAGGATTGAAAGAAACTGTAGAAAGTTGTGAATCCAGGCAGCTACATCGTGAGCACTAGCCTCCCCAGCATCCAGGACTTTGTGAAGGAGCGATGTATCAAAAAAGCAGCATCCATTATTAAAGATCTCCAACATCCAGCACATGCCCTCTTCTCATTACTACCATCGAGTTGGAAGTACAGGAGCCTCAAGTTATACACTCAATGATTCAGAAATAGTTTCTTCCTCTTTGCCATCAGATATCTGAATTGATATTGAACCCACGAACACTACCTCACAACTTCTTTTTCTTTTTGCACTACTTAGTCAGTTTAACTTTTTAAATGCATAGCAATGTGCAGCTGCTGCATAGGAACAAATGTCATGGCATATTGTATGCTGGTGATATTAAACTTGATTATGGTCCCTTAATGACAAGAGATCGATCAGTCCCTGACAGAAACAACGGAGTCTCCATAAACCATTGGAGAAATGAAATCCAAAGATTTAATTAGAGATTCAGCACAGTAATAGGCCCTTCTGGCCCAATGAGCCCAGCTGCCCAGTTACACCCATGTGACCGACTAACCTGTACTTCTTTGGAATTATGCAGGAAACCCACCTGGTCACAAGGGGAATGTACAAACCCTTCACAGACAGCAGCAGGAATTGAACCCTGACCTCTGTAAACATTTCACTAACTACCATGCTACCATGCCACCCCCACTGTGTCACTTCCTTTGAAGAAATGGAAGAACGCTTGTTGTACTGCCATGCAATATATAAAGAAAAGAGAATTACAAGTCCTGGTCATAAAAATGAGATTCTACTTAGAGCTCTGAATATTGGAATTTATAATATTTTAAGGAAATATTTCTGATCCTGTACTTGTTCTGCATATATTTTCTCAATCAATTGTTGACCTTACAGTTTTAGACAAAGTTTTAAAGTCAATGCAAATGTGATGTATATAAGACCAAAAGACATAGGAGCAGAATTAGGCCATTTGGCCCATCAAGCCTGCTCTGCCATTCCATCATGGCTGATTTTTTATCCCTCTCAACCCCCATTCTCCTGTACAGTGTCTGCCGAGGCATAAAACATTCAAACTGAAATGCAGATTGTCTGGTGCGAATGTATACTTAAAATTATTGCTTTTCTTTTTGAGTAAAAGAGGATTTCTCTATAAATTTAACAAGCAAATTCACTTAACACTTGATATGCAATGCATATTTCCTAAGGATCTCACTTTACAGGGAGGTTACAGCTGCAGGGGACTAGTGAACTTCGGGGAATCTATGAGGGGTGATTGATAAATTTGTGGCCTAAGGTAGAAGGAGTCAATTTTAGAAAACCTAGCACATTTATTTTCCCTACATTTACACATTTAGTCCAGCGGTCGTGGAGCATACGGATCCTTTCTTTGTAGAAGTCGGCATCTTGGACCTCCAGAAAGTGGTCCACAGCAGGGGTGATTGATAAGTTTGTGGCCTAAGGTAGAAGGAGATGAGTTATTAACTTCAAACTTTCTGCATTTTCACTCAAAGAGTTGAACTGCACGCGCATATAACAAGAGCTGTATAACTCATCTCACTGCATGCACGTGCAGTTCAACTCTTTGAAAGTTAATAACTCATCTCCTTCTACCTTAGGCCACAAACTTATCAATCACCCCTGCTGTGGACCACTTCTACAAAGAAGGGATCTGTATGCTCCGTGATTGCTGGACTAAGTGTGTACATGTAGGAGGGGACTATGCTGAAAAATAAATGTGCTAGGTTTTTGTAAAATTGACTCCTTCTACCTTAGGCCACAAACTTATCAATCACCCCTCGTAAAAGTTGACAGTCAATTCTAGTCTTGATTTAAAATTCTTATGGTTATAGTGTAGAAGGCAGGACAGGAACCAGTCCTTAGGCACATGGAGTCTCTGCCAAACATAACGCTGAATTAAGTTAAATATCTTCTAAATGTTTATTATCTAAATCCACCCCCCCATTCCTTGTGTCTGTTTAACAGCCTCTTAAACACCTCTGTTGTAATTTTTTTCCAGCACTGCCACCAAGAAAGCTGTTGGCAGAACAGCCTCGATGCAGGATTATGACCCGAAAGATCAATTTTTCCTTCACCCCCACAGAAGCTGCTATGCCTGCTGAGTTCATCCAACAGATTGTTTGGACTACCGCATGTATTTCTGGTTGCCAAACTATGGGAAGGATGTTGCTATGCTAGAAAGGGTTCAAAAATGATTCACAAGGACGTTACCAAGACTGGTAAAATTGGAGAAGTTGAACTGAAAGGGAGCACACACATTCACATACATCAAGGTTGCTGGTGAACGCAGCAGGCCAGGCAGCATCTCTAGGAAGAGGTACAGTTGACGGAGGGTCTCAGCCTGAAACGTCGACTGTACCTCTTCCTAGAGATGCTGCCTGGCCTGCTGCGTTCACCAGCAACTTTGATGTGTGTTGCTTGAATTTCCAGCATCTGCAGAATTCCTGTTGTTTACACATGTTCACATGATTTTGGAGGAACTGAGCTGGTCAAGCAGCATTTACGGAAAGGAAAAAAATGTCCATGTTTTGGGCCGAGACACTTCCATGCTCTATGTCTCTTTGTAGCTGAACCTTACTCAAAGTTCAAAGTAAATTTATTCTGAAAATATATATACGTCATCATATAAAACCCTGAGATTTGTTTTCTTGCAGGCATATTCAGTAAATTCAAGAAACATAATAGAGCAGTATGTCAGTAAATCCAAGAAACATAAAAGAATCAATGATCCTAATAGACTCAATTTCTTTGTGTACACTTTCTCACTTAAGCTTGAAAGCATGTACAACCATGCTCAAGGACATCTTCTAGCCCACTGTTATAATAGCTCTTTAGTACAATAATTGGACTTATAACCTCACAATCTATCTCATTATGAGCTTAAACCTTATTATTTATCTGCACTGCACTTTCTCTGTTGCTCTAACACTTCATTCTGCATTCTGTTATTATTTCATGTTGTCCTACCTCAATGTACTGTGCAATGATCTGACCTGTATGAACAGTAAGACAAGCTTTTCATTGTATCTGGGTAATAATGAACCAATTCCAATTCAACGTTCCCTCTAATTTGCAATGACCAGTGTGCGCAAAAATCTTGAGCTATGTAATTTTTTTGCCCAGTGACAATAACCTGTGTGCATTGTATATATAGAGGCTATTATTTTAACAGCTAGCAAACACCGTCAATAAAAACTTTGATCTCCTCTGGGTTTGATTGTTTGGGTTTTTGCATCGTGACAATACACAGAGGTAACACCAGTTCTGTATTGTACATAAGTATTTCACATCGCTGCACATTCCTGACCCCATGAGTTTGTGGTGTAGGAGTTTCAACTGTTTCATTAAGCCATTCCACTTTAAATGATTTAGCGGTTCTTTTGCGCTTCACGCCCTTTGCTTCTTTAAAATTCGACGTAGTGAATCAATAATTTCTTTAATAAAACAGGATAAATAAGCCAGTTCTAAAACCTGCACGCAAATCATTACAAACTCAACATTGTCAACACCACCTGTGGTAGAAATCAGAAAAGGAAATGTGTGTACGATCATGAAATATACTTAACATGCCAACCAGGTAGAGGATACCAACCTTTTGTGTGCAGTTTAAATTCCTTTGTCTGCTCGTAGCAAAAGATGGGTGCATGCACACCTTAGAGAGAACATTGCTCCCAACTCCAATTCCGAAACTGGAACTATTATGAATGCAAGTATGATTTGGTTTGGCTTATTATTAATGCCACACTTTTTGAGATGCAGTGAAAGGCTTCTGTTCCAATGCTGCCCATGCTGGTCACGACACACGAAAGTTCATCAAGGAAATGCAAAAACAAAACACAGAATGTGGAATAGAGTGAAGCAGCTACACAGAAAGTGCAGTGCAGGCAAACAAAGAACAAAGCACAGCATGATAACGTAATGGTTAGCACAATGCTTGGCAGTACCAATGACCTGGGTCCAATTCCCATAACATTCTGTAAGAAGTTTGTACATTCTCCCTATGACTGCATGGGTTTCCTCCCGCATTCCAAAGACATGCTAGTTAGTAGGTTAATTGGTCATTGTAAATTGTCCCATGTTTAGGCTTGGGTTAAATTGGAAGATGCTTGGTGGTGCTGTTCAAAGGGCCTGAAGAGCCTATTTCATGCTATACCTCAATAAATAAATAGTGCAAGGACTACAGAGAGGTAGTTTGGAAGTTCGAGCTTATCTTTAACATATAACAGGTCCCTTCAAAGTTCAAAGTAAATTTATTATCAAAATACAATGATCTCACCATACACAAGCCGAAAACTAATTTTCTTATGGGCATACTCAGTAAATCCAATAACCATAAAAGAATCAGTGATAGTCCACACCAACAGGGCAGACACCCATTGTGCAAAAGACAACAAACTGTGCAAGTATAAAAAGAAAAAAAGAAGTAATGATGGTAATGTTAAATAAATAAGCAATGAATGTGAAATACATGCGATGAAGTCTTTGAAAGTGAGTCTGTGGGAACATTTCAGTGATGGAGCAAATTAATTTACCCACCCCCTTTGGTTAAAGAGCCTGACGATTGAGGGGCAGTAACTGTTCCTGAACCTGGTGGTATAACAATGAGATAGAAGCTGTCCTTGAGTCTGGTCAGAACCTGCTTTCAAGCTTTGATATCTTCTGTCCAGCAGGAGAGGAGAGGAGAGAGAATCACTGGGGTAGGAGGAGTCCTTCAATCTGCTGGCTGCTTTCCTGAGGCAGCAGCAAGTGTGGACGGTGTCGTTGGAAAGGAACCTGGTGTGCTGTGTTCACAACTCTGCAATTTCTTGTGATCTTGTTCAGACCAATTGCCATTCCAACCTGTGAGCCATCTGGATAAAATACATTTGTACACTAAAAGCATTCTGAATAATGATGGTAATATTATAATGCCCACTCTAAATGAATATTTCTCTCTTCTTTTTCCAGAACATGCTTATGCACCAATATATCAAGGAATTTCTCTGACAGATCGTCTCTGAATTAACTATAGACACTGTGAAAGAATTGAACTGTCACCCAGATCTAGCACATGACAGCGTTGTTGGCCTTCAGTTATTGAGGACCTTTGTAATTAGGAACATTTCTCAAAAGGTGCTTTTCGTGCCCCCTCCTCTGCCCAGTGCTCCCCTCCATTGCCAGAAACACTGTCCTTCACACCCATCTGTCCTTCTCCCCAAACCTACTGAGAGGCCTATCGAGTCATGCCAGAGAGGCTGAGAAAGATGATGACGGATATGAAGGCAGGCTTGGTGCTGGTGTGGATTAGTGTGCTCCCTCTGGTGCAGCCCATCCCAATGGATGCTCCGCAGAACCTCCAGGAAAGGGATGTGCTAACGCTCAATGGGTTGAACGTTGATGCAGCTGCCCTCAGCCGCGCAAAGAGAGGCTGGGTCTGGAATCAAATGTTTGTGCTGGAAGAATTTTCAGGGCCTGAACCTATTCTTGTTGGACGGGTATGTATTTGATTTCAATATTACTTGATCATAATGTCCACATGAAAAGTTGTGAGGCAACGAAGTGTTCATGCATCTTGCAAGAGAATGGCATATACTTTGACATTCTTCCTCATCCTCAGCTGTGTCTTAAAGTCGAGCTTATTGTGACGTGCACAAGTACATGTATGAATATGTATATACAGTAACACATGTATGTATGTAGAGTAACCTGTAGTACATACAATAAAAATTTACTTGCAGCAGCATCACATGCATATTGCATTACAGAAGTAGCATTCACAGGAAAAACATAAATCATACTGTACACAATCTTTACAGGAACATAATCCTGCCACTGTCTGTAAGTAGTTTGTGCTTTCTCCCCATGATCGCGTAGGTTTCATCTGGGTGCTCCAGTTACCTACCACTGTCCAAAGACATACCTGTTCAAAGGTTAATTGGCCATTGTAAATGGGCCCGTGATTGGGCTGATAAAATCTGCGGATTGCTGGATGGCACAACTCGATGGACCGGAAGCGCCTATTCGGTGCTGTATCTCAACAAATTAATAATTTTATTTATAACATTAATAACATTAGAACTTAAACGTTGTCCATTATGGTGCACAGTGATCCAAATGGCCATGGTGGTGTTATACAGAGACAGTGATTAGGGTTTTGCCAGTTGGCTCAAGAACTGAATGGTTGAAGGGAAGTAGCTGTTCCTGAACCTAGTGGTGTCAGACTTTTGGCTTCTGCACCTTCTGCTCAATGGTAGCAGAGAGAAGATAGCAGGGCCAGATGGTGGGGATCTTTGATGACAGATGTTGCCTTCTTGAGGCAGCACCTCCTGTAGTAACTAGCGACGGTAGGCAGCAATGTGCCTGTGATGTATTGGGCAGGGTCCACTTCCCCAGGCTGAAGAGACTGTACTATGCTGTAATGTTCTATATTCTATGTTCAGCAAAGAGATACTCCGAAAGTCTCCATTCTTAATCTGTTTGATGAGAAACAGAAGAGAAAAACCAGCAAGAAATACAATGGATTACATTCAAATCAGGTACAGAAAGAGAAACAATGAGAGGGGAAGACTGATTATATTGAAAACAAGAGCAAAAAGAGACCACATGAAAAGGGAATGAGGCAACTGTTTTAAATTATTTCCTTTTTTGGCCCAGAAGATGTGAATTAACATTGTGTTAATGATTTTTGAAATGGTGCTTAGTGTCAGGTCTAACGTTGCAAGGCAACTTTAGTCCAAGTTTAATGTTTTAACCCTGCAGGTTTGTAGTACTTTTGGGGCAGTTGAGAGTGAACTGCTACTCCTATAAAGCGAAAAAAAGTAGACAGATAAATTAGCATTGGCGGGAGTACCATATACAAAATGTTAGAGGAACTTAGCAGGTCAGACAGCATCTACGAAAAGGAATAAAGTTTTGATATTTCGGACCAAGAGCCTCCATCAGGACCGGACTTCATCGACTGCTTATTCCTTTCCATAGATGCTGCCTGACCTGCTGATTTCCTTCAGTGTTTAGTATGTGTTACTCTGGATTTCCAGCATCTACAGAATCTCTTATGGTTTAGGATGGACCAAGAGATCATTACAATTCACATCTTGCAATATAGCTCATATATGACCTGTAATGAGTGGCAAATCTGCATTGTAAACTTGCCTTTATTTCACCAGAGATAACTGGGTCTAGTAATCTTGTAAATACTTGTTTTGCTTGTGTATTCACTGATGTTGACTGGAACTATCTTGTTTCAAAGTAATTGCATTATTAAGAGAGTTATTAATAAATAACTAAATATTTATAGTGAACCACTGGCCTTTAAAAACAAGCTTCATATACGTTCATTTAGATTGAAGCAGAGATTGAGATCTTCACTACTTTCTATGTGATGAAGTTCCCACACACCTCAGTTTAAATGACTTCTCCCTAATCTTTACCTATTTTCCCTTGTTAAAGCTTCTCTCACCTGTAGAGAGAGACATCTCAATATCTACCTTGTTCCAATATAACTTATTCCCGTATACGTTCTGCTGTGTGATGTCAGATCGATAGTGCCAGGTGATGTCTGCAAGCATGTGCAATGGTGGAGATTCAATCTAGGGAAAATGAAAAAAATGATACAAAACACTATCAATGTTCAAGTTCCAATGCCATTCAACCATACATGAATACACATGGATACAACCAAATTAAACAATATTCCTCCAGGAACAAGGTGCTACACACAGTACCAACAGTCATTCACAGCACAAAGCACACAAGACACATATAAGATTGCATTAAACATACAATTACACAAAAATAAAGTAATAATATGTCTCAGACCCCTGAGTATCATGTCCTGGAGACTGATGGTGCATAGGATATTGTTGGCAAGAACAAGCCCACAGTATTCTTATCATCATGCTCTAAAAAAGAAGTACAGTTACAGGCGAATGCAATCCGGCTTGTCTTCCACGGAGCCAACACTGGAGGCAGCACCAGTGGGAGTGACCAGCCACCAACCCAGCTTGGGTGTCGCGCCACACCACCTCCAGCATCTCTCCCCACACCCCCCCCAGGTGGCTGCGATTGTCGACACCGCAGAATGAAGCTTAGACCATGTTGCAACCAAGGGAATGCAGCTGACCACCGTCGGTCTCGCCAATGAACCAGTGAAGTGAACCTGCAGTATTCCACGTTACCAAAGTCCAACAGGGTCTTGCGATTACAAGAAAGACAGTCACTTGCACCATTTGTTGGATAGCGCACTACCTCCTCATGCCACCTCATGTCGTCTTCCCTGGATTGCTGAAACAGGCTGCCCCGTGGTGGGCAGCAAGTGCAATTCAACCATTATCGAGCGACTCACTGATGGGGTAGACCTACAGTAAATGATACTCTTGATAAGCAGCAGTGTCTTGTGATTATAAAAAAGACATATAAGACAAAAAATTACACCTTTGGTTGGACCCTGAGAAGCCACTGTGGTTGAATGTACCACTATCATACTAGGTAGTAAGTCTTTGCCTTATGAAAAAAGGTTGAATTAGCCAGGGCTTTTCTCTTTGGAGAGAAAGAGGATGAGAAATGACTTGATAAAGGTGTATCAGATTCAAGGTTCAAGATTATTTTATTATCAAAGAATGTATAAATTATACAACCTTGAGATTCACTTGCTCACAGGTAGCCACAAAGCAAGAAATCCAAAAGAACCCAACAAAAAGAAAGTAAAGAATATATGAAAAAAGACCAACACTGAATGTACAAGAGAAAAAAATACAAGTCATATAAACAATTGAAGCAAACAACAGCATTCCGAAACAAAATGGAGAACTCAGATCCGAACCCTGAAGTAGGCCTAAAGCCTCGCTTATCAGCTTATCACATTAGCGGGCATGGAGCACAGCAGCCTGGGTAGCCTTCATAACCTCAGAGCCACGGATATGACCGACATGGAGAATGAGCAAAAGTGTCTCTTGTCCTGGCTGACACCCTGTCTTTCCAGTCTAACTGGGCCAGCGTTTAAACTGATCCCACAAGATGGTAAGAGCCACAGACAGACTGGATAGCCACAATTGATATTGTGCGTGCTTGTATAGAGTATGATCAGCATTGGGTGACTTTAACATAAAAAAAAACTTGATAGGATAATTAAACACAAGAAGTTCTGCAGATGCAGGAAATCCAAAGAAACACACACAAAGTACTGGAGGAACTCAGTAGGTTTGGCAGCACCTATGGAAATGAATAAACAGTCGATGTTTCAGGCTGAGACCCTTCATCAGGACTGATGAAGGATAGGATAAATATTAACAGTAGTGAGCAGCTTTGAATCCAGGTGTAAAAGTAATTGGCCTGTAGTTATATTTTTTATAGAACCCAAAAAATGATGCATTTGCCAACTGTTTTGGCAAACATGTGAATTGGTTAATTATTGACACATATACAAAGGGACTGTGAAAAACTTGTCTTGCATACTGTCCATACAAGCAATTCATTACCGCAGTGCTGGTGTTCCGAGGCAAGGAGGCATGTAGAATCCATGGATTGGAGGTTGCTTCTAATGATGGACTGACCTACGTCCACAAACCTCTGCAATTAGGGGTCCAAATATTTGCTCATTTAATGAGCTTCCACAGATCTAGGTGGTGGAAATTTTAAAGACTGACTGCTGCACAAGAAACAGCCTTGAATCTTTTGTGCCCCGTAGCAATTCACATCCATTGAAATACTTCCTGAAGTGTTGGAAACACGGCAGCCAATATGTGATCAACCGACTTCAACAAACTGTAAGATGATAAATGCCAGGTGATACATTTGTCATCATCTCAATCCCAAAGGGTCAACTAGTCATCCAAGACTGTGGCACCTAGATATAAACTCCCCAGCCAAAAGAAACAGCTGGCTTCAAACTCTCAAATGGTTCATGCTTGGATTTGTCTCACAGTCTTTAGATTATTATTGAGGTCACTGGAATATTCACCCAAGCAGGATTATGTGATGATTGCAGTTTGCTGACACCTCAATGGACCATGAGCTTGTTTTCAGTAATCTTTGCCAGAATCTTGTGTGTTTGGGACATTGCGTGTCCATAGACGAAGCAAGTGCGATGCTATTGCAGAAGAACTGACCAAACCATGGCTTACCTGTCAGTCTACAGATGAGAACAGGAATAGGCCCCTCAGTTACTTAACCCTGCTCTGCTATTTAACAAGATCCTGGTTGTTCTGATTATAATGTCAAAATCCTATAAACTTGCAGCAATCTTTCACCTCCTTGCTTATCAAGAATCTGTCTACGGAGTCACAAGGGACTGCAGAAGCTGGAATATGGAGCAATGAACAAAAAGCCCGAAGAATTCAACAGGTTAGGCAGAATCTATGAAGGAAAATGGACAGATGGCTTTTCAAGTCAAGACTTTTCATCTGTCTATATAGGCTTGCCATAAAAATATTCAAAGACTCTGCCTCCAATATCCTTTAAAAGAACGTTTTTCAAAGTCTCACAAACCCCTGAGGGAATTAATGTCATCTCAGCTCCATCTTAAATAGGCATCTTCTTTTTTCTTTAAAGTAACAACAAAATACCTGATTGTCTCATAAGGAAACATCCTCTCCACATCCATCAGGATAAGACCCCTCAGGATTCTACACTCAGTGGCCACGTTATTAGGTACACCTGTACACCTGCTTGTTAATGCAAATATCTAATCAGCCAATCATGTGGCAGCAACTCAGTGTATAAAAGCAAGCAGACATGATCAAGAGGTTTACTTGCTTTTCAGACCAGACATTAGAATGGCAAAGAAATGTGGTCTAAGTGACTTTGACCATGGAATGATTGTTGGTGCTAGACAGGGAGGTTTGAATATCTCAGAAATTGCTGATCTCCTGGGACTTTTCATGCACAGAAGTCTCTAGAGTTTACAATGAATGGTGTGAAAAACAAAAGAAAAATATCCGGTGAGTGGCAGTTCTGTGGGTGAAAATGGTTTGTAATGAGAGAGGTTAGAGGAGAGTTGCCAGACTGGTTCAAGGTGATAGGAAGTTGATAGGAACTCAGATGACCATGTGTTACAACAGCAGCATGCAGAAGTGCATCTCTGAATGCACAATAGGTTGACTCTTGAAGTAGATAGGCTGCAGCAGAAGAAGACCGTGAACATCATTCAGTGGCCACATTACTAGGTGCAGGAGATAAAGTAATCACTGAGTGCATATGTTTCAGTCTTGTGGACTCTTCCCTCGCGTTTTCCCTAACTTTTGTTCCTGTGGTTGCAAATCCAGCTTGTGTCACCCTCTCTGAGAAGCCTACTCTGGATACCAATCTAGTGAAGTTCTGAGTTACTTCTAACATTTGACATGGTGCCTTAAAAAGAGGTCAACTACTCAGTGCATGTATTACATGCAGGCTCTGTTAGCGCTGGAATGTGAGGTGATACTTACAGGCTGGCCCCAGCACATCCTTGGTTGTTAACACAAACACTGCATTTCTCTCTTTAATGTCACTCCACCAGTCTTCTCCCCAAGTCACGATATTACCTTCTACACCTCAGCTTTTATATTTCTGAGAAAGAGAACTTTCTGAAAAATGGTAAGTACAGTACATTCACAGTACATATTATTTCTTCAAAGAACACCAGTAAATTTCTCAAATGTGACATCCCTTTCACCTGATTACCTATAATGTCTTTAATGATAGCTTTGAACATTTTTGCTATGAAAGAAGGAAATCTAACTAGCCTGTGGTTTTCTGCTTTCCATTCTCCAAGAATTATTTTTACTTATTCCTTTCCCATGAAATAGGAGTCAAGTAAGGTCAGTTCAGTAGGGAATTGTGATTTTTACCATATTGTGGTGTGTTGTACTTTTAGATTTTGATCAGTCAAGGCAAATCTAGGAGACTTTTCATCCAAGGAAAAGGGCACCAAATAACTATAAGATGATAAAACACAGGACCACAATTAAGCCATTTGGCCCACTGAGTCTGCTCTGACATTCCATTATGTCTGATTTACTTTCTCTCTCAAAACCATTCTCCTGCCGCCTTCTAGTAATCTTTGACACCCTGACTAATCAAGAACCTATAAAACTCCACTTTAAATATACCCAATGAGCTGGTCTCCACAGCTATCTGAGGCAAAAAATTCCACAGATTCACCAGTCTTTAGCTAAAGAAATTTCTCCTCATCTCTGTTCTAAATGGATGTCCCTCTATTCTAAGACCGTGCCCTCTGGTCCTACACTGTCCCACTATACTGGAACCTACCAGGGAGAAGGCAATTCTGGATTTAGTGTTGTGTAATGAACCAGATTTGATAAGGGAACTTGAGGTAAAGGAGCCATTAGGAGGTAGTGACCATAATATGATAAGTTTTAATCTACAATTTGTGAGGGAGAAGGGAAAATTGGAGGTGTCAGCATTGCAGTTGAACAAAGGGGACTATGGAGCCATAAGGGAGGAGCTGGCCAAAGTTGACTGAGAAAGATACCCTAGCAGGGATGACAGTGGATCAACAATGGCAGGTATTTCTGGGAAAAATACAGAAGGTGCAGGATCAGTTCATTCCAAAGAGGAAGAAAGATTCTAAGGGGAATAAGAGGTGACTGTGGCTGACAAGGACAGTATAAAAATAAAAGAGAAGAAGTATAACATAGCAAAGATGAGTGGGAAGCCAAAGGATTGGGAAACTTTTAAAGAGCAACAGAGGATAACTAAAAAGGCAGTACGGGGAGAAAAGATCAGTAACGAAGGCAAGCTAGCCAAGAATATAAAGGAGGATAGTAAAAGCTTCTTTAGGTATGTGAAAAGGAAAAAATTAGCTAAGACCAAAGTTGGGCCCTTGAAGACAGAACCAGGTGAATTTATTATGGGGAGCAAGGAAATGGCAGATGAGTTGAACAGGTACTTTGGTTTTGTCTTCACCAGGGAAGACACAAATAATCTCCCAGATGTAATAGTGGCCGGTGGACCTAGGGTAGCGGAGGAACTGAAGGAGATTCACATTAGGCAGAAGATGGTGTTGGATAGACTGATGGGACTGAAGGCTGATAAATCCCCAAGGCCTGATGGTCTGCATCCCAGGGTACTTAAGGACGTGGCTCTAGAAATCGTGGACACATTGGTAATTATTTTCCAATGTTCTATAGATTCAGGATCAGTTCCTGAGGACTGGAGGGTAGCTAATGTTATCCCACTTTTTAAGAAAGGAGGGAGAGAGAAAACAGGGAATTATAGACCAGTTAGCCTGACATCGGTGGTGGGGAAGATGCTGGAGTCAATTATAAAGGATGAAATAGCAGCACATTTGGATAGCAGTAACAAAATCGGTCCGAGTCAGCATGGATTTACAAAGGGGAAATCATGCTCGACTAATCTTCAGGAATTTTTTGAGGATATATCTATGAAAATGGACAGGGGAAAGCCAGTGGATGTAGTGTACCTGAACTTTCAGAAAGCCTTTGATAAGGTCCCACATAGGAGATTAGTGGGCAAAATTAGAGTACATGATATTGGGGTAGGGTACTGACATGGATAGAAAATTGGTTGGCAGGCAGGAAACAAAGAGTAGGGATTAACGGGTCCCTTTCAGAATGACAGGCGGTGACTAGTGGGGTACCGCAAGGCTCGGTGCTGGGACGGCAGCTATTTACAATATACATTAATGATTTAGATGAAGGGATTAAAAGTAACATTAGCAAATTTGCAGATGACACAAAGCTGGGTGGCAGTGTGAAATGTGCGGAGGATGTTGAGATAATGCAGGATGACTTGGACAGGTTGGGTGAGTGGGAAGATGCATAGCAGATGCAGTTTAATGTGGATAAATGTGAGGTTATCCACTTTGGTGGCAAGAACAGAAAGGCAGATTACTATTTGAATGGTGTCAAGTTAGGAAAATGGGAAGTACAATGAGATCTAGGTGTCCTTGTTCATCAGTCACTGAAAGTAAGCATGCAGGTACAGCAGGCAGTGACGAAAGCTGATGACAGGTTGGCCTTCATAACAAGGGGAGTTGAATATGGGAGCAAAGAGATCCTTCTGCAGTTGTACAGGGCCCTGGTGAGACCACATCTGGAGTATTGTGTACAGTTTTGGTCTCCAAATTTGAGGAAGGACATTCTTGCTATTGAGGGAGTGCAGCGGAGGTTCCCGAGGTTAATTCCCAGGATGGCAGGACTGTCATATGTTGAAAGATTGGAGCGACTGGGCTTGTACACACTGGAATTTAGAAGGATGTGAGGGGATCTGATTGAAACATATAAGATTACTAAGGGATTGGACACGCTAGAGGCAGGAAACATGTTTCCGATGTTGGGGGAGTCCAGAACCAGAGGCCACAATTTGAGAATAAGGGGTAGGCCATTTAGAACGGAGTTGAGGATAAACTTTTTCACCCAGAGAGTTGTGGATCTGTGGAATGCTCTGCCTCAGAAGGCAGTGGAAGCCAATTCCCTGGATGCTTTCAAGAAAGAGTTAGATAGAGCTCCTAATGATAGCAGAGTCAAGGGATATGGGGAGAAGGCAGGAATGGGGTACTGATTGTGGATGATCAGCCATGATCACAGTGAATGCCGGTGCTGGCTGGAAGGGCCGAATGGCCTGCACCTGCACCTATTGTCTATTGTCTATATAGGAAACATTCTCTCCACAACCACTCTATCTAGGCCGTTCAATATTTGATAGGTTTCAATAAGATCCCCCCCCCCCACCCCAATTCTTTTAAACTCCAGCGAGTACAGGCCCAGATTCATCAAATATTCCTCATATGTTAATTCTTTCATTCCTGGGTTGATTTTTGTGAACTTCTTCTAGACCCTCTCAATGCCATCACATCTTTTCTTAGATAAGGAGATTACAACTGCTTATAATACTGTAAGAGTGGTCTGACAAATGCCTTATAAAGCCTCAACATAACGTCCTTGCTGTTATATTCTAGTCCTCTCAAAATTAATGCTAACATTGCATGTGACCTTCTTACCACTGACTCAACCTGCAAGTTAGCCTTTAGGGAAAGCTGCACAAGGAATTGCAAGTCCCTTGGTACCTCTGATTTTTGAATTTTCTCCCTGTTTAGAAAATAGTCTCTGCCTTTATTTCTTTTATACCAAAGTGCATTAACATGCACTTCCCTACACTATATTCCATCTGCCTCTTCCTTTCCCATTCTCCAGTATGTCTAAGTCCTCATCACTATCTACCCCTCCACCTATCTTCCTACCATCCACAAACTTGGCCACAAAACCAAGAATTTCTTCATCCAAATCATTGACGTATAACGTGAAAAGAAGTAGTCCAAACACCAACCTCTGTGGACTATTTATATGTGACAATGCACTGATACATATTTACACTAGCATCAATTTCTAGATTTAGATAAATGATTGTATTTATATTTATGCACGGGTGATTATAAATGTGATAAGCTTTAAAATACATCTTGATCATCATGGAAACAGTCTGGAGGCCTGTTTCCATAAGTGTATGACTCTATGACTCTATAATAGATGACAACAATGAACCAATTTATATTTATATTAGGGCTATTTATAAATATAACTTAGACCATAAGACATAGGAACAGAATTAGGCCATTCAACCCACCAAGTGCTCCACCATATGAACATGGCTGATTCATTTTCTCTCTCAAACCCATTCTGCTGAATTCTCCCCATAACCTTTGTTGCCCTGACTAATCAAGATCCTATCAATATCCACTTCAAATATGCCTGATAATTTGGTCTCCACAAATGTTCTGTGGCAATGAATTCCCGAGATTTACCATCCACAGGCTTAAAAAAAAACATCTTCATCTCTATTCTAAAGGAAAGTTGTTCTATTCAGAGTCGTAGCTTTTGTCCTAGACTCTTCTGCTACTGGAAACTTAAAAAAATTATAGTTATGTTAGGGTTATTATAGAGTTATTTTACAATTTATATCAGTGACATGGATGAAAACATATATACACTGTATATATGAGAGAACTATATATAGCCAGTACAAGAGGACATAACTTTAACGTAACCAGCACAAAGTGTTGTAAGAACTCAGCAGGTCAAGTAGTATACATGGAAATGTTGACTACTTATTCATTCCCATAGACGCTGCCTGACCTGCTGAGTTCCTTCAGTATTGTGTGTGTGTTCCTTTGGATTTCCAGCACCTGCTGGTTTTCTCATCTTTACCTCCAAAGTGATTCGAGGAAATAAGAGAGGGGATGTCAGAGATAGAATTTTTTCATGGAAAGTGGTAAATTTATGGAACACACTACTGGGATGGTGGCAGATGCAGATACATTAGGAACATTTAAGAACCTTTTAGATAGGTGCATGGTTGACTGAAAAATGGAGGGCTATGTAGGGGGGAAGGGTTAGATTGATCTTGCAGTAGATTAAAAGGCCGGCACAACATCATGAGCTGAAGGGCCTGTGCTGTGCTGTACTATCCGATTTTTTCATTTTCTGTTTAATTTTGGACTCTGATCAATGTGCAAAAGAAGACAAACTGCAAATAAAAAATATAAGTAAGTAAATAACCAATACTGAGAACATGATTTTAGAGTTCTTGAAAGTGGGTCTATAGGTTGTGGAATCAGTTCAGTGTTGAGGTGAGTGAAGTTATCCATGCTGGTTCAGGAGCCTGATGGTTGATGGGTAATAACTGTTCCTGAACCTGGAGGTGTGGGATTACGCTCAATGAAAAAGATTTTGTTTCACAGGTCTGTGTGAGATGAGAAAGTTAACACCTCCGTGTTTATCCCCACACTTGTGATACTAATGATGCCTTTCACAGGTTTCCGAGAGGTGCTGGTTTAGTATATTGTCATTGATAACATTCTTCTCATTGGCTACTACACCACAAAATTCAATGTTCAAAGATATATTCAAATCTTTCAAACATATAGATGTGCACTGCCAAAAGGAAAAAAAAACATGCTTCAGACCAAGGTGCAAAACACACTACATATGACAAACAAACACAACCATAAAGTAATGTTATCACAAACAAGTTAATAAATAATAAGGTTCATTTGTGACACAAGTTAATAAGGAAGCAGTATAAAAAAATAAATAGACTGACAAATCAACGAACGAACAAACAAATACATAGATAAATAAATAAAATCATTGTCATCAATGGCCCCAGGGTTCTACAGCTCACCTACATGCCAGAGGGACAACTTACAGAGGCCAATTAAACTACCAATCCATCTACTTTGGAATGTGAGAGGAAACCTGATTGCCCCGAGGAAACAGAACATAGAAATTTACAGCCCAATACAGGCCCTTTGGCCCATAATGTTGTGCCGACAATGTAGCCTATTCTAGAAACTGCCTAGAATTTCCCTACTGCATAGCACTCTATTTTTCGAAGCTCCATGTATCTATCTCAGATTCTCTTGAAAGATCCTATTGTATCCACCTCCACCACTGTCACTGGCAATGCAATCCAGGTACCCACCATTCTCTGTGTGAAAAAAATACCCCTGATATCCCCCTTGTATCTACTTCCAAGCACCAAAACACTGTGTTCCCTTGTGTTAGCCACATCAGCCCTGGGAAAAAGCCTCTGGTTATCCATACAATCAATGCTTCTCAACATCCTATACACCTCTATCAGGCCACCTCTCCTCCTCTGTCACTTCAAGGAGAAAAGGCCAAGTTCACTCAACCTACTCTCATAAGGCATGCTCACCAATGCAAACAACATCCTTGTAAATCTCCTCTGCACTCTCTCCATAGTATCCACATCCTTCTTGTAGTGAGATGACCAGAACCAAACACAGTTCTCTACGCGGGGTCTGACCAAGGATTTATATAGCTGTAAACGTACCTCACAGGTCTTGGAATCCATGTAGTTACAGGGAGGATGTGCAAACTCCATACAGACAGGACCAGAGGTCAGGACTGACCCTGGGACACTGAAACTGCGAGGCAGTAATTTTGCCAGTTGCACCACTGAAGACTGTTATTTTGATGGTAGGCAGGAATGCAGAAAGATCTTATTCACTAGGCAAGTAGGCTTAAAGGGCTGAGCAGCCTACTCCTTGCACTTGCTGCTTTTTTCGACCATAACCAGTCAACGCTGAAGTGTTATGCTTCAATCTGGTCTTGTTCCTCATGGTCGTATAGTGATTAGTGCATCACTTTACTGCATCAGCAATTACTAGTAAGGGTTCAATTCCTGCGCGGTCTATAGGGAGTTTTTACGTTCTCCTCGTGACCACGTGCTTTCCATTGAGTGTTCTAGTTTCCTCCCATATTCCAAAGATGTATGGGTTAGCACCGGAAAAATGGTGACACTTACATGCTGCTAGCACAACCTTTGCTGATTTGATTTGAAGAATTTCAGGCTGTATATTGTATATATTGTCTGATATTAAATGGAGTTATTGAACTGTTGAAGCAACACCTTCTTTCTATGTTTCAATGTGCATGTGACAAGTAAAGCTAATCTTTTTCATCTTTTTGTTTGAACCTCACTGGAACCATGTATATCTGAGGCACTGAACGAAAGATTTGAATGGGAATGAGAGAAGGATTCAGGGCGACAGGCATTGGTATTAGAATTGGTTTATTATTGTCACATGTACCAATATACAGCGAAAAGCTTCTCTTGCATATTAAGACCATAAGACCATAAAACACAAGAGCATAGTTAGGCCATTTGGCCCATCGAATCTGCTCTGCCATTCAATCATGGCTGATCCTTTTTTTTTTATCTCCTCCTCAACCCCAGTTCCCGGCCTTCTCCCCGTAACCTTTGATGACATGTCCAATCAAGAATCTATCAATCTCTGCCTTAAATACACCCAACGATCTGGCCTGCACAGTTGTATATGGCAACAAATTCCACAAGTCCACCACCCTTTGACTAAAGAAACTTCTCTGCATCTCTGTTTTGAAAGGGCACCCCTCTATCCTGAGGCTGCGCCCTCTTGTATTGACTCTCCCACCATGGGAAACATCCTTTCCACATCTACTCTATCCAGGCCTTTCGACATTTGAAAGGTTTCAATGAGATCCCCCCTCATTCTTCTGAATTCCAGTGAGTACAGTCCCAGAGCCATCAAACATTCCTTGTATGATAGCCTTTTCATACCTGGATTCATCCTTGTAAACCTCCTCTGGGCCCTCTCCAATGCCAGAACATCTTTTCTAAGATGAGGGGCCCAAAACTGTTCACAGTACTCAAGATGAGGCCTCACCAGTGCCTTATAAAACCTTATCATCACATCCATGCTCTTGTATTCTAGACCTCTTGAATTGAATGCTAACATGGCATTTGCCTTCCTCACCACTGATTCAACCTGTAAGTTAACCTTCAGGGTGTTCTGCACAAGGACTCTCAAGTCCCTCTGCATCTCAGATTCCTAAATTCTCTCCCCATTTAGAAAATAGTCTACACCTTTATTTCTACTACCGAAGTGCATAATCATGCATTTGCCAACATTGTATTTCATTTGCCACTTTCTTTCCCATTCTCCTAATCTATCTAAGTCCTTCTGCATTTTACCTGTTTCCTCAACACTACCTGCCCCTCCACTAATCTTCGTATCATCTAGAAACTTGGCCACAAAGCCATCTATTCCATCATCTAGCAACACACATCAAAGTTGCTGGTGAACGCAGCAGGCCAGGCAGCATCTGTAGGAAGAGGTGCAGTCGACGTTTCAGGCCGAGACCCTTCGTCAGGACTAACTGGACTATTCCATCATCTAAATCATTTATATACAGCATTAAAAGAAGTCCCAACACCGACCCCTGCGGAACACCACTAGTCGCTGGCAGCCAACCAGAAAAGGATCCTTTCATTCCCACTTGGCTGGTCCTATTTGCCAGAATTTGCCCCACATCTTCTGAAATCTTTTTGTCCATATACTTACTGAAATGCATGATCCTGATTATATATGTGTTGGTCCTTTGACAAGGTGCCACACATGAGGCTGCTTAACCAAGTTAAGAGCCCATGGTATTACAGGAAAGTTACTAACACGTTTAGAGCATTGGCTGATGCTCTAGGAAGCAGTGAGTGGGAATAAAAGGATCTGGTTGGCTGCCAGTGACTAGTGGTGTTCTGCCAATGCTCTAACAGTTGTTCATACAGATCAAATCATTGAACGTGCACTGAGCTAGAATGGGGTAAAACAATAACAATGCAGAACGAAGTGTAAAAACAGTTGAAAAAGTGCACTGCATGTGAATGATAAAGTGCACAGTCATAATGAGGTAGATTGTGAGGCCAAGAGTCCAGCTTGTCATACACCATATCCATTCAAGAGTCTGATTAACAGTGGGATAAAAGCTGCCATTGACACTGGTGGTATTTGTTTATGACTTTTGTATCTGTTTGAGAGGAATGGACTGTATAGGGTAGCGAAGAGAATATCTGGGCTAGGTGCTGTCATTGATTAAGCTTGCTGTTTTACTGAGGCCTCTACAAGATAGTCAAGTCAAGTTTATTGTCATTTAACTATATAAATGTATATACAGTAACATATATAACCATATAATGTACATAGAAACAAGACGTTTGTCCATACCAGGTTGTACAGCACAGT
This sequence comes from Mobula birostris, assembly GCF_030028105.1. Classification (NCBI taxonomy): domain Eukaryota; kingdom Metazoa; phylum Chordata; class Chondrichthyes; order Myliobatiformes; family Myliobatidae; genus Mobula; species Mobula birostris. The sequence continues at coordinate 74,885,420 of NC_092384.1, read as the reverse complement.
AGTACACATAACACACATTCCACACAATAACTTATGAAGTTATGGATAAAATCTACAGATGACTCACACATAAATAACGAAGTGCATTAATATTAAATATTGTAAGGTACGGAACAGATTAATCAATGACACTTTGAATGCGATACAGCCAGTTCAGAACCCTAATGGCTTGGGGGAAGAAACTGTTTCACATTCTGACCATTCTTGTTTTTATGCATCGTAGTCTCCTGCCTGGATGGTCTTGTGGACCTGCTCATTTGTGATGTGGTCCAAGTATGAAATGCCCAAGATGTTGTGATAGCATCTCATTTACAATGCCAGTATCTTCCTCTGTAGCTCTGCTGTGAGGATCTATGTCTCACATGCATACAGGAAGATGGAGAATACCAAATCTTGGGCATCTCATACTTGGACAACATCACAAACGAGCAGGTCCGCAAGACCATCCAGCGCCACATTGGCCTCCATGAAGACCTTCTCACAGTGGTGAAGAAAAGAAAGCTGAGATGGTATAGCCACGTAACAAGATCCAGTGGCCTTGCAAAGACCGTTCTACAAGGAACTGTGGAGGGGAAAATAAGGCAAGGTAGACAGAGGAAAAGATGGACGGACAACATTAAAGAATGGACAGGGAAAACATTTGCGGTGACACAGGCTCTGGCACACAACTGTGACAGATGGAGCAGACTAGTGCAAAGCTTGTCATGATGGCGCCCCGACGACTCCACCAGGAGTTTAGGGCACAAGGCAAGGCAAGTCTCCTGCCTGATGGTAGAAAGTCAAAGAGGATGCTGGATAGATGGATGGGGTCCTTAATAATACTTAGGATCCTGCATATGCAGCGCTCCTGATAAATTTCTCTGATGGATGGTAAGAAGACCCCAATGATCCTCTTGGCTATTTTAACAGTCCTTTGTAGGGACCTCTGGTCCAATGCTCGACTGCTCCCACATCAGATGGAAATACAACTTCTCAGGACGCTCTCAATGGTGCTCTTGTAAAATGCAGTTAAGATGGGGTGGTGGCAACCCTCGCTTACATTAATCTTCTCAAGATGTGGAGATAATGCTGTGCTGCGCTGTTCTGTCTGTAGACCCTCCCCTCTATAACAGAGTCTATAGAGGAGAAGCTGGACCCTGTAATGTGCTGAGCTTTGTCCACAACTCTCTGCCGTTTCTTGTGTTCAGTACAGACAGACAGAATGCTTTTGTGGTGCATCAATAAAAGGAAGCTCGGGGCTACTCTTTTGGAACTCAGCAACAGCGTTCCACAAAGTGCATTCCCCATCTGCGTTTTTGACCTCACAATGTGGAGGAGCCTGCATTATGTGTGAATAAGTGTTCTTAATGTGTAATCACTCAAGCATTAGATCATAAATAACAATGGAATGAGTTCCAGGTAACGTGAAGTGTAAACTAATATCTGACTTGGCAGGGTTATTTTACCTGCAATGACAAAAGGTATCAAAGCAAAGAGGAAACAAAAATTATTTCATTTTGTAGCACATTTGTCAAGGTCTATATCCATAACATGCCATCCAATTACAATGCATTGAGATAGACATCTCTTAAGACCATAAGACACAGAAACAAAACTAGACTTTTCGGTCCACTTTTGGAACTGCTTCTTCCCCACTGTCGTCAGATTTCTGAATAATTTATGAATCTATAAGTACTACCCCATTATTTTGATTTCTCTTTGCACTTTTTTTTATGCTGTATATTTCCTATTGCAACGCATAGTAGTTCTTTATGCATTGCACTGTAATGCTGGGGCAAATTTCACAACATAAATCAATGGTAATAAACCTGATTCTGATTCTGACTGTCTTTTAACAGTTGTATGTACCTGCCTCAGCCACTTTCTCTGGCAGCTCATTCCAAAAAATCATAAGACCATAAAACATAGGAGCAGGATTAGGCCATTTGGCCCATCGAGTCCGCTCCAATAAATCATGGCTGATTTATTATCCCTCTCAACTCCATTTTCCCGCCTTCTCTCCGTAACTAATCAAGAATCTATCAACCTCCACTTTAAATATACTCAATGACATGGCCTTCACAGTCATCAGTGGCAATGAATTCCAGAGATTCACCACCCTCTGCCCAAAGAAATTACTTCTCATCTCTGTTCTGAACGGACTTCCTTCTATTGTAAGTTACAATGTCTTAGTTACGATGTCATGTTCTAAGTTACGGTGTTACACATCCAAAGTGATTTCTATCCACTATAATCATAGGAATTAAAATATTAAAAGGCACATGGCAATTATTTATAACTAGATTATTGAAGTAATGAATCCAAAGATACCTTGCAGTGGAGACAAGGAAAATGAATAGGAAGATTCTCCTGTAATATGTTTGCCAGCAGACTTGCCTGATGGATGTGTCTTCTTCTTCTTCTTCTTCTTCCTCCAAAGCTCATCATTCCTACTGGGGCACAGGCCACCAACAGCCAGTCTCCACAGTCCTCTCTCTTGGACTAAAAGTTGATCAGCCCTGTGGTTTCCTCTTTCACCAGACAGACTCATATTTCTTCTCGGCGAAGATTCTTCCTCTCCCAGGAGGAGGTTTTTTGACTTTCTGTGCATTTTTACGGAATGGTGTTTCTAGCCCCGTGCCCAATCCTCCTCCTTTCACAGATAGGTTTGGTTTGTCACCAAACACTCTTGCAAATTTCTACAGGTGTACCATAGAGATTATTCCAACTGGTTGCATGGCTGTCCAGCATAGAGGGGCCACTGTGCAGGATTGGAAAAAGCTGCAGAAAGTTGTAAACTCAGCCTGCTCCATCATGGGCACTAGCCTTCCCAGCGTCAAGAACACCTCCAAAAGGCAATGCCTCAAAAAGGTGGCATCCATCATTAAGGACCCCCATTACCCAGGACAAACCCTCTTCTCATTGCTACCATCGGGGAGGAGGTACAGGAGCCTGAAAACGTACACTTAACGTTTTAGGAACAGCTTCTATATCCCTCTGCCATCAGATCTATGAATGGACAATGAACCCATGTACACTGCCTCACTCTATATTTTTTGATCTCTTTTTGCACTACTTATCAAATTTAAATTTTAATATATACATTTTATCGTAATTTATAGGTTTTTTTAATATTATGTATTGCAATGTACCAATGCGGCAAAGTTAACAAATTTCACGACATATATCAGTGATATTAAACCTGATTCTGAAAGTAAAGTTTGGAGAATGAGTTTCTCTGTGAATGCAAGTACAGCTCCCACCTCTGCAAGGGATACACTGACTTGAATGTCTCTTGAGAAAGGAGTGGACTGTGCTGATACAGCTCATTCTTAAAGGAAAGTTGGTATTTCTAGGTTAGTAATACCTCAATGAGCTTATCGGTCTGAAACTCTTGCTCCATGGTTTTAATCTCATAGGTCTGACTATTGTTTTCACACATCCTTGCTATTTAAGTGACACCACTGGCCAGCATTAACTGTTGTATTCTGTGCCTGACTGAGGGTCGCAGTGCAACTTTTAGGTCAGCCTAGGTTTTATTTCGCCAGAAGTAGTGCTATCTGTCAGAGGGCAAGCAAAGACAGCGATGAGCGGAACTGGAGAAGAAAAGGTACACCTTTCATTGATTGACGACTCCTTCAAGTGTGAGCGCTGTGATATTTTCTGTGACACAATTAGGTCTCCAAGGAAGAGATTAGTCAGATAGATTTGTTGAATTTTATGATACAGTATAGCCTGATCTTCCTTAAATGCGAACAGAATTCAGGAATGCTAAGGACCTCTGTACTTTTCCAAATGTCACCGCGAAGAGGTATTCAGTAAAGCACGACGGAAGCAAAACTGTATTGAATGTAGCTTTCACAGACTCTAAGTTTTGAAGTGACATTTTTTTAACATGAGTGCATAGAATAGCAGGCTCAGATATTTCTTACTTCTCTTCTCTGTCAGCGTGTCCTTTGATAAGTCACTCAGTGTCAATGATTTACACATAATCTATTTTATTCTTTCTTTTGAATTTGATGAATTGCTTACGGTAAGATTGAAGCACTCCTCCATCCTTTCCCTCTGATTCATTTCTGGAGTGAATTCTACACGCTGCTTGCACTGTCTGCAAGCGATGGTTTTATTATTTATAAAGCCACAATTTAAAATTTATCATTAGTGATTTATAATCACCATACTTCTTTTTTTTCTTGAGGACTTAGGCTTTCTATAGTGTTCTTCCTCTTTTGCAGTCTGAATTGTGTTTTTCTCTCTGTCAAAAACAGTTCCTGAACCTCTGGGGTCAGAAGGTCTTGTGTTATAAACATACTGTAAATTGATTCATAGAGTATTATAGAATTATACAGCACAGAAACAGACCTTCAGTCCAACTCATCCATGGTCATCAAAGTGCCTATTGAAGCCATTTTCTTGCATTTGTCGCATAACATAGCTCTGTAATCTTTCATATCAGAATCAGAATCAGGTTTAATACCACCTTATTGAGATACTGTCTTTTGAAAGTGTCCTGGATGTTGGGGGAGGATAGTGCCCATGATGGAAATGTCTGAGTTTGTAACCCTCTGAAGCTTTTTAAAATGCCATGCAGGGGCTTCTCCACACCACACAGTGATGTAACAAGTTACAACGGTCTCCAATATGTATCTGTAGAAATTTGATAGAGTCTTTGATGACGTACAAAGTCTCTTCAAACTCCAATTGAAGCATAGTCAGTTATGTTCCTTCATAATTACAACAATATGTTGGGCCCAGGATAGATCTTCAGAGATGTCAGCATCCATGAACTTGAACTTTTCCACTTCTGACCCCTCTCCCATACCTGTCTAAATATTTTTATATGCATTGAAATTGTACCTGCCTTGATCACATCCTCTGGCAGCTGTTCTATTTACCCTTCACCCACTGTGTGGGGGAAAAAACTTGCTCTTCAAATCCCCGCTCTGCTTAAAATTCATCTTCAACAGGCAGTGTCTTAAGAAAGTAACGTCCATCACAAATGACCCCTCACCAGCTGGGACATGCGCTCTTCTCATTACTATCAGTAGGGGAGTGTTACAGGGGTCTGAAGTCCAGAACTCAGTGACTCAGAAACAGCTTCTTCTCCTTTGCCAGCAGATTTTTCAATTATATATATTTATTTTTTTATAACCATATAACCATGTAACAATTACAGCATGGAAACAGCCCATCTCGGCCCTTCTAGTCTGTGCTGAACTCTTACTCTCACCTAGTCTCAACGACCTGCACTCGGACCATAACCCTCCATTCCTTTCCTGTCCATATATCTATCCAATTTAACTTGAAATGACAACATCAAATCTGCCTCAACCACTTCTGCTGAAAGTTCGTTCCACACAGCTACCACTCTCTGAGTAAAGAAGTTCCCCCTCATGTTACCCCTAAACTTTTGCCCTTTAACTCTCAACTCATGTCCTCTTGTTTGAATCTCCCCCATTCTCAATGGAAAAAGCCTATCCACGTCAACTCTATCAATCCCCCTCATAATTTTACACACCTCTATCAAGTCCCCCCTCAACCTTCTACGCTCCAAAGAATAAAGACATAACTTGTTCAACCTTTCTCTGTAACTTAGGAGATGAAACCCAGGCAACATTTTTGTAAATCTCCTCTGTACTCTCTCAATTTTATTGACATCTTTCCTATAATTCGGTGACCAGAACTGCACACAATACTCCAAATTTGGCCTTACCAATGCCTTATACAATTTCAACATTACATCCCAACTCCTATACTCAATGCTCTGATTTATAAAGGTTAGCATACCAAAAGCTTTCTTCGCCACCCTATCCACATGAGATTCCATCTTCAGGGAACTATGCACCATTATTCCTAGATCCCTCTGTTCTACAGCATTCTTCAATACCCTATCATTTACCACGTATGTCCTATTTTGATTAGTCCTCCCAAAATGTAGCACCTCACATTTTTCAGCATTAAACTCCATCTGCCATCTTTTAGCCCACTCTTCTAACTAGCATAAATCTCTCTGCAAGCTTTGAAAACCTACTTCATTATCCACTTTACTTAAAATCCCCATTTTACTTAGGGATTCAACATGGAACAGGCCTTTCAGACCCAACGGGCTGCACCACACAGCAACCCACCCATTTAACCCTAGCCTAATCACAGGGCAATCAAAATGATCAATTAAATTACTAACTGATATGTCTTTGGAAACCAGAGCACCCAGAGGAAACTCACAGGAAGGGGGTACCAATTCATACAGAGGACACAGATTCATACAGAGCATAAAGGAATTTAATTCCATACTCTGATGCCCAGAGCTGTAATAGCATCATGCTAATTGTATGGTGCCCCGAATGAATGGTCCATGGAACCATGGAACACAAACTTGTTAATCTTTATTTTTGCATTTTTTATTTATTCTTGTAGTTTATGGAATTTCATGTCCTTGGACTGTACTGCTGCTGCATAACAACAAATTTCATGCCATATTGTGATTCTGACTATGTGCATCATAGTAGCATAGTGGTCTGTGTGATATTACAGTTCGGGGCATTCTGGGCTTCAGAGTTCAGTTCCGAGATCCTCTGAAAGGAATTTCTCTATGTCTTCCTTGTGGAATGCATGGTTTTTCCCCAGGTTTATTCCCACAGTCCAAAGATGTACCGGGTAGGCTAGTTGGTTATTGGAAGTTGTCTTGTGATTAAGTTTGGGTAAAATCGGGGTTGTCAGGAATTGCTGGGTGGCTCAATTGGCTGGATGAGCCTACTCCGAGCTGTATTGATGAATAAATAAATAAACAAACAAACAAGCAAATAAGTAAATGGATAAATATGAAACTCATTTCCACCACTTCCTCTGGCAGTTTGTTTCACACTCTCACCACCCTCTCAGTGAAAATTTTACCCCCAAGGTCTACTTAAACATTTCTCTTTAAAGGTTTAACCTATGACCTCTAGTTCTAGCCTCAACTAAAGTAAGTGGAAAAAGTCTGGCTATATTTACAATGGGTATCCAACGATCTACTGATCTTTGCAGGGATTGTAATTCATTGTCCAGAAGAGCTTCATGTGAATTAGAATCAGGTTTAATATCACTGGCATATGTCATGAAATTTGTTGCTTTGCAATGGCAGTACATTGCAATACATAATAATAATAATAATAATAATAACAACTATAAATTATAATTTAAAAAAGTATATATAAAAGTAAATTAAATAAGTAGTGCAAAAACAAAGGGAAAAATATTGAGGAAATGTTCATGGGTTCAATGTCTATTTAGAGATCTGATGGCAGAGGGACTTAGAAGATGTTCCAGAAACACTGAATGTGTGCCTTCATGCTCTGATACCTCTTCCTTGTTGATAGTAATGAGAGGAAGGCATGTCTTGGGTGATGGGGATCCTTAATGATGGATGCTGCATTTTTGAGGCATCATCTTTTGAAGGTGTCCTTGATGCTGGGATGGCTGGTGCCCGTGATGGAGGTGGCCGAGTTTACAACTTTCTGAAGCTTCTTCTGATCCTTGTGTAGTCGTCCCTCCATACCAGATGGTGATGCAACCAGTTAGAATGCTCTCTATGGTGCATCTCTGGAAATTTGTGAATGTCCTTGGTGACATGCCAATTCTCTTCAAAATCCTATTGAAATATAGTTACTGCCGTACCTTCTTTGTGATTGCATCAATGTGATGGGCCCAGGATAGGTCCTCAGAGATATTGACAACGAGGTACTTGAAGCTGCCCACCATTTTCACTTCTGATCTCTTGGTGAGGACTGGTGTGTGTTCACTCAAATCACCCACCCAGAAGTCCACAATTAATTCCTTTGGCTTACTGATGTTGAGTGCAAGGTTGTTGCCGTGGCACCACTCAACCAGCTGAGATATCTCGCTCCTGTACACCTCCTCATCGCTATTTGAAATTCTGCCAATAATAGTTGTGTCGTTGACAAATTTACAGATGGTGTTTGAGCTATGCCTAGCCACGCAGTCGTGGGTGTAGAGAGTAGAGCAGTAGGCTAAGCACGGATCCACGAGGTGCGCCTGCGTTAATTGTCAGTGGGGAGGAGATACTATTTCCAATCCCCATAGTCTATGGGGTCTTTTAATGAGGAAGTCAGGGATCCAGTTACAGAGGGAAGTACAGAGGTCCAGGTTTCAGAGCTTTTTGATTAGGACTGAAGGAATGATACTGGGAGTGAGAAGGTTAACTTTGCTGATCCAGTTACAGAATAATTGCAGTGGTTAGACTTTATTCTTCACTGGCACATTTATATATCCACGTTACAAAAACATCAATTGTCCAAAAAGCACCAAAACCATGGTCCCGCTCATCAATGCAGTACCAGATGGTACCACAGCACAGTGGTTATTGCAACGCTTTTCAGCGTCAGCGATCATTAATCCACGTTCAATCCCACAGCTGTCCGTAAGGAGTTTGTACATATTTTCGTCGTGACCGTGTGGGTTTTCTCTGGGTGCTCCAGTCTCCATCCACATTCCAAAAGAAATGTGGATTAGGGTTCGTAAGTATGGGCATGCAAGCCTAGCAATACTTAAAGGCTGGACCAGGTTAGTTATTGACACAAGCTATGCATTTCCGTGTATCTTTTGAAATACGTGTGGCACACAAAGATAATTAATTATAAAGCTAATCTCTTCACTGGCCACTGCCCAGAAGAAGGCAATGGCAAACCACTTATTTCAAAAAAATTTCCAAGAACAATTATGGTCATGGAAAGGCCAGAATCACCCATGTCATACAAAACAGCACTTAAAAACTAATTATTTCTTCATTGCTACCTTCATGTTGCAAAAGCACCATGTTCACCAAGCATCAGAATAAGTGCAATGTAAATACAATTCCTTTCACTTACTCTTTTCTAAAAACCCACGACAACTTAAATTGCACAATTTCCTTCCAATTCTCCTCTTGTTCTGTCCTCCCAAGTCCCACACAGACCATTGCTATTTCACCTCTTCATCCTCAGGAACCTATTTCATCAAGTCAACCCTATTCCCTAAGCAATTTTTTAAAAATGTTAATCTAGTGATTAGGTCTCTGAGGTCCTAACCCCTAGACCCAACATATTGATGCAGCTATAAAGAAGGTAAGACAATGGCTATATTTCACTAGGAGTTTGAGGAGATTAGATATGTCACCAAAAACACTCTCAATTTTCTATAGATGTACCACAGAGAGTATTTTAACTAGCTGCATCGCCATATAGTAAGAGGACATGCCCTCTTCTCATTATTACCATCAGGAAGGAGGAACAGGAGCCTGAGGACATACACTTAACCATTCAGAAGCAGCTTCTTCCCCTCTGTGATCCGTTTTCTGAATGGACATTGAACCATGAACACTACCTCGTTATTCACTTTATTTCCTATTTTTACATATCTTCTTAATTTAATTATTTAAACTTACTGTAATTCAGTTTTCTTTTTTTCTTGCTATTATTATGAATTACATTTTACTGCTGCCACGAAGTTAACAAATTTCTCGACACATGCCGATGATATTAAACCTGATTCTGATTTTATGCTCAGCAATTCTAGTCCTACAATTTCAATTCCAAATATATTTGATTGGCTGAATCAAGGTTCCCTTGCTGCTATGGTGGATTTTGAACTTAAATCAACACATTATTAACTCAGGCTTCCAAATATCAATTTCACAAGAGATTTTGCGGTTGCTGGAAATCCAGAACAACACACACAAAATGCTGGAGGAACTCAGCAGATGAAAATCAATTTCTCCAACTGCTAGTAATTTTTCATTCCTCCCCCTTCTTTCCTTTTCCATTCCTCATTCAGACTCCACTCTTGTCCCTTCTCTTCTCCTCACCTCCCCCTGGTTCCCCTCCTCTTTCTTTCTCCCTTGGTCTGCTGTCCTCTTCTGTCAGAATCTATTGCCTTCAGACCTTAACCTCTTCCACATATAGACCTCCCAGCTTCTTACTTCATCCTTCCTTTGCCCCCCACCCACCCTCCCTCCCCCTCCAGTGATTTCACCTATCACCTGCCAGCTTGTACTCCTTCATCTCCCTCCACCCTCTTATTCTGGCTTCTTCCCCTTCCTTTCCAGTCCCGATGAAGGGCATTGGCCTGAAGCATCGACTGTCTAATCCTCTTCATAGATGCTGCCTAACCTGCTGAGTTCCGCTAGCATTTTGTGTGTATTGTTCTAGATACCAGTCAATCACTTAACCTTACCACTACTGTACTCAACTCTACAGGGCCATTGTTGGTCTCGGCCAGTCTTTATTTGTTCCAGGTTTAGCTATAACATTACCTCCAAGTCTTTGAGATTCAAGGCTTCTTTTACTCTCCATCAAGCTGTACAACTCTCAAAGGCTGAGTGCATGAGTGATACACAAGACGTTGGAGGAACTAATAGATCAGGCTGGAGGGATTTTGGATTGAGACACTTTGCCAATCACGATGAAACATCGGTTGTCCATTTCCCTCCATAGAAGCTGCCTGACCTGCTGAGTTCCTTCAGCATTTTGTGAACCTTTGCCCCAGAATTCCAACATCTGCAGAATCTCTTGATGCAGCAGGAATGAATCTGATATTTTAGTAAATTGATTGATTTTTGCCACTTACATTCAGAGGCCAGTTTATTACGTACCTTGCGTGAATGTATGAGTTTCCTCTGGAAGCTCCAGTTTGTTCCCACATTCCAAGGATGATGTTACAGGCCAGGAAATAAAATCATGACATATGTGAGTGATTAATAACCTGACAAGAGTGGGAAGGGGCAGGGAGAGGGGAATCATGTTTGGAAAAAGGGGAAAGGAGAGGCAAGGGAGTGGGAAGCATCAGAGAGACATTCTGTAATGATCAGTTGTTTGGAATTAAATGGCTTTGCCTGGTGTCTGAGGACTGGGTGTGTCTATATCCATGCCACCCACTGACCCAGCACTCCTTCCCTGCCACATGCTCATACCCCTCACCATTCCTGATATTCTTTGATCCCGTCAAATTTACATCCTTGCTCTCTGTTCCACTTTGACAAGTGCAGTACTGTGTAAAAGTTTTAGACACTAACATATAGCCTGGGTGCCTAGGACTTTTGCACAGTACTTTTTACCTCACTATATACAACCCTGAGATCCATTTTCTTGCAGGCAATAGCAGTAACTACAGAAAACACAATAGAACAAATGAAAGACCACACCCAACAGGGCGAACAAACAACCAATGTGGAGGAAAAAAAAACAAAAAGTTGTGCAAATACAAATAGAAAGAGAAAAAATAAATAAATAAATATAGAGAACTTGAGATGAAGAGTCCTTGAAAGTGAGTTTGGAGGTTCTAGGAACAGTTCAGTGATAGGTTATGCGATTGGTTCTTCCTCATTCTTTAAAAGGACTGCTCATGGTACTGATTGCCTAAGAACTGGAGGGAAGGGAAGATTCAAGTTTGAGGCAAAGATGTGACCCTAACACTTGGACCAAATTACACTGACTGACTTGACCAGTGGGGAGAGTTAACCTCCTCGAGTTCCTTTGGTAGTCCACCATTTTTTCTCATTCTTTGACAGACAGCAAGCTGCCAACCTGTCAGTTTCCTCCTTTTGCATCTTCTTCCCTACTGTCCCTCTCTAAATATCTCTGCCCCACTCACTTAGAGTATGTATACCATATGTGAGTGCCTGAGGCCAGAATATTGCAATGCACACCTGATACTAAGCCTGAAACTGTGGAATATGCACATTCAGAACAATTGCAATATACGGAGGACCATGGATTAAGCAGAAATTGTGAATGCGGTTTCTTGGAAATGAGGTGATCCATTTTGGAAAGCTAAACCAGGATAGCACATGCTTACAGAGTGGGAGGATCCTGGGGAATATTGTAAAACAGACAGACTAAGGGACAGGAGTACATAATTTATTTAAAATGTTGACACAGATGGACAGGATGGTGAAGAAGGTCTTTCCTCATTGGTCACATGATTGAGTACACATGATGAAAGACTGTGACAGCTGTACAGGTTGATAGTGAGATGGCACCTGGAGTATTATGTGCAATCCTGATCATCTGCCTATAGGAAGGATGTGATTAAGCAGGAGAGAGTGCAGAAAAGATTCATGAGGATGTAATCGAAACTGGAGGGCTTAAGTTGCAGGGAGAGGCTAAATATTCTCTTTTTTTTACTGCAGAACAGGCAGTCCTGATGAAAGGTCTCGGCCAGAAATGTCAACTGTTTATTCCTCTCCATCGATGTTTCCTGACATGCTGAGTTCCTCCAGTATTTGTGTGCATTATTCTATTTCAGGCGTCTGCTGAATCTCTTGTGCTTATACTGTTTTATTTCCTGGAGCATATGAGGCTGAGGGGTGATCTTATGGAGGTTTATAAAATCACCAAGGGCATAGATAAGGTGATTAATCAGTCTTTATTTTCACAGAGTTGGGGAGCCAGAAGGCATGGGTTCAAGGTGAGAAGGAAAAGATTTACAAGGAACCTGAGAGGCACATTTTTCACAGAGGGTTGTGGGTACTCTATATGGCGCAAGCCGTCAGAGGAAGTGGTAGAAGTGGGAATAATTACAACGCTGAAAAGACATTTGGACAGGGACATGGATAGGAAAGATCTTGACGAAACACAGGCAAGTGAACTTAGCACAGTTCAGTGTAAGCAAGTTGGGCAAAAGAGCCTACTTCAGCACTGTATAACTCTGACTTTACGAAAAAATGGTAATGCACTAAAGGGTAAAGAAGGGGTTATGTTTTGGGACAAGGCTTATTCACTGGAACTCATTCTGATAACTATTCAACTCCACATATCACTACTGCTCTATCAGACAGAAAACAGGAATACGCAACTTCAGAAATAACAGAGGAGCAATTGAACAATGAGGCCATGCACGGAATCTTTCCCAAAGGAAGAGACCAAATAGCTGCTGACTGGCCTGCTGTGTGTTTCTGATATTTATTATGGTATTTTTTCAGAAACTGCTTTATTCATTCCAATCACTTTGACGAATTAAGACAAACTCCTGGTTCTTCCGTTATTGCAGCTTAGTTAGACATCAGACTCTTTGCAATTACCACTTCCTACAACATGCACCTAGAGACTACTTCTCAACATTATTTAGAAAATGAAACAGGAAAACATTTCCTTCTTCTGTGCATTATCACTATTCCCCTTTTAATATGTACCTGCTCTAGAGATTTGAAATAGAGTTAGAGTATTACCTACACAGAATCAAATCTGAGGCACATGCTAATATTTTCTTGGTCACAGCTGTAACCCAAACGTCTGTAACATTACAGGGAACACAATGGTGATGAGTGGCTGGGAAAGGGATTGTAAGCAGCTATCTTCAAGCGGAGCAGACTATGGCTATAGCCGTGAAATTGGTCTTGTTTAGGTTGTCCAGGAACTTAACAAACTCCAGCAACTTCTTCAGCAGCCCGTTACATTTCAAAGACTCCCATCTCTAACTCACCCTGCCCTTCCTGCCTTCTCAGTTTCTATAATTCACTGCCTTTTTATACCAATTAAAACTCTGGTGGACTCTTCATCATCCAGTTTGATAATACTTGATGGCTTGTAAAGCAGCTCTTTTTTCCAACATCCACATGAAATATGTTAGCAGTGCGGGTAATCATCTGTAGAAACTGTTTTTTTTTTGTAGATGTGTGTGAGCTACGGTAGGAAACTTTGTCACATGGTGTGAGCAGAATTATCTGCAGCTTAATGTGAAAAAGACTAAGGAGCTGGTGGTAGACCTGAGGAGAGCTAAGGTACCAGTGACCCCTGTTTCCATCCAGGGGGTCAGTGTGGACATGGTGGAGGATTACAAATACCTGGGGATACGAATTGACAATAAACTGGACTGGTCAAAGAACACTGAGGCTGTCTACAAGAAGGGTCAGAGCCATCTCTATTTCCTGAGGAGACTGAGGTCCTTTAACATCTGCTGGACAATGCTGAGGACGTTCTACAAGTCTGTGGTGGCCAGTGCGATCATGTTTGCTGTTATGTGTTGGGGCAGCAGGCTGAGGGTGGCAGACACCAACAGAATCAACAAACTCACTCGTAAGGCCAGTGATGTTGTGGGGATGGAACTGGACTCTCTCACAGTGGTGTCTGAAAAGAGGATGCTGTCTAAGTTGTACTGGGTGGCACAGGAGTACATTCAGCTAGAGACTCATTCCACCAAGATGCAACACTGAGGGTCATAGGAAGTCATTCCTGCCTGTGGCCATCAAACTTTACAACTCCTCCCTTGGAGGGTCAGACACCCTGAGCCAATAGGCTGGTCCTGGACCTATTTCATAATTTACTGGCATAATTTACATATTACTATTTAACTATTTATGGTTCTATTACTATTTATTATTTATGGAGCAACTGTAACGAAAACCAATTTCCCCCGGGATTAATAAAGTATGACTATGACTGTGACTATTAAAAATATAGATAATATATATATATATATATATATATATACACCATAATAATTATCAGAGTACAAGGTCCACTCCAATTGTCCACTCTCCTCTCCTATCAGATTTCTTCTGCTCCAGCCCTTTACCTTTTCCACCTATCACCATCCAACTTCTGACTTCATCTCCCTCCCCCACCCACTTACCTACTAGCTTGTTCTTCTTCCCCTCCAAAATCAAAAAGATCAAAGATCAAAGTAAATTTTATTATCAAAGTACATATGTGTCACCATATACAACCCTGGGATTTACTTTCCTGCAGACATACTCAGTATATATATAGAATATAACAGAATCAATGAAAGATGAACTAGAGTGCAGAAGACAACAAAATCTGCAAATGCAAACATAAATAAATAGCAGTAAATAATGAGAACATGAAATAACAAGATAAAGTGTCCTTAAAGTGAGATAATTGGTTGTGGGAACATCTCAATGGATCGGCAAGTGAATGTAGTTATCCTCTTTTGTTCAAGAGCCTGATGGATGAGGGGTAGTAACTGTTCTTGTACCTGGTGGTGCGAGTCCTGGGGCTCTTGTACCTTCTACCTGAGGGCAGCAGCGACAATAGAACATGGCCTGTGAGGGGAGGATTCCTGATGATGGATAATGCTTTCCTACAACAGCGTTTCATGTAGATGTGCTCAATGTTTGGGAGGCCTTTACCCAATATGTACTGGGCCGAATCCATTACCCTTTGTAGGATTTTCCATTCAAAGGCATTGGTGTTTCCATACCAGGCTGTGATGCAGCCAGTTAATATACTCTCCACCACACATCTATAGAATTTTGTCAAAGGTTTTGATGTCATGCTGAACCTCACTTCCCCCTTCCTTTCCAGTCATGAAGAAGGGTCTCGGCCTGAAACATTGACTGTTTATTCTTTCCATTGATGCTTTCCAACCTGCTGAGTGCCTCCAGCATTTTTTGTGTTTTGTCAAAGGACAAGGTGCATTTTATCATTAGGAGACCTTGAAAGGTCTCAGTAATCCATTTTCTGGTTTGATGCCTTGCCATAAGAGCAACACATGACAACAGGATCAGGAGCACACTGCTCAGCCCCTCAATTCTGTCCCATCATTCAATCTGATTGTGGCTGATCTATGCTTGCCTTAACTCCTCCTCTGCACCAGTTCCCCTCCACCCTCAATCCCTCAATCTAGCAAATATTTATCAAAACAATAACCATGACGTCACTGGATTGTTGTAAAAGGCCATCTCATTCACTATTGTCCTTCAGGGAAGGAATTCTACAATCCTTCCAGGATGTGTGAATCAAGACCCACCAAAGTAAGGATTCTTTATTGTCCCTGAGATGACCCAATAAGCGATTTGTTTAGAGGCATTAATGTTCTCATTTTGAGAATTGTCAATCCTTCAAGTCATGCCATGTCCCCAAAAAACCCCAGAGATATAAGGAAAGGCTGCACAGGTTAGGACTTTATTCCCTGGGGTGCAGGAGAAAGAGGAGAAATCTTATAGCGGTATAAAAGTCATGATGGGTATAGATAAGGCAAATGCATGCAGGCTTTTTCTCCTCGGGCTGGGTGAGAATAGAAGTAGAGGTCACAGCTCTAGGGTGAAAGGGAAAATATTAAAGGGGAAATATTTAAGAGGAATCTGAGGGGAAAAGTCCTCGATCAGAGGGTGGAAAATCAAGATGAAACCACTTTCTAAGAGTGTAATGCTCTGTAATGCTGGCATCACCTGTACATTCTACATGAAGTAGATGTTGTTACTGGGCACATGCCAACTGATAAAATGCACTGGTTGGTTAAGAGTTGACCCAGGATATGGTCAATAGTGCCCCAGACTCATTCTGATAGCTTCATTGAAGCAGTTGCTACAATGGCCAGATTGTCCTCACCACCCAGTCCCTCCATTGGCCTAGATGTTCCCCCTACCCTCTCCTTCCATTGGCTGAGGTAACTACAGAATCTCTTGTTTTAGCCATTGAGGCAAGTGCAATAACCATACTTAAGAGTCTTGCACTGGTCTATGGATGGGAAATGTTTAGAGCAAGGGACTCTGAACCTGGGTCCATTGACCGCTTGCTTCTGGTATTGATCTTAGGCATAAAAAAGGTTGGAAACCTCTGGTTTAGAGGGATTTCAGTCAAACACAGGCAAATGTGACGTTTGAATAAGTATCTTGGTAAACATGGTCCATTTGGTCCAAAGTGCCTGTTTCTATGCTAAGACTCTGTAACTGTGACATAATACACTTACAATGCAATATAATGCTTAGTCTTCTCATGTACTTCTGAGAAGAAGACTTTCTGTGGAATACACACTTCATCTCTGTTGGGACTCATCCTACTTGTGTCAGCTGTGACTCATTTATGGGGATCTGCAGATACTGCGGTCCCACTCGTCTATCTAAGCAACTGATCTCGACTGAAGCTCACAACACAGTTCGGCAGCCACTGTGCAGTCTTGTTTCATACAGGTCCCTTACAGATGATGGGATATTTAATAGGGACCATATTTGCCCCCTCATGCTGACACACACAGCCTTGTGCTACTATTCGTGGAGCACCAGGACAGGTGTCCTGTTGGCCTGACCATTATTCATGTCTGCTCTTCTGGCCGGTTTGGTGGATCTTGCTATGCATATATTGTTATTTCTCTTCACGGTAACTATGCCAGCAAAAAAAAAAAGAAAAATTGCTCTCATGTGCTGTTCTGAGAAGCTTTTCTTACAAATGTGAAAAAGCAGTATATAATTGCAGATTTTTATGTCTTATTAATTGGGGACAGATGTGATTTTCCTTCAGCTTATTTCTCCACATTACTGCCATAAATGTACTTCCAAAATACCTCACTGGCTGTTAAACAGCTTGAGATGTTCTAATAGGAATTTAGAAGGTGATTGCAAAACATAGTTCCATTATTTCATTTTCTTCTTTATTTGTCCTAATGTGGCAAAACTATAATTTTGAATTGGTAAGCAATAGTTGATTTTTCCTACAGGGTAGCTTAATTTCCTGATTGGGAATGCAAAGTCATTTATTCTCAAGTCAAGTTTATTGTCACATGCAGAAGTAGGGGAAGGTCCAGGTATGATGATAAACTTGTTTGTAGAAGCATCAGAGGTATGTAGGTTTTATTTTATGTATTTATTTATTTGGAAATGCGGAACAGTATTTATTTGTTCTTATTTTTTTCTGTTTAGAGATTCAAAGATTCAAAGTACATTGATTATCAAAGTATTTATGCAGCATGCAACCCTGAAATCCTTCCTCCCAACAGACAGCCACGAAACAAAGAACCAAACCATTCAAGGGAAACATCAAACCCCTCCCCCCATCCACAAACACAATCACACAAGCAGCAATAAAAGACAGCAACAAAACAAAGTCAAAAGGTGTATTTCAGTTCAGCTCAGTGTTCCTTATCTGCAGGCCGCCCGATTCAAAAATCGACCAGAAGTTGCAACAAAAAACAAAGGAGCCACGGGAACTAGAAAACAACATAAACCTGAATTAGAGTCCAAATCCACAAATCATGGCAATTATACCTTGTTTCTGCACCATCCTCCAACAGCTTTGAGGGAGAGAGAGATCACTTGAACGCAAGCGTCTTTTCTCAAGGGTAATGAGCAAGAAGAGGACAGTTCATCACATGCAGACACCCTCCTACAGAAGCAGTGAGCAGTATTTTATATGAATTATACAGAGCCTGGTACTTAGCCTCCAAAGCACAGGAATGCAAGAGGTTGAAGAGGGTTGTAGATCCCACCAATTCCATCATATACACAACCTTTCCTGCCATCAAGGACATCTTCAAAAGGCATCACCTCAAGAAGGTAGCATTAACCACCAAAGTCCCTCACGATTCAGGTCATGCCTTACCCTGTTGCTACTATCAGGGAAGAGGTACAGGAGACTGGTTTTGCACCCCCAATTAGACTTGAAACTTTGACACCGCTCGGCAAAACTTTTCTGTCCTGAGGTTAGTGGGGCTCTTCATATATCGTCTGCCTGATCAGTGGTCACACATCCAGGACTTGCGATGTGCACCAACTGCTCATATGACCATCCACCACCTGCTCCCATGGCTTCATGTGACTCTGATCCGGAGAGGTGATGTGCAGGCTAGCAGAGGGAAGGTGTGCCTTATACATCCTTTGGTAGAGACATATCTCCAACCCGCTACCTAACCTATAGAGCAAATGACTGAAAATCCACTGAATATTTACAGACAAACTGGTGATTGTACAAACATAAAGAAAATGAAACTAAAATGAAAATAACAATGTGAATATTAATTTAGACGCAAGAGTTTAGAAGAATGTAAGTACAAAATTTACGTATATTGAAGTGTAATGTTCCCCTGGCTAGGAGATCGAGAACCAGGGACAGGGTCCCAAATTTCACAATTTCACAATATAGATGGGAAGGGCCTAGGTCTCGTATAGTTTGTTGCTGATCTCCTGGTTCAGAAGCCGAATGACACTTTTACAAGAGGCAGGATTAGAGTCAGAGCCTGACAAAATAATTTACCACCCATTAATTCCTATCATCCGATGACAAAATGGACTTTACATATTCCTATTCTGACTGCACTAAACCAAACGATTGATGATATTCCTGGCCAAAGCCTATCCCTGACCTACAGCAGTCTGATACTGATGCTGTTAAAGCTGAAAGGTCTTTCTTAACAGTCTTTAAATGTCTCTGATATAGAGAGATATTTAAAACCCATTAAGATTGTTGTAAATAATTAAAAGAAAAGATTAAAATACATGAAGAACACATTAAGGGGGCGCAGTGGATCAGCTGAAAGAGCTGCTGCCTCACAGACCAGTGATCTGGTTCTGACTTAACCTCTGCTCCATTCTGTGGCCCGTTTTCCTGCTCTCCCTGTCACTGTGTGGGCCTCTTCCTCCTGCTGCTGCTGCAGTTTCCTTCTACATTCTGAAGGTGGATGGGTTGGTGAGTTAATTGGACCTTGTAAACTGCCCCTAGTATGTATGCGAGTGATGGTATCTTGGGAATTGTGAGGGGAGTGTGGGGAAAACAAAAACACGGCCTTAGTGTAGGTTTGGTGGAAGTACATGCTTGAGAGCTGGAGAGGACATGTCAAAGGTCCTGTCCACATGCTGCATACCTCTGGCTCGATGACTCAAAGACACGAAAAAATTATTACCACATGAAAAATATAAGTGAAGCCGCCTACCTTGTTTTAAATAGCCTCCAAGTCAGATAACCACATTCAAACAACTGGGACCCTGAGGCACTTTGGTGCTGGTTTGCAAAAGAGGAATGGTGGGCACTTCACCAAGCATGGACCAGCTGGGCTAATGGAACTGTTTTTTGCTCTGTGACACTCTGACTTTGATCATACTTTAGCTCTGCTTGGAGTGCATGTGCGGGGAATGAACTAATGTCTGGCCATTTCTGGAGTGGAATCAGAGGTAGTCTGAAAGGGCAGAACCAAGGTACTGGGGCCTGGGCCCGACTGCAAGGAACAAGCTGACGTTTGACTGATTTAAGCTCCAGGCCTGATTGAGAAGGTCAGGGTGTCGGGGCCGGAGGCAAGAGACAGGTTGGTGTTCAGCTCACTGCTTGTAAGGTGTCCTTGTCTCTGAGCCGAACTGGGGCTGTGGCCTGCAAAGAACAGGCGCCTAGATCATCTGTGACTGTCTTTGTGGCTGTGAAATCACTTTTCGTGAACTTCAGTTCTGAACCTCAATCTTTCGATTGCTGACACTGTAAAGCAATATACTACCATATCATTACTGGCCAGTGATGGATAACTATTGCCCCAAATGATGAAAGGTCATCCACTGTTTTCCCAAAAAGAAGCAAAGCCTCATAAACCTTCACCTTTCAGGGACAAGGACCATAGTTCTAACATTTCATTCAAATCGATGATACCTATGACAATATAGCAGTCTTTTGAAATTATAGACCACTTCCAAAATTGTGAATCACTCTAAAATCTGTAACATCTCTGGAAAGAGACCTCCACTTGTAACCTTACATCCCAACTTGCCAAGTTTCCTTTTAAGGCGCATGGACAGGCCAGGTCATTTTTTATTGGAGTATAGTAGACTGAGTGGTGATCTTACATAGAATATAGACCATAGAACAGTGCAGCACAGCATGGGCACCTCTCTCCTATTAAGCCCATAACCCTCCATTTTTCCTTTATCTATGTGCTGATCTAAGAGTCACTTAAATTAGCCTCCACCCCCAGCATTTACCACTCTCTGTGTAATAGATATGTGTAAAATTAGGAAAGACGTACTGTAGATAGAGGTAATGCACTCAGTCTTTTTTCTCATGGTTGGGGAATCACGAACTAGAGTGCATGGTTTAAGGGGTAGATGAGAAAGGATTTAATGGGAACTTGAAGAGCAATTTGCCTTTACAGAGGGTTGTACATATACAGAATGATCTGCCAGAGGAAGTGATGAGGCAACGTACAGTAATAACATTTAAAATGTACTTGGGCAGGTACATGGATAGGAAATAGTGAGAAAGTTATGCCCCAAATTGGGCTTTTGTGCCTGGGCACCTTGTTCAGCATGGACCAGTTGAGCTGTACAACACTATAACTCTAAAATGCTGGAAACACTCAACAGGTCAGGCAGCAACTGTGGACAAAGAAACTGAACCAATGTTTTGGGTCCAAGACCGTTTTCTTAATTTCTGTAAAGAGACTTGGACTTCAGAATCAGGTTTAATATCTCCGGCATATGTTGTGAAATTTTGTTGTTTTAGTGAGAGCAGTACAATACAATACATAATAAGAGAAAAAATGTGAATTACAATAAGTATATAATTTTATATTAAATAGTTAAATTAAATAAGTAGTGCAAAAATAGATATAAAATAAAGTAATGAGGTGGCAACCATAGGTTCAATGTCCATTCAGAAATTGGATGGCAGAGGAGAAGAAGCTGTCCCTGAATCTTTGAGGGTGTGCCTTCAGGCTCCTGTACCTCCTTCATGATGCTAGCAATGACAACAAGGCATGATCAGGGTCCTTTATGATGGATGCCGCCTTTATGAGGCATTGCTCCTTGAAGATGTCCTGAATACTATGGAGGCTGGTGCCCATGATGGAGCAGACCAAGTTTACAACTCTGCAACTCATTTCAATTATGTGCACTTTAAACATTGACCCTGTTTCTCTTTCCACAGAAGCTACATGACTTGCTGAGTGTTTTCAGCATTTAGGGCATATAGATTTGTTAGTTAAAACCTACAATTGTTGGAACAATTTTAGGTTTTAACTAACAAATCTATGCCCCCTAATTATTGTCCTCAGACAAAGGTCAGTTGATAATTCTTATTCATCCTGACTTGGACCCCTAGAACTTCAAATGCAAAGAAGAAAGAATAATCATATCTTGTTAAGTAATTGGAGTTTTCCACAAGTTTCAGATTGTTTCACAAAGTTGTTGATTTCGTTGTTACACCAATTAGTAATCGACAGTACACCAATTAGTAATTGACAGTCTCCTAGTATGATAAAATGGAGTTTTGACCTACAATCTACTTCATGATGGCCTTGCACATTATTCTTTGTATGCACCACACTTTCTCTGTAACTGTAACATTTTATTCTGCATTCTGTTATCAATTACAACCTCACTGTACATTTATAATAGAGACATAGAAAAGTATTGCACAGAAACAGGTGGGTCCTTCAGCCCATCTAGTCTGTGCCAGACCATTTAAACTGCCTATTCCCATTGACCTGCACCTGCACCATAGCCCTCCATACCCCTACCATCCATACACCTATCCAAACTTCTCCTAAATGTTGAGATCAAGTTCACATGCCCCACTTGCACTGGCAGTTTATTCCACACTCTTACGACCCTCTGAGTGAAGAAGTTCTCCCTCATATTTCTCTTAAGCTTTTCACTTTTAACCCATGAACTCTGGATGTGGTCCCACGCAAACTCAGTGGAAAAAAACTTGCTTGTGTTTACCCTATCACCACCTTATGATGAAATGATCGATATGGATGGCATGCAAAACAGTGGCAAACAAATTTGCCAGTTTGCTAGTTTACTCATAAGGCACTAGAGGTTATTGACGGACAGTGATAGATGCTTAAAATGTACTGCCTGGTATTATGGTAGAGACAAATACATTAGAGGCTTTTAAGAGACGTTTGGATAGGTACATGAATGTGAAGAAAATGAAGGGATGTGGACATTGTGTAGGTAAGAGGGATTATTATTTAGGTTTTTATGATTTGCTTTTAGCTGTTTTGGCACAAAATTGTGGGATGTAGGACCTGTTCCTGTTCTACATTCTATACCCACGAATCCTTGTGGGTCACAGTGAAGGTAGATAAGGTAGTGAAGAAGGCATGGGAGCATCAGAATGTGAGGCAGTATGGCTCCATGCAGGTGGCAGTGAGACACTGATCGTTAAGTGAATATGTGAAACGTTGGCAAATGGAGTGTGATATGGGAAAATGGGACGCAAATCATTTTGGAATGAAATGTGATAAAGCTGATAATTACTTAAGAAGTGTAAGAGTGCAGAAGATTGTTGTGAAAAGCCATTTAAGGATTTCAAAAAGCTGAATTGCTGGAGGAACTGAGTGGGTCAGGCAGTAACTGTGACTTAGACCATGGGACTTTGAACAGTACAGTACAGGAACGGGCCCTTTGACCCATGATGTGTGTACTAACCAAGACACTCAATTAAGCTAATGAAATCTACCTGCGCAGACTTCTTAAATGTTACCATTGTATCTGCTTCCAACACTTCTCGTGGCTGTGAAATCCAGGCACCAATCACTCTCTATGTAAAAATATAACTTCTTTACAGATCTCCTTTAAATGTTATCCCTCTCACGTTAAACCTATAACCTCTGGTATTTGACATTTCCACCCTGGGAAAAAGACTTTGAATGTTGAATGATATCTTCTATAATTTTATAAACTTCTCCCCTCAGCCTCTGACACTCCAGAGAAAACAGATCAGATTTGTCCAGCCTCTCCTGATAGCAAATATTCCCTAATCCATCTGGTAAACACTTTCTGCACTCTATCTAAAGGGTCCACATACTCCCTGAAAAACTATAACTAGATCTGCACACAGTAGTCCAAGTCTACACAACCCAAAGTTTTATATATCATTACTACCACTGGGAAGGATGTACAGGAGCCTAAAGACTGACACTTAGTGATTCAGGAAAAGCTTCTTCTCCTCCACCACCAGATGTCTGAATGGTCCATGATCTCATGGACACTACTTCATTAATTGTCTTTTGCACTAGTTATTTATTTTTCTAATAGTGACGGCGTGGAGGTGCATCTCTATCAAAGGAGGTGTAAGGCTCCCCTCCCTTCTACTATCCTGCAGCTCACCCTTGGGTAAGATGCAGCACCTGCTTAGCACCCCAATCAGGGTCATTTGAAGCCATGGGAGCAGGTGGTGGATGGTTGTATGAGCAGCTGGTGCACGGTTGTATGAGCAGCTGGTGCACGTCACAAGTCCTGGTTATGTGACCACTGATACCAGACACACGACGTCTGAAGAGTATTGATAATGGCTGGGGTCACCCATCTTGAAAAGACACTGCCCAGAAGAAGGCAATGGCAAACCATTCTATAAAAAAAATGGCAAAAACAATCATGGTCAAAAGACTATGATCAACCACGTCATACAACATGGCACATAAGGATGATAATGAGCTATTTTTCTAACCTATAGTAATCTTTATATCCTGCACTGTATTGCTTTCACCAAACAGCAAATTTCATAAAATGTTTCAGTGATAATCAGCTTGAGTCTGAATCTTATTCTGTTCTTTTAAGCTGAGTCTGTTCTTTTCTGTGATGGTAGATGTTGGGGATTTCGTGTTATTGTCGCTTTTTATTTGTGAGGGAATGTTTGAGTGTTTGGGGTTTTTGATGTTCCAGCTTCGGTTTTCCATGTGGGTGATCTGTTAGGTTTTTGTGCAAGGGAGGGGGTGGGGGGATTGCAAGATTTGTTTTTTCCTTATGTAAGTGTGGGGGGGGTGGTGTTGATGTCTTTTCTTCCACTAACTCCTTACATACGTGGATAGAGCGTTGGCTGATTGACAGGAAACAGAGAGTGGGAATAAAGGGCCAGTTACCATTGGTATTCCACATGGGTCCATGTTGGAGCCACTTCTTTTTACATTGTACATCAACGATTTGGATTATGGAATAGATGGTTTTGTGACTATGTTTGCTGACGATACGAAGATAGGTGGAGGGGCCAGCAGTGCTGAGGAAACAGAGAGTCTGCAGAGAGACTTGGATAGATTGGGAGAATGGGCAAAGAAGTGGCAAATGAAATACAATGTTGGAAAGTGTATAGTTATGCACTTTGGTAGAAGAGATAAACAGGCAGACTATTATTTAAATAGGGAGAGAATTCAAAGTTCTGAGATGCAACAGGACTTGGGAGTCCTCGTGCAGGATACCCTTAAGGTTAACCTCCAGAGTGAGTCGGTGGTGAAGAAGGCAAATACAATGTTAGCATTCATTTCTGGAGGAATAGAGTATGGGAGCAGGGATGTGATGTTAAGGGTCTATAAGGCACTGGCAAGACCTCACTTGGAGTACTGTGTGAAGTTTTGGTCTCCTTTTTTAAGAAAGGATGTGCTGACGTTGAAGAGGGTACAGAGAAGATTCACTAGAATGATTCTGGGAATGAGAGGGTTAACATATGAGGAACATTTGACCGCTCATGGACTGTACTCCTTGGAGTTGAGAAGAATGAGGGGGACCTCATAGAAACATTTTGAATGTTGAAAGGCATGGACAGAGTGGATGTGGCAAAGTTGTTTCCCATGGTGGGTGACTCTAGGACGAGAGGGCATGACTTAAGGATTGAAGGGCGCCCATTCAGAACAGAGATGCGAAGAAATTTTTTTAGCCAGAGGGCGGTGAGTCTGTGGAATTTATTGCCATGGGCGGCAGTGGAGATCAAGTCATTGGGTGTATTTAAGGCAGAGATTGATAGGTACCTGAGTAGCCAGGGCATCAAGGGTTATGGTGAGAAGGCAGGGGGGTGGGACTAAATGGGAGAATGGAACAGCTCATGATAAAATGGTGGAGCAGACTTGATGGGCCGAATAGCTGACTTTTGCTCCTTTGTCTTATGGTCTTATGGTCTAACTCTCATGGTTTTTCTGTATTTCATGGCTATCTGGAGAAGAGGAATATCAGAGTTATATTCTACATGCACACTTTGACAATAAAATAAACCTTCTAAAACCTTTGACCTTTTATTCTGATTTCCATTTCTAAGTAAAAAAGTAATTTTCACAAAAGAACAAAACACAAGATACTGAAGAAACTCCAGTAGTTCAAGCACAAGAGGGAAATGGATAATTGAAAGCCTTCATCTGGACTGATTATAGTTGATGCCTCAATTATCCACTGACAGATCATGTCAATGATAATAAACCTGAGTCTGAGTCTGATTCTAATTCTCTAATATGAATTCCCATCTTTAAACTCACTGCGTTTAAATTTATCTGATGAAGGTATGCATTCCATATGCCTTCTTCATTCTTATTTATGCACTTTCATGACTTGAGTAGTATGGACAAGAACAACACATAGTGGCCATCTTTAATTACCCTGGAACAGGTGACGATAAGATATCTTCTTCAGCTTGCTACGCTACTGATGAACATCTTCCCACAGAACTATTGGGTCAAAAATTCGAAACTTTAGACTCAGCAATAACTTTCCAACATAAACTAGAGTGTAATTTCACAGAGAACCTGAAGAGCACAAGCCCAAGAAAACTAGAGCAACCCACAAAATGTTGGAGGATCTCTGCTGGTCAAGAAACATCCATTGAGGGGAAAGAACAGTTGACATTTCGAGCTCAGAGAGAGTTTTGACTGTTTATTCCTCTCCATATATGCTGCCTGATCAGTTGAGTTTGTACTTTTTTTTTGGGAACTACACATACTTATGGCTTCATCCCCCTCCTTTCTAGTGCTGATGAAGGGTCTGAGCCCAAAATGTCAACTGTTTATTCCTTTCCATAGATGACGTCTGACCTGCTGTGTTCCTCCAGCATTTTGTATGTGCTACTCTGAATGTCCAGCATCCGCAGAATCTCTTGTGTTTATGATTTTGAGAGAATCTGAAGGTGGTGCAGTTCCAATGTACCTGTTGTCCTTCTTGGCAATAGAGATCACGGGTTTTGGAGGTATGGTAGTGTTGCTGAGGCTATTAACTGCAGAATATTTTACAGATGACACACACCTGTGCTCAATGGTGGTGGTGTATATAGGGAGATGGATGGCAAGCTGATCAGACGCCTGGTTTATCCGGATAGCACTGGCTTCTTAAACCTGCATTCGTCCAGGAAAGGGAAGAATTCCATCACACTCCTGTTTTCTGCCTTTCAGATGGCAGAAAAGGCTTGGGGGGGGGGGTCAAGGGGAGGATTACTAAACCACAGGAAATCCCTTTTCTGGCATGTTAATGGTGCCATTATATTCCAGTTGCATAATCTAATGTAAAAGAGGCTAGAACGCCAAAGTCAAAGTTCAAAGTAAATTTATCATTAAAGTATGTACAGGTTGCCATATTCATTTTCTTCCAGGCGTTCACAGTAGAGCAAAGAAGTACAGTAGGATCAATGTAAAACTACACACAAAGAACAAACAAACAACCAATGTGCAAAAGAAGATTTTCTATGCAAATAGCAACAGACAAATATATAAATAAATAAGCACATTAATAAATGAATACATAAATTTGTATGTAAATAACACTGTGAACATGAGTGTAGAGTCCTTGAAAGTTAATCAATAGGTAGTGGAATCAGTTCAGCATTGAGGTGGGTGAAGTTATCCACATTGGTTCAGGAACGTAATAGCTGAACTGCAGTGTGGAACCTAAGATTCCTGAACCTCCTGCCTGATGGTAGTAGTGAGAAGAGAGCACGGCTTAGATGGTGAGAGTCCTCCTTGATGATGCGTGCGGCTCTTTTGTGGCAGAGCTCCTTGTAGATGTGCTCAGTGTTGGGGAGGGTTTTGTTCTGTGATGGACTGTGCTGTTTCCACCACTCTTTGTAGGCTTTTCCATTCCTGGGTATTGGTGTTTCCATACCAGGCCATGATGCAATTGAGTATCTGTGTAATCCGTAGAAAACGTTGCAGGACATCACAAAAGAAACAGCCGAATTTTTAACAGTCCTCCAACAACTCTTCTTTTTAACCTTTCATTGACTCATAAATGACCAGCCAGAAAACTGGGCAAGATGATAGCTGGATGCCTAGCTTTAACACATGCAACGCACGCACAAGCTACTTGGCCTCCCTAATCTAAGTAGAAAGGCCAATTCTGATGCTAACTGTTCTCTGTAAAGAACAGCTGGAAAATGTACAGTTGCTTTAAAGATCACTTAGTAGCATCTTCTTGTGCTTTCCTTCAAAACGCCTTCATTGACAGGTACAATGTACAGCCTGCGCGAGACAGGACGAGGGTCTCAATTATGGCTGAGCAAGTCAAAGGCTGTTAGATCTCTCACCATTGTCAAGGTCAGTAAGTATTAACTATACTGGGCTGCATGGTAGTACTTTAGCACTGTGCTGAGATATTGATCCAGATCTTTGTGCTCAAAGCACAAAGAGTAGAGTTTAACCTTGATTTTCTCCTTTGGCGGTGAGATGAGAGGAATGCTACTTCTGTGTTAATAAAACACAAACGTCTCAGTTTGCAATAAGGCAGTGCTGTAAGGAACAACGGGGAATAATTCAGTCACCAGTGTTAAATATATGGTGAACTTTAGTCACCAGTTATATTCAGCTCCATATTCTGAAAATCTATTGGATGGAGATTATGTTACTAAGTGATCTGGAGACAGGAGTCAACTCCCACTAAAGAAACTATAAGACCATAAGACATAGGAGCAGAATTAGGCCATTCAGCCCATCGAATCTGCACCACTATTCGATCACGGAAGATTTAATAACCCTCTCAATTCACTCTCCTGCTTCCTCCTCATGACCTCTAATGCCCCGACTAATCAAAAACCTATCAAACTCCGCTTTAAATATACCCAATGACTTAGTCTCCACAGCTGTTTGTGACAAGGATTTCCACAAATTCACCAACCTCTAGCTTATTAAGGCTGTTGTAGCCAGGCGAGGTGAGCTACCGGTGCCTCACAGCCAGTCACTTCAGACAGATGGGGCTCGTCAGCCATGGTTGGCAGCTCATATAGAAGAAGAAAAACCTCCACTGCCTTGCAGCTATGTCGACTTAGGGGAAGGCTTCAGAAGCAGACCCCGAAGAAAAATCTGGAATTGGAGACCCTAAGGCAGTCCTACATTGAGTTCAATGTGATGCCATGGGTGCCAACTTGTTTTAGTCTCTGCTGTTCCTTTGGATTCATCAGCTACATGGGCAAAAGCTTCCTCTCCATATTGTACTGCCCTGGACTCAACACGAGTCCAGCGAGCATTGGCTAATTTCTGTGAAGTGCTGAGCTGTGTCCACAACTCTCAGTGGTTTCTTGTGGACATGTGCAAAGCAGTTACCGTACCAAGCTGTACCAAGATACATCTTGGTACATCTGAGGTCAGGAGTTAAGGGTGAAAGGTAAAAAATTTAAGGGAAACATGATGGAAAACATTTTCAATCAGAGGGTCATGGGAGTGTGGAATGAGCTGCCAGCACAAGTGGTGCATGCAAGCTTGGTTTAAAAATTTAAGAGAAGTTTGGACAGGTGCATGGATAGTTAGGGTATGGAGGACTATATTCCATGGTGCAGATCAATGGGAGTAGGCAATTTAAATGGTTTGACATGGATTAGATGGGCCAAAGGGCCTGTTTCTGTGCCGTACTTCTCTATGACTATGACTCTAACTGGATAGAATGCTTTCTGTGGTGCATCAATAAAAGTTAGTGACAAAAGGGACGTACTAAATTTCTTTAGCTTCCTGAGGATGTAGAGGCGCTGTTAAGATTTCCTTTTTTTTTGTACAATTGCCAAAGCTTTTTCATTGCTGTTATTGTTCAGCAATCTATCCCAATCTTCAGGCAACCCAACTTTAAAGCAGATGGATGGTATTGTATCAATTTCACAGTGCTCCTTACTTAACATTAATGACTCATCTCAATCTCTTGCCAAAAGGACTTGA
The DNA here is from genome assembly GCF_030028105.1 of Mobula birostris. Classification (NCBI taxonomy): domain Eukaryota; kingdom Metazoa; phylum Chordata; class Chondrichthyes; order Myliobatiformes; family Myliobatidae; genus Mobula; species Mobula birostris. The sequence continues at coordinate 74,855,861 of NC_092384.1, read as the reverse complement.
CTGTGACATTTCTATCCTCCAGTTACTCTGTCTTCTGTTTAGAGAAGATTGCTGATGGATTAGTGTGGCTTTCATCAATCTCAAGAGCATAATTATCATATGGCTCTGTAGGAATGTACACAGGTACTTCAAAAACTGTTTAATACCTAACCAATACGGGAGAATAATAGTTAGTTTTCAACTGATTTCTTGCCTGAAGTAGCTTTTAATGGCTCTGAGCCTGCACTCGCTAGAGTTTAGAAGAATGAGAAGGATAGAGTGGATGTTCTTGAGGAGTCTAAGACCATCAGGCACAGCCTCAGAATAGAGGGATGTCCATTTAGAAGGAATTTCTTTAGCCAGAGGACGGTGAATCTGTGGAATCATTGCCACAGACAGCTTTGGAAGCCATGTCATTGGGTATAATTAACGTGGAGGTTGATAGGTTCTTGGTTATTCAGGATGTCAAAGGTTGTGGGGAGAAGGCAGGAGAATGGGATTGAGAGAAATAATAAATCAGTCGTGATGGAATGGCAGAGCGGACTTGGTAGGCTGAATGGCCTGATTCTGCTCCTATGTCTTGTGGTCATGGTCTAATAATGTGGGGCAGTTCAGTAGCGTAGTGGTTAGTGTAATAATGACCTGGGTTCAAACTTCCATTGTCTTTTAGAAGGTTGTACCTTCTGCCTGTGACAATGTGGGTTTCCTCTGGGTGTTTTGGTTTACAAAGATGTTTGCCTTAGCAGGTCAATTGGTCACATGGTTGTAAATGGGCAACACGACCTCAACAGGTATCCCTAAAAATAAATCAAAAAATAATAAGTTGAAGTACATTTATCCAGTGAGCAGACACAGAAGCAACAGGAGACCTTTATCTATTTTGTCCCAAAAGCTGAAATAAGTGTCACAGCCAATATCAATAAAGATCTAAAGGTTTTAATTAACCTGTCAGATATGCTTGATACAGCCATTGGATCATCAGAATTAGGATCAAGATTAAGTTGTTCAGCCATCCAATGAGAAAATGATTTATCCAAATCTCCCCAGCAAATGACAGAAGGATATAGAATGTCGACCTTTATGAGGAAACACATAGAATACAAAATGGATTTTGTTAAACTTTGGTTAGACCACAGTTGGAACATCATGAGAATTCTTGACTATTACACCATAAGAAAGAGCTGATAATGCTAGACTGTGGACGATCAGCATCTTATATTCTGTCTGAATAGCCTCCAAGCTAATGGCATGAATATCAATTTCTCCTTTTGGTAAAAAAGCAATTCCCTCACCCGTCCCTTCTTCCATTTCCCACTCTGACCTCTTACCTCTTCTCACCTGTTTATCACCTCCTCCTAGGTCCCCTCCTCCTTTCCTTTCTCCTATGGTCCATTGTCCTCTCCCATGAGAATCCTACCTCTCTAGCCCTTTATCTTTCCTAACCACCTGCCTTTACCTATCACCTTCTAGCTGGTCCTCCTTCCACTCCCTCCTCCACCTTATTCTGATGTCTTCCCCCATTCTGTCCAGTCCTGAAGAAGGGTCTTGGCCTGAAATGTCGACTGTTTATTCATTTCCATAGATGCTGCTGGGCCTGCTGAGTTCCTCCAGCACAATATGTGTGATGCTTTGGATTTCCAGAATCTGCAGACTTCCTTGTGTTTATGATGATACTAGAGAGGGTGCAAATGTGATTCACCAAGATGTTACCTGAGGTGACAGTGGATCAGTTATGGTAACACACAAAGGAACTGAAGGAAATCAGTGAGTCAATTAGCATTTATAAAAGAAAATGGAGAGCCATTACTTTTGATCAACACTCCTCAGTTGGACTCAGAACTTCATCAGTATACGACAGGGGTTCCCAGTCTAGGTCCATGGAGCCTATGCTTAATGGTACTGAAACCACTGTTCCAGAATTAGATCAATAAATGTTCCTGTAGGAAGTTGATGTTTCAATAAGATTCCTTCACACTCTTCTGAAATCTGGAGAAACTGAGATCACTAAGTTCACCTGAGACACGGCCCTCAACGCAGGAATCAATATGATGAACACCTCTTCTGTCCTCTCTATATTTGCAAAGAAACTAAGACTGTGCAGATATGGCCTCGTGCAGTTGTACCAAGATGCCCCCATCAAATTAACTTCCAGCATTAGTGGTTAGTGTGCTACTTACTTTGCAAGCTGCTTGCAATATTTGCAGTCTAACTTATAGTAATTGTATGAGCTTACTCTGTTCTGTTTGGATACCAATATAGTGAGTAATTGGTGGTAGTGGTGGCATCCGATAATCTTGTGAGACCATGGATCCGCCCCTGGAAAGTCTTGTTTCAGTCTGTGTTGGTAGAGCAGCGTCTGTTGTGGCTGTAGAGGCCCACACGGGAGTGACAGTCTCGGCTGCAGCGACTGCACTTGAAGGCGCTGTCCTCCAGTGTTGCCTTGGTGCTGCTTTTCCGGCCAGTTCGTTTTTCTTCAGCAGCAAGCCTCAGCTTCTTTTCTCCTCTTTTTAGACCTCTGCGTAGTTCCAGCCTCCAGCGAGGGTGATCGCTTGCGATGTCCTTCCACCTTTCGAAGTTCATGTTCAGTGACTTTATGTTTCTCTTGCAGACATCTTTGAAACGAAAATGGGGCTGCACTTGTGCTCTCTTGCCTGAGGCCAGTTCCCCGTACAGCAGGTCTTTCGGGATCCTTCCATCTGACATGCAGTGTACGTGTCCTTGCCAGCGGAGACGGCGTTGTTGGAGCAGGATGAAGAGGCTGGGTATCTGGGCGCAGGCCAGGACCTCGTTGTTGGTGACTCGGTCAGTCCACGTGATGTCCAGGATGCGTCTCAAGCTGCGAAGATGGAAGGCATTGGGACGCCGCTCTTGTCTGGAGTAGAGGCTCCGGGTCTCGCTGCCGTAAAGCAGTGTGCTGAGGATGCAGGCCCTGTAGACTGCAACCTTGGTGTGCATCGTCAGCTTTCTGTTCTCCCAGACTCTCTTTGTCAGCCTGGCAAATGTTGAGGCTGCTCGTCCGATCCGTTTGTTGATCTCGGGGTCTAGGGAGAGGCTCAACACCTTGGTCTTCTTCAGGCTGATGGTCAAGCTGAAGTCCTGTAATAGAAATGAGCAAAGGCAGGAGATATTCGGTCGATAGTATGGGCCTCAGGTGTGTTGATGAACAGAGGGTCCGTGAAAGTGAGAGCAAAAGAGGAGACAGCAGCAAGAAGGCATGTAGGATTTCTGGCATCTTCCCCCTTCCACTTCAGTCCTGAAGATAGACTTTGGCCTAAAATGTTGGCTGGTTATTCATTTCCATAGATGTCTCCTGACTTGCTGAGTTCCTCCAATATTTTGTGTTCCTCCAATATCATTGGTTATGGCATACAATTTGGGAACTGTGACATCATGTTACAGCTTTATGACATTGGCTACACCATAATTGGAGCACAGAGTACAGTTCTGATCTCCACTTGATTGGATGAATGTGAATATGCTGAAGCGGCTCACCAGGATGATGCCTAGCTTGAATCAGAATTAGAATCATTATCATTGACATATTTGACAAGGGATTTGTTATTTTGCAGCAACATTACAGTGCAAAGACATAAAGTTACTCTAAATTTTAAAAATAAGGTGTGCACTAGAAGAATAATTAACTAGTATTCATTGTTTCATGGACTGTCTGCTGGCAGAGGGGAAGAAGCTGCTCCTATATTATTGAGTGTATGTCTTCAGGCTTTTGTACCTCCTCCGTGAGGATAGTAACAAGAAAAAGGCGTGCCCCAGATTGTGATGGATGCCACCTTCTTGACGTGTTGTCTCTTGAAGTCGTCCTCAATGGTGGGGGAGGAATGTGACCGTAAAGGAGCCAGCTGAGTTTACAATTGGTTGGGTTTGATTTACGTGCAGTGGAGTTGGTTAAAGGGTGAAAAAAGTCAGGGAGATAGAGAAAATAGTAAGAATCTTTTCTGAGACGGGGTATCTAAGAAAAGAGGACATATGTTTAAATTAATAAGTAGAATGCGTAGAGGGGCTTGGAATAGGTTTCTTTTCAAATAGACAGTGATTTATATCTGGAATGTGCTGCCCGGAGGATGGCGGTTGATATTCCACAGCATTTAATATGCATCTACACCAACACTTGAATCATGAAGACATAGCATGCTTTGGACCTATTGCATATGAACTGAATTAGTATAGATGGCTACAAAGGTTGGCATGGAAAGGACGGGCTGAAGCGCCTACTTCTGTGCTGTACAATTCAATAACCCTTTGATTCACTGAGTCCACAATTTACCAATGGTCTTTTCACTGTAACCAGGTGAAGCACCTTCAATTACTCCAAAAGACTGAGGTTTGGTAAAATACTGAAAGGCTTTTATTCGCTGTACAATACGACCTCCACAGTGAGTGTGTGCCCCCGGACTGAGGGGCAGGGGCAAGGCGAACACCTTTATACAGGACTCTGTGGGAGGAGCCACAGGGGCAGTCAGCAGAAGGGTGTGTCCAGACAGGCAACCGAGTTACAACATATATACATGGTTTACCACATTCACCTCTCCTTTTTTTAAAAAGAGTCCTGCGGGGTGAAGTGACTGACAATATTTACAAGAAGTATATTTACAGGTTAAGTCTATCAGGCGGTCGAGTCCATCGCTGTGATTGACGTAGCACTGGCGATGGCGGTTGTGCTGGCTCCGGCCTGACTTCAGGTGCCAGCACGTTAGATGTTGGTAATCCCTCGTGCGTGTCCGTCGCGCCCGGTATGGGAGTGTCGTGTAGTGTCTGTATAGGGTTTGTGGTTCACGGTGTCTCGTAGGTACATACATTGGTGGGTACGGGGTCAATAGTCACCACAGAGTGTTCAGGGTAGGGGCCTGGAGCTCCTGTGGGTGCCAGGTCACGGATGGAGACCATGTCCTCCCGCCCATCAGGTAAAACCATGGAGGCATACTGGGGGTTCGCATGAAGTAAGTGAACCCTGGCCCCGGGGACGTCAGCCAAGTTGGTAGGGTGGTTCCAGTGGTCAATTTTCTGGGAAAAGAGCCGCTCATGAGGGGTGGCATTGGTGGCTGTGCATAGCAGGGAGCAGATGGAGTGGAGTGCCTCGGGAAGGACCTCCTGCCAGCGGGAGACCGGCAGTCCCTTTGACCTGAGGGCTAAGAGTGTGGCTTTCCACACTGTGCCATTCTCCTTCTCTACCTGTCCATTCCCCCGGGGATTATAGCTTGTGGTCCTACTGGTTGCAATTCCCCTAGCCAGTAGATATTGGCGCAGCTCGTCACTCATAAACGAGGACCCTCTGTCACTGTGGATATAGTATGGGTATCCGAACAGAGTGAAGAGCTTGCGCAGGGCTTTTATAATTGACGTGGTAGTGGTGTCGGGGCAGGGGATGGCGAAGGGGAACCGCGAGTACTCGTCAATTACATTAAGAAAGTACACATTGCGGTCGATGGAGGGAAGGGGCCCTTAAAGTCAACACTCAGTCGCTCAAAGGGGCGGGTGGCCTTGATGAGTGGTGCCTTTTCGGGTTGGTAGAAGTGCGGTTTGCACTCTGCGCAGACTTGACAGTCCCTGGTCATCATCCTGATCTCCTCAAGGCAGGTTCCGGGCTTTCACGAAGTGGAAAAGCCGGGTGACTCCCAGGTGGCAAAGGTCTACATGTAGGGCGTATAGCCGGTCGATCTGCGCGCTGGCACAAGTTCCCCCGGATAGGGCATTAGAGGGCTCGTTGAGCTTCCCAGGCCTATACATGATGTCATAGTTGTAGGTGGAGAGTTCGATTCTCCACCTCAGAATTTTATCATTTTTGATTTTGCTCCGCTGCTGATTATTAAACATGAACGCGACTGAGCGCTGGTCAGTTAGCAGGGTGAACCTTTTGCCGGCAAGATAGTGCCTCCAGTGCCTTATAGCTTCCACTATGGCCTGGGCCTCTTTCTCTACCGCAGAGTGCCGAATTTCAGGGCCTTGAAGGGTACAGGAGAAGAACGCCACTGGTCTTCCTGCCTGGTTGAGGGTAGCAGCCAGCACAAAGTCCGAGGCGTCACTCTCTACTTGGAAGGGAATGGCCTCACCCACCGCATGCATTGCTGCTTTGGCAATGTCCCCTTTTATGCGGTTGAAGGCCGTGTGGGCCTCGGCAGAGAGGGGGAATGTGGTGGACTTGACCAGGGGGCGGACCTTGTCTGCATAGTTAGAGACCCATTGGGCGTAATATGAAAAGAAGCCCAGGCACCTTTTGAGGGCTCTGAGGGTATTGGGAAGAGGGAGTTCCAACAGGGGGCGCATACGGTCGGGGTCAGGGCCAATGACCCCATTCTCCACGACACACCCAAGGATAGCAAGTCGGGTGGTCCCAAATACACACTTGTCCTTGTTATAGGTGAAGTTGAAAGATTTGGCCGCTTGGAGAAATTTTTGGAGATTGTTGTCGTGATCCTGCTGGCCGTGACCGCAGATGGTGATGCTATCCAGATATGGGAACGTGGCCTTCAGTTGGCACTGGTCCACCATCTGGTCCATTGCCCTCTGGAAGACAAGTACACTATTTGTGACGCCAAAGGGGACACGCAGGAATTGATAAAGCCTGCCGTCCGCCTCGAAGGCAGTGTAAGGGCGGTCCTCCCGGCGGATGGGGAGCTGATGGTAAGCGGATTTTAGGTCTATGGTCGAGTACACCTTGTACTGTGCTATCTGATTGACCGTATCCGCAATGCGGGGTAGAGGGTACGCGTCGAGCTGCGTGAACCTATTGATGGTCATGCTATAGTCTACGCCCATCCTATTCTTCTCCCCGTTCCGAACAACGACCACCTGCATCCTCCAAGGACTTGTGCTTGCCTCAATGACCCCCTCCCTGAGCAGCCGCTGCACCTCCGACTTAATGAAAGCTCTGTCCCCCGTGCTGTACCTCCTGCTTTTAGTTGCCACGGGTTTACAGTCGGGGGTCAGGTTGGTGAACAGCAGTGGGAGAGGGATCCTGAGGGTTTAGAGGCTGCAAGTGGTGTCGGTAGTGTGGCAGTTGGCATGATGTTGGGTGGGATGCGCGGGTCTGTGTGTGTGTGTGTGTGGTCGGTCAGTAGTGGGGTACGTGACATATCTCTACAAAACGGGATTTATGACAGTAATTGGTGGGAGGGGCCCATCATACTTCATTATCACGCTTTTCAGGTGGCTCTGGAAGTCCAACCCCAACAGCACAGGGGCACACAGTTGAGGCAAGACCGGTAACTTAAGGTCTCGATATTCTGTGCCCTGCACCACTAGCGTTGCTGTACAACCCCCCCCGGATGTCTGTTGTATGCGACCCGGGGGCCATAGTGACCCTCTGACTTATCGGTCGTATCATGAGTCCACAATGCTGCACCGTGGCCAGGTGGATAAAACTCTCCGTGCTGCCTGTGTCAAACAGGCAGCTTGTCCTGTGCCCCTCCACCAGGATGACCATCATTGACCTTGCGAGCTGGTGGGGAGCGCTTTGGTCGAGGGTCACAGAAGCCAGGGTGGGGTCGCTGTCTTGGTCCGGCGCCAGCACCCGTTGGTCGTAGGCGGTGGGAGGTGGCGCCGACCAAGATGGCGGCCCCCATGTCTCGCACGTGGTGGCGGCGTGCAGGGAAGATGGCGGCCCCCATGTCTCGCACGTGGTGGCGGCGTGCAGGGAAGATGGCGGCCCCCATGTCTCGCACGTGGTGGCGGCGTGCAGGGAAGATGGCGACCCCCACAACTGGCACGCGGCGCTGCTCAATCCCGCTCGCGGTTTTGACTTACAGACCTTGGCGAAGTGGCCCCTCTTTCCGCAGCTGGAGCAGGTAGCTTGTCGGGCCACGCAGCGTTTCCGGGGGTGCTTCTCCAGTCCGCAGAAATAGCACTTCGCGGACTCACGACTGGCGGCAGCCGAGGTCGATTCGCCGGCGGGTTGCGGGGTCTGCGGCGCCCACGAGGCCATCGGGGGATCGCGTGCCTGGAGAGCCTCGGAGTTATGCAGAGCGGCCTCCAATGTATCAGCCAGCTCGATCGCCGAACTTAGGGTAAGATTGGCTTTTTCCAGCAGCCGCTGGCGCACGTACACTGACCTGGTCCCCGTAACGAAGGCGTCTCTCACTAGGAGTTCCGCATGCTGCGTTGCTGTCAGCTCCTGGCAATTGCAGGCTCGCACGAGTGTCCGTAGGGCCTGGACGCACTCAGCACTCGATTCCCCGGACCGTTGTTGCCGTGTCGCTAAGCGATGCCGAGCAAAGACGCTGTTTATCGGCCGCAGGTATTGTCTTTTGAGTGCGCTCATCGCGCCATCGTAGTTCGGCTGGTCTCTGATCAGCGAGTAGACCCGTGGACTGACCCTGGCGAACTCTGCGCTTCGCTACGGGGTCGGTCGCTTTAATCTCCTCTAGATACGCTTCGAAGCAGGCCAGCCAGAGTTCGAAAGCGTTTCCAGCGTCAGGCATTTGCGGATCGAGGTCCAATTTTTCTGGTCTCAGGGCCTGTTCCATGTTTTAAAATGTACAGCGAATAAAATTGAAGCACCTTCAATTACTCCAAAAGACTGAGGTTTGGTAAAATACTGAAAGGCTTTCATTCGCTGTACAATATGACCTCCACATATCGAGGTGTCTGCCCCCGGAATGAGGAGGAGGGGCAAGGCGACCACCTTTTATACAGGATTCTGTGGGAGGAGCCACAGGGGCAGTCAGCAGACAGGTGTGTCCAGACAGGCAACCAAGTTACAACATATATACATGGTTTACCACACCAGGACAGAGCTTTAGTTGCCATTGGATGCACGGAGGAAATTTAGGGTCTGAGTCCATAGCTCTGTCAAAGTCACTACACAAGCTGAGGGAGTGTAAAATAGTTCAAATCAAGTAGTTTAATACTTGAAATTCTTACCCTTCACAGATGTCCACAAAACAAGAAACCCTACAGAATTAATAATAGAAGCATCAGAAACCTGACCTCCCCCCCACCCCACCTCCCTCCCATCACACAAGCAGGCATCAAACACATTTGCCTTTATTAGTTGAGGAACTGAGGTTAAGAGTTGGGAAGTTAAAACACTCTCGGCTACATCTGGAGTATTGTACACAGTTTCATTCACCCCATTGCAGGAAGGATGTTGAGGCTTTGGGGAGGGTGCAGAAGAGGCTTACCAGGATGCTGCCTGGATTAGAGGGTATGTGCTATAAGGAGAGGATGGACAGACCTGGGCTGTTTTCTCTGGAGTGGCAGAGGCTGAGAGGAGACCTGATGGAAGTTTCTCATATCATGAGAGACATAGATAGAGTGCACAACCGGTGTCTTTTTCCTAGGGCCAAAATGTCAGATAATAAAGGGAATGCATTTAAAGCAAGAAGGGGAAAGAGGACGAGAGGTGCAAATCAAGTTTATTACACAGGGAACGTTGGTGCCTGGAATGCTGATGATGGAAGCATATATGTTAAAAGTGTTTAAGAAGTTTTTATTTAAGCACATGGATATGCACAGACTTGAGTGATATGGAGCATGTACAGGGAAAGGGAGTAATATAATTAGTTGTCATTAGTTTAATATAAATAATCAATGTCATTGTATATTTCGATGTATACTTAGTGGCCATATTATTAAGAACCTCCTGTACCTAGTAAAATGGCCACTGAATTTAAGTTTGTGATCTTCGGCTGTTGTAGCCCATCCACTTCAAAGTTCAACATGCTGTTCTGCACACCACGGTTGTTACGCAAGGTTATTTGAGTTACTGTCATCTAAAACAATCTGGTTAATGTTCCTCTCATCAACAGGGTGTTTTCTCCCTGAGACTGCCACTCACTGGACTTTTTTTTTGTTTTTTGCACTATTCTCTCTAAGCTCCAGAGACTACTGTGCATGAAAATCCCAGGAGCTCAGCAGTATATAAGATACTCAAACCACCCCAATCATTCCACAATCATTCCACAGTGAAAGTTACTTAGATCACATTTCTTCCCCATTCTGATATGTGGTCCGAACAACAACTGAAACTCTTCACCATGTCTGCATGCTTTTGTGCATTGAGTTGCTACCACACAATTGATTGATTAGATATTGACATTAGCAAGCAGGCTTTGCAGTTGTTGTTCCTTTTAGCAGCTTGCAATTTCCTCAGCGTTTGCCTGTTTCCTATGAGGCTGAGTTGCTAGCTCGATGCTCAACCCAGCACAGGTGGAAAGTGGGCAAGGATTTGAACCCAGGACCATTTCCGTAGAAGTCCGGTGCTGATGGCACTACATCACCAGCTGGCAGGTTTTACAGATGTACATAATAAAATGGCCATAAGATAAGTCAATATGAATCTGAAATTTGACTATGAAAATTGTGGAATGAAGGACTTGTTCCTGTGCTGAACTATTCTATGTTCTATGTTTACTGTAGGTTACCTTTCTGATGGCAAACATTTTATCCTATTGCAGCCTTCATTAAAAGGAAGGAAATAATAACAAATATTGAGAAAATAATTACCTTGTTCTGAATTTCCCTTCCCAGTTGCACACAGATCTTGACCCAGCAAACCGGAATATCAAATACATCCTGTCGGGAGAGGGAGCCGGGACAATCTTCATGATCAATGACATGACAGGGGACATCCATGCCATGAAGAGGCTTGACCGTGAGGAGAAGGCCGAGTACACGCTCACCGCGCAGGCCATCGATCGAGAGACCAACGACCCACTGGAGCCCCCGTCAGAATTCATCATCAAGGTTCAGGATATCAATGACAACGCGCCAGAGTTCCCGGATGAGCCTTACCACGCATCCGTGCCAGAGATGTCTCCCGTGGGTAAGTACGCACTCCCCTTGTGCTTACAGAGCTAGTGACTTCAGCTGAATCCAAACATCTAATGCTCTCTGTGTGGAGTTCCCGCCTTCTCCTTGTGATGGAATGGGTTCATCCTGGGTGCCCAGGTATCCTCTCACATCCCAAAACCATGCAGTCCAGATGAAGGGTCAGGATTGAAATACTGAATGTCCATTTCCCTCCACAGATACTGCCTGACCAATTGAGTTCCTTCAGCAGTTTGATACTTTTTTTCTCTCCTGATTCCTGCATCCGCACTTGCTTATGTCTCCAGGCTGGAAGCCTAATTAGCTACTGTAGGGTGAATGTAAGCAATAAAATCTTTGAGGTGGGGAGTGGACAAAGAAGTTGATGAGAGAACCATAGAACCATAGAAACTACAGCACAGAAACAGGTCCTTTGGCCCTTCTTGGCTGTGTCGAACCATTTTCTGCCTAGTCCCACTGACCTGCACACGGACCATATCCCTCCATACACTTCCCATCCATGTATCTGTCCAATTTATTCTTAAATGTTAAAAAAGAACCCGCATTTACCACCTCGTTTGGCAGCTCATTCCATACTCCCACCACTCTCTGTGTGAAGAAGCCCCCTCTAATGTTCCCTTTAGACTTTTCCCCCCTCACCCTTAACCCATGTCCTCTGGTTTTTTTTCTCCCCTTGCCTCAGTGGAAAAAGCCTGCTTGCATTCACTCTATCTATACCCATCATAATTTTATATACCTCTATCAAATCTCCCCTCATTCTTCTACGCTCCAAGGAATAAAGTCCTAACCTATTCAACCTTTCTTTGTAACTGAGTTTCTCAAGTCCCGGCAACATCCTTGTAAACCTTCTCTGCACTCTTTCAACCTTATTTATATCCTTCCTGTAATTTGGTGACCAAAACTGAACACAATACTCCAGATTCGGCCTCACCAATGCCTTATACAACCTCATCATAACATTCCAGCTCTAATAATCAATACTTCGATTAATAAAGGCCAATGTACCAAAAGCTCTCTTTATGACCCTATCTACCTGTGATGACACTTTTAGGGAATTTTGTATCTGTATTCCCAGATCCCTCTGTTCCACTGCACTCCTCAGTGCCTTACCATTAACCCTGTATGTTCTATGTTGGTTTGTCCTTCCAACGTGCAATACCTCACACTTGTCAGTATTAAACTCCATCTGCCATTTTTCAGCCCATTTTTCCAGCTGGTGCAAGTCCCTCTGCAGGCTCTGAAAACCTTCCTCACTGTCTACTACACCTCCAATCTTTGTATCATCAGCAAACTTGCTGATCCAATTTACCACATTATCATCCAGATCATTGATATAGATGACAAATAACAATGCATCCAGCACTGATCCCTGTGGCACACCACTAGTCACAGGCCTCCACTCAGACAAGCAATTCTCTACCACCAATCTCTGGCTTCTTCCATCGAGCCAATGTCTAATCCAATTTACCACCTCTCCATGTATATCTAGCGACTGAATTTTCCTAACTAACCTCCCATGCGGGACCTTGTCAGAGGCCTTACTGAAGTCCATGTAGACAATATCCACTGCCTTCCCTTCATCCACTTTCCTGGTAACCTCCTCAAAAATCTCCAACAGATTGGTCAAACATGACCTACCACGCACAAAGCCATGTTGACTCTCCCTAATAAGCCCCTGTCTATCCAAATGCTTGTAGATTCTGTTCCTTAGTACTCCCTCCAATAACTTACCTACTACTGATGTTAAACTCACCGGCCTATAATTTCCCGGATTACTTTTTGATCCTTTTTTACACAACGGAACAACATGAGCCACTCTCCAATCCTCCGGCACTTCACCCGTGGACAGCAACATTTTAAATATTTCTGCCAGGGCCCCCGCAATTTCAACACTAGTCTCCTTCAAGGTCCGAGGGAACACTCTGTCAGGTCCCGGGGATTTATCCAGTTTAATTTTCCTCAAGGCAGCAAGCACCTCCTCCTTTTCAATCTGTACAGTTTCTATGGTCTCACTACTTGATTCCCTCAATTCCATAGATTTCATGCCAGCTTCCTTAGTAAATACAGACGCAAAAAGCCTATTTAAATCTCCCCCATTTCCTTTGGTTCCGCACAAAGCTGACCACTCTGATCTTCAAGAGGACCAATTTTATCCCTTACAATCCTTTTGCTCTTAATATACTTGTGAAAGCTCTTTGGATTATCCTTCGCTTTGACTGCCAAGGCAACCTCATGTCTTCTTTTTGCCCTCCTAATTTCTTTCTTAAGTATTTTCTTGCACTTCTTATCCTCCTCAAGCACCTGATTTACCCCCTGTTTCCTATCATTTCATACAACTCCCTCTTCTTCTTTATCAGAGTTGCAATATCCCTTGAGAACCAAGGTTCCTTATTCCTATTCAATTTGCCTTTAATCCTGACAGGAACATACAAACTCTGCATTCTCAAAATTTCCCCTTTGAAGGCTTTCCACCTACCAATCACATCATTGCCAGAGAACAACCTGTCCCAATCCACGCTTTTTAGATCCTTTCTCATTTCTTCAAATTTGGCCTTCTTCCAGTTCAGAACCTCAACCCTACGACCAGATCTATCCTTGTCCATGTTCAAATTGAAGTGGCCAAGTACTTAGTAAAAGTAACAAACTGTGGTGAGTGCTGCTACAAAGAGAGGTGGAGAGCACAGGAAGAAGTTTTTTACACAGAGAATAATGAGTGTGTAGAGCACGATGATGGAGGCAGATGCACTAGTGGCATTTAAGAGACTCTTAGATAGGCCCATGGATGATAGAAAAATGGAAGACCATGTCGAGGGAAAGGTAAGATTGATCTTAGGGTAGGTTAAAATGTCAGCACAACATTTATGTTCTATATTCTAAGAAATTCTGAGTCCAGATTTCAGCATGTGAAGGCATGGACACCAAGAAAGGAATGATTAATGGTAGATTTAAAACCAGAGTTTCACATCTTTGAGAGTTAAAGGATGATGGAAGTTTGTAAAGAAAATCTAATATATGGATCCGAATTCATTATTCATTCCTCAAAGCAAGATCCTGTCCTTTAGCGGCAATATTAATCCATTGCCTCACAGAAGTAGTGAGTTCCCTTTGCCAATCTCCATGCTGTAGCCCTCAATTTTCAGTTTGTTATCTCATTATAATCATCAGGGAGCCCCACCACCCAGGTCATGCTCTCCTCCAGCTGCTACCATCATAAAGAAGGTGTAAGAGTCTCAGGACTCACACCACCAGGTTCAGGAACAGTTATTTCCCGTCACCTATCAGGCTCTTGAACCAGAGGGGATAACTTCTCTCAACTTCACTCATCCCATCAGTGTACTGTTCCCACGACCTGTAGACTCACTGTCAAGAACTCTTCATCTCATGTTCTTGATATTTGTTGTTATTTATTTATTATTGTTGTTTCTTCTTTTTGTATTTGCAGTTTTTTGTTTTCTGCGTTCTGGTTGGACACCCTAGTTGGTGGTATTTCATTGATTTGTTATAGTTATTATTCTGTAGAGTTTTTGAGTATGTCCACAAGAAAATGAAGAAAATGAATCTCAGGGTTGTATAAGTTAATAAATTTACTTTGAACCTTGAACTATTTCTGGGATCTTGTTCTGTACAGATTAGGGATTCGAAGCTTTAGATTGGCTCTAGAGGAAATTTACCAGGAAGCTACCTAGATGTTTTTTTGGGACAGAGAGGACAATTATGGATCAGTTTAGGGATTAGAGTCAGAGATATGGGGAGTCAGAGAAGAGGCCAGAGTCTACTCTGCATTCAAGGAGCAGTGACATGGACGTGATCGGTCTGGATGTGTTGGTTGCTAGTGCAAGCAACTCATTTCACCGTAAATTTTGATGTATATATGATAAGTAAATCTGAATCAGAATGGATACAATTCTGCTGCAGAATTTTGCATGAGTTCCTTACTTGCCAATTTAGTTACATTATGAGTCATAGGGAAAGGTTGAACAGGTCTAGACTTTATTTTTGTATACTGAGAGGCTGTCATACAGAGGTGTATCATATCACAAGGAGCAAAGATAGGATGAATGTACACAGTTATTCTCCCTGCATTAGAGGGCATGGTTGTAAGGTGAGGGGAGAGGGATTTCAAAGGAACTCAAGGGATATCTTTTTTAATACAGAGACTGCTCCTATAGTCGGGAGTCTAGGATTAGAAAGCATAACCTCAGAATAGAGTGTCATCCATTTAGATTAGCGATGAGGAGAAATTTCATCAGCCGGAGGGAGGTGTATCTGTGGAATTCATTGCCAAGCGGCAGCTGACGAGGCCAAGTTATTGGAGCTTGATAGGTTCTTGGTTAGTCAGGGCATCAAAGATTATGAGGAAAAGGCAGGAGAATGGGGTTGAGAGGGATAATAAATCAACCATGACGGAATGGCAGAGAGATGTGATAGGCCAAATGGCCTAACTCTGCTCCCGTCTCTTGTGGAATGAGCTGCTAGAGAAGGTGGCTGAGGCAGGTACACACAACTGTTAAAAGACAGTTAAAATCAGAATCAGGTTCATTATCACTGATATATGTCATGAAATTTGTGGCAGCAGTACAGTGACATACATTAAAAATTACCATAAGTTACAATGAGAAACATACAGTATAAACAAACAAATAAATAGTGCAGAAAGAGAAAATAATAAGGTAGTACTTATGGATTCATGAATTGTTCAGAAATATGATGGCAGTGGGGAAGAATTAGAATTAGAATTTCCTATTTCCTACATCCATCTTACACCTGAGGTAGTAAAAATCTTTATGTTGCATCTTTGTCGCAATGTACAAGCCATAAAGAAGAGGAATGTGGGAGGATATTGCCCGAACACTAAGATTGTATACATAATTGTGTTGTATATATGTGTGTACAGTCAATGTGTATTGATAAATCTGATGGCCTGGTGAAAGAAGCTGTCCCAGAGCCTATTGGTCCTGGCCTTAATTCTGTGGTACTGTTTGCCAGATGGAAGCTGCTGAAACAGTTTGTGTTGGGGTGGCTGGAGCCCCTTGTTACGCACCTGCTGCTGTAAATGTCCTAAATAGAGGAAAGTTCAAATCCACAGATGCGCTGGGCTGTCCGCACCATCCTCCGCAGAGTCCTGCGACTGAGGGTAGTACAGTTCCCATACCAGGCAGTAACACAGCAGTCAGGATGCTCCCAATGGTTCTCCGTAGACAGTTCTAAGGACCTGGGGACTCATGTCAAACTTCTTCAGTCGTCTGAAGTGAAAGAGACACTGCTGTGCATTTTTCACCACACAGTCAGTATGTACAGTCTAGGTGAGATCCTCGGTGAAGTTTATATTAAGGAACTTGAAACTACTGACCCTCTCAACTACAGTCCCACTGATATCAATAGGGGCTAGCTGTACCATTCCCTCCTGTAATCCATGATCAGCTCTTTATTTCTTCAACATCGAGTGAGAGGTTGTTTTGCTGGCACTACTGTGTCAGGGCATTGAATTCTCCTCTATAGGCTGTCTCATCATTGTTAGAAATAAGGCCTATCAATGTTGTGTCATCTGCAAATTTGATCAGCAGATTAGAGCAGTGCATGGCAAAACAGTCATGGGTATATAGGGAATAGAGGAGAGGGCTCAGGACACAGCCTTGGGGGGCTTCTATGTTGAGGATCAGAGGGGCAGAGGTGAGGATGACTAGGCTGGCAGAGGTCTAATTCACTCAACTTCACCCCCTCCGACACTGAACTGTTCCCACAATCTATGGATTAACTTTCAATGACCCTTGTTATGTTCTCGCTATTTCTTTCTTTTTTTTTGTTTCTTTGCATTTTCTGTGGATGCCCACAAGAAAATAAATCTCGGAGTTTACGTATGTGGCACAATACCTGTACATTGATAATAAATGTTCTTTGAACTTTGAACTTTTGAACTTTGGTCAGTAACTGGGAGGGAAAGTGGACTTGTTATTGGAGCTGGGTTACAGAGAGCTAAGGAGCATCTACACAAGATGTCATTTTGTCCTATTATCCCTGTGTCCCTCATTAGCTATTGTTCTGTCACCACACACGTCCCTTGTTAGAACCAAGGGGATCACAAGAAAGGTGGCCACACCAGACATTCCTGGTCACCCCTATAAGGAAAATGGAGTATTTGTTCCGGAGATACTGCACAATATATTTCCTCTAGGTGTTGATGAAGCCTTGACAAAGCGACTAGTATCAGAAATTCATTTTAGAGCTCATTGGTAATGAATATCCCTTAAATATGGTGAGTAGCTGTTTCAGAACTGCTTTAAACCTTCATTAATTCCATTCCTAATTCGAGGTTCAGGATGTTGAAGAAACCATTAAAATCCTGTGCAACCATGTTAACGGAGAGCAGCCAGGTCAATCACAACTCATTCTAGCTCCTCTGCCATGATAATGTCTTGTCCATTGCAAGACAGAACTGTAACTCTGCTCATCTTCGGCATCCCAAAGCAGCTTTAGTAGCTGAACACCCTGACAAGATTTATTGATGCCCTTCTCTCAGTGAAACCTGGAAAGAGATGGGAGGACTTCTACACCTTAGGGGCTGTAGAAAAGAGAAGTCTACAGAGAAGAACTCATCTCTCTGACACAGTGGTGTCAAGAAAACAACCTCTTCCTCAATGTCACAAAAACAAAGGAGCTGGTTGTAGACTACAGGAGGAATGGAGACAGGCTCATCTCTATTGAGTCTGGGGTTGAGAGGGTGAACATCTTTAAGTTCCTCGGTATACACATCACCGAGGACCTCACCTGGTTTGTACATACCAGCTGTGTGGTGATAAAAGCACAACAGCGCCTCTTTCACCTCAGACGGTTGAAGAAGTTCTGCATGAATCCCTAGATCCAAAGAATTTTCTACAGGGGCACAATTGAGAGCATCCTGACTGGCTGTGTCACTGCCTGGTATGAAAATTGTACCTCCCTCAATCGAAGGACTCTGCAGACAGCCCAGCACACCTGTAGATGTGAACTTCCCACTATTCAGGACATCTACAGTGACAGGTGTGTAAAAAAGGCCCGAAGGATCATTGGGGACCTGAGTCACTCCAACCAGAAACTGTTCCAGCTGCTACCATCCGGGAAACGGTACCGCAGCATTAAAGCCAGGACCACTGGCTCCGGGACAACTTCTTCCACCAGGCCATCAGACTGATTAATTCACGCTGACACAATTGTATTTCTAAGCTATATTGATTTTTCTGTTGTATATCTTACTGTACATACTATTTGTTACAAATTACTATAATTTGCACATTGCACGTTCAGACGGAGAGGTAACATAAAGATTTTTACTCCTCGTGTATGTGAAGGATGTAAGAAATAAAGTCAATTCAATTCTAAAGAGAGTTAAAGGAGGATGAAGAAGAGGAGCAGAGAGGTGGAGAGGGGATTGATTAGTTAGCTGATTAATTGATTACTCTTGAGGGCCCAGCTGATATCAATAAAGAACATCCTGATGTATGCATCTTTGTTGTCAAGATATTCCAGGGTTGAGTGAAGAGTCAATGAAATGGCATCTGCTGTGAACCTATTGTGCCGGTTTGCAAATTGGAGTGGATCCAAGTTGCCTCTCAGGCAGGAGCTGATATGTTTCATCTCCAGCCTTTTAAAACACTTCATCACTGTGGTTGCAAATGCTACTGGATGAGAGTCATTGAGCAAGGCCACCTCCTTCTTCTTAGGAACCTGTATAACTGAAGCTTGCTTGGAGCAGGTGCGGTACCTCAGACTGCCAAAGCAAGAGGTGAAAGATGTCAGTGAATATTCCAGCCAATCGATCAGCGCAGGTACCCCATCTGGGATGGATACTTTCTGTGCATTCACCCTCCTGAAGTATGCTGTCATGTTGACTGAAATCACAGGGTCATCAGAGGGGGGCTGTGGGAGTTCGTGAAGGTTCCGCCTTGTTTTGGTGGTCAAAGTGAGCATAGAAAGCATTGAGCCCATCTGGAAGTGAAGCCTTATCATCACCTATGTTGTTTAATTTCACTTTGTAAGAGATGGCAGTACTCAAGCCCTGCCACAGCTGTCGAGCATCCTTCATTGATTCAAGTTTAGCCTGGAATTGTCACTTTCATTGTCATTGTCATTGGACCTCTGATGCTGCAGATTATATGCTGATGGTAATTGGGCAGAGATTTCTTCAAAGGAGCTTGATTAAATTCCCCAGCTATGAGTTGAAATGCATTGGGATGGACTGTTCCTTGTTGGGTGATGGCATTATGCAGTATCTCCAGCGCTTGATTAGTCGGCCGCTGGTGGTATGTAAACTGCAGTCAGGGTCACGGGGGAGAACTGTCTTGGTAAGTAGAATGGTCAGCATTTTAATGTTAGGTGTTCAAGGTTGGGGTAACACGAGTATGACAAAACCACCACGTTGGAGTATCACTGAGAGTTTATCATGAAGCACAGCTCCCCCCGCCCCACCTTTTGCTTTTTCTGAATCAGCAGTTCAGTCATACAATCCAGCTATGTACTGTATATAAACTATCTTATGTATTTATATTTATCATGTTTCTTAAATTATTATTGTGTTCTTTATTTTTTGTACTCTTTTGTGCTGTATTGGATCCTGAGTAACAATTATTTTGTTCTCCTTTACACTTGTGTACCGGAAATAATATTAAACATTCTTGATCTTGAAATTTGAATCAGAACCAGCAGCTGTAGTGTCTCTTGTCCTCATTTTACCCAAGTTCCTGACAACAAAAGTGTTTCACGCTGAGATTAGTTTTGCAATATCTCCAGCACTTGATTCTAGTTGGCCGCTGGTGGTATGTGAGCTGTAGTCAGGATCATGGGGGAGAACTCTCTCGGTTGGCAGTTTATCATCAGCTATTCAAGGCCAGGGGAACATGAGTAAGACAAAACTGCTACAATGGAGTATCACAGAGAGTTTGTCACAAAACACATATCCCCAGCGTTTGCCTTTTCCAATTCAGCAGTTTAGTCAGTCAATCCATTTATGTATATAAGCTATCTTATATATTTATTTTTTTCCTGAGACAGAAGTAGCTCTGGTTTTAGATGCACAGATTTCTTAACCAATCTGAAAGAAAGAAAACATCCTGAAGCGTATTTTTTCACAGCCCCTTCCATGCAGAAACTGGTGAGATCCAAATGAATTTTGATCTGAAGCATCGTCCTAGTTTAATCTGCTATATGGCTCCTTTAAGGATGAACAACCTAGAATTACAAAATCACGCTGTTTGATTTGGGTCTGACTGTGTAAAAACTTGCAAGTACTTTCCTGTTTTAATTATCTGACAGGGCTACCCTGGACAGAAAGTTATCCTCTGGCTGTAAATATTGACTGTAATTTTACTACCCATCTACAAATCACTCGGATAATGCTTTTTAATCATTTCTAATCTTCTACTGAAATGATTGCAGACAGATGCTCCAGCCTGTGGATTTCTTTCTTTAAATATTTACTGAAATTGCAACCCACAGCTCCTTAGCAAAGACTTCCTGCAGAGCAGGGAGAAACGATCACAAACACACATAAACACATGAGCTGCAGTGAAGATCGACTTGGAATATTTTTACTAAATTCTTTATTTCCCTTTCCCGCTCCTTCATTTCTGTCTCTCGCTTTATATTTCGGGCCCAACATATAACAGAGAAGGCATGTCAGCAGCTATATTTCATTAGGAGTTTGAGGAGATTAGGTAGTTCACCAAATTTCTCGCAAATTTCTACAGTTGTACCGTGGAGAGCATTTTAACAGGTTGCATCAGTGTCTGGTGTGGGAGCGCCACTGCACAAGATAAGAAAAAGCTGCTAAAAGTTACAAATTCAGCCAGTTCTATCATAGGCAAGGCGATGCCTCAAAAGGCGGCGTCCATCATAAGGACACCCATTACCCAGGACATGCCCTCTTCTCATTGCTACCATCAGGGAGGAGGTACAGGTGCCTGAAAGCGCACACTACATTTTAGGAAAAGCTTGTTCCCCTCCGCCATCAGATTTCTAAATGGAAAATGAAACCATCAATACTAATTTACTGCCCATTACACCACTGGTATTTTGGGCAGCAATGAAGGTCCTCCTTCTCGGGTGGTGTACAGGGATTCCTTCATCACGTCAGTCACTTCCTCTTGGTTTTCACCCCTGTCCCAAGTAGAACTCATGAATACAATCGCACATGGATATAGAAGGCTACTTCATTGCTGTTCCCATGTTTGACCAGTCGGGGTTGTTAGCCCTGAGCTGAACCCTGAACCAGGAGGACCGTGCACCACTCTGAGTCTCGCTTCTACCCTTTGACCTGTTTGGCATGGGTGACCCTACCAGGAGCCAAAGCATAAAGCCCTGACTCCTGCCAGCATAGCTTTCCGGGTCATTGAGGCACACAAGCCTCCAAACCCTATGACAAGTTTGTGGTCCTCTTAAAGACCATGAACACTACCTCACAGTTTTGGCTCTCTGCAGTAATTATACATATGTATATATTTATCATAGTAATTTATAGTGTTTTATGTATTGCAATGTACTGCTGCTGCAAAACAATAAATTTGATAACGTATGTCAGTGCTATTGAACCTGATTCTGATTTTTGTTTTGCATTCTCTGCCACTTTCATCCGCTGCACCTTTCCCACTCTCTTTCATGTTTTCTTCAAGTCTCCTTCATTCCCTTTCCCCTCTCCTTTTTTTTTAATCCTTCACCACTCCTCACTCGTGACTGTGCCTGCAGCTACCTAGATCCTAACGCCTACAATTTCCTTTCTAATCCTCTCTGCTTCTCACTCCTCCGTTGCACAAACCTTTCGCACCTTTTTTTTCCCTTGGCAAAGTTTTGTATCCTGCACTGACACAGCATCATTTGTTTGTGCCTGTGTGTGCTCCCATAAGCTCTGAGACATCTTGTTACATTAAAAGCTCTGAATAATGTAAAAATATTTCTTTTCCCGTTCAATCCCTCAATGATTGCATTCTCAGTCATTCCTTCCCTTTCCTTTTCACTCATCTCTCATTTTTTTTCGTCTTCCCTCATCTCTGCATCGCACTGGTTCACTGTCCACCTTTCTCCCTCTGTCCCTCTATCTCTGTCACCATCTCCCTCTTTCTGTTCATCTGCCTGTCTCACTCCAGGCAGTATGGTAGTGTAGCAGGTAGCGCAATGCTGTTACAGCGCCAGTAATCAACTATCAGGGTTCAATTCCCACTGCTGTCGGTAAGGAGTTTGTACGTTCTCTCCATGACAGTGTGGACTGCTCCGGACACTCCACTTTCTTCCTGAATTCCAAAGACGTATGGGTTAGCAAAGTTGAGAGTGAGTTGGCACCCCCAGCATGCCAGCACTTGCAGGCTGCCCCAACACATATTGCATTGTGTTGGTCATTGACCCAAGTGACTCATTTCACTGTATGTTTTGATGTACATGTGACAAATAAAGCAGATCTCTTCAATCTTAATTTCTGTCTCTTTTCTACTCTGGTTCTCCGGGCCTCTTCCTCTTTTTCTCTCTGTCTCTCTCTCTCTTTGTCTTTCTGTCTCTCCCTATTGTCTGAAACTCTCTCCCTGTTTCTGTGCGACCCTTTTCAACCCAAGGCTGTTGTGCCGAATGTCACGCCAATTAAAACAGCCCAGGGCTTTTTGCTGCTGCTTCACTGCTTGAGGACTATGATGCATTTAATTCATGACGTGAGGCACCCAAAATCAGAGAGTTCAACAGCAGTGACACACCAACCAGGGTGATTAGGACATAGGGTAGCCTCCAACAACACAGTCTCTGTGACTTTTATGTCAGTGGTGGATTTGAACAAATTAAAATCATTAAATGGTCAATATTTAATTAAGTTTCTAACCTTGCATAGGATGCACTGTATGCTGCGAGACATTGAAGCTTCCCAAGAGTTTAACACACAAAACGCAGAAACGTGTTTATGCTGATGGGATGGCTCAAAACTGCCCAATGCATCACTGGCACTAAATCAAGGGTATATATACAGAAAAGTGCCGGAAAAAGGCCAGTAACGTTGTGAAGGATCCCGCCGACCCTGCTGATGGACTGTTAGTCCGACTCCCTTCAGGGAGGAGGCTAAATAGCATCCACACCAGGACCACCAGTCTCAAAAACAGTTACTTTCCCCAAGCAGTAAGGCTGATCAAAACCTACACCCACTAATACACCCCTCCACAACCTCAATCATTACTACTCTATCATTTCCTGTCAGTCATCTTATGTACAGACACTCCAGTGCCTAGTATTGTTTTATGGTCGGTCGGACAATCAATCTATGTACATAAGGTATATTTTGTATTTATATTTATTGTGTTTTTATTACTATTGTGTGCTGCATCAGATTCATAGTAACAATTATTTCATTCTCCTTTACACTTGTGTACAGGAAATAACGTTAAACAATCTTATATCTTGAATCTTGAATGGGGATGGAGGAAAGGCCGAGCTTCATTGAAAAGCATTTTGCTATTATTTTTTACATGGCAGAAGCTATTAGTTCCAAGGAGACTCTCAATAAGTCGTGGTTTTTCAGCTGAGGTTATAGTAACTACGGTCCATCCGATTGGTAGCTACATTGATCCTTGCTGACAACAAGATATGGGGAGCTTTAGGGGATAATCCAGCTTGTTTCAAAGCATGTTGCTCTCCCCTGCATCAGTAGCTCCAGGATTGTTAAAGGATTTAGTTTATTGCTGATGTCTGACTTTCTCCATGTTCCCCACCATCACATTTCCAGCAATCTTTCTCTTCTTCAACTCAGAGGACCAGTGCTATGTGTTTGAAACTGCACAAACTAAAGTCACATTTCTGTGCCACCTTGGATTGTTTAGCTCTGCCTCTGACTTCATTACCACGTCAGTTAATCTTCTGCTTAAACCCTTATCCATACATTTGTGGCCGGGGGCTGCCTCCAATGAATCAAATCATTTTGGTATACTTAAAGCATAGCTTGATAAGTTATTGATTAGTCAGGGAGTCAAAGGTTACAGGAAGAAGGCAGGAGAATGGGGTTGACAGCAATAAGTCAGCCATGATGGAATACAGAACAAACTTGATAGGCTGAATGGCCTGATTCTGCTCCTGTGTCTTATGATCTTCTGGTCTTATCCCTAGGTTCAAAGTACATTTATTATCAAAGAGTGATTAATTATACAGCATTGAGATTCATCTGCTTAAGGCAGCCACTAAGCAAGAAACAAGAAAGAATCCAGTTAATAAAAGAAAATCCAACACCCAATGTGCAGAGAAGGGCTGAATGGCCTACTCCTGCACCTATTGTCTATTGTCTAAATAGAAAATAAACACAAATCATGCAAACAATAAAAGCAGGCAACAGCATTCCAAACCAAACTCAGTCCATAGACCCAAATCCCAGAGCAGCCAAAGTTATTAACACGGTTGTTAACACAAAAGATGCATTTTATTATATGTTTCATCGAGTCATAGAAAAGTACAACACAGAAATAGTCCTATCTGACCACCTAGTCTGTGCCAAATGATTTAAGCTGCCTATTCCCATCGACCTACACCCAGACCATAGCCCTCCATAGCCCTACCATCCATGTACCTATCTAAAGTTCTCTTACACATTGAAATCGAACTTGCATGTACCACTTGTGCTGGCAGCTCATTCCAAATTCTCACAATTTTCTGAGTGAAGAAGTTTCCCCTCATGCTCGATGTACAAATGGTAAATATATCTTAATCTGAATTTTGTTCCTTCTGGCCTTAATCACTCTGATGGACTGTTTGAAGTCTTAAACACGGATCTGTAGTACTCTAATTCTCGTCACCTACCAGTACTGCTCACTGACCTATTTTGGCTCTTGGGTAATCAGTGGTTCCACTTTAAAATTCTCATTCCTCTGTTTAAATCTTTCCATTGTGTAACACCTGTATAGCACCAGTCTTATCGTGTATGACTAGTTGTCGCACTCTCTGAGAAAATCAAATTACACTAGGTGCTAATAGGCCATCAGAAGGTTCCAGGTATCAGTTGGAGGCAGTGAATAGAAACTACACACTTTTGAAAATAAGGTTTTGTTTATAAGGAAAAAAATAATATGTGCAAAATACTTAACAGAGCAAAAACAATTCAAAATTCCAACATTCTGTTTAGGTTCCAAATCTTAGATATCAAACCCGAACAAATTCCTTTTTAATTAGAATCAGTGAGATTCTTTTATTAGCCTGATCTCTCTAACTAATTAGATCTAGTGTGATTCCCTATTTAAAAGTTTACAGACTAAACTTTCCATTTTACATCCCTAGTTAATTAGAAAACTAAATATAATTCCTATTCACATATATTATACTTAACTTCAGTTTCACTTCCAGGCAGTATATTTACAAGTTTAAAGTCAAATTCAAAAATTATAAATACACAGTTTAACTCCTTTTGCGACAATTCTCCAACATCACAACTCTGAAACAAAGTAAATCTCATTCAGTAATTTATGAAAGTCTTTGCAAAAATAATCAGTTCTTGCAGAAAATCAAATTCAGATTCTTTGGATGACAATAAACATATATCCAAACGTATTAAATTCTCTGCGTCGTTACACATTTTGCTCCCATTCTGGTTCTTCATCTTGGGTGACACGACATCTTGTTTCTTAGCTCATTGGATGAAATAATTTATCATCCACAGAAAGTCAATTCACAAACTTGTACAAAAACTTGACCAAACCCCTTGATATGATCTTGCAGAACTAATTCCTGACTAAACGGTAGGGATTTTGGACACTGGTCTCTGCCGATATTGTCTCGTTATAGCTGCTGCGTGTTATAGCTGTAGCTTCAATAAATCTACTATCACTATTGTCTCTCCTCCAGGGTTTTCACCCTGAGGTTTTCAAGGAAGTAGGGTAAAGATACCCACTACTAATTCCACTCTGAACTGTTCATGTCTTCAGTTTCTAATTGTTGCTTTGTTTCTCTCCTTGTCTGTCCTCCGTTCAGCCTGCCTTGCCCTGATATAGCGTTTTATCAAATTATCTTTATTCTTAATCAGTAAATCACATTTTCATCCCTCTACAGGTAGAACTTTCTAACATCACTTCATTGAGTTTAATTAACCTGGGTTAAAATTGTATTTACCTTGTTACCTTTTCAATCAGATTCTGCTCCATAACCTTCCAATCTCTCTGTACTCCTCTCACTCAGGCCTCTAGCTCAATCCCATAGCTGAATTATGCTTCAGCTGCCAAATAACCAAATCTTGGAAGTCCTCCCAAAACCTCTACACCTTTCTGATTTTCTCTCTCGTCTTAAGACACACCATTATATCTGTCACAGGGTTGTAAAGAGAGCTACTGGCAGATTGGCCTTCATAAATCAAAGTACTGTATTGAGTACAATAATTGGATGTTATGTTGAAGTTATATAAGACTTTGGTGAGGCCTAATTTGGAATATTCATAGTTATAGTCATAGTCATACTTTATTGATCCTGAGGGAAATTGGTTTTTGTTACAGTTGCACCATAAATAATTAAATAGTAATAAAACCATAAATAGTTAAATAGTAATACGTAAATTATGCCAGGAAATAAGTCCAGGAGCAGCCTATTGGCTCAGGGTGTCTGACCCTCCAAGGGAGGAATTGTAAAGTTTGATGGCCACAGGCAGGAATGACCTCCTATGACGTTCTGTGTTGCATCTTGGTGGAATGAGTCTCTGGCTGAATGTACTCCTGTGCCCAACCAGTACATTATGTAGTGGATGGGAGACATTGTCCAAGATGGCATGCAACTTGGATAGCATCCTCTTTTCAGACACCACCGTCAGGGAGTCCAGTTCCATCCCCACAACGTCACTGGCCTTACGGATGAGTTTGTTGATTCTGTTGGTGTCTGCTACCCTCAGCCTGCTGCCCCAGCACACAACAGCAAACATGATTGCACTGGCCACCACAGACTCGTAGAACATCCTCAGCATCGTCCAGCAGATGTTAAAGGACCTCAGTCTCCTCAGGAATTAGAGACGGCTCTGACCCTTCTTGTAGACAGCCTCAGTGTTCTTCGACCAGTCCAGTTTATTGTCAATTCGTATCCCCAGGTATTTGTAATTCTCCACCATGTCCACACTGACCCCCTGGATGGAAACTGGGGTCGCCGGTACCTTAGCTCTTCTCAGGTCTACCTCCAGCTCCTTAGTCTTTTTCACATTAAGCTGCAGATAATTCTGCTCACACCATGTGACAAAGTTTCCTACCGTAGCCCTGTACTCAGCCTCATCTCCCTTGCTGATGCATCCAACTATGGCAGAGTCATCAGAAAACTTCTGAAGATGACAAGACTCTGTGCAGTAGTTGAAGTCCAAGGTGGAAATGGTGAAGAGAAAGGGAGACAAGACAGTCCCCTGTGGAGCCCCAGTGTTGCTGATCACTCTGTCGGACACACAGTGTTGCAAGCACACGTACTGTGGTCTGCCAGTCAGGTAATCAAGAATTCATGACACCAGGAAAGCATCCACCTGTATCGCTGTCAGCTTCTCCCCCAGCAGAGCAGGGCGGATGGTGTTGAACGCACTGGAGAAGTCAAAAAACATGACCCTCACAGTGCTTGCTGGCTTGTCCAGGTGGGCCTAGACACAGTTCAGCAGGTAGACGATGGCATCCTCAACTCCTAGTCGGGGCTGGTAGGCGAACTGGAGGGGATCTAAGTGTGGCCTGACCATAGGCCGGAGCAGTTCCAGAACAAGTCTCTCCAGGGTCTCCATCATGTGGGAGGTCAATGCCACTGGTCTGTCGTCATTGAGGCCGCTGGGGCGAGGCGTCTTCGGCACAGGGACGAGGCAGTTCTGGTCACCAACTTACAGGAAAGATATCTATAAGGTTGAATGAGTGCAGAAAAAAATTACAAAGATGTTGCCAGCACCTGAGGATCTGAGTTACAGAGAAAGGTTGAATAGGTTAGGACATTATTCCCTGGAGTATAGGAGAATGAGGGGACATTTGATAGAGGTATACAAAATTATGTGTGGTATAGATAGGGTAAATGCAAGCAGGCTTTTTTCCACTGAGGTGTGCAAGACTAAAGCTAGAAGTCATGGGTTAAGAGTGAAAGTTAAAATGTTTAAAGGGAACATCAGGAGGAACTTCTTCACTCAGAGGGTGGTGATAGTGTGGAAAGAGCTGCCAGTGGAAGTGGTAGATGCGAGTTCAGTTTCAGCATTTAAGAAAAGTTTGGATCAGTACATGGATGGGAGGGAAATGGAGTGCTAAGGTCCAGTTGCAGGTTGATGGGACTAGGCAGAATAACAACTTGGCAGGGACAGATGGACTGAAGGCCTGCTTCTGTCTACAATGCTCTATGACTGTGATTAGTCAATTGATCATTTATCCTGATGTCACTTTATAGCAGTAATTCAGCACATTTTTGGAAATTGCATGTTAACATTTGTGAAGAGTGCTCAAAAAATTGAAGTAGTTTTTGAATGGGCCTGTGACTGAAGGTAGTTGGATTCAATTGTTTAGAAGCAATTCATAAAATTAAGCAATTGCAATTGATTAATAAAAAATAATAAATTCTTTTTGAAAATATACTGATGTCTGTTAATTAAAATTATTGGTACTAATTAGAATAAAAAATTAGGGAAAGTTCAGATGGATAGGGCCACTATAGATGTGACATCAAAGACTGTCATTAAGCTACGGGTGGGGCGGGGGCAAGCACGATGTGTAATTAATGAGGGGTGATATTACAGAAGTGTATAAAATTATGATGGACATAGATAGGGTGAATGTGCCTAGTCTTTTTCGCAGAGTTCACGAATCCAGAACTAGAGGATGTTGGTCTGAGGTGAGGGGGGAAGATTTAAAAGGGACCTCAGGGACAAATTCTACAAACAGAGGGTGTTACGTCCATGGAATAAGCTGCAAAAGGAGGTGGATGAGCCAAGTACAATGAGAACTTCAAAAAGACAATACGTGCAACATGCTCGAGTAACTCAATAGGTCAGGTGGCATCTGTGGAGGAAAATAGACTGTTGACATTCTGGGTCATGACCCTTCATGTCATGATGTGCTCTGGCAATATCAGAACCCACGTGCAGAGGAAAGACAGACACCAATGTAGAGATGGTGAGCAGAATTACTTCAGAATAATTCCAGAAGAAAATCAAAGGTTCTGCTGAGCAACACAGTGAGAAGTAACATTCTCAAAACTAGGACCACACAATTAGCATTAATCGGGCATCCACTTAAATAGTACAAGTACCACTAAGTCCCCGAGCCTATCAAAATAAACTTAAGAAATTTAGACAGAAAGCACCAGGATAACACATTACAAAGAATGAATTGCTTGAGAAAAACACAAGGAACTTTAAACAATTAAAGGCTCTTATTAAACAACAATTAACCAATTCAGATGTTCTATAAACCTTGGAGCCCAACACTTTCTGTTGTTGCCCCATGCAGGCCCGAAGAGATTATCACATTTTATCAGGATTTCCAGCATCTGTAGAATCTCTTGTGCATTTAACATCTGGATGGGTGCATGGATAGGAAAGGTTCAGAGGAATACGAGCAATATGCAGGCAAATGGGAGCAGCTTAGTGGACACATATTTGGCCTAGATGAATTAGGCCAAGAGGATGTTTCCATGCTCTATTACTCTATACCTCAATGACTCCAGTCTCCTACCTCAGTGTATTAGGGACCTCCTATGAATTCATTCAACATTGATCTAAACTCCAGCACATTGCATATCTCCTTGTTACAGTGGGTTAGAACGCTCTCACAATACACTGCAACTAACTAACAATGCTCTATAATACTGCTAGATAATCTTTAATAGTATCTTAGTCGAGTGTTTTTGCATTAAGAAGAGGGATATCACTTTGTTAGTTACACCTAGTTGCCAATAGGTAACCACTTTTGATCACTAATTAGGGAAGTGAGGCAAATTAAGACTGGGACACAAGCCAGTACTCAAGAAGCAGTGCAATATGGACAGCAAGCTGTTGCCCATGCAGCAGTCTCGCCCTCTTCACCCAGCTGATGAATTCAAAGGAATGACAGAGACCAATATAGTTTGGCACCAGCCGTGTTGCAGTGGTTGCCAGTCATCACTGAACTCAACATAGGACTGCCTTAGGGAGTCCAAATCCAGAATTTTTCTCGGTGTTTACTCCTGAAGCCTTCCTCGTGAGTGGGATTAGCCATAAAGCAGCAGAGGTTTGAGATCAGATTTTTCCAAACACAACTATCATATCTGCTTCTACTGCCACCCCAGCAACTACTTCTTTCTGTGTAAAAATAAATTTTCCCTGTACATCTCCTTTAAACATCCCCCCCCCCATCACTTTCCATACAGTAAAGCTTTTCCTCCGGTTTTCCAAGGTCTGCACCTCCTTCTCATAATAGGGTGGCCAGGACTGTCCCCAATTACACACAGATCTCACTTGACAGACTGCTGATTTTGAGACATTCTGCTCAATCACTTCGAGTCTGCTCTTCCAAGTTCAATGCATTAATAAAATTCTATGCCATCGCGATGTTGATTGAGAGAAGGGCAATTGTCCCCCATGGCCTGTTCAATATTGATCCCTCAGTCAACATTGCATACTTTGGTTATCAGTAAGATTGCTATTCATGAAAGACTTCCCAGCAAATTGGCTGCTGTTCCTACAATTGATATGATTCAGAAATTACTTAGCTGACTGTAAAGTGCTTTGGGCCATTCTGCTTTTGTTTTTACTTTCCAATTCATTTTCTTCTCAGGATCTGGGCCTGACTAGCAAGGCCTGTATTTATTGCCTGTTCTCTAATTGCCATTCAATTAACGACTTTGCAAATCATTTCATAGCTGGAGTCACGTATAGGCCAAGAATGGTAGATTAACTCTTGTGAATACATTATACCAAAAAAAAGTGTTTTGCGTTCTTCAGTTCCAAGATAAGTTTAAAAAAAATACAGCAAAGATTTTTTTTTCCCCCAGAGTAGCACTGGCTAACATGAGAGAGCGTATTTTAATGTGATTGCTGGAAAGAGTGGCGGGGGGGGTAGAATGGTAGATGTTGTATTTTTTATACAGAGGGTGGTGAGTACATGGAACACACTGCCAGGAGTGGTGAGAGAGGCAGATACATTAGGGGCATTTACAAAACTCTTAATACTGGATGAAAAAGATGGAGGGCAATGCAGGAGGCAATGTTAGATTGATCTTCAAAGTTTAACACTCAAAGTACATTTATTATCAAAGTATGTACAGTTCATTGTGAGGCAAAGATGTACACTCAGTGGGTGCCTCCTGGTTCTAATAAAGTGGCCACTAAGTGTATGTTCATGGGCTTCTGCTGCTGTAGCCCATCCACTTCAATGTTCAACGCGTTAAGCATTTAGAGATGTTTCTCTGCACACCATTGTTGTAACTGTTGTAACACATGGCTATTTGAGTTATCATCACCTTCCTGTTAGCTTGAACCTGTCTGACCCTATGATCTCTCTCATTAACAAAGTGTTTTTTTTCCCCCATACAACTGTTATACTAGATATTTTTATTGTTTTTTGCACCATTCTCCATAAACTCCAGAGACCTTGGTGTGAAAATCTCAGGTTTGAGTATCCCAGCAGTTTCTGAGCTACTCAAACCATCCCATCTGGCACCAACAATTATTCCATGATCAAAGTCACTTAGATCACATTTCTTCCCCATTCTGATGTTTGGTTTGAACAATAACTGAACCTCTCAACCATGTCTGCATACTTGTATGCACTGACTTGTTGACGCACCATTGGCTGATTAGATATTTGTATTAATAAGACCATAAGATCAGAAGACATAGGAGCAGGATTGGGCCATTTGGCCCATTGAGTCTGCTCCGTCATTCAATCATGGCTGATCCTTTTTCCTCTCCTCAGCCCCGCTCCCTGGCCTTCTCCACTTAACCTTTGATGCCATTGTCAAGCTCCTTCTCAAATACACAAATGACCTGGCCTCCTCAGCTGCTTGTGGCAATAGATTCCACAACTTCACCACCCTTTGGCTAAAGAAATTTTTCTACATCTCTGTCTTAAATGAATGCCCCTCTATCCTGAGGCTTTGCCCTCTTGTCCCAGAGTCCCTCACCATGGGAAACATTCTTTCCAATTCTACACTGTCTAGGCCTTTCAACATTCAAAAGGTTTCAATGAGATCCCCCTCATTCTTCTAAAATTTCAGCAAGTACAGACCCAGAGCTATCAAACATTCCTTGTATGATAATCCTTTCATTCCCGGAATCATCCTTGTGAACCTACTCTGAACCCTCTCCAATGCCAGTGCATCTTTTCTTAGATGAGGAGCCCAGAAAAGTTCATAATACTCAAGATAAGGCCTCACCAGTGCCTTATAAAGCCTCAGCATCACATCTGTGCTCTTGTATTCTAGACCTCCTGAAATGATTGCTAACATTGTATTTGCCTTCCTCACCATTGACTCTGCCTGCAGGTTAATCTTTAGGTTGTTCTGCACAAGGACTCCCAAGCCCCTTTGTATCACAGGTTTATGGATTTTCTCCCCATTGAGAAAATAGTCTGCACATTTATTTCTACTATCAAAGTGCATGACCATGTACTTTCCAATATTATATTTCATTTGCCACTTTCTTGCCCATTCTCCTAATGTAAGTTGTTCTGCATCCTGCATGTTTCCTCAACACTACCTGCCCCTCCACCAATCTTTGTATCATCTGCAAACTTGGCAACAAAGCCATCTATTCCATCATCCAAATCATTTATATACAGCATAAAAAGAAGTGGTCCCAACACCGACCCCTGCGGAACACCACTTTTCACTGGCAACCAACCAGAAAAGGATCCTTTTATTCCCACTCACTGCCTCCTACCAATTAGCCAATGCTCTAACCATGTTAGTAGCTTTCCTGTAATACCATGTGCTCTTAAGCAGCCTAATGTGCAAAGGTTCAAAGATCCAATTTAATGTCAGAGAAATGTATGCAATATACATCCTGAAATGGTTTTTCTTTGCAAACCATGAAACTGAGGAGTGCCCCAAAGAATGAATGACAGTTAAATGTAAGAACCCCAAAGTCCCCCCGGTCCCCTCCATCCCACGCGTAAGCGGCAGCAAGCAACAATCACCCCTCCCCCCACCAGCAAAAAAAAGCATCAGCACCCACCACCGAGCACTCAAGCATGAGGAATGCAATAGCAAAGACATAGACTTGCAGTTATCCCGAAGACTTTGCATTTCACCCGGCATCCGACATACCACAGGTTCTCTCTCAGGTGTTTTTCCCAGCAAACGGGGAGACATAACAAACAGCTCACTAGTTTACAATGTTAAAAGTCCATTACATCGATTTTTCCAAGCTCTTTTCCCAAAGATGTCAAAAATCCTGGGTCTGTGGGCATATAGCAGTAGATTTTCCGTCTCCCCCGATGACACACAGGTCTGTCTCCTGCCGTGACACCGACCCTCGGTCCACCTGTCTCCAGAGGCCTGAGATCTTAGGCTTCCAAATCCAAGCTGGACTCTCAAGCCAAACCTTTGACATGCTGAACAACGGCCAGTCCTGAAACCCAGAGAACGTGTCCCATTCCCACAAAGAACTGAAGTCAGCGTGCAACTCCAGGTCAGGGTCTTCAAAAGAACCCTGAAAAGAAAAGAAAAGATATTAAAAGATGACAACAGAGCTGTTTTCGAAGATGCAAGCAAAGGAGTTCCCTTTTAACGCCATCTTGACTTAGCTTTGACAAGGTGTGGCACTGTAGGTGTAGTAACTGCATCCACTTCTCTTCCGTCACACACTACAACATCAGGCATACTGTTAATGTCTTCCACAGTGAAGACTGATGCAAAATACTCATTTTGTTCATCACCCATCTCCTTGTCCCCCATTATTATTTCTCCTGCCTCATTTTCTAGTGGTCCTATATCCACTCTCGTTTCTCTTTTATTTTTAACATACTTGAAAAAAATGTTGTTATCCACTTTGATATTATTTGCTAGCTTGCTTTCATATTTCATCTTTTCCTTTCTGATGATTTTTTTAGTTGCTCTCTGTAGGTTTTTAAAATCTTCCCAATCCTCGATCTTCCCACTAAATTTTGCTTTGTTGTATGCCCTTTCTTTGGCTTTTACAATGGCGTTGACTTCCCTTGTCAGCCATGGTTGTACTATTTTACCATTTGAATATTTCTTCATTTTTGGAATACACATGTTCTGCACCTTCCTCATTTTTCCCAGAAATGTACGGCGTTGCTGCTTTGCTGACATCCCTGCCAGCAGCTCCTTCCAATTTACTTTGGCCAACTCCTCTCTCATACCACAGTAATTTCCCTTACTCCACTGAAATACTGCTACATCATACTTTGCTTTCTCCCTGTGAAATTTCAAGTTGAACTCAATCATATTGTGATCACTGGTTCCTAAGGGTTCTTTTACCTTAAGCTCCATAATCGGTTCATTACATAACAGCCAATCCAGTATAGCTGATCCCCTAGTAGGCTCAATGAAAAACTGCACTAAAAAGCCATCTCTTAGGCATTCACAAACTCATTTTCTTGAGATTCATTACCAGCCTAATTTTCCCAATCGACCTGCATGTTAAAATCTCATATAACTACCATAACATTGCCCTTTTGACATGCCTTTTCTATTTCCTGTTGTAATCTGTGATCCACCTCCCAGCCACTGTTGGGAGGCCTGTATATAACTGCCATTAACATCTTTTTACCCTTGCAGTTTCTTAACTCAACCCACAAGGATTCAGCATCTTCCGATCCTATGTTACATCTTTCTAGTGATTTGATGCCATTCTTTACCAGTAGAGCCACACCACCCCCTCTGCCTACCTTCCTATCCTTCCGATATAGTGTGTAACCTTGGATATTCAGCTCCCAACTACAACCATCCTTCAGCCACGATTTAGTGATGGCTACAACATCATACCTGGCAATCTCTAACAATCTTTATTACAATGAAATTTAATAATGCAAATAAAAATTACTTCTTAAATTTTTTTTATCTGTAGATTCTGTTTATTGACAATGCTATTGTAATTATAGCAATGGACTAGATTTATAGAGTGTTAGAATTTTCCTACATTGTTGGCCTGTTGAAGAAATTAAATGTCAAGGTATACTCTGTTAATGAATGCACACTGGAAATTGGGAGGTGAACAGATAGGTCCAGTTGTCTCTCCTTGGTCGTCTTCAAACTAACCAAAGGTAGTGAAAAACGCATGCACAGACTCACACGCACACAGGCAGATGCCAAAAAAGAAAAAAAAAAACACGTTACGGTTGTTACAAATATCTTAAAATATCATTGATTTTACTCATCACAACTTCAAAATTATAGTCATTACTGTACATGTTATCGGAGTCTTTCTGCCTGCAGACAAATGTGTGATGTAGCTGGCCAACTATCAGGCAGACCTGCAGTTGGATATCCAACATGACGTCCATGCTGATTTGTCAAAGACCACCCTATAGTTTAATGTTCTAATTCAAGCTAAGCAACAACAGTCTTCACACTGATATACCTTTAAAAATTAAAATTTAATTTTAACTTGCCTATAGTTTAAATGTACAGAAGGCGAATGCCATGTTGGCATTCATTTCTAGAGGAATAGAGTATAGGAGCAGGGATGTGATGTTGAGGCTCTGTAAGGCACTGGTGAGACCTCACTTGGAGTACTGTGGGCAGTTTTGGTCTCCTTATTTAAGAAAGGATGTGCTGACGTTGGAGAGGGTACAGAGAAGATTCACTAGAATGATTCTGGGAATGAGAGGGTTAACATATGAGGAACGTTTGTCCGCTCTTGGACTGTATTCCTTGGAGTTTAGAAGAATGAGGGGAGACCTCATAGAAACATTTCGAATGTTAAAAGGCATGGATAGAGTGGAAGTGGCAAAGTTGTTTCCCATGATGGGGGAGTCTAGTACGAGAGGGCATGACTTCAGGATTGAAGGGCGCCCTTTCAGAACAGAAATGCGAAAAAATTTTTTTAGTCAGAGGGTGGTGAATCTATGGAATTTGTTGCCACGGGCAGCAGTGGAGGCCAAGTCATTGGGTGTCTTTAAGGCAGAGATTGATAGGTATCTGAGTAGCCAGGGCATCAAAGGTTATGGTGAGAAGGCGGGGCAGTGGGACTAAATAGGATAAAATGGATCAGCTCCTGATAAAATGGCGGAGCAGACTCGATGGGCCGAATGGCCTACTTCTGCTCCTTTGTCTTATGGTCTTATGGTCTAATTTAATGTATTAATAAAGAAGCACATGTATATTCCGTACACATTCTGTATATATTCTGTATACAGTATACCTATTCTGTAATTGATCAGTTTATTTATTTATTTATTTTCTTCTTTATATTATTGCATTGAATTGCTGCTAAGTTAACAAATTTCACGACTCATGCCAGTGATAATAAACCTGATTCTGATTCTGATCATTATATCCCAAATTTGTTTCTTTTAAATCTTTTGATAACTATATTTCAATATCCATTAAAGTTGCTGGTGAACGCAGCAGGCCAGGC
This sequence comes from Mobula birostris, assembly GCF_030028105.1. Taxonomy (NCBI): domain Eukaryota; kingdom Metazoa; phylum Chordata; class Chondrichthyes; order Myliobatiformes; family Myliobatidae; genus Mobula; species Mobula birostris. The sequence goes on along the minus strand of NC_092384.1, from coordinate 74,819,623 downwards.
AGCACCTCTAGGAAGAGGTACAGTCGACGTTTCAGGCTGAGACCCTTCGTCAGGACTTTCCCCCCTCCCCCTTTTCTTTCTCCCTAGGCCTCCTGTCCCATGGTCCTCTCATATTCCTTTTGCCAATCACCTGTCCAGCTCTTGGCTCCATCCCTCCCCCTCCTGTCTTCTCCTATCATTTTGGATCTCCCCCCTCCCCCTCCCACTTTCAAATCTCTGACTATCTCTTCTTCCAGTTAGTCCTGATGAAGGGTCTCATCCGAAACGTCGACTGTACCGCTTCCTAGAGATGCTGCCTGGCCTGCTGTGTTCACCAGCAACTTTTATGTGTGTTGCTTGAAATTCCAGCATCTGCAGAATTCCTCGTGTTTGTATATTTCAATATAATTTGTTCATTTTGTAATTCTGTGTGTTTTATTTATTAAATTAATTATTCTGAGAAGGGATCCATAGGCTTCATCAGGTTGCCAAAGAAGTGCAAGGCTAAGGGCCCCTGGAACAGATAAATGTTCCTGCTGTTATGTGCTGCTATTGTAAATACGTGATTCTGTAAATTTATTTGACCATATTCAAAAAGTTAAAGTTAAGTATATCGCCTTCTCAAGAGGACTGAATTCTTTTTTTTTAAATTTTATTTTTATTTGGATATTCTAATGGTGGATGTTGTAAGTGACGAAAACTGTGCCACACTGAAGCTGTAACTGCAAAATATGAAAGCAATTATTCACTTAGCAAACCTCCAAGTGAGAGCGGGTCCAAGAGATTCCAAGAGCATGTCACTCTCCCCACATGATAATTTATACTTCTTCAACACAAAGATAACAATAAACAATTAAATACAGTTTCAGTTGCTATAATCACTTACTTAATTATAACATTTTGAGTATAGTCAGGTAAATTTACAGAATTACATTATTTACATGATCCCTCATCGTAGCGTTGTTCGTTGAGGATTTGCTGCAGTGGATTAAGGGAAGAGGTTGAACTCCCGGCACATAATCAGAATCAGCCTGTGTAGCTCACCAACATTTCAGTTCCAGTGACCTTCCTCTCCTAATCAGAATCAGAATCAGGTTTACTATCACTGGCATATGTCACGAAACTTGTTGTTTTTCAACAGGAGTACATTGTAAATATAATAATAAAACTGTAAATTGCAGTATGAAGTATATGCACAGAACCGTGCAAAGGACTTAGACATATAAGCATAATTAGGGTGTCTAAGACTTTTGCACGTTACTGAACTTGTCATTGTGGAGGGGAGAGCTAGTTTATAAATCTGGCAGGAACAAAGGATGCTGAGGATGGTGAGGTTGCAGCACTGCGGGAATGGAACTGCGGGAAGGTGTACCGGGGGCAATAGGTGGTGTGGGTGCCGACAAAACTGGCCCTGAGACACCAAGCAAGGTCATTTGATTCCAAACAATCAATTTATTGATCATTACAAAATGTCCTTCTGGTGCTTCCCACTCCCTCCCCTCTCCCTTCTCCTTTTTGCAATCATGATTTCCTTCTCCCTGCTTCCTTCCTGCTCTCAGTCCTCAATAGAGTCCCATCAGGATCATCACCCACATATGTCATGATATTTGTATTTTTTTTGCAGCAGCAGTACAGTGCAATACATAAAATTACTGCAGTACTGTGCAAAAGTCTTAGGTAGTCCAGCTGTATACAGTATATGTGCTAAGACTTTTGCACATATAAAATTAAATTAAATGCGTCATGGAAAAAGGGAGGAAAAATATTGAGGTACTGTTCACAGGTTCATTGTCCATTCAGACAAAGGGGAAGAAACTGTTCCTGAAGCTTTGTGTGAGTGTCTTCAGGCTCCTGTCACCACCACTACCCCCCCTCCCATCTTGCTGGTGGCAATGAGAGAGGGCATGTCCTGGGTGAAAGGGATTCTTAATGATGGATGCCACTTTCTGAGGCATTGCCTTTTGAAGGTGTCTCAGCACTGGTGAGGCTAGTGCCCATGATGGAGCTAGCAGGTTTTTCCATCCTGTCCAGTTGCCCCTCCATACCGTATGGCGATACAAAGAGTTAGATTGCTATCCACAGTCCCTTTGCTTGGGGGGAAGGTCACTGGAGCCAGACAGGGATATCAGGCACTTCACCAGCTTCTCCTTGAACACATTGTTAGAGGAGCAGTATCGATCCTGGCAGCATTTCTTCTGGGTTCTAGAGCACTGAGAGGTGCTTGGTTATCTAATGCAACACTGTTGTCCACCCTGCTATCTACTTTGCTGCTGCGGTCACAGTGACTGCGGATTCTGTTGCACCAGAAGATTTTCTTAAGCACTGAGACATCTGAAACACGCAAGAAAACAATCTGCATGATGTCTTATCAGAGCCAAGTGTCGTTCTGTTGAAACAGGACACAAGTTTAAGGTTTGCTGCCTTTAACACCTTGTAAACATAGAATGTAGAACAGTAGAACACAGTACAGGCCCTTCAGCCCACAATGTTTTGCTTAACTTTAAACATACTCTAAAATCAAACTAACCCTCCCCTCACACATAGCCCTTTATTTTTCTATCATCTATGTACCTATTTAAGAGTCTCTTAATTTCCCCAAAGTATCTGCCTCTTTCCCCAGAATTAAACTAGATTAGATTAGTATTATTTGTCACATATCAGAACAGTGAAATGCATCATTTCCATCATTGAACAACACTGTCCGAGGATGTGCTGAGGGCAGCTCACAAGTAATAGCATGCTTCCAGCTTCAAGTTAGCATGCCCACAGCTTACTACCTAACATCTTGGAATATGGGGGAAAACTGGAGCACCCGGAAAAAACCCACACAGTCACTGGGGGGGGGGTTGGGGGGTAACATATTAACTCCTTATAGACAGCAATGGGAATTGAACCCCAATCGTTCCCATTATAAAGTGTTATGCTACTGTGTCACCCTAATGCTGCAATGCTGCCCCTCAACCATGCTACCACTATTGATCCAGCTGAAGAACCTGATGGCAGTGGGGAAGAAACTGTTTTTTAAAACTTGATGTGTGAGTCTTCAGGATTCTGTACCTCCAGCTTGAGGCTACAAAGAAAAGAAGCCAAGGTCCATTTCGTAGAGGGTCCTTAATGATTGATGTCACCTTACTGATTCATTGCCTTTTGTAGATGCATATCAAAGTTCAAAGTTCTCAGTAAATTTATTATCAAAGTACATATTGTGTATGTCACCACACACAACCCTGAGATTCATTTTCTTGTTGGCATACACAATAAATCCAATAACCATAATAGAACCAATGGAAGACTTCACCAACAGGGTATTCAAACAGTGTGCAAAAGACAAACTGTGCAAATACAAAAAGGAAAGAAAAGCAAAGAAATAATAATAATAACAATAATAAATAAATAAACAATAAATATTTACAATATGAGAAGTAGACCCTTAGAAAGTGAGTCAATGGGTTGTGGGAACAGTTCAGTGATGGGCCAGGTGAAGTTGACTGAAGTTATCCCATATGGTTCAGGAGTCTGATGGTTAAGGCGTAATAACTGTCCCTGAAAACAGTTGTGTGAATCCGGAGGCTCCTGTATTTTCTTCCTGATGGCAGCAGCGAGAAGAGAGCATGTCTTGGGTAGTGAGGGTCCTTGATGACTGATGCTGCTTTCCTGTGACGTTGCTCAGTGTAGGTGTGCTCAATGGTGGGGAGGGCTTTACTTGTTATGATCTGGGCTATATCCATTATTTTTTGTAGTATTTTCCATTCAAGGGCATTGGTGTTTCCATACCAGGATGTTATGCAGCCAGTCAATATACTGTCCACTACACATCTTTAGAAGTTAGTCGAAGTTATAGAGGTCATTCTGAATCTTCACAAACTCCTAAGGAATAAGAGGTGCTGCCGTGCTTGGTTTGTAGTAGCACTTACGTACTGGGCCCAGAAAAGGTCCTCTGAAATGATAACACCGAGGAATTTAAAGTTGCCACCGTCTCCACCTCTGATCCCCTGATGAGGACTGGCTCACGGACCCCTGGTTTTCTCCTCCTGTAGTCAATAATCAGCTCCTTGGTATTGCTGACATTGAGGAAAAGGTCGTTGTGGCATCACTCAGACAGATTTTCAATCTCCCTCCTGTATGCTGATTTGTCATATATAGTGACATATATGTACTTTGATGATAAGTTTACTTTGAACTTTAAAACAAAACTGATCACAATACTCCAAGTGCTGTCTGATCAATGCCTGATAAATCTTCAACTGCACAGGACAGCACTCACCATAGAGGGAGTGTACTGAGGATTTCGAGCCAAGGAAGATTGAAACATCGAGGCAAGTGTAGAGGAGAGCAAATGGTTCTTGGAGAGGCTACTGGCTTATGTCGTGCCCTCAGAGGGGCTGCTGGTTCAAGTTGTTTCCCTTTGAGAAGTTGCTGGCTCCCAATGTTCTCAAAGGGGCCTCTGGGTCCCAAAGCTCTCAGAGATGTTGTTGAAATTCTGAGATTTATGGATTATACTGTGTGGATTATATGGATTATACTATTATGGTGCATTTCCCTGTATATTTCATTGTACATGTGATTAATAAAGCTAATCTTTAAATATCTCTAAACATGTAATGAAATACAGAGAAAAAAAAAGCTTCCATTTTCTTGCCACGCAGGGAGATCATTCCATACATAAGCAAACAAAATAGCACAAAGCAAAACACAAAACATAAGTTCCAGAGAAAGTGCGGTCCAGGCACAAATAAAATGCAAGGGCCATGATGAGGTAGACTGGGAGATGAAAACTTTATCTTGATTGTCCAAGAAGTCCACTTAAGCATTTGATACAATCTGTCCTTGAGCCTGTGTGAACATGTTCTTGAGCTCCTGCCTAATGGAAGCAGAGAGAAGAATGTCTGGGGTGAATGGGTCTTTGATTATGTTGGCTGCTTTCTCGAGGCCGCAGGAAGTGTAGACAGTGTCAATCGGGAGAATCCTGGTTTCCATGATGGTATATGTTATTGACTAGTTTCACCAGTGCTTCCTCTCTTCTTGTGTCTTGTTATTGTACATTCTGCCCAGTGAAACAGACAACATTCCAGTTTTTACACCAATAGCAACACGTTACACAGATATCTGAACTTAACTGACCTGAAATGGCCTCGTTGTTTCTCTTCTTTCTTTTATCTCTTATATTTTCTCTCTTTCTCTCTCTCTCTGCAATCTTATTCCACCCCATAACCTTCCAAATTCTCTGTTTTCCTCCAACTCAGACCTGTTGCTCATTCCCAAACTAAACACCTCTACCATAGCTGAATACGCTTCGGATACAAATTTCCCGAATTCTGAAAGTTCTCTCAAAATCTCTCCATCTCTCTTCCTTTCCCTCTACCTTAGGAGACACTAATATATCTGCCACAAGTAGGTAGGATAGTAAAGAGAGCTTTTGGTGCATTGGCCTTCATAAATTGAGCACAGGAGTTGAGATGTTATGTTGAAGTTGCATAAGACATTGATGAGGCCTAATTTGGAGTATTGCGGGCAGTTCTGGTCAACTACCTACAGGGAAGCTGTCTATAAGATTGAAAGAGTACAGAGGAGATTTACAAGGATGTTGCCAGGACGTGAAGAGCTGAGTTTTTGGGAGAAGTTGAATAGGTCAGGACTTTATTCCATACAGCGTCAGAGAATTGGGAAGATTTAATGAGGTATACAAAATTATGAAGGGGATAGATAGGGTAAAGGCAAGTAGGCTTTTTTCCACTGAGACTGGGAGAGACTAGAACTAGACACCATAAGTTTAGAGTGAAAGGGGAAATATGTAAAGGGAGCGTGAGGGGAAACTTCTTCACTCAGAGGGTGGTGAGAGTGTGAAATGAGCTGCTAGCAGAAGTGGTGGATGTGGGCCTGATTTTAACATTTAAGAGAAACTTGGGTAGGTACATGGATGGGAGGGGTATTGAGGGCTATGGTCTATGTGTGGGTTGATGAGACTAGGCAGAGTAATAGCTTTGCACAGACTAGATGGGCTGAAGAACCCTTTTCTATGCTGTGGTGCTCTATGACTGCATGACACGAATCTAACGAAGAGCCCTCAAACTGAAATATAAACCGTTAATTTTTCCACAGTTGCTGAGTTTTTGCAGCCTCTTCTGTTCTATATGACAGGAGTAATGACCAAGAGTTCTGATTAGATGTCTCGAGCACAAATCCTATCATGGCAGCTCAGAAATTTAAATTTAATTAATAATATTGCATAGAGTTATATTGGATTAGCTTTTTAATCACATTATCGTCAAACATCAAAACATACAGTGACTGTTCACCTCATGTTTTCAAAATTTATTGCTTATTTATTAATGATTATTAATTCTTTATTAATTTTTTTTCTTTTGTATTTGCAAAGTTTGTTGTCTTTTATACATTAGTTGTTTGGTCATCCATTTGGATGTGGTCTTTCATCGATTCTATTGTTTTTCTTGGATTTACTGATCATATCCACAAGAAAACAAATTCTCAGGGTTGCATATGGTAATATATATGTGCTTTGAATACAAACTTACTTTAAAAGTTGAACTTTTATATACAACACTGAGATTTATTTTATAAATAATAAATATTATTTTCTAATAATAATAAATAAGTAATGCGTATCGAGAACATGAGTCCTTAAAAGTGAATCTGTAAGTTGTGGAACAAGGGAAATAGAGTGAAGTTACCTCCTCTGGTTCAGGAGCCTTATGAGAGAGGGGTAGTAACTATTCCTGAAACTGATCGTGCGAGTCCTGAGGCTCCTGTACCTTATTTCTGATGGCAGCAACGGGAAGAGAGCATGACATGGCTGCTGAGGGTCCCTGCTGATGGATGCTGCTTTCCTGTGACAACGCTCCGTGTAGATGTGCTCAATGGTGGGGAGGGCTTTACCCGTAATGTACTGGACTACATTCTCAAGTTTTGTTGGATTTTGCATTCAAGGGCAAGTTTCCAGATCAGCCTGAATTGCAAGTAGTCAATATATTCTCAACAACACATTTATAGTAGTTTGTCAATGATTTAGATGGCATGCTAAATCTTTACAAACCTCTAAAGAAGCAGAGGAACTGCTATGCCATCTTCATAATAGTACTGATGTGCTAGGCCCAGAACAGGTCCTCTGAAATGATAACACTGAGGAATTTAAATTTGCTGACCCTCTCCACGTCTGATCCACCAGCAGGACTGGCTCACGGACCTCCGGTTTCCAACACCGTTCTTTCAACACAGGGTTAACTGTGACACTGCCACACAGTAGCAAGAAAGGACTGAGGCAAATCAAGAATTAATAACTGCAGGAAGCCACAGAGTTAGATTTTAAAAAGCTGCAGATGTCTGCTGACAGTAATGGTTTAACAAGTTAATCAAGTCAGGAGGTAAAGCTATAAAGAAAAGAAGGTCAGGGGTTCAATCCTCCGTTTGTGCTGAGTTAACTGATCTTAGGCAGGTCAGCAAGAGCAAACTGGACACCGTTTCTGTTCCTGATTACGAATCTGCACATCTCGCTGGAATTGTGTGTGTACAGATGGCAAGGTTTCAGCATTAATAATCCGTCGACCTACTCAGGCTCCAAGTTCCCTAACATTACCAGTTTAAAAGGGGGCTTTGTTTTAATTCATGCATGGCATGTGGGCTTTGCTGCCAAGAGCCTTCTTGAACAGCTCCCTGTGTTTGATTAGTGGTCAGTCAGGAAAATTCAAGATGGGATGGGAGCCAACATCACTGCTGAGAATTCGCATTCTCATATCCATTGGATTTCCTCCCCCAAGCTTTCTGAAAAGATGTTGAATTTTCATGGTTATTGTTACTAATTCACTCTGCTTAATTCCATGCTATATTGTTAATTAAATTTAAATTTCCTAGCTGCTGTGGTGGGATTTGTGCTCCAGATACTTAGTCAAAACCCTAGATCATTAAGGACAGCATGACAGAGGGATGGCATCATAGAATAGTGGCTAGCATAATGTTTTGCTGTGCCCGTGGTCAGGTGTTCAATTCCTGAAGCGGTCTGTAATGAGTTTGTACATTCTCCATGTGACCCCATGAGCATTCTCTGGGTTCTCAGGTTTCCTCCAACTTTTCAAAGAGGTATGGGTTAGGGTTAGTAAGTTGTGAGCACACTACATTGGCGGCAGAAGCACGGCGACACTTGCAGGCTGCCCCCAGCGCATCCTCGGACTGGTCATTGACAGGGTGGATACACTGGCTCTATGGAGAGTGCAGCCAGAGGTATAATTCTCCCGATCATCGAGGACAGGATGCTGACACTTTATAAGGCATTGGTCAGACCACATTTAGAGTATCGTGAGCAGCTTTGGGCTCCTTATCTAAGAAAAGATGTGCTGCCATTGGCAAAGATGATTCTGGGAATGAAAGAGTTAATTTATGATGAGCATTGATGGTGTTTACTGGTGTTTAGAAGAATGAAGGGGGAATCTCATTGAAACCTGTTGAATATTGAAAGGCCTAAATAGAGTGGATGTGGAGAGGATGTTTTCTATAATGGGGGAGTCTAGAATCAGAGGACACAGCCTCAGAATAGAGAGATGTACCTTTGGAACAGAGATGGGGAAGAATTTCTTTAGCGAGATGGTGATGAATCCTTGGGATTCATTGTCTCAGATGGCTATGGAGCCCAAGTCACTGGGCATATTTAAAGCTGAGTTTGATAGGCTCTTCATTAGTCAAGGTGTCAAAGGTTACGGGATGAAGGCAGGAGAAAGGAGTTGAGAGAGATAATCGCAGAGCAGCCTTGATGGGCCAAATGGCCTACTTCTGCTCCTATGTCTTATGTTGTTGTGGAACTGAACCAAGAAACTTTCGAGGCAGAAGTATAATGGAGCTACAGCTAATGAGATAAATATCGGGGCTTATGATCAGAAATGCAGATCACAACTTTTCCTCTCGTATCAAGAGTATTGTCAGCTTGGACAACTTGGAAATACTCTCAGCTGAGGACACAGATAGAGCGAATGCATGTAGTCTTTTTCCCAGGGAAAGGGAACTGAAAACTAGAGGGCAGAGTTTCAACGTCAGAGGGGATAGATCTGAATGTGCTCTGAGTGGCAACCTATTCATGCAAAGGATTAGATTATGAGGACACTCAGTCCTCGTTTATTGTCATTTAGAAATACATGCATTAAAAAATGGTACAATGTTCCTCCAGAATGATATCAGAACCACAAGACAAACCAAGACTAAAACTGACAAAACCACATAATTATAACATATAGTTACAACAGTGCAAAGCAATACCGTAATTTGATAAAGAGCAGACCATGGGCATGGTAAAAAAAAGTCTCAAATTCCCGATAGCCTCATCATCTCACGCAGACAGCAGAAGGGAGAAACTCTCCCTGCCATGAACCTCCAAGCGCCGCAAACTTGCCGATGCCGCACCATTGGAAACACTCAATCGCAGCGGACTCTGAGTCCGTCCGAAAACTTCGAGACTCCGACCAGCCCTCCGACACCGAGCACCGAGCGCCATCCTCTGCCGAGCACTTCGACCCCGCCCCGGCCACCGAGCAACAAGCAAAGCCGAGGACTCAGGGCCTTCCCCTCCGGAGATTCTGGATCATACAGTAGCAGCGGCAGGGAAGCAGACATTTCAGAAGTTTCACCAGATGTTCCTCCATGCTCTCACATCCGTCTCCATCAAATCAGGATTGGGCACGGCACCCTACTTGACAGATAACAGATATCACCGCCGGAGTGGCCGTTGCGAGCTGCATCGCGCTACCATCTTCTCCTCCCGAGTATAGTGAGTACACAGAATGTGCTGCTACATTTATCCAAGGACAACTTTTG